>NC_071992.2:1260000-2510000 GCF_028885655.2 Pongo abelii | reverse complement strand
CACTGTCTTTCTCTCACTGCATTAATGAATCCCACGTCAGAGCTGCCACCCCCGGGAGAAGATTCCAGCTCCTGTTCTCCTCTGGCTTTTTCTTCCATAATCTTTCTCTGCACTGTTTTTCCATTGCTGCTGACAGTAGATTGATGTTGCTTCTCGAATTGAGGAAAAAGTACACGTATCTATCTTCTGGTAGTAGACTGATTTGCTGCAAATCCTTTCTCCACAAGTCACGGGAGACTGTGGAGTCCAGGTGTAAATTTCCTCCCATTATTTGAACGTTGAAAATAACAGTACAAAGTTCTACATAAAATATTGCAGAATACCAAGGCTCAGATTTTTACTTTTTATATGTATATAAAAAGAGAATGCATGATGCTTTCAGCAAAAGGTATTTTTTAAAGCTATTTTTGGAAAAGGACATAATCCAAGGTATGGAATGTGTTAAATGCTTTCTCTTAAGAGCCCACCACAAACTAGAGAACAAGAATCAGTGTTCCTCTGTGGGACCTTCCTGTGCTCACCAAGAAACAATGCATATTCATCACTGCACACTTACACAATATGAATTAGGCAAAGCCCAAGGTGCGCGGGAAGCAGCAGTCTGCAGGCTGAGAGGTTCTGCCATTCCTACATGACTGTGAGTTATCTTTTCTTCTCATTTTGAAGTATTACATATTTGAAAGAAAAATTTCCAAAAACTAAATCTGTCTCTATTTTATGATTTAATTAGAAGCAGGAGTCAGTAGGAACGGGAGTGTAAAACCAATTTCTATAAAAGCAGATCATTAAAGGAATTTGCTAGATTCTTCTCAACACACTACACACACACTTCACAACATATGCTTTAGTAGTAGGTTGGTGCAAAAATTATTGCGGTTTTTGCAATTACAATGGCAAAATACACAATTACATATGCATCAATCTAATACATTAGTGCATGGTACCACTACAAATAGCACATTTAATCCAATAATATTTATTTAGGAACTACTGTTCCATTTTTTAAATCTGGTAAATAAGAAACCAGATGCACAAATTGTGTGCTACTGAGTTTGAAGAAGAGAGGAAAGATATCCTTACAGGCGTTTAGAGGATAGAGGAGTGAGGAATTTCTTCTGACCAGGGAAGTATGTGAATCAATGACAGTTTCAAGAAGGAGGTAATGTTTGAATTTGACCTCAAAAGCAAACCCTGTAATGCAGCAGATTTGGATGCTAATATGTGTAAGGGAGAAAAAATCTTATCTTTCCCTTTCCCACCGCAAGGTTCATACTGACATCCCACAACAAAAGACAGATCAATGGGAGAAAAGCCCAACACATTTATTTAATCAAAATTTTATATGACATGGGAGCCTTTGGAAATGAAACCCAAAGACCCAGGGAAAATTGTGCATGTTTATGCTTTGGTTCAATGAAGAATGGACAACCGGAGGGAGCAGGTTTGGACAAACTAGGGTAACTTTAGCAGGGCCTGTGTGTTCAGAGTGCCCCTGGCTTCTGGGTATAGGTCAGGACCTATCTGGAATGAGAGTATTTCAGGCAACGTTGGTCAGAAAATTCCTTTATGGCCTGCTTTTGGGGAAAAAGGCAAAAGAAGGTCAGAGTGACCTTGCTCCTGCATTTTCTTAATCTCCAACATGCTGTATATTGGGGTACCACGTTCTGAGCCCAGGCAAAGGAGCCCCCAGGTAGTTCTCACGCTGGGCTTTGTTATGCTGAATGCATGGGTCAATATTGTTGTTATTGTTTTGCAGCGATTGGATAAATAAAAATTGTGTTTAGTAAAATGCAGGGCTGATCTTTAGTGGCCTCTGCCTGTAGGGAAGGAGAAGATAATTGTGTAAAATAAGGGGTGGATGAAGATCATGGAAAGCATTTTTATGGAAATGTTTTGCCGAGAAACACTGATGAATTTACAAGACGACACACTGTAATAAATGTGTTTTACGAATGCTGATTTGAAAGTGGTATGCTGCAACATGGCTGCGTCCTCAGAGCTGGGCGAGGCAGAGCTGTGAGGAGTCAGCTGGGCTCTTCTAAGCCAGGGGTCTTCAGCAGGGATGTGGTGGCAGGAGTTAGGAGAAGGATGAGTTTGAGAAAAGTGTAGGCTGAGCTTCTCGACGTGGGGTCAGCAGTGGGAGGGGGCTTTGAGAACATCTGTGAAGGTATCACCCATCATCAGCATGTCTATCCTGCAAAGCAAGAACCTCTACCCATACCTTGTTCCAGTATTTCTGCACCAAATAGTCATCACTGTGTTGCTTCCTCTCCATAAAATATCTAATTACTCGCTTTACTGAATTTTCTTTTCTTTCTAGCTCTCTGCATATACCTTACTTTCTAAATCATGGAACTCTTTATCTGTTACCATAACTTACTTCTGTTTTTGGAGAAACAATGCCTAATAATTTGGTATTTTTGAAAAACTACCCAACAATCTTAAATTATGTTTAATAAAAACAATGCATTGATAACACATACTAATTTTAATTCTTCTGTTCATTAAAGGTCCTTCAGAAGTAATTCATTGGAGCATTCTCCTTGGATTCCTTCTCCCCAAATAAACTGTATTTGAGAAATATTTATCATAACTCAGAGAAATGAGTTATTTATTTCCTTTTTGTGCCCCAAAGTCACCAACTTTTACTATATATACTAGGGTGTTAAAATTGAACTATTTTGTTTTCTTTTTCAGCTGAGAAATACAGGCATGCCATATTTGTAAAGATGTAAGTTTCTAACCTAGGTCTTTCCTCTATATTTAAGGTACAAAACAGTCAGGAAAGTGAAATCATGAGACTATTACTGATGTAAATGGCAGATCCACCTCAAGAAGGAGATATTTAAGAAGCTGTCAGAGACAGATATGCCACTTCTGGATCTACTGAAGTCTGAGTCACGCCTGAGAAACACAGGCAAGTGATTGGCTTTCCTGCCACCAGCTCTGATGGCTCCGTAAAGATACCACTGCTAGAGTCAAAATTATACTATGATTAATGCCCAGCGTGGGCTCCTATAATCCTATTATTATTATGATAGCCCACCCTGAACTCTCCTGAGTTTGTGGGACAGCAAGAAGATAGCAATGGGAAGGTTGTGAGCAATAGAGACTGGGCACCTGACACTGTCAGCAGGATATGAAAGAGCCTAAGTAAGGGGAAGGAAAGAACAGGGTCCGTCTTTGAGGAACTCAGCAGCACAGGTGCAGACTCCATGTGAGCTCTCCTTCCAGAGGCCACGATGGGGTAAAACCTGCAGATGTGAGACAGGGAGGAAAAGCAAAGCCAAAAAAAGTGGAAAAAGTGGGCAAAATGAGGGAAAACCTGCACCCTCCAAGGCTCGCTCCAACTGCACTCCTGAGAGTCAGGAATTGGGGCCATCAGGAAGGGAGTTTAATAATCCAATATCGTCATTTAGACAGCGCCTGGACATATTGAAGAGGTTTATTTATGCCCTGGGAATGATCGGAATCATTACAGAACAGGCTTTCCCAGAACTATTTTTAAATAGGTAAGAAGAGACAAAAATCAAGTTTGATGATTTCATCCCATGAATCTTGCTTGATTACAGCTGAAATTACTTAGTAATAATTTGGTAAGGTTTGTATTATTAAACATAATGCAGTATGCTGCATAACATGTTAAATTTGCTTTTCTATTAACTCATTATTTAAATATAAATGAATAAACTGAGACCAGCAAATTTCTACCCCAGGTTGTAAGATGCTCAGGGAGCCTCACTGGTAGTAACTGCCATCTGAGTTTGGCAAGAAGTCTTCACTCACCTTGAGTCAGGTAAAAGGAGATCTGACTTTTAAGAAAAAGGCAGAAAATAATAGTGAAATGAATAATCTGTCTCCTGAAGTTTTTTTGTTTATTAAAGCCAGAAAAGCAGATATAAATCCTATGCTTGTTTCTAGCTACAGAAAATAAGTACAGTGACTTTATACAGGTGTGTGCCACATGTATTTACTTTTCTTTTTGAGGCAGGGTCCCACCCTGTTGCCCAGGATAGAGTGCAGTGGTGTGATTACAGCTCACTGCAGCCTAGAGCTCCTGGGCTCAAGCAATCCTCCTGCCTCTGCCCCCCATTACAGGCGTGAGTCATTGCATCCAGCCTGTATTTACTTTTTATTAGCTGACAAGCAAACTAAAAAAACAGGCCAAGATTATTTTGTTTAATTTTAGAAGAGTGGTGTATTCATGGAATTGTTTATAATTCAAGAGAAAATGCTAAACTGTCATAATTTAAATGTATGTATCCAAATGTAAACACATGTAACATAAACATGTTTGTATTTGTCAGAAATTGTAAACACAGGTTGTAAAATCAAATGGGAAGAAACTGTATTTCAGGAAATTAAGATTGCACAGAGATTGTGGGGAATAGCACATCTGTGTTTGTTTCGTTGTGACAATTAAGGGCAAATAGTTTCAGCGTAAATTTTCAAACTTTTGACTTCTTTTTTTTGGCAGATATTGTGAGATAAACTGTGGGATATTACATGTTCACACATGTAACACACTGACAAATAAATGTGTAGAAATATTAGACAAGGGAAACACTATTCTACTGTAAAACACTCTTTGGTGTGGTTTGGATCTGTGTCCTCAACCAAATCTCATTTTAAACGGTAATCCTCAAGTTAGGAGGTGGGGCCTGGTGGGAGGTGATTGGATCTTGGGGACAGTTTCTAGTGGTTTAGCACTGACTAGTGTTGGTCTCATGATAGAGCTCTAAGGAAATCTGGTTGTTTAAAAGTGTGCCTGCTTCTCCTTCTGCTATGATTGTTTCTTGAGGCCTCCCCAGCCGTGCTTCCTGTACAACCTGCAGAACCGTGAGTGAATTAAACCTCTTTTCTTTATAAATTACCCAGTCTTGGGTATTCCTTTATAGCAGTGTGAGACCAGACTAATATACTCCTTGAGATGTAATTTGTGTGTTCCTTTGAGAAATTTTTTGTTTTTAATAACCCTTTAAGATGTTTGTTCCTAGTCTTAACCTAAATCTCATTTTTCTTTTCTGTCCCTCGGTTCATTGTGAGACAGTGAACAATTGGTAAGTGTATGTTACATAATAGACTATGTATTTTAAAGTAATTATAAGCTAACTCCTGTTTTACACTCAAATCTAAATAGCCCAATTTTTTTTTATTTTCCCATAGTTCTCAGAATGCTTATTTTCGAGCCCTTTAATAAAATCACAGAAATAAATTATTTCCTGTTAGCCTAGGGCTTCACATTTTTTCCCTTAGGCCATAAAGGATTAAATGTATGAATAAGCAAAAATGGTGCCTTTAACAGAGAAAAGAAACCTGCCTATATTTTTCGACATAATTAAGTCAACCTAGATTCTGTTCCAGGCCTCCCACTATGCTCTCCCCATTAGGAGGTCATTTCTAAGGATTCACAGCTCTTGTAGGTCTAAGGCTATATCCGGGGACCAGAGCAGCCAGCACAGATATTTTCCTTTACTTCGAACTCCACAAACTGACATGTTCCCTATTTATTAGCTAATAGTTACTTATCCTCTTCCCCATCTTTTAGGTCAACTTTTCAGATATCCTCCTATCAAAGTCTTAGAAATTGTGCAGGAATGCTAGCCAACGGCCCTGTGGGGGCTCTGTGTGCATGTTTTGTGTAAAAATAAATAAAACTTGCTCTCTGTTCAGTATCGTCTACTTTGCAACATGCCATGATAAAGCTAAGATTTTGAAAGCTAAAATTCTACAAAACCATTTGTATACAAAATGAAAAGGATACAATAAGTTTCATTAAATCTAGTTTCACAGACTCTACCAGAATTTTGACTCTAGTAGAAGTCAAATTTAGTAGAATTTTCTGGTTTGTATGAACATGAATACAACAGCTAGAATAAAGTTTGGTTGGACTTCATGAAGGGAAAAGAAATTGTGGAGAAAGGTTGAATATATATTTTGTAATTAGGACTATATGTAGTTCATTTTACTGGTTTGTATACCAAAAAATAATAATAAGAGTAGGAGTTCACCAAAACTATTAAGTTGGATAACAGTGGTTACCTTCAGGTTTTCTTTTTATGTAACTGGCCTCGTCTGTTAAGCAATATGATGAAATGACTGTTCTCTGTCCTGGCTGCACTGGAACTGCAAGATCATGGTGCCCCTGCTCCTTGGATTTGAACTGTGCAAACTTGTCTGGTTTTAGTTTCATGATCCTTTTTATTCAGTCCCCATCATGCATTCTGTAAATTGTTTAGAAAGTTTTAAGCAATTTATTTCTATGAAAACCTTTTCTATCTGTTCTGCAAAATGTTCTCTGTCACTGTGAATTCTTGGAGCTTCTTGTCTTCCGAAGCACAGCAGGCTGTCCTAGAGTTTTCTGTCAGTTTCTGCATTTGGAAAAGCCTCTAATATTTTGACCCAAGAAACGGAAAATGCAATCATGACCCCTGCAAAACCATAGCACATGCTCAGAATTAAGCAACAGAGAGCTGAAATCAAACACTGCATGTTCTCACTTATAAGTGGGAGCTGAGCAATGAGAACATGTGGACACAGGGAGGGTAGCAACACACGTTGAGGCCTGTCTGGGGATGAGGTGGGGGAAGGGAGAGCATCAGGAAAAATAGCTAATGCATGCTGGACTTAATACCTAGGTGATGAGTTGACGGGTGCAGCAAAACACCACGGCACATGTTTACCTATGTAACAAACCTGCACATCCTGCACATGTACCCCAGAATTGAAATTAAAATTAAATTAAAAAATAGAAACTCTAAAAAAAAACCATGTTATTATGCCCAATGTATTAGCCTATTTTCAAGCTGCTGATAAAGACATACCTGAGACAGGGCAATTTATAAAAGAAAGAGGTTTATTTGGATTTAGAGTTCCACATGCCTGGGGAAACCTTGCAGTCGTGGCGGAAGGTAAGGAGGAACGAGTCACATCTTACATAGATGGCAGCAGGCAAAGAGAGAGAGTGAGAGCCAAGAGAACAGGTTTCCCCTCATCAAACCATCAGATCTCGTGAGACTTGTTCACTACCATGAGAACAGTATGGGGGAGACTGCCCCCATGATTCAGTTATCTCCCACCAGGACCCTCTCACAACACGTGGTAATTATGGGAGTACAATTCAAGATGAGATTTGGGTGTGGACAGAGCCAAACCATGTCACCTAATGTTCTTGACACCAGAGGGGCAGAAAACATTTGAGGCTATTTGCACCCAAGGCAGTACCTCAGCAAGTTCCATTTCACCCACAGTATATTAATTTGCAAAGCACAGGCAGCAGAAGTGGACATCCTTGTGAACACTGTTGCCTTTCACTTGTCTTTGCAAGTGCAGGCTAATCTCCATTCTTACATTAGAACTTGCAATCTGATCCTTAACACCTAGCGGGGTAACTAAAAAGTATAAATTAAAAATGAGCAACTCACTTCAATCACTTAAAACAAACCGACCACTGGGCAATCTCAGTGCATCATGAATCTGGGCTAATATTTACTGGATACTACATTTGATGTATACTAGGCACTCCTCTGAATATTATACATTCACTACCATTTAATCTTCAAAAATACTTACAGCCAATACCTTTATTGTCTCTATTGCCTCATAGGGTTGTTGTGAGAGTTAACTGAGATTACATTTGCAAAACAGCACAAGTGACTACTCTGTAAGTGTTTGGCTTGGTTACAATATTATTAGTAGTAGTGCTAGTAATTTTTTTAAAGAGTAATATCTATTTACAGAAGTTTGAAACTATCTTTAAATGACTGACTGAGAAGTATTTTGAAAAGGTGGAGAAGCTAGAGATAAGCACAGTGTCTTGTTATTAAACATTCTGGGGGGACATTTGAGCAACATAGTGAAACATCGTTGGACGGCCGTGCCTAAGACAACATGGACATGCGGATTGTAAATATTTTAGTTAAACTTTTCTAGTACCAGCCATATGACTTTAGACCACAACTCTCCAGGGCAACTCTATCAACAGCATTATTTTATGAGTTTGGAAACTAAAATTCAGAGGGGTGGGATGGAGCTAGAATCTTCACCTCATCACGTCTGATGCATGGATCTTCAATATATGGAATAATATTAGAATTATATGTATACTCGAGGAAATCCTTAAAATTCAGACTTTTCATTTTCAGCAGTAAAGAAATATATTGACAGCATTTCTAAAAGTAGCGATGGTTGTGACAGACCATTTATTATGCCAGGCAAACAGAAAATATATTTGGATTTTATGTGTATTCTTCCCACCCATAATTCAATGCATACCCAATTTTATTAGCTTTCTAGGGCTACTGTAACAAATTACCACAAACTGGGTATTTTAAAACAACAGAAATTTATTCTTTCGCATTTCAGGGAGGCCAGAAGTCTGAAATCAAGTTGTCAGCAGGATTGGTTCCTTCTGGAAGCTCTGAAGCAGCACCTGCTCAGGCGTCTGTCCCAGCCTCTGGGGGAAATCCTGGCTGTTCCCTGGCTGTTAGAGGCGTCCCCTATGATCTTTGCCTCCATCCTCACACCACCTCCAGTGTGACTCATATCTCCCTTTTCTTTGCTGATCTTTGGTTTTCTTTGATGATCAATGACATCAGTCATTGGATTTAGCTGTCCATCCTAAATCCAAGTTATCTCTTCTCAAGGTCCTTGACATAATTATTTCTGGAAATACTCAGTTTCCAAATAAGGTCACCTTCCATGGTTCCAGCTGGACATGAATTTTGTGCAGATACCTTTTTTTTTTTTTTTTTTTTTTTTTTGCAACAGAGTTTTGCTCTTATTGCCCAGGTTGGAGTTCAATGGCGTGATCTTGGCTCACTGCAACCTCCGCCTCCCAGGTTCAAGCGATTCTCCTGTATCAGCCTCCCGAGTAGCTGGGATTACAGGCACCCACCACTATGCCTGGCTAATTTTTGTATTTTTAGTACAGACAGGGTCTCACCATGTTAGCCAGGCTGGTCTCGAACTCCTGACCTCATGATCTGCCCGCCTTGGCCTCCCAAAGTGCTGGGATTACAGGTGAGAGCCACTGCGCCCGGCCTGGGCAGATACCATTTAATCCATTACATCAATCATCACTTCTTCAAGAAATGAAGACGAATTGCTTTCCCGCTGCCTATCTGAGTCATTATCCAGTATACTTGAAGCAAATTATTGTATATGTTCTATGGAACTGTAAAAGCTTAATATATGTTTTCACGGTTTTTCAATCTGTGAAAGCATGTTATTTTCACAATTTTAATTATCAAGTGTAGAATATTATGTAGTGAATAACCATGTATTCATCACACAGATGGGACATTTTCCAACATTTTTTCTCAGATTTTTTTTTTGTATAAGGTTAATAAAGCATCACAATACAACTAGAGGCTGATTGCACCCACATACCTGTGTTTGGTCTGACAGCTGGGACATGTCATTCTCATGTATATGTCCACAATCTTGTATGACAGTTTTGTTTTGTGTGTATATGTGGGTGTTTTATTTCTACACTAATAACCTCATGGTGTGTGTAGAATTTTGTACTTTGCTATATTCAACATTATGATTTTGTGACTTCTATAAACTGAAATTATGTATGCTAATTTATTTATTAAAACTGTTCTAAAATACTAAACGTTATGAATGAATCACAATTTAGTTATCCATTTTGTCAGTCTGGTGAAATATTAGGGTTTTATGGCTACTAAACCAAATGCTACCATAAAAATCACTGTTCAGGACTCCATGTCAATGTGTCACTTAGGGCTCATATCTGAAAATAGAAATCTGTGTATTGACAATGTACATCTCCATGTCTTTAAATGCTGCCAAGTTGATTTCCAAAGAGGTTGTCACAGGTTACATTCTATTAATAGTTTCTAAAAATAATCTCTCCTCACATGATTGCCAGCATTTAGTATTTTCAGGGAAAATTTATATTCTGCCTATTTGTTGGGTCTAACGTGATGTATCGTTGACATTTTGATTTACATTTTTCTGACTCCTAAGGAGATTCTTATCTTTGTACATAATTTATTGCATATTATTTTGCTGAATTATAAGATATGTTCTCATGCAATTCTATTTAAATTTATAAAATCCTGTAACTGCTGTCTGAATTACTTTTTTTTTTTTTTTTCGAGTCGGAGTCTCACCCTGTCACCCAGGCTGGAGTGCGGTTGACGCGATCTCAGCTCACTGCAACCTCTGCCTCTCAGGTTCAAGTGATTCTCCTGCCTCAGCCTCCTGAGTAGCTGGGACCACAGGTGCCCGCCACCATTCCCAGTTAAGTTTTGTATTTCTAGTAGAGATGGGGTTTTGCCATGTTGGCCAGGGTGGTCTCAAACTCCTGGCCTCAAGTGATTCACCCACCTTGGCCTCCCAAAGTGCTGGGATTACAGGTGTGAGCCACTGTGCCCGGCCCTACTAACTTTTGGTGCTCCTTCCTACTGATGTTTTAAATCAGTATAGTTAAATTTATCCATTTTTCCTTAAACTTCAAATTGTATCTTATTTAAAATAATCCACCTGTATCAAAACTTCTAAATATTTCTATATTTTCAAAAAAATTTAAGTTACACTATTTCTATGTATTTTTAATCACCTTCTTATAGTTGTTTTGTGCACTATGTAAAATAAAACCCCAATTTTATCTTTTAATTTTTTTTGAAGAGTTAGTGATTCACCTCAGCAGAGTCATGAAATATTCCATCTTTTCTAAATGTAAAAAGAAATATAAATGGGTCTGTTCTTATATTGTTTTATTGTTTTTTGCATATATTAATTTCTTTCATTAAATTTTATTAATTCCTAAAACTTATTAATCATTTCATTTTTCTTAATATACAATCTCTATCCTTATTCTTCATTTTCAAGTTGGTACCAAATATTCTTGGTCATTTATGCTTCCTTGTGAAGATTAACTATTAATCTTATTATTATGTCCCTGAAAAATAATCAGTTGTGCTTTCAAACAGAATTGCTTGGAATGTTTGAATTAATTTGGGGAGCATTTATTATATTTTCTTTTTCTTTTCTAGATGCAGGAGAAATCTTCTAACATATTCAGAATTGATGTCTAATCCCCCATAAAATACATAGTTTCCAACATAAAAATCAGGTACATCTTTTGTTAGAATTTTCTTAGGTTGTCTGGATTTATTGTGAATGGAGTCTTTGTTTTGATAACCACCAATTTAAATGAGCTTTTTATGGAGGGTAGAGACACTATTGTTTTCGCACCCTTATCCAACAATTTTACTGAACTCCTAATTAAAATTTAATAATTAGTCTGAACAAATTCTCTTGGATGTCCTGTGTAGTCAGTCATTGAGCAGGCTCACATGCTCCTGCAGGAGGACGGCTTCCCCGCAGTTCAGTGAGCAGACAGTGGGAAGAACAATAATCTGGAAAGAAGGAATATTTGTAATGTGCAGGGGTGCTCAGAAGGGAGTGATCTTACATGTTTCTTAAAGAACAATTCTAAATGTTGTGAAACAACTCTCCACGGGTCTCTTGCATTTTTGCCAACAGGGCATGCAGACACAAGGGCAGCTTTTGGTCTGGAATATCTTCCAAAGTATGTTTGTATAGTGATTAACCTTAAGAGACAGGAGACTTGTACTGACGCGCAGGCTGGAGAGCTGGCTTGTCCACTGACCGCTGTGTAGCACAGATGATCTGTGCGTTTGGAACAAATGTCAGGACAGCTCTGCTTGCATCGCCTAAGTGTGGGGGCTTCTAAGCTTGCCATTCTCTGTATTTTTAATCAACTTCTTAATAGTTTTTTGTGTACTGTGTAAAATAAAACCCCAATTTTATCTTTTTATTTTTTTTGAAGAGTTAGTGATTCACCTCAGCAAAGTCATGAAATATTCCATCTTTTCTAAATGTAGAAAGAAATATAAATGCATCTGTTATTATATTGTTTTATATTTTCACATATATTAATTCCATTGTATTACATTTTTATTAATTCCTAAAACTTCTTATTAATAATTTCATTTTCCTTAATGCACAATCTCTATCCTTATTCTTCAGCAGTGATGCAAACCCACTTCACACGCAGCACCCACCTGCACTGCACCGCACGACGCTGTGACAACACAAACACAAAGCTGATGCTGATTGCTCAACAGTGAGGGATACCTGCCCAGGAGCTGCCAGCACCGTGGAGCTGGTAGGCTAACTCATCAACTTGTAAGCGTGGCAAAATCTCAGGCCCTTCAGAATTCTTGACAAGAACCACACCCCAGGGAGCTGTAGAACTATATAGATAGAACCTGGACCACCTAAGCTTATTTTTCTGGTAAGTGAAAGATAGTCAAGATAGTGAACCTCTTACTCATGGCAACTCCAAGGAACATTGAAATTGTTTGCCAACGTGTGTAATCAGAGATGAAAACAAAACGGAGTGACCAATTTGAGGACTTCTAATGGTGTCCTAGTCATTATTGATGCTTTCTAGTCCTGATTGCTTTTTAAGCTGTAGATTATTGTTGGAATTACAGGTACTTTGCTGGAAGGTATTTAGCTATTTGAACTACTTGGGGTTGTTGTTGACTATTTAAAATAAGTGTTTCTTAGTATCAGTGATCCGTTTTGAGCTACAGACATAAATTCTTTTTATACCAGGAAACTCTGTTATTTCTATGATGTTTTATGAAATTTTCTTTAGGAATAAAACTGACCCAGGTTCTAGACTGTTCTTTCACCTGTTTATGGGCTGTATTCTAATCAGTGTCCTTTGCTTTTTATTCTAGACTCGCATCTCATGCTTGTAATCACCAGAACTTTTATACTTTGCTAAATTGGTGGCTTTGCTTGTTAATCCTTCTTACACTGATTTCAATACTGTTACTTGTAATTTTGATTTCTTACCAAGCTCTATTTTTAATTTTGCCTGACTTTTACTCAGCTAAGTCCTTTTATCTCAGCCCATTGACATTTTTCTTATTTCACAAATACATATTTTCTTGAATGTTACTGAAAATACAATATAGAAATTTTCTAAAGGTTTTAAAAAATTTCTCCAACAGTAAATCTATTTTTTGATGCAAAGGCATAAAAAAGATACAATTGACTCTGGGGACTTGGGGGTAAGAGTGGGAAGGAGGCACGGGATCAAAGACTACACTTAGGGTGCTCGAGTGATGAGTGCACCAAAATCTCACAAATCACCACTAAAGAGCTTACTCATGTAGCCAAATACCATCTGTACCCCAATAACTTATGGAAAAGTAAAATAAAAAATAAACATTTATAAAAAGAAATAAAGTAAAATAAAAATATAGCAAGGTTCATATTCTTTTTTCTTCACACTGTAGACTCTTCTCGTCAATCCAATGTTGGGAATTTTTATCACAGCTCTGAACAAAAGAATTCAATAAAGGCCAAATATTTTCAAAATCTATGGTGGTTGACTTATTCTTTGATCTCCCTGCACAAGCTGTTAAGAAGAAACCTCGCTTTCACATTTTAATCTCGTATTGATGTAAAGTTATATTACCAATTCAGTGATCCAAAATTTATTCAAGAGCTCATGGGCACTCTTGGGATAATGGCCATTTTTATCTCTCATCCCCAGGCCAGAAATCGGTTTCTAACACAGAGCTTTCATGTCCATTTTAGATTTTGCAGCAAACACCTCCCAGATGTTCTGATTTTGCTTCTGTGCCTACTGCTTTGTGGAGTGTCTTTTCCACCCAGCGATCTCTGACTGTCGTGGTGTAGGATTCTGATCACTAGCTGGGGTTCTCACCCAGTGACTCCACGAACTAATGTGATGAGCCAGGAGCAAAGGGGCTTGCACAGAGTCTGCTTCTCAGCGACCTCCTCATCTTCTTTGCATTCTCACCCTCATCTCTCCAAGGTCAAGGCTCTTAACGTGGTCCTGTGGCACTCCCCACATATTCTTCATTAATGCATGTCTTTCTCACGGTGGGGCTCGGGAGAAGGTGGTTGAGGCTGAGAGTAGCCTGGTCCTGCCATCACTATGCATGGAAAGTTACGACGATGTTCCAGTTTCTGACAAAGGAGACTCATTCCCCTTCTCCCAGCCTTAGTGCTGATGGTCTCACTTGCATCATCTTCGTTTTCCCCGCGTGAGTCTTAGAATTTTTTTTTTTTTGAGATGGAGTCTCACTCTGTCGCCCAGGCTAGAGTGCAGTGGCACAATCTTGGCTCAGTGCAAGCTCCACCTCCTGGGTTCAAGCAATTCTCCTGCCTCAGCCTCCCGAGTGGCTGGGATTACAGGCACCCGCCACCATGCCCGGCTACTTTTTTGTATTTTTAGTAGAGACAGGGTTTCGCCATGTTGGCCAGGCTGGTCTCGAACTGCTGACCTCATGATCCACCCGCCTCGGCCTCCCAAAGTGCTGGGATTACAGGCGTCAGCCACCATGCCCGGCCCTTAGAATGTTTTAAATGCACGTACTTCCACTGTCGTCTACTTCCCTGTATGAGGGAAATCTTTGAGATAGAACTTGTCCTCCCTTTTGTCTACCGGGGCTTTCATTTTACAAATCTGTTAAAGTTAACCGGGAGTTTCATATGAGAAAAGTAAGATATAGACTGACGTGTAGTGGATACAGTGTAGTAGATGGAAGAAAGGCTATGGATTCACAAATATCCGGAATGCAAGTCCAGGCCCAATACTTGTGAACTTAGGCAAGGAAGATAATTGATCTCTCTGAGTTATAATTTGCACAAATTTGAGAAGATAATAACATAAAAAGCAACTATGTCATAGCTATTGCTGTGTATGTATAGCTTTTTGATACTTTTATCTATTCATTAATTTAAAAATATCTGTTGAGTGCTTGTCATTGCTAGCATTGTGATAAATAATAACTTGGTTTTGGAATCCAGTAGCAGTTAAAGATAGAAAATGATCATTAATTTCTCCTGTGTTACTTGAAAGCTTTTCATAGGAACTGTAAATTTTCAAGACAAGTAGAAAACAGGATTCCGGCAATCTGTTAGGACAATAGATTTTCATGATAAGAAAGTTTACTTAAGCCGAGTAAACACGCAAATTGATAATAAAATGCTTAGCTTCATTCTCCATCACATTAATCACAAATCTTTTGGCAATGAAAAAAAAGCATTCATTTTTTTAAAATGAGAATTTAAAGTAGTGAATCCACAAACCACAGCTTTTCATTTTTAAACTAGTGAAAGATACATACGTAGGTTTGATGATGGTTTTCTGTGCATCTAAGCCTCAGGGAAAAAATCCATACATAAAAATTAAGGAGAACATATTCTAAAGGAATGATTTGTATATTACTCCTCAACTGCTTTCATACAGTCAAGAATATAAGAATAAAGATGTGTAGGATCTCATAAAATATAATTGGCTGTAGTTTAACTCTTTTATTCTATGAATGTGGATGATCTAAATCTAACTTTCACCCTTACCATTTGGTAGAAATAATATTATGTCCCTAAAATAACTTACAGTTTGAAGAATCATAACAAATGTTTTTGCAACATCAAATTTTCTTATATTGGGGAATCAATGGTGCTGTTTTGTTTGTTGAGCTTTGAGCTGTGCAGTTGAGTTGCTAATGATATGTTTGGATTACTACTGAGCACAGCAATGGGATGCATAACATATGCGAAGGAGGTTGTGTATCGTGGCTGTGTCAGCTGTAATTATAATAGATGGTAGGGAGGAAGACCAACTACGCAGCAATCTGGATGTGGGGCAGATTTAAACCAGTAATTTACAGATTGCTACATGAAATTATTACAGATTACCAGAAACTGAAAGCCACTGATGAATGTCTTTCCTAGGGTAGATGCACCTAATTGTTATTGAGCTGCTATTTTATATGTGTATACTTATACTTATTTAATCTTCTTAAATAAATTGAGATTGCAAAGTGCTTGGGACAGCACTTGGCACAAAGTAAATGTCATACTGGTGTTTATTAAGTAACCATTTGAATAAATGAATGAGCTTCACCTAATAATCTTTCAATAAGACCAGGAGTTGCTCAGTGACAGTTACACGGAGTAAAATGCATAATGGCTTCTTACATAAGTCTAACGCTAATGAATAAGTGTGCTTAGATGTTAAGAATCATGTCATTCAGATACTCACAGGGTACTTTGTTGTTTTTTTTTTTTTTGAGGCAGAGTCTCACTCTGTCACCCAGGCTGGAGTACATGGAATACAGTGGTGCGATCTCAGCTCACTGCAACATCCGCCTTCCAGATTCAAGTGATTCTCCCAAGTAGCTGGAACTACAGGCACCTGCCACCACGCCCGGCTAGTTTAGTAGAGACAAATTTTCGCCATGTTGGCCGGGCTGGTCTCAAACTCCTGACCTCAAGTGATCTGCCCGCCTCGCCCTCCCAAATTGCTGAGATTACAGGTGTGAGCCACTGGACCTGGCCCCAAAATGAAAATCTTCATAGTAAACATAAAACAAATAAGCTACCCATTAACTAATATAAGTAATCATATTTTAAAGGAAACTAATAAAATCACATCAATAGAGTATAACACTTGTATAAACATTGGGAATAATTGTTTTAATATCAAAGGGAATTCTTTAGTGTTTAAGATAATTTCTCTATAAAGGCATTAATGTTCAAATGTCTTCTAAGAATATTAGAAATTTTGTAAAAAGTGCTTTGTAAAGTTTATTCGAACACTGCATTTTTTTTTTTATCCTGAGTTTGTTCTTTGTTGAATGTATCTTAAAGTTTCTTGGTACTAGTGTATTTAAGCTTTAATACATACATGTATAGGTATATATTTTAAGTGCTTTATAATCTAAAGTTCTTTCAGGCACCTGCCAGTGTTCATTTTTTAAATGGAAATTTTTGCCTCGTTAAAAATCAATATTTCAAACATTCCAGTTTTTTGGGTGGTGACTGGGTGTGGGGCTCCTTTGAGGGACTGTGAGGGTCTGGACTGTAGCGGAAGTTATGGGTAGTGAAAGGGCTGCAAGAACAAATTTGCTGTCCCAAATTTTGTGATTCATTTTGAGTTAATGTTTTTGGGAAGGGTATAACGTCTGTCTCTAGATTCACATTTTTTGCATGTGGATATCTTGTTTTTTCAGCACTGTTTTTTTTTTTTTTTAATGAACTATCCCCTTTGCATTGCACTACTTTTGTTCCTTTGTCAAAAACCACTTGAGTATATATGGGTCTCTTTCTGGGCTCTCTAATCTGTTCTACTGACTGATGTGGTCGTTCTTTCTCCAGTACCACACTGTCTTGATTATTGCAGCTTTATACTAATTCTTGAAGTCAGTTAGCATTGTTAGTACTCTAACTTTGCTTTCCTTCAATATTGAGGTGGCTATTCTGGGTCTTTTGTCTCACTCTGTAAACTTTAAAGTCGGATTGTGAGTATCTACAAAATAACTTGCTGTGATTTTGATTAAGATGACATTGAAACTATAGATCAAGTTGAGAAGAACTGATATCTTGACAATATTGAGTCTTCCTATCCATGAACATGGAATATCTCTCCATTCATTTAGTTGATTTTTTTCAATAGATTTTTGTAGTTTTTTCATATAGGTATTTCATATAGTTTGTTTTATATCTAAATATTTTATTCTGGGAATGCTAATGTAAGTTACATTGTTTTAATTTCAAGTTTCCCTTGTTGAGGAAGTTCTCATGTAAATTCTGAAAATAGAGAAGTAATAGCTAAACATTTAAAATTACATTTACAGGGGAAATTCATTATTAAGGAATCTTAATATGCATTACTGAACTCAAAAAAGGAAAAAGATAGTGAGTCAGATGTGGTGGCTCATGCCTGTAATCCCAGCACTTTAGGAGCCTGAGGCAGGCAGATCACCTGAGGTTGGGAGTTGGAGACCAGCCTGGCAAATATGGTGAAACCCCATCTCTACTAAAACTACAAAATTAGCCAGGCATGGTGACACATGCCTGTAATCCCAGCTACCAGGGAGGCTGAGGCATGAGAATTGCTTGGACCCAGGAGGCAGAGGTGGCAGTGAGCTGAGATCGCACTACTGCACTCCAGCCTGGATGACAGAGTGAAACTCTGTCTCAAAAAAAAAAGTGAAAAACAAAACAAAATAAAACTTTTGCTTGAAAACTTACCAAATCATACTTTATAATTTCTATCTTAGAATTTTCAAACCAATGAATTGTCTTTGATAATTTACTCAGCATACAATGTGGCCGTAGATTTAATGAGAGTGAAAAAGAATGATGGGAACTGAAGTTAGCAAATAAGAAAGTTAAGCTTTTTTTTCTTTAGAAAAAAATAAATTTTTATTAGAGATCTCCTAATAGCTAGCTAATCATCTGATAGGAGTGAATTGCTAGTATAGTAGCTAACATACCCATGGAAAACATCTGGATGTCAAAAGGTATTTGAACTGAATAAAAAAAGGAATCATTGCACAGATTTACACTGCTAGTTAATCCATCAAATTGAAAATATAAAATATTTATTCAATGAAATACAATGCACAGCATTGCCTTTAATCTCAGCTTAAATGAATAGAAAATAAATTGTTGTTATATCTCCTAATAGCTAGCTAATCATCTGATAGGAGAGATTTGCTAGTATACTGGTTAACATAACCGTGGAAAAAATCTGGATGTCATAATGTATTTGAACTGAATTAAAAAAGGAATCATCTCACAGATTTATATTGTTAGTAGTTTATCCATCCAATTGAAAATATAAAATATTTATTCAATGAAATACAATGCACAGCATTGCCTTTACCCTCAGCTTAAATGTATAGATTTTAGCAATTTGTTTTAATTATGTGAAGCTTATATTTTTGCTTGGGAGACCTGGAAAAATAAGACATGCCATGTTCAACACTTGCAAGAATTCAATGCATAAATATTTCCTTTCCACAGATCTTGTATTAAAGATGAATGTTAATATTGCCTCCTTTTTATTGAACTCTGTAAAGTCACGGGTGTGTATGTGTTTGTGTTTTATTTGTTTTGTTTTCCATTTTGCTACTTCACTGGCAAATCAAATTAGTAGAACCATGAATGATGTGAGTGTGGTACTTTAATCGTACTTAATGTAACGCAAACATGCATTTCTCTTACTACTCATTTTCTCTTTGTCCTTTTCAGTGTTTCAAAATAAAATTTCAGCTCTTAATTATTTTTCTTCATTACAACAGGGTTGCTCTTCACACATAGGGTATTTTAACAAATTCTGTGAAATGAAAGGCATTCCATTAACTCTCATAGTGAAGAATGTTCTTTCAAGGGAAGCATATTTAATCACTATACGACATTATTCATGACTTTTAAATTATTTTGCTTTCTTTTCCTCAGGTTCTTATTAAAATTACTTTATAATCATGGTCTTCAAGATAAAGTGAGAAGAAAACATACGTAGTTGGTTGAATGTTAAAAGTTTGAACAGTAATTTTGCCCATAGTTTTTCAGTTGTTAGTCTTTATATATTATGATGTGTATATTCATGAATTGATTATGAATATGAGTTCCACATTCAAGTTTTATTCCAGATAGAGTTGATAAAAAAGAAATTATAGTATTTTCTTTTCCTTTACTTTCTTTCTTTTTTATTTTTTTATTTTTTTTGGCACAGTGTCTTGCTCTGTTGCCCAGGCTGGAGTGCAGTGGCATGAACATGGCTCACTGCAGCATTAAACTCCTGGGATCAAGCAATCCTTCCACCTCAGTTTCTTGAGTAGCTGGGATCACAGGGCATGCCACCATGCCTGGCTACATTTTAAAAAATGTTTTGTAGAGACAGAGTCTTACCTTGTTGCCCTAGCTGGTCTCAAATTCTTGAGCTCAAGTGATCCTCCCACCTCAGCATCCCAAAGTGCTGGGATTACAGGCATGAGCCACCATGCTCAGCCTCAAAATATTTTCTTAAACTCTTCCAACTTACGGAGTTGATATTTTTCAGAAGATTGTACTCTTCATCTATTCCTTTTGTTTATTGGAAGGATGCCTCAAGGAGGAAGTGTGTGATATTCAGAAGAAACACTGAAGTTGAAATCCTAAAGTTTCCAAAATAGTACTGGCCAAAATGCAGCAAGATGGCACCAAGTTGAACAGCACCATCCTCCACTCAGTTGTGTCCACTGGGAAGCTAGAAATGCGTCTTCCACCTTCCTTTCCCTCGCTGCCAGAGTACATTCATGTCAAGTCATAAACTTCCATCGTTCTTCATTCAATTCTATCTCCTTCTATGCCCATCATCAATACCATGTATCAGCTCACCACCTGTCTCCCCCACTTCTCCGAAAAATTCAGTTTATGTCTTTCTCCTGCCTAAACTCCTCAACCCATTTACTGTCCATAGATAAAGATGAAATTCAATAGCAGAGCCCACATGATCTGACCTTGACCTGATCTTTTTTTTTTTTTTTGCCCCTGTTTCTGATCAGACCAGCTTTACCTCCTTAGGAAGCTTCTGATATTTTCTCCCTCTAGCCATGTCAAGGCTCAGGCAAGTGCCTTTTCAATGTTCTCCCCTTGTACCCAGCAGCAAGCCTTGTTATGGAACTGATGTAATGCATGGCAATAGGCAGTTCACCTGAGAAACTCCCTCCCTCATTAGACTAACTTTCTTGAAGATGGGCAATAGAAACTATACAGTTGCTTTCTATTATCTAGGCCAATGATAAGAGGCCAAAAATCTGCATTTCTAACAGATTCCTGGGAGACACTGATGTTACTACCTGGTTTGGGGACCTCATGGTAATGAGCGCTGATCTTGCCAGAGTCTGCTACACAATTAATAGTCACTAAATATTTTTAAGTATAAAAATGCAGGAAAGAATTAATAAACCAAAATCTGGATATTTGTAGGGCTTTTTGCTGCTGCTTTGTATACATTTATACATCATTTAATCATACAAATATGAAATTTTCTCATCTATAAAGCAAAAGTAACAGGGATTACTCATCTGTATAACAATAGTACTGTGAAAAGTCTTTTCTAAATTGCTGATATACTCAATTATGACTGATATACTCAAATTATGATATACTCAAATATTATAAACATGGGTGTCCTTTTACTACTCTTACGTTTCTTTCATTGACAGCATATTTAAACTATTAAATAGATCTCTCATCAGTGCAAACAGCAACGAGCTCGGATCTTCCTACCATAACACAACATTGTATCTAGGATGTACACACACTTGAAAATTGATGCATGCAGAGCTATGCATATGCAATTCTCCTTGGTCTCTCACATTCCTGCAGGCGAAAGATGTTCCAGACTATCTTTTAAAAGGGTATTTATATAGCAAGTACGACTGAAATACAGTAATAGCAACAGCATCTTCCTTCCAGACAGAGGGCAGATTTGTTTTCTGATGAAGATAATGAATATAATGTCCCTTTCTAAGGCAAAGTTTGGGCAGCTACCTTTAAAATATTGAAGTTTCCTAAACTGGGGTTTGCTCATTTGTGAGATAAACCCACTGGGGGCACAACACACACGTGGGTAGACCTTCACACCTCCTCATGTGACTTGGGAAACAAGAAAAGTTGGGGGAAATGCAGACATCAAGCTCATTGCTTTGCTGTGAGTAATACAGTCCTTGTCTCTGACCCAGGACTCTCATGTCTTCTGCCAGTGTCCATGAAACCATGATAGTCTAAACTTCTAGCTTACAAGTAAAGTAAAATCTCAGACTTTTCACAATTCATAACTGATATGATAAATGTATACTCTGAATCCCCAAATTCAAAATATAGACTCACCTTTGGCCCCGCAGACCAAAGAGAGTGTAATCAATCTATTGCCAAGTCAGTCTTTTTCTGCAGTGTCTTGTGAATGGTGAAACAAAGAGTGAAGACGGTGACCTAATATTCTTCAGTTTATTTTAGGGGAAGAAGAGGAGAAAGAAGAGAAGGCTATGAGTATAGGAAATGTCAATGGATAATTTTGGTGGTTTAGTTTGAATAATTTATTTCAGCAGCATAACAATCTATAAAACAAAATTGATATCCCGTGTGTGTGTGTGTGTGTGTGTGTGTGTGTAAACTATTTCTCATGAAATCTGAAATGGGAGTGCCTAGTATGTCTGTGGAACTGAATATTTGCTATATTGGCATGATGGAAGCATGAATTGAATGGAACTGTAAAAAGCTAAACAAATTACAAAAAGACAACTAGAGGGAAACCATTCTCAACAATTTACCATCATAGCAAAATAACTGGAAATTGGCTATACTTCATCATATCTGTTGCAAGAATAGAGAGAAGAGAACAAAATACAAACTATGTGATCCATTGCAACTAACTCACATTTAGGTATCATATTAAATATAAGTACATCAAATACCTAATACATAAATGCTTAGATATTTCATGTTGAAGAAAATAAAACTGAGACTCTGTGGGATGATTTTTCCTAAACCACATACCAAATAATTGGCAGAGCCATGACTTGACACAAAGCATTGGGGTTTACCTGTTGCTCTTAACTCTAATCCAGCTTTCTTTTTTATTCTATTTTATGGAAGATAGCAGTAGTTGCAGCAGTGAAACCCTCACCCTTGTTAAGTAGCAACAGCAAACACCCTGACATTCTCATGAAAACAAACAAGCAAACTTACACTGCACTTGTTTCATTTCTATCAATATGAGCCAAATGAATGATGGAGACTAAAGACAGGTACTTAATCATTGCCCTGTTTAGCTTGAGCATGGTTCAATTCTTTCCTGTTACATGAGAACTATATTGCTCAAGCACAGGAGCTTCATCCTCTCATCCATGGCTTTAGCACTCTGAGCACCGTAGTATCCTCTGCTGAACCCAGAAAGTGATCCTTAATGCTGACCCTCAGCCTTGCATACATCCATGATATAACATTGCTCACTCACGTTCTTGTACACTTTCTAAAACTCCATGGTAGAAGAGAAAAACAAAACAAAACAAAAATATAGGGTAATAAGATGTTTCATTTTACTGTGATGGACCTTACAAGAATTTCTTGATTAAGAATGTTTCGGGAAGCCAAGGTGGGCGGATCACGAGGTCAGGAGATCGAGACCATCCTGGCTAACATGGTGAAAACCTGTCTCTACTAAAAATACAAAAAATTAGCTGGGCCTGGTGGCGGGCACCTGTAGTCCCAGCTACTTGGGAGGCTGAGGCAGGAGAATGGCGTGAACCCGGGAGGTGGAGCTTGCAGTGAGCCGAGATCACGCTACTGCACTCAGCCTGGGTGACAGAGTGAGACTCTGTCTCAAAAAAGAAAAAAAAAATTTCATCTGTGTTATTTCTTTAAAGGAACAATCCATTTTTGGACTTAGTGGGAATTTTTTTTATCAGACACATTGGAAGATTATAAAATATGGTTTTAAATCTAA
This sequence comes from Pongo abelii, assembly GCF_028885655.2. NCBI lineage: Eukaryota > Metazoa > Chordata > Mammalia > Primates > Hominidae > Pongo > Pongo abelii. The sequence continues at coordinate 2,486,671 of NC_071992.2, read as the reverse complement.
AAATCTGTTTTTTTGTTCCTGCACCATTTTTTCTTTTTTTTTTTCTTTTTCTTTTTTCTAGGTAGGAATCTAATGTACAGAAGCACCCATTGTTTCGTTGTATGATTGATATTTAGTATGTAGAGCACATCACATGAAACGCAACACATTAATCTTAGGTGTCTTCTTGGAGGCTAAGAGATGTGTACGTGTGTACAAATTAGTAAAGCAAGGCATAATAACATTTGTACTTTTCCTCTATCTACAGGCTTGTGATTGATGAGCAAGTCAAGGAATGAGAATCAACACTAGATTTTGTTGCCATATAAAGAAGAGAAATAAAATGATTTTACAAAAGAGAACTAGCTCTGCTTCTGTCTTTTGAGATATTTTCAAAAGCCACTCCCCAAACCCATCTCCAGAACAGAAGTTCCTCTCAATCAACTTGTTTTCTTTATATCAAATTTTCTTGACATCAAATTTTTTATAGTTATCTTTTTATAAAATCACCTTCTTCATTAAATGGTGTATTCATTAAAAACAATGAACTTTTCTTAACTAATGATTTTTTCCTCCAGTGTCACACAGCTTCATATCAATTGTAGAAAATATTGTAGATGTGTTGCAGTTTTGTATCTTATCCCTCTAGAGAGGCCAACTCTGAGGATATTCAAGCTTTCAAAACCAGTTTTATCTCATTCGTTTAGTGATTCATCAAAAAGGTTATTTGTAAGCTGCAAATTAAAACTGTGTTACATCTTTAAGTTTTTAAAAAATATGAATTCTTTTTAAATTGTAAGCAGAGAGCAGATATTGAGTCAATCAATTTTGGTCCACTGTTGTGACTTTCTACTACCTAAATCTCTTATAGGCGCTGATGGTAATGGTGGGCTTTTCTATAGTATTTTGGTGTGCAGATGAGAAAACAGCCATGGGAACAACTGAGAATCTTCTTACTTGCTTTTCACAATGCTAAAGAAGAATCATATTATGAAAACAAAACTAAACACAACACGAAACATATGAGGAAGCCCTTCAAAGGTGGAAATATATCAGTCCCTAAGGAGAAGTACAAACATACAATACAACAGCAAAACCATATTAGCAAGACAAGTTTGGAAAATATCACCTCTTCCATCCAGGGTCAGCACTACCATCAGTGCAAAATTCACAACTGCACAAATGATTGACTGCTGAGATGAGAAACAAACGACAAAAGTGATGGGCTGAGTCTGCGTTGACATCATGAGGCCACTGCAGTCTGGCATGGGGATGGGCAGTTGGCCCTTGGTGTCAGTCAAAGATAATTCTGATCTCTCTGCTTGTCCACATATTTGTCAGTGGATCGTGTGAGACACTAGACTCCTGGGAGCTTCCAGATCATAAAGCCTTTGCCGTGTATCAGTTATCCCACCTTTTTATGTAGCCATTATGACATAAAGATGGTCAAGGTTTCCAGACAGAAGGAAGTACCTCCTAGAGACAAACGCACACCGATGAGTTAGAAAATATATAAATACAGAATGAAAAATGAAATGCAGTTGGTAAATTACTCTAGTTTCCCATTGCAGTGTTTCAACAATTCTCTCTGAAATAATTTCTAAAACCAGGCCTAAATAGAGAAAAATCTGTGTTTAACAATAAATGCAATTTAGCAAAAATACTGCACTGGGACATTTCACCTTGTGGTTACTAAAAGTGTAAACTGAATCGCAAAAGCATAATTACACAGAAAAAAAATCAGAATTAAAATGTTCTATGAACAAATAATAAATGTTTTTATTCATTCATTAATCAGTTGTTTGATCATCAAACAGTCACTAAACCCTACTGAAATGGGAAAAGCTCCCTTGTCCCACTCACGGGGCATGCAGTGGGGCTACGGCTCGCTTCTTTGGTGCCTCAGTGTTCAGGCCTCTAGAGAAGCATGCAGGCCGGCAGGCTGCGGGGCTCTGACCCCACGGCAGCATCTAGGGGTGAATGCTTACAGCTCCTGAAGCTCCAGTGGGCGTGGGTTCCAGGGTGTTCTTAGTTTAGCTGTCTGTAGGCAGCTTGTGTTACTCAGCTCTATTAGACCCCCTGCCTTATAGCAAGGACAGAGGGCTTTCTGTATCCAGGATTGCTTGCCTTGCTTTACCAGAAGAATTGGATCACACCTGGGCTTGGAGAATTTGTGCAAGGTTGTATTGGGTGGAAGTAGCTCTCAACAGATGGGCGAGCCAGAGGGGAGACGGAGTGGGAAGGTGGTTTTCCCCTGGAGTCAGGCTGCTGGGTGGCTGGACTCCCCTCCAACCACCCCGGCCAAACCCTTCATCTTTCCGCCCCTCGATGGCCTGCCGGTGCCTGTCGGTGTGCTCTTCCGCCAGCGTGCGCCTCTCCACCTCCTCTCAATGTCCAGCGGTTTGTGTGTTCTTCCACTGTTGTGGTCCTCTCAATGTCCAGCTGCTTGTGTCTCTTCCTGTTAGGGTCTCGGGGGTTTTATAGGCACCAGATGAGGGCATGGTGGGCCAGCGTGGTCTTTGAAAATGCAACATTTGAGAGCGAAGGCAGGAGTGCCTGTCTTCACCTAGGTTTGTGGGTACAGGCCTGGGGTGGAGCCCTGGCCAGGGACCTGTCCTCCTCCTCCCAGCACTTCCTTGCCCCACTCCTGTGTCATTACTATGTTTTGTTATGAGCCAGTGTTTTAGGGAACAAGAAAATATGCATTTTAAGTAACTACATTTGGTAGCTGGGCATGGTGGTGGGCACCTGTAGTCCCAGCTACTCGGGAGGCTGAGGCAGGAGAATCGCTTGAACCTGGAGGTGGAGGTTACGGTGAGGCGAGATCGCACCACTGCACTCCAGCCAGGGTGACATAGCAACACTCTGTCACAAACACACACAAAAAAACAGATTGTAAAAGTGTATCCTTCATGTTATACCTGTATTTCAAAAATAAAATTATGTATAAAGAAATGCTCAAAATAACATTCTTCAACATGCATATGTTTAGGCAGGGGTTACTGTCTCCTAGCATTTGGGAGCTGGTGGGTTCTCTGCAGTGTTTTCTGGTGGCAAAAGGGGGCAGGGTCTGTCGCTGGCAGGAAAGGGTCGACTAGAAAACCGGAAGCATGAGGAGGGTGGGGCGAAAAAAATCACTACAAAATATGGCCCACACTGTGTTCCATGGAGAAGCTGCTTTGATTTCTTCTCTAACCAAAATTGTTTTCCTTTCTTTCAGTAAACTATATGCACACACACAACACACATGCCACACACACTATAGACACACCCACTGGTGTGTACAAACGTCTTCGTTAGACACTTTGTCATTATCAAAATGTACCATTTTTCCTCATTTTTCATTTTGTCTAAAAACTATTTCATTTACCTGCAGAACAGGAAAGAGCATCAATATAGGAATGAGAGAGATTTGCATGTGAATCTCAAGTTGGGATTGAGGGAGGACGTGAGGTGGGGGCACGCCTGAGGTGGGGGCGTGGCATGAATGAAGATGTGCCTGGTGCTGTGGTTTGCAATTTCTACGCATCATCATCATTAATGTTTTCGACAACTCAAGAAAAGTGGCATTAAATCCATTTTTCAGATGAAGAAACTGATATATACAGGGGTTAAATAGGCTAAATATTTTACTTCTAATAGTAATGATTAGATACTGGATTTTAATCGAGTGATTAAAAAGCCAGTGTTCTTTTCTCCACAGAGCAATTGTAAAATGTGTGTTCTTCACAATGGTAGTCCCCAAAAGCATTCCCAAAGTTTGAGGATGAGATTGAAGTGGGTGTCACACAGCAGCAAGGAAATCAGGGTTTCAGCCTCCGTATCTGGTCCACAGTTCCTATTAGCACCATAAGCCTCGAACATTTATTATGAGGGATTGGACTCCATGGTTTCCGAGGATGAGATTGGCCCCCATGGTTTTGGAGGGTGAGAAGTCTCATGGTAAGCTGCCTGCAAACCTGAGAACTGGAAAAGCCCATGGTGTAGTTCCAGTTCAGACAGAAGGCCCGACAACAAGAAGCACCCGTGTCCCAGGGCAGTTGAAGGTGGGTGTCCCAGCTCATGGGGAGAAAGCGTGAATTCACTGTTCTTCCACCTTTCTCTTCCTTCTGGGCCCTCAGTGGATTGGATGGTGCCTGCCCACACCGGGAGCGGGATCTTCTTCACTCAGGCCACTGATTCAAACGCTGATTTCTTCCAGAAACACCATGCAGACCACCAGCAGTAGTGCTTCACCAGCTATCACGGCAGCTCTCAGCCCAGTCAGGTGCACACATAAGATTCACCATCTCGAAGGGTTATGATGGCACTGACAGTTTTTTCTGTTCTGCACTCTGTTCCAGACACAGGAGGTGCAACTCCAAGTAAGACACACTCCCCTTCCTGTCCTCAGGGAACTGAGAACATGGTAGGTCAAGAAACGCGTTACGCGGATTCCAGCAGGGAAGCATGATGAACAGCTATCAGAAGGAAACAGGTTGTAAAATAAAGCAGAGGTGCTGAGAGCAACGTCGATCCCATTCCACAGCTGAAGAGCTCAGTGGAGCTCGCTGCCTACCAGATAAATCCAAGAGTGTTTACGATCCAGCCAAATGCTGTGGGCTTTTAATCCACATTAAGGAGCTTTACTCAAAGAGTTTCTGGTTTTATTGGTCAATTCTATCATGATTTTAGGCGCTTGAACATTTGCATAATGAGAAAAATGGGGCTCTCAGAAGCTACTGGTTGGCAATGGGTTGAACACAACTGGTTTATTTATTTTGAATTAATAAAGCTGCAGTTGCCAATGTATAAGAAGACGTTGCTGGGGGGAAGGCCAAACAGTACAAATACGGGAGAAAAAAAATGTCTCGTGAATAAACAACAGTAGGAGAATGTATAATTTGGTTTATCTTCCTTACATTTGAGAGATAGGTGCTTGTTCAGCTGAGCACAGTGGGAAAAAGGTGCCTCATAGAACAACACACCCATCAAGCTAGGACACAGAAAATTCTCTATTGAAAACGAGATTCCCCTTGTGCAGTTGTACGTTATAATGTAGCAATTCATGTCTATGTTATTTTCTCTTTTCCTATAAAATCTGTGAACAGAATTCTAAAACTAACTCAGAATTTTATACTTCTAAAGGTTTTCAAAGGAAAACCTGGAAAGAGTTTGCCTGCGTTTAAACCACTTTCTACCATCCCTCACACCCAGCTTCTTCTTATATGAACTCCTTGGTCTACCAGATGAAAACACACATTTACCAGAGAATGAAATAAGCACAGCATGTGCTACAAGAAACATGATTTTTTAGCTGATTATTGAAGCTTGAGAATTTAAGAATTAAGAAAAATTTGATGGAAGAGCTCTGATTAATTAATGAGGTTTAGACGCACAAAAGGTTTCTATGAGATGATGAAGACTCAAGAGCAAGGAGTCTCCTGCCTCGGAACCAAGACAGATGAAAGACAGTTGTGCACCCGAGCTCGTTCTCCGCCCAAGGAAACTCCGCTACCTAAGGAAATCATATGGGCAGACACCAGATTGCAGAGGCTTGGGGAGTAAGCCAAAGTAGGCGCAGAAAAGCAGCAGTTGTAGAAAACATTTCTGAGTTTGTTTGAGAAGAGAGTAGAGAGGACTGAGTTAGAGAAGACTGTGAATTTGAGCAAGTGTTTGTTTATTCTTTTTTAAAGTTTTATTTTTAATTGACAAGTAATAATTATATATGTTGATGCCACACAATGCAATATTTCAATCCATGCGTACTCTTTTCATGGACTGCAAATCTCTTGAAATGTATAATTCTGAGATTGTTTTGAAATTCTGTTCATGAATTTCATAGGAAAAGAGAAAACAACAGACATGAATTGCTGTGTTATAAAGTATGACTGCATAAGGGAAATCTTGTTTTAAAAAGTGCATTTTCTTGGTCCTACTTTTACAGGTGTTTTGCTCTTTGAAGCAACTGGTTTTCATTGTGCTGTCAGCTGAACAAGCACCTATCTTTCAAATAAAAGGAAGGTAAAACTAATTGCGCATTCTCCAAGTTGTTGTTTGTTCTATGTTAAATAATGAAATCAGGCTAATTAACATCTCCATCACCTCAAATATTTATCATTTCTTTGTGGTAGTTACATTTTAAATCCCCCTTTTTAGCTATTTTGAAATATGCAGTACATTATTATTAACTATAATCTATATATTAATATCGATTATAAGTTACCATGCTCAAAGTGAGTTAAAGAATTTATGATAACACCTGAAACTGTAAAACTACTGGAATAAAGCAGGAAGAAAAAGCTATATGTACGACATTGGTCAGGGTTGTGATTTTTTTGGAGAAGAACACAAAAGCACAGGTAATGAAAGTTAAAATAGACAAATGGGATTGCATCAAACTGAAAAGTTTCTGCAAGAGAGCAGAAACAACAGAGTAAAAAGACAACTTACAAATTGGGAGAAAATACTTGCAAATCTATATCAATTAAGAGGCTAATATCCAAAATATACAAAGAACTCAAACTACTCCATAACATGAAAATAACCCTATTTAAAAAAAAGAACAAAAGGAATGAACACACATTTCTCAAAAGAAGATATTCAGATGCTGACAAGAATACCAAATCAAAAAAAAAGAAAGAAAGCTCAACTTCTCTATCAGAGAAATTCAAATTAAAGTGAGTGTTTATTCTGCAAGAGGGAGGACCACGTCCTGGGTAAATACAGAGGGAACGACCAAGGATTCTCTGGAAAGGGAGAAGATAGGTAGAAACAGATTCCTGAGAGTGCACGAAGCAGACAGAGGTGAAACACAGAAAGGTGAGATTTAAAAATCTGAAGAAACAAACATTGGTCACTGCTGCTGGGAGGGAGGACCTTCAGCAAGGGAGCACCCACATCAGCCTTCAGGGGTAAAAGTCAGTGCTGTTGCACCCATGCCCAGATAAGTTCTTGATTACAAAGAGAAAAATGAGAAATGGAGAGACTGACTCATTACCATTTTAACCAAGAGATCAAATTAATCACCATTAGTGGGTGTATTAGTCTGTTCTCATATTGCTTATAAAGACATACCTGAGACTGGGTAAATTATAAAGGAAAGAGGTTTAGTGGACTCACAGTTCAACATGGATGGGGATGCCTCACAATCATGGTGGAAGACAGGGGAAAAGCAAAGGCATGTCTTACATGGTGGCAGGCAAGAGAGAGTGTGTGCAGGGAAACTCCCCTTTATAAAACCATCAGATCTCATGAGACTTCTTCACTATCAGGAGAACAGCATGGGAAAGAACCACCCCCATGATTTAATTGTCTCCACCCAGCCTTGCCCTTGACATATGGGCATTTTTAAAATTCAAGGTGAGATTTGGGTGGGAACACAGCCAAATCGTATCAGTAGGTTAATATAATATAATATTATTTGCCTCCTCGGTAAAAAAAGCAAAATGAATCACTTAGTAGTAGTCTTGCCAAAAATATTTTTGTGAATATAACTATTAATCAATATGGCAAATGTGAATTTATTTTTATAAGTAAAAATTATACGAAGCAATTGGTCTTCAATCTTTGAACACCGTTACTGCGAAAACAAACAAAAAAACAGAACAAAAGAGTCAGAGAGAACATTTGCCATTAAAATAAAGTAAAAATACATAATAAGCAAAGGCAATGTGTGATCCAGTATTAGTTTGGATGTAATTTACAAGAAATTCAAAAGAAAATATTTAAATATATTACATTTTTAATTATTATTAATTTTCTTAGATTTCATAAATGGTACTGTGGTTATTTATGACAATGCTCTCATTTTTAATAGATGATACTCTATGGAGTTTCATTAGTAAAATATTTTCTACTATTTAAAAAATTAATTAAAAATGATAAGAGAGAAAGAGACAAAGAAAAAGGAGTGGAGGAGAGACATAGAACAAAAACATGGCAAATGTTAAGCATTGTTTAATCTAAGTGAAAAGCATATTAGTTGATTCTATGATTTAGCTTTTTTGCTTGTTTGAAAATGATCAAAATAATAAGTTGGAAGACAAATTTAAATAAAATGTTTTAGATTTTAAATATATTCAAAGACACAGAAAAGGGCTGATAAGATCCAGATAGATAGATAGATAGATAGATAGATAGATAGATAGATAGATATAGTTAGATAGATAGACACAGGTACAGAGTACCATTCAACTGATGTCTTTGTCAACTAAGCACACATCATTTTACAGGAGAATTTGCTACTTGGTCATCACACTCTTCATTAACTACCCCCCTTTCTACTTACCTGGGTTCATCCTTAAGTGACCCGTGGTCAGAGTGACACTGCACAGGTGGGGATGATTCGATTTTTACATCCAGGAAGCCAAGAGCAAATGGGTGAGAGTCATAGTTCAATGGAAAGTGCTGTTATGTAAGTATAGGTAGCAAAATTTATCTCTATAGAAAAAGAAGAATGTGCAAGGCAAAAGATAAAGGTTAGACCAATCAACTCTGGTAGGTGCTGGATAAAGTCAGAGAAAAATAAAGTGCAGAATGTGTGGTTTTGTGTCTTTGAGTTTGTTTATGTACAGTTAAAAAAAAGTAGAGGTAACTGTACCAAAGTAGATGTTACCAGTTGTTAATTGTATATGTTTGAATAATGCATCATTTCTAATATCCTCTTTACAATTTCCTCTTTACATGAATTCTAATTATTACACTATAAAATGTATTATATTTTTATCAGGAAAATACTGTGAAAAAAGATTTAAAATGCCCTATTAACCATCAGAAAACAGTCTATTTTAATCATTACATAACAAAGACTTATGGAGAGGATGTGCAAATCTGTAATAAAGAAATGACCTTAGATGTAACCATTATTCTAAAAACTGAAAAAAGCATTCTGCTTATTGTAACACACGTGTATTGACATGAGCTATGACTCAGAAAAATCACATTTTCTAAGTGATGTTCAAGATGTGTTATCAGAATAAAAGGATGCAGATTCTGTGTGGTCCTGTAATTTGCTGCTTGAGGATGGGGATATTTCCTTCCACTCTTAATAGACAAAGAATGCCACAAAGGGGAACAAAGGAGAGGAGACATAGAGGGAGAGAAATTGGACTGTTTAATTCATTTTAGAATGTGAATATAAAATTTCCCTGTGCGTTAAATTGTACCCCACCATGTGTTCTCAAAGGATTTTCACTCTGCTGTTTATGTCTATTCAAGCTGGTGAATTTTAGCCTGAGCTCTAATTACCTCCCATCGCTCAGGGATTGATATGGAGTCAAATTCAAAGACCCACTTGTCAGACTTATAAGAAAAAAAAAGAAAACTAATTCCATGAATCTCACTCAAGATACTTAGATTCCAGGATTACCCACCTTCAAATTCTAAAGTTATTTCTCACGTTTTTCTTCTTTGCCTTTTTGATTATATAATTGTTAGAGTTACAGCTCTCCTGCAGATGCGAGAAGTCCTTTTAGAAACCTAAGATGGAAAGAGCTGTTTTGGTGTGGCTGAAAGGTTATGACCAAGGAGTTCAGAAACTTAAGTTACAGTCTGTTTCTGTCACAGAAACTTAAGTTACAGTCTATTTCTGACACAGAAAACATGGTGTCTCATTTGAAGTGGTCAGTTAATCTTTAAGGGCCTTAATCATTTTTATAGTAAAGAAACTGGGTTAGATGAACTTAAATGTTCTTTTTACTTTTACAACTGTTGGCCTCTTAATTCCTATGTAACCACAGTCTTTACTTTCAATCTGCTCTTGAACATACTCAGAGTAATTCATAAAACGGCTCTTAAACTTCCTGCTTCCAGGCTGGAAGGAAAGCAGCTTAGTTAGACACTGTCAGTCCCATCCCTACAACAAGTAAAAAGCTGGATAAACTGAAAATCGGTGACTCTTGTTAGATCCAACAGACAATGGAAGTCACAGGGAAAAATGCTGCCCCCAGAATTCGAGAAGCAGATACAGAGAATCGCATCTAGCTGTGGAAGAATGCTTCACTGGAACAAGCAACAGGGGAAATCAACCTGAAAGAATTGCATCCTCAGACCTAGTTTCCGAAGAAGTCTCTAGGAAAACCCAGAGGCCACAAAGGAGACAAAAACAAAAACACCAGAGGAAACGTCAGCTGCTGATGCCAGCAGCTGCCACAAACAATAACCAAAGCCTAACTCCTGCCATAGAAAGGTACAATCTCAAGATAAACACCTATTGACCTCAGTTCCATTTACCCAGAACATCATGCCTGGCTCTTAATAGAAAAGTTACAAAGTGCACTAAAAAACTGAAACCACAGTCTGAAGAGACAAGAGCAGGCATCAGAACCAGACTCAGCTATGGGGCAGACACACACCAGGAATTTAAAATCACTGCAATGAATATGTGCCCAGGGCTGACATGGAAAAGTGGGCACCATGCAAGAACAAATGGGCAATGCAGACAAAGGCAAAGGAACTCTATGAAAGAATTCCAAAGAAATACTAGAGCTAAAAAGAGCTGTAACTGGCCAGGTGCTGTGGTGGTTCACACCTGTAATCCTAGCACTTGGGGAGGCTGAGGTGGGTGGATCACCTGAGTCTGAGACCAGCCTGGACAACGTGGCAAAACCTTGTCTCTACTAAAAATACAAAAATTAGCAGCACGTGGTGGCAGGTGCCTGTAGTTCCAGCTACTCAGGAGGCTGAGGCAGGAGAATTGTGTGAACCCAGGAGGCAGAGGTTGCAGTGAGCTGAGATTGAGCCACTGCGCTCCAGCCTGGGCAACAGAGCAAGACTGCATCTTGAAACAAACAAACAACAAAAAACCTGTAGCAGAAATAAACAATGCCTTTGATGATTCATCAACAGACTAGACAAAGCAAAGGAAGAAAGCCGTGAGCTTGAGGATAGGTAAATAGAAACTTCCCAAACCAAAATGCAAACAGAAAAAAGACTAAAGAAGGTAGAATAGAATATCCAATACTGTGGGACAATAAAGAAAAAAGTGTACATGTGTTTAATGGGAAAACTAGAAGGAGAAGAAAGAGACAAAGAAACAGAAGAAATATTTTAATCAATAATGACAATTTCTCGAAAGTGATGATAGACACCAAAACAAACATCCAGGAAGTTCAGAAAACACCAAGCATGATAAACACCAAAAAATCTTTACTGCCCTGTCATGTTCAAAGTTCAAAAGATCAAAGACAAGGAGAAAAATCTTAAAAAAAGCCAGAAGGGACAAAACACCTTACCTATAGATTGCAAATATAAGGATTATATTGGATTTCTCCTGCGAAATCACAAAAGCAAGAAGAGAATGGGGTAAATCACTTGAAGTGCTGAAATAAAAAAGATTAAAACCAACCTAGAATGTTTTATTGGGAAACAGTATACTTCAAAAGTGAAGGAAAAAATAAACATTTTGTCCAACAAACAAAAATTGAGGGAATTTGTCACCAGTAGATTTGGCTAGTAAGGAATATTACATGATGTTCTTCAAAAAGAAGGAAAATGGTATAGGTCAGAAACTCAGATATACATAAAGAAATGAAGAGTGGTGAAAAGAGGAAAATTAAGGTGAAATGAAATCTTTATTTTTTTCTTATTCTTATTTGATCTAACAGATAACAGTTTATTCAAAATAACTCTAATAGCAATATATTTGGTGATTATCGCTTATAGATACATGAAAAGAGAATAATAGCAATGTTAAAATATGAGAGGAAGGAGTAGTTGGGAATACTTGCACTGCACGGGAAGTGGTATTGTGTTGTTAGAAATGGGATTGATTAGTCGTAAATGTATATTGCAAACTCAAGAGCAACCACAGAAATGTATAACAAAATAAAAAGATGCATAATTTATATTCTAAGAGAAAAAATGAAATAATATAAAATTTTGAAATAAAACCAGACAAGACAGAAAACAGAGACAAAAAATAAAGAAAAAGAGATGCAATGAATAGAAAACAATAACAAATATGGTAGATAGTATTCTAACCATACAGATAATAATTTTAAATCTAAAAGTTAAATTCACCTATTAAAAGATGGATGATGAGATTACACAAGATAAAATAAAACAAAAAAAGAGACCTAGCTATATATTGTCTAGAAGATACCCACTTTAAATATAAAAACACAGAGTATAAGTATACAGAAAGATATACCATGCTAACTCTAATAATAAAAAGAAAGCTGCAGTAGCTTTATTAACTTCATAAAGATGTTCTTAGGAGTGGAGAAAGGGAAATTTAATTTTGTATCATGACACTACTAATTACGGTAAGCTTTGTGCAGGGAATCTAATGCTCAGCATGAAAGGAATGAATATTAAAGTTTCCACGGCAAGGGATTTTTACTAAGTGTTGTTGTTTAAATTCCTTTTAAAGCATGCTACAGGTCCACTTTGAGCTCGAATGCTTTCTTCACGCTGATGTACAGAACCCTACTGGATCCAATGGCTAATTAAGTTTACTCACTTTCTGTCAGATTCAATCCGTAACACTATTAGATGACATTTTAAACAAATCATTATTATCATTCGATTTTCCCACTCATGATGTCCTTGTTTTTCCTTCTATTATCAGTTGAAACATGTGCTTTGCTATTTTAAGACCTACTGTAACATGGACCAAACCTGCGATGCACTGAATACTGACTGGTCCAATTGGACTCATTTTCCTATAGCCTCCTGTGTCTGCCAACTTTCCTCTGGACCTTTCAGTTTATCTCTCCAGTTATTAGTAAAAAAATAATTTAGCAAATTCTGGGAAATACTGTAAATTTTTTTATTCCCTTTGACAAAAATGTTCTAATTCTACTTCTTTAAGTGAATCATAAAGAAACAACTAAGTTTTAACTCAAAAAAAGTATCACAGTTTCTAATGGTGAAATTGAGAAGAAATTTATAAAATATGTTTTTCAAAAAAAGGAAAATGATATAGGTCAGAAATTCAGATATACATAAAGAAATGAAGGTTGTTGAGAAGAGGAAAATGACTGTGAAATAATTTATTTTTTGTTTTTTTCTTATTCTTTTTTGATCTAACAGGTAACAGTCTGTTCAAAATAACAAACTGTTATTTAAAACTGTTATTAATTTAAAATGTGGTATTAATGTTTGTTAATAAGTTATTAAGGTATAATTTCTATATACTAGCAATGAACAATCTAAAGATGAAATTAAGAAAAAAATCCATTTACAATAGTATAAAAATCGTAAAATACTTAAAGGGATAAATTTCAGCAAATAAGTTCAAATCTTGCATTCTGAAAACTGCAAGTCACTATAGAATGAATTTAAAAATATGTATAAGTGGAACAATATCCTACATTCATAGATGTGGATACATAAAGTAGTGAACATAGGAGTACTTGCCAAATAGCTCTACAGATTAAATGCAGTACTTATCAAATCTCAGCAGCAGTGTAGGCAGAAATTAACAAGGTTGTTCTAAAATTAATATTGAAATGCAAGTGACCCACAGTAGCCACACACACACACACACACACACACACACACACAAACTTAAAAAATGAACCAAGGTGAAGTACTCACATCACCTGACTTTAAAATGCACTACAAAGCTACAATAATCAAAGGCGTGTACTACAGAGACATGATAGATAGATAGATATAGATAGATGATAGATTATAGATAGATAGATAGATGAGAGATAGATAGATAGATGAGAGATAGACGGATAGATAATAATTGGGAGTCCAGAAATAAATGCTCATATTTAGCATCAGTTAATTTTTGACAAGAATGCCAAGACAATCCAATGAGGGAAAGAATATTCTTTTCGGTAAATGGTTCCAGGACAACTGAATATTCACATGCAAAAATGAGTAAATAAATAAAGTTAGAATTGACACCACCTCATACTATATGCAAGCTGGATGAAGGATGTAAACCTAAGACTCAATATATAAACCCTTAAACGAAAATGTAGGAATAAATCTTCACTATCCTGAATTAGCAGATTTTTTCTTAATTATGCCAATAAAAGCATGAGCAACAAAAGAAAAAGATAGATGAATTAGATTTTGGCAAATATTGAAATCAAAAATATTTTGTGTTTCAAAGTACACCATCAAAAATGTAAAAGGACAATCTGCAAAATGGGAAAAAGTATTTAACATTATCTAATAAGGGATCTGTATAAAGAATATTTAAGAAATCTTGTAACTAAATAACATTAATAGGAAGAAAAGCCTATTGAAAAATTGTGCATGGAACTGAAGAAACATTTCTTCAAAGAAGATATGGCCAAAAAGTACATGCAAATATGCTCAACATCATTAGCCTTTAAGAAAACGCAGGGCAAAGTCGCAATCAAATACCGCTCTGCACTGACTAGGAGGACTCTAATCAAACAGACTGACAAAAGCAAGACTTGGGAGGACATGGAAAAACCAGAACCCTCGTGAACAGACGGCAGGTGAGTTCGTAAAATGGTGCAGACTTGTTGAAAAGCTTTTTGACAGTTCATAAAAATTTTAAACATAAACACTCTAGGACCAGCAATTCCACTCCTAGGCATATACCCAAGGGAACTGAAAACGTGTCCACGAAAACCACGTAAGTCAATGTTCATGAACAGTGTTATTCATAAAAGGCAAAGAGTGAGAACAACCCAAATGTCTATCAACAGTTGAGTGGCTAAACAGAATATTGTGTATCCATAAACAGAATATTATTTGCCCATACCAAGGAGTAAAGTATTACTGACATATGCTGCTGTATGGATGAACTTGAGAACATGAGATGAAGTGAAGGAAGCTAGGCACAGAAGTCCGCCATGTGATTCCAGAAACATGGAATGTCCAGGATAAATGACTATGAAGAGAGAAAGCAGTTCACAGCTGCCTGGGGCTGGTGAGTTAAAGGAAAATAACTGCTCACTGACACAGGGTTTCTTTTGAGGCTGGTGAAATTCTAAAATTGACTGTGGTGGTTGCCCATCTCTATGTACATTGCATTAACCACTGACGTCTGCACTTCAAATGGGTGCACGGTGTTGCACGTGAACTACATATCAATCAAATCATTTATGAAAGAATGAAGGAGGGGTCCAAACCCAGGAAACATAAGAATGAAAACATCCAAAATTTTAATCGCTGCATGAAAACGACAAGAGGTGACTTCTGCTTTCACACCAGAATGTAGTGGGTTGGGAGAAATGTCACTTTAAAATTTATGTTATAAAAGAGCCTGGGTACTTTTCTATGCCAGTCCTAGCAAGCTAACACAGTTGACCCTTGAACAACGCAGGGTCTAGGGGCGCCAAGGCCCCATGTAGTGGAAAATCCGAGTATAAATTTTCACTGCACAGAATCTTAACTACTAAAGACTACTATTGACCTGAAACCTTACTGATAGCAAAAACGGTTAACACATACGCTGTGTAAGTATTGTATACTGTCTTACAATGGAGTAAGCCAAAGAAAAGGTTATTAAGAAAATGATAACGAAGAGAGAATATACTTACAGTACTGCACTGTATCTATCAATACCATACGTTTGCATCATCTATTTACAAGATGAATCATCTGCCTGAATGGTGGGCAACTGCAGCTGCAGACCTCAATCTACGGTACGTATCAAGCAATCCAACTTTTTCTTGTAATGTCATGACTTTTCCCTGCTTTCTTGGGAGCACCTCCACCATCACTAGACGCATTTAGTATGGGTCCCATGGTGTTATCAAGGTTTGTGGTATTGACTAAACAGTGAAAACTCTGTGAGAACCAGGAGAGATCCCTTTTTACTTTGATACACAATTTACCCAAGAAACAAACTGCTCACGCAGACGTGATGAGCGTCACAGGGCATTTTAACTGGATATCGGCAACACGGGCTCACTGCAATAGCAACAGAAGGTAGCTATGAAATGATGACGGTAGTGCCCGATGTACTACAGTTAATTTTACGCAGTTATGATTTAATACTGTGTCTTCACATTTGCTTACATTTTTCTTGAATGTGAATGGTGCTATGTGTGTCTTAGGTTTTGGGTTTTTTTGTAATAGATTTGTGTATCTTTTATGGTAGTAAATGATAAAATAGACTAGCATCCACATACATTTTATGCGTTTATGACATATTTAACTTTTACATTTTTTGACTATTTTTAGATTACAAAATTCATTTGTGAGTTTTTTCACATGGTCACATCTCCAAAATAATTTTCAGTGTATTTAAAAATATCTGCTTATAAGCGGGCCCATGTAATTTGAATCCCTGTTGTTCAAAAGTCAACTGTACAATATACAAGTGAATTACACACTATAAGTAATAATGCAGACAGTTGAGACATGGTCTCTAATAATGCTATGTCAATGTAATTGCAGTTAATAATAAAGCATTTCAAACATGTGGAATAATATGAAAAGTCATATAATAGAGACTTATGCCTATTTTAACCATATCTGTGCCCTGAGTGGAGTACCTGTGCTGTGGAGTTTTGCACTTTGCTAGGGGATAAACATGAGGCTATTTCTGGAGATGCGTTTTCTGGGGGGGAAAAAAAGTATTTCTAGGAAAAATTATGCTACAAGTATTAGTGAATTATAGGAGAAACTTCAAAGAAATCGACATTTGTGTTTCTATCTCCAGACCACCAAAGATGAGAGTGGTCTGTCTTATATTGTAAAGAGACTTTAAGAAAAATATTTCAGAAGCATTCATCTAAGTTATTAACTCAATTACACTGTTCTATATTAAGAACTTCTTAAACATTTTTATAGGATTGTATTTATTATATTTACTTTTTCTTTTTTTCTCCAAATCTTAGACATGGTGAAATCAACTTATGGTGTTAAGCCCAGTCCTTTATGAAGCAGCAAATAATTTTTGTTTTTGTTTTTGTAATATTAATGAAATTGAAAATGATATGTAGTGTAGGAGATACTGATACATTCTGACTTTATATGGCATTGCTTTATAAAAAATAAATGTTTTGGCCTGGGGTGGTGGCTCACTCCTATAATCCCAGCACTTTGGGCTGAGATAGGCAGATCACCTGAGGTCAGGAGTTCAAGACCAGCCTGGCCAACACGACAAAACCACGTCTCTACTAAAAAACACAAAAATTAGGGGCGTGGTGGTGGGCACCTGTCATCCCAGCTACTCATGAGGCTGAGGCAGGAGAATTGCTTGAACCTGGGAGGCAGAAGTTGCAGTGAGCCGAGATCATACCACTGCACTCCAGCCTGGGTAACACAGAGAGACTCCGTCTCGGAAAAGAGAATAATAAATAATAATAACAAAAAATGTTTCATTCTGATAAGTAGGGTTGTTTTTGAAATGTCAACATCAAAACTAAGTTTTGCAAACAACTTTGACTTATTAAGGTTAAGAACATATTAATTCTCAGCTCTTATTAGGGAGCACAGTGTTTCTCATTATAGAAAGTTTAAACTCATAGTCACAATTTTCCTATTGCTGATTGCTTTTTAACTCAGATCAAAAGATGTGATTGATCTTATTGGGTTTTTTTGTTTCATTTTGTTTTATTATATACATTCAATTCCTTAGTGGAATAAAAAGCTCCGGAAGTTCAAGGCTTTTATGATACAGAAACTTTAGTTCAAAGTTATCTTCGTTTGCCATATTTCTGTTTCAAACCCACTGAGAATAAATACGTGTTTTCAGGACATAGATTTCAAAAAAAAAAATCTTTACGTTAATTATAAGTTTCTTACATTTCGACTAGACTAATTCATTTAGCCTTTTATTTAACAGGTACTTTTGAATTTTTTTTTTGTTGTTGTTGAGACGGAGTCTTGCTCTGTCACCCAGGCTGGAGTGCAGTGGCACCATCTTGGCTCACTGCAAGCTCCGCCTCCCAGGTTCATGCCGTTCTCCTGCCTCAGCCTCCCGAGTAGCTGGGACTACAGGCGCTCACCACCACGCCTGGCTAATTTTTTGTGTTTTTAATAGAGACGGGGTTTCACCATGTTAGCCAGGATGGTCTCGATCTCCTGACCTCGAGATCTGCCTGCCTCGGCCTCCCAAAGTGCTGAGATTACAGGCGTGAGCCACTGTGCCTGGCCTTGAATTCTTAATACATGCAAGCACTGGAGAGGAACAAGTATGGGAATAAACACATGGCTGAAATGTACCCCACAGGTGCCACGTGGATGACACAGAGATCTAGGGTTATTGCTACTGACAAACTTTAGGAAAAAGCTTTCCTCAATCTCTTTCTGAAAGAAACAAGTAGTGTTTGTTAAGATAAAGATGGACAATACATTTAAGATAACAGCATGTGATAAAAACAAGTGAGAAGGTTAAAAAGTGATAAAACATGAGGGAGTATAGATGTTACCTGGAACCAATATTTAGAGATAAAGCAAGTAGAAAATTGGCTTGAAATACAGAAATCACAGTAGTCTCCAATGGCTTAAGCACAACTCTGTATATTTTCAGTTAATAAATTGGAAACTATTAAGTTATTGAACAATTATATGAAAGAATCCAACTGTAGCATACAAACTGAATGGCAGTTTCTTTTACATGTGTCATAAAAACAAATGAACCATGAAAATATATCTCCCTTTGGAGAAAAAATGCCAAATGTGCTTATTTCATATATATTTCTTGACTAGCCCATTTCTTGGTTTCCTTTTTATTTACAAAAATGCAACAATATATGTCACCTTTTAAACATTGGGAATCATTTCTGAACCTGTGAACCTAAAAAAAGTCATTTAAATTTGAATTTACATATTTACATCATAAGAATCCTTGTGCTGATCTTCTAAATCTACACCCTCCTCCTTCACTCACACCTGCTCCATCTCTAACCTTGGGCAACCACTAACGTGTTCTCCATTCATATAATTTTGTTCTCTCCATAATGTTTGATAAATAAAATTATACAGTAGATAACCTTTTGAGATTACCTTTTTTTAACCTAGCCTTTTTTTCTCAGACAGTCATCCAATTTGTTGCATATATCAATGAAAACTTATGTTCTTAAAAACACAAGTACACAAATGTTTATAGAGGTGTTATTTGTAATAGTCTCAAACTGAAAACCATTCAGTTATCTTTTAATGCATGAATGGTTAAACAAATTGTTGTACGTCTGATATAGTTTGACTGTGTCCCCACCAAAATCTCATCTTGAATTGTAGCTCCCATAATTCTTACATGTCATGGGAGAGATCTGGTGGGGGATAAGTGAATCATGAGTGCAGGTTTTTCCCACGCTATTCTCGTGATGGTGAATAAGTCTCACAAGATCTGATGTTTTATAAAGGGCAGTTTCCTGGCACATGCTTCTTGCCTGCCGCCATGTAAGACGTGCCTTTGCTCTTCCTTCACCTTCTGTCATGATTATGAGGCCTCCCCAGCCATGCAGAACTGTGAGTCCATTAAACCTCTTTTTCTTTATAAATTACCCACTCTCGAGTATGTCTTTATTAGAAGTGTGAGAACTTACTAATACAATATCCATATCATCATATACTACTCAGCAATACAAATGAATGGAGCATTGATACATTATTTTACTTTTAACCTATTTTTATCTTTATACTGAAATGTGCTTGTTTCAGACAGCAAATAATTGGGTCTTGCTTTTTCCTTCAGTATGACAATCTGAAATTTAGATGGAAAATATTTACCGTTTGCATTTGGTATGATTATTTGATATGGCTGTGTTAAATTTGTCTTTTTGCAAAATTTATTTTATTGGTCCCATCTCTTCTTTGGCCTCCCTTCCTGTTTTTTGTACATTCTATGGATCACTCAAACACTTTTGCGATTACCTTTTATGTCTTGTTGCTGTATTAGTCATAATACAGTTGCTTTTTTTTAGTGATTTCTTTAGGGTTGGTTGTATACATCTTTGACTTATCACAGTTAATCTTCAAATGATATCATACTACTTTACATATAATTAAAGGACTTTAAAATAATGTGCCTCTAGCTCTCTCCTCCTGATCTTTTCATTATTTTTATACATTTTATTTTTACATGTTGTAACCTCCACTATATTGTTATCTTTATGTAAACAATTTACCTGTAAAAGAAGCTTAAAGAATTTTTTACACTTGCCTACATACTTATGATTTCTAGATCTTTTTATTTCTTTGTGCATATCTGTACTTCCTCTGGTATCATTCTCTTTCTACATGGAGGAATTCTGTCATGTTTCTAATAGTGCAAGTGATAAAATAGAGCTGATAATAAAATCATTCAACTTTGTGTGCCTGAAAGTCTTAACATGACCTTTGTTTTTGAAAGATATCTTTGTTAGGCGTAGAATTCCGGGTTGACGGTGGTTTCCATTCAGGACTTCACAGATGTCTCTATCAATCCTCTCACTTGCAGGGTCTCCTTGTTTTTGTAGCGAAATCTTCTGTATTTGCTCTTTGGTGCTGATATAGAAACTATTTTTTTCTCTGCTTCTAAAAATTTATCTGTATTGACTTTGAGCCATCTGATTAAGAGATGCATTAGCATTTTTTGAAATATTTTTGCTCCTTGAGGCTTTTAAAGCTTCTTGGATCTGTAGGCTCATATTTCTCATTTGATTGGGAAAACTTTCTGCAATCACTTCTTCAAATACTTTTTCGCTCCCACCCATCTTTAGGGACTCAAATTATCCGAATATTTGACTGTCTGATGTTGTTCCATACGTCACTGATTCTCTGATATTTAAAAACAAATTTTTTCTCTGTATGGTTCATTTTGGATTGTTTCTGTTGCTAGGCCTTCAAGTTCACTAATCTTTTTTTCTGTGCTGTTCAGTGTACCATCGATTTCATTCACTGTATCGTTTATCTTCAGCATTGTATTTTTCATCTGCAACAATTCAGTTTGGGTTTTGTTCTTCTTCTTTTTTTTTTTTCTTTTTGAGATGGGGGGTCTCACTATGCTGGTCAGGTTGGTCTTGAACTCCTGGCCTCAAATGATCCTCTTGTCTCAGCATCCCAAAGTGCTAGGATTACAGGTGCGAGCCACTGTGTCTGGCCAGTTAGGAGTTTTTTAAAAACATATTTCATCACCCCATTTTACTTTTTAACAAATATATGCAATGCAGTTATAATAACTGTTTTAATATATTTTTTCTGCTACTTATAAGAGCTGTGTCCTCTCTGTATCTTTCTGGATGGACTGATTTCCTCACCCTTGTAGGTCAGATTTTCCTGCTTTTCTGCATGTTTGTCCATCTTTGATTGGATGCTGGACATTATGAACTTTATCTTTTTGGGTTCCCAATTTGTATATTGCTATGATAGATGTATTACTATTTATCTTATCTATTCTGTACTTTATTTCTGTCATTACATTTTTAAAACTAAATATTAATGCATGAGCCTTTATATGTGTTTTCTCATTTTATATTCATATTTTATTATATTTTCTTTTATCAATTAGCATCCTTTTAGACATATTAAAGTATTTGCCTTGTTCCAATATGTTTGCTGCTGATGAGATCTTAACCCTGTTTGTTGTTGTCTTGAAATATCTGTGCTTCTCAATTTAACATTCATTTTGGTTTCCAATCAGTCATCCTTCAGCTGTTCTGGGAGGTAATGTACATGACAGAAGCCAGTAAGCTCCTTCCTGTGTTTGGAAAGACACAGGTTCTAGAGTGTAGATCATTGGCCACCAGGAAATTACTCTGTTTAGAACTCAGACTAGCTGCATCAGGAGAAGCGATATTAGAATGAGAGACAACTCAGAGTTGAATGAATCAGCTATGGGGTTTGGAAGAGAAATGTTGAGAAATAAACCTCCTAAAACTTATCTGACCTCATCTGCCTTTCCCAGCTCATCATCTAAGCTAATATGGTTTTATTTCTATGTTGTATTTTTATTTTTTAGAAACATGATCTCACTGTGTCACCCAGGCTGGAATGCAGTGTGCAGTCATAGTTCACTGCAGCCTCAAATTGCAAGTAATCCTCTTATCTCAGCCTCCAGAGTAGCTGGGACCACCGGCACACACCACCATGCCTGGATAATTTTTGTATTGTTTGTAGAGACAAGGGTCTCGGTATGTTGCCCAGGCTGGTCTTGAACTCCTGGCTTCAAGTGATCCTCCCACCTCAGCCTCCCAGAGTGCTGGGATTACAGGCGTGAGCCACTATGCCTGGTTCTGATTTTACTCAGAATGTTTTGTATCTGAGGTCTAAGTCTCATTTGTTTCAGATATAAGTGCCAGGTGAGAAGAAGCAAAGGTAGCTCTCTGGCATCTCATTTCCTGTTAGGGTATTCTCCCACAGTTGTGCCTGTCCACTTCCATCCCTAGGCCAAATTCACCTTCTATTACAAGCACACCCGCCAGGTGCGGTGGCTCACGCCTGTAATCCCAGCACTTTGGGTGGCCGAGGCGGGCAGATCACTTGAGGTCAGGAGTTGGAGACCATCCTGGCCAAGATGGTGAAACTCTGTCTCTACTAAAAATATAAAAATTAGCCAGGCATGATGGCATCTGCCAGTAATCCCAGCTAGTTGTTAGGCTGAGAAAGGAGAATCGCTTGAACCCAGGAGGCAGAGGTTGCAGCGAGCAGAGATCATCCCACTGCACTCCAGCCTGAGTGACAAAGTGAGACTCTATCTCAAAAAACAAAAACCAAGCACATTAATTTGAAACAGATCCTTTTCAACTCATGGGTTTTTCACCATTTCCTAGGAATTTTGTTCAGCAGCTCCTCTGAGATTAACTGAGAGAAGAAGCCAGCAGTCATGGTAATTGAGCCTCTTCATGGCAATTTAATACCTTATTAATCAACTTTATCTGTTACCTGTGTACACAATATTGTTTCTAAAATCAATCACCCTAAAGTCAGTGACTTAAAACAATTATGGTTGATGGGTGCAGCAATCCACTGTGACATGTGTATCTATGTTACATAGATATGTATCACTGTAACATAGGTATCTATGTTAACAAACCTGCACGTTCTGCGTATGTACCCCAGAACTTAAAGTATAATTTTTAAAAATTTTTAAAAATTTTATGAAAATATACAATAAAAACTAAGAAAAACAAGTATAATTTATTTTGGGGATCTGTGTTTTGGCTGAGGGTCAGCATGTGGGGTGGACACTTTTTCTCATCTCAGCTGGGCTAACTCGAGGCTCTCTGGTCAGCAGGGTTTGCACAACCTTGGCTGGATTCTGTTTAGGGGTAGCTTCGCCCCATCCTCCCCACAGTGGGAAGGGATTGAATGTTAAATGGCCAATTACATACATGCAGGAAGGGGTGGAGGCTGGACAGATCATGCCCTCTGCTACATCCAGGGGCTCTTGTCTTAATCTGCTTGGGCTGTTACATGAAAATACCACTAACTGGGTGATAAACAACCAACATTTATTTTCATGGTTCTAGAGACTGAGAAGTCCATGAGGCACCAGTGGATTTGGTGTCTGCTGACAATTCAATTCCTGCTTCAGACGTGGCGCCTTCTCTCTGAGTCCTCTCGTGGCTGAAGGAGAAGCAAGGTCTCTGGGGCCTCTTTTATAAGGAAACAAATCCTTACAGGCTCTGCCCTCGTGAATTAATCTCCTCCCAAAGGCTCTACCTCCTAATGCCAATTTCAACATATGAATTTGGTGAGGACCACAAACATTCAGCTCTTTCCAACTGTTTCCTCAGGGTTTATAAAGAGTGAGATCTGAGACTCTCAGTGTATTTCAGTTTTGTTGGACTTCTGTTTCTTTACCCATTATAAGAGTTCACTCTTGTATAGCACTCTCTGGTGAACTTCATTTTCTCTTCTCCTATGACCCTCAATAAGTAAATTTACAATGTTAGTATTTTTTAAAAGTTCAATATTAAGTTAAGAATGAAGGAGTATGAAATCAGAGTTCCTTTAGAGATGCTATACTTTTCTATACTGATCATCTAAATTATTATTATTTTTGTCTCTGATATCAATATTTCTCTTCTCCTGTGACCCTCAATAAGTAAATTTACAATATTAGTATTTTTTAAAAGTTCAATATTAAGTCAAGAATGAAGGAGTATGAAATAAGAGTTCTTTTAGAGATGCTATGCTTTTCTATGCTGATCATCTAAATTATTATTATTTTTGTCTATGATATTGATACTGGGAAACACCTAGAAGACCTTTAGAAATATAGTTGATTTGAGAACAAAAAAGAACCGATCTGACTGAGGTCACGTTTCTGAGACCTGCCATACAGGCTGTGCTAGATGTGCAGTTTTATGGCCAGTATCAAACTTGTGCCCAGGTTTTTCATCTAAAATTTTAAATTTCTCTTGATAGTAGGTAAAGAGTTATCTCATTATATTAATAGTCTATATTTCTGAGCCATTCTGGAAATGGAAAAAATTAACAAGAAAAAAAGGATAATATGTTTCAATCTGTGCTGTGCATATGAAACTGGCCAAGGGTCCAAATTCTACCTTAAGCACATTTATTTGACGAGAAGAAAACTAGAAGTCCACTGCATTCCTAGGAACGTCCCACTATTCATGCTGAGCCCTGTCTCCATCATAGGTCTGTGTCCTTCTCACAATCTTCTCCCAGTGCAAGGGCTTTGCTTTCTTCCCATAGGATGTGGCCCAGAGTTTTAAGGCTTTCATTATTACAGCTTGTGATGGGTGAGCAAACCTGTCCACATTACAGTATTCAGTGAAGACAAACACTGGTGTTTGCTGGACTGTGGAGTGTATTCATTTTTTTCCACCCATCACAAATTTATGAAGGATGAGGATTAATGAAATATTGCCAAATATGTAAGCTTGTTAAATGAAGAGCTTCTAACTGACATGTGCCCTGTCTTACCTGAAGGAATTGCACTGAACAATCTCTGAGGAGCCTTGAAAGTCCATTTCATTGCCTTGACCAGAGGCGTCTGCTAGCTCTTTTATCTGATGGCCCCTAGAGAGCTACAGAGTCATAGGTTTTTGTTGTTGTTGTTGTTGTTGTTTTTAATTTTCACCCAAAGTATAAGTGAGCAAACCACCATTCATCCACATACAAAAATAAATATTGGGGTGAAATTCATGAAACCCAGCCATTCAGGGCTCTCTCCTTGTACTCCCATAACTGAAGCAAGAGACAGTGGCCTATGGAAAGTATCCATAGTCGCATAACAACCCATTCGGGGCTCAGGGGCAGAAAACAACCCAATCACAAGTCTCCATGACCTCTCATGGTTCTAGGCTGTCTGGACCCAGTGATGTGATCCTTGCCTTGAGTTTCCAACGTTCTAAAGAGCACGTGGCTGGAGTCCTCTTGAAGTCATCCTGCCATCTGTTAGCCAGGACCCCAGTGGGGCAGCTGCCTGGAGCCCCTGCATGGCCCCTCCTTGTGGGCTGGCCTCCACACACCATGGTGACCGGGTTCTAAAGGAAAGTGGAGAAGCCGAGTGGCATTTTCTGATCTAGTTTTGGAAGTCACATAGAGGCTATTCTATTCAATTCTGTTCTATTCTATTCCTCAAAGCAGTTAAAAAGCCTCTCCCAGGCTCAAGGAGAAGCCATGTCAGCCCAAACTTTGGATGGGAAACATGTCAAAGAATTTGCACATGTGCTTTAAGACCAGCACGTGAAGATTTTATGATCCTAAATTTTGTGTAAGATTGGGGCACATAGGAATAAAATGGAATTAATTTGCTTGTTCTCTTATTTAGCCCATAGCATCGATCATTTTCTCGAAACTTTTTCTGACACTGATTTCAACATTTGCTCATGGATTTGATGCTAAACTGGAATTCTCTCTTCTACTGGCTTTTAAGCTGTTTTCACTCTCACAGACCCCTCTCTCAGTGAGAGCCCTAGGTAAACCTATGCCTACTCCTGGAGAATAATTGGCTGGGTGGTGAGGGGGTGAGGCAGACATGCACCAAAGGTATTTTCAGTCCCATTTTAAACACAGAATTAGTCATCCTCATGTTATCCCTTGATTGCTCCTGGGGTGAAATTATTAGGCAATTATCTCCCCCGAACAGCATTGCAATGATAAAGATGAAAATTATACAATTTGCCTTAATCATTATTTTTTTCCTCAAGGTTAATGCATTTGTCACATCCTGGTAAACACCCATATGAACCATTAGGACACTCTAATCTAAGCATAGAGGTCTCCATGGAACTAATAAAAAGAACAAATTAGAACAATTGTCACCATTATTCTGACATTTGTGAGTAATAATAATTTGATCTTAGAAATTTTCTTGTAGGACAAATGAAACTCTATTTCTGTGATTCTCTGTGCATAGTCTTTGAGGTTTTTAGTACAATCTGGGAGTGTGTGGTTATGGCAATGACAGTTATGCTACGATCAAACACTTATTTTATTTTGTAACATTTAAACCAGAAGTCCTTGTAGTTAAACACAATTGTTTTTCAAGAGAAAATAATGAATACATTCTTATATACTTGCTTAGTTTCTGAAGTTAGACATTATGTACTATTGGGGAGGAGTTTAATATGGGAAATGGGATGCCTTTCTCTCAGTAAGTAAGCTAACAAAACCCTTCATGAACTCTAGATTCTCTGTACACTGTAAGGCTAATATCTACTTTGGAAAAGCACTTGTATCCTTGCTTAAAGGGAAAAATGATGTAAAACTTCAAGATGAAGACCATGTCCTAATTCTCAATGACTAATTGTTTAGGTGGATATCTAGGTGGAGGTGAATCAAAAGAGAATTTACATGAGCAGCAAAATTCACTAATTTGTCTACTCCTGCTAATCATAAAGGATTAAAGTAAAGGAGAGATTTAAATTTGCATGAGGATATGAGGATTACCATAAGAACCCTCATAAAATAGAGAAGCACAAAAACTAAAAATCATTGAAATTGAAAAAAAATTATGTCTAATAAGAGGATCACCCCAAATTTACAGTTTGCTGAGTTGAAGTGGCAGGCGAAGTTGGCATATTTATGTCACATTTTAAGGGAATAATTATCATACCTTAAAGCTGTATTTGAAGCCATTGCGTAAGTACTCTGAAATACACCCCCATAATAGTGACGATCTCAAGATGACAGATAAAATCATGGACATGGGGCCTGCTTCCACCTGACTTTCACACCCAAAACACCTCTCCTTCCTATTGGATCAAAGTCCTGCTACTAAATCTAAATATTTGGGGATGTGAAAGATACAACCTAAACATCAAACACAGTCTGTACTTACCCCTAGACTCCCTCAGCTCCACCTGCCCACTCCATGGAACACCCTGGGGTATGGACACCAGAATCTCATCTAGCAAACACTGCTGGCTTTCCTGGCTTCAGTCCTGGCTTCAGTCCGGCAGTCTGGCAGTGAGGAATCTTTCATTTTCCAGGCTTATGGAGCTGGTAAAGCCTCCTGAATGCAGACTCAACACTGCATTGTGGATGTGACCTCCATCTCCTTAGCTTCCTAGAGGATCCTGGCAGCACGGCTCAGAAGAGCAAAGGGCTTTCACTGACCCTTGGAATGCACTGACTCCTGAGATATTGAAACCCAAAAAATCAAACAGAACAACTCTTCCTTTCGTCTCAATGGAGAGTTATGAAGAATGGTGACCTGTGTGCCTGAAAGGAGGCATTTCACATTGCAATGACCGCCTTCACTCCTTGTCTGACTCACTTCACTTTTTCCCAAATACCTGGGAATTGACCCCAAAATGCATTGGTATGTGTGATTGTCTTCAGGCTCTCTTTTCTAGGGACCCAAGACTAATCACTCTGCTGCACCAGAAGGACATCACAACCCTGCATTTCTGAGTAGAGTTTATCAATACTCCTCATTTATGGCACAGCCATGGAATTTTTCATCAAAATGTCAACCACCTATTCAGTGACACTCACTCTAAAACTGTGGGAGCTGGGTGCACACCCTGCTAGTTCTGTCCTTGTGTTTGCCTCTGGATGGGGGTAGGCTTCCTCCTGGGCCCCTGCAGGCCTGCTGGTGGGGCTCTGTTGTCCCAGAAGAGTGCCTGTGTGAAGAGTTTAACATTTTCATTCTTTAATTTTCTGGAAGATAAGATAGTATTGATATCGTAGGAAAGCTGAAGCAAAAAAACAGGGGAAAATACTAATAACAAAGAAATAGGGGGAAACTCAAGGGAAGTTCTTGACCGGAGTCCAAATACTAAGTACTTGGAAATATGCATTATCATAACACATTGTGACACCATCCTCGTCCAAGGACAGATTTTTGGCTTCTTTTCATTTCATCAGAAGCACTAACATTTGCTGTGGATCCATGATGCAGAGCATCTGATAGATGGATATTTACTTCATGGAAACTAATTCATAACTAAGAGACTGCTTGCTGTCCTGTCAAATTTTGCTACTGTTTTGAAAATATAGTTTGTTTTTATACATTTTGAAAAATTATTTCTTCAGGGGAGACATTGTTGACTGTTCACTGATATCAGGTTCTCTCCTACTTCAGGCACATGGGATGATTTTTCTTTTTTCACTTTGCAAGTTAGGAAAAAAATAGGAATTGTGTTGGCCAATGAAATGCAAATGGAAGCAACATTAATCATTTTTCCATGGAAGCTTTTAATTGTTGGAACTCAGCTGTCCGGTGGCTCTTTCCATTTTGGGCTAAGAAAAGCACACGTTGATGAAAAGTTATCACAAGATCGAAGCATTCTGGAACAGTGAGTGTGACTCATAAAGTGGAAAGTTATGAGGAAGAGCTGCCTGGACTCACTGTGAGTATTACCTGAGTGAAAAGCACAATTGTGTTGGCTTTTTCCATGTTTTGGGACGCAGAGGTCATGGCAGTGTAACCTATGCTATCTCTTCTGACTTGTACATGATAAATTACTTCTGTGTCTTGGTTAATCTTATTTGTACTTTTTTTAATAGGGAAATAAGCATTGAGACTTATACTGACACCTTTGATTTTTAAATTTTTTTTAACTTTGATTTTACGTTTAGGGGTACATGTGCAGGTTTGCTATATAGGTAAACCTGTGTCAGCAGGATCTGTTGTACAGATTATCTCATCACCCAAGTACTAAGCCCAGTGCCCAATAGTTACTTTTTCTGCTCCTCTCCCTCCTCCCATCCTCCACTTTCAAGTAGCTCCCAGTGTCTATTCTTCCCTTCTTTGTGTCCATGAGTTCTCATCCTTCGGCTCCCACTTATAAGTAAGAACATGCAGTATTTGGTTTTCTCTTCCTGCATTAATTTGCTAAGAATAATGGCCTCCAGCTCCATCCATGTTCCTGCAAAGGACATGACCTCATTCATTTGTATGACTGCATAGTATTCCATGGTATATATGGACCACATTTACTTTATCCAGTCTACCATTGATGGGCATTTAGATTGACTCCATGTCTTTGCTGTTGTGAATAATGCTGCAATGAACATTTGGGTGCACGTGTCTTTTTGGTAGAATGATTTATATTCATCGGGCTATATACCTGGTAATGAATTGCTAGGTTGAAAGATAGTTCTATTTTTAGCTCTTTGAGGAATTGCCACACTGCTTCCACAATGGCTGAACGAATTTACACTCCCACCAACAATGCCTAAAGTTTCCCTTTTCTTTTCTCCCTTTTCTTTTCTCTGCAACCTTGTCAGCATCTGTTATTTTTCAACTTTTTAATAATAGCCTTTCTGACTGGTGTGAGATGCTATCACATTGTGGCTTTGACTTGCATTTGTCTAGTGATCAGTGATATTGAGCAGTTTTTCATGTTTGTTGGCTAAATGTATGTCTTCTTTTCAAAAGTGTCTTGTTCATGTCCTTCACCCACTTTTTAATGGGATTGTTTTTTTTTCTTGTAAATTTAAGTTCCTTATAGATTCTGGATATTAGACCTTTGTCAGATGCATAGTTTAAATATTTTCACTTATTCTGTAGGTTGTCTGTTCACTCTGTTGATAGTTTCTTTTGCTATGGAGAAGCTCTTTCATTTAATTAGATCCCATTTGTCTATTTTTGCTTTTGTTGCAATTGCTTTTGGCATTTTCATCATGAAATCTTTGCCCTATTCTTATGTTCAGGACTGTATTGCGTATATTGTCTTCCAGGGTTTTTATAGTTTGGGGTTTTACTTTTAAGTCTTTAGTCCAGCTTGAGTTGATTTTTGTACATGTTACAAAAAGGCACCATGTACAAAAGGTAAGGAAGAGTTCCAGTTTTAATCTTCTGCATATGCTAGCCAGTTGTCCCAGCACCATTTATTGAATAAGAATTCCTTTCCCCATAGCTTGTTTTTGTACTGATACCTTTTAATAGCCACTAAAAACATGTTTAGTGAAGAATAAAATATAATCAATTTTTATCTCAAGAGTGAATAATTTTATTAATGCAGTTGTTTGACATTTTAAAGTATTTTTAATACGTTTATTTTTGGTTCATGTTTAAACAAACATTCCTATCTATTTTTGTCGAAGCTTTGACCTTATCATATAAAGGTGCTTTATGAAAATATGATGATAAAAAGTAGATGTTCAAATGCGTGGTTGGTCAAAGCAGAGAACACATTGGTTGATTTTGGACATTGGAAGGTTCAGCTCTCTCTAAATATTTCTGATTTTCCTATGTGTTTTTAAATGGCATTATTGATGAATAATTTACATACAATAAAAATGACTCATTGTAGGTTTACTGTTCAAAGATTTTTAGTAAATTTATACAAATGTGCAACTGTATACTGAAATTAAGGCAATTGAGGCAAAAATAACTTGATAAAATTTATTGGAAGCCAAATGTGAAGACTGGCCCTGGAAGACATACTAACAAAGCTGGGTATGTTCAGAATCTGCTACAACATGGAAGGCTCTCATGGGAAAGTTTAGAAGAGCGGGGCACCCTTCATTGGAGCTGTGCTTTTCATTGGAGGATACAATGCAGAGGGCATGATCATTGTCTATGGATTTCAACACACAGGCTAAAACATGCAAGACAATCAGAAAAACTTCATGATTCAGAAACAGAAGACTTCATGACTTAGCAACAAATCAGTGTTTTTTCAATGTCAGCACAACAATTTGAAGAACTCACCAAGAGATTTGAAGCACTCAGTGGAAGACAGTGATGTTGATGATCCTCACCCTGTGTCGGCCTAGGCTAATGTGTGGGTTTGTGTCTCAGCTTTTAACTAAAAGCTAAAAAAAAAAAGTTTAATAGAAAAAAACACATAAAATAAGGATATAAATAAAAATATTTTGTACAGCTGTAAAAAAAAAAAAAAAAAGAAAGAAAAAGATTCCTTTTTCAAGGCAGGATGTCAGCCATGAGTCATGAGCACTCCCCCAGGCATGTTAATCTGGAGCCCTGATACATGTGACCTGTGGTTAATCACAACTATAACAATCCTGTTTTAGAACACTTCCATCACCACCATAAAAGCTTCCTCAAGCCCTGTCCTTTTTCAGTTAATCCCAATTCTATCCCAAGCCATAGACATCTACCAATATGCTTTCTGCCTCCATTTGTCTTGTTTTCCACATCTATTCTATAAGTGGAACCATGCAACATGTAGCTTTTCTTTCTTTTACTTAGCATTATGCCTTTCAGGTTCATCTTTGCCGTGGTGTGGGGTAGTAGCCCCTCTTTCTTACTGCTGGGTAATACTCACTTCTATGGATGCAACACCAAGTGTCTGCCAATTCCTCACTTATTTGGGGTGGTTCCAGTTATTGCCCTTCTATGGATAGAGCACAAAGCATTTGAGTTATGGTCTTTTTGTGGAAATGTATTTTCATTTTTTCAAATACATACAGAAGAGTAATATTGCTGGGTCATATAGAAAACACGTTTAACTACTTAGAATTTTCCAAAATACTTTACAAAGTGGCTTTATCCGTTTACCCTCCCCTGAACTATGTAAGAGATTCCCAGCTGTTTTGCACTCTTGCCATACTGTCAGACTTTTGCATTAAAGCCATTCCAGTCACTGCTAGTGGCGTATCATTGTAATTTTAATTTGCATTTCTTTAATAACTAATGACATTGAGCATCTTCTCATGTGTTTAAAATAACCATTAAAATAACTTCTTTGGTTTGATATATTCAAATATCTTGCCCCTTTTTATTGGGTTGTCTTCTCATTTATTACCAAATTGTAATAATATTTTGTATATTCTGAATTCAGGTCGTATATTATCTGATTTTCAATTATTTCTTCTCATCTTCAGAGAGTGTATGTGTGTGTGTGTGTGTATGTGTTACCGTTTTTATTTACTGGTCAGGTATTTGGAAAATAATAGTTTTAAATTTTATGTGAAGTCCAGTTTCTCAAGCATTTTCTTTTATGGATCATGCTTTAGTGTCATAGCTAAAAAAATCTTTACTGAAACCAAGCTTACAAACACTTGCTCCTTTGTTTTCTTGTAAAAACTCCATAGTTTATGTTGGGTTTCTATTTCTCCGTGATCCATTTGGCTAAAATTTCATGAATTGTGGAAAGGAATGATCTATTTGTCTAGAATACTAACCTTTCCCCATTAAGTTGTCTTGAGCCTTTTCCTGAAGATCAATTACCAGGATTTTTACCTCAGCTCTCTATTTTGTTCCATTAATGTGATTTCTGCTGTTACCGTGAGTATCACGTCATCCTGCTTATTTTAGGTTTATAGAAAGTTTAAAAATCAGGTGGTACACTTTTCTAAAATTTGTTATTTTTTTTTCAAAATAGTTTTGGCTATTCTGTCTTTTGATTTCCATGTACACTTAAATCATCATGTCAAGTTCTATAAAAATACTTGCTGGAGTTTTGATATGCATTTCATCGACCCTATATAGCCAGTTGGGAAGAATTGTGATCTTAAGAATATTGAATCCTCTCCCTCCCCCTTCCCCTCTCCTTCCCCCTCCCCCTCCCCCGTCTCCCTCTCCCGCTCCCGTCTCCCTTCCTTCTTCGGTCTCCCTCTCCTTCTTTCTTCGGTCTCCCTCTGTTGCCGAGGCTGGACTGTACTGCCGTGATCTCAGCTCGCTGCAACCTCCCTGCCTTGGGCTCCTGTGATTCTTCTGCCTCGGCCTGCCGAGTGCCTGGGATTGCAGGCACACGCCGCCATGCCTGACTGGTTTTTGTGTTTTTGGTGGAGACGGGGTTTCGCCATGTTGACCGGGCTGGTCTCCAGCTCCTGGCCTGGAGTGATCTGCCCGCCTCGGCCTCCAGAGGTGCTGGGATTGCAGACGGAGTCTCACTCACTCAATGCTCAATGTTACTAAGGCTGGAGTGCAGTGGTGTGATCTCCGCTCGCTACAACCTCCACCTCCCAGCCGCCTGCCTTGGCCTCCCAAAGTGCTAAGATTACAGCCTCTGCCTGGCCGCCACCCCATCTAGGAACTGAGGAGCGTCTCTGCCTGGCTGCCCATTGTCTGGGATGTGAGGAGCATCTCTGCCTGGCCGCCCATCCTCTGGGATGTAAGGAACCCCTCTGCCCGGCAGCCATCCCGTGTAGGAAGTGAGGAGCGCCTCTGCCCAGCTGCCCCATCTAGGAAGTGAGCGCCTCTGCCAGGCTGCCCCATCTGGGAGGTGAGGAGCGTCTCTGCCCACCCTGTCTGGGAGGTGTACCCAACAGCTACGAAGAGACAGCGACCATTGAGAACGGGCCATGATGACAATGGCCGTTTAGTTGAAAAGAAAAGGGGGAAATGTGGGGAAAAGAAAGAGAGATCAGATGGTTACTGTGTCTGTGTAGAAAGAGGTGGGCAGAGGAGACTCCATTTTGTTCTGACTAGGAGAAATTCTTCTGCCTTGGGATGCTGTTGATCTATGGCCTTGCCCCCAGCCCCGTGCTCTCTGAAACATGTGCTGTGTCAACTCGGGGTTAAATGGTTTAAGGGCGGTGCAAGATGTGCTTTGTTAAACAGATGCTTCAAGGCAGCATGCTCATTAATGGGATCTAATTAAACTAAAGAGCTTCTGCACAGCAAAGGAAACTACCATCAGAGTGAACAGGCAACCTACAAAATGGGAGAAAATTTTCGCAACCTACTCATCTGACAAAGGGCTAATATCCAGAATCTACAATGAACTCCAACAAATTTACAAGAAAAAAACAAACAACCCCATCAAAAAGTGGGCGAAGGACATGAACAGACACTTCTCAAAAGAAGACATTTATGCAGCCAAAAGACACATGAAAAAATGCTCACCATCACTGGCCATCAGAGAAATGCAAATCAAAACCACAATGAGATACCATCTCACACCAGTTAGAATGGCGATCATTAAAAAGTCAGGAAACAACAGGTGCTGGAGAGGATGTGGAGAAATAGGAACACTTTTACACTGTTGGTGGGACTGTAAACTAGTTCAACCCTTGTGGAAGTCAGTGTGGCGATTCCTCAGGGATCTAGAACTAGAAATTCCATTCGACCCAGCCATCCCATTACTGGGTATATACCCAAAGGACTATAAATCATGCTGCTATAAAGACACATGCACACGTATGTTTATTGCCGCATTATTCACAATAGCAAAGACTTGGAACCAACCCAAATGTCCAACAGTGATAGACTGGATTAAGAAAATGTGGCACATATACACCATGGAATACTATGCAGCCATAAGAAATGATGAGTTCACGTCCTTTGTAGGGACATGGATGAAATTGGAAATCATCATTCTCAGTAAACTATCGCAAGAACAAAAAACCAAACACCGCATATTCTCACTCATAGGTGGGAATTGAACAATGAGAACACATGGACACAGGAAGGGGAACATCACACTTCGGGGACTGTTGTGGGTTGGGGGGAGGGGGGAGGGGTAACATTGGGAGATATACCTAATGCTAGATGACGAGTTGGTGGGTGCAGTGCACCAGCATGGCACATGTATACATATGTAACTTACCTGCACATTGGGCACATGTACCATAAAACCTAAAGTATAATAATAATAATAATAATAATAATAATAATAAAAAGAAAAAAAACATAAAAAAACATAAGAGTCATCAACACTCCCTAATCTCAAGTACCCAGGGACACAAACACTGCGGAAGGCCGCAGGGACCTCTGCCTAGGAAAACCAGAGACCTTTGTTCATGTGTTTATCTGCTGACCTTCTCTCCACTATTATCCTATGACCCTGCCACATCCCCCTCTCCGAGAAACACCCAAGAATAATCAATAAATACTTAAAAAAAAAAAGAATATTGAATCTTCCATAACATGAACATAGTGTGTGTGTGACCACATTTATTTTGACCTTTAATTTCTCTCACTAAAATTTTGTAGTTTTCAGTGTACATATCTTCTATTTCTCCTGGAATATTTATTTCTAAATATTTGATTCCTTAAAATGCTGTTTTGAAGGGAATTGTTTTATTCTAAGTTGGTTTTCAGACTGTTCATTGTGAGATGTACAATTACAATTGATTTTTGCACACCAATCTTATTTGCCTTATCTTGCTAAACCCATGCATAAGATCTTATAGATATCTTTTCTAGATTATTGAAAATTTGATTTCCGATAATCAAATTTGTTTTGTGTGTGATTTGTTGAATACAGAATCATGTCATCTGTGGATAAAGAGATTTTACTTCTTTTACAATACCTATGCCTTAATTTCTTTTTAATGCCTTGTCACACTGTCTGAAACTTCTGTTACAATGTTGAATAGCAGTGGTGAGAGTGGACATCTTTGCCTGGTATTCATTCTGGGTGGAAAAGCATCTAGCTTGTCAATATGAATTTTCTGCATAGTAGAAGGTAGACTCTTGCGAGCTGCTGTGTTTCCTCTCTGAGTTTGGTTGTATGACAAGGTCTTGGGTTTTTGCTTACTCTATTCTTCCACTTTGGTGGGATTTTCCCTCTACACAGACTACAGAAATGACGACAGGTCAGCAGCCTCACAGGAAGAGCTGGGCAGGCACTTGGAATTATGCTTGCTCATTTCTAGCTTCATCACATTAAAATCCCTATTTGATTGCTGATTCAGTAAACAAGTCCAAGAAAAAGTGTTCTTACTAGACACCTGCATTAGGCTTTATGTTCTATCGTAGGTTACATACTTTACAAAAAATAATCATACAACCAACAAAAAAGAATAAAAGCACCCCAAAGTCTTCCCTTAGTAACAACAAAAAAACATTAAACAGAGGCGAGGCCTCTAAGCATGAATAGAGTTATATTGCCTTTCTAATCTACACTAGTATATTCATCTAACATATTTTGTATAGTGCATGGGAAGCTAATGTTTTTAAAATATTTCCTAATACAACGTATCTGTTTTAAATCTTTATTCTGGGGTAAAAGGGCCCCTTCTGTCTTCATTCAAAGCTAAGACTCTTTGAAGGTACTGTCTTATTGGAGCCTTATTAATACTTATAGACTCTATCAAGTTGCATCTTGGATGTGGCCCTACAGTGTTCAGAATAGTTGAGCTCACACCCTGTAGCCTCCACAGCTGGAAACACAGTGTTGCAGGTAGCTGCTTCCTATTTGTGGATCTAAGATCAACCCCCATGGTCCCCAGCTCTCTTTCCTTGCTTTTTGCCCTATTCTTGATACTTCAAATTAGCCATCTGGGTCCCTCCCCAGAACCTACAGGACTCTGCTGTGTTGCTGAGACCCAAGTATGTTGCCTTAAAACTTTTGTTCCTTTTCTTCACTGATTTCATGAGCAATTTAAATGTGATTTTTTTCTCTGTGCATATCGTATTTATAACTCATGTGCATGCATTTCAGCTAAAGTATATTGTGCTTTTGAATATATTCTAGATGCATAGTAAATTTGCATGACTATTCACCAAAGTTTTATGGTTATATAAAGAATATCAAAATTGCATGTGGGCCTATCACACTTTCATTGAAATGATCTAAGAAAATATCCCAAAATAGTAGATTGAAAGTAAGAAAAAAATTCAATATCATATCCACCACCTTGGAATAGTTATAAAAAAGTGAATGTTTAATCTTCAGGTATGAAAGGAATTGGGAAATGAGCTGTGGAATAATGAAAACAACTGTGTCACATGTTGTTGGAACTTGGAAGGCATTTTGATTAATGCAACACTATTTAAAAGAAAAAAGTTATCCAGCAAATGCAGAGAAACCAACAAGAATCACTTCTATTTTCATATGCTGCAGTGGAGATAGACTTACTCATGTGGAAACCCAAGTTAGATAAAACAAGCTGTTTCTCCAGAGAGGTGAGCGGAAAGAGTTGCTTTGTAAATTCTTGGGTAGGAATTATTTATTCTTCGTGATCAGACCTGAGCATGTTGCCTTGAATAAATTTGGTACTGAGTAAAATATCTTTTTCTTTGTTGTTGTAGATAAATAATTAAAGTAAAGGCAAAGGTATTCTTAGTTTTTTTTTTTTCTCCTGGTAAAGATATTCAGCTTCTTATAAAGTCTCAGGATGTACTATATTTCCAACATGTTCTTGTACTGAATCCCAGGAACTAAGGCAGGTCATAGATAACAAAATTCTCCCTTGATGGTGTATTAAGAGCAAGAGGCCTATGATACATGGCTTCTTCTTCGCAATCATCTCAGGATATACTCTGCATATGTAAAGATACACCCTGATGTATGCTGAGATACAGAACAATATAGAAAGTGTGAATGAGGAATTACAAAGATAAAAGATAAAGCAGAGATGACCACCTAAGTTCAGTTTGTAGCTCTTTTTATGTACGTTCTGAACATGCTGCTCATTGCATTCATTTTAAATAGCCTCCCAAATAAGTAGGTCTTAATCTCTCCAGCTGGGACTCCTGGGATTGTCCTAGGAGTGGAAGTTCCTAAGAGAGTCCCACAGAACTTTGAAGGGAGGCTGAAATACAAATCTGACAAACAGCCTAAACAAAGTGTAAATGTGTAAGATTTAGCAAGAGAGGATAAACAAGGGAGGCCAAAGTGGGGCCGACAGAGCAGGGTATAAAAATCGAGTCAGTGCCAGGCGTGGTGGCTCACACACCAGTAATCCCAGCACTTTGGGAGGCTGAGGAGGGCAGATCACGAGGTCAGGAGATCGAGACCATCCTGGCTAACATGGTGAAACCCTGTCTCTACTAAAAATACAAAAAAAAAAAAAAAAAAAATTAGCCAGGCGTGGTGGCAGGGACCTGTAGTCCCAGCTACTCAGGAAGCTGAGGCAGGAGAATGGCATGAACCTGGGAGGCAGAGCTTGCAGTGAGCCGAGATCATGCCACTGCACTCCAGCCTGGGTGACAGAGCAAGACTCCGTCTCAAAAAAAAAAAAAAATTGAGTCAGTGCTGGACACTGGATTTTTTCACAGGGCTCCCTCACATCTCAGCCATTGCTTTCTGCTGGGTCTTCTAGAGAAAAAGTACTAAATTTTAAAAGTAATTAATTAAAGGAAGTAAAATTCCAGGAAGTTTTTTCACATTCAGATTGCCAAAAGTGGTCCAATCTGACATGTTAGAAAAAAATCCGTGGAAATACCTCTTGAGGATGGTGTGGGCAGGGGGAGATTGTGATTTAGTGGAGATAAAAGCACTGTTAAATGACAGAGACTGAGGTTTAGTTGGATAGGACTCTGGCCCTTAACAGCCGAGGGCAGTGTCTCCTCATGCCATTGAGTCTGTGCATTCATCTTTAAAGACGATTGCAACACAAATCTAGGAAGTCAGCTGTAAGGACTAACTAAAGGAATATACATCAAATATGTATCACGCAGTAGGTACCCGCACAGTAACAGATTTTCCCCCACCCTCTGCCCTTTATCCTTTTTAGTTTGGAGAACACAAAACCAAGACAACACGTGTATGAAAATGGGAATTTAAGGCTGGGTGCGGTGGCTTGTGCCTGTCATCCCATCACTTTGGGAAGCCAAGGTGTATGAATCCCTTGAGTCCAGGAGTTTGAGAATCAGCACTTAAGGCGTGGTTTTAAACAGATTTGTCCAGCTTCAGAAAGTAAGTTACAGCTAATGACTGGCATTTTTCAGAGAGAAAATGCTCCAATAAATAGGAAAGGAATTCATTATTTATGATTGGAGAGCCTCAAGCATTTTGTGAAGTGGGAGCTTCCTATGACTGGAAAAATTACAGCAGAGACCATATGTGGTGGGAAAGCTTGACTTTGAGTGGCAGGTTGAACAAGGCATGGGCTAGGTTTCATTTCACCGTTGACCCTAGCAGGGGTGTCCAATCTTCTGGCTTCCTTGGGTCACGTTGGAAGAAGAAGAATTTTCTTGAGTCACACATAAAATACACTAACACTAATGACAGCTGATGAGCTAAAAAAAAAAAAAAAAAAAATGGTACAAGCATAAATCCCATAGTGTTTTAAGAAAGTTTCTGAATTTGTGTTGGGCGGTATTCAAAGCCACCCTGGGCTGCGTGTGGCCCATGGTCCACGAGTTGGACAAGCTTGCCCTAAGGTCTCTTTGTTTCTTTTATACAGATAAATATATTAATACAAACAGGTGTAAACATACGCATATGTGCAGTTACAGGTAAAATTATAGGCACAGACATATGAAACTTGACAAAAATGTGTGTGTGTGTGTGTGTGTGTGTGTTTGTATTTGGGGGAGACAGGTATAGAAAGAGCCAGGACATGAAAGAAGACTTGACAGCTGGGTGTGGTGACTCGTGCCTGTAAGCCCAGAGATTTGGGAGGCTGAGATGGGAGGATTGCTTGAGGCCAGGAGTTCAAGACCACCCTGGGCAACATAGTGAGACCCTATCCCTACAAAAAAAATACAAAAATTAGTTGGGCATAGTAACTCATGCCTGTAGTGCCAGCTGCTCAGGAAGCTGAAGCAGAAGTATTGTTTGAGCTCAGGAGTTCAAGATTGCAGTGAGAAAGAAAAAAAGAGAAAGAAAGAAAGAAAGAAATTTTACCTATATAAAATTATATTTTTACCTATATAAATATAGTTACCTATAATTTTACTGGTAACTGCACATATGCATATGTTTACTCCTGTTTGTATTAATATATTTATCTCTATAAAAGAAACAAAGAGACCTTAGGGCAAGCTTGTCCAACTCATGGACCGTGGGCCGTACGCAGCCCAGGGTGGCTTTGAATACTGCCCAACTCAAATTCATAAACTTTCTTAAAACACTATGAGATTTATGCTTGTACCATTTTTTTTTAGCTCATCAGCTGTTGTTAATGTTACTTAGAAAGAAGGAAGGAAGGAACGAAGAAAGAAAAAAAGAAAGAGAAAGAAAGAAAGAAAAAGAAAGAAGTAAATGTGTCTAATTATGGCTCTGCTCATGATTTTACTTGAATGATTCATTTGACACCATCTGGTTTTTCTTTCAGATGGATAGTAACATCTGTCTTGCTAGCATCATGGAGAAGAGAGCAGTGTGTATTCACAAAACATTTTCACATCTATTAACTCTTTTAATAGTAACGTTATAATAATCAGGATATGATAAATGTGAAAATTATTATTATAAACTTTTGATATGTGTAAAAATAGTAATTATTATATCTAGAAAAACTATTTTGTTTCAATATTTGGTTCACACTTAATGGGCTTATTATATTTCTAAAATAGAAATGGCATGTAAAATCAACAAATTATGAACTTTTATAACTGGTGAAGATTTTCCACCTGTTTTAAATATATTAACTGTCTTCTAAGTGCATGTCAGTCCTAGAGTTACCAAGTAAAAACCTGAAGATCCAACTACAAGTGTGTGTGTGTCTGTGTGTGTGTGTGCCTGTAGGTCTGTGTCTGTGTGTGTGTCTGTGTGTCTGTATGTCTGTGTGTCTGTGTGTATCTGTATGTGTGTCTGTATGTCTGTGTGTCTGTGTGTCTGTATGTGTGTCTGTATGTCTGTGTGTCTGTGTGTGTATGTGTGTCTGTATGTCCGTGTGTCTGTGTGTGTCTGTGTCTGTGTGTCTGTATGTGTGTATGTCTGTGTGTCTGTGTTCTGTGTGTGTATCTGCATGTGTGTGTTTAATTTATTCATGTTAGCTTTCACACACTTTCAACCCATACAAAATCATCTATTGTTATTCAGAACACACCTGCCTTTTGTTTGGCAAGATTGCCTCTCTAAATGTCAAACCTATTAATTTCGTATTATATTTTCTGTCTTCTAATGTAGCACGTTGTAAGAATTAGTATTCTTTCATGTCTTTGGATGAGACAGTTTCTTCTCCTACAAATATGGATATAGCATAACTGTGTAACCAAAATTCCTTACCTGAGAAAACTATATTATAAACGATATCTTTGTCTACCTTCATTTTAGCATATATTTCTTATTCATATACTTCAACATTATCAAATATTTCTCCACCGTTAATACAAAGGCACTTTTCTTCCTGAAGAGTGGTTCCCAATTCTGCCTGTGCATTGGAGTCACCTGGGAGTCTTTAAAAAAATCACTTTGATGTGGGCTCCACCATAGACAAAATAAACTGGAATCTCTGGAACATGAGATGTAGGATTGTGATCGGCTATGAGTAATGCCATGAGATCCATGGGTGAACTCAAATGTCCAGCAAGGACTGGAAATAGCAATTCCAGAGTGATACTACACATCAAACTTATCACAATGTCCTCCACGGAGCCAGCACCCAGCCAATGCTGGCAGGTGAAGATGAATGAACGAAATCACAGGCATCTATTGTTTTCCGGGCCCCATCTTTAAGTGTTGGCTGTTGTTCGGTATCCCTGAGGCTGCATGGTGTATCAGCACAAAGATTACTCAATTTATGGCACACAGTTGAAGACTGGATCTTCTCTACAGTTTGTATCTTCTGTTTATGACAAGGCTTCTGCAGCCTCGCCCTCCAGTCCGTGAAGTTGCCTGGTTTCCATGGAATTGCTTCTGTATTCCATAACAGCCCCTCGTGGGATGGGCTGGGCTGTCGGAGACGAGGGCTGCCGGAACTCCTGTTACTGCTGCAGGTGACGGCTCCACGGGACTCGATCCCGGGCTCTCCTTCTGAGCCCTTCGGGGGCTCTTGAGAAATTCTTTACTGTGGTTGTCCTAGCTTCCTTTTAAAATTGTCTTATCAACTCAAATGCCTCTAATTTTAGAATTAAACATCTGTGTTTCAATCGATTACTTTCTTCCTTTCTCCATTCGAAACATTTAGCTTCTTAAGTCTGTGATTTTTAACCAGGTTGCGTACAAGAACCACCACAGCAGCTGCTCAAAACACATGTGCCAGGCCCTAAAGGGCTTCTCATTAAAGTTCCATGAATGCAGCACAAATACAAATTAACATTTCTAAAAGACCCTTTTGTGAGTCTGATTTGCAACCTGCCTAATATATTTTGCTACAAATATACTTTAAGAGTAAAAACATAAAAGCATGTATGTTTAAATAATAAGGACAGAAAATGATTTTCA
The DNA here is from genome assembly GCF_028885655.2 of Pongo abelii. Taxonomy (NCBI): domain Eukaryota; kingdom Metazoa; phylum Chordata; class Mammalia; order Primates; family Hominidae; genus Pongo; species Pongo abelii. The sequence goes on along the minus strand of NC_071992.2, from coordinate 2,444,501 downwards.
TGTACTTCACATTGATAGATAAGACAAATGCCAATTTTACGACACCAATATATTGAAGGTGACTTTAAAATTCTTTTCTAAAGCAAATATCATAACTTACGCAGCTATGGACACGCACGTGCTGCACTGCTATCAAGTAGGCATAGGTGACTTTTAGATAGGAAATGATTTTTCAACAAGCTCCAATAAAAGCCCACCTCAAATGGCTGAAAAATCTGTGAATGTACGTGTGTACAATTTATATTTATATATGATATTATGCACTGTATATCTTATGGGTTTTATATGTTATATAATATAATCACGTTATTATATATTTATATGTTATATATATCATAAGTTTTGTTCATCGTAAGTTATGGACTTCAAAACCAAATGCATCTACTCATGAAATCCAAAATGATACTGATACTTTATTTCAGAATTTATAGTAATTAAAAGTCAATCATAATACAAAATAGATTTGAATACATGTTAAAGAGCACAGATAGAGAAAATATGTTAATGGATTTCAATCCAAGTGGAATATGTTGACAGTTATCAATACAAAAGATCGAAGCAAATGCGACAGCACCATGCTACTGCTCTCCACGTGGTAAATGGACATACTTAAGAGAAAATAAGTGGTCTGTATTCATTACATGAATGAAAATAGCAAGCAGAATGGGGAAAAGATAGATTCTAAAGAATCTGGTATTTCAATAAATGTTATAGCACGTGTGAAGCAAAAAACTCCAAAGTTTTATAAATGTATTTAAAAAGCTGCAGGATAATCTTAAATTTCACAACCTGGATTTCAAAAAACATCATCAACCATTCCAAAAACCTGAGTATGTAACCGAGTGGTGGAGGGTGGCCCTGCTCTCCATCAGTCATTCGCTGTGTGAGGAATTGCCGTTCAGTTTGAGATTCCAGAGGGGACCCCGGGAAACCAGCCAGGAAGCTGTGGGCTTCTAACTCAGTGCTGCAGGCAGTGCAGGCTGCCGGGGGGATCTCAGTGCTGCAGGCAGTGCAGGCTGCCGCGGGGAAGTCAGCTCCAGGCCACTCGGATTTCACGATGCCCAAGGTTCCTGGTGAAGGCACTTCTGTTGGCCTCAGGGCTCCGTGTCTGCCAGGAGCTGCAGGGTTGGTGCCCTTGTCATGAACCTCGGGCCTCTCGATGCAGCTCTGGGCACCCCTAGCTGCCCTTTCTTCTCGAGATGCTTCTCTAGGCTAGGCCAGGCCACAGGAGCTCCCAGGGGTTTGCTGCACACAAGAGCTGGGGCTCCCACTAGTCACCCCATCAGGAACGTGACGTGGGTCCTTGGACTCTGGATTTGCACAGAGCTGGATTTGAACATCAGTTCTGCTACTCATTCTTTTCAAGCTTCAGGTTCTTCCCAGTAAAACAGTGAAAGAATGACACAATTCAGGTAGGAATTTTATTATATTTTCCTTTCTTTTTTTTTTAATAGGAAGAACCTGACGCCTGCTTGTGTATATGTATATATATACACACACACAAATATATATAAATGTATACTTTTGTATATATGCACAATATATGTACACAGTATATATCTACAAAAATATGTATATATTATATATATGTGTGTGTGTGTGCGCGCGTGTGTATGAACAGTTCCAGGCACATGCAGATACTAAAATTTTTGATTAAGCAAATGCAATATATTAAAACAAATTACCATCAAGTTGATTTTAATGTTCCTATTTTAAGCACCCTATAAATAACATATGTGAATAAAACAGTAATAAATCACATAGTGCCTACCAAAAAAAATCTATTTCATGCCACCCTGTCTTAAGGGCATAGTCCTTAAGAAGGATTTTAAAATCCTCTCTCCTCTGCAAACACAGACCTTTTCAAGCTTGCCTTTACAACCAGAATGTACTCAGCAGGTTGGTAAAAAAAAAAAACACTTGAAATATTAATAATTCAATCAATAGTCAACATGTGAAAGTATGAAATTGTCATGAAAATGCTCAGGGAAAGATTCCTGAAAACTTCAGCTGCTCTAGTGCCAGTCAAAGGGGAGACAGGAAAAGCTGAGAAGACGGCTCGACTAAAGGATTATTTTTACACTGTTGGAATAATCCACTTTACAGCAAATAGATGTGCTCATCTAGCCCATAGGTCTCTATGTGCCCTTTAATATATGTCAAGATATTTTTATTGATTATGAATTAATAACAGTAGTTACGAGAATTCACTGGGGGCTTGAATGACCTCATTTAATATCTGTTGTACTTCTAAAATCAGTCCCTAAATATAGGTAAAAAGTCACTGATTTCTTTTGCTGTTTGTGCCCTTATTATAAAGTGGTAAGTCACTGCGTTACATTGCTATCTGTTCTGTACGTGTGTGTGTGCATGTGTGTGTACACTTTAAACTGTGATTTATCTTCATGGTGCCTTCTCAACACATCTCATAGCTACATTTTGATCATCATTATTGATACATTTAATTGCCTTGGGATGGCAGAACAGACCCTGTCTAGATGCAGTCCTATGACAAATGTGTTGGGTTGCAGGTGCACCTCACCTTCAAAGCTCAAGGGCTCCTTAACGTCCCTGAGTGTGCATGTGGGGAAAGGAGGAGGATGGCATCTCAAATTGGAGTGAGGTCTCCTTCCACAGCTCTCCGGCTCAGGACTTCCTGCTTGATGTGTTTCCACAAGGCAAGTATGCTAATGGGTTTCTTTCTGGGTGGAGTCCTTCCTTGTGACTTTTTTTTTTTTTAAATCAAAATCTTAGCCATTTTCTATTTTCCTATTCTCTGTCTTTGTTTGATATAAATTCCTTACCTGGGGCCCAGGGAGACCTTCCTCCCCAACTCTTGATGGTGCCATGCCTCACACCATTCCTGCTGAAAGGAGAAATGGAGACCAGCCTGGAGCTCCGGGGGCATGAAGGAGCATCCCTCAGCTCCCCATCTGCCTCCTGAACCACAGCAAAGCCTCGCTCAGAGACCACGTGCTTACCAAACTATCCCACAGGTGTCTCACCCTATGCCAGGGCCACTGCTAAAAATGTCTGGGGTTCCTTTGTTAGTTTATAAGCTAATAAGGTAAAAACGATGAGTCAAAAATGGAGTAGATTGTGTAGGGTCTGGTATACATCTGCTAGGACCTGGTATTCGTTCACCTGCATCCTCTCCCATCCATGCATCGCTGAAATCCTCAGCAAGTGCAACCCAGAAACTACCTCCAGCACCCCGCTTTCCACTGGTTTCACTCCATGCCTCACACGCAAGTAATCCAGGCCCCAAGACTGGCCATTCAGTTCCACGTTGTTCTGACGCCTGTATCAGAGAGGACTGAGCTTGCAAAGAGGGACTTATGTGAAGGTCACACCTCCATGGATTCTACCGAAGGAAGTCCACGTGGTATGGAGTGAGGGCCAGAGATGTGTTCTCATACAAGGCTCACGGCGTTGTGGCCGGGAGGGTGTCAGCCAACCTCTTCGAGCCATGGTGTGCTTCTTTGTAATAAACTTTGAACCAATGTGCTAACAAAAGCAAATCTTAAACTTTGATTCCAAGAATCCAGATGGCCTTTAGCTTGAATAAGTAGTTTACCTCACTTCAAGATTCTAAGCCAGCAGGCTTTTTAATATTCATATGAAAACTTGTTATCTCCATCTATGTATTGTAATTTTTACAGCATTTTGAGTGGTAGATTTCTGATAAGTATCTTTTTCCACAATTATTTTCCTGACATTTTTCTCATTAGCTCACAGCATAATAATGTGAGCTCTGATACTGATATTAATTGGATGTTATACTGATAATGTATTATTCATGTTGCTCTTTTGGAAAGAAAAACAGGATTTACAAACATACATCCATTTGTTAAAAGGAGGCTGTGTGCACCAAATTAAATAGAAAATATTTTTTAAATAAAATAATTTGAAATCAACTATTGGTTCCCTTTTCTGATTTTTCTTCTGGGCAAAAAATAATATTTTGTTGCCAAATATTCTTCATAATGAATTATTGATCTTAATGGATGGCTTCTAATAGCATAATTTATAGTGCAACTATAATGGATAGCATACAATATTGTCCTTTCTTTTTACCCTGAATGTTTAAATCAACTCAGTGTAACTTAATGTGCCAATCCTTTCACACATTGAACATTATAACTTAACCATTGTTTCTATGTGCCCCACTGTATTTAAAATACATGTGGTCCAACGTTTTGGAGGCAGAGGTCTGGATTGGTAATTCCGGTGTGAAGCAGAGGGGAGGGCCATGGCAGGAGGATGCAGCCAGAAACCAACAGTGTGCACGTGGCTTCCAGAGCGAGCAGTTCCATCACAGGTATCATTCGTACATCTTCTCCTGAGGAAAGGGGATGAGGGATAAAAAAATCTATTGGCTGAATAATGTGCAATATTCAGATGACAGATGCACCAAAATTCAGGCTTTATTACTATATAATTCATCCATATAACCAGAAACCACCTGTACCCCTAGAGCTATTAAAATATATTTTAAAGAGATAAATATATTTTAAATAAAAATATATTTTTGTTAAAGAGATAAATAAAGATAAATGATCCAGCAGAGAAAAATCCCAAGCTCTGAAGCAGGAGGGGCATCCCCAGAGCGGGGAGGGAAGCCAGGCATGCTGGGTATGCAAGCCCTCGAAGAGCAGGCTCTCAGAAATTCAAAGGGAGGATCAAGGGGCAGCGGTGTGGTGACACGGAGATTGTGCTTGAGAAATTCTTGTTTATCTATGAATAAGGATGTCATTTGAGACCTTGATAAGAAATGTCTGTGGACTGCTGGGGCAGCTACGGGAGCACAGAGTTTGGCTGCACAGGCAGCCAAAGCTGTCTGAGAAGAGGAGGAGGAAAGAGGGACACCAAGAGGCAGAGACAAAGATACCAGATGGGGATGGATGTGGTGTCTCACACCTGTGAGCCCAGCACTTTGGGAGGCTGAGGCAGGAGAATCACTTGAATCCGGGAGCCTGGACAACAAAGCAAAATTCCACCTGTACAAACAATAAAACTAAAAAGTTAGCCAGGCTTGATGGTGCACACCTGTCATCCCAGCTACTTGGGAGTCTGAGACAGGAGGGTTACGTGAGCCTGGGGAGTCCAGCCTAGAGTGAGCTATGATTGCACCACTGCAACCCAGCCTGGGCAACAGAGCACAACCCTGTCTCAAAAAATAAAATCAAACAAAAAAATGAAGATGCAAGGTGTCACGGAGAGAAAGGGAGCAAGGGCATCAGCCTTAGGCCAGGGAGGGGACACATACCACACTGTCTCAGGAGGGTGAGCGTGAAGGTGGGAAACCTAGAGGGAAGGCACTGAGAGCATCCTCATCAGGTGGCTCTTTCTTTCATCTGAATTAGAAGTGAGTTCGGCTGCTAAGAGCAAGGAGATAATGGAAACCTAATTTGAAAAAACCTAATTTGAAAAACGAACTTGTGGATGAAGCAGATGGATGAGTGAGGCTGAAGCCCTTTTGAGGTTGAAAACAACGTATATTTTAGTGGCACCACGTGGAAGGGTTTGTTATGAAGTTATAAGGGAAGAGGTATAGACTTATTTGTAAGTGACACTTTCACTGTTTCATTGAGCGTTAGGATGTTTAGGCAGGCGAAGCCTGTGATAAGCAGGCTAGAGATATTAGTAAAGGAATGACTGGTGTGATAGATAATGGAGTATATTCTTGACAGAGATGTCAACAAAGGTAACAAGTAAATTTACCGTAAATTCCCTAGAGAGAATCTGTAAATGACCTGGAATTGTATAATATTTTGGTAGAATTTCAGGGTGTTTTTACTTTTGCAAAACAGGAACAGGTATAGAGCTTATAAGAATGTAGGTCCTCTCTGTTTGGAAATACTTTTACACCCCACTCAGGTAAGAAGAGCCACTGCCATGAGCCTCAGGTGTTAGAGGTCACCTGGTACAGGGATACCCCCCTCCCCAGGCACTTCCCCTCAGTACATAAACATTTCACAGAACTCGTGGGCCACTCTGCCACTGAGAGTGTGTTTCCTGGCGTTATCCGGTGCATCCAAGACCCTGAAACAGCCACTCTCATGATCAGCACTGCTTCGGCCCTGAAAAGTGCTTCTTCCCATCATTGGCCCAGCCTACATCTTCGATGCAGAAGATGACAGTGTCTGAATGCTGCGCAGGTTTGTGGGTTCTCCTCACACAGCCTCAGAAATGGACACTAGTCTATGGAAATCGTGTGAGCAGCAGGAACATTTAAGTTAAAAAAAAAAAAAAGGCAGTTTAATTAACCTGATAAATTCTTCCTGTCAGATAGCGTGGATTCAATGTGTAATTATGTGAGAAAGAATCATGCCCACACCACCTTGCTGAGGATTAATTTTCTTGTCTCTTGTTGTATTTCTATATGTGGTTGCAGACATTACCATAAGTTAGTGTGGTATTCTCATTGTTGCACATAGAGGATGTAAAATATTTTGCAATATTCAACAGCTCACAGTAGTCTTAACTTTGTACGTATGTGGGTCCAGAAAAAATGTGAATATGTGAGTGAAGTCTGACATTAACTCTTTATGTTTGCAAATAGATGATCATTTAATGCTAGAATTATGGATACTTTTATAAAATATGTAGTAGAATTTAATTAAAAGTTTTTATGTATATGTGCATATAAATATACATACATGTATGTATGTATTCCATCCTCTGAGCTAACATGTTTTAAATAGCTAGAGGATCTACTATTAAATAAATCATACTTACCTGCTTATGAGTCCAAAATCATTCTCCTCAGCTAAGTCTTAGCATCTCTAACTTATGTGAATATATTGAGGCAAATCTAAAGTAGCAACTTTAGATTGCTATCTATTCTGTGTGTGTGTGTGTGTGTGTGTGTGTGTGTGTGTGTGTGTGTGTGTGTGTGTGTGTGTGTGTGTGTGTGTGTGTGTACACTGGCCAGGCCTAGGATTTCCAGCCCCGTGGCTCTGAGTCCTGACATCCTGGGCGAGGGGCTCTGGACACACTCCATTCAGGGATCCCTTCCTGCCATCTGGGCAGCAACCATGGGGACAAAGGGAAGAAGCAGAATCCTGTTTCCTTGCCACTTGTCCAAGGCACTTTCCCATCCTGACAGCGGCCCCCACCCAGCCCAGGATTCTGGGTTGTGGTCTCGAGCTCACTCCCCGTTATCTTTGGGGCTGGGGCTGACATCAGGAGGACATCTGACTGGTGGATGCAGCCAGCCTGGGACCATGACACCTGGGGCAGTGCCTAAGGCTCTCCCTTCCCAGGGAGACACACAGAGTGGGGTCGAGGGAGGGTGCTTCCCTAGCCACTGTGGCAACTCCAGTGAACTGTTCTGGGCAAAGTGTGGCCCAGTCAGCAGCCCCAGCCCTGCAGTGCCGGGGACCCTGACGGGACACTGGAAGAGGCCATGCTCTCTCTCGGACCTGCCGTTCTATGTGTCCCAAGCCCTCCTGCTTTCTTGTCAAGATATCTTTAATATGGATCCTTTAGTGACTGGTTGCAGACTTCCTCTTTAGCCCAATTGCCTATCTTTCACTTTTGGATACTCTAGTTTATTCACACACATTATATTCTACATGATAGATGATAGATAGATAGATAGATATAGATAGATAGATAGATACATAGATAGACAGATAATAGACAGATGATAGAGATAGAAAGATGAGATAGATGATAGATGATAGATTAGAAAAAAGAAAGAAAGAAGAAAGATGAGATAGATAAAGATACATGATAGATTAGATAGATAGATAGATGATAGATAGATATATAGATAGATGAGATAGATGATAGATAGATAGATAGATAGATAGATAGATAGAGATATGGGTGGATGAATAGATAGAAATAGAGAAATCAAGATGTCTACTCTCTCACGTCCCGTGCTCCATGCCTTTGCTCATGCTTTCTCTGTCTCTCATCTTCAATGTCTAGAAATTTTCTACCTGTACTTGAAGGTGAAGAGGTCCTGGTCTCTGTAGTTTCACAGTCTGGAGATCAGCCCATCCTGTCCCTTTTGATCAACCCCTGCTTCTTTGGGACACACATATTCTTTTTATTAACATTTAGGAATTATGGGAGTTATAATTCAAGATGAGATCTGGGTGGGGACACAGACAAACCACATCACAACCTGAGCTGAGTTATAAACCCCTGCTTCCTGAACATATCAATGGCATTCAAAACTGCAAGCATACGGGAAACCACTGATGGAATAAGAAGGAACACATACAAGTAGAGAATTCAGACCGAGAGCCAGAGGGTTAGGGATATAAAACTCAGCAAGGAAACCAAGATGGTGCAAGTGAACAAGAAAGAAAGATGACCATTTGTGTGGTTCTGGGACACAAATGAAGAAAGTGATTCAAGTATTAGTGTAGCTGGAATAACCAAGCCGTTTCAAAAATAACCCTGCTCTTGCTTGTGTCTATTCGTATCTATCTGCATGCTGACTTAAGAATTCCAGGAGGCAGCCAGGCGCAGTGGCTCACGCTTACAATACCAGCACTCTGGGAGGCTGAGGCAGGCAGGCCACTTGAGGTCAGGAGTCGAGACTAGCCTGACCAACGTGGTGAAACCTCATCTCTACTAAAAATACCAAAAAAAAAAAAAAAAAGCTGGGCGTGGTGGCGGGCACCTGTAATCCCAGCCACGCAGGAGGCTGAGGCAGGAGAATCGCTTGAACCCAAGACTCAGAGGTTGCAGCGAGCCGAGATCGCACCACTTCACTCCAGCCTGGGCGACAGAGAGAGACTCCATCTCAAAAAAAAAAAAAAAAAAGGAATTCCAGGGTCAAATCTTGAAACAAACGGGGCATGAATTCAAGATGTCAAAACACTCCCTTCCCGTGGAAAATTGCTGCACCATCATCCTTAACCTGGCCGCCGTCAGAATGACACCAGCTAAATCACCAGGTGGACGATTACTCAAGACAGCCGTCGGACTATAGCACACACACCTGCACCCTGTCCCACTCATGCACATGCTTCCCATGCCACCTTCTGCTTTAAAATCACTTCAGTTAGTCTGGAAATTTAGGATGGTTTTCAAGACACAAACTTGCCATCTCTCAGGCTGCTGGCTCTCAAATAAAGCTGCTTTTCCTTTCATCAACTCCCATCTCTGGGGTCTGGCTTTTGGGTGGAGAGCAGCCAGACCCGAATTTGGTTATATTAGGAGGTGATTAACTGGACCAAATGCTGCTGATTTTTCAAGTGAGGTGAGGCTTGAGACCTGAAGATTGGATTTCACAATTGGTCATTGGTCAACTTGCCAAGATCAGCTTTAGAAAGCTAACAAGGAAAACTAAACTGTGGTTACAAAGAAGGTCACGTCTGTTTTCCTACTTAAGGTATGCCTTCAACCCATAGCCTTTTGATCTTCTACAAAGCGACGCCACTTAATTGGAAGTTGATGTCTTGCTGCCTGTTGTAGTTTTCTTGCAACTTCTGACTGTTTGACACTGGTTCCCATCTTTCTTTCTTTGTGCACTGTCCTTTCCTGCCAGAAGGACACCAACACCCTTGTCATCCTTGTCATTGGTGTGTGCTCTGCACGCATCACCTGGCTGATGCTGAATTCTGTGCCTCTTCCAGGACTTCACAGGCACTTTAGCAACTGGATTACAAAAAGTTTATTTGGGGCCCAGGTCTTACAAGCATTCCCCTGATAGTGTTTTGGTTTATTATTTCATGCCTCCATGTTTAGGATGTCAAACTCATCGCAAAGAAACACACATGATTCCAGCAGTGACCCAACCCTTGCTGCCTTTTCACCCTTTCCCAGTCCAACAAACAAACAAAAACAAACAAATGAAACAAGCATGCATTCTTGTCTCTCAGTTATAAGATAAAAAATCTCATGGATACTGCTGCATAAAGCTGTGGATAATGACCACACACTGGTACTTGGGAAGAGCTTGAGGTTTTATCTATAGGATATAATGCCTCCTCTTCCTCTGGGGTGGGGAGCAGACGGCTTTTTTGAATAACGCATTTGGCAACTTACGTTTTACACCATTTTATAACTGTACCTATGAAACTCCCCCCCCCAAAAAAAATAATTCAAGAGCCAATGTGAGGCTAGATCAAATAACAGCTCTTCTAAAGAAAAGAAAACAGAAGGGAGTTGAATTCCAAATATTAGCAAAATTTGACAGGTAATAAAAGAATGTTGGTTTGCAAGGACTTAATAGAAGAAAATAATTGAGGATAATAAGTTAGATAGATTCAGTAAAATGTTTGCTATTATTAAAGCTACTTTGTTTTTACAGGATTAAAAATTTGCAGTTATCTAGAATTTATTAAAAAGTTTAGAGAAGAAAAATAGAGTATAATGTTTGTAAAATTAGATTAAGTCTTGACTGAACAAGCCAAAGCTGTACCTGACTTTTAATTAATATATTGATTCTAATCTAAGTGAGGTATTTAAAAGCATACTGCACACACTCTACTTAGCATAGCCCTATTAGCTAAAATCAGTTAGATACATGATTGAAGCATGGAAGTCCTGCTTATCAGATTTTGTTTTGATGATACAAGCTTTTTCTCTCTGGACTTTCTCATTAGACTCCAGCCTCATTACCTTTGGTTAAACTAAAGTTTCTAGTATGTCCTTCATTATTTTTTTATTTTAGTTATATTTCATGTATTTTATGTATATGCTGATTTTTTAACATGAAAGGGGACATATTATGAAGCTCCTTTTGAAACTAGTGGTCATGGAACAATTTGTTCTGGAGATTTTTCCATGTAATCACATAATCTTTTTCTCAACATTTGTGTTTCCGTTTGTGAAGGTGCTGTAATTCAGTTCATTATTTTGAAGCTGGTTGATTTTTTTCTTTTTTAATATTTTGCTATTCTAATGCTACAATAAACTTTCCTTATAACTTCTCAATTATATTTGCTTGTATTCTCAATTCAAGTTTTGTCAGCTTTTTAATGAATTTTTCATATAGAGTACAGAGATGTTTTTTGTTGCATTTTAATTAACTCTAAGATAGGTCAGCTAGGACCACACATAATTATTTCTATGATAGATAAGATTGTTCTGTCTTCATAAGTTGAATTTTATGTTTCTATTTAATTGAAGCATAATTTGCAAACCAATAAAATGATATTAAGTATTCAGTTAAATTTGTTTTGACAACTTTATCACCCATGAAGCCTCCACCTGAATCAAGATATAAAATATTATCAAAACCCAGAAAGTTTCCTGATGCCATTTCCAGTCAAACCCCTACCTCCAGAGACAACAATTTTTGGATTTTTTCTAACACTGGAGGTTAGTTTTGCCTGTTGTAGACTTCATCTATTTAGATTATATACTTAGATCATATAGTTAGGTCACAGATTTAGATCACACAGATCACATAGTTGGATCATAGAGTTGAGCTGAATCACGTAGTTGGATCATAGAGTTGAGGGGAATCACGTAGGTGGATCATAGAGTTGAGCTGAATCACGTAGTTGGATCATAGAGTTGAGGGGAATCACGTAGTTGGATCATAGAGTTGAGCTGAATCATGTAGTTGGATCATAGAGTTGAGCTGAATCACGTAGTTGGATCATAGAGTTGAGCTGAATCATGTAGTTGGATCATAGAGTTTATACTCTTTTGTCTCACGCCTCCTTTCCTTTATGATGTTTGTGAGAACACTTTATCTTGCTGCATATATATGTAGTTTATTTTTTATTGTTGAGTGGTGGTCTATTGCAGAAATGCCACATTTTTCAGCCTTTCTTCATTTAATATTTAAGTCATTTACAGTTTTCAACTTTTAGAATAATGTTACTATGAAAATTTTTGTAAAAGTCACTTTTTTTGTAAGTATATCTGTTTCTCTTGGATAAATATGTAGGAACATTTTTTCCGTGTACTTCACTAGACAGTTTTTATTTTCTTAGTTTTTCTATTCAGGGATGTGTTTCTTCAAATGATTTATCAGTTTTATATTTTGTATATTTTTCTTCTTATATTTAGAACTCCTAATTTTATACTCAAATCACCTACTTGTGAATTTATAGATTTTTAGATAGCATCTTTTGGCTCCTCACTATGAAACATAAGTAAACTGGATATGACACTTATTTTCTATTTTCACTCACAACTGTTTTTTGATTGGCACATAATAACTATACGTATTTCTGGGTACAATGTGATGTATACATTAGATCATGGTAATTAGCTTATCCATTATAAATGTTTATCATTTATTTGCTGTGAGAACATTCAAAATCCTCTCTTGCAGCTTTTTGAAATCCATAATGCAAGATGTTAGTTATAGTCACCCTACTGTTTAACAGAACGACAGAACTTATTCCTCCTATTACTTTGTACCCATTGACCATCCTCTTCCCAAATCCCCCTCCCTTCTATTCTCACCAGTCTCTGGTAAACACTATTCTACTCTACAAGATTTTTTTTTAAAATTCCACATATGAGTGAGATCATGTGGTGTTTGTCTTTCTGTCCCTGACTTATTTCGTTTAATACGGTGCTCTCCAGCCTCATCCATGTTGTTGCAAGTGACAGAATTTCATCCTTGTGTGTGGCTGAATCATATTCCATTGTGAATCTCTGCCACACTTTCTTTCTTTCTCCATTCGTCTGTTGATGGACACCTGTGTTAATTCCATATCTTTGTTATTGTGAGTAGTGCAGTCATGAGCATGAGAAGGCAGCCACCTCTTTGTCATGCTGATTTCATTCACTTTGGATGAAAACCTGGGAGTGGATCATAAGGTAGACCTATCTGTTTTTAGTTTTTTCAGGAGACTTTATACCGTTTTTCTCACATTTAACATTTCTTAATTATGGTATTGTTTCCTTTATGGCAAGGCTCATGCCATTTCACCTTTGTGGGAAACTATAATTACTACACATGTTCAGGTGTTCAGGTTCAGTCTATATTTGCTTGTTTTCCATGTCAAACACCAGTTTCTTTATTCGTTTCATTGATTTTGTTATCATTGTTTTGGATATAAGCATCAACAGTAAGTTTTCAAAAAAGCATTTCTGCGTTTCTTCACATTTACTAACCCTTTTCATCTCTACTCCTCCATGGGTAATTGAGATACTTACTATGATTCCCACCTTAAAATCAGGAATTCTGAACAGTAGGATGTTAAAGGAACTTGACAACGTTTGCAGCACTCACACATGATACGTCTACACTCTCAACCCATCTTGATCCATGAACCATGCATTCAGCAAATTTGCAAGGAGTGTTTTCCAGGAGAGCACGTGGATCTGGCACCCCTGGGCTCTAGTGGGCCAGGCTGTCTGTTCTGCAATCAGCTGTGTGACTGTCTCCATGTGAGATCACCTCTGCATTCTAGAGAACAAGCCAGGAGCTACATTTTCCCAGACCTGGTTTCTCTGTGTGGTTCTGGGATAAGTCTGCCTTGTTGGGGAATTGGAATGCAGAGAGAGGGAGAGGCCACTCATCCCCAGGGGCAGCTGTAAATGGGTGCATTCTCAGAGGAGAGAGTCACAGTGCCTTTCTGGTAAGATTATAAAAATGACCTGCTGGGCTGGTGGTGTTGAAGGTTGCTGCTGAGAGCTCTGCAGGGATTCTTGTGCATTAGAGTGGCTCCCCTGCAAGCTCTTGGGAACCACTGTCTCTGTGCCTCAGACAGAGAGCAATGGAGATGACTTATTTGGCTTTCACACTCCCAGCTCTTCCCACAGTTGTATAGGAGTGAGTGATTTCATATTATGAGGGACAGAGTGGAAAACTCTGGAAATGATATTCCTGCATGTTCCTGCCAAAATAATAAACCAAAATTGTCACCATGGTCCGGGAAAATGCTAGTGTTAATGCCACCATCAAATACTTGAAAGATGCAAGAATGGAAATTTCTAACAAGGCATCTTTATTCAGCTCCACTATTTGTCTTCCTGAAGAAGGGATGGATTTTGGAAAATGAGTGTTGATTTGTGTAAACTCATTCTAGTGGTGGCTTTGTGAATGATGAGGATGTGGCATCAGGCATGGAGGTTGTGAACTGCTCACCAACCCAGACTTCCTGTGGCTGAGCCTAGTTCAGGAATTATCATAGCTGAGTGTCCAGTCTGCCAATAACAGAGACTAGTGCTGGCCTGCTGCACAGGCTCCTCTATTTCAGTTATGTTTTCATATGTCATATTATAAATTACTAGGTTGGTGCAAAAGTAGTTATGTTTTTTGCCATTACTGCCAATGGCAAAACCTCTGTATTAGTCTGTTTTCACACTGCTGATAAAGACATACCCAAGACTGGGCAACTTACAAAAGAAAGAGGTTTATTGGACTTACAGTTCCATGTGGCTGAGGAGGCCTCACAATCATGGCAGAAGGCAAGCAAGAACTAGTCACATCTTACATGGATGGCAGCAGGCAAAGAGAGAGACTATAAAGGGAAACTTCCCCTTAAAAAACCAACAGATCTCATGAGACTTACTCACTCTCATGAGAACAGCAGGGGAAGGGAAAGACCTGCCCCATGATTCAATTAGCTCCCACTGGGTCCCTCCCACAATGGGTGGGAATTCAAAATGAGATTTGGATGGGGACTCAGACAAACCATATCAAACACAATTGCTTTTGCACCAAGCTAATATTTTTAGATTTTTCCTCCAAGTTTTATTTTCCACGAAATTAATGTGTGTGTGTGTGTATATGTGTGTATATATATATACACACATATGTATATATATGTATGTATATGTATATGTGTATATATATGTATATACATATACACACACGGTTATTATATATATAATGTGTGTATATATATATATATGGTTCTCATTATTTGTCTTTATTATTTATTAATTCCTTTCAATTCCTTTTCTTCTCTTTTTTCTTTTGTATTTCCTTCCTCTTGAATTTCTTCATGTTTCCAGGTCATGATTTTATAACCAAAGTATTTTTAGGCTCCTGAGGGCTACAATTGCCTTCTTTTGGAGAACTCCATATTTTCTGGATTTCTTCATTCCATGAATTTTTGTTTTCAATTTTTTTTTGAGTTCAGCTATTTTTTATGGTTTGTGGCTTTTTTCTCGTCTCTTTTCTATGTATTTTAATAACACAATTTTAGTTTCTATCTTTATTTTCATAGTTTTTAATTCAGACTTACGAAAAAAGGCAGTAGAAAATTCTTTACTTTACCATTTTGATCCAGAGCTTTTCCAAAGTAGTTTCTATTTATAAGATTTCAGCAGTATGAGGTGATATTTAAGGTGATGAGTATCAAGGATGAACGTGTAATTTTTTAAAAACAGCTTTACAGTAGAAAAAAGTGTGAATTGTGTCACATTAACAGCTTATATGGAAAAAAAAGACGATGATTTTCATAAACTCTAATTAAACCTCTGTGTTGCCTTGCTTCCAAAAGACCTAAGACAATCTCGGGGTGAGGTGGGCAGCCACCGCAGACTAAATGAGAGAAAATCAGGCATTGTCCGGAGATTGAGACACATCACCTATGGATTATTAGATTTATTTCTAAAGCTGTCACTGGCATAGAAAATACGAAAAAAAAAAAAACGGAATGAAGAAACAGCACCATTTAGCTTGGATACAGAATGCTGAGTGGTGGACATGATTTTCATCTTCACATACTTACAGGAAAGAAAAACGGAATGAGATTCCTGCTTCATTTGTCAATAAGCAGCACCAGAAGCAAAGAGTTTTGAGTTTCTGGAAGGCACATTTTATTTCAGCATAAGCAAACATTTGTTAAGCACTTAGCTATTGGGAAATGGAATTGTAGATGTTTGAGGTAGAACGTAGAGTGATACCTGAAGTATAAATAAAGATGATCAGTTTTCACCGAAGCTAACAGAAGATAGCTTTTGTGTGCAGGAGAAATCGGCATAGAAGACCTCTAAGAATGATTCACATGAAAATTTGTTTTATAAGCAATCTCTACTTCCTCTTTGACATTTGATTTATATAACTTTTTTATTTTTTATTTTTTTAAATTTTTATGTATTTTATTTTCTTCTTCTTATTATTATTATTTTAGACAGACTCTCACTGTGTCACCCAGGCTGGAGTGCAGTGGCACGGTCTCAGCTCACTGCAACTTCCACCTCAGATTCAAGCAATTCTCCTGCCTCAGGCCTCTGGAGTAGCTCGGACTACAAGTGCCCACCACCACGCCCGGCTAATTTGTGTATTTTTAGTAGAGATGAGGTTTCACCATGTTGGCCAGGCTAGCCATGAACTCCTGACCTGAAGTGATCCGCTCACCTCGGCCTCCCAAAATATATAACTTTTGAGACATACAAAATTTAAAATTTCTATAAATAAGAAAATGTTGGGCGTTTTATATTCTTAACTCATCTTACTTAAGCAAATTGTTGTTTAAAATAGGAATAGATGCCATTTACTCAGTATTTTCTATAAATAAAGCCCTCTTCTAGAAATTCTACATTTATCCTATCTGTAATTCTTACAGCCATCTTGAGAATTAAGCACTATAGTCTTTAATAAATGAGAACACCAAAAATTAGAAAGAATAAGATGAAACATACAGAAATGGTGGCAATAGGGTTTGAACCCACAGCTTCCTCACTCCAGAGCTCTGCTATTTTTATCTCTCTCTAAATATCACAAGTGAATTGTGATATGAGGGAAAGGCCGCTCATCCTCAGGGGCACCTGAATTTCCGCCTTTGCGTCATGGTTTTTTTCTGGCCACTAAGTTTCAATCCATCAGGGACACAAAAATACAGGCACGCTGGTACACACAAACCACAGATGAAGACAATGCTGAGTAAGACTATGTTTACTTCTGAATTTCAAAAAGCTGTGAAAGGTCAATACTATACTATAAGCCAAAAGATTTAATTATTGTGGTTCTTTCCTTTCTGTTTCATCCATCAGTACTTTAAAATCAAATAAAAATTCCCTCAATTAGAAAGTTTATGATGAATTACTCAATTCCACACCCTCTCCGGGATGTCTTTAGCCCTTCTGGTAAGTTAATGGTACGTGGTTCAGGTGTGAGTTTTATCAGAGCAAGTTAAATAATTATTCTCTGTAAGTTAATTACTCAGAAATAAGTACTCTACCAGGTAATTATGGAAAAAAAGAAATACTGTTTTAGTTGTGTTTATAATTTATAAAAGAGGGAAAACATAGCTAATCAGTTACTAATTTTATTTCTCAGTAATAAAGACACTTAAAAATACTAAATTAAAAGTAAAACAGTTCACATGTTAGATTTGTAATTGCTAATGGAAGAAATGATTCATTAATTATACACTTTATCCTTTTCCTTTTTTTTTTTTTTTTTTGCAGATGGGAAGGAAATTGAAAGGAAGAAAGCAGCTGGAATTGTAAAAGCAGACACATTAAGTTAAAAGAAAGTCATTTTTTAAGAGAAAAATAAATTGCTAATGTCACATTTTAATTTTCACATCAAAATCTTATGAATAATAATTAATCAATAGAAATGTTCCATTTCAAGAAAAGTTGGATAGTAGCAATAAATGCTAAAACATTTTAATCCCTTCATTCTATGTAAAGGAAACTGACCTAAAATCTTTTATATATTGGTTATTCTCATCATCTTAAAAATATGTAACATGCAATATTCTAAAAACTTCATTATTTGGATGAAAATACATTGTGAAAATTAAGAATTTTGAAGATATGCACTTATGCATTCAACTTATACTATTTAGGTTGGTGCAAAAGTAATTGTGATTTCTGTCTTTTTTTTTAAGTAAAGGCAAAAACCGCAATTACTTTTGCAACCACCTAGTAGAAACAGTTTAAAATCTCTTCCTCGACATTTCAGTTATCCTTAGATTTGTTCTATTAAGAAGTAGTTTTAACTTTTGCCTCTGTTCATATAGAGTTTGAAAGAGACACACACGGAGTTGTCGTTCATGGTGAATCCAATCCTGAGCATTTATACTACAATTTGCTTATTTGTGAAAAGGTATATTTGTAGAGGAAATATGTATTTGTTTTGGTTTTAAAAATGTAATAATGGAATCATGTAAATTTAACATCTAGACACAATATTCACCATGTGGTTTATAGAGCAAAGCCTCTAGGATCAGCTCCAGTGAAGTATTCAATACCTATCTTGCCTATTTCTTTCCATTTTTACTGACTTGTAATTTACATAACACTATGTACAATGTATTAAAGTTTACAATTTAGGTAGTTTTTAATATAATAAATACATTGTGCAATCATCACCATCATCTAATTCCAGAACTTTTCCATCACCACTAAAAGTTGCTCCGTAGCTCTTAGTTGTCAATCTTACTAAGCTCTGTCCCCATCTCCCTTGGCAACTGCTGGTCTACTTTGGGTCTCTATAGATTGGCCTATTCTGGATGCTTCATACAAGTGGGACCGTGTAATCCATGGTCTTACCTGCCTGGCTTCTTTCACTCACATCATGTTTTCAAAGTCATCCATGTTGTAGCGTGTGCCAGTACTTTGTTCTCTTTTTTTTTTTTTTTTTTTTTTTGAGATGGAGTCTCGCTCCTGTCAAGCAGGCTGGAGTGCAGTGGCATGATCCCGGCTCACTGCAACCTCCGCCTCCTGGGTTCAAGCGACTCTCCTACCTCAGCTTCTCAAGTAGCTGGGATTACAGGCATGCACCACCACCCCGACTCATTATTGTATTTTTAGTAGAGATAGGGTTTTGCCCTAATGGTCAGGCTGGTCTCCAACTTCTGACCTCAGGTTATCCACCTGCCTCTGCCTCCCAAAGCTAGCTAATATTCCATTGTATGGAAATAGCGCATTTTCTTTTTCATTCATCACTTGATAGACTTTTTTTGGCGACTATGGATGATGATGCTGTGAGCGTCCAAGTACAAGGTTCTATGTGAACATACATTTTCAATTCTACTGGATATGTACCCAAGAATACTGTGTGACCTTAGGTTTCATTTTCCGAAGAGCTGCTGACCTGGCTTCGAGAGCTGCTGAGCCTTTCCCACTAGTAATGTACAAGTGTAAGAAGTTCTTCAGGACCTTTCCAACACTGGCTATTACCTTTTCCTATAGCCAGCTTAGTGCATGTAAAGTAGTATCTTACTGTGATTTTCATTTCTAGTTTCCTAATGACTAATGACGTTGAACATGATTTCATGTGCTCATTGAATATTTACACAATTTCTATGGAGAAATGTTTATTCAAGTACTTTGTGTATTTTTTAATTGGGTTATTTGTCTTTTTATTATTGAGTCATAGCTGCTTTTATATATTCTGAATTTTAGAAGCTTATGAGATAGATGGATGTAAAATATTTTTGTGGGTTGTATTTTCATTTTCAGATAGTGTTCTTTAATGTACAAAACCAATTAATTTTGAAGTCCACTTCATCTATTTTTATTTCCTTGGTTGCTTGTGCTTTTTGTATCGTATCTAAGAAACCATTGCTTAATGCATGATAACAATGATTTAAATTGAGGTTTTCTTCTAAGAGCTCTTATATTGGGCCTTTGATCCATTTTGAGCTTTTCTGTTTATATGATGTGAGGTAAGGGTCCAAATTTATTCTTTTGCAAATGGAAATATTTTCTAAGGAATATTTGTAGAAAAGATTGCTAATTCTCCTATTGACACCCTTGGCAAAATCACTGACCATAAATGTGAGGGTCTATTTCTGGATATTCCATTCTATTTGAATTATCTATATGACTGTTCTTATGCCAGCACCACAATGTCTTGATTACTGTATGTTAGTACTAACTTTTGGCACTGGTAGGTGTGATACCTACAATTTTGTTCTTTTTCAATGTTGTTTTGGTTGCCTGAGATCTCTTGAAATTCCATGTGAATTTGAAGATTGGCTTTCCAATTTCTGAAAAATAAAGAGGCTGTTGAAATTTTGATAGGAATTACTTTAAATCTGTTGATCAATTTTAAGACTATTGCCATCTTAACATCAAGTCTTTCAATTAATGAACATGGGATACCTTTCCATTTTTTAAATTATTTTAAATATTATTTTGTAGTTTCAAGCACATCTTGAACTTTTTGCTTAAATTTATTCCTAAATATTTTATCCTTTTTGTTGCTAGTGAAAATAAAATATATTCTTGATATTGTTTTTGGACTTTTTTTGCTTGTGTATAAGAATACAACTACTTTTAGCATATTGTGTCAGCAACTTTGCTGAATTTGTTTATAAGGTCTAATAATACTTTTGTTGATTTTAAAGGGCTTTTTACATAAAAGATATGTCATCTGCAAATAGAGATGGTTCATCTCTCCCTTTACAATCCATACACCTTTTATTTATTTTCTTGCCTAATTATCCTGGCTAGAACCTCCAGTACGTTGTCAAATACAAGTGATGAAAATCAACATTCTTGACTGATTGCTGATCTCAGTCTCTCACCATTGAATATGCTATTAGCTATCGGCTTTTCATACATTATCAAGTTGGGAAAGTTGCCTTTTATTCATAGTTTTGGGGGAGTGTTCTCATGAAAGAGTAGTTAATTTTGATAAATGTTTTTTTTTCTCTGCATCTATTGATATGATCTCTTTTTCATTCGTTATTTACATGAATATGGTGTATTACATGGGTTGAATTTGGTATGTTAAACACACTTTGGATTCCTGAAATAAAGCCTGCTTGGTTATCATGTATAGTCCTTTTATATATGCTGTTGGATTCTGTTTGCTAATCTTTTGTTGAGGATTTTACACACATATTTATGAGAGACTTTGGTCTGTAGCTTTCTTCTGATGTGTTTGTCTTGGCTTTGGGATCAAAGTAATACTGACCTCACAGGATGACTTAAAAATTGTATCCTACTCTTATACTTTTGATAGAGTTTGAGAATAATTGGTCTTAATTCTTCTTTAAATGTTTGGTAAAAATCACCAGTGAAACCATCTGGTCCTGCATTCTTTGTTGAAAGGTTTTTCTTTATTAATTCTCTTGTTACAGAAATATTCACGGCTGGGCACAGTGGCTCACGCCCGTAATCCCAGCACTTTGGAAGGCTGAGCCAGGTGGATCACTTGAGGTCAGGAGTTCAAGACCAGCCTGGCCAACATGGTGAAACCCCATGTATACTAAAAATACAAATAAATCAAGATGAGTTGATTATAATCAACGTGACTGTATATCTTGTCAAAAGCAGAATAATGTAGAATTTTAATGTAAACTGAATAGTCTTTTGTTCCTGCTTTTGCTTACTTATTATTTGTTTTACTGCTGCATATTTCTAAAAATTAGAACATCATCTGTCTATAAAATGTACTCACTAAATATTTGTTAATGAATACATGAATAAATGAATAAATTAAATGAGATAGTAAAATAAAAACACATTTATGAATCTATTAGAAAGAAAATGATGAAAAGATGAAATTGAGTAGCATAAGATAAATAAATAAGTTCGCCAATTACATTGGATCTGAAAAAACATAAACAGCTTGAGAGACACAGTGATTTTTACATGGTAGGAAGGAAATCCAGGCCTCTGTCAAAATGGCTTAAATATTTTATTGTGTGTAATCATCCGCAAAGCATATCTACTTTCACAATAAGTAACATTCAGTTCCTTTAAAGACGTAACTCCAGAAGCTAGTGTACTGTTACTAGTTTGTATTTCAAAAGTACAGTAAAAAAAAAAAAAGGAATGCATTTATGCAGCTCTAAAGTTGAAGTCTTGTTAGCAATTCTATTATGCATTTGTTTTGAAAACAAAATTTACTAGTTAAATAGCTCATTGCATGAAACGATAATCTTCTTGCTACACAACTGAAGTTTGCTATACAACTGAAAATAAAAGAATATATCCTTAAGATATGGAATTAATTTTTTAATTATAAACTGCATTGGTAACTTATTCAGAATTAGATTTCTATTTAAAAATGATGTTTTTCTCACTAAAATTGAACTTTACAATTGCCATCTTAGTGATATACAGATATCTATTTCAAAATATTGTTGAACAAAAAATTCTTTTATATCCTTAATTCTGTTTTTCAGATTTATTGATATGAAATCTTAAAATAAAAAGTATATATATTTAAGGTGTACAGTGTAAAGTTTTGATATATGTATACCTTCAGAAATGATTACCACATTTAAGCTACCTAACATATCTGTCACCTCACCTAGCTACCATTGTGTGTGTGTGGTGAGTAGGTGGTGAGAAAATTTAAGGTCTACTCTTAGCAGTTTTTAAGTATACAGGACAGTGTTATTAACTCTTGCTACCATGCTGTACTGGATCTCCAGAACTTATTCTTCCTGCATAACTGAAACTTTGTACCCTTTGTTCACCATCTTCCCATTTCTCCCACCATCCAGTCCTTTGAGACCACCATTCAACGTTGATTCTGCAACTTCAACATTTTTAGATTCCACATATTAGGGATATCATGAAGTATTTGTCTTTATATTTCTGGCTTATTTCACTTGGCATAATGTCCTCCAGTTCCAGGCACCTTTTCACAAATGATAAGATTTTATTCTATTTTTAAGGCTGAATGGTATTGCATTGTGTGTACATCACATTGTCTTTATCCATTCTTCTGTTGATGAACACTTAGGTTGATTCCACTTCTGGGCTATTTTGAAAAGTGCTACAATGAACATAGGAGTGCAGACGTCTCTTTGAGACAGTGGTCTTATTTCCTTTGGATATAGACAGAAGTGAGATTGCTGGATCATTGTTCTATTTTTAATGTTTAAGGAATGTTTCTACTGTTTTCCACAATAGCTGTATCAATTTACATTCCCATCAACAATGGGAACTGTTCCCTTTTCTCTAATCCACATTAGCATTTACATTTGTCCTTTTGATAAAAGCCATCCTAACAGGTGTGAAGGGACATCTTATTGTGGCTTAGAATTGCATTTCCCTGATGATTAGTGATGTGGAGTATTTCTTTATGCACCTGTTGGTGATTTATTTTGAGAAATGTCCTTACCCACTTTTCACTCGTTATTTGCCTATTTTGCTATTGGATTCTTTGAGTTTTTTGCATATTTTAAATACTGACCTCTTAATGTACGGTTTCTAAATTTTTTTTCCATTTCCTAGGTAGTGTCTTTATCTCCACCCTATTTGTTATTTTTGCTCTATGGAAGTCTTTCAGTTTGAAGCAATCAAAATGACTATTTTTGCTTTTCTTGCTTGTGCTTTTTGGGTCAGATCCAAAAAATATCATTGCCTGGACAAATGTCAATAAGTCTTTTTACCTGTGCTTTTTTTCTAGTGGTTTTACAGGTTTAGGTCTTAATAAGACTTAAATTAATAATTTAAGTTTT
Organism: Pongo abelii; assembly: GCF_028885655.2. Taxonomy (NCBI): domain Eukaryota; kingdom Metazoa; phylum Chordata; class Mammalia; order Primates; family Hominidae; genus Pongo; species Pongo abelii. The sequence continues at coordinate 2,421,231 of NC_071992.2, read as the reverse complement.
TAATCCATTTTGAGTAGATTTTGGTATATTGTGTGAGATAGTTACAAATCAAATTTTATTTTTTTGCCTGTGCGTATTCAGATTTCCCAATACCACATTATTGAACAGACTGCCTTTCCCTAGTATGCTTTCTTAGCACTCTTGTCAAAGATCAGTTGACTATGAACTGTAGATTTATTTTGGGGCTCTCTATTATGTTCCACTGGTCAAAATGTCTGTTTTTATGCCAGTGCTATCCTGTTTTGATTACTGTAGCTTCATAACACATGTTGAAAGCAGGTAGTGTGATGCTTCCAGCTTTGATTTTCTTGCTCAAGATTGTTTAGCTATTTGGGGTCTTTTGTGGTTCCACATGAATTTTAGGATTGTTGTTACTGTTTATTAGTGAAAAGTGGCACTGAAATTTTGATAAGGATTACATTGAATTTGTAGATTGCTTTAGGTACTAGGGATATTTTAGCAATATTAATTCTTCTAACTCATGAACACATAATTTATTTCCATGTATTTTTATCTTCTTCAATTTCTCCAATATTTTATAGTTTTCATTGTACATATCTTCTATCTCTCCTACTAAAAATATAAAATTAGCTGGGTGTGGTGGTGCATACCTGTAATCCCAGCTACTTGGGAGGCTGAGGCACGAGAATCACTTGAACCTAGGAGGCAGAGGCTGCAGCAAGCTGAGATCACGCCACTGCCTGGGCGACAGAACAAGACTCTGTCTCAAAAAAAAAAAAAAAGAAAGAGAGAGAGAGAAAGAGAAATACAAAAAGAACACCCAATTAGTACAAATAAAACTGGAACAAATACATCCTCAAAGTCCAAAAACCAATGCCTCAATGAGAAGTGTGGCAAAAAGTGATTTTTGCTGTAGCAATAGTCTCAAAAAAAAAAAATACATGCATATATACACACACACAGAGGGGAAATACCGGAGGTCTCTCCTGTCAAAAAACAAAAGTTTAATTAGCTTGAAATAAATACTAAGTGTTAGAAAGTATTTATATGTTTATGTGTATGTTTATATGTATGCATATGTGTTTACGAGTGTGTGTATATATGTGTATTTTTGTATGCATATGAGTATGCTTGTGTTTATGGGTGTATATTTGTGTGTGTGTATGTGTTTAGCTTGTGGTGCATATCTATAAAGATGTTTGTGTCCATATGTGTATATATGTGTGTAGGTTGTATACCAATGTATATATGTGTTCCTGTACTTGTGTGTGTGTACATATGTGTGTTCATATGTGTGCACATCTGTGTACATAAATATTTGTGTTTGTGCTCACAGGTATTTATGTGTATGTATTTGTGTGGATGTATGTTTGCATATGTGTATGTGTGTATACACTTGTGTGTGTTTTATGTGCATGTGTATATGTATGTACATGATTTTCAAGTAAAACCAATGCACACCTGTTTGCATGATAAAGGCTCATGGAAATTTTCACTTATTTATTTCCATTTAAAATAACTAAACACTTAAAATACTGAAACAAATAAATAGTATGAGTGTCTTTGCATGACAACAAGGAGGTGTGTAAAACTTTTATTTGTTTTTAGTCAGTACACTTGTTTTTTATCTGTACTAGAAAATTAATATTTAAAATTAGGAAGATGGTTAAGAATTATTTACTTGTGAAGTCAAAAATTCTAAAAGTGTAAAGTTCTTCAATTATTAGAAATTATCCAGTATAATTCCCACCAAAATAAGAAATACTTTTGGTTTAGCCTAAGGGCAGAGTCTGTAAACAATGAACACACATTTACACAACTATTCAATTAATAGCCAATATGTAAATGATAATTTGATATGTTATAAACTGGTGGAAATGGCAAAGGGTACAGAATTCTAGTTTCCTAACAATAGGAATGATAAATCCTTGATCACTGCATTCTCGAAGATTTTTAGTACATCAAAGAGAATTCATTTCATGTGCAGTAATTCAATTCACATTAACAGCTTTGCCTTTTGAAACTTTAAAAATGGATATTTGGGGGAATCAAAACTAGTACACATACAAAATACGTAAAAATAATATGTAGTCAATTTTTAAAGGCTCACAAGTCTTCAGAGTAGAATTAACTTCATGAGAGCCAGAATAGTCATGAAAGGCTTTCTGGGACGGACACAAGGGGATGTGTAACATGAGAATGTGAAATGTCACGGGATAATGGATTCTACTTGACAAAAATACATGAAGGGAAAAGGGAGGCAAGAGTTAATAAGAGCTACATAAACAAGGAAAAAATCAGCCCTAATAAGGAAGATGTCTTTAGGAAAATAATTGGACATGAAACTGTACACATCAAATGGGAATCAAAGTGGAAGATTAAAGTCATAAGAGTGGAATACTTAGCTTCAGTTGTAATTAAACATGGAAACTTTAAAGCACATTTGGCAGGAACATAATATTATGAATATTGTGTTTAAACAAAATAAATTTATAGCAGTTGTCAAGACTGAAACTCGAGCACAATGAAATATATATGTTAATTTTGCAATTATCCTAATTTTAGAATTTTAGATGACTAGAGTTTTGGAAAGAGTTCTGAGAGTAAGAGTTTAGAGGCTGAATTAATATGAAGTATTTTTTAGAAATAGAATGATGTATAAGATTATGTCCAAATGGGATATATAAAGTCAAAGACAACTGAAATTTTGGAGCTGGATCAAGTGAAAGTATACAATGTGGTCATTGAAAATGAGTAGAGATTATCAATGAAGAATCTAGAATTACGTCATGATAAAAGTTGAGCTTCTCAAGAAAGGGCAATATGAAAAGCAGTATGGAGACAGGTCTTGGAGGATGACTGTAATTATGAAGTTGGAGGCAAAAAAGAAACCATTTAATAAAAGAGAAAAAATGAGAAACAACAGAAAAATTATTGCTAATGTAGGATCCAAGGGGAAAACAGAAAGAAATATTTTTAAAGGAGGTAGCACTGTTGATAATGGAAGAAAAGTATGGGGAAATAGAAGTTGAATAAAGGTAAAAAAAAGTGGAATAAATTAGTTATATTTATCACTTTCAGGAGTCTGGTTTTCAGCATAATCACGGTAAAGTGAATAGTTGACTCAGTGGACAAGTAGAAAAAGAAAAAGAGTGTGAAGAAAATCCACAAGTGCCCAACAATAAAGATTCTAGCCAGATTCTAGAAAGATAAGCCGATAAGGACATTGCCATTACCTTCAAGCCATGAGTGGACCTTTAGGAACCAACACTTGACTTTATGGGTTATGACACCTGAGGCCAAAACAAGGTAGAAAAATTGGAGTTGAGATGCCAAAGTAAAGCAACAGCCATTAAGGGACTGCATATTTTCTGGAAGCATTGTCTAGAGCAAGTCCACACACCTAAGAAGGACAACACCAAGGCATTGTTCTTTCTTGACTTGTGCTTCATGCACAACAAACTATTTCTCAATAATCCATCTCTATAATCCTATTCTCCAACAAGACTAAGATGCATATGCTGCACATGGTCTGGGAAATCCTAAACAAGTCTAATCTTCAAGTCATCTTGTGTTATTTGCATCCCAGGGTGCCTAACAGAGGCAAACAGAAATCTTCCCTGCATAGACAACACTCTCCAAACAACCTTTGCAAGATTTCCACAAATCCAAGTTGTCAAATATATAAAGAAACAAGGTTTCCAGTATGAGACTATGGAGAAAGACAAAATGGCCCTCAGATATTGAATATTATATAATTATTTTTAAATGTTTAAATAAATAAAAGGGGAATGTTATAAGCAAAGGAGATAAAATTAAGAGATTAAAAACCTTTTAAATACATGAGTATAAATTATAATTGAGTTATTGAAGTTAAAAATCTCAATGGACAGCCCACCAATGTGAGTTGAGGGTACATTTGTGTATTCGTCCGTTCTCACGCTGCTATGAAGAAACACTGAAGACTGGGAAATTTATAAAGAAACGAGGTTTAATTGACTTGCAGTTCCACAGGGCTGGGGAGGCCTCAGGAAACTTACAATCATGGTGGAAGAGGAAGGGGAAGCAGGCACCTTGTTACAAGGTGGCAGGGCACAGTGAGTGCAAGCAAGGAAAATGCCAGATGCCTATAAAACCATCAGATCACATGAGACTCACTCACGATCACAAGAACAGCATGGTGGAAACCACCCCCATGATCCAATTACCTCCACCTGGTCCTGCCCTTGACACATGGAGATTATGAGGCTTACAATTCAAGATGAGATTTTGGGCGGGGACACAGCCAAACTGCATCAACTTGGCTTCCTCTACGACAGTCATTAATTTTTCTCCAGCAACAAAGGGGAAAATGGGCAACTAAGTTAACGTGGCTCTAAAACTCAGAGCCAAAAATCATCATCCTCATAGTTCTTAGGACAAGCATCTGTTCAGAAAATAAAAATATAAGTTAAACTAAGACTATCATGCTCTTTAAGAAAACAAAAATGTAATGACTTTTAAGTGGGTTTTAACAACAATTAGTGAACAGAAAAAATTGTAACTTGAAGAAATAATCATCATTAAATTGGACATTAATTACATCTGTTTTCTCTGATGAAACCTGTAGGCTGACTCATTACTATAGTAAGCTTTTATTCCATTTTTTAAATGTTGAAACTAAATACATTTGCTAAAATATTTTCTACTTTTATAAAAGGAAATATTGCAACTTCCATCATTCACCCTAGAATAGAGAGAGATCCAAGGAACGTTGATCATACTATTATAATAAAATAACTCAGGACTAACTTCAAATTCATGATCTATTTCAAACTCATTTGGAGAGATGAAGTTACAGAGCAATCAACTAGCTCAATATTCAAGGAGAGATGGTGTCCACAGGGAGGAAGGTGATCCAAGGATGTGTCATCTGGGTATGATCAACCGGACACCGTGAGAGCAATTAAGCTAGAATAGTTGGCAGGCAACAACACAGAAAACACAGGAGGCCACAGAAATTACTGGAGTCTGCATCACTGTTAGAAGAGACTGGTCATGTATCGTGGTTCACGCCTGTATTCCCAGAACTTTGGGAGGCCGAGGCAGGATGATTACTCTAGTCCAGGAACTTGAGAGGAGCCTTGGCAATATAGGGAGACTCTGTCTCTACCAAAAATAAATACATAAGTAAATAAATAAACCTGGCATGGTGGGACATGCCTGCAGTCACGGCTACTCAGGGGGCTGAGTGGGCGGATTGCTTGGGTCCAGGAAGACAAGGCTGCAGTGAGCTGTGATCAAGCCACTGCACTCCAAGAGTGTTTTAGACGGAGCAAAACCCTGTTTAAAAATAAAAAATTAAAAAACAATTATTCATGACGCTTGTTAAGATGGTAAGGGACAGTTTGTAAGATGGAAACGGAAGCAGGGTTTGTCCAAAACCCCACTGCCATGGGGTTCTGCAGCACGGGAGCAAGACTGGCTCAACTACAAATACAACAAGGACTGTTGAGGGTCTACAGCCGAGGAGCTGGGCGAAGGTGGGTGGATGGAAAATTCTGCAGAGGAGATATCATGGGTGTAAAAATAAATAAAATGTACAGGCTGTGGGAACCCGAAAAGAACACTTGGAACCTTGAGAGAGCTCTGACTGTGATCTGAGTCACATTGGGGTACTGTTCTCAGACTGTAGATTAACTGGCTTTCCTCTTGTTACTGCTCTGTACAATAACTAGAGAGAATTAAATGAAATCAGTGACAAAAGCTCCTGCCTTCTTCATTAATGACCCTCCTTATAGATTAACTTCCCCTTTGTTGTCCTGCTCTACTTAGACCAGAGGACAGAAAACCCATGACTATTACACTCTCTCTTTAAAAAAATGATAAGAGTACCCTTCCCAAAAAGAAACACTGACAGTAACTGATCAAACTGCTGTAAGTATGTGTCAATCTTGGGTGAATACTGTCCCAATCCTGCTACAACTCCTCTGTCTCTCTCTGCCTGTGTAAATGAAATCTTAACTTTTCTCTTTCAGAACATGACTCCATTCCTCTGGGGTTTGTGTTTCTGAGTGGTCCATATACTGTGTGCCTGAAAAACTCTCTTTAAATTAGATTCTGAAGTTTTTGATTATTTTAGGGCGACATGGCTATGGGGAGATTCTGGCTTATCCATTTTAAAGGATTATTGTCCAAGCAAGGCCAGGATGATGAACCATCGAGGGTGGGGGATGAATTTTGATCAGATATCAAGGGTGGGAATTATCGCAACTCAGCCGGATTTTAGCCAAAAGTGAGCTAAGCTGGCTGCGGAACGAGCCTAAGTTCAAGGCACAATCAAGAGGCTCAGAGAAGCCTGACACACATTTTATCCAGAGAGAGCTTTTGCCAATATTCAGAAAGCTCTTTCTCCACAAACCAAGGGGTTCACCAGCGAAGCAGCTGACGTGCCTGGCATCCATTTTGGTGCAGACCCGGGGGACGGACAAGAAACCCACCCAGGACCCCTTCACTCCCCAGCCCCTCTACAGAACAGAGGCCTGAGTGTGTGGAGGGAGGGAAACAGGCTCCGGGGCCTCCAGGGAGCTGGTGGTGAACTCTCACTCCAGATGGGGGACAGAATCGGGGGGAATAGCAGAGGGTTAGGAGAAAAGAGGCTGGCCCCACCTTGACACCCAGGGACAGACAGGCAAAGCTGACGTCTAACCAGAGCCACAGAGCGGCACCAATGCACCAACCACAGCCCTGAGCAGGGGGATGTTGGGAAAATATGATTAAAAACAAAATCTCCCCCAGATCCAGAAAACCTCTCTACAGGGGTAGAAGACAAAAAGAACAATTGTGTCACTGAATAAGTATTAAACTAGAATGGGATACACGTCACACTGCAGTCTGCTGAGAGATGGCAAAGAAGGAAAGAGATCTCATCCTTTCATACAACAGGCAGATACAGCCCGTTACAAAGTTGTTTTCAAGATTAGCGAACGGTAACTAGCCCTTAGGTAGAACAACTCCTCAGCATCATTGATTACACATAGTTCATCTTAGATTGACCTGATAATTCGGATGACCATCTGTGTTAGCTAATCGGCTTTATCCAGTGGAAAATAAACTTCTCATATCCCAGTGAAATGATGTAGTTTTGCAACTTGGAGCCAGGTGCCCCAGGAAATTAGGCTCCAACCTTCCCTCAAGAACAGAGACAGGGTCTCTATCTTCCTCAATGTTTACATTGAAAAGAGATGGCTCCCAGGTCTTTAGAAAAGGCTTTCCTGGGTCATACAGTTGATAAGAGGCATATCTCATATTCAGAAGACTTCATATACATTTCAAAGAAAGGAGAAAGTACTTATAATTACAAATTTTTGAAAATAAATGCTCTTAGGAAAAAGAAGGGAGGAAAACCTCTTCCCTTATCTTGGAGAAGGAGAAGTCAGCCTCTTATTTTTAATTTGCATTTATTTGTCTTTTCACTGGTTTCTATAACAAGTAACAAGAGTATACTTCTGGTAGAACAGGTGAGACACAAGAGCTTAAAAAGGGAGACTGCGTAAGGTCCAACACAAAGAGAAGGCAACATTCAGAATCAAACAGAACAAGACTTTGCTCTGGCAAGCCACCCCACCTTGCACACAAGTTATCTCTATAAAAAAGGTAAAAGTTGTAGGGTACAGAGGGTTACTATAGCACACACCAGGTCCTAGATTAATGCAAATCTCACAGAAAATGGCCAGCGAAGGGAATTAGTGGACAGTTCCCACCATAAAATCTCTTTACCTCCACCATTATAGTCCTTGAAAACATGCCTGGCTTTTAACTAAAACTTATAATAAGTTCCATGAGAAGGCTAAAACAACCAACACACTCCCAAGAGACAAAGAAATTACCAGAAGCAGACTCAAACATGACACACATTTTTGAAATGTCATGGAAAATTTGAAAACAGCCAGGGAAAAGAGAAAAAAAGTTACATTTAGGTGAAAACAGTAAGAATTACTGCAGATTTGACATCAGAAACCCTGTCAGCCAGAAGATATATTAAGTTATATGTTTAAAGTTGTTTTTTTAAATAAAAAATAACTTAACACTCATTTATAGCAGTGCAATTTGCAACTGAAAAAATATGGAACCAGCCCAAATGTCCACCAATCAATGAGTGGATACCATGCAATACTACTAAGCCATAAAAAGGAATGAAATAATGTCATTTGCAGCAACCTGAATGGAATTGGAGACCATTATTCTACATGAAGTAACTCGGGAATGGAAAACCAAACATCATATGTTTTCACTTATAAGTAGGAGCAAAGCTATGAGGATGCAAAGTCATAAGAAAGATACAGTGGACTTTGGGGACTCTTGGGGAAAATGGTGGTGGGGTGAAAGGGATAAATGACTATGCATTGGGTACAATGTACACTGCTTGGGTGATGGGTGCACCAAAATCTTAGATATTACCACTATAATACTCATCTGTGTATCCAAACACCACCTGTTCCCCAAAAACCTATTGAAATAAAAGAAATACATTAAACTTACATCACAGAAATTAAAAATAAAACCCTGTCAACCCCAAATTCCATGCCCATAAAAGTATTTTGAAAAGGACTGAGAAATAGTAAGTTAAAAGGAAAAAAAAAAATAAAGAAGGAAAAAGGGAAGGAAAGAAGGAAGGAAGGGAGGGAGGAGAGGGAGAAAAAGAGGGAAGAAAGAAAGGAAGAAAGAAAAAGAAAGAAAAGAAGGAAAGAATTTATTTTCGACAGGCCTAGGTTATAAAACATGATAAAGAAGCTTTTTGGGCCAGGTACGGTGGCTCACGCCTGTAATCCCAACACTTTGGGAGGCTGTGGTGGGCAGATGACAAGGTCAAGAGATCAAGATCATCCTAGCCAACATGGTGAAACCCAGTCTCTACTAAAAATACAAAAAAAAAAAAAAAAAATAGCTGGGTGTGGTGGCACCCACCTGTAGTCCCAGCTACTTGGGACACTGAGGCAGGAGAATCTCTTGAACCCGGGAGGAAGATGTAGGTTGCAGCGAGCCACATTTGTGCCACTGCACTCCAGCCTGGCCATAGAGAGAGACTCCATCTAAAAAATAAAAAAAATAAAAAAAAAGCTTTTTTGGCTGATATAAAATATGGTTCTGAAACTTGGATCAACACAAGGAACCAAATAGCACCGGAATTGGGATGAATGAAATTAAAAATTAATCTTTTTTTGTTTGAATTACTCTAAAAATTATTTTAGCAAAAAATAACAATAGCTTGTGTGTTTATTGTATGTGTAAACATAGAAAGTATGAGGAAATTGTACATAGGAGGAGGAATTGAAGGGATGAGCTTGAAGGGGTTACCACTGTCCAAATATAAGAAAATATGAGCATGAAAAAATGATAGTGCAAAAAAGGTATTCTATGGAATAAAACACATAGAAAATAAAAATAAAACAAATGCAAACCCAGCAGCCCATACTGGTAGAAATACATAAATGGATAAATGAGAAAATCTATCTAATAAATGGAATAATGGGTTTGGAATAGTATCAATGAAGTCTAAAATTAGTGGGTAACATTTTGAGGACAAACAAGATATTTGCATCATCTCAAATTATCCTTCCATAAATTAGTGATTTATTGAAGTGGGAAAGTTTTTACTTTATATTTATACACCTTATAAACCAAAGCAGGTATCGCCAATATTGGGACAAAAAGACCTTGGGTACCTTCCTATGGGAGGCATTAAGAAGCACTCTACAACACTTCCAGGTTTCCTGCCCAACATATGTTACCTTTGTCTACAGCTAGAGGAATTCCAGGCAAATACAAATTAAGGTACATTGTACAAAATAATTATCTATAATCTTTAAAAATGTTATCATAAAAAAAGACAAAGACAATGATAGGTCAAAACATGTATAGATTAAAGAAGATATAATAAGCTGGAACCTGGTCTGGAAGAGGGGGAATAAAGGTTACAGACATAGCTCCAAAAAAATGTAACTGAGAAAAGTAATGACTCTTGAATACACACAGATAACTGTATTGTATCAATGCTGACTTTCCTTAGTTTGATAGTAGTTCTGTAGTTCTGGAAAATAATGTCCTTGTTCTTAAGAAATGCTAAAGAATTCCAGTAAAAGGGTCTCTAACTTCCTCTCAAATCGTTCAGAAAATGTACCTGTGGGCAATGCATACTTGTGTGTAGTTGTGTGTGTGTGTGTGCATGTGTGTAGTTGTTTGTGTGTATAGTTGCGTGCGTGTGCGTGTGTGTGTGTGTGTGTAGGGAATGGGATGGCAGAGAGGAAGCAAATATGTGAACCCAAATCTAGGTGGGGAGTATATAATTTCCTTAGGCTGTTACTGAAACTTTGGACACGTTTACTAGTATATTAGAGTATAAATTTACAAACATTTTTAAAATAAAGGTTAAATACCTAACGATTCTAAATTCAAGCACCTGTGAGTCCAAGTCTCAATCTTTTTAAGGACACTACAACAAATCTTCCAGTTTCTCATCATCTCGTTTTTCCCAGACTAAGTAATCTATAAATATTCGAATTTATGGAGTATGAAGGTCAATGAAGGAAATAGAATGCCCATTGGATTTATAATGGATCAATGAGTGTCTCCAAAGGCAGACATAAAAATCATCAAATGTCAGATAATCTATATAAAATGTTAAGAAAATCATCGCTATCTAAGGAGCAATAATAGTCCCTGAGTTTATCTTTCTGTTAGATATTCTTTTCAGAATATTTTGGCTAACTTTCCTTTGACACACATTTGAATATATACAATAATTTTAAAATGTCATCTTTGTAAAATCAAGCTGCTATATTTGTAGATTCCTCTCCCAAAAAAATCGAAGATATTTTTTCTAGCTTCGCTTGCCATTCGTATTAGTGTTTTATTCAAAAGTGGTGAGCAATGTCTCCTGTGGTGTTGACATATACAGTATCTTTAACGTGCTGTCTTGAGTCTCTTTTTATCCCTTTGCATTCCGAATTTCTTTCTATTTATGATACAAAGTAAAATAAAGCCCATTAAACCATTTATTTACATGAAATCAGAGCATTTGTTCAGACCCAGCATGTGGTCTGAAAAAAGATATTCAAGCATGCATCTTTCTTTCTTTTTTTTTTTTTTTTTTCATCTCTCTGATTGCACCATTTCTTTGATCAGCCCAGGAAGGCTGTGGAAAGTCGGGATATTCAGAATGTAAGATGAAATCTTTGCTTTAACCCTCTGTGTTTAGTGTAGGTCCTGAACCTCAAATGTGGCTGTGCTGCCTGAGTCACCAGAACTTCTGTGACAGCTCGAATTTCTTGTGCTTGAATCCTCTTTGCTTCTTCAAGGAAGAGTCAGTAAGGGTGATGTTTCATGCTCACTGATCCTGGAGGCCTCCCAAGAGACCCTGGGTCCAGGGTGTGATCTGTAAATCGGTGATAAAAAGTTCCTGCCATAATCTCCATAGGAGATTTAAAAAAAAAGGAAATGCTTTATGTAAATATCTGTATCTGCTCATCTGTGTATTAGCCTGTTCTCATGCTTCTAATAAAGACATACCCGAGACTGGGCAATTTACAAAGGAAAGAGGTTCCACATAGCTGGGGAGGCCTCACAATCACGGCAGAGGGTGAAGGAGAAGCAAAGGCACATCTTTTATGGTGGCAGGCAAGAGAGCTTGTGCAGGGGAACTCCCCTTTATAAAACCATCAGATCTCATGAGACTTATTCACTATCATGAGAACAACATGGGAGAGACTCACCCCCATGTATTCAATTACCTCCCACTGGCTTCCTCCCACCACATGTGGGAATTATGGCAGCCACAATTCAAGATGAGATTTGGGTGGAGACATAGCCAAGCCGTATAAATCTGCTAAGAAACAGTGTGCTTTTGTTGTTCTTTTATGCTAGACAGAGGAGAGAAAGAGAAAGGTAATATTCACCTATTAGTCGCCAAGTGCAATTATTGTGTAAGTAGTTGGATATAAGAGGTGGAGGTCAGGTCAGGGAGCGGTGGCTCATGCCTGTAATCCCAGCACTCTGGGAGGCTGAGGCAGGTGACTCGTGAGGTCAGGAGTTCTAGACCAGCCTGGCCAATATGGTGAAACCCCATCTCTGCTAAAAATACAAAAAAACATATATTAGCTGGGCTTAGTGGAGGGTGCCTGTAATCCCAGCTACTCGGGACGCTGAGGCAGGAGAATCAGGAGGCAAAGGTTGCGGTGAGCTGCGATTGTACCCCTGCACTCCACCTCAGGTGACAGAGTGAGATTCTATCTCAAAAAAAAGAAGAGGTGGAGGTCAGAAAAGGAGCCATTGATGGAGTCATAGATCCTGTATTATCAGCAGATTGATGACATTTAAAACTAGAAGAGGGTGAGGTCAGTGAATACATGATGTTAGGTAAAAGAGAGGAAAAAAAAGTACTTTAACCAGATCATCCCTATCTGAGAAAGTTAAAAGATGGAAATAACCAGTTTGAGGTTAAGAACTTTTTCATAAGTTAAAATAAACCAGAAGCAGAAGGAGGTGTGTGGAAAAGTGGTGAGAATAGAGGCCTTTCGCTGGGGCTGTTCACTTTTTGTTCAGATTACTCGAGTGTTATCTGAATGTCCAGGTGGGAGGTAGCCAGATGACCTCTAGCATAGACCATTCTACTCTGAATTTCTGAGAATTGTTCATCTTTATAAGTGCCTATATTTGCAGTTAGAAATTAAATGGATTATTTGAAGACAAAAAACTTAAACTCCCCAAACTCTTTATCCTAAATCAGTGAAACAAACGAAACAAAAGTAGCTTTCCCATTCTTAAAACATCTATTATCTGCAAATGTTTGGAAACAAATCACAGAATGTGAGGGTTTGTACCTAAATTAATCATTGAATGTCTGCTCCTAAAAAGCCCACTATCTGCAGTCAGAATCAAGAATTTGATACGCATGGAAAAACTTAAGAGACCATTAATTCTCCCAAATATTTAAAATAGATAAAATATGACCTTAGTCTAATTATGCAAAATCATTTAACACTTGATTTTCTTGTTGAAAACTTAAATTTATCAAATGACTGAGCCTGTGATTTATTTAGCATACATTTATTTTATTTCTGCTGTGTGTTGGGCATTATCAAGGGCTGCAGCGACACAAATAAAATGAAATCCATAGTTCTTGCCCTTTAGGAATTTGCATGATTTTGGAGAAATAAAAAATGAAAACAATTACAATATAATGTGACACTGGTAATGATAGAAATCCCATTTAATATTATTTTATTCAGTAAAAATGCCATGTATTTTATGATAAAATGAAAGTCCCTATTAGTGTACTCAGATAGAAACTGCCTTTCTAGGTCTCTATTCTAAACAGATTGGAAAGAGTGGCTGATGTGTTAGATTTCCCTTGTGTGAATACAATCCCTTTCTACTTATAAAGCTGTTTTATTTTTTGACTGGTCAAGGGAAATAACCTCTTACTTATCAGGAGTTAAGTATCCATTATTCATGCTTTTTGTTTTAACATTTTCTTCACAGCTTAATGAACACCACACTCTTCTTGTTTCTCCTCTAAGCATTTTGAATCCACCTTACTAAGTTCTTCTTCTTCTGATCTCTAAATATCTGCATAATCTAGATTTTCTTCTTCAGAACTCTTCTCTTGTCTACTTATCTTCATGTCTTCAATGACCTCCACCTCCCCTCTGGTTTTAAATACATCGACTTGCTGATAATCCAGAATCTATAACTCCGTCAATGACTCCTTTTCTGACCTCCACCTCTTACATCCAACTACATGCACAATAATTGCACTTGGCACTAACAGGTGAATATTGCCTTTCTCTTTCTCTTCTCTGTCTAGCATAAACCAACACACAAAAGCTGACTATTTCTTAACTTCTTTCTTTCATAGAGCAAATAGAATCTGAAAACCAAGCCATTACTAGAATTTTAGTCAATTTATCAGCTTACATTTTCCTAGAAAGTGTGCATTTCAACAATGCAAGCTTTCAAATGTATGTTATTCTAGTGGCCAGATTTAGGCTTCTAGTGGAGAGATGTTGACGTTCAAGTATTATTGTATCATCCTTGGAGTCTCACGTAAAAGCAACTGCTTTCTGTGGCTTCTAGGACATCCACCTTCACCCTCCTGTTCCAAGTGACAATTTCCATCAAACAGGGCAAAAGTACTTTCAATTTCTGTAAAGACCAAGGATTGCCGCATTCTCTTTCTCTCTCTCTCTTTCCCTCTCTCTTTCCCTCTCTCTCTCTCTTTCTCTCTCACTCTCTTTCTCTCTCTCTCTCTCTCTCTCCCTGCCCCCCTCCCCACCACTCTCCTGGATATTCTCTGTCAATTATGCTCTCTACTTGCGGAGGGTTTCAGAAATGTTAAGGATAAACAATCACCCACATGATTTTTTAAAAAGGCAGAAACTTTGGTGATTTTATCTACAACCGTATTGTGTAAAAAAGTCTCTATTTGACTCAGGTGGTTAATATACCTTTGTGACTTTGTTAATCGGAAGGAAAAAATTATTACTTGGAAGAAACAAACTTACACAATAAACTAAAAAAAGGAAAAAATAAAGTATCTGTCTTATAAGAAATAAAATTTATTCCTTGAGAAACTTAAGTTCTCGGGCACATTTTCTATCTCGCTTAGCTCGTTATCACCATAAACTTGCAAAAAGAGGGGAAAGAAGTTTTAAACTTGACTCTTAGTCAATGCACTTTAGCATTTCTTTTAGGACACCTGTTCTACTGCTCCTTAAAGGACATCTATTTCAGGCAAGGTGAATAATTTCAAATGGAATTTTTCACCTAAGTCAATAGAAATCGAAATTTTTATCAAGAACTGGGAATTTAATTATTTGTAGGATTAAAGAAAAAGCACCTAAGATTTGTAGATTGCCTTTTCACATTAAAGAACAAAGAAGTTCCTTTCTTTTTGAATAAAAAAGCATAAATATACTTTTAAACTTTATTTTCTACAAAATAAATATTTGGGACACCATTCCCATTTTTTGATTGACTACATATTGTGCTCTAAAATAATGTTTGTATAGGTTTCAGGGAGGGTGCAAAGCATGGTAACATCCATGAAGACCCTGATATCTGGGTCAGCTGCAGAGAAAAAGTCTGTGCAGTACCCGGCACTGGGCCTGCACACTCCCACCACAAGCGGTCCTTAGTGGTTCTTGTCCTGTCCCCAACTGACCTTCCTCTGAAGACCCAGTTTCATGTAGCAAGAGCAGAGGGCTCTGCGCAGGCCCCTTTTACCCCTGAGTCAGTGTGGTCTGCAGTAACAGGATACCACATTGGGTGGCCTAATGACAAACACCGACTTCTCACAGTTCTGGAAACTGGAAGTGTGAGATCAGGGTGTCAGGTGCTCAGCCCTGGCCAGGGCTCTTCCAGGCGGCCCACCTCTGTCTTCTCACTGTAAACCCACATAGTGGAAGGGGAGGAGCGCTTTCTAGAGCTTCCTTTATAAGGGCACTAATCGCAACCAAGAGGGACGAACAGGGCTCCATCCTGAAGACCTAATCACCTCCCAAAGTCATGGTTTCCAAACACTGTTGCCTCAGAGGTTAGATTTTAACATAAGGATTGAGGTGAAAGACACAATCTTTTAGTCCATAAGGAGCTAGGAGGTGGCCTGGACTCCAGAGGGACTCAGACACTAGACCAAATTGAGGACTAGCTAAAACAGGGCTGGGTAGAAGCAGCCTCCATAAGACACACCCTGTGTGCCATGTCAGTTTACCATTGCCATGGCAACACTCAGATGTTACCACGCCTTTCCATGGCAACAACCAGACAACCTGGAAATTATCACCCTCATCCTAGAAGTGTCTGCATACACTGCCCCTTAATTTGCATATAATTAAACACGGGTGTAAATAAGACAGCAGCACTGCCTCTGAGCGATGACTCTGGGCTCATTGCCTAAGGGGTACCCCGCTTCATGGGGAGCAGTACCTCTGCTGCTGCTGCACACTGCAGCTTAAGTAAAAGCTGCTGTTGAACACCACTGACTGGCCCTTGAATTCTTTTCTGGGTGAAGCCAAGAACCCTCCTGGGCCAAGCCCCAACATTGGACTCACCTGCTCTGCATGGATAACCCTCCCTAACCAGCCTGCTGCTAGCTCTTAACATGGTATTTTGAGATCCACATTGTGCTACACTTTAAAGTCATACATAAGTCACTACAATAATAATAACTGCAGTAACCTGCAAATCAGGGTGGGTCTTCACCATCCCAGTCCAGGTATGAGAGGGAAGGCATCCTAGGGTGAAAATAGGAGGTTTGCAGCATCTCCTGATACTGAGCAACTAAAGTGGGGGGTGTGTTGAGTGGTGAGAATCCCCGAAAAGAGTGAGGAAAAGCAGCAGCCCTGAGCTCTGATGCCTGTGGGGTCTGCAGGGTGTTGTGCTCAAGCCTGTGGCATACACAGGCCTTTGGTCTGTGCGGACGACTGTGTGTATTCATGTCACGTAGAAATCACCTCTGCATCCTCTCACATTGGAACACCTTCTGGAGTATTTCTGTTACTTAAAAACAGAAGCCACTCTCATGCCCAATTTCACTTGTCTGTTTTTCTTCCCCTGTCTTTGTTGCCAGACAACAGGCTAGACTGATTTTATTTTCTATTTTCACTCTAGTTTTTATTTCTAAAAAACTCTTTGCCTCCTCTCAGCACAGACAAAGTCAAGTCATTACTAGAACAACAGTGATTTAGAGTTGCCAAGTGTTAGATGGGGAAGATGGAGGGAGAAAAGACCTTGATTGCCAGTGTTTAGGGAAATCAGAAGTTTGACTCTGGCAAATTAAACGGAAGATGTCTGTTAGCTGTTCAAGTGGAGATAACTCAGTGAGCATCTTTCCCCTAGAAAGGCAGATTACAAATAAATACAAAAGCCTCCAGCACCAGTGTACGCACTGGACAAACACCAAGGGAAAACAAAATCAAAAAAGGAGTCTCAGTGGGGTTGACTCATGAGCAGAAGCTGAATGGCATGAGGGTGTGAGGAGTCAAGTGAACTACAGTGAGGAGGATTCCAGGAGGAAAGAAAAGCCAGAGTGATGTCCAAGGTTAAGAGACGGCTTTGTTTGTTTGAAGGCCAGTGGCATTGCCTGCTTGGAAGGAGCTGCCACACAATGGAAGGGGAAGAAAAGCTTGAAAGAATAACATGAGGTTATGAGGAAAACCTTAACCATGTTCATGGTGAGACATGGGGTAGGGAAGTGGAGGAGAAAGTTGGAGCTGCATCTAGATTTCAGAAGAGATGGAGAGAATGAATGCACAGTGGGTTGGTGGCCAGCACGTATGTGGAAATCAAACTCTGACTCCAGACTGCTTCAGCAACCAGCCCGGAACAGTCAGAACCTGTCCATCCACTGCCAGCTTCCCAGTTGTTTGCCTCTGCTTATGGGTCAGCACAACTGAGAGAAAGCTGAACCCCTCACCTAGGATGCCCTGCTTCTAAGCTGGCTGCCACCAGCATCCCCAGTCGTAGTCCTCGTTCACCACCTTGACACCTGGCAGCTGGACACAGTGAGGTTAACCCTCCTTGGACTTACTTTGTGTAAAAGGGGGCATAGAAAGGGTGGAATCCATACAGAATTTGGTGGTGACAAAGGAATTGTAAACTTATTTTGCTAAGAGAGGGCATCTTCTAGCAGATCCTGTTGTGGAATGAAACACTGCCCAGAGAAACGATTAGGACTCAAAAGCCACAGCGCCTGTCTGCAGGAGTGAGGGCACAGCCAACCGTGAGGGAGTGCAGGCAGGAGGCAGAGGCGGGTCACGAGTCACCATCAGGACAGCTCAGACAGAAGAGACATCAGCCAGTTAGTGCATGCTGTGGTGAGAATGCTCAGACGTTCAGTCTGCTTAGTATCATCAACCTCGTGAAAATTGCTATTGAGTGAGAAGAGACCTAAAGAGAGGGAGTACGCAGCCACCAGGCCTGATGGCTCACATCCATGATCCCAGCACTTTGGGAGACTGAGGCAGGAGGACCACTTGAGGCCAGGAGTTTGAGACCAGCCTGGTCAACACAGCAAGACCCCCATCTCTACAGAAAAATGTTAAAAAATTAGTTAGGTGTGGTTGCACGTGCCTGTAGTCACAGCCACTTGGGAGGCTGAGGCAGGAAGATCATTTGAACCCAGGAGTTTGAGATCAGCCTGGGTGACATGGCAAAATCCCATCTCTACAAAAAATACAAAAAAAAATAGCCAGGCATGGTGGTGTGCGCCTGTGGTCCCAGCTACTCAGGACACTGAGATGGGAGGATGGCTTGAGCCCAGGAGGTTGAGGCTGCAGTGAGCCGTGATTGTGCCACTGCACTCCAGCCTGGGCAACAGAGCAAGACTCTGTCTCTAAATAAATAAAGAGAAGGATTAGAATAAGGATCTGAATTGTGGAGCTTCTGAATTCAGAAACCTCGTAGTTCTGAGAACTTTGGCCACCAATGGGCTGTGAGCTGGAAAGTTAATGTCGCTCTTTGCCTTGGGTGTTTCCTGAATCAAGTGAGTCCTTTAATTGTGCTAAGGTGAGTAAGGCTCTTAGGGTGGTGCCTGGATCACAGCCAGGCTCCCAGTAAGGGAGCCATCCTCAAGAGGATACACAATGCAACTGATTCCACTCCTGAGGTCATAGGTGAAACATTACGATCAGAGCAACAGAGACATGGATCTGATTCTCAGCCGTGTCCAGTACACACTGACGTGGCTGTTGGCCTCTTGTTTGCCGAAGGAGTCAAGCTGATGTGGCAGGAATCGTATTGCCCTGGGTGCCAACGTGCTGTGAATGAGCGCAGTGAATTCCGCTTTGGTTTCCCCCACTTTGTACCAATGATGCTGCCTGGAGTAGTCTCAGTGGATTTTTCTCTCATTAATATTTCCTGATCCACCCATTGCCCGTGTAGAGATGTAACATGACAGGATATTTGCATAGAACCAATCCCTATTAATGAGGCACTTAGAATAGTACCGGGAACGTATTCGTGTTTGATATGGTTTGGATCTCTGTCCCCACCCAAATCCCATGTTGAATTGTAATCCCCAATGTTGGGGGTGAGTCCTGGTGGGAGGTGATTGGGTCATGGGGATGGAGCCTTCATGAATGGTTTAGCACCATCCCTTTGGTGCTGTTTCGGTGATAGAGTTCCCACCGGGATCTGGCTGTTTAAAAGTGTGTAGCACCTCTCCTCCTCGCTTGCACCTGCTCTGGCCATGTAACACATACCTGGTTTCCCTTCACCTTCCGCCATGATTGAACATTTCCTGAGGCCTCCCCAGAAACCACTGTGCTTGCTGGACAGCCTGCAGAACTGTGAGCCAATTAAACCCCTTTTCTTTGTAAATTACACAGTCTCAGGTATTTCTTTATAGCAGTGGGGGGCGGGGCGGGGGGAACAGAATAATACAGTGTTTCAAGATCAATAGGTATCAGTTGTGTTGCTTGAATTTTAGACCAATCCCTCTCCTCCCAGGCTCCTACTTCCCTTCCTTGGAGCTGGCACAAGGAAAGGGCAGGGAAGCCCCAGGAAACGCGGATGGATCGAGTGGAGCAGCTTCTTAGGCTCCATCATCCTGGCGGCTCCCTTCTTGGCCTCAGGACTCACCAACACATCTGGCACACAGCAGACGTTTAGTAATATTTTCAAATGAGTGAATGAATCCACAGGACAGACTCAGAGTCCTGTGAGAAAGAGTGAAAGACGGGAAGCAATCACTGCTTTTCTAATGACATGATCAGTTTCATCAAGAATTTCAAATATCAGCAAAGGAATAAAAGAATCCTAGGTGCAGTTTATTTTATGTGACATTTGTATCCTCATGTTCGAAGGCATTGCCTACATTTTTGGAGAATTTTCTACCAAATTTTCTTATACACTTCTCAATTTACTTTTTGTTTCTATTATCCCCTAAAGGTCTTTGGGTAGAAATCACTTAGCAGTGGTCCAGCAGGCGGTAACGTTCTAGTCTGTTTTGTTCTTATGCCTCCAAAGTAGTTTTCTTTGCATGTTGTATATGATCCATACATGGCCATGTATTTCATATGTATTGAAATAAGTCCTAGCACATTTCAAAGCAGTACCCGACATTCTGCAAGCTTTCTGAGTGGAACTATGTAAGGCAGAAATATTCGGAACTGGAGAAGAAAATATTTTGTGGCAGGGAAACATACTAGAAAATTGCCATTGGATCTCAATCCACTGTGAAAAACAAAATAGAGATATTGAAAGCAATTTCTAGTTACTATAGCAACAAGAATAGATTTTTTTCCCACTATTTGTAGATCATGCATATTAGATTTGAGTATCTATGCTATATTTCCATTTGTATATATTCAAATTAAAAAACATTCCCCAATTAAACTTTTCTCCTTTGCTGCTTCCATCATGCAGGAGAAAATAAAACTCATTTAAAATTAGAATTAAATGAGCCTTTAAATTATCAAAAACAGAAAAGCAAATGGGGAAATAGCTTTCAGATATTTTATTTTCACTGGAAATCTCAGCCAATATTGTACTTCAATTGGCCTGTGTTTCCATTCCAGCCACATACATCCTGGAGGCTATGTAAACGTGAGTCCCTCTCCAGCCCACAGCTCTCTCATACTAAATTCTAGTTGCTTAATTTCAGAGAAGGAGAAGCCCATGAGCTCGCGCTTCCAGGTGATCTACGAGAGCAGGTTCCTGGTAAAAGACAGGGATTCAAGAAGGGAGCCCCTGAGTGTGTCGGCAATGAGATTTCAAGCAGAAGGAGCACTTGAGGCTGAAAGGTCTGGGTTTAAATCCGATCTTTGGTGCTTAGAGCTGTGTGCTTGTGAGTCTGTTTCCTCCACTGCAAAATTACATTAATCACCATATTGATTTCAAAATGTTGTAAAGTAGATTAAACGAGATAATGCAAATAAATCTCTCAGCATCGTGCATGCCATGTGGCAAGGACTCAATAGACATTGACTAATGTTCGTATTATTAAAATGTAGAAAAACCATGGGGTTTCTTCATACCAAATGAGTACCTTAATACTAAATCATAAATTCCCAAGTTAATACAATACATATATTTACATTGCTTATTTTATGGCAAGTTTGAGAAATACCATGGGCTAAATTTTGAAGATGAGAGAACGCTAGGCACTGGCAAATTAGAAAATTAAACCTCCCATTTCTCACTGAACCTCTTGGAAAGGCAAGAAAAAGAATATCTAAGATCAATGTAATATGCTCTGCAACAGAATTGTAACTAGCTCAATGGGAGCACAGACTGGTGAGCTGCTAATGGAACTTGGAGAGTAGGCCTCACTGAACTTCCCATTTCACCTGCACGTTAAAATATCAGTGCTGGAAAAAAGAGAAGAGAAAGGGCCTTATAATTCCCGATTTCTAGCATCTATCCTATTTGGTCATAAATTACATAGTTACCTTTTAGTTTTTCCATCACAAAGTGAAAATTGGATTTGTCCCCTTAAGGAGAAGAAAAGACACCAACAAGGAAATAAGTAAAATTGACTACAAGGTAGACAATAATACATGATAAAGAGAGAAACTAGCAAGGAGCTCAAAGGCAGAAGGCATCAATTCTGAATGGAGGCAAGATGTGGCATTTGAACCAAGGATTAAAGAATGCATAGAGTCTTGAGTGGCTGAATGGTGTCAACGAGGCAGGCAGGAAAGGAACAGATGGACAAAACTCAGACCAATTCATTGTCCTGAGCTGCTTTATCTCCTTATGTGGCAAAGAGTTATTACCCATGAGCAGATGTGAGCAATATTACATTAAGAGTACACTAAGTACTCTAATAAAATGAACTTTAAAAAAAACTGCATAGTGCAAATACTACACTATTCCTACCAATGTATACACCCATCTTTCAACTTTTTCCATAGCTGCACTTAACGTTTCATGTTGATTAGATCAGAAGGAACAGCTCAAAATAAAGAGCTGTTTAATTTTTCAAAGAATATGCTCTTTAACTTTTACCAGATATGGTTTGATATCTGTATAAGTCTGTTCTCACACTGCTACTACAGACACACAGGAGACTGGGTAATTTACTTAAAAAAAAAAAAGGATTAATGGACTCCCAGTTCCACATGGCTGGAAAGACCTCACAATCATGGCAAAAGACAAAGGAGAAGCAAAGGCACATCTTACCTGGTGGCAGGCAAGAGAGAACCTGCAGGGGAACTGCCCTTTATAAAACCATCAGATCTCATGAGACTTATTCAGTATCAGGAGAACAGCCCAGGAAAAACCCACCCCCATGATTCAGTTACCTCCACCGGGTCCCTCCCAGGACAAGTGGGGATTTGGGTGGGGACACAATTCAAGATGGGATTTGGGTGGGGACGCAGCCAACCATATCAATATTATTAGAAGTATTTAGGAGGAATTGGGTATTGTTATAGTATAAAAAGCTAATGTAAAATCATTTAGTCACATGGTCTTGAAGCTCACATTCCATTATAATTTTGAGTTCTGATAATGTAACCAATATATGTAATCCACACACGTTGAAGTCTTTTCTTTATTGTATTTCAAGTCATGCACATTTTGAACCCAAAGCAAGCTACGTAGAAAACAAGACTTGAAACAAAATATAGTAACTCTCTGTTAGAGTTTTATTGCCTCTGAAGTTTTTGTTTGGCTTTATGAAACATTTAACAACCATAACTTAAGTGTTTGAGATTTTTTTAATAAAAAGTACAAAGAGTTCGTAGAACTTCCATTGGACAGCATCAGAATTCAGACATTTCTACAGACACTTAGTCTTACAGGAGCTGAATGAACGTCTGTGAGTCACTTAAATTACACTGTGCCTTAGTCTCAAAATATATAAAAGCAGAGTTTAGAATGAGCTCTCATATTTTGGGAATATACATGTTTTGACATCTTTTAAAAAGCATGGTCTCTAATCTGCAGGTCACCATAAATGACCAGTATACTTACTTCCTAAGGACTACATAGGCCAACCAGTCATTTATGATCAGCAGAAATTGTGTAGCTTCTCAACATGATTTAAAAGAATATCTTCCAAAAATCAGTCTCATAAGAATGTGAATTTTACTTAATAAGACACACATTATTCATGAATCTTCATCCTACATATATACCTGATATTTAAAAACATTCTAGATTAAGACAAAAGAGAGACAGGTAAGACTTTGATTTGAAGGGTTTCTTCTCTAAGGGCCCATATGGGATTCAGAGGCAATATGTGCTATTAATCACAGACAACTATAGTCCATTCTAAAACAGTCTGTACATTTCATCTAGTTGATCTTTAAGCTGAAACTAACTACAGAAATTTCTAACCCAAAAGGATTTTTTTTTGCAAAATATGAATGGAGTCAAACTATATTATAACAAAAATATCCTTATAATTAAAATGAATGAATAAACAAATATATACTTGTGATGACACCATATGCATGCACTTCAAATTATTCATTTTTATTTGCAAAATGACATAGACATTTTCATATCCTGGGAGGTAATGCGGCCTTGGGGAAGTAGCTGGAATTAGTGCTATTTTCTTGTTTCTCCAATGCTGAAAGTGAACCAGACCAATGTGCATGAAGTAAGTGCTTTCTGCCTGGAATGTGACTGAGAAAATCTAGTTTCAGAACCTGGAAACTTTTAGTCCTCACGGGATAAGGATGTGTTCGGATGACTCTACCAGTCTCACTCTATGATGATTTTAGTGCCCTGTAGCACAGAAAGCACTTCCTGTCCATTTTATGTAAAAAAGAATTGCCCAAAGCATTAGGTTGTAATTTTTTAGACTATGAACTCATTGAAGTTTCCTTTTTCATACTAATTTTTGTAGATTAGAGATGGCTGAAATTTTTTTTTTTTTTTTTTTTTTGCTACATCTCTAAGAAGAAGGGTCTTTTTTTTTTTTTTTTTGCTTCCTTGAGCCAGGGCTGGTCTTCACAATTATTCTTGGCTAATTCATCATGGCCGACACAACAGTCAGGGCTGTCAAGGCAGGGCAAGGCAAAGTTGGCCCCCTTCCCTCCAGCCCAGTTTCCCCAGTCTCCATGGAGTCCAGCTTTTCTGAAGTCTTCACACTACGGGAAAGCCCAAAGTGACTACATGCAGAGCCCAGGCACAGGCTACGTGAGACAAGAAACCGTGGGAGCCTTCCTGAGTCCGCAGATGCAGGAGAGAGAAGAGAAGACCCCCACCTCGGTGCGACTGAGCCACCTGACCTCCGCGATGGAGCCGACGCGGCTGCTGCTGAGTTCTGCCTGCATGTCTGACCCACAAAACCATGACTGCAATACACAGCTGTGGCTTCATGTGACTGCAGTCTGGGACTGGTTCTACCATAGATAGTCAGGACACTTATCTTCAGCCAGACGATTTCTCTACTATCCCACAAAAGGGAATATTTACACATCTGACTATTCAGTGCACTTATCTCTCTCTTTTTTTTTTTTCTTGAGACGGAGTCTTGCTCTGTTGCCCAGGCTAGAGTGCAGTGGTGCAATCTCGGCTCACTACAACCTCCACCTCCTGGGTTCAAGCGATTCTCCTAGCTCAGCCTCCCAAGTAGCTGAAATTACAGGTGTGCACCACCATGCCCAGCTAATTTTTTTATTTTTAGTAAAGATGGGGTTTCACTGTGTTGGCCAGGCTGGTCTTGAACTCTCGAAGTGATTCACCTGCCTCGGCCTTCCAAAGTGCTGGGATTACAGGCATGAACCACCTTGCCCAGGCCACTTATCTATCTTTTAGCTGTGATTTCTTGTCTTATATACAAATTATTATCCCCTTTGTTCTACTATAATCTAGACTTTATCATATAAAGTTGAGTTTTAAAGGCCCAAAAAATATTTGTAGAAAATTAATACTATTTATTATTAGTGAAAAGTCATGATTTCTTTTCAGGTCAAATTATCTGTCAAAAACCTTATCAAATAGAAAACAACTCATAAATAAAATGTATTTCTCATCAAGTCGATTAAAGTGTATACCAGGCTGGGCATGGTGGCTCATGCTTGTGATCCCAGCACTGTGTGAGGCCAAGGCAGGAGGATCACTTGAGCTCAGAAGTTCGGGACCAGCCTAGGCAACAAAGTGAGACCCCCAACTCTACAAATAATAACAAAAAAAAATAGTTGAGCATGGTGGTATGTGCCCATAGTCCCAGCTACTTGAGAGGCAGAGGTGGGAGAATCACTTGAGCCTGGGAGGTGGAGGCTACAGTGATCAAGTCACTATACTCCAGCCTAGACAACAGAGCAAGACTCTGTCAATAAATAAATAAATAAATAAAGTATGAATTCAATTTGCCTCTTAATTTCCTCCCTCCTTCCCTCTCTCCTTTCTTTCTTTCTTTCTTTCTTTCTTTCTTTCTTTCTTTCTTTCTTTCTTTCTTTCTTTCTCTTTCTCTCTTTCTCTTTCTTTTTCCTCTCTCTCTTTCTTTCTTTCTTTCTCTTTCCTTTTTTTTCTGGGTGGTCTCATTCTGTCACCCAGACTGGAGTGCAGT
Organism: Pongo abelii; assembly: GCF_028885655.2. NCBI lineage: Eukaryota > Metazoa > Chordata > Mammalia > Primates > Hominidae > Pongo > Pongo abelii. The sequence continues at coordinate 2,395,766 of NC_071992.2, read as the reverse complement.
GGTGCAATCATGGCTCACTCCAGCCTCAACCTCCCTGGGCTCAGGTGATCTTCCCACCTCACTTCAGATCCTTGAGTAGCTGAGACTACAAGCACTCACCACCACACCCAGCTAATTTCTATAATTTTTTGTAGAGACTGGATTTCACCATGTTGCCCAGGCTGGTCTTGAACTCAAATTCCTGGGCTCAAGTGATCTCTGTTAGTTTTCTTAATCATATTGATTTGTTTGTTGAGAACTTAATTTCCCTTGTCTTTTCCTGAATTCTTATTTGGCACTTTTATGTGGGTGATCTTGACATAGTACTTTTCTCTCCCTGCTTGGTTAGCTTATATTAAAACAGAAACAGTGCTATGAGCACAGGAACATAACAGAGCAGCTGTGACCAGCAGTTCTTTATTTTGTTTCTGGCAAGCAGACGTGTTTCTTCAGGTGCAACTGTTATGGGGGTAGCTGGAGCATATTTTGTGAGGAAATAGAAAGAAGTTTAATTAATAAGAATTAAAACTCTGAATTACTTTATTAATTGAAAGTGCATCATTTGTTTACTTGACTTGGGAATTCCATTTTCATTTAATCCAGTATCTTAAATGCTGGAAGTTCAATGTGAGTGAATGCAACAACTATTGCATTAGCAGGTCAGTTTTACAACAAACTGAATGCTATCAATTTAAAGAAGCTTTAAATATTTTAGAATAAGATGTCAGTGAAGTTTCTAACAGAAAAACCAAACTTCAGTATTTAGATGTAGCAAGCTTGCCATCTACTGATCAGTAGGATTTTTTTCATGTAAAAGGAAATTTTGAATACGATTATGGCTGCATCTAAAATAGTGATATTAATATTTTAAAGCAAAACTGCTTAATAAGTAGCTTCCTGGTATAAAGCCCTAGGCTGAGCCTTGGGGAAGATACAAGAGGGGTATGAAGCTGCAGTAGGCTTCAAAATAATTAGTTTGGTAGGTCATGTAAGATGCATGCACAAGTTTGTTAAGGAAAACTACAAGGTGTCTTGTATACAAAACGGGCGAAAAACAGGCCTGGGACATGTTCTCCACCATCGTCCGGGCCCTCGGCAGCAGCTTGCCACACCCGCAGCCTTTGCTCTCTGTCTCTCCTGACAAACCCACATGGCCTCCCCAAAGCCCACATTCTAGAAGCACTTGTCTTCAGGTGGTATTTTAGATAACTGTTTATTATTAGTATTTTGGAAGAATGCAAACAAGGTACTAAGGTAGGACAATTCTCATGTCAAAAAAGAGGTGCAAGCAAAAACTAAGATTTGTCACATCATAACAGCACTCATCGGCTCCATGATCAATTCCAGCTGCATTGAGCTGCAAATCAAAAGCGGAGCCCACAGCGGGTCCCTGCTGCAGGTGGCCCTTACAAATTGCTGAGGTAAATGAAGTAACATGATCTAGATGTGACTCCTACACCTATAGTCTAAGCAGTAAAAGTTCAGATAAATGAAAGTAGTATGGCTACTATCAAACTCTAATGTATTCCATAAGGAAAACAAATATTGCACTGTTTATTCCTTTAATAATTCTTCCCCATATATCATAATAAGGAGCATCATAACTAACTGCCAGACATCAGGACAGATATGATTGGCCCATTTTCTATGTGCAAAAATTGAATCTGTAAAAATTAAAGTGAATGATCAAGGTCACGAGAAGCCGTAACCCTCCTTGTGTCTTCCGGTCAAGCCAACGCTTTTGCAGACAGCTTTCTGCATGGTTGCATGCAGCTCCATATGCCATAGACAACCATGGTATAGCACGTGTGTAATAATATGCTGTGTACAGTGCAATCTATTTAACAACTTTGAGAAACTAAAGGGAAAATGTCTATGAAATTCATCACAGGATAAGTGATTATTTGAAAATTAATTTAAAAAGTTTGTTTTCCAAAAGTAAAATCTAAAGTTCTTTTATGTATGCAGAAAGTATAGGAATCCCAACCCCTTAGGGGAATAAAAAGCATTTTATTTTAGAATAAAGTTCTAAGTTAGCAAGTGCCAGTTTAAGAAACAGAAAGGTGATTTTTTTTTCCTTTGTGAGGAACTACATTTAATTTGCAAGTCTTATTTATGATGATTCTATAACTATTTTACCTTTTTCCAAGATTATTTATAAGAAGAGAGCATATGATTGGAAAAAAAACATATTGGATCTAAGATGTAGAAAACTTTTCAAATACTATCTGTATAAAATGTCTATTGTTGATATCTTTCACTGGTTTTTTCCTCCATTTTTTCTTCTCTTGTCCATTTAACCGGTTTCATTTTGTTTTTATTTTATTTCTTTCTTTTTTGAGGCAAAGTCTGTCTCTGTCACCCAGGCTGGAGTGCAGTGGCATGATCATGGCTCAGGGCAACCTCAACCTCCCAGGCTCAAGAGATCCTCCTATTTCAGCTTCCAAGCAGCTGGAACTACAGGCACATGCCACTATACTTGGCTAATTTTTTAAAAATTGTTTTGTAGAGATGAAACGCTACATATCAAGCTGTAACAAGCTGGTCCCGAACTCCTGAGCTCAAGTGACCCTCCTACCTCCCAAAGTGCCTGGATTACAGACGTATGCCACTGTGCTCGGTCCATTGAACTGTTTTGTTTTTTTTTTTAATATTGAACTGTTTTTTTAAACCTTTACCCTCAATTTAGGCTAAAAGAAGCCCTATAGAAAGCACTCAATCATTCCTGGAAAGGGGTTTGAGGGAATAAACACACACTGGGAATAAAAAGTGTGTGTCTATGTGGGCAAAGCGTACTACTGACGCCTTGGTTGGGAGTATAGCCACGTGATGTTTTATGTAGTCAGTCTTATTCTCAGATGAGGTACCAGGTTTCACTTTTTTAGGTATGTGTACCAGATTCTGGAGTCAGAACGCCTTGTTTAGAGGCTGCGGTGGGAGAATCACCAGAGCCCAGGGGGTCAAGGCTGCAGTGAGCAAAGACTGCACCACTACACTCCAGCCTGGGTGACAGAGTGAGAATTTATCTCAAAAAAGAAAACAAAAAACAAAACCCTGGTTGTACCATAAACTAAATATGTGACCTTAAACAATGTATTCAAACGCTGTGTGCCTCAATGCTCTCACCTGTGAAATGAGAATAACTCACCTGCTCCACGTGGTTGGTGAAAGGGTTGGTTGTAAACACAGGGAGGTACCAAGAATGTGTTCAAGACAAAAATTAAGGGGCTTACTGTTACTAGGGTCATTATGATGATTATTATTTTGGTGGTTCATTTCCATTTTCTTCTCTTGTTTTGAAATTTTAATTTCATAGGATTAAAATAATTTGATTATCCTTATCATTAGTTTTGTAATGACCTGTTAAAATCTCAAACATGATGAAATATATTTCACATGATATGAGATACAGGAATCACTCAAGGAAGTAAAAAATCAAAAGAGGATAGAAGCGATCAGGCCGAGGCTTTACCATGTGACCGGCAGGACTTTTTTCTAGTCTGCTCAGGCTGCTATCACAGAATACCAGGCTACAGGGGACTTACAAACAGCAGATATTCATTTCTCACAGTTCTGGAATCTGGAAATCCAAGACCAAGGCACCCAGAGATAAATCTCCTGTGAGGACTGGCTTCCTGGTTCACAGATGGAGCCTTCCTTTTTCACAAGGGCCCTAATCCTCACTCATAAGGCCTCCACCCTGTTGACCTGATCACCTACCAAAGCTCCGCCTTCTAATACTATCACATTAGGGATTTATAATTTCAACATATGAATCTGGGAGGAGGTGACACAAATATTCAGACCATAGCAGACATGTTTAGTGAATTCCCAAGAGGTGTCTACAAGAAAAAATGCAAAACTTTTGTCACTTGGAAGCACCTTCCCAACATCAGCTTCTAAGCCATCAGCTTGTTTTCAGATTTTAAAAAAATGTGATAACATTGAATCTAATGAGTTTGGACATGTGAGAACACTGGATTGAAAAAGTGAGACACAAACCTGGCCCCGGCTCTGCCAACAGTAAGCTGCTGTGGTCATTGGCAATTCGATGAACTGCTCTGTGCTACAGCTTTCTTACATGAAAAATTTAAGAATGAATTTGAAGGTGTGGATTTGTTGTTCCCAAATAAAGTCTACTAGTATTGATACGTTTCATTTTAAAGAATTATTCATTATTCTAAAAAGAGTTTACAATTTGAAATGCTTCCATTTTCCTATCATGGTGAAGAAAATCATCAAAAATTTCATTTTTAAATTGTTGATTCTATGAATATTTTCTCTCCCCTGCTCTTTACTTCTGTGTATGTATGCAGGCAAATCCCACCAGCCAGCCAACATCCAATGAGAGGCAACAGCACCTTATTAATCCAGTGATGTGGACCTTTATTCTAAAGTTGATAATGTTAGTTAGCTAGGCAGATGTGAACAAGGCATGAAGGCTCCCTAACCCCCACCAGGAATGCCAGGTGACCATCAGGCGATGGTCAGGCGGCTGTTAAATTGTCTCTCTAAAATCATAAGAGGTCACAGCTGATGCCAGGGAAAGGAGGTCTCCTAATAGATGGAAAACACCTGAAACGTGATCAGCGGCTTCCCAGTAAGATCTCCGAACTGGGAAAGTGGGCTCAAGCATGCACACTAAGAGGAAAAATGGAGGTGTTTAACTGGTATATGAGCTTCTTCTAGGAACACTGAACTGGTAAAGGAAAAGTGTGAAGTGAGTCTGTCCACAATTTCAGTAAACATGCTGTTTATGCAGCCCCTCCTAAGTGCTGGCAGGCCACTGCACACACAATAGCCCAACCCCAGGGGAAGAATCAGGGGAGAAGAGAGACAAGACTCTGGAAATATGCCAGTGTATAAGACCCCAAATCAAGGGCTGAAGAAGGCACTTGGATCCCTCAAGTTACCTACTCGGAAGAAGGCCAAGTGTACTTCCTTCCATTCCTGCTCTGAAACTTTTTAATAAACTTTCTCTCCTGCTCTATAACTCGCCTTGATTTCTCACTCTGCTTTATGGCCCTCAGCCGAATTCTTCCCTCTGAGGAGGCAAGAACTGAGATTGCTGCAGACCTGTGCAGATTCGCTGCTGCTAACCGTAATTAATTTACTGAATGAATAAATATTAGAAGCTGTCCTCACTGGGAGGTCTCTCTCTCTCTCTCTCATCTATATATCTCTCCTATATATCTATATAGAGATAGATAAATCTATATAGATACAGTGGTCTCTCTCTCTCTCATATACATATAGTGTGAGCACATACACATACACACACACACACACATATATAGTGTGTACTCAGTTTCATTTAACTCTTTTCCTTAGAAAAGAGTCTATCTCTTTAAGCACCCTGTGGTCTCCAATGTTTCAAGCAAGTGAAACATTAGCACAATAAAAGTGAATATATATTCAGGGTAAATTATTGGCCTTATGGACTCTCTCACTGTGCAAACATCCACACACCTCAGGATGGAGCAACAGGAGGTGCTCCGAGCTTAGTCAGTGGGTCCAGGGTCCAGTCTTACGTGACGATCTTCTGAAGGTCACCACTTCTTAGAATCTCGTTTTTCTCATAATCCTTTATCTAATGCTAAACCTATCCTGAAACCTTGTGCAAAATGCCTGCAAGGCATAGATACCAGAGCTTGTTCATTGAAACATTAATCCACCGTCTCTCTTTCTCAATCTCTCCCTTTCCTGCCCTCTCTTTCTCTCTCTTCTCTTCCTAGCCATCCCCACTCTCTCTTTCAACTCAGTAAGTCAAAGCAAGTTGTTTATCAACATAAACAACTTGTTCTTTCTTCACAAATGACAAGATACCATAAAGCGCTGACTACCAATCCTCAACCAGCTCTCTACTGGGAAGTTGTGGTCTCACTTAATTTCCTCCAAGCACTTTGCATCCTCATGTCTTCATCAGATGGAGAAGGCACCCTTCTAAGGAGACTGTTTTGGAGAACGATATCTAATGTAGCCTGAGTTTTGCTCCACCCGCCTCAACTCAACATCTGAATATATTCTTATGCACCTCCTGCTCAGGGACGTGCCAGCAAATTTTCTCATATCATTTGCTTCTTTGAAGATACGAAGGTCCTGGGAAGCACTGTGCCCCTCCAGTGTGGTCAGCTTGGATGTCCCCTTCTGTGAGATGACCGCTAAGCTCTCCTACCAGCTTTCTGTGGGGGTGATGATGACAATGACTATGACGGTTTCTAATTGATTTGTCGGAATTCTGAATTGACGACCTAATTGGATTATATTTGCTGCCATTGTCCTGACTTTTTCACTTTTCTAAAGGTGTCTTTTGATGAACAGAGGTAATTAATTTTAATGTTTTCCAGCCTTTTCCTCTAGCATAGTGGCTAATAATTAAAACTGAAGGCATCTGCTGCCTGATGTTGAGTTCCAGGATAAGACTGCAGATTGATGGTGCCCCAGGGCAGTCATCCTCTGATTTCCATCCAATGTGCTGGCGGAGGAAGGCAGTGGACTGTCCGGCCAGAAGTTCCACCACGTCTGGCAGGGGAGGAAAGATCTGAGCACGGCAGAGGCTGGACTAACTGGAACTGAGCCTGAAGCGAGAGGCAAAAGCACATTGGTCAAGGCTCACAGTCAGCACAGGACAGAAAAACATCTTCAACATGCAGAGACACAGATGTGACTCCCCGCTCTTCAGTGTATTGTTACTGTGAATTGGGTACTTATTACACTTGCCTGAGCCTCTATTTTATTGTATTAACAAAATCCAGATTAAAACAATAAGATGGATGATTTTAACTTATCACATTTCCTAGCACCTAATCAATAGTTTCATCACTCACAGGGCAGATGGGAGGAAATGTGCAGAAACCAAATGAATGATAAAAAAAAAATAGCAGAAGTGAAGAATATAAAGCAACATAATGGAAATTGAAATAAAGTTGACATATTATTGAATTATTTCTTCAGTTTAAAAATCACTCTCGAGCTCTCAAACTATGACAATAACATATTTATAGTTTAAAAGATGTGCTGATATATCTCATGAAGATAAATCCTCCTGGTAGTTTTGTGGAGAGAGTGAGAGGTTCACCCCATTTTACCCTGGGAAAGCTGGGGCACATAGAGCTCTAGGGGAGCCTCAGTTTATAGGGTCAGGGTCCGGCTTTGTTGGCTTGAAATTATATGCTGCTTCTAATATATATATATTTAAATTAACAGTTAAAAACCTTCCACTGTTAGACATATTTTATTTCAGATATCAAGATTGATTTACATGATGGCCAAATTGTGAAAATCTCATTGAAGGAGGAACAGATAAAGAAAAGGTATGTACATATCTACAATGAAATATTATTCAGTCTTTTTTTATGTATACATATAAAGGAAGTCTCATTTTCAGCAACCTGAAGAACACCATGCTAACTGAAATAAGCCAGGCACGGAAAGATCAGGCCTGCATGAGCTCCTCCTGATGTGAAATCTAAGAGAGTCAAACTCTCAAGTACCGAGACTAGACTGCAGTTACCAGGAGCTGGGGGAGAGGAATGCGAGGAGATGGTGCTTCACCGGTGCAGACCCTGAGCTATGCAAGGTGAGTGAGTTCTAGAGACTGCTGCACAAGGGTGCCTGTGGTAAGATGGGGAGTGCGCGCTTAACCATGGGTTAAGAGGGTCGATTTCATGTCACGTGCTTCTTACAACAGTTTCTAAAAGGATGAACTCATTCTTGTACAATCACAATTCTAAATAAAAATAACTCCAGAAAAACATCGTGTTTCCATTATTTTCTTTTCCAGCAGGGGTTGAGACAGGGTAGAGAGGAGGGCCGCAGAGAGAGGGTGCACAGCCCCGTCCACTCAGTCCAGGGAACACACATCCAAGGACCCCTGAGTCCGGCGATTCTTGCAGGCCCAGCCTCCTTTCCTGGGTGTCGCTTACTGAGGGTCGGCGGTCTCAGGCACGTCCTGGAAACGAACCCATGCCGATATCCATCACCTCCCACGGTGTGCTGCAGAACAAACTCCGAAGTGCTGAGCGGGTCACACAAACTCACCTCCACCGGCCACGGCGACCTTCTCCTGAGTTCTTGCCCTCCTACGGAATTCAGTGTTCACCGCCGCTTCCCTGACTTTTCCAACCTTCCTGGTTTTGCCCAGGCTCCTTCCTGTCATAACTCTCCCCTCCTACCTGTGCCAGCATGACCCTGATCCTCTCGCACATCCCGATGGTTTCCTGCACCGCAACGGAGCAAGGCCCCTCAGTCCGGGGACGACGCACAGGGCGGGGGACCCGCTCCCTGGAGGCAGGTGCGGGGCTGGGTCGTGGGTCCCTGGAGGCAGGTGCGGGGCTGGGTCGTGGGTCCCTGGAGGCAGGTGCGGGGCTGGGTCGTGGGTCCCTGGAGGCAGGTGCGGGGCTGGGTCGTGGGTCCCTGGAGGCAGGTGCGGGGCTGGGTCGTGGGTCCCTGGAGGCAGGTGCGGGGTTGAGTCGTGGGTCCCCGTCCCTGGAGGCAGGTGCGGGGTTGAGTCGTGGGTCCCCGTCCCTGGAGGCAGGTGCGGGGTTGAGTCGTGGGTCCCCGTCCCTGGAGGCAGGTGCGGGGCTGGGTCGTGGGTCCCTGGAGGCAGGTGCGGGGCTGGGTCGTGGGTTCCCGTTACTGGAGGCACGTGCGGGGCTGGGCTGCAGGTCAGGAGGTGGAGGAGGAGCCGTCGCGGGGGAGAAAGGCAGGGAATTTTTGTCCTGGACATAGGGAGGGTCTCATCGCTTCTTCCTCCGGCCCCTTCTGTCCGTGTCCTGAATTCGTTCTCTGGCCATGGACAGAGCGATGAGGTCGGGGCGGCTGTGACCGTCCCGGGAGAGGAGCAGGCTGGGCGTAGCCGGCGCTGGCCCATTCCCTGCTTCCAGGCCACATCCAGAGACCTGGGGACGCATCCAGAGTTCCGGGGACGCATCCAGAGCTTGGAATTGCGCCAAGGCTCAAGCCCCGCCTCCGCCGTGCGCTGCTCAGGGACACGGCGACTTCGGACCTGATGACCCTCAGCCAGGCCAGCTCGGGAGCCAGGGGCAGGGGCTTCTGCTGAAGGCGGACTTCCCAGCTCAGCAGTTTCTCCTCGGGGTCTGGGCAGCAGGTCTTCATGTCTCCTGCGCCCTGTTAAGGAATTTGTCCCATTGAAACGGGTCTTAGTTTTCAGGATATCCTGTCTGTCTGAGTAGAAGCTAAGTTCTTTGAGGGTAGTAGAATGTCTCTATATTTTTGTCTCGAAATAACTTGCACAGTGACTTGCATGTAGCAGTCTGAGGAGGGATAAGCTTTGCTCTATGCTCGGGTGGGTGGTAGGATCCCCGGGTTCACAGGGAGGGTGCAGAGGCTCAAGGGTGCACAGAGGCTCAGGTGGATGCAAAGGCTCAGGTGGGTGCAGGGGCTCAGGAGGGTGCAGAGGCTCAGATGGGTGCAGAAGATCAGGGGGGTGCAGAGGCTCAGGGGGGTGCAGGGGCTCTGTTGGGTCCCAAGGCACAGGAGGTGTAGAGGCTCAGGTGGATGCAGGGGCTCAGGTGGATGCAGGAGCTCAGGTGGGTATAGGGGCTCAGGTGGATGCAGGAGCTCAGGTGGGTATAGGGGCTCAGGTGGATGCAGGAGCTCAGATGGGTGCTGAGACTTAGATGGGTGCAGAGGCTCAGGTGGGTGCAGGGACTCAGGAGGATGCAGAGGTTCAGTGGGGTGAGTCACAGGACCTCCTGACACAAGCAGTGCTAGAGCAGGTTTTGAACTGAAATCCATCCGACTCAAAAGAACATACCCTTGATTGCTATGTTGTACTTTCTATTTTACAGGTAAAAACTCATTATTTTGTTTTTTTATGAATAAAATATAAAGATTCTATTTTTATTTAAAATTAATGGTGATAGGAACCTCATGTAGATGCAAACTTTTAAAAATTATCCTGTCATTGTGGACTGAGATGTTCCCAAATGCTCATGAGTATGCGTCTTAGAGTATCATACAGTTCAGGTCACATGAATACATGGAGATATAGTTAACCTTGATGTCTGAAATTTCATAAGTCTGAAATATTTAAGCCAAATATAATGAACAATGTGTTTTAAAAAACCTATCCTTTCTATTTAAAACATCTTCTATGCAATACACAGTGACAAATAATTCACACTGAGAGAAGCTCCACTTTGAATTATGCCAACCAGCTGGAATAAATAAGGAAAAGGTTGACATATCCGACTATAAATCCAAGCAATAGCATATGTTTTTGTTATATATAATAAAAATATGTGAAAGAAAACAGCAGGTCTTTTCCATGCTAGTCAGTTACTCACATAAAATATTAGTTGTTCAACTCCTTCAGAGAAATTATTGAGCAAATACAAAGTTTTCAGTCCATGAGAGACTGAAAGTACTTTTGAAAATTGAAGCTAATTATTGAAACCATATTAGCAATTGCAAATGAGATTTGGCTGTGTCTGTATGTGTGTGTGTGTGTTTTAAAGTAAAGTAGTATTGTCTTATTAGAATTTATTTAAAGTAGTTTTTACATAATGTCTTTGTTCTAACATTTCAAAAGTAGAGTTAATAGTATATTCCATTTCATGTACCCATTTTCCAGTTTGAACAATGATCAATTTCTATGTGCTTGGCATATGCTATGGGAACCTTATGCTCAATTCATGGCCATTTCTGTTTTGTCTAAAACCTGCCCATTTTTGCCTCCCCCCATGGGTTTTTTTTGAAGAAAATTTCAAACATTATGTATAATATTTTCCATATGAAAAAAATTCCATTCTATCATTTATATCATTCCCATGATATAAATGAGAAGACAGGGCATGCAGAGGACAGAGCATGCCCCTGGTCCTACAGCTGGTAAGTAGCAGAGGGAAGATTTAAACCTAGCCCGTCATGGTCATGTCCACTTTTTGTGTTAATTATTACAGCTGAATAATGGAACTTGATGCCTGGTGAGCAGACTTTCCTACACATAGTCTTCATTTAGAAAGTTGTTTGGGCTACACTGGCTCTTTGGATCTCTATGTGTATGATAGAGTAGGCTTTTCAAAGTCCAAAAACTTCCTCACTGGAAATTAAACTTGAATCGATTTTGTAAATTAAGTTTGTCAGAATTTCTTATCAGTTTTGAGTCTTCTCATTTATTAACTTTTGTTTGTATTTCCTAAGAATATGTTTTTAGAATTTTTTCCACAAAGTTCTTAGCACGGGCTGATTTATTTCTAAGTATTTATTATTGTGTTTCTAATATTGGTGATATATTTATTTCTGTTGCATTTTTATTTGGTTACTGTTGATATGGAATGCTATGTCTTTATTTATGGTACTCTGTCCAGCAATCAAAGACCAAACATGTCCAGGACAAAGACCCAAATGGCTACCATCAACGTAAACTTTTCTAGAAAGAAATTTTCTTTGTCTTCCCAAATACTGTCAACATCCTCTGTCAGGAGTAAGGTGTCCTTACTGCACTAGATGCGTTTCCACTGCACTCTCCCTGTGGAGGTCTGATGTATGGAGATGGGTGCACACTCCTGCCCGCTCCATCCTTTTTTCAGTTCCAACTCTTAATTCCTTATTCTTAATTCCGATTCCTAATTCCAATGTTTAATTTCAAATCTCCTAGACTCTTGGTGTACATCAATGCCATGTTGCCTTCATAAAGAACTACTCTCTATGTTCTGCTTTTACTGCATTTCTGTTTAATTTGTAGGATCCTTTAAAGGCTCTGCATCCTAGTACATTATTTTATTTAGTGGGATCCTTTGAGATTCTTTCTCTATATTGTTGTTATATGTGAACACTGGCACTATTTTTCCAGCTTTTAGAAGGAGTCCTCATTTTTCAGAACAGTGAGCAGGAAAGACAGTCTCCTGGATTCACCTTTTCCTAATAAAACTGATGTGTTTTTTTCTTAGTCAAAAGATACATAAGATGGATATATGCTATGCAAAAAATAACAAGCATATAGACTGACAGAGTAATTCATTCCTTATGCCAATAGAAGGACAATACCTGGAGGTCCTGTAAGGTAGATTTTCTTGTACTTTCTCTGTATACAATCACGTCTTTTGTACATAGTGGTGCCATTGCCTATTCTTTGTCCAACTTCAAGACTTTTTCCCCGTTAATAAAAACCTCTTGTACCATGCTGAGCAGATAGATGAGTGATGGTGACTTCCCTGGTTTCTTCTTAAATGTAATGTTTTTGTTGATTTTCTTTATCATCTTGAAAAAGTTTCCTGGTATTCATAGGCTAGAAATATTTTTTAGTATTATAAATGACTCCTGATTGCTATTGAATGCTCCTTTGCTTTTAGATGAATGATCAGATGGCTATTACCATTTAATAAATTATGTTGTGATTTGAGTTGACAGATGCACAGATGTTGAATAATCCTTGCACTCGTGACATAAACCCTACTTGTACATGGTGCATTTTTAAGGCACTATTGAATTCATGTCTCTTGCATGGATGATCTAAGAATACATCCATGAAAGACATTGCCTTTAATCACCTGCACTTGTTCTTTGCTTGCCCAATTTTGGCATCAAGATTATAATTCCCTCAAACAATGACTCCAGAAGTTTTCTCTTTTTTACTTTGTATAACTCCTTGAAATGTGGAAAACTAGGATATTTAAAAATCCAACAAAATGAAACAACATTGAAAAGACTCCCTCTCTCTCCCATTTTGGGGAAGGGTTGTGCCAGGCTAAAGCAGCACCTCTCCACCCCACGAACACTGCCCTCTGGTCACTGTATCAGCACGAGTCTAGGACAGAGATGCAAGGGTCTTGCAGGTGTAACCAAGGTCTTAAGTCACTTGGCCATAGGATATGGGATTGGACAGGGGCCCTGAGCCAGTCAGGTCTCACCTGAGCCTTTGGAGCATTGTCTGCCACAGATGGGAGAAGACGAAGTAGCCAGAGCTAAAGCATTTGGGGGACACAATGCTCCCTTGCTGGCTTGAAGAAGGAGGGGCTTCGTGAGACTTGTGAGCGGCTGGGGGGCCCAGAGCGTCCTCGATGATGTCAGCATGGAAATGAGACCATCAGCCCTACCACCTGAGTGTGGGTTCAGCCCACTCCAGACTGAGTTCAGCTGGGTTATTCCCCAGAGCCCTGACCAGCTCCCAGCCGGCTGATGCCTGGGTGTGAGCCTCTGGATTCTCTCGACATAGAACCAGCCAAGCCCCCGGACTTCTGGCCCAGAGATTCATAAGCTAATAAACAGGTGTCGTTTTTAGCTGCTAAGTCTATGCCTTCTTTTTCATGGTAATGTAAACTGTAGGTGCTGGTTGGGGATGAAGGCAGGCATGACACAAGAGCCCTGGGTGACTCGAAACTGCCTGAGGTCTCCCAGGAGGCAGGGAGGCCATGGAGGTGTCCAGTGCAAAGGAATTTTCCCCGTATCTCAGCTGCCATCAAAGCCCCTCCTCGCTGCCTTAGCACCCCACCTCCAATTAGTCTTCACAAAATTCCCTTTGATCTCACTGAGACTTTTCCTACAGGACCCAAGTCTGATATCAGGGTTGTTCTTCTGTGATCCCGTCAAAGTTTTAGTTCCTCCTCAGCTCTGAATTATTTTCTTCGGATTTCTATACTTGCTTAGTGTGTTGACACTGCAGTATTTGGTCATCTTTGCTTTTTCTTTCTTTCTTTTTTATTTTATCATGATAAGAACACTTAACATGAGATCCACCCTCTTTACAAATGTTTAAGTACACAGTACAGTGGCATTGACTATGGGCCAATGCTGAACAGCAGGTCTTTAGAACTTGCTTGATGAAAACTTTGTAATTTGTAACTCCCCCCTTTCTCCTCCCTCCAGAAACCACCTTCTACTCTGATTCTTTGAGTTTCACTCTTTTAGATCCCTTCATATAAGTGGAATAATGCAGCCTTTGTCTGTGACTGGCTTATTTCACTTAATATAATGTCCTCAAGGTTCAACCATGTTGTCTCAAGCTGCAGACTTTTCTTGTTTCTTAAGGCTGAAAAGCATTCCATTGTATGTGTATGCCACGTTTTTAAAAATCTATTCATCTATTTAATATATTCATCACATATTAAACATGTGATATTTAGACTGTTTTCATGTCTTGGCTATGCTATTGTGGATAACACTGTTAAACACATGGGGGGTGCTGATATCTTCTTAAGATCCTGATTTCCATTTTGTTAGACAAATACTCAGAATTGGGATTGCTGGATCTTATGTTAGTTCTGTTTTTATTTTTTAGAGGAATCTCCATAGTGTTTTTCATACTAGCTGTACCATTTTGCAATCCCAGGTGAAGATAATAGAATCACGGGGATGGTTTCCCCCACACTGTTCTTGTGGTAGTGAATAAGTCTCATGAGATCTGATGGTTTTATAAAGGGGAGTTCACCTGCACAGACTCTCTTGCCTGCTGCCATGTAAGAACGTGACGCTGCTCCTCATTCACCTTCAGCCATGACTGTGAGGCCTCCCAAGCCATGTGGAACTGTGAGTCAGTTAAACCTCTTTCCTTCATAAATTACCCAGTCTCGGGTATGTCTTTATTAGCAGAGTGAGTACAGACTACTACATATGTGAGAAATGTCTATTGAAACCTTTGACCCATTTTTAATTGGGTTATTAGTGTTTGTGCTATTGAGTTGCAGGAGTTCCATATATATTTTGGAAATTAAAGCCTTATCTTACTTATGGTTTACAAATGTCTTCTCCCATTCCATACGTTCTGTAGGTTGCCTTTTCACTCTCTTGTTTTTTCCTGTGCTGTGCAGAAGCTGTTCAGTTTGATCTAGACCTATTGTTTAGTTTTGCTTTTGTTGCTTGTGCTTTTATTATGTATTGTATCTAAGAAATCATTAACATGACCAATGTCATGAAGCTTTTTCTTAATGTTTTCTTTTAGTAGTTTTACTATTTCAGGTATCACACCTAAGTGTTTAAATTATTTTGGGTTGATTTTTGTGTGTGGTGCAAAATTGGAGCCCAATTTTATTCTTCTGCAGGTGAATATACAGTTGTTTTCCCAGCACTGTTTTTTGAAGTGATGTCCTTTCTCCTCTGGGTATTCTTGGCCTCCTTGAGGAAGGGCAGTTGATCTTGCATGTGTGGGTTTACTTCTTGGCTCTCTATTCTGCGAGGAACATGAGAATTGCCATAAGGATGATGCTGGAGTCTCTATTTAAGAATTTCACAAATCTCAATAACCAATTTTATTTTTTAACAAAAATATATTGAACTATTTGTATGGGGGGGCATTTGCATATTGATAACTAAAAGTGGATGAGATTGTTCTTGCTTCAAGGAGTTCTAAACCATAAAATAGAGGACAATGTTGGATCTAATCTTCTCCTTATCATAGTTAACCCCAAAGAGAAACATGGCAACAGGTTATGCACAAAGAAAAGCCAAGGTCACCATCATCTCGAGGGTGAACATCAGCAAAGATCAAGCCTGAATACTGGCACACCTCTCCTTATTTAAGTTTATACACAAATACTCCATTCTGGAAAGAAAATACCAGAGTAAAAATAACTAATCAGTTTAATTATTTATTTATTTCCCCAGGGAAAACAAAATCAGATTGAATTAGGACTCTGAAACACAACATAAAGCCACAGAAAGGTTTATGGAAACCAGGAACTAAAAATACAGCATTTTTCTTCATATCAAGCCCTTTAGATTGATATTTTGAAAGCCCAAGAATGTATAAATAGATAATAATATGATTTAACATTTAAGTAGCATTTGCTATTTGCCAAATTTTCTCTTCTTTTACATATGTCAACATATTTAAACATCACAGCACCATTTTGAGTTAATTACTACTATTATGCACATTTTATAGAAGAGGAAACTAAGACCCAATAGGTTAATGACTCATCTGAAGACCCCAAAGCTGGCAGGTGGCAGAGTCAGAGATACCCCTAGAAAGCTGGCCTCCAAACAGTGCACTCTGCTTTATGTTAGCAGTCATGCAGCACTACTATTTTCTCCAGGAATTTCAGCAGACAGAAAATAAAAAGGTAATTGCATTGCCAGATACATTCTTTCAGCATTAACCAGGCATCTCCTGTGTGCCATACATTCTCCCGGGGTCACGGTACAGAACAAATGAATCCTATATGGTCTTTGCCTTGATCAGATTCACACATAGTTTTTAAGGAAACAGCACAAATCTTTATCTTTCTGAAATGCAATGCATTCCTTTAGTTCACTAGCTCTGGGCATCTAAACAGTGTAAGAAATGCTCCACAGGGATAGAATCCTGTAAGGTTTAAAATGCAAAATTATATTGGAAGAAAAAATGGAAAATTATTTACACTAAGTAAAATCTAACTTGGCAGCCAGCGCTATTTAGTTAGAAAGAGGAAATTAATAGGCATGAGCATCAGATGTGTCTACAGTTCAGACGCTTTGCAACCATAACTGCATGTAACAAAGGTTCAGATTGGAACAGGAGCCTGCAAAACATTCCCCAAATAGAAAATTGTAAGACAGACTGACAACTCAAAGGATTACACTTCAAGTGAGGCAAAAGAGTAGGAAAGTGTATTCATCCATTCTTTCACTGCTATTAAGAAATAACCGAAACTGGGTAATTTATAAAGGAAAGAGATTTAATTGACCCACAGTTCCGCATGGCTGGGGAGGCCTCAGGAAACTCACAATCATGGTGGAAGACAAAGGAGAAGCAGGCATCTTCTTCACAGGATGGCAGGATGGATGAGTGCAAGCAGGAGAAATGCCAGAGGCTTCTAAAACCATCAGATCTCGTGAGACTCTGTCACTATCACGAGAACAGCATGGGGGAAGCCACCCCCATGATCCAATCACTTCCACTGCGTCCTGCCCTTGACATGTCAGGATTACGGGATAATGGGGATTACAATTCAAGATGAGAAGTTTGTGTGGGGACACAAAGCCTAATCATATGAGAAAGGAAGTTTTTACTGAGTGGATGCAAATAGATCAGCCGACGCAAGGAAGAAGAAGGAGAGTTTCATCTCATAGCATAGTGATTGGATGGCTTTGAGCCCCAGCAAATTCTCAGTAGCTCAGGAATGCAAGGCTATGGGCAGCAGGACAAGGGCCTGGTCATCATTGGAGCTGTTGGTGAGATCATGTGCTTCCCAGGGACATGGATGGAGGCGGAGGCCATTATCCTTAGCAAACTAATGCAGGAACAGAAAACCAACTACCGAATGTTCTCACTTCTAAGTGGGAGCTAAATAATTAGAACACATGGACACATAGAGGGGAACAACACACATTGGGGCCTTTCAGAGGGTGGAGAGTGGGAGAAGGGAGGGGATCAGGAAAAATATTAAATAACTAATGGGTACTAGGGTTAATACCAGGGAGACGAAATAATCTGTACCACAAACCTCCATGACACAAGTTTACCTGCATAACAAACCTGCTTTTACCTCTGAACTTAATACAAAGTTAAAACAATTAAAAATAAAAGGTATTGTAAATCAGTGTTTTTCAAATGGTGCACCATAACCCATCAATGGGTTTCGAAATCATTATAGTGGTTCACAACCATCATTTGTTTTTGCGACAGAATAGAATAGGTCAACATACAGAGTACTTTAAATAACAAAGCTTGTGGTGGTTTGGTAAGATTTTTCAATTATATAAGCCCTTTTGTGTTTATGTATATGTTTATATGATTATATGTTTATAATTTACATATTTATATGTGTATATATAACTACTTGAGATCACAATGAAAATCAAATTTTATGCTGAGGATCAAGTTTAACTAAAGTATAAAACACTACTTTAGATTTTTGTTTTTGAGATGGATCATCACTCTGTCACCCAGACTGGATTGCTGTGGTGTGATCTCAGCTCACTGCAACCTCTGCTTCTGGGGTTCAAGTGATTCTCATGTTTCAGCCTCCCGAGTAGCTGGGATTATAGGTGTGCGCCACCATGCCTGGCTAATTTTCGTATTTTTAGTAAACACAGGGTTTCACTATGTTAGCCAGGCTGGTTTTGAACTGCTGAGCTCAAGTGACCCATCCACCTCGGCCTCCCAAAGTGCTGGGATTACAGGCATGAGCCACTGTGCCTGGCCTGCTTTAGAGGTTTATTTATTTATTTATTTTGCATATTCTAAAGATACAGAATATGGCAAGCACATTATAGGTACTTAAGTAAAATTCAGCACATTTCAGAAAGAATATTTTGTAAATGATTATCTAGAGACTGGATTACAGCTCTACAATAAAGTAAACACACCACCGATACACATTGACAAAGGTCATACCAAAATCTTATGCTGAATAATACAAGTTAGGCATGAAGTAAAACATGCTCAATGATTCTATCTATATGGAAATCCTAGAAAAGACAAAAAGCTCAAGTACAGTACCAGAAAACTGATCAGTATTTGCGCAGGAGCTGGGAGAAGTGGCATGAGAACATTTTGAAATTATGGAAATGTTTTATTTCTTGATTGACATGTGGTTATATGGATATGAATATTCATTAGAATGTCCCCTCACTCTACACTTAGTATAGGTACATTTAATTTTAAAATATAACTCTATGAAGCTAATCAAATGGCTATTACAGAAAGTTTTGGTACCGAAATAAACCTATTAACAAATTGGAAGTTCCTTTTTCTTCCTTTCTTTGTTTTAATGCAACTCTTTAACTATGCCAAAAAATGGAAACCCTCCTGAATATGGTAAAATGTTTAATGGTCGTTTGAAAGCATTCAAGATAATCACATCTGACACTCTATTTTGGTTGTAAGTTGCCCTTATGAGGCTCATGCTATTTCTCTCACTGTGAAGGATTTCTGTTTACAGAATCATTCCAGGCTCCTTGTGCCTCATCCTGCAGGCCACCTACTCATTAAGACTGAGCCTGGGTGCATCCATCCAGAGTCAAGATCACTCCGGATGGCCCCTCTACCCACCATCACTACTGCTTGTTCAACACAGAGAAAATTTTGGAATCTCAGCTGCATATTAGTGTTTGTCTCATTACCACAGCTATGCCCGCTCTGTTTGCATTTGGTGATATGGTTGTGGCTCATTTAATGTATTGACTTCTCCTTTCCCTCTGCTAGCCCTGGAAGAAGTCACTGATTCTCACTGATTTAACTAATCACATGAATAAACTTCTGTCGAGAGCCCCAGTAGCCACAGTAAGTCTTCATGCCCTTTCCAAGCACTGGTGTCGGCTGCCAGGATGCCTCTTCCTGTCCTTTTCTGCACACACCCAGATTCATTCAGCCAGAGCCACTCCTCTTCTCTCCACCTCCCTTCCCCAGTGGTGTGGTTGTTCCATGAATGCTGCTGACTTGCGCATGGAGTACGTGACAGCTCTCTCTCCTCTTCATGCCTTTCCATTTCCTTCCCAATCCTGACTTTTCCTTTGATCAACTCAAGTGTGGAAACACTTTCTACTTTACATTTTCCTTTCAATAACTGGTTTTAAACCTTGGAAATTTCCTTTTATTCTTCTGTTTTCCACATGCCAAGAAATAACACAAAGAATGCAAACAAACAATGGGAAAACAGAAACCATCCAATTGTCAGGAACATGCATCCTATTTTATGGAATGAAATGTTGACCAATTCCAGAAAAAAAAAAAAGAAATCCAGTAATCCAGTAGATATTCTTAGTTGAATGACAATGAGGGCTTATCCGTGTATATTTATAGAGAATCTTCTTGAAATAGCTATATGATGTGATTGAATTTAACCATGCCTCGTGTAAATAAAAATGTTAATTTTCATTATAGTAGAACCAAATACATAGAATTTTATTAAATTCCTCATAGATTATAATGGGGCACAAAGGGGTTATGCCCGAAATTTACTGTGCTCCTTGAAAAGTTTGGAGAGACAGTGTTAAAATGAATGGTCATAAAATAGTTAAGAAATCTCAGTTTTGGTGTTTTTATTTATTATTTTTTATTTCTTTATTTATTATTTATTTTTTTGAGACAGAGTCTTGCTCTGTCACCCAGGCTGGAAGGCAGTGGCGCATGATCTTGGCTCACTGTAAGCTCCACCTCCTGGGTTCAAGCAGTTCCCTGCCTCAGCCTCCCGAGTAGTTGGGATTACAGGCGCCCGCCACCATGTCCAGCTAATTTTTGTATTTTCAGTAGAGACGGGGTTTCACCACATTGTCCAGGCTGGTCTTGAACTCCAAACCTCATGATCCACCTGCCTCAGCCTCCCAAAATGCTGGGATCACAGGCGTGAGCCACCGTGCCCAGCCAATTTCAGTCTTATCACTGACTTCTGGCCCTGGCACTGTGTTTTATAGTGAGAAATCTTGATACTGGTTGCTGACAGAGGATAGGATATATGTCCCATAAGGGTGTTTAAGACAGAGGGGTGCAAATGGCTCTTCTGTGGAGTCTGTTTAGTTTCTTTAGCAAACACATGTAGCCTAAATAGCCCACCTCATCATCCCATCTGTCAGGCTCTGCTGTAATTGTGAAGTGGCAAAAATCAGCTTAATGTGCTTCTCAAGACAAACCCAAGAGGCAAGCACCATCATTGCTCCTGTTTTATAGAGGAAGCAACTGAGGCACGACCAGGCTGAGCAGCTTGGCAAAGGGTCCGCAGCTGGTGAGTGGCTGCACGGGGGCTCAGATTCTCCATGTGAAATGAACCTCTCAGCGTCTGTGCTCCAGGAGCCCCCATGGCAGACAGCATCAAATGAACCAGGCCCTTCCCAAACCGCAGCCTTGAAACACAGGATGTGGTCTGGGATGTCTGTCTTTCTGATTGCAAGGCAGAAAGCAGTTCCGTGGTGTACTTTTTGAAGCTTCCCTTGCGCTCTGCCTTGGGACTCACTGACCTGTCCGTGGTGCATTCCCTGCCTGTCCTTTTAGCTGGAGGCGCCTCCCTTGAACCGTGGAGACAGGATGTCCTCACACCCACGTGGGGCCGGGCTGGCAACCCAGCCTGCACCAGCACCTGCTCTGCCCGCGATGTCTATTTTCAAATAGCACAGGAACAGCTTGGACTAGCGGCGTTATTCTCTGAATTTGTTTTAAAATGATACCAATAGTAAAGCTTAAAGTTATTATTATTTTTTGCAGATTATTATTTCCCAGAAATAAAAAAGATGCAGCATGATTTTCACACATTTTGATGTTCCTTTCTTGCAATGCTTCCCTTGGTCAGCCATTACCCTTGAAAAGGTGTATTTGTCATGATGTGTTCTTATTACAGAAGTTACAGTAATTTTTGTTTATGAGACTAGGAAAAATCTTCTCTCTGGAAACTCCACTTTTCAGCCTGTGATTTGATGCTTGAAAAAGGCACATCTTAATCACTGGGGGGTGACACTAGTTAAAACGATATGAATTGAATGGTCATATTTTCCATCTATGTAGGGGAAAAAGTGTAGAATCTAATTTGCCTATTTTAATGCAAAAGTTCAGTGAAAAATGGAAGTAATTTACAGCTTCTGTCGAATGATTCATGTTATTTTCTGCGGAGTCAAAACTCCTTTCATTCTCTTCAAAGTCATACTTTTTAAAGTTTTGAGGCATTCCACCTTGATAGTAAATTATACTTTTGATACATGCATATAAATTATATAATCTGCATGTGGCAATTTTAATAATGAGAATCTACTCAGGAAACCCTCTCTGATTCCGCTTGAGAATGTATTTTTCTCTAGATTTTTTTCTAAGTACATATAATATACACATTCCTAATCAACAACAAATGAATGCGTGCAAGACCAAGAACTGGCGTATCTACAGAAGAGCTCTCTGTTAAATTTTTTAATGAAAAGAGCTGCTTGAACTCCAGATGTCCCAAGTTCAGTCTTTGGAAATTAAGAAAGCTGCTGGGACTTATGATCAAGTGCAAAGACATGGCCTCCCTTGAGCTGCAGTCCGGTGTATGACATTGTTGGTGTGGTTGCTACCATGGATGCTGCTAACCTGCCCATGGAAAGCATTTTACTGAATTGTTTGGTTAATAATGAATCTCAAATTCTCACATTACAATGTAAAGAAGTAGGAATGGAGGTCGGGCACGGTGGCTCATGCCTATAATCCTAGCACTTTGGGAAGCCGAGGCAGGCGGATTGCCTGAGCTCAGGAGTTCAAAACCAGCCTGGGCTACATGGTGAAACCCAGTCTCTCCTAAAAAATACAAAAAAATTGGCCGGGCAGGGTGGCGGGTGCCTGTAGTCCCAGCTACTCAGGAGGCTGAGGCAGGAGAATTGCTTGAACCGGCTAGGAGAAGGTTGCAGTGAGCCGAGATCGCACCACTGCACTCCAGCCTGGGCAACAGAGTGAGATTCTGCCTCCAAAAAAAAAAAAAATAGGTATTTCTATCCCTTGACCAGTTTCTAGACATTCAATTTTGAGCTCTAAATGAACTCAAAGAATGAAATTAAAATATACTATGATGCAGTCTAGAGAATTAAAATGTCATAATTATTCACTGTCTTCCATGAAGTTCAAGTTTAACGTATCTTATTTTTTTCTTTTTGTTTATAGATAGGGGGTTTCGCCATGTTGCCCGGGCTGGTCTTGAAATCTTGAAATCAAGTGATATGCCTGCCTCAGCCTCCCAAAGTGCTGGAATTACAGGCATGAGCCACCACACCAGGCCTAGCTTAAAATATCTTTGAAAAGAATATTTTCAAATATGTTAGCAAGTGTTTCTGAATGGAATATTTGTGCAAAGTATATCAGCAAAAGGAAGCCACAGTCTCAGCCACATTGGACCTCATTGTCAATGAAGAGAAGGTAAAAGTCATCAGTGTCCTCTACCAATGGCAAAAATAACTTAAAATATTTAGAATGTCAAATTAATTGTAATTTATATTAAGCAATTAACTACAATTTTTTGTTGCAATATTTTAGGTCGTCAAACATTTATCTTTGGTTAAATTACATATGTGTGCCCCCATACCTGGTGTTAGGCAATATTCAGTAGATGAAAATAAACAAAACAGGTTCCTAAACAACTGTATAAACATCTGAGAGACTATGACATCAAACCAATCAATTCATCAAAAGCACTCTTCCAAATAAGGGGGTCATCAAATCTACAGGGGCATACAAAATAGTTGCCAACCATGATTCAGATAAAAATGATAAAAAGGTGTTTTTCCACTCAAAATCTGTAGTCCCTGCATATCAAAAGCAAATAGAAAATTTAATAAAGGTAGACTGTAACACACTTGGTTTATAAGAACTAAGAACTATTAGACATTCTAAATATCCCTTTAAATTTTGCTACATATAAAATAGGATTGTGGCTGGGCACAGTGGCTCACCCCTGTAATCCCAGCACTCTGGGAGACCGAGGCAGGTGGATTACCTGATGTCAGGAGTTCCAGACCAGCCTGGTTAACATGGTGAAACCCTGTCTCTACTAAAACTACCAAAAATTAGCCGGGTGTGGTGGCGGGCACCTGTAATCCCTGCTACTCAAGAGGCTGAGGCAGAAGAATCGCTTGAACCCAGAAAGCGGGGAGGTTGTAGTGAGCCGAGATCTCTCCATTGCACTGCAGCCTGCCTAATAAGAGCAAAACTCTGTTTCAAAATAATAATAATAAATAAAATAGGATTATGAAAGATAACTGTTATTGAATATTAATACTTTGATACTAGTTGATTGACTTCTGACGATTTATTAATTTTTTTTCAAAACCATTTTATTCTGTGCTAATACGAGCCAGGGAATGAACTAGCCGTACAAATGATAAGTAAACCAAAAAGCTTCTTAATTAGTTTTTTACTTGTGTGCATTCGAATTATCCCTGAAAATATGAATCTACATTGATCTTCCTACCAAAAAGACCATGCAGTGCACTGAGTCACCTCATTGCTAGCATTACCCAAGTCTCCTCCCGGGGAATTTGGATCTCTTCCCTCACATGGAAGACTCTGATTGCAGCATCTCCTCCCGGCATTATTGGTCAGACCCCCATGACAACCTTGCCATGAATACAGAGGCAACTCGGAGCCACAGCTCAGCTCACTTTTCCTCTCACCCTATACCCCGGGTCCTCTCTTATATGACGAGAATTTTTCAGCATTTCTATTCTGAATACATATAACCTTTGGAATTGTCTATTCTCCAAAAACGAAGAGTTTTATAACCAAACGGTGCTGGATATTATCAAAGTCATTTTTTAAAGGGCCACATAGTCAGTAATTTAGGTTTTGTTGTCTGCGTATTAACTCTCACATTAAATAAACAGATAGGACTTAACAATGTAAAAAGAATTCTTAGCCTGAGGGTTGTACAGCAACAGCCTACAGATGGGACCTGCCTTCTGGGACATACTATGCCCACCCCTATCTAAATCTATGATTAAAAATGTACGTAAGGTTCACAAAGGGAGGTGATATGGATGATAGGGAAATGGATTTCCAGATCCTGATTCTTCATATATATTTTTTCCTAAAATCATTCTGCCTGAGTCCCACCATAAACTAACCTTTAACTACATTTACCACATTTCTGGAACATTGCATTTCACTATTTTGGCTGAGACAGTACTATGTATTCCGCACATTTTTTTTTCTCTATCACCTCCCTTTGGCTGCTAAGGCTATCTAATAATTTTCTTATTTTCTAAGTCAGACCCTGCATTTTTCCAGTTCTATTTCTGTGTTGAGATTTCCTATTCATTCATTGAAAGCAGTTTGCTTTACTTTATTAAATACAAATAGAATAACCTCTTTAAAATCCTTGTCTGCCTTATTTCAACATCTAAATTTAGATCCATTTTCTTTTCTATTGAAAATATGTTCTACTTTGTTAGTTCTTTATATGTCAGATAATTTTGGATTGTATCTTAGACATTGTGGTTGTTAAATTGGGAGGATTTACTTTTGTTCATCTTATGCCTGTTGATTATTTGGTTTTATGAATAATAATCTTAACTGAACTTGAACTGAAAACCTAAGGTGACGGCTGTAGTCTCAATTTAGATATTCCAGCTTTAATTGAACTGCCTTGAGTTTTTTCACCCACGCATTTTTCCACGATCAGTCACCGATGGCTTTTGGAGAGTTTGGGAACTCTGTCTGTATCTTTTATGTACAGGATTTCACCACTGTCTCTAAAACTCTTGCATTCTCCAATATCCATTTTCAGGTTTTTCTAGGCAGAAAGGCCACTGTAAGTTCTCTGTCAGTTGTCTTGCCAACTCATAACTGTCAACTGCCCTTAGCACAGGGTTAAATGCCCTTAAAGAGGAACTTGGTACCCCCCTCTTCTAAGTGTGCACTCCCCATCGAAGTCTATAATTTTATCATTCTCCTATGCCCTTACGTAGCTACCTATAATTAGTTAAGATCTTATCACTGTTTTGGGTAAATAAGTCAGTCTTGGAAAGTCTTTCTCCATCTTCTCTGATATCCTCATTTTAAAAACAAAGTAATTAAAGCCATAAAAATTCAAAGATACAGGAAATATCTCCCAGTTATCTATCAGCAGAACCAAAACCAGACCCACGTTTTCTATCACAGTCTCCCATCAACCTTTGGTTCCAATGATAACTACATATAACAATAGTGCCTTCTTTCCCTGGTCTAAGAATGACTCTTGCCACTAACTTTGCACAAGGTATGTCCATGCCTTATTGCTACAGCAGTCCTTCTTGTCCAGCATTTTGCTTTGCATGGTTTCCCTCTGCGTGGTCTGCCAACTATGGTTTATAAATATTAAATGGAAAATTCCTGAAATAAACAGTTCACATGCTTTACACTGTGTGCTTTTCTGAGCAGCCCGATGAAATCTCACACCATCCCATCCTGTCCTACCCAAGACATAAATCATCCCTATGCCCAGCAGAACCACACCACGTACCACACACGGCAGCAGATCCATGCCGCGTACCACACACGCCTGTGAGTCACTGAGTGTCTGTCTCGACAGTCACACCTCCTGTCCTGGCACTGCAGTATTTCTGTTCAAGTCACCCTTATTTTACTTGATAATGGCCCCATAGCACAAGAGTAATGATGCTGGCAATTCAGATATGCCAAATAGAAGCCATAGGTTCTTCTTTTAAATGAAAAGGTGAAAGTTCTTGATTTAATAAGAAAAAAATATATGCTGAGGTTGCTAAGATCTATGGTAAGTGAATTTTCTATCCATGAAATTGTGAAGGAATCAGAAATAAATCCAGGCCGATTTTGCTGTCACACATCAGACTGCAAAAGTCATGGACACAGTGAGTGATAAGTTATTAGTGAAATTCATGGGTGGAAGATAAGAACAGGAAATGTATTCCAACTGACAGTAATGTTTGTGTCAGAAAGCATCGAGCCCATGTGAAAATTTCAGCAAGGCCATTGTCTGCAAGTAAAGCATGGTTGTACATATTCAGAAATAAGTTTGGATTGAAAAAAACAAACATTACTGGAGAGGTCATGTCTGCTGATAAAGAAGCTGCTGCCACATTTACAGCAGAGTTGAAGAAGTTGACTCAAAAGAAAGAATACCATCCAAAGCAAGACTTCAATTGTGCTGCAACTGGGGCTCCTCTGAAAGGAGATGCCCAATAGGACCTACATTTCTGAACTGCAAAGGAGCACCAGGGCATCAAACACAGAAGGACACACTCACCTTGAACCTGGGCAGCAACACTGCGAGACAGGTGATGAAGCCGGATGTAGGCACAGAGCAAAGAACCCACATGCTCTCAAAAACGAAACCAAAAATTCTCTGCCCATGTTCTGGCAATGTAATCAGAAAGCGTGGATGACAGCCACCTTCTTTATGGAATCTTTGCACCAATGTTTCACCCCAGAATTAAAAAAACAAAACAAAACAAAACAAAAAACTTGGAAAATGAAGGATTGAGATTTAAAGTCCTATTAATAATAGATAATGCGCCTGGCCATCTGAATGTGTTGCCTATGAAAATAAAAATGCCAGGTTGTATTTTTACTGGCTCATTGCTTCAGTCCCTTGACTGAGACATCACGTGCTTTGTCAAAGCCACATTCACCCACCTGGTCTTTGATTACATGTGACCAGCAATTGGTGAAGACCTTAATGTGGATATAATGCAGTGCTGAAAGTTATTCACTATTGCTGGTTCAATAACATTCCTCAAAGCTGCAATGGATGAATTAAAACCAGAAACTGTAAATGTCTGCTGGAAGAACTTACGCAGTGAAACTGTGAATCCTTTTAAAGTCTTCAAAGGATTAGTGGAGAAGTTAGGAAAATCATTCATGCAGCAAACCAAGTTGATGAAGAGGGATTTGCCAACATACTTGAAGAAATGGAAGAACATGTTGAAGGCCATGGAGAAGCACTAATGAATGAGGACCTGGAAGAACTTGTTGAGTAATCTACAGAGAAAGAGGAAGAGGAAGAAGAAATGGAAGCAGAACCAGCCATGTGGACATTAACAAAATTTGCCAAAGTCCTTCAAATTGCACACATTAAACAGCAAAATTATGACATACAATCTCAGAATGGAACACAGCATTAATATCACACTTATGATCAGCAAAAGATTACAACCAGGAAAACAACAGTTTGATGAGTTAAAAAGAGATGATAACTTCTGATCACAATGGTCTTCCAAAAGTTTTCAGGGAACAACCCTTTAACTGTTGAGGAGCCCCAACCATTGACGTTGTCTGCTCCTGGCATCTAAAAAATTGACATTATCATGGCTCCATGATTCTGGGTCATTGAAAGCAGATTGTATTAACCAGGGTTCCCTAGAAGGACAGAACTAATAGGATACATATATAAAGGGGAGTTCATTAAGTATTAACTTACATGACCACAAGGTCCCACAGTAGGCTGTCTGCAAGCTTGAGGAGCAAGGACAGCCAGTCCAGCTCTCAAAACTGAAGAACTTGGAGGCTGATGTTCGAGAGCAGGAAGCATCTAGCACGGGAGAAAGACGTAGGCTGGAAGGTTAGTCCAGTCTCTCCTTTTCACATTTTTCTGCCTGCTTTATATTCGCTGGCAGCTGATTAGATGATGCCCACCAGATTAAGAATGGGTCTGCCTTCCCCAATCCACTGACTCAAATGTTAATCTCCTTTGGCAATACCCACACAGACACACCCAAGATCAATACTTTGCATCCTTCAATCCAATCAAGTTGACACTCAGTATTAACCATCACACAGATGTATCATCAGAAGGGCAATGCTAGCTTAACTGCTACGTCACAGTGTCTGTGTCATTCACCTCAATCCATCTCATCATGTAGGCATCGTATGGTCTCATATCAGCACCATAAGGAGTGTGAGTACAGCACAATAAGATATTTTGAGAGACAGCACATTCTGCATAACTTTTATTGTGGCATATTTTTATAATTGTTCCCCTGTATTATTAGTCACTATTGTTAATCTCCTACTGTGCCTAATTTATAAACTTTATCTTAGGTCTGTATGGATAAGAAAAAACATAGCATATAGAGGATTTGTTACTACCTGCAGTTTCAGGCACCCACTGGGGGTCTTGGAATATATTCTTCATAGATAAATGGGGACTGCTGTAATGTTAGCTTTCTTCTTATACAAGGTGGATACAGAGGAAAAAGAGTGACCATCTGTTCTTCAATTATAGTGTTATTCAATGCTTAATGACTTAGCATTTAGCAATATTCATTTATATATTTTACATATACATATTTAATATTATATATGTGTATATTTGTGTAAGTATATATACATGTACACAGCACTTATTTATATAGTTTAAAATGCTTTTAAGGTGCTGTAACACAATCACAAAAGTGGAAGGTCAGACAATGATTTTAGTGTCATGAGGGAGGGTTTTGGTAAAATGTGCACCTATAGAAATAAGATAAAGCATTTGTTGTGTTTAACATGGTGTTTGGCACATCGACACTTATTTCTGACCCAGACACATTTGGTTGGTGACACATTTGTTGCATGGAATTCAATTAGTGCTTCCTTACACCAGGTAGTGATTTAAGAAACTTCTCTGTCAATAAAATTTAGGTAGATAAATTGGAGAAGACAGAACAAATTTTCAACAGTGTGATCATTTATAATGTTCCCCTGGTCAACATTTAAAAACAATTCTAAATATAGATACCAAGAATACTCATTATAGCATTTTAGTATAGTTTTATTCATAAAGAGGCCCAGCAACTGTAAGAACACAGTCCTGATTTTAGTAAGTATAATTTTTAAAGTTTTATGTTTTAATAAAGATTTCTTTCTTAATATTCTTTTGTCAGCATTTTATATGTATATTTCATATGTATATTCATAAGCATAACCCAGTTTGAAGACGCCCTTCTTATCATGTTAAATAATCATTGCTTTCATTTTTGAAAACTCCTTTAAAAAATATATATATAATATATACATATATATATATATTTTGAGATGGAGTTCACTCTTGTTGCTCAGGCTGTAGTGCAATGGCACGATCTCGGCTCCATGCAACCTCCGCCTCCTGTGTTCAAGCACTTCTCCTGCCTTAGCCTCCCGAGTAGCTGGGATTACAGGCATGCGCCACCATACCCGGATAATTTTGTATTTTTAGTAGAGACGGGGTTTCTCCATGTTGGTCAGGCTGGTCTTGAACTCCCGACCTCAGGTGATCTGCCTGCCTCGGCCTCCCAAAGTGCTGGGATTACAAGCGTGAGCCACTGCGCCTGGCCTAAAATATTAATTAAATACTAGAGAATACTGGTGTTTACTATTGGCGTAATGACATTTATTAATAATTTCATTGAAAGTTCCATCATTCATTTTGCCTGAACATTGCATTAATGGGAATGCTGTATTGGTATTTTAGCATTTCCTTTTATTGGAAACTAACTGGCATGATAAATTTGCCAAGGAAATTTTTTAAAAATCAAGTTTAAATTTTTAAAATGTTTGAAAATAAGAGTATTAAAATGTCATGACAGCTCTAGACATTTTGAGAGCATTTACTCTAATATTTCATATCAGTGTAGTGACAGAGAGTCAGGAGCCACCAAGAACCACTGAACATATATCAGTGTACATACAAACATACAAACATGTATTTTGTAAATATATTTTATCTAAGAATGTCAAGTCAGTTTCAGAGTCAGTAGACTCAGCAATGACTGAGCCCCATCAAAGTCATGAGCGTGACGCCTCTGAAGAGGGCTTAAGTCCATCTGATGGGGGTAATGGGGCATTTCCAAGTTGGCGAGTGGATTCAGCTAAAATATCTGGCATTTGTTGGCATTCTGTAAATGTCACTTCTGTTCTCCTTTTCCGCCTCCCATCTCCGCACACACTCACATCTGTCCACGTGCCTTCTGGTAGCAGCCTGAGCTCTACCAGGTACATGCATATTAACATTGGACCTATGTCATTAGAAAGAGTCCTCTGGAGAAGCAGCCCCCATCCCAAGAGAAGAAATCAGGAAGGACTTAAGAGGCATAGAGAAATTCAAAGCCTGTGATGTTCTGCTGTGGCTGTGAGAGCAACAAGTGAAAGATCCATCAAACTGGATTAATTAAATAGATTAATTAAAACTCAAAATAGATTAATTAAAACTGCCATGCTGAAGGCCTAGCAAACGAACAGATGAATCTATTACAGGTATAAAAACAACTCGTCCCCATTTCTATTGGACTAGACCAGATGCTCAGATTTTAAAAAAAGAAGAAAATTATGGTTATGCAGCATACCAAAAGGAAAGTGAAATGGCAGATTGGTAGACAGAAATCACCAAAATCAGACTCAAATATGACAGACAGTGAAACTCTGAAAAAGAATGTAACACAATCAAATAGGATGTCAAAGGCTTTAACAAACAAGGTAGACAATATGCAAGTTTAGATGTGTAAGTGTGGCAGTGATGGAAACTACCAAAATGACTAAATGGGATTCCAGAAATTAAAAAACAAACAAATACACACTGTAACAGAGACAGAGAATGCTTTTGAGGGCCTCATCAGTAAACATAACTGTGGGGAAATAAGTTATCAGTGCTCCAATAAAAAGACTGAGCTCCCTGAGAACACTTTACTTTTTACTTTTTACATACCATGAAGATCTGTAGACATTTCCTTCATTAATTGCCTGGATCTAACAGGATAATAAAACAACTTCTCTCTCCCCAAGAAGCAAATAGTTACAACTTCAGATAAGCTCCTAAGTTAAGCTCCCAAAGAGGCAGGGAGACTAGCGCACTCCCTCTCTCTAGTCTTTTACACTCAAAATGGACAAAGCCTTGGCCCTTAAAGCCATTTCCGAGTCATAAAGCCAGAGACAGATGGGCTTAGCTGGAGCCTGGAGAGACTTGCATACCAACAGGCTGGATAAATGTTCCTCCTATTACACCTTGAAGAAAATACTCTTAGAAGAGGTTAGGGGAATGGACTCTTTGAGGTTTACAAGTGGAGAAAACCTATTTTTATCTGTCCCTTTCAGTCTGTAGACTGAAACCCACTGCTCATGTAAAAATTTCTCCATCTGGTTCTCACTGCGCGTCTCTGTGGGTTTGCTGGGCCTTGCGAAGTAATGATACAATGCTACTTAATAATACAATAATACAGTGCTATTGATAATACACTGCTATTAATAATACTTAATAATACAATGCTATTAATAATACTTAGTAATACAATGCCATTAACCTGGTTGTTTCAATAAAGAACTCTTTTCTCTGACCCTTGCATTTTTGCAATATCTATCTGTCTATCTGCTTGTCAATCATCTCTCTGTAATCTATCTGCCTATTATTTGTAATACAGAACTATTCCAGTGGGAAAATATCTCAGATTTTTCACAGTTTTAGACAGTGTGAAAAACACGCAGATGAAGAAAGAACTAGTGAACTTTTTCAACAACTATGAAAGGTCTAATATTGTACATTATCTGGTAGCTGGTAAGATGCCTGCCACATCATGAATATTTTCAGAAAACATTCGATTCTGGGATCAAAGGCAGTTTCTCACTTGTGGTGCAGCACACAGCACACCCCTGTGTCCATGGCAGCTCCCCTGCAAGTCCCGCTGGTGTGAGGCATATGGCAACCCAATGGGATGCTGCACACACAGGGCTGAGCATCACAGTCAAGTCCCCGGTGCAGGAGGACCAGGAATGTTACAGTGGGCTGCAGGGCCTTTGTTGAACTTTCCATGGAAGGAAAACATTGTCTTTATGCAACGCAGCAAACAAACCTGCTCTTGGCTCTGAAGTGATACTGTCTCTGTCTCCCAGGACTGTTCCTTCTAGAAATATCCTTGGAAAGGCATTTCAGAGCAAAAGTCACCGGCATAACGGCCACTAAGACGAGCGAAAACATGAGAGGCTGAGGGGGATGTCTTTCAACAAACTTGAAGACAACTTTAGAAAAATTACCCAAACTGGATCACAAACAGTAAAAAGAAAATGAAGAAAAAAGAAAGAAAAAGGAAGGGCATCCAAGGGCAGTGAGACAGTCTTGGTCTAGGATACGGGTAACTGGAATCCCAACACGAGAAGGGAAGACAGTGAGGCGCAATGAATTCCTGGAGAATTGATGGCTACGACTTGTAGGAAGGTTACGATTAGACACAAAGGTATAGATCAAAGGAGCTTTGAAAACATCAAAATGGGGAAACATAGATTAATAAATCAAACAAGAATCCAAAAAACTCCATATTTTATTTAAATTGCTGAAACAAAAGGCAAAAAGAAAATCCTGAAGGTATGTGAAGGATGAACAACAAATAAAAAATACATTTAAGACAAAGATAAGAATTACAACAGACTTCTCAGAAACCTTTCAAGCCAGAAGACCACGGAAGACTCCTTTTAAGTTCAAATTGTGACCTAAGGAATTTAACTCCATGAAAATATTCCTCAAAAAGTGAAAGAGAAAAAAAGAGGGAGAATTCATGGCCTACCAGACCTACACTATAAGTAGTGTTGAAGAAAACGTTTCAGTCAGAAGACAGAGGCTGACAGAAACTTGGATCTCCACAAAGAAATTATGAGAGGTAGGCCGGGCGCGGTGGCTCACGCCTGTAATCCCAGCACTTTGGGAGGCTGAGACGGGCAGATCACAAGGTCAGGAGATTGAGACCATCCTGGCTAACACAGTGAAACCCCGTCTCTACTAAAAATACAAAAAATTAGCCGGGCATGGTGGCGGGTGCCTGTAGTCCCAGCTACTCGGGAGGCTGAGGCAGGAGAATGGCGTGAACCCAGGAGGCAGAGCTTGCAGTGAGCTGAGATCGCGCCACTGCACGCCAGCTTGGGCGACAGAGCAAGACTGTCTCAAAAAAAAAAAAAAAGAAATGATGAGAAGTAGAAACAGAATTACAGATGGCAAAATAAAATCTAGGTTTTTTTTTCATTTTTAATTTATTTAAATGATAACAGTGTCTAAAGCAAATACAGCTTTGATTTATAGTAGTGGGAAGGTACTTACAACTTTCTTATTGTAGATGTGAAGTTAAAACGTAGGCTCTGATCATTAAAAGTGTATATTTTATTTTATTTTTTGATTTCAACATTTCTTTTAGATTCTGGGGGTACATGTGCAGGTTTGTCACAAGGGTGTATTGTGTGATGCTGAGGTTTGGGCTTCTATTGATCCCGTCACCCAGGTGGTGAGCATAAGACCCAATAGGATGTTTTTCAGCCCTCAACCCACTCCCTTCTTCCTCCAGTGGTCCCCAGTGTCTCTCCATCCCTCTGCTGGTCCCCAGTGTCTCTCTATCTCTCTGGTGGTCCCCAGTGTCTCTCCATCCCTCTGCTGGTCCCCAGTGTCTCTCTATCTCTCTGGTGGTCCCCAGTGTCTCTCCATCCCTCTGCTGGTCCCCAGTGTCTCTCCATCCCTCTGCTGGTCCCCAGTGTCTCTCTATCTCTCTGGTGGTCCCCAGTGTCTCTCCATCCCTCTGCTGGTCCCCAGTGTCTCTCTATCTCTCTGGTGGTCCCCAGTGTCTCTCCATCCCTCTGCTGGTCCCCAGTGTCTCTCTATCTCTCTGGTGGTCCCCAGTGTCTCTCCATCCCTCTGCTGGTCCCCAGTGTCTCTCTATCTCTCTGGTGGTCCCCAGTGTCTCTCCATCCCTCTGCTGGTCCCCAGTGTCTCTCTGTCTCTCTGGTGGTCCCCAGTGTCTCTCCATCCCTCTGCTGGTCCCCAGTGTCTCTCTATCTCTCTGCTGGTCCCCAGTATTTCTTGTTCCCATCTTCATGTCCATGAGTACCCAATGCTTAGCTCATTTATAAGTGAGAACATGTGGTATTTGGTTTTCTATTCCTGTATTAATTCTCTTAAAATAATGACCTCCAGCTGCATCTGTGTTGCTACAAAGGACATGATATCCTTCTTTTCTATGTCTGTGTTGTATTCCATGGTGTATATGCAACACATTTTCTTTTTTTTCTTTTTCTTTTTTTTTTTTAGACAGAGTCTCACTCTGTTGCCAGGCTGGAGTGCAGTGGCATGATCTTGGCTCACTGCAACCTCTGTCTCCCGGGTTCAGGCAATTCTCCTGCCTCAGCCTCCCGAGTAGCTGGGATTAGAGGTGCATGCCACCAAGCCAAGCTATTTTTTGTATTTTTAGTAGAGATGGGGTTTCACCATGTTGGCCAGGATGACCTTGATCTCCTGACCTTGTGATCTGCCTACTTTGGCCTCCCAAAGTGTGGGGAATACAGGCGTGAGCCACCGCGCCCAGACAACACATTTTCTTTATCCAATATGTCACTGGTGGGCACCAGGGCTGATTTGCCATCTTTGCCATTTTGAAGAGTGCTGTGATGAACACATGAGTGCATGTGTCTTCTTTGTAAAATGATTATATTCCTTTGGGTATATACCCAGTAATGGGAATGCTGGGTGAAATGGTTAGTTCTTTCAGAAATCTCCAATCTCCTTTCTGATAATGTATATTAAATATTGAAAAAAATCACGAATGTTGTTGAAAAATAAGTATAAATAGTAATTGCATAGTAGAGATAAAATGAAATCATTAAAGGAGAGAGAATACAACAAAGGAAGGGCAAAATAGATTATAAATGGGAATGATAGAAAAAGCATGAAAGATGGTAGGTCCTAACACAAACTTATCAAGGGTTACATGGAATGTGATCTTTTCAAAGACCCAGAACTTGTCAGATTGGATAGAAAAGAAGACTCTATGGTATTTACAAGAAAACCACTGTAAATATAAAAATGTAAGTTAAAAATAAATGGATAAAATATGGAAAACAATATAACAGGCAATATTAACCAGAAGAAATCTGGAGTAGCTGCATTAATATAAAATATAATCTATAACAGAATATTATGAGGAATAAAGATGGATACTGCATAATGGATAAAGAGGTTAGGTCAATTCTTCAAAAGAAAAGTAACAATCATAATGTGCATGAAGCTAACAAAAGCTACAAAATATGAGGCAGAAACTAATATAACTGAAAGGGAAAATAAAGACATTAAATTCTTTTTGGGGGTGCTAGCAGTCTTCTTATAGTAATTAATAGAATTGCTAGGTAGAAAATCAGTAAGACTTTTTAAAAACACCTTATGTAGACTATAGGACAATAGGTTCCACTCACTATTTTTGAGTGCTCTACTCAAAAACTAATATTTCAAGTGGACATCGACCATTCTTACAGACAGACCAGATTCTGGCCACAACAACAGAAATAAACAAACCAACAAAAAATAAGTGCCAAAGAATAGAAATCTTAAAAAGACAATTCTCAGATAATAATATAATTAAAGTATAAATTAATAAAAGAAGATGTCTGGAAACCTTTTGCCCAAATATGGACACATTTTTAAATATTGGGAAATTAACCCATTTTATTTCCAAAAGGAGTAATCGATACTTTAAACTGAATGAAAATAAAAATATAATATATCAAATGTTATGGGATGCTGTTAAAGCAGCACAGAGAGGAAACTGCACAGCATAAAATGCTTACATTTTATGAAAAGAGCAATCTCCAATGAGCAACAAAAGCTTCCACTTGCACAGCTTAGCAAATTAAATTCAAACAAGTGCAAGGAAGTAAACGACAAAATAAGAGCACAAACAGCAAGAAATCAAAAGACAAAATAAAATCAAAAGTTTTATTTTTAACAACAATAAAAATGATAAACCTCTGACCAGACATAGATTGGAAGAAATGTTTGCCAAGCACATACCTGATAAAGGTCTCATGTTTAGGAAATTCAAAAGTAAAATAAAAAACAAGAAGTAAACCCAAATTCTATTATAAAATCAGGCAAATATCTGAACAGACACTTCATCAAATAAGACACACAAATAGTAAATGAACATATGAAATGTTACTCGTCATCATTAATTATTAGGAAAGTGCTTCTCAAGGCAACAACAATATGGTACCATACACCTATAAGAAGACCAAACAGGCCTGGCACCGTGGCTAATGCCTGTAATCCCAGCATGTTGGGAGGCCGAGGTGGGTGGAAAACCTGAGGTCAGGAGTTCGAGACTAGCCTGCCTAACACGGTGAAACCCTGTCTCCACTAAAGAGGATAACCTGAGGTCAGGAATTGGAGACCAGCCTGACTAACATGATGAAACCCTGTCTCCACTAAAGTGGATAACCTGAGGTCAGGAGTTCGAGACCAGCCTGACCAACATGGTGAAACCCCGTCTCCACTAAAAA
Source organism: Pongo abelii (assembly GCF_028885655.2). NCBI lineage: Eukaryota > Metazoa > Chordata > Mammalia > Primates > Hominidae > Pongo > Pongo abelii. The sequence continues at coordinate 2,359,192 of NC_071992.2, read as the reverse complement.
CACAAAAATTAGCTAGGTGTGGTAGCGTGCCTGTAATCCCAGCTACTTGGGAGGCTGAAGCAAGAGAATTGCTTAAACCAAGGAGGCAGAGGTTGCAGTGAGCTGAGATCATGCCACTGCACTCCAGCCGGGGAAACAGAGCAAGACTCCGTCTAAAAAGAAAAAAATCACACACACACAGAGATGCCCTTCAACAGGTCAATGAGTACACAAACTGTGGCACAGCCACACAGTAAAATACTACTCATTAATGCACAAGCATTTATTCCCTCAAACAAAATGGATAAAGCACTATGCATTTTACAAAGTGAAAAGAGAAAGACCCCAAAGCCCACATTGAATGATTGCATAAGACATTCCAGGAGGCATGGCGTGATGGTGGGGGATTGGCTGCAATGGAAATTTTTAAATTGATGGCATTGCTGTATGTCAGGCTGTGGAGGTGAACACAAGACACTTTATCTGTTCAAATCCATAGGACTTTATATAATAGCACTCAAGTGAAATGTACACTATGTAATTTTACAAAAATGCAGAAGATTAGTGTTGTACAGTAATCCTGTCCATTAAGGGAGACAGGAGATGGGATGGTGAAGAGCCATGAATGTGAGTGTGTGTGTGTGTGTGTGTGTGTACACATCCATGTGCACATATGCATTCAAATATAAAGTTATTGTTAGATTTCTAGGTTCTGTGTTGAGTAGTGGGTTTCTTTTCCTTCTTTTTTTTTTTTTTTTGAGATGGAGTCTTGCACACCCAGTCTGGAGTGGAACGGCGTGATCTCGGCTCACAGCAATCTCCACCTCCCGGGTTCAAGCGATTCTCTTGCCTCAGCCTCCTGAGTAGCTGAGATTACAGGTATGTGCCACTACGCCCAGCTAATTTTGTATTTTTAGTAGAGATGGGGTTTCACCATGTTGGTCAGGCTGGTCTCGAACTCCTGACTTCAGGTGATTAGCCCACCTCGGCCTCTCGAAGCTCTGGGATTACAGGTGTGAGTCACCGCGCCTGGTTGAGTAGTGGGTTTCTTTAGGCCTATCACATAATAATTAATAAATGAACACAGAAACAGGTGAATAAATGAATGCCCACATATGGATCAAAGACGAGTGTGTGTTGAACCCAAAATTGTGATCAACCCAATTCTTGTGCATCTGAGATGTAAATTGAACAAGGATATAAAGAGGCAAAGGAAAAGTTCTGCTTCCTATTCCTTAAGGATTGTAGTGGGAGTGAAGTATAGAAGCAAGGAGAAGAGCTAAAGATGTGAATAAACTGCTTAGCAAAAAAACAAGATAGTAAGGTAAGGGGTGTATTTGCATAAAAAAAGGAGTTCTTTTAAGCAATGAAAAAAGCATGAAATAGAAGAATAAGTGCTTATAAATCACTGGAGTAGCTCACAGGCCAACCTTTAGGCTGTGGACCCAAGAATGACACTCAAATCAATGTGGATGCGTGAAGGAGGTCATTTTCAGATACCTGGAGGGTTTAAGAAGCCAGAAACAACACAGTGAGTCTGGACACCAAAATGGTGGGGGCTCATGCCAGGCTCCCAACAGACTTCCCTCCTTATGGAGAATGAAGGTCAGTGGAACTCATCGCAAAATCCTCCACTGGCTGTGAGTCTTCTCAGGGTCTACTGCACTGCGTGATTTCTTCCTTTGTATCAACTTCAGAATTTTGTCTCTATCAATATTTGAGGAAATCCATGAATAATTTAAAATTTAGGGGAATTTTTAAAACTCAGTAATTGGGTTGATTAAGCTAACCATACCATGTCAGGAAAACAGAGTCAGACCTCATAAAACATGTTGGTGATGCAATCAGCAGTTTGAACTGGGAGTTAAGATTAGTGACCTAAGAAAGTATGATGTATTTTAAATACTATAATACTACAACTAATAAACACAGAGGTAGGAGGAGTGAGGAAGTTAATTATGAAGCTAACTATCCCTATATCAACCAGTCAGAGATAATGCCTTGTGCTTTCATTGCTATACTGTATACCTTTCTCCCTCCAAAAATTTGAGCCTAACTTGTAAAAAATTAGATATATTTTAGAAATAGGCAAAAATAACAGAACTTTTTATTTTATAGACTGGAAATTATAGCTTTTTTATGGTGAAAGGGAAAATATTCTTGAAAACTTCCTGTGGTCCACCGACATAAAAGGGAAACAGATGACAGGGTCAGCTAGAAGGTTCCAGAAAGAAAGTAGAGGAGGAAAAATAGAATTGTTATCTTCTGACCAAATGAAAAGAGAAAATGTTTCTGGGGGTCTCAACAACAGTAAAATGATGGTTTCCATGGAGTGATTGCAGAAATAGGATGACTCAGTGGCATGTGAGAGAAGACAATGAAAATAAGTGTCTGTAATTGAGCAGGAGATTCAGCAGGGAGAGACTTAATCTTGACCTTGAACAGATGCAAGCAAGCTTTCTATGGAGTCCACAGAGGTGGAAAGAGGACAGGGAACAGCTTCTACAAATAATAAAAGTAAAAAAAAAATTCTAAAATTAAACATATGCTTTGTTATACTGATGGAACCAAATTGCGATGTCATAGAAATTCTGGGCAGGGAGGCAGAATTGAGGTGGAAGAATACGGAAGATGTGCTGTAGGGTGGAGGAACATTCATGAAGGCATAATAAACTGAATTCCCTTGCATATATACAGAAAAATCAGGAACATTCAACCACACTCATACAGAAAAATATAAGGATTCTGAGACAAAAGAACTGGGGAAATTATGTCCCTCCGTGCAACAAAGGGATGCAGAGAATCCTCCTGGCACTGGGGAAGGGAAAGGAGGGGAAGAGGTGGTGAGCGAGTAGACGGGTATAAAAGAATCCCAGACATTTTAGCTTGGACTCTGAGATTAGGCTATGAGGGTCATAAGCTACAGGGGAGATTCTGAAATACAATAAGTGTAGAAGATTGTTCTCTATTCCTCATTCTCCCCAACCATTCTATGGGAGAAGAAAAGCAGAATTTCACCTGTGTCCTTGGTGTTTATAGAAAGAAGCTGGAGTCAAGAACTTTTGAGAGGGAGAGGCCACAGGGCTGAGGCCAAGGTCAGAGGCTGCATGGTGCATTCCTCCAGGTCAGGATCCAATGACGAGAGGGCAGCCGGAGGACCCAGGCTGAGGAGAAGAACCTTGCTGTCAGGAGGACACCTAGGAGATCCCTGGAAACAATTGCAGCAAGCGTTTTCTATTCTCAAGAGCAAACCTTTTTCACCTCATCTACTGCAGATGGACCGAGCCTGAGATCAGAGCCTGCATCTGAGCAAGAGTTGCTTGCCCCAGACCGAGGTTATTAGGAACAAACAGTCAAGGAGCAGCACAGATGTCCACAGCCTCGTGGGGTTCATTCCACATGGCCTCCCAGTGCCTGTGGTTTATCTTACAAAATCTTTTTAAAATTCTGATGAATTCAAAAACTAGATTTATTTATGTGCAACTGCTAAGCTCTCTCCTTGTAATAAAAATAAAAAATACTGCTGCTCAATAAACTTGGGGCAATGCTGACCTTTTGCAAATTGTACTCACAGTTGTGTGCTGACAATCAGCCCTTACTATAAGAGCTCTATTTCATTTTGTGTTTTATTGAAAAGTACATTTATATCTTTTGTTGAGGGACATAAAATGCCTGCCACTTCTCTTTTCACATAGATTTATTTGCAAACTAGATTAATACTGTGGTTTCTAGGATGAGTCTGTATCTATATAGATGAGTCTATAGCTATATCTCTATCTTTATCTATATAGATACAGACTCATCCTAGAAGCCACAGTGTTATGTGTATATATATATATATGCACAGATATCACCAAAGAATGTAATATATATATATACTCATTCTCTCATGATATTTCCCCACAATATACTTGAAATATTGACAATGCTAATGTCTTACTGCTCTATGTATACACACATACATATAGATCTATGTGTGGATATAGATAGATATACATGTATCTATATATGGATAGATAAATAGATACAGCAGCAAGACATTAGTATTAAGTTAGTATTTTAAGTATATTGTGGGGGATATATCACCAAAGATGATTGTTATGACATGCAGCTTTTAATTGATCTCTGATAATACAAACTTGGAGTATTTGTTCCTATGTGCACACAAAATCAGATGCATATTAAATTATATACACTACACACACACATATACAATTCACACACACATTGATGTTAATTAATATTCTTTCTTTCCAAAGAAAGGAGAATAATAGGATTGTCAGAATTAATCAGCAAGAATAATAAAGATTATGAAATGTAATGTAGTGTGACTTCATTTTTCTGATTATGCCATAATAAACAAAACTTAGGAAGTTTTATAGAGGTATGTAGAAGAAAAGAAAATTCCTGAGCTAGAAGTAACTTAATATTTATTTGTAAGAATAAGCTAGGATTCTGTTACAAAATTTTCAAAAATGTGTAATATACTTAGATAAGTTATAAAGATTTTTCCAGTAAAAAATAAATATGGGTTCTCTATTGAAAACATTATTATTATTGTAGAAAGAACTTGTTACAGAAAGGCTCATTGTAGTGAGAAGTTGAAGAAAACGACAGAAAAGAATTTTACATAGACTGTCAGTATGTGAAAAGGAAAAAAAAAGAAGACATACGGAAATCATGTCAACAGGAAAAAAAGGACATTAAAATGGGTGGAAAATGATAATAAGAAATAGCCACTGTGGATAATTTAAATGAAGAAATAAGTGAAATGCTTTGAGTAGCTCTGAAGTTTAGCAGCATAATAGAAGCCTAAAAAGAAAATGATTTACCATTTGATACCAGCATGGAAAAAGAAAACATGAAAAGGAGTTGAAGTCGAGTCTGCTAGGTGTTCTCTCAAGGGAGCCTATTGTTAAGTGCCTTGAGATTTCCACACTGTCTGAGCAGAGCTTTGGTGCTGGAAAAGGCCCAAAGGAAAAAGGTACTATGTCCAGCAAACCAAAACAAGAAATGATTTTCACTGAAAAAAGGATTTAAAAAACCCAAACCGAAAATCATGACACTAGCAAACATTCATTAGAAGAGAAATAAGAAGGGATAGCCCTACAAAAATATCAAATTCAAATGATGTACGTTTGACAAGTTTTCTAAAACTTGGAAGAAATTATTTGATTTTTCAATTTGAATAGCTCTATTGAATACATCAACTTAAGAAAACATGAGGAATTTTGGAAGAATTCCAAGTTAAACAAATTTATCTTTATTTTATTGATGAGAAAGTAGTTCCTCTGACATGGTTTGGCTCTGTGTCCCCACCCAAATCTCATCTTGAATTGTAATCCCCACATGTGAAGGCAGGGACTTGGTGGGAGGGGATTGGATCATGGGGGTGATTTCCCCCATGCCATTCTCCTGATAGTGAGGGAATTCTCATGAGATCTGAGGGCTTAATAGTTGTAGGTTCCCCTTCTCTCCCTCTTTTCTGCCACCATGTAAGACATGCCTTGCTTCCCCTTCTCCTTCCACGATGATTGCAAGTTTCCTGAGGCCTCCCCAGCCATGCGGAACTGTGAGTCAATTAAACCTCTTTTGTGTATAAATTACTCATTCCCAGGTAGTTCCTTATAGCATTGTGAAAAATAATTAATAAAGCCTCTAAAAGACAAATTACCTGAGGCCTCCCCAAGGTCTCACAACTATTTCATGATAAAACACTTGTTAACCCAGGCTGCTGGGCTCCAAAGTCAGTGCCTGTTGCAATATTCCCTTTTGCTTCTGCAGCCTCACAGTGATTTTCCATTTTGGCCTTTTATTTCTTCACTCAGCATAAGTCGAATGAGATAAAAATCTTGTGACAAACTTTGAAATGACTTTCAGTTCCAGGTGGCTGATGGAGCCATCAGTGTGTTTTTCTCATACCTCTTTGTAAAATAAATTTGTAAAAAGAATTACAGTCATAAATGTCCTGAGATAGACGGGTAGCAGTGTCAGTTGAGTGAAACAAATGTGTGAAACTCTAGAAATTCAGGGGAATTTCATCCTAGTGATGGATGAATGAAAGACTACAGAGACGCGTCAGAAGAAAAGTAAGGGGGCTGCAGCCAGCGCGGGTGGCCTCAGGGCAGGAACAGGACACGGGACGGATGGGGCAAGAGTCAGCAGGTGCAGAAGCACAAGTGGGACGACCACCAAACACCCAGGAACCTGCTGGAGGTCTGCTCATCACAGTTGGTGAATCGCCACTTTGTGACTTCATGATGACATTTGCCGAGTATAATCTAAGTAAATAGAGCTAGACTACCAAAGATAAAAAGATGTTTCACATCATTTCCAGAGAGAGAATAATGCTGTATTTAATAAAGAGTGACAATCAGATGATCAAACAACAGCTTTCTCAAGAGTAGACTAGGGTGGGAGGGACCATGCCGCTGTGTCTCGATTTTCTCAGTCTCAATCATGACTTACCAAACTGCCAGTGAATAGGATTGCACCATATAGACGTTTTGTACACATGTGTCAGGGGTCCCTAAGCCATCCTCAGGCTTGATGATTTGTTACCAGGACTTTCATGACTCCAGTGTTCCACTCATGGGTGGGTTTCATCATGACTCAGATGTTGCACTCCTGGCAGAGTACGATCAGTCAGGAGGACAGGCTCATACGACGCTCGCCACAAGCTTCCAGCTGTCTCCTCCCTGTCGTCACGCGGGACACATGTAAAATTTTCAGGCATGATGAGAGACAATACACATGAATTGTTGGCAGCCAGAGATGCTATAACGAGCTAGGTGTCGAGGATTTCATTACGTTTTATCGGGCATCAGGTACCGAAGCTCCAAAGCCCCAGAGGGAGAGCAAGTTTTCATCATAAATAATGCTGTTGGCATAAACGAGCTGAAACCAGCAGGGAATGGTCGAGGCTGCGAATTTGCAGAAACACTATCAAACAGAATAGTCAAGCTCCGTCCCGCAGGAGCTGTCCAGGGCTCGGTGCTGAAAACAGGGCCTGCTTGGGCTGCTGCGGGGTTTCTGCTGTCCAAGCGGCAGGATCAACCCTTTCTCACACAGCAGGCCCAGTAGACTAAGGTGGAGACACACATCGAGGGAAGATGAGTTCCAACTCTTGAGAAGAAGAAAGCAAATCTCAAGCATGATATCATTCAATCTGGAGAATAATGAGACCTAATTGTAAAAACATGGTGATTGAAACCAGGAAACGCACTTTCAAAACAAGGAGTGTGAGGATTTAAGAGACTTGAGAGAAAGGAAACTGTCCTTGCACATTTATAATAATTCAAGGGGACAGTAAAGACATATGCAAGCCTTTATGAGAGAGAGAAAAAGGGAATATCAAGTTAATAGAAATAAAAATGAAGAAGCCAGGAATAGAAATGTTCTGAGCAAAAAAGAGAAACTGAGCATTGTGTCCATTTAAACACAGAACTAAGACTAAACAACTGCGAGATTTAGGATTGCTGTTAAGAAGATAATTCTGTCCACTTTAACAAAGTTGGTAAGTTGTAGTGAATTGAGACTTATGAACTGAGAACACCATTTGCTGCCTTATTGTTACAGCAGGTGGTCAGTCACCTATAATCCCCTCCATATTTTTGTAGTAAGCTCAGTGATTTTTTAATATTTTATCAGTGTGCAACTTATAATAAGGACACAAGTATCTAATATCAGTATTTCCTTTATCTCTCTCTCTTAATTATCTTAATATAAACTCAATCAAATTAAATTTGATCCTAGAAGCATTCTGTGTAGAGTGTGATGCGTTGTTTACAAGCTGTGCCTATTTACCTCTCTATTTTTCTACTGTTCTAGCCATGTGCAGCTGACAACATGCTTACAGAGATTCTAAAATGTTTTTCTAAATGGTGAAGACTTTGGGTAAAGTTTTGCTCTTATCTTCCTATTTTTCTACATTGCTCACATGTTTTTAGAATGCTGATGCTGATCTTTTTCATAAAAGTACAGTGATAGATATTCATTCATTTCCACATTACAGGGAGTGCTCAAGGGAAGAGTGTCGGCGGGAGATATACTCAAAACTTTTCACTTCCAAATGCATCTGATAAGCCAGTCCACGATTTCATGTTATGAGTTTTTCCATTGGCACAACCTCAGTTAAATAACTCATCAGTCAATACCACCTTATGGAATGTTACTGTCAGCAGAATTTGCAACGAGTCACAAAGTGTTACTTTAGCATAACCTTTTGCATATCAGATTCCATTATGCCTTTTTAATGTTAAATGCATCCCAAAATAATTTTATTCACTCCAGGCACAAATTCAATTTCTTAAGTTACTTGTAGTGTCCAATGAAATTCTTAAGGAAATAGAGATGCAACATCATTTCCAAGCCCACCCTGAAATAAAAGAAAACATAAACAGTAACAGAACAATTTAAATGTAATTTTATTTTTAAATCACATTACTATTGAAAATATGATGAAAATAAAATATTCCAGGTGGAATAGCTTTATCAGTTCCAGTGCTTACCTCAAGTGTAGATAGGGTGTTTTTTCCCTAATCAGCAAGGTGTGTAATGAAAATTCTAGACATCTGTGTTTATAATCAGATTTCTTCACCATCACTCTTAGTGGAGAAGATATTATTACAACATATTGTATACATTTTTATTTATTATCTCTACGTTGTTTGTATTAGTTCCTTTTCTAAAAACATAAAAATTTAATCTATATTTTTCCTGTTTATAAATTAATTAAACTTCATAGTTAAAACCTTTCAAGTTTTTACAGCATTTTCTTCAAGGTACCATCTTTTTTTTTCCAATTTCATCATTTTATAGTAAAAAGGTTTGGTATAAAATCCCAACAACTCAGTTGAAACTAAAGATGGTTTAGCCTAAAACAGAACCTATGATTTGCTAATCCCTGGAAACAAAATTTCTAATACCAACTGGATCTCTGTCCATGTGGCTTTTATATCCTAATTAAAAATAAAATAAGATGTGAAGAATCGTCCCTTGAAGGAGTTACACCTGCATCCATCACTGACTGCTTTCTTTACTAACTTCCTGTTTCCTCACTCAGCAGGTACAGACCTCCTGGGGAGAGGAAGGTGTACATCCATGTAGGCTGGATATTGACCTTCTTATCTGGCCTTTGGAAAATAGTAAAAGGATTAGCCAACACAAAACTTTATAGCAATGATGCTTCTCAAGAATTATTTTATTGGGAAATAACCTACTCTTACTCTTAGGATACAGAGCTTGGCCATCATCCTTATGGTTTATCCACCTAGGAACTGGGTTACTGCCTCATAAAATAGTGGAAAGATTCTATTATCACTTAATTAGAAAATAAGACACTTATTTTTCCATTTTACTGCAGTTTTATTAAATGACTCCTGGGTGTACTTCTCTTTCTCTTTCAAAAAAAAAAAAAAGTCAGTTTAGGCTTGGTCAGCACGCCTATAACATGACTAAAATACATTTCATTATTTTATATTGTGAACATGAAATCAGGTTTTCAATACCTGAGAGACAACTAAGCAAATCAATTGAGATACATAACACTGGTCACACCAGACTTCATTAAATCAGATTTATAACACTGGCAAAATTAGACCTCTTGGAATATATAAGAATACACATGTGCATTTCTTATTGATACAGTTACATGGCGCCTTTGAGTTTCCTTAAAATTTCAGGATGAGCTCAATGAACCAATCCCTTCTTATGTGGTACACAAGGACCCAGAGCCAGACAGCTAACACGAAGACCTGGAACAGCCTTCAAAATGGAAGCTTCTGCAGAGGTTGAGGTGCAATCCCCTTGGGCTCATCACTCTCTGGGGAGCTCTGTCCAGCAGGGTGGACTTCAGCACCTGGGGTGGTGGGCTTTGAAGTACGTGTACCTGAAGAAGTCCAAGCCCCTCCCTGGTATCATCAGGACACAACTTTTCCAATCTTGTGATTGCAGTTTAATCAAATGACAGAGCAGCACTCAATCCATCACCCCCACAATCTACAAAGATTGATCATTGTAAGGTCTGGGCTGTAAGTTACAATCCGTAGGGTTCTGGTGACTGTTATAGGAAGGACATTTGCACAGGACTTCTCATATTGTAAAATATTTCAGGAATACAAAGATGGTAATTACTATTATAATAAACACCCACATACCTAATCCCAATACCCTGGAAAGTATTAGATTTAAAAACAAATGTACAAGATATGCCAGCATTTCTCTTCCACATCCTCTTCTGTTTTCTTCCTATCTTGAACTGGAGGTATTATTCTCATGAATTTTTAAAAATGATTTACTTAAGTACACAAGTATCGGAGAAGTCCTTCTCTCAGATACAGCAAGTTTCTCTAGGCTGTTATTTTCAAAAGTGGGTTGATATTAACTTAGGTATTTTATTTTTTCCCATAAATTTAGGAATAAACTCAGATCTACATAATCTCTCTTTGGTTCCTTATTTTAATTGAATTTAACCTATAAATCAATTTCACAATTATTGTCACCTTTATGAAATGGAATCTTTTTATCCATACATGTAGCACACATCTTGATTGGGTTAACTCTGCCATTTTTCTATGTTGTTGTATAATCATATAAATCTTGTGCATTTCTCTTGTTATATTTGTTTGTAGTTATCAGATTTTCTTTTCATTGTAAATGCTATCATTTTTACTGTTTCTTACCATTTATGGTTACAAATTCTAACTCCTGATGATATTTAGAAATTCCCATTTAGATTTATACAAGTTATGTATCAAGAAAATATGCTAAACAACTTATTTTTTCTGAGGTCGTCTTGACTCTATAAGGTATTCTACATACACAATTATTCACTTGTGAAAAGATGATTTTGTTATTTCTTTTTCAATCCATATGTATATATTCTATTTACATCTATTTCTTATATTACTGTTCCCTTACCATTTATATTAGTTGTCTATTTTTTTGGCATTGAAAATAAGTGGCATAAAGCAGTTTACATTTATTATCCCAGTTTCTGCAGCTCAGGAATGACTTGGTTGGACAAGTTATGTCTTAGGGATTTTCATGAGGTTGTATCCAAGATATCAGAAAGGCTGAAGTCATCTGAAGCCTTGACTGAAATGCTCTTTTTTTTTTTTTTTTTGAGAAGGAGTCTCGCTCTGTCACCCAGGTTAGAGTGCAGTGGCACGATCTCAGCTCACTGCAAGCTCCACCTCCTGGGTTCACGGCATTCTCCTGCCTCAGCCTCCCGAGACGCTGGGACTACAGGCGCCCGCCACCACACCCAGCTAATTTTTTGTATTTTTAATAGAGATGGGGTTTCACCGTGCTCTCGATCTCCTGACCTCGTGATCCACCCGCCTCGGCCTCCCAAAGTGAAATGCTCTTAATCATTTACAAGCAGTAAGAATACACATGATATGCAGATTCCAAGAACCATCTTCAGTTTTAAGCATCCTAATTTTCATTTATTATATTTATTCCTGCTTTGTTTTTATTTTTCAGTTTCTTCTGTTTTCTTTGTTCTTACTCTGTTACTTCCCACTGACGTTTTTAGAATGAGAGGTATTTTCTTTTTCTTACCACTTTGGGGAAGTTGGGTTTGAGTTTGTAATAACTGGTCCCCAGGAAGGAGGCTAGATTTATGTAAACATTCTTAGAACTAAGTTATTCTAGAGGGCAAGGAAAAGATCTCAGAGCCCGAAGACAAAACCAAATACTTTACTGGTTCATGGAACATGTTTTTATGGGGATGTGGGGCCTATAGCCTCCCCCCACCCCATACACCAGGAAAGGCTGACACTTGGGTGTCTGATGATGCCAAGATTCGATGCCATAAAAGGCTACTTGATGAACTCCATCAGCTTCGATCTTGGCAGCCACCAACACAGTTCCCCATGCACATTCTCAAAAAGCCAGGAATGGAACACCCACCCTCAGTGGCTCACAGTAGCGACCCTGATGGTTGTAAGGGGGGATGCACTTCTCCATTTTCTCGATGGGGGTGGCCACATCTCCAGCCTTCCCTGCAGTCCCGTACCTGAAGGATCCCTCCCTCGGAGACTGTGTTTAATGCCTCCCCCCGCATAGGGCTTCAGAGTTGAATTTATTTAATTAGAAAAGCAAATGTGCCTTGTGCTTTAGACAGGCAGGACTCAGAGTGACATCTGAAAACACCCTCGGTGCTTCCCCCAGGCCCTCCTCAGACCCACTGTAAAGCTAGCATATTCCCTGCCTCTTGAGAAAATCACAGGAAACTTCCATACTATTAAGCAAAAAATGCTCCTAAGAAAACTTCAAAAGAAAGAGCCCATTTTTACAATTAAAGCATCCCCCTCAGCATGATGTGCTGCCCTGCACTTGTGCCCTGGATCCCCAGGCATCATCTGCACCGAGTTCCCCCATAATCAGCTCCCAGGTGGCTGGAGGTGGTGCTGGGTTCTGTGGCCATTTTCATTTGAAGGTGTCTCTGCAGAGTGCTTTTGTTTACTCCTTGAAAGCCACCATTGGGAATATTTGATTCCCCTTCCTGAGATGCAAAGGGTGCATTTTTCTACAGCCACCAGCTTCAATTTGTCCTTTGCTGACTGGGGTGGGTGGAGGCCCAGCTCCCTGACAGGGTCGTGCCACCCTTCCATGCTGTCTTCTTGGGTGGGATCTAAAATGGTGCCACTATGGGTTTCTCTCCTCTGTGGATCGGCAGAGACCTTGGTATGCAATGCACCTGTCTACACTTTGCACTCAGTGAGCCATTACAGTCCCAGCCTGTGAGCATGTCAGATTTGGATCCAGCCCCAATCTTCATGTCCCCCTAAAAGCTTCATGCAAACCTGGTTACACCCTCAAAATGGCCCAGTGAGGCCAGCCTTACTGGAGTCAAGCTGCAGCTACCGCACCCTTTTTTTTTTTTTTTTTTTGAGATGGAGTCTCACTCCATCACCCAGGCAGGAGTGCAGTGGGGCGATCTCAGCTCACTGCAACCTCCACATCCTGGGTTAAAGTGATTCTCCTGCCTCAGCCTCCTGAGTAGCTGGGATTACAGGTGCACCATCACACCTAGCTAATTGTTTGTATTTTAAGTAGAGACAGGGTTTTGCCGTGTTGGCCAGGCTGGTCTCAAACTCATGACCTCAGGTGATCCACCTGCCTTGACCTCCCAAAGTGCTGGGAATACAGGTGTGAGCTACCCCACCTGGCCCTGTTGCAGCTTGTTTTAAAGACCTGCCTCCAGTGTGCATAGTTGGCCCTCAATCTGCATTCATTGAACAGCTAAATGAACATGTAGCAGCCTTCGTATATTCTGAGGATACGTAGTGGGGCATATTGTTTGTTTTTTTTTTTTTTTTTTTAGATGGAGTCTCACTCTGTTGCCCAGGCTGGAGTGCAGTGGCACGAACTCGGCTGACTGCAAGCTCCGCCTCCCAGGTTCACCGCATTCTCCTTCCTCAGCCTCCCCAGTAGCTGGAACTACAAGTGCCCGCCACCACATCTGGCTAATTTTTTGTATTTTTAATAGAGATGGGGTTTCACCTTGTTAACCAGGATGGTCTCGAACTCCTGACCTCGTGATCCACCGCCTCGGCCTCCCAAAGTGCTGGGATGACAGGCGTGAGCCACTGCGCCCGGCTGGCATATTGTTTTTAAAAGAGAGTAGCGTATTTTATAGCAATATATACTGTTTCCAAGTTTAATATTTAAATCTCTGAATACAGGCATCTGCCCCAGTTTTCAACTCATTTACACTTCAATACTTGGGAGCAGGAGTTATGATTTTAAGGAATGACACAAGAAAACACCCCCTTTTCCTAGCAACACTCTCTGAAATATTTTGAATTGTTTATTCAAATCGGTTTTGTTCTAGTCTCTACTGGAAAGGAAGGCTAACAAAAGTGTGCAAGCAACGGTGTTGTGTATAGATGAAGTAACTGGGGACCAGAAAGCATCTTGGGGAGAGATAAGCTGAGGCAGCAACTTGAGACATGGGGTTTCCCAAAGGGAGATCAGAGAATGAGGACATGGAGACACCCAGAGATGGCAGTGCCGGAGAGCAACACGGACACTGCCCAGTGTGTCCTGGTCACACGCCTGACCCTCCCACCCATGCCTGAAGGTGTCAGTCATCCAGAGCCATGAACCCCATCTCTTTCCTTAAAGGGACATCAACTGTGCCTACCCTGATGGTCCAGCAAGTATAAGATTTCAAGTCATGCAAGCACCAGGCAACCACATAGTTTTCAAGCACATTAAAACTACAGAGAATTCTTTCCTGATGTTCTTTAGATATTGATTATTACACAAGAGTTAGTTAAAAAAAATCAACCACATGTTTTATTTGCTTGTTGTTTTTCTAATTGTTTAAATCACAACTGTTAGAGGTAAAATCCAAGACCTTTTGAAGTGCTATTTTTGATGGTTTAACTTTCAAACATGTATTCCAAAAGTGAATGTACACAGTAGCATGAGTTATTCTTTTCTGATTCAAATATCTATTTCTAAAAATATATCTTGTGTTTAGCATTTTTTTCTCAGAAAACTGCAGTAGAATAAAGGGGTCCATGAATATTTAGCAACCGAAAGGGGTATAGAACCTGTAGTGCGGTAACTCCTTTGCTTAGTGAAATGGATTCAACAGAGAACACTATTGTTCCTAAATGTGAAAGATATATACTTCCACGGAGTGTTATATAACTTGATCATTTATAAATTTTTCAGCTGAAGCATTAAAAATAAATTCTCCTCTGGCTACAGATATTGCTCAAATCAGCTTATATATAGATAGACACCTGGTTTACATTTTCATATGTCATTCTTTTCAGACAACTATCGGTATAAAATGGTAAATTTAGCAAATGGCTGTTTTAAAGAAAGTTTCATTTTAGACTATACCATGGCTTATGAAGTCTTTTACACACTTGGCTTGATATTTTTGGATTACTGCACTTACGAAAATTCAATTTGTTAAATTTATAACCAACAGATGAGGCACAAATAATTTAGCAATTCAAGCAGAGTATATGTTAAGCAGCAAGATATGAGGCAAAGGAAAAGTGCTCAATAATAGGTGGTTTTTCTCTGTTCATTTTATTGACTTTGGTTTGCATATAAGGGCATTGTTAAGCTGACTGTGGAAAAGTTTCTCTACGTACGGTGCATTGGTCAAATGAAGTATGGAGGAAATATTGTTAGGAAATGTAGAATTATTTTCCTCTACAGTTATGCTAATCTTCTAAGTCAGCTTACAGTACTCTTTTGTTCCTGAATATACTTGGCAGATTTTCTAATGAATAGATAAGAATTTGCATTAATTTATTAGTTCCACCTAAATATATACTTACAGAATACTTGAGTTTATTGAAAATTACGTTTAATCAAAACATTTCCCTGCATAAATCTCAAACGCAATCCCATTTATAATATTGACTTTTCTGACAGGAGCAGGTGAGAGTATTATAGAGGATGGAAAACTGAGCATTCTGTAAGCTGAAACTTTTTGGATAAATGAGACCCATAACATTTAAACAGAATCCATCTGTTTCTCTCATAGTTTATGTCTCTGTGTTTCTTTATTTTGGATGTCATCAAGAGTGGAAATTTTGTACCTACAGGTGTTCATTCATGGTTACTTGTAAAACTGCTATTCTAATAATAATGTAAAAGCGAGAGTAGTGAAAAGAGGCCACTCATGGTAGAAGTGCAGCTTTAGGCTGCAGTTTTATTTCCTTTAGGCATTTTTAATCATTGTTTGCTTCTCTTAGTGGCCCCGGCTGTGCTCAAGTCATCTAAATTGAAAGCGGCTTGGCCGGGCGCGGTGGCTCACGCCTGTAATTCCAGCACTATGGGAGGCCGAGGCGGGTGGATCATGAGGTCAGGAGATAGAGACCATCCTGGCTAACACTGTGAAACCCCGTCTCTACTAAAAATACAAAAAAATTAGCCGGGCGCGGTGGCGGGCGCCTGTAGTCCCAGCTACTCGGGAGGCTGAGGCAGGAGAATGGTGTGAACCCGGGAGGTGGAGCTTGCAGTGAGCCGAGATCGCGCCACTACACTCCAGCCTGGGCGACAGAGCAAGACTCCGTCTCAAAAAAAAAAAAAAAAAAAGAAAGTGGCTCAATTTCCCATGACTAGCAATCCCAACAGATAAAACGAACACAGAAGGTTTGGGACAGGGAAGAGGAGAGAGGTAACCGTCAGTCATTCCCTACCACCAGGCCCGGGGTGGAAGCCTGGTGGCTCCCCACAATGGGAGGACACACACCTGTTTGTAATGCAGACCTGAGGAAGGATGCTTGGATAGTCCCAGACTCTGAAGGTAGGTCTTCAAGATGTTTACAAAACACTCTCTTGCCAGGGTGTGGAAAGATTAAATGGATGTTCTTCTTGTGAATAGAGACTATAGGCAACACAAGCATTATTGGATGTGGTTTCATCAATTGCTAGCCACAATTAAGGAAAAATTATTACAATGGCAGTATGGTATGCCTGATACTTGCTCATATATCCTATACTGTGATTGAATACTTAAAGCACCCTGTGTGTGTCGTAGGAATCTTTCTCACTGATGTAGAACCAAGGAAACTGGGGCAGATTAAGTTCACATAATGAGGGATCCAAGCTCCATCACATACAAGGATCCAAATTCCATCAGTTTCACGTGAGACCCTCAAATCTTAGTCCCTATGCTGGCTTGTGCTTCATTAAATATAATCAAGTATTAAGTGGCATTTTCTGAATGATATCTTGATGACAATCGGAGATAAGGCCAACTCACTGTCAACTCACTACAAGGCGTAGGTACCTGAAATAGTTTTATTTCTAAATAAAATGAGTTCACATCTTTAGATTACAAATAAAATACAATCTGTTTTTCATCTGCTTATTTGTATTTGTAACTTGTTTCTTTGCTTTGATTTTGAGGTCAACAAAATATTTCAATTACAATTCAAGAAAACGTGTTATTCCTTGGTAATATATGCAACTGGAGGAAATCATTTTCTGTATATGCAAAATCCAAGCTGGTCTTTTTCATAAAGATGTAAGAATTATAACCTCTGTGGCATGGACAATTTTTCCAAATAACATCATTAGGTAGGCTACAATTGAAGTTGTCAGCATTTTTCTGCCATGGAAGCATCTTATAATTAACTATATAACTCTTTTTTGCATCACCTAAATTACTGTTAAATGTTCTTTCTACACTATCTCTCTGGAAAACATTGTGACTTTAATCAGTGTGAATAAAGATGTTATTACTCAGACAAATGCTACCTGCAAGTGAATGTAAGAAATCAGAAATCACTGTTATACAAAATACAGCCTCCAGAGCTATCGGATATCCCACATGGTGTGGGAATCTCTATTAACCTCCCACAATTTCCAGCTAAATGAAAACCAGAAACGATAATTAGTTTCTGCGTACTGCCTTCTTTGTTGAAATATATACCTGGATGTAATTTACCAGAAGTTGTGAAATAAAGAACTGTGTCTTCTTGTGTGAAATTATTTCAGACACAGACTGTCTGCTTTCTGCTTTCACCAGATCTCCAATACATAAATTTCATCCAGTCAGCATATAATTTACTGTGGTGTTTTTTTGAACTTCGCCAAACGTACAAGCCACTTCTTATAATGAGTGTGTCCTTGGGTCCTGGGTGGCACCACATCCCAAGACCCTGCAGATGCAAGGTTCTCAGGCAGGCACAATGGCTGTTCTGCATGCTGCCTCTGGCTGGCCTGAGCAGTAGAGAGATGGAGTTTTCCTCCCACGTAGAAAAGCAAAACAGGCTGGGATGGGAAAACGCAGAAGAAAAGGCAGAGAACAATGCTGAGAGTTGAATCACATCATCAAAAGCTATTTTGTTGGAAATGGCTTGCTACCTGAGTAGGACTACCACTGAATCCTGTCTTAGAAATCACTCCTCCCGACAGTTGTTATTGTCCTGTGCACCAAGTGGTATAATCAACACGAGGTGAAGTCATGCATTATTGATCTTGAAAAATCACAGTGGTATCCAAAAAACATAACACTAATGAAGAAATTAAAGAGATTAAGATGATTTACCAATGTATGGACTACTATTTTCTATATATATTATTATCTCAAAACAATGTAACTTCTTTCTTTCATTCTTTATTACTATTTTTTGCCTTTTTAAAAACACATTTTTATTTGGAAGTAACTATAGACTCTCAAGATATTGCAAAGAAATGCACAGCATGGTCCTGTGCACCCTTCACTCTGTCTCCTTTGATGTTCACATCTCACAGAACAAGAACAAAACCAGGAAACTGACATTGAAACACACTTTATAGTTTATTTGCATTTCACTAGTTACACATACACTCATGGTGTGTGTGTGCCTGTGTGTGTAGTTCTAGGCTGCGCAAAAGTGGTGAGAAAGGACATCACTGTTTTATTCTTAATTATGGAGGGAAAGTATTTGGGCTTTCACCATCAAATAGATGTTAGTTGTAGGTTTTTTGTAAATGTTCTTTATTAAGTTGAGAAGGTCCCTCTCTATATCTATTGTCTTGAGGGTTTTCATTACAAATGGGTGTTGAATTTTAACTTTTTGACAAAATTTGCTTCCATTGATATAATCACAGGACTTTTTATTGTAGACAGTTGATGTGGTGAATTACATAGATTTTCAAATATTGAAGGGACTTGCATTTCTGGAATGAATCTGTCATTATTGTGGTTGGTTATTATTTGTATACATCGTTGAATTCAATTTGGTAAAATGTGTGGAGGGATTTTCCACCTTTCCTCATGAGAGCTACTGGGCTGTAGTTTTCTGTCGTTGTTGCTCTTGGAACGGTCTTTGGATTTGGTCATTAATACTGGCCACATAAGATGAGTTCATCCACCCCATACTATGTATAGAATAAATTACATAAAATTACTGTTAATTCTTATTTGAATGTTTTGTAATATTCTCCAGTGTAATCATCTGAGCCTTGACATTTCTCTATCAGGAGGTTTTAATTTACACATAGAATGTTTTAATTCTTACAAGACTATTCAGGTTATCTATTTCATCTAAGCTAAGCTTTGTTTGCAGTTTTTGAGCATTTATCCATTTCTTTTAAATTGTCAAATTTATGAACATGAAGTTTTTGGTGGTATTTACTTATGACCCTTTTCATGGCTACAGAGTCTGTTTTGATGGCTCGTTTTCATCCTGATATTGGTGGTTTGTTTCTTATTTTTACTTTGTCAGTCATTCTAGGGGGCAGTCAATGTTTTTTGAATCACTAACATTCTTTTATTAATTTTAGCAATTATATTCCCATTTTCAATTTTATTAATTTCTGCTCTTAACTTTTTTTTTCTTTTTTCTAGTGGGTTGAGGAAGGACATTAGATAGCTGATTTGAAATTGTTTTTCTATTCTAACATAAGCATTCAGCTGTAAATTTCTCTCTTACTACTGCTTTAACTGTAGTCCACTATTTTTCTGTTTCCACTATCATCAATTTATGTGATTAATAATATACACACGGACATATTTTCTCTTTAAGCCATGACTTATTTAGACATGTGTTCTTTTATTTCTGATTGCATTAAGATATTCCTGTTGCTTTCTATACTGATGTTTAGTTTCATTCCACTATGTTTGGAGAACACACTCTGAATGATTTCATTTTTACACATTTGATAAAAGAATTTTTATACATTTGATAATGTTTCCTTTAACATCCATGATATGGTCTCTATTGGTGAATGTTTCTGTGTACTTGAAAATAATGTATATGCTTTTATTTTGGTAAAATGTTCTATCAATGTTAATTAGATATAGTTGATTGATAGTTTTGTGTAGTTCTGTATTATTGATGATTTTATGTCTAGTGATTCTATCAGTTGCTGAAAGTGAGTGCTGAAGTTACATACTATAGTAAAGATTTCTTTAAAAATTTAATTTCAATTCCACACATTTTTGTTTCATGTATTTTGCATCTCTGTTGTTTGGTGTAGGCAGGTATCAGGCTGCTATACCTTCTTGGTGGGCAGATGCTTTTATTGTTATGTCATGCTCTTTTGTCCTCTACAATAGTATGCTTTGCTCTCAAGTCTACTTTATCTGGTATTAATATAGTCAAATCTGCATTTTTATTAATATTTTTATAACATGTAACTTCCATCTTTACCTATGTTTCCAGTGAGTTTATGACAGACAGTGTATAATTGGGTTTTGCTATTCTATCCACTTGAAAATTTCTTTTTTTGATTGGTGCACTTATATCATATACATTTAAAGTATTTATTAGTAGGTTAGAACTTGTTTCCACCATTTTTATTTCTTTTTTGTTTTTCTTTTTCTTCGTTATTGGTCGTCTTTTCCTTTTCTCTTGCCACTTAGGATAGATTTTCTCCTGTGCTATTTTCTGTAAATTTTATAGTTTTGCACTTTACATTTATGTCTATGATCCATTTTTAGTTAATTTTTGTGAAAGATAAAAGGCGTCTAGATTCATTTTCACTTTTACATGTGGATGTCCAGTTTTTCCAGCACCATGTGTTGAAGAGGCTACACTTGGTTATTGATTGCCTTTTCTTCTTTGTCAAAATACAATTGACTATATTTATGTAAATCTTCTTTAGGGATCTCTATTCTATGTCAGATATCACTTGTATTTTTTTGTTGTTGTTGTTCAATACCGCAGTCTTAATTGCTGTAGGTTTGTAGTAAGTCTTGAAGTATGGTAGTGTTGGTCCCAGACTTCCTTCTTCTTCATGTACCTTGATTTGGCTATTATGGGTTTTTTGACTCCCATATGTACTTTAGAATCAATATATTGATATGCACAATATAACTTGCTGGGATTTTGATTGAGATTTTGATGAGCTTATTGATCAAGTTGGGAAAAACTGACATCTTGATGCTATTGAGTCTTCCTATCCATGAACATGGAATATCTCTCCATTTTGTTAGCTCTTCCTTCCTCTCTTTTGTGTTTTTTGTTCCAATAACAATTTTGTTTTAGTTTTCTAAGACCTTGCATTGTTTTTCTGGTGTGCTTCATTCTTCTGGTACTGCTACAGCACCTACTCAACTCTTGCAGGCTCTGTCTGCTTAGGAATAAGATGGTTCCTTGGAATGCTTGCTATGCATGAATGACATTCTGTCAAAGAAGAGAAGCCACTGGGCCTGGATTTTCTTATGCCATTGGGCCAAGAAGAGGGAGGAACAGAGCTTTGTTGATGCCATTGCAAATTATAGCCAAGGCCACCTGCCTCTCCCCTGAGATGTGGGGCTGGAGTCAGGGAAGGCACACTGTGCCTTACCACCCACAGGCTAGGTAGTGTAGGGATGACTGAGTCCGCTGGGCTTTGTGTATTCCCACTGGATTGTACAACACTATGCTTCAGTTTCAGGGTGAGATTCGGGGATCCACTCTAGGTCTCTGTTGGGACCTCCTTCTTCCTGTCCTTTGGCCAGGGAGAGCAAGTTTTCTTGGATTGTTTTGTTTGGTCTCGATGATTCTGATTCTAGGTTACAGGACCCTTTGGTGTCCAGTCCAGAGGTATAAAGGAGATAAGAAAAATAACCTACAGCGTGGGCAAAGGTGATCCATTCATGTGAAGTGCTGAAAATAAATACAGTAAAATATTGGAATTTCTTCCCAAAAATACAGCTTTAAAATTATTTTTAAAAAGAAACACATAGATTGAGATTTGATCCATGTAATGAACGCTCACTAAAGACATGACTCTCTAGCTAAAGAATGAAAACTGTTAGATTGTTAAAATCAGCAAACAAATGTTGGTGCTTTAGAGGTATCTCTTAAATAGGAAAATAGAAGTAAAATTCATAAAATCTTAAAATTTTTGAAAGAGTGAATTGTGTATTTGTCAATCATGTGAAGGATAAAATATAAGATTTGAGCTAATGTCAAGTACCACTTATGACAGAAGATTAGTTTTATTAAAAAAGGTTATTGTTTTAAAAAACTACTTTTTTTACTTCAATAGAAATTTGTTTTTCATTTTAATAGCAAAAATATATTTGAACAGGTAATAACTCTGTTTTATGTAGCAGGGCTTGTTTTTTTAATTGTGAACTTTGAAAGTGCAAGAAAAGAATTTATTTAGTCTAAAAAACACATTCTAATTGTGTGATAGATATTATATATATATATAAAATTTCTCCTTATTGAATATATTATTTTCATTGTAAAAACAAATACCTACTGTCTTTTAAACCTTTCTCTCATCCCTTTAATTCTTCTGATGAGAAATAGCTGAACATTTTTGACTTTTGACAACTCACAGGAAAATATTAGTGAGGGTAAGATTCAAAAGAGGCTGCAATTTCGAGACTCTCTTAGAAGAAATTCTCATACTATGTTCTCTTATTGATTGTTGGAAGGGGCTGGACAAGATACATAGAAGGATTATACAGAGCATTTTACCCATTTTTAAAAAAATTAAACCCATTCAATTACAATTAACAATGACTATTGCAAGAAGTTGATGGAAAATTAAAATTCTGATTACCAAAACTTAAACTATACAGGTAACTTTATCTGATTCTTTTTCTTCGTTCTCTATTTATGTGTATTCCACAATTACTGTCTTTTTTGCTTCAACGTTTTATTTTTTCTCCCTTTTTATTTACAATATTTTCAAGAAAATAGGGACTTCTCTCTCTTATTGACTGACTTACAACTTTACTCCAGGCCTTCAGCCCCACCTTCATTCAGCCCACAAGCGTCACTGGTGATGCCTCACTGTGCAGTATGGGTATTGTTGTATCTGTCCTTCCAGAGGGCTGGGGGGATTTAAGTAGAAGAATATGAAACAAAAAGGACAAATTTAAAAAAGACAATCAATGATTTATCATTATTTTCACTTAGTTTTCTCCAGGACAATAAGTTCCTAACCAGGGCAGGGATCTATGTGATCTAATCTGTACTCCAGGATGACATTTTTCCAGTATTTCTTTGTGGTAAAATTCTATACCATGAACTTATTCAGAGGCATTGGAGGATCAGAAATACGTTCATGAGATTTGGCCATGTAATGCCTACATTGTGAAGGTTAAAGAAATTAAAGGCCAACAGAAATAAATGTAATAACACTGGATTTTGATTAAGGGATAAATTCTAAATTCCAGAGGATGAAGAATATAGCAAATAACACCTTTTAAAGTGTCAGTATCAATTACAGTTCCCTTTTGAAATCTCTGTATTATGCTAATGTTTAATTAACTTTTATTTACAGATTTTAGAATGGATTCTATGATTTGCTACATTTTAAATTTATTTTCTTCTATATTGTCCCAAGTTCTGATTTTTATTTAAGTATTATGATCTTGCCCTTTGATTTGGCACTTCCAATAACATTATAATCGCTAAAATTCTTGGCAAATGTATTGAAGCACAATCTGTAAAAAAATTAAATTTATTTTCCACTGTCAAAAGGGATACCCAAAAACAGTTTCTAAAAACTGACATTTTGGTTGATGAGGCTGACCTCAGTGCTGCATGAGGTGTCTTTGAAGACTGTTCTAATGTCACTAACTATAGAGTCCATCCTTGCTCTGCCCAGAAGGAAAATGTAGCAGTGCAGCAATATTTCATCATCTCTCACCTTTGCCTAATGAAATGCCACCTCATTGTTTACTCTCTGGGAAATACAGCAGAAGCCTCGTCAGCAGCCAAACCTAGTAAGTGTCATTTGTATCTGTTGGATGAGCATTTGCTATATAAATTCCTCTTACATAACAAAAGATATGGATTCCAAAAGAAAAGGGGCTGATGAAGCCCTATCTGCCATGTGAAGAACAGGAAAGCCACTCGTTAAGGCAACGCTTTCCTTCAGAAGCACAGATGGGGTGCACCTCATGACATGGGTGCTGTCGTAAGGTTTGGCTCCTGGCACCCAGCAGTCCAACAGCTGCGTGTGTGTCCTGAAATCTGCTACCCTCGGGTGGGCACCTTTAACAAAACCAACCCTAAGTTTGCTAGTCCTGCTGACCAGGTGCCTGGCCGAGGATCACTAGCAGAGGGACATTGTGGTGTCATGGCCGGCCACAGGCACTGTCACAGACATTGAGAACCCAGAACCTCCATGCGTTTACCCTTAATCATCATGTAGATTTACTGTCTTTAAAGATGCAGGACTTTGATGATGATCTTCATGACATGCACAATTTCAGGAAATGCTGACCTTCTAAGGTGAAACATTTTGGGAGATTATAAAATATAGAACCAGTGTCAAATAGCAATGAAGGTACTCTGATTACATAGGGAAACCAAAATCACATGCAATTAACCAGTAAATGCAATATCAATGCCAGTCCTACTATTTAATTAAATAATAAATTATTAAATATTGCAATGCTAGCCCTGGAAGAAACTCTACTGGGCTGTTGCTAGGGTAATATTTTTTATGTTTCCATATTGTATCATTGATTCCTATCTCTTTCAAGTCACAGGAATAAACTCAGAGGAATTTCATATTATATATTATTTGAAACATCTATATAAATCTACACACCTAGGCTTTCCTTTAACCTATATATAGTCTTTTAATGAAACAAGTTGTCTACAGTGTTACATGTAATTTCTTTCGATTTTAGCTAAAAGCAATATCAGCCTGTACCTTAATAGTTTTACACCCAGTCCTTCTTTTGAGGACCTCACCTATCACTTTCTGTAACTCTGACACACACACCCTGAATCTAACAATACGAAAAGCTTAATAGCCATAACTTGACTCTTGTGGTTGTCAGAACTCACCCCGAGAATCCAAAAGAATCTAAGTCTGAGATAACAGGAAGCAAAAGAAGCTATGACTCAAGATTTTACAGTTTTAACATTCAATACCATCAACTTTTATAGGAAAGGTGATCCGAACAACCTTCTCAGGAGGGATGGCAGCACTCTGTTGGGAGGAGGGACTACATTCCGTGTGTGGAAGTCACAGGATCCTTCACTCCTGCAAATGATCTTGGATTCTCCCAGGTATCAAGACTTCGTGTACCAATGACATTTTCTTATTTCTCAGCACTGTTAGAAATGTATGATTACTTAAATATATATATGCAAAATGCAAATTCATTAAACGATAATGAGATATGATATATATTATTTATGTAGACTATATATAGACAGAAAAAATCCATTTAAATAATACCTTTACCATAATGACTCCAAATTTTATGTCTTCAGTCCCATCTCTCCACTAAGCTCCTACTGGAAATTTCTCCTTTAAATCTTAAGTAAAAAACTTCAAAATATGCCCATAACAGAAAACTCTTAAATACCTCATCCACTCAATTGTTCAGGAAAACACCTTAGAGTTGAAATCTCAATTCGGTTCCCACAGACTTTGCTGTGCTGGTTCGTGTCTGTTTCGCACAAATACAGCTCAGTGAGCTTTCAATTTTCATGCAGAACTAGGGAATGACCTTCTTTGGTTCTCTGCTCTGTCATTCACCCCAGGTTTTGGGTTACATGAAAGCTTGTTCCTCTGAGCAGGAACACTGGGATTTATCAGAGTTTGCATTGCCTTGGAGAGAGTTCTGTCTCAGAGACCTACTCAGTGCAGAGCCAGGGAAGAAAAGAGAAGAACAAGATGAGCAACCAACCAACAGCACATCCATCCACTTGTGGGTGGATCTCCGGTGCAATCTACTTGCTTTTGTTTACTTTTCAGAGTCTAATGGCGGTTGTATTTTGTATTTTGTCCTCTTTTTAGTTGTCATCACCCAGACAGAGACATAAATGGGCTAATGATGGACTGATGTTGCTGGACAGCTTCTTCACTCCAAGAAGGCATTTCTGCTAATAAAAATATCAAAATGGACATGTGCATGCAAAGGTTAGGACTGAATCATGGCCATTCACTCATTCAATTCATTCAACTCAGATAAAAAACCCTGGTGTTAATCTTGACTTTATTCATTTTTGCACAGATGTCATTCAATTCATCAACAATGTTAGACAATATCTTTCAAAATGCATCCCTATCTACACAGTACCAAATTAAATAACAGCTATTTGGCACCAAACTAAAGAGCAGCTATTATTTTTGCCTAGTCTAACTCCTCCAAATTATTACCCTCTGCAGTTGGTTCTCCAAAGTGCACCCCAAGTGATTCTCTTAAACAGTCGTGTTTCACTTAATGACAGGGATACATTCTATGAAATGCATTGTTAGGTGATGTAATTGTTGTGTGAACATTGTAGAGTGCACTTACACATATCTAGGTTGTATAGCCTGCTACACACCCAGGCTCTGTGGTACAGCCCAGTGCTCCTAGGTTACAAACCTGCACAGCATGTTACTGTACTGAATACTGTAGGCAGTTGTAACACAATAGTAAGTATTTATATATCTAAACACAGAAAACATACGGTACAAATATGGTATAGAAGGTTTTTAAAAATGGTACACATGTATAGGGCACTCATCATGAATAGAGCTTGGAGGATTGGAAGTTGCTCTGGTGAATGAGTGAGTGAGTGGTGAGTGAGTGGTGAGTGAATGTGAAGACCTAGGACATCACTGTACACTACAGTAGACTTTATGAATACTGTGTACTTAGGCTATGCTAAATTTATAAAGTATTTTTTCTTTAATAATAAGTTAATATTAACTTAATTATTGTAAATTTTTTACTTTAAAGCCTTTTTACTTTTTTACTTTCTTGTAATAACTGCTTAAAACACAAACATATCATATAGCTGTACAAAAATATTTTCTTTCTTTATATCCTTATTGTATAAGCTTTTGTCTAGTGCTTAAATTGTGTAGTATTTATTTACTTTTTAAACGTTTTTTGATAAAAATTAAGACAATATCACACACATTAGCCTAAACCTACACAGGGTCAGGATCATCATTATCACCATCTTCCACCTCCACATCTTGTCCCACTGGAAGGTCTTCAGGGGCAATAACGGGCATGGAGCTGTCATCTTCTATGATAACAATGCCCCCTTCTGGACATCTCTTGAAGGACTTGCCTGAGGCTTTTTACAGTTAAGTTATTTTTTTCTAACTAAAATGAGTACATTCTAAAATAAAAATAAAAATGTCAGGGGCAGTGGCTCATACTTGTCATCTCAGCACTTTGGGAGTCCGAGGTGGGCAGATTGCTTGAGGTCAGGAATTCAAGACCAGCCTGGCCAAAATGGTGAAACCCCATCTCTACTAAAAATACAAAAATTAGCCAGGTGTGGTGGCATGCATCTGTGGTCACAGCTACTCTGCAGGCTGAGGCATGAAAATCTCTTGAATCCAGGAGGTGGAGGTTGCAGTAAGCTGAGATCACACCACTATACTCCAGCCTGGGAGACAGAGTGAGACTCTTTCTTAAAAAACTAAAACTAAAAATAAATAAAATTATAGTATAGTAAGCAAAAATATAAACCAGTGACATAGTCATTTATTATCATTATCAAATACTATGTGCTGTACATAATTGTATGTGCTAGACTTTTATGTGGCAGCACAGTGCGTTAGTTTCCATCAACATCACCACAAACATGTGAGTAACGCACCTTGCTACCATGGTACAATGGTTGTAATGTCACTAGGCAATAGAAAATTTTCAGCTTCATTATAATTTTATGAAACTCCCATGGTACATGTGGTCTGTCATTGACCAAAATATCCTTATACAGCACATGACTGTACATGGAAAACTACATTCCCTCTTAAAGCATTTCAACATCCAACATGCCTGGATAAAATCCCCCACTGATACCTGTGGGTAGCACTCTCCATCCACGCCACTCCAGGGCATGCAAATTGGTGAGTGTCGTGAGCTTTAGATGCCACAGCCTCCCGTAATGCTGCTGAGCAGAGCCCACTTTGAATTGGAGATCTCCAACTCACCCAGCTCCCCATGCCTTCCCATTTCATCCCCTCCCACTCTTGGGGCACCCACATATCTCACCACATTCACGTTCCTGCACTACCCTTTGTACAGCAAGTATGCTCCTTCCTCAATCTTTCTGCTTTCTCTCCTCTCTTGCTACAAGGTTCTTCTCTCAGTGATTTCTTCACCTCACTCATATCTCTGCCCAAACATCACATCATCAGAAACAGAGTCACTGGCCAATCTAGAAAAATGATTTTAGTGTATTTTATCCCACTTAATAATTGTTCTTACTAGTTCTAATTAGATATCATTCTGCATGCAAATTGCTTTATTATCCATTTTCTTACTAGAATATAGGCTCTATTGGGGACTGAATTTGTCTATTTTGTTTGTTGTCTTATCCCCATCATCAAGAACAGGGAAGGATCATGCTTGTGTATAGAAGGAGCTCAGTAAATATTTATTTAAAGAGTGAATGAATAAGGAAAGAATATCTGTGGTCTTAGTAATTATAACAAAAACAATTTTAAAAACCCATCATGCACAACTTGCAGGTATCTGTCTTCAGCATTTTGAGTTTCCACTGCAATTCATTGAATCTAAAATTTTGGAAGAAGATAGGAATTCTATTTTTTAATTAGAACTCAGCTCCCTTACGCACTGGCAACCTGTCACCAATAGGGGCTTCCTTCCTCGTTACTTGTGTTGAAGTCTTATTTTTCAAATATATAGAAAACCACAGGCTCTGACAAGGTTTCTTTCCCAGCCATCTCTCTATTCAAGGCATATGTATCACTAGACATCCCCAGGGCCCCGGAGGGTGTGAATGTTTCTCACACTGGTGTCCTGTTGTGTAGACCATCTTACATGTTCCTCCTCATCTCTGTAGGTTTAATCAGATTGTCAACTTTTTATCTATCTGGATTAAAATGACCCCTCTGTCATTCAGTCTTTCAGAAATTGCTAGGATAGTTTCATGTATGATAGGTTTCTACTGAATATGTTGTTTGTTGTAATGAATGTCATCTTTAGTACAATTCTATGGGCATATGTAATGGAGAACTTCCACCATATATTTATTCATTCTACATAAACTCATTGTTAGTGTTTATATCTACATTATCTACATTCCAAGTATTTGACCTGATTCAAATATGATTCAATTATGTATACACTTTATTTGGTTCATTTTTATTTTAGCTTATAATCGTTTCTAATAGTCTAGTTTCAGGATATTTTCATTATAATCTTTTCTAATATTATAGTTTCAGGAAATACTATAATTCTTCCTAATTTTCTAGTTTAATTGTGTTAAACTTCAGCTGTTCTGAATGATATCATTAATTATGCTAAGTACAACTAAAAATTCTCATTCTAGCCTTCTGGCAAAACACCTGTTGACAGTAACTTCACAACAGACTAGCTTGCAGGTGGTTATGTCCTACCTACTTAAACTAATTTATTTGCTTTAGCTAAATAGGAAAAAGCAATTTGAGGTAGGAAGAAATCTCATGTAGACTGACCCTTAAATCTTGTAGGCAATATTTGGCTCACAAGTCTCATGTTAGATTGGGGAATACATTCATCACCTATCATTTTTATAGTTGAGAAGCCTAAGGCCCAGATGCCTACAATGACACAACTAGCTAGTGACAAACAAGGACAGCCACACTGTGCGCCCATTTCACAGCCTGAACTGTGGCCTTATACTACATCTCATGGCTCAATTTATTACAAGAATCAAAGGAAAAGCACAGAGACATCTTCTTTCATCAAGGGACAGAACTGCTGATACGCTCACCTCTCCAGGTGCCTGTGTCACTCCGGAAGGAAACGGGCAGTTGTAAAATATTTGTCCTCAGAACTTATAAGCACATGCAATCTCAGAAAGACCATGGAACCCATGCAGTGCTCTGTATGCACAATAAAGGAAGAGTATCTGTAATGCTGTTTCTGACCCTACACTGATAGATGTCCATCTAATATAAATGCCTCTTAAAACCACTTCCTTAACTACATTTTAAAATAAATAAGGAAGACAGAGTCTCCCCTGAATAGAAATCCATTTATATACTCAGAAATCATTATTAAATTGTTTCTCATTCATTCCCTTGTCAGTGTAACCAACACAAGTCTTTTTGTCAGATAATAGCCCGGTATATCTTCAACTCTAAGCTTCATCTTCACCCAGTCTTTGACAGGTTTACAATAATGCTATTATTAAGTTCATGAGAAAAAGAATATGACAGAAGAAATATTTTCATATATATAATATATGTAAGTATATATATATCTGTGTGTATATATGTATATATGTGTGTCTCAGTGTGTGTTTGTATGTGTGTGTATACATATATACTCCCTTTTGTTTAAAATAATAAAACTTATCAAGAGATGCATTTGCTTTCAGCTTTGCCTCTGTAATGAGAGATGTTACACTGTGAAAAGCTCAATGATAATTACATTTCTCAACTCTTAATAAAATGTCAAGAAGAAAGAACAAGAATGAATTTGCTTAAGGAAAATAATATGGTCTGATGGATGTACATTTACACTTTCAAAAAACCTATGATTCTATCACTGAAGAAAAAGGTGAGTTTCATTGAAATCAAAGCAGAAGATTAGGTTATGAGTAACGAACATCATTAAGGATGTACCGCCAGTGGAAAGTGACCAAAGAGAGGAAGAATAATAACTGAACACATTCCAGGGAGACGAAGGAAAAGACAGAAAAGGAGTCTGTTTGTAGGCTTACTTTAATGATATATAGGTGAAGTCTATTTTGGAAAGAAATACTAATGTCAAGTCCAGCCCATATATGAAAGACATACTCCATAGAATAAAAAGAACTTCAGTTTCTGTCAATATGCTATTCAGTGGCCCCCATACAAGTGGTTTTGCTTTCTGTGGTTTCAGTTACCTGTGGACAACCTCTGTCCAAAAACAGGTGGAGATAGTACAATAAGACAGTTTGAGAGAGAAAGAGGACACAGTCACATTACTTTTATTACATAATATTGTTATAATTATTCTGTTATTTTTAGTTATTATTAATCTCTTATTGTGCCTGAAATATAAATTAATCTTTATTCTAGGTACAGTATGTATGCATAAGAAAAATCCTATACAGGGTATATACAGGTTCTGGTACTATCCGTGGTTTCAGGCATCCGGGGGGGTCTTGAAACATATCTCTCGAGGATGGCGGGGACCTAACATGTCGGATGTTCTGCATAACCACTGATTGACATGAAGAATGGGCTGGATAATGTTAATTGATTAATTGATTGCTTCAGAACACATTACTGAGCCAGAAAAGGGCCTCAACGTGCAAGCAGGTTGGGCCCAGGTCAGCTTCCATGGGGAGTGTCTTGGAATCTAGCGCTGTGCATTTAGCCCACACGATGGCAGGGTGTGCAGAAGACAGGACCTGCACCAAGGTCCTGGACAGTTACGACGTCCACTCAGGAATACCAGCATTTCTAAAGACAAATATCTTGAGATTCCAAAGGACGATTTGCCTGAGATTCTGTTACAAAGCTGATCCTTATGTAGACTTTCAGCTGAAATTCATGGATTCACAGGTGGGCTAAACACAAATATACATGACAATTGAAAGAGGGTTATCGGGGAGGATTAAAAATAATGTGCTTCCCCAGGGCTTGTGACCTCAGCTGGTGGAGATGAAAACCACAACCTCCCCAGAAACACTCAGCTTCAACCCAGACTTCAAAGAATTCCCACAGGTTATGTTCTAAAGAAAATAAACAGCTCACAATTAAAAATTCCACAAAAATTCCACAGACAGAAAACACAGCACGTAAGAAACGGCAGAACGATCAGACCTCAGGAATGGACCACAACAATTTAACTTACCAATTACCCAAAATGCAGATTATAAAATAATCCTACTCCTCATTTTAAGGAAGTAAGTAGAAGGCTGTAAATATAAACATGGGACAAAAGCATAGTTTTGGCAAAGAGTCAAATAGAACCTATAGAATTGAGATATATGATATTTACAAAATTAAATGTTAATGGGTATGTGCTTAATGAGATAGTAAAACAATTACCTCAAAAATACACAGAAATACAAAGAGAAATTAATAAATCTATTGTTGTAACAGGAAAAGTTTTACCTATAGGTCTCAGTAATTTGTAAACATAACTAATTTTTAAGATCAATAAGAATACAACATTTATGATTTTACAGACACATTCACACATACACATAGAGCAACTGAGAGACAGGACTAACTGGATTTCCTAGGCTGACTAAAAATCCCTAAGCCTAGCTGGGAAGGTGACAACATCCACCTTTAAACACGAGGCTTGCAACTTAGCTCACACCCAACCAATCAGAGAGCTCACTAAAATGCTAATTAGGCAAAAACAGGAGGTAAAGAAATAGCCAATCAACTATACCTGAGAGCACAGCAGAAGGGACAAGGATCAGGATGTAAACCCAGGCATTCGAGCCGGCAATGACTACCCTCTTTGGGTCCCCTCCCTTTGTATGGGAGCTCTGTTTTCACTCTATTAAATCTCGCAACTGCACTCTTCTGGTCTGTGTTTGTTACAGCTCGAGCTGAGCTTTCGCCCACCGTCTACCACTGCTGTTTGCCGCCATCGCAGACCCGCTGTTGACTTCCATCCCTCTGAAGCCGGCAGGGTGTCCACTGTGCTCCTGATCCAGCAAGGCACCCATTGCCACTCCCCATCAGGCTAAAGGCTTGCCATTGTTCCTGCACTGCTAAGTGCCTGGGTTCATCCTGATCAAGCTGAACACTAGTCACTGGGTTCCACGGTTCTCTTCTGTGACCCACGGCTTCTAATAGAGCTATAACACTCACCACTTGACCCAAGATTCCATTCCTTGGGATCTGTGAGGCCAAGAACCCCAGGTCAGAGAACATGAGGCTCGAGGAGAATTGCTTGAGCCCAGGAGTTTGAGAAGAGCCTGAGCAACATAGCAAGACCCTGTCTTTACAAAAATAAAAATAAAAATTAGCCAGACATGGTGCTGCATGCCTGTAGTCACAGGCTGCTTGGGAGGCTGAGGTTAGAGGATTGCTGGAGCCAAGGAGTTAGAGGCTACAGTGAGCTATAATTGTGCCACTGTACTTCAGCCTCGATGACAAAGTGAGACCATGCCTCTAAAAAAAAGAAAAAAGTAAAGAAAATAGTTTATTAAATGTATGAAAAAAATTAGCATACAGAAAGAAATAAATTAAGAACAAGAAGTAACGAGATAGAAAACAAATGTATAGTAAGAATAGATCAACAAATGGTAAGGTGGCTGTTTTAAAAAAATAAAACTCAGGAGATTTATTTAAAATGCAAATAGTAGCCACAGATATCAAAAAGAAAAATCATTTTCTGATTTCAAAACTTATTACAAAACCACAGTAACCAAAACATTGTGTTACTAACATAAAGACAGGCATATAGACCAATGAAATGAAATAAAGAACCCAAACATAGACCCTTACATATATGGTCAAATGATTTTAGACAAAGGTAGCAAGACCATTTGATGGGAAAAGGACAATCTTTCCAACAAATGTTTCTGGGGAAATTTGGTAACTGTGGTTCATTTTACAAAGCCAGCATTGCCTTGAGACCAAAGCCCAACAAGGATACTACAAGAAAAGAAAGGTATAGATCAATACCTCTGATGAACATAGATATAAAAAATTTCAACAGCCCTAAAGACTCTACTGAAAAACTGTTGGAACTAATTCGCAAATTCAGTAAAGTTGTAGGATATAAAGTCTATACACAAAATTCAGGAGTGTTTTTATACACTAATAAAAAATTACCCTCCTCCCCAAAATTAAGAAGATAATCTAATTTACAATAACTGCAAAAACATGGTGATAAATTTAACTAAGGAGGTGAAAGATCTCTACATTGAAAACTATAAAATTGATGAAAGAAATTGAGGACACAAATAAATGGAAAGATATCTCATGTTCATAGATTGGAAGAACTGATAGTATTAAAATGTCCATACTACCCATAGACATCTATGGGTTTTATACAATCTCTATTAAAATTTAGTGACATTTTTCACAGAAATAGAAAAAGCAATCTTAAAATATATATGGCATCAAATAAGACACTAAATAGTCAAAGCAATCTTAAGAAAAACAAAAAAACAAAAAACTGGAGACATCACAGTTCCTGATTTCAAACTATGTTACAAAGCTATAGTAATCAAAGCAGCATGGCACTGGCATGAAAGCAGACACAGAGACCAATGGAACAGACTAGAGAGCCCAGAAATGGACTCATTCATTTATGGTAAATTTATTTCAGAAAAAGATGCCAAGATGACATTGTAGGGAATGGACACTCTCTTCAATCTGTCTTTGAAGTACTGGGAACAGAGCACAACCACAGACTATAATAGGGCCAGGGGTGCTGAGAATCCCCAAGTCAAGTCTTGTCAGATAAGAGAATCAAAGTGTAGAAATAGGTCCCCATGTACACTGGTCTATGCAATCTCTGAGAATCCTGCAGGGGTTCTGATCTCCTCTTCAGAGTTTTTAAGTAAGTGCCTTTAGCTTTGGGGGGCTTAAAATATAGATTGAAAGGGGAAGTCATTCAATAAAACCAGTTCCAAATTTTTTTTAATCCTATCTCTGGAAGTCCAAATGATATAACACCTACATTTGGAGTTTCTCTGAGTGAAGAAAGGCCCTAACATTCTCCTCTCTCTCCAGGACACATCTGAAGGGTCCCTGTGGTAGGCTCTAACATTCCTCACATGTACCATGAACCACACCTCATTGTGAACCTAACATGTTTATTTTCCTAGCTTTAGTTACAGTTGCTACATTTATGTATCCATCAACTATCTATCCATCAACTATCTAGCTATCATCTATCTATTATCTATCTATCTATTAATCTGTTATAACTTGTCATTGTTTTTTATTTTATATCCTACTCTTGAATAAATCCAAGAAATTATAGCTCGTTTCAGCCCCAAACAGCCAAATACACAACTGAAGCTCCCTGAATGTGTGAGATCCAGACCACATGTGTGACTATACATAAACATCTTACACCGAACACTTTGCCAAGGTTTAACACATTATTTGTCATCAGATTTTCTTTAATATGAAACCACTAGTAAAACCCTCTCTTATTTGGGCTTGTTTAACCTATGTCCAATTGTCAGTTCTTGAGCAAGCTAGAATTATTTCCCCCCTGAGGATGAGAAGAACGTTCGTGTTGGGATCCAGAGACACTCAACTCTTACCTTCATTCTGAGGCCCTGGTCTTACATGAAGACCACTAGGGTGTTGGTGCACAAAATTAAGTTATAGGGGTAGTCTGTCTTTTTCTGCTTTTATTCTTGGCTTTATGTGTTTAGAGGTGCATAATATAATATCTAGGCCTATCACACACATTACACTCCAACACAAGACAAAAAGCCACAGCTAATATTTGTCAATTATGCAAACATTTTTATATGTTTTGAAAATTTTATGATATTTTAAAAATTTCTTTAAAATTGTGCTATGCTTGTCATTGAAGTCAAATTTCTCCTTAATTAAACTTTCTACTTGTTTCTACTCTTAGAACTATACTTCTTCTGAATTAGACAGCAGGAAAATATTAAAGAAAAAAATGAAAAAAAATAACAGTATAGAACATACTTACTCCAAATTTTCTGGTAACCTCTGCCTTGAATCCTGTCCCTTTCCACTAAGATACATCATAAGTAATATTCTCCCAGTTTTCCACAGCAGGAACTCAATTCCAGACAACATTAAGTCACATTTACATAACATTGCATCCATCACTGGCCATGACAAGAGCAGGGATTTTTTTCTCATCCCTCCTAGATGACAATAATGCTGCATACTCTACAGCAAGCCCACTCTGACCTTTCTAGTCCTGCTTGAATAATATCAGGTTGGTGCAAAAGTAATTTCTGTTTTCTCTGTTGCTTTTAATGATGAAAACAGCAATTACTTTTGCGCCAATTCTAATATATATCCTGTGGTTGAGATTTCCAATCACAGCAATTGCTCTTCTCCATTCCCAATAAGTCCACTCAGACGCCTGCACTTACTGCTCACTAGAGAGAATGAATCTTGCTCAAGGATTTCCATTAATGTCATTCTCAGTTGGAGGTTGACAAGATCTCCAAAACTTTTTTCCCCCAGCTCTAGCATTTTATCAATCTGTTTTACAATTCATTTAAAGAGTTCGATCTTTAAATGGCCTGTGATTTGTATTTCTGGTTAGGGATAGAGGCCATTATTTTTTTCTGGACCTCTGCATTACCTGATATGTCTGACCTTAACCATGAGGACGTATCTGGAAGCTCTACCAGAGTAGTGAAGCTACTCACATACCATAAAGATAATGCAGAGTTTCTATCAATATGGAAATACTTTTATTCTCTTCAGTCAGACTGATTGGTTTAAGAGAGGCACACTGGGAGAGATGACAGAGAGACGGGACCTTAAATCACCCAAATGGGTCAACTATTTTAATAGCTGTATTTCCCACCTTCCATTTTTAATTTCATTCATTGATTCATCGAATACCTTCTGAACATAGACATGTCCATTAACTGTATTAGATACAGGAGAAGGAGATGAAAACAGAGTCCCTGTCCTCAAGGAACCCTGTTATGTCAGTCAAGTCTACATCTCTTTATAAAACCCAAGAATGTCTATAAACGGCCTGTAAATTGCAGATAATTTCCTGGGCCTTGTTTCACACTTTCTAGTCTTTTGAGAGTTATATTCTAAATCAAGCTTGTCCTACATGTGACCCAGGACAGCTTTGAATGCAGCCCAACACAAATTCATAAACTTTCTTGAAACATTATGAGATTTTTTGTGATTTCTATTTATTTGTTTTTTAGTTCATCAGCTATTGTTAGTGTTAGTGTGTTTTATGTTGTGTGGCCCAAGACAATTCATCTTCTTCCACTGTGGCCCAGGGAAGTGAAAAGACAAGACACCCTTGTTCTAAATGCTTAACAAATATCAATCATATCTAATATTTCTTAATGTTGTTTCCAAACATTCTATTTTTGATGTTTGTGGTGTGGGGGAAGTTCTACAAATGTTGCCAGCAGATAGAGCCACCAGTAGTTACTAGGGCTTTTTACATGGGTGAAATTCAGTCAGAGAAGAGAAAATAAGTGAAATGATACCACAATTACATCTTCTCAATACCATATGAGAAAATGGGAATTGTCACCGATGGCTCTGCAATGAATCGCCTGATGTGAGTGCGTGGCCTTCAGCTCCACTCAGTCATGACGATGCTAGTTCTGAGCAGTGAGTTGAGGGTAGTAGCGGTTGAATGCTAAGAAACAGCCATAGAGGAGCAGTGTCTCTTAGCCAGGGCTATGTTTCAATAGACATTCTTTTGTAGTCCTATTAATTTGATGTTGTTTACAATATTCACAAACATACTTTTTTCCCTGAAAAGCAATTGACAGGCTTCACCAACTGCCACAGGGGTCTGTGGCATACAAATCTTACTTGCCTTGGTTAAATTACCTCATATTCCTGTGCTTATCTTAAAATAATTATAGTAATGTCTATCTCATTAAATTTGTTATGAGGATTATATGAATCAATATACACATGGTGCGCAGAGCAGCTTGTGACTCACACTGTGAATTTAATGTGCTCACTAATTGCTGTGACTTCCTGCATTAGACTCTCCTGGGCATGAATCTGAACTCCATTATAAACCATTGCATGATGTTAGCTCATCATGGACTCTTCTGGATGTTAGTGTCCTAACCCACAGGAACCCAGAGCTATCAGGAATCCTGACGGAGGCAGACAGAAGCTCCAAGAAAAAACATGAATGCACTTTTTAAGTGCCAAATAATTGTATGTTTTATGCTGTAATTTTCATTGTTTGTACTGAATAATAAAATGCAGAGATAATCTCAAAGTCACTTCAATGATTTTGAATTTCTACTAAATCTAAGGGACGCAAGACGAAAACTAGCTTGCAGTCACCTGAAAAGGAAGAAAAAAAATTTTGAGATTAACTTTAGCCATTTACTACTCCTAAATACATATATATATATAAAATTGAGCTATGATAACTGCTTCTGTTCAGTAACTGGCTTAAAAATTAGCCGGGTGCGGTGGCTCACGCCTGTAATCCCAGCACTTTGGGAGGCCGAGGTGGGCGGATCACGAGGTCAGGAGATCGAGACCATCCTGGCTAACATGGTGAAATCCCGTCTTTACTAAAAATACAAAAAAAATTAGCCAGGCGTGGTGGCGGGTGCCTGTAGTCCCAGCTACTCGGGAGGCTGAGGCAGGAGAATGGTGTGAACCTGGGAGGCGGAGCTTGCAGTGAGCCGCGATTGCGCCACTGCACTCCAGCCTGGGCAACAGAGTGAGGCTCCGTCTCAAAAAAAAAAAAAAAAATTATAAATTTTTGCTTCTCATTCTCAGTGTCTCATGCAAAAAACAGGACAGGTCATCACAGATAGATGAGTTGAAATTCTATATTTAAATTTAGTTACAATTAAAAATGTTAAGAAGTAATATGTTCAGTTTCCACCTTCAAATGAAAGCACATCTTCCCTGTTGTTAACTCTACCTACAGTTGAGTAGGAAACAAGCACAGAAAAATGCCCCAAATCCATTCCTTTAGAGCTGGGCACTGCTATTCCTCAACTCATTGCATGATGTTTGAATTTTATATTAAGATTTAGGTATAATTTCATTTTAAGTAGCATTTCACTATTTTTTCACACTAGATACATAAATTTAAGAATTCTTTATGATTTCTAGGTTAACATAGCCTATTTTTTCCCAATGTCTATTTCTGGAATATATAAATTGACATCATTTTTGATCTCATGATCTGGAATACATAATTGAGATCATGTATATTTTATATGATGGATTGAATGGCAATTTTTCTAAGAAACATCTTTAATTTTACAGTGATTTTTAAATCCTTGTTACAAAACAATATGAGGTCAGGCCAGCTATACCTGGTTCCTCTGAGGAGAGCTGAGGGCGATAAAAATACATACAGTTCACAGGTCTCATACTGTGTAAGCATAATTTTTAAGATCTTTAGTGGGGTCCAGAAATATATATTTTTAAGATATTTCCAGGGAAATTCTTATAAACATGCAAGGTTCCTGGTAGTTCCTTCCCATCCATTAGAAGGGAACAATGCACTCAAG
Source organism: Pongo abelii (assembly GCF_028885655.2). NCBI lineage: Eukaryota > Metazoa > Chordata > Mammalia > Primates > Hominidae > Pongo > Pongo abelii. Next base: position 2,320,190 of record NC_071992.2, on the reverse strand, counting down.
ATTCCAGTATCCACAGGCTTACTAGGTAGGAAAGGGTTAAACCAATGACGTGACTTACCCCAGTGCATTAAGTTGCTTTCTTCCCAGATGCCAAACACACACACACACACACACACACACACACACACACACTCTGAAAGTGAGATGTGTGTTGCTTCTTGTGCCTCTATATTGTTAACCTGTATTTATTAAAAAGAATGTTTTAAAATCAAGCCAGATGACATACCTGTTTATATGATAGGGTTGTGATATAACATAGTAAGGACGGGATTAGAATTTGTAACCTTTCATGAGAAATGCTCAAAAGCAATATTTTTGACCTTCAAAATAGAGAAGGTTGTATATCCCACAATATATAGTAGTATTATAACATTTATTTTCACCCATATGTCCTAAGGTAATGCATATTTTTTTCAATGAGCATGTTTTGTTAACATTGTTGGTTCTCACAGGCACCTGTTTGCTTAGTGGATGAGGAAGATACACCCTGTTGGATACAACAGAGCGTATAATGGTAACCTGTGGTAATGAGGCACCTGCCTCCAGGACGCTTACCTGTGAATTCATCCTCACTTTAGTCATAGACAAACCGCAGCATCTGTCAGTGTTGGCAGGTCAACACTCGCACACACCAACCCACACACACACAACACTCTCCCACACCTCTGGCACTTTAGATTTAAACTTCACGATCATGTTGCAGTTATGGTCTGATGAATAATAATCTGACATTGAGGTGATTTTGCTTAAAAAAATTGTTTTGGGTCCCATGCTTCCATCAGAGGAGAGAGCATTAATCACACTCTTCAGCAAATAGGACGAGTGCATTTATTTGGCTTCAGCGTGGACGAGAGAGTGGGAAGAGAGCAGCTAAAGGTGATAAAACATCATTATATATGATTATGGTGAAAACAACTAGAGCCAGATATTTAAATTACCCTTTCTAATACTTGGAACAATTCCAGAAAATTGATGTATTTTTCTCTGCTTCTGAGGAGCTTAGAACTGACTGGAGGAGACAGTGCAATTCAAATAGCAATAAATGCAAATGATAGAAATGAAACCCTGTGAGCAATGCCTACGGCAGCTGCCTGGGGCCTGCGTGAGACCCTCAGGGCTCCTCAGAGGTCAGAGGCCCAAACCACACCTCAAGCCACGCAACTCTGTGTTGCTTATTTGCTTTGTTCCTTGGCAGACCAAACGGGGAGTGGGAGTAAAAGCAACACCTGCTCCTGAAGAACCAACTCTTAGACAGTCTTCATCTTTCCCAAAGAAAAGCATGTGACTAGATACTTGAGATGTTTTAATTGCTGTAATGCAGGTACCTATTTTTAAAAGTCCAATATTAATAGTATCCTGGACTTTTAGGAACCTCCTCTGCCTGCCACTGCTGTTTTCCATTTCACGGCAGCAAGTGGCTTTGAAAATGTTAGCTGCTTTTTCCGTATTTACTTTCACCTTTCTAAGCAGACTGTTTACCCGGGTTTATCTTTACCTTTCAAGTTCAGACATGTCACTGGTTTTCTGCTGCCCCTTTTGGCTCCATTCCACCTGCATCCGTACGAACCGGCTGCTGCACCTGAAGCCTGAGTGGCCACAGCATCATTGAGTCAGAGGCCCGTCTACACCATCACGACAGCGGTGTGGCATCTGCACAGAGATGAATTGCTCTGTGTGTATAATGACACTGATTTCATTGTACACTGTTTTTTTTTTCTTGCCTCAATCTCATTGTCTCACGTTCACGTTTAATGAGTGTCCTACATGATTGTCACTCATTTTGGCAAAAATCGCAGAAAAAAAAGAAACAACAATATAAACCCCTCCTGACTTGATTGTACACACACATCCGAAAATTAATCTGCTTCGTTTTTTTTCCCCTTGCAGATACGTTTCTCTTGGCTTTCTGCGGTACTCCCGCCTGGCTGTTATCAGTTCTGCTTCTGTGATGGTCAACATTGAGTGTCAACTTGATTGGATTGAAGGGTGAAGTACTGTTCCAGGGTGTGTCTGTGAGGGTGTGGCCTAAGGAGATTAACATTTGAGTCAGTGGACTGAGAGAGGCAGACCCACCGTTAATCCCGGTGGGTGCCATCTAATCAGCTGCCAGCATGACCAGGATAAAGCAGGCAGGAGAAGTTGGAAAGAGCAGATTTGCTGTGTCTTCCGGCCTCCATCTTTATCCAGTGCTGGATGCTTCCTGCCCTCGAACATCTGACTCCAAGTTCTTCAGCTTTTGGACCCTTGGACTTACACGGGTGGTTTGTCAGGAGCTCTCGGGCCTTCGGCCATACACTGAAGGCTGCACTGTTGGCTTCCTACTTTTGAGGTTTTGGGACTCGGACTGGCGTTGTTGCTTCTCAGCTTGCAGACAGCCTATTGTGGGACTTCATGTCGTGATCCTGTGAGTCAATGCTCCTTAATAACGCCCTCTTCATACATATATCTATCCTGTTAGTTCTGTGCCTCTAGAGAACCCTGACTCAAACAGCTACCAAGCTCTTATCATAGCCATTCCCTTTCACCTGTCTGGGAGTGTCTTCTCATGCATAGTTTAATGAAGACCACTGTTTCCTAGATACCATGTCACCTTCTTTCTCTGTTTGTTTGTGCACTACAACAAAATATGTCCTGTAATAGGTTACAGAGAAAAGATGCAGGAAGAAGTACACATTTTCAGTATTAAAATATCTGAGTGTCTACTTCATCCTCTCACCAGTATGACTGAGCGTAGAATTTTAGAATGTTTCCTTAGAAATTTGAAGGCATCTAATATAACATGGCTTATATAAAATAGCTGGGTAATTGAGGAGGAGATGAATAAAAAATAGTAGTTTGGACTGGGCACGGTGGCTCATGTCTGTAATTTCAGCACTTTGAGAGGCCAAGGCAGGCAGATCGCTTGAATCCAGGCATTTGAGACCAGCTTGGCCAACACAGCAAAACAACATCTCTACTAAAAATACAAAAATTAGCCAGGCATGATGGTGTGCACCTGTAATCCCAGCTACTCGGGAGGCAGATGTGGGAGGATCACATGAGCCCAGGTGGTGGAGGTTGGGGATTGTGCCACTGCACTCCAGCCCAGGCGACAGAGTGATACTCAGTCTGAAAAAATAAATAAATAAATAGGTAGTTGGTATATATTCTCATACCTCCCCTTGGTATTCTGGGTCAATCCACCCAGGCTACAAAGCAAGTGCCTTGTTTGCCTGTTGGTTTAGAGGTATAAGAGTCACAAAGTGTCTGGGTGAGAATCTCAACATAAAACTCAATGGGAACCCTCATCGTGCCCCTTTGCACAAGTCTTTCTCCCTTGAACATTAAGGTCTTAAGATCTGCAAATAATCTGAGCCCACGGTTGTGGGGATCAGAAAAATAAAAAATGCAAGTGGAGTCTTGGGTTAGTAGTAAGAGAAGCCACTTCACTGTTCACCTTGTGATCACTGGACCTTCCTATTTTGGCTGTGGGAGAAAGTGGCGTTACGTAGTGTTGGTTCAAAGTAGGACTGCATACTAATCTTCCTTTGTGTGGTTAGACAGCTGGTCTCTCAACTGAATCTCCAACAGGCCTCTCTTATTCTATAAAAAACGGGCCTCTCTCATTCTGAGTTGTGGATATTGAATGAGATAAATGAATTCCATGAGTGCAAGCTCATTGTCCAACTTTTTTGTCTCTGAAATGAGTTGCAAATTAGGGAGCCCTGTTGTGTGAGATAATGGTGAAAGGGCATTCAATAAGAGAGAAGCATTGCAAACAGGAAAAAGTGTTGTATCCGGAATAAATGTCTACTCCAGTGATAGCAAATTGTTATCTTCCACTATCATGAAAAAAATCCAATGAGAATAACCTGCCACCAGGTGGCTATGTGACCCTCCCAAGGAACAGAGCCCTGCTGTTACTAAACACTCCCCTCTACTGCTGGCCTCTCGGACACTTAACAGTGGCAACAGTTTGATCAGTCTCAGTGAAAGGAAGTCAAGGCTGTTGAACCAATGTATGGCCCACATGCTTGCAGCCATATGCACTTTGTACACGAATACATTGAGCAAGCTCCCCTGAGGCTGGGGAAGCAGAGTAGACACCTTCAGAATGGGCCAGACGAGTCAGCTGATGACATAAAATCCCCCGTGAAGTGTGTGTCCTATTTAAGAACCCACTTGGGGTGCCCTACCCAATTTAATACCTTCCATATGCCTCCTTACCATATATATATTATCTTTCACCAAGACTCCAATCTTGCTCTTCTTAAGTCATTAACTATTTGACTAAACCACTAGCATTCTCTGTGAGTCATTGTAGATGCATACCTCTGTGCCTCTCTGTATCCAGGGAAAGTGGGAAACCAGATTACATATTAAAATTATGCCCAGTAGGTAGCTTTCTTCTCGCCATATCACTTACTAGTTGAATGCTAATCCTATAGTGTTCTATCCCCAGCTGGTGGCTGCTGTCAAGATATTATGAATAATCACTTTTACACCAAGCCTGGGTACCACCCCCAATCAACTCCCCACAGGGAATGCCTCATAAAATCATAGATGCCAGCTGAGAAAAACAGCAACACCACAGAAATAAATGCCATGAGACTCAGAGCCACCTGTTCATTCAAACTGTTTAAGACTTCGAGAACTGTTCAAGCATAAATTTGTGTATGTGCACACCCCAACATTCCACTTGGTGGATCAGAAAACCCCTGTCAACAATGAGCATCAGTTTTCATGGTCACTTTATGCCCAAGGTTAGCCATTTGTACAAAGAATCAATAGCAAGCCATGAGCTGTTTTTCACAAAGGAGTGGTTATCTACAGAGAGAAGTATGGCTGTGTTCTTCATCATTAGGGGTTAGACCCTGAGTCTTCTATTGGGATGTGTTAAATTGCTTACAACATTCCCCTTCCCCGAAACTCTTGGAGCACCAATGGATCTACAGATCATAAGGTGAAAGTGGCAGAGTGGCTTTTTTAAAGACTGAATCTGCATCAGTGTTTTGCAAAACCACTTAAACCCAGCAGCTTTAAAGGCTACAAGGAGATGAAAAATGCGGTTATCTGTCCTTACCATTAAAGACGATATGTGAAGTGTCCCCAGCAGTGGGCCTGGATTTTTAGCGCTGCTCATCCTATTAAGGCATTGCTAGGCCTTAGGGATCTTGCTAGGTTTTGCTATTTAGATCCAATCAGAGTGATGTCATCAATACAGTGGACCAGTTCTTGTTCTGTGAAGACTTAATGCAAAGTCAGAGTCCCTACCCAGTGAATCATGATGAAGAGCTGGAGAGGCCACACATTCTAGCATATGACAGTGAGGGTGTACGCTGTTCTCGCTGCTGGTTGAGGGCAAGTGGGTTCTTGAGTTCCTCATTGCTATGGAGAAGAAAGCATTTTCCAGATCAACGACAATTTCCAGGGAGCATCGTTTCTTCCCTCCAATGAAGAGGCTATGTCTATGATGGCCTTCTCACTTCTCAGTGATTAAACTTAGGGCTGTTCCTATTTATTCTCCAGGATATGGCTTTCTTCCCTTTGGTCCACAGTGGCAATCTGAACAGGGAAACAAAACTTTGCATTATTCAAGTCTTAGATAATGGTCCCATTCATTGCAATTCCACAAGAAATAGAGCATTGCTTTTCAGTTACTATCGTGGTGGAAAGGGGGAGTTCCATACGTTTCTAGGTGGCATTTCCTACCATCAAAGGTTCTGCCCCTTAAGGAGACATTATGAGGTATCTTTTAGGCTTTGAGCGTGCTTATGCCAGGTACACTTTCAGAAACCGGTGAAATCGCCATAGAGTGGGTCCAGGGATCATGAACCCAATGGGCAGGCAAAAAATGCCCTATTTGATTTGATTTCCATATGGCCTGATGACGGTGGCATTTTCAGCTCCCCTAATTTAGCATTCATCTGAACAGTATCTAATAATCTCTATGGATCTTTCCCGCAGATCATCATCATCCTAACACATGTGCAGAAGATCCTTTGGAAAAGGTTGGGGGACATCATGACAGAGTACACATTGTGGCAGAGTCACGACTCCCTTGCTCTAGGGCAGGAGGCCTTTTCAATCAAGGTGTTGGGATCTGGTAGAAGTTTTGGAAATCAGGAGACTTTCTGAAATCTCACCTTTCAGATCTCACATTGCCCTCCTGGGCAAGTTAGAATGTGATTCTAGCTGAGGGTCTGGGGACAGCGAGGGGTTAGCAAGTGAGAATTCCACCTCTCACATGCCCCACCTGGGGTTCGACAGTGTTTCCAAGCAGGGAACCTCTAGACTTCTTTCTCAACTCCAGTGGGGGCGGCTGGGTTTCAGCTCTGCCCCCTGGTGCTGTTCATCCACCCATCTGGCTTTGAAGATCATCTCCTTCTCACATGCATTTGTAAAATCTCTCCCTTCTGTATCCTTGTCCATTTTGTTTTTAACTTTTTAATTATTTGGGGACCAATTTAATCAGTTCTAGGGAGGGAGCCAGAATGAGCATATTTGTTTAATTTTCCATGTTTAACTAAAAACCTTCCCACTGTTTATACATTTTCTCACTTCCTCATGGAATGGAAAATAAAAGGGCAATATTGCCCAATCGACCACTGAATGGGTGGCACAAATGATTATGAACCATTCCTGATGGGCTATTTTCCTGAAAAGGAGGTGTTTTCATTTTTCCTGTCTTTTTAAAAATTTAGGTTTATGCAGTTTCTTTAATCTCATCCTTGGTACTTTTTTGAAGGCTTCAAAATCTTGAATGAAATTGCCATGCCGCTTTTTATTTTCAGAATCTGTTTCTCATTCATTTTTAATGTGGTATGTAGTCACAGCATTTTGATTTTATGGTATTTTTCACAATATAGAATATATAGTAATACATCAATGTTCCTTTCCTCCGTGCTTAAAATGCAGAAAAACAAGTAAAAATTAGGCATTTGCAAACTTTCACCTGCATAACACAAAACCACAGCACTGGGGCACACAGTAAATATTCACTAACTTATAACCAGAGGCCACAAATATTAGATCTTTCTTATAGTCCAACAGGTCCTCAATTCTCTTTTTTTTCAGCCTCCTTTTCCCTCTGTTGCTGTGAGTGCTGTGTTCTCTGGGTGCACAAATGAGTTTGCTGGCTCTGCTCTCTACCCTCTGTTCTTCTGCTGAGTTCATCAATGGCTCTGCCCTCTACCGACTCTGTTCTTCTGCTGAGTTCATCTAGTGAGTGTTTCTTTTTTGATTGTTGAATGTTTTAGTTCTAAAGTTTCCATTTGGTTCATTTTTCTTTTACATATGCATTTTTTAATATATGCTTTGTTTCTCCCATGTTTGGAGTGTGGCTGCCTACAAGAGCATGCTGAGAAGATCATTCAGATCTGCAGATCATTCCAGCCTCTGCCGCTCTCTGCTGGCATCCAAGAATGGTCCTTATCTTTCAGTTTGAGATCCTCTTCCTTGCATGCGGCATGGTTTTCTAATGAAGCTGGGCATTTCTGTGTCATGTTATGAGACGTGGATCTTACTGAGCCTCTGTTTCAGCTGCTGTCTCTGACACCACCCAGCTGGAGAAGGGGCCCTGCCCCGGTGCTCACAGGTGGGGAAGGACGTCCAGGTGCCCACTCAGCCTCCGCTGACCCTGAGGCTGTGGTGGGGGTCCCCTTGCTACTGCCCGCAGCAGTGGGAGCTGCAGGTTTCCTTGGCCTCCACTCACACCTTGCTGGCTGGCAGGGTGTGTGTGCCCCAGACCTGTTCCTGTAGACCCAGCAGTGACCCCACAGGGCTTAGGGATGCCTCACTAGGTCCTTGAGAGAGTGGATGTTTAGGCTCATGCTTTGTCCTTCGTGGGGTAGGGCTGGGGGTGGCGACAGCTTCTCTGCGGTGTTTGATGAGAACAGAGGTCCTGGTCTCTCCTTAAGCTCCTCTCTCCGGTTTCTCGGGCTGGAGAGAGCCGCTTCGCATGAGGGTCTTTTGTTTGCCTCCATTGGTTTTTCCAGGTTGCTGGCTTCTTCTGCTCCAATTCTGGATTCAATAAGGCAAGAAAAAAATCTCAGTCAATGCAGTACCCACTGTTCCTTGGATTCTGCATCTTCTTTTCTTCTCCTCACCTTTTGGAGTTTTCTGACAGTTTCAGAAAGTAAAGGGAAAACCTCCCCTTTGCCTTTTGAAGGTTCACTGAAAAGCACTGCCAAGGCGCAGGTTACCTGGAGAAAAGAAATGGGAATTTATGAAGGTGTATGTGTAAGCCTTCAGAATGAAGACCAAAGATCCAGGGGAAATTGTCCTTTTTATGCCTGGGTTCAAAAAGTATAGACAGCTGTGAAGAAATAGGACTGGACAAAAAAGGGTATGATCTAAGGCAAAAAACCAACTGGGAGACCCAGCGTTGCCTGTGTGTCTAGACTCCTCTTGGCCTCTCTGAGCAGTGTTCCTTCCTTCTGGGCGTGGGGCAGGACCCCCTCTGGAATGGGGGTCTCATGACTCACAGTCAAACAAGGTAGGTCAGACCATCTCTTCATGGTCAATTTTTACACAGAAGACTGGAGGGTAAGTGAGAGTCATATTTTTGTGTTTTATGGCTGGCTTTCAGGGAAACGGGTTCTGGTTTCTGTGAGTCGTCTTGGGGAAGAGGGATTCTGGTTTCTATGGCGCCTCAGGAGAAAGGGACTGAGAGACAGGCAGGCAGGAAGAGACCAGAGAAACTTTTGCTTCTGTGGCTTCATTTTGGGGTGTTGCTTCCTGAGCCCCAACAACTTCATATAGAATGTCTACAGTTTTTAGTTGTATTAGGTTGGTGCAAAAGTAATAGCGGTTTTTGTCATTAATTTCAATGGCAAAAACCGCAATTACTCTTGCACCAAGCTAACACAGGAGAGGGAAAAGCAATTTTCCTCAAGCTTCCTCGAAGCAGGAGTCTTGAGAGATATTTAAAAGGCATGAAAACCTACATCCAAAGTCATCTTAATGAAGTAGCATTGGTATTTGCACCGTTTTCTGACATATTTAAAATTGCTGATCAGATGCACAGAGCTCAGCCCAGGAACTATCTGTGTGGGCCTGGAGAATGCAAACCAGTGTAAATGTGAGCTTTCATCAAAGGTAATTAGAAAGGCAAATTTAGCAGCAAAACAATGAATTCATCTCAAAGTCAAACAGCAATGATGTAGGGAGTATCAACTCTGGAATTAGATGAATAATAAAAAACTGCAAGTTTTCTCTCACATTCATAATTACTATTGTTTTTTCAAAACTTACTGTATTAGTTGTGGTTAAAGAAAGGGGAAAACTTAAGATAGAGCTAATAACCTAAAAAGAGTTCTAATTTTGCTAAACAAATAAACAAAACCAGAAAAGCAAATATTTGCTCTAGAGAGTAAGCTCAACACTAAGTAAAATGGGGGCGGGAGGGTGGGCTGAGCAGAGGTACCCCAGGCAGAGAGAGGCATCACAGGCAAGGGGGCGATACTTTCACCCCAACCCCCAGCTCCAGACAATCGACAGTGTCCGACAACACAGTGTGTTGAGAAATATTGTGAAAACATGTTGGGGCTCAGTAAGAAAAAACTACTCCTCAATTTCCTTGGCTTCCAAGGAAGCAAGAAAGAGATGGAACAAAATATTAATATAACCAATTACTTTCTATCCCAGCACAAGGGCAGCTTGAGAATAGAAACACACACGATATTTTGTGGGAAAAGTAAGGAATCTGCTCACATTTATGGATTTTCTTTATTTAAAAATAATTTTAGTGTGAGATAAGTTTTATACAGCTTTATATTATGCTCTGGATTCATTTCCTGCCAATCTTATAATCCTATGGAAGCAATAACTTATAAATTGGGGTCGTGTATAAAGATGAGAATTGCAGTTTCTTCTCTTGCTTTATTTAAGAAGGCCCTACTGGATACCAATGTCTTATATTCAGAGATATGTCTAATCCCTTTTTAACATCCCAAAGTGCTAAATTCAAGGCTACGTAGAATTGTTCTTACAGAGCAGAAGTATTCCCATGGAATAAACCTTGTGAGAAAACAATCTCAAAACCATGAGTCATAATTAAATGCAACCATGTACAAGGTCTCTGAAACCTTTTCCACTGCAAAAAGGAGAAAAATTACGGAGTGAAAGAGGAAGACAGAAGGAGAAGGGGGAGGGAGAAGGAAGTGGAGAGGAGGAGAAAGGAGGAGAAATGAGAGCAGGAGGAGAAAGAGAATTAGCAGTACTAGCAGTCTTGTAGCAGAATAATGGTAGTTGATTTAATTGTTAAAATTTATGGGGAACAGAGGAGGAAGAGTTCTCAAAACCAATCAGAAAGGACAGAAATGTGGACATGGACTGCCTGTAGGGTAAGTAAGATTTCTAGAAGAGATTTGAACTATGTAACACACAATAACATGCTAATAAAATCTCAAGCAAGCGCATGTAATTCTGTATATAATATATAATAAAGTATATAATTCTATATAACAGAATTTCACCCCATGAAAACTGAGCAAGTTTTTATACAATATCATTTAAAGTGTCCAAAATAGCAGTGCAATATTTAGATGATATATGAAAACTATCAACATTATTCCTAAAAAAGTGTGAGTGTTTGTTTTGAGAAGAGACACAATTTCTAAGCTTAATTGCAAATTTAGGAGGGTATCTTCATATTATGTCAACTGTTTATAAATTATTTATCTAAGGGTGTTATTTTACTGACACTTTAATGTCAGATCCAATATAGTAGGAAACTAGTAAGCCACAAATGTATTGACAGGAAAATGCTTAAAATTTGATCCATACCAGGTTAAAAATGGCATTAATTTTGAGTACTCTAAGTACATGCATGGTGAATACATTCTTTCATATTAGAGTCACTGCTGTGATTGCTCACAGTATCTGCTTTGTCTACTTATGATCTATCAGAGGCCTCAAACTATTCCCATTTGATCAACCATGTTATTGTTAATGGGACATGATATTTGCAGTGCATGTTTGGTTTATCAATTCATTCCAAACACAAACTTTAATTTGTTTCATAAGAAAAACAAAATACATGTAGTCAACTTATTTTGGAGTCATGACTTTTTTATTTGTTTGTTTTTGATTTTGATTTTGTTTTTGTTTGAGATGGAGTCTCCCTCCAGGCAGTGGAGTCTCCCAGGCTGGAGTGGAGTGCAGTGGCACAATTCCAGCTCACTGTGACCTCCGCCTCCCTTGTTCAAGCGATTCTCCCTGCCTTAGCCTCCCAAGTTGCTGCGATTACAGGCACCTGCCGTCACACCCGGCTGATTTTTTGTATTTTTAGTAGAGACAGGGTTTCACCATGTTGGCCAGGTGGGTCTTGAACTCCTGACCTCAGGTGATCCACCCACCGCGGCCTCCCAAAGTGCTGGGATTACAGTCGTGAGCCACTGTGCCCAGCCAGAGTCATGGCTTTTAAACAGATACACAATACTCAGTGAGGCATTGATGAGCAACACCCCTTCATCACTATGTTTTATATCATTGTGCTCTAGCATAGTCTACGAGCTTAGGCTATAGATGTCTATTTCTCACAGTTCTGGAGGTTGGATGTCCAAGGTCAAAGTACCAGCAAGGTTGGTGTCTGGTGAGGGCCCTCTTCTTGGTTTGCAGAGGACGCCTTCTCACCAAGTCCTCACGTGGAGTTGAAAGAGAGGGCTCTTGTCTCTTCTTCTTCTTAGGACACTAATCCCATCACTGGAGCCCCATCCTCATGACCTCATGGAACACTAACCATCCCCCAAAGGCGCCATCTCCCAACACCATCACATCAAAGCTTTACACCTCAACATATAATTTTGGGGGGTACACAAATATTCAGCCTATTACAGCATGAGAAAATTGTTATAACATTTGGCCTATGTATGTGAAGGAACTAAAATAAGTATTAGAGAAAATTAGCAGAAAGTGGAAACAGAAATTAGAAAAGAATTTTTCTGAATTGTTGTCTATATATATTTGCTTTTTATAAATTATACATAGTATGTCATCTTACATATTATACATATAAATTATATAATCTTGCCTATTCCTTAAAGTAATTTTGAATATATGAATAAGAATTTATCTGAATTGTTTCTACATATACTTGCATTTTTAAACTTATATATGGTATATATAATTTTATATATTATATATGGTATATATAATTTTATATATTATATATGGTATGTAATCTTACATATTTGATGTATATAATATATACAATATATTACATATAAATTATATAATATATAATTTATATATAACATATAATATATAATTATTCATTGTATATTTATATATTACTATATACTTATATAACACATAATTTTGCCTATTCCTTAAACTGATTTTGAAGATATGAATAATAATTTATTTGAATTGTTTTTTACATATATTTGAATTTTATAAATTATATATGGTATGTAATCTTATGTATTATATATATAATATATAATCTTGTCTATTCCTTTAACTTTGAATATATGAATAAGAATTTATCTGAATTGTTTCTACATATATTTGCATTTTTAAATTTTATATGGTATATATAATTTTATAAATTATATATGGTATGTAATCTTACATATTTGATATATATAATATATACAATATATTACATATAAATTATATATAACATATAATATATAATTATTTATTGTATATTTATATATTACTATATACTTATATAACATATAATTTTGCCTATTCCTTAAACTGATTTTGAAGATATGCATAATAATTTATTTGAATTGTTTTTACATATATTTGAATTTTATAAATTATGTATGGTATGTAATCTTATATATTATATATATAATATATAATCTTGTCTATTCCTTAAACTAATTTTGAGTATATGTTTAACACGTGTCCGATTTTGTTCTTGAATATTTCCTTCTACTTGAAATGGTTCACCTTCCTCTTGCACTTCCTAGTGTTAAGCTGACCTGTTGTTAACTAACCTCAACTACTTTAGGAAGTGCAGGTACAGAACACACCACATCACTTCCCTTCCCTGCTCATTGCTGACATTGTTATCAATCAAAGGATGTGCCTTCTCTGAGCACCTAAAAGCATGTTTTTCCCAGCACACTGCTCCAGGCTGCTATGGCATGGCAGTGGCACTGGTCCTGATGGTGAATCCTCACCTGTGTTGAGTCAGATGTGTCTGTGTTTCAACTCCACGTCTGTTCACAGTCCTTCCTTGTTACTTTCCCTCCATCACTGCTGTTCTCCTTTGCCTTCACTTATTCAACTCAGACACTGGGCTCAGATTCCTCGCTGCTGTAAGTACATTAACCTTAAATTAACTTTTCAAATAAGAGCTTATCTTTCAAAATTTGCCAAGAATTTTGAAGATTCTTGGAGTCTTCAATGGAATCAATGGAAGATTAATGAGATGTTATTTTGATAGATGCCACAGAAGGCATTTGGTAAAATCTTTTGACTCATTCGTGTATTGCCAATGAACTATACCTGGCAAATAGGGGTCACTTCAAAACTGTCCATGCGTGACCAGAAGCCGCCCCCAAAGCTTGCATCCCCTTTTAATGCAAGATCATCAGTATTCCTTGCCTCTGTGAAGCAGTGTGCAGCAAGTATTAGAATCATTGAATTCTATAACTAGAAAGGAATGAAATAAATGTGCTCAAATCTGCTGTGGTAAAGAGGTTAAAGTCTGAGGGCAAAGCTGAAGAACTTTCCCTTGGTTGGACACAGGTGGATGAAGCCAAATTGCCATCGAAAGCCTGAGTCCCATGCCTGTGACACGTGACCCAGATGCAGGGATAGCCAGACCTCCACTAGCCCCTTCCCTGCCAGCTACCAAGGGGGTCCTAGATTCCAAATCTGCCCTTCTTACCACATAACTCCTTCCCTGCCAGCTACCAAGGGGGTCCTAGATTCCAAATCTGCCCTTCTTACCACATAATTCCTTCCCTGCCAGCTACCAAGGGGGTCCTAGATTCCAAATCTGCCCTTCTTACCACCTAGCTCTGTAGCCCCAGTCCAGCCACAAGGTGATTCTAAGCCTCACATTCTTTCTGTTCCAAGAGAGAAATGGATGATATCACCACTACTGTCCCTCCAAGGAGGAATTCTTATAACTTCATAAACAATTCTACCCTCAAATATTGTGATGCTTACACTAAATATTTAAATGCAAATAAATAAATCCTTACATATTCTGAATGCCCAGGCTTGTCTGTTTAATATAACTGTTGGCGTTTTCTGAATGAAGTGTATCCTAGTGCTAAAAAGACCTAAAGAAGACAACTTTGTTGGTATATGTTTCCCTACTGACTATTCTCATATTTGGGAACTTAGAAGACTGTTGCCTATAATTATGTTAAGTACAGAAAGTTTTTAATCTCACTTTGCATTCCAAGTGCCCTTCACTGCAGGGATAATATTTTACAAGCAACGTTGAAAAGCTGAAACACCTGTTGAACTCTGGAGTATAGCCACTGTAGTAAATAACCCTGGCCCATTAAGAATGTTCTGTGTGGTTTTCTCCATCATACTAAGCTGTTAGCTGTGGACCACCCAGCCTTGAAAAATAAGTAACAAATGCTCAGGATGGCCAGGATGTAACATGGTGCTAGGCTAGGAGTCAGATACAGTTGCTTATTTTCACACTTTTGTTTCTGTTAATAATAAAAGTTGGATGCTAGTGGGCTGCTCTCTTCCTTGGATGTAAAAATAATGTGGTGTTAGGATTATGTCACATCAGGTGAAGTCTCGGGATGTATTTTCCTAAGATTCCAGTTTGCTCAGTGCTACCTTCATTTCCCCTGCAGAATTCACATCCACCCATGACGCAAGCTTCCTGTGCCTTTTAGAGTCTCTATGAAAACAAAGGTCACTCTACTCTGGAGAGGTTTCATCAGTGATTCATGGGCCATGTTTTCAGCACACGATTCACCGTATATTGCTAGTCTCTACTTTTATGAGTGAGTTAATTTGATTATATTTAATTAGTCAACAGTCATTTAAAGAGCACTTATGTGACATGCCTGTTACCAGAGATAGAGATTAAAAATACACCCACACGCCCTGTTTTCAAAAAGCCTCTTCTTACAGAAAAAAACAAAATAGCATGTAAAGGAAAACTTTCAAAACTGTGTAGTAACATTCTGTAATAGCAATAAATCCCTATATTTGGTAAAACAAATTGCTAATTTTTCCTAAATCTTGATGAATTCTACTTTAGATAAGCCAACAGTTGGCCACCAATAGTGACTATATTTGTCTATGGCTATATATCTATAACATATATAATATTATGTAATATATAAAACATAATATGTATTTTATACTACGGTAATTGAAAAAGCAGTACTATATTTAAAGTATTAAATATATTTTATAGGCATTTTAAATATATTCTGGGTATACATACATACATATATGTGTGTGCATTTGTATGTATATATGTGTATATAAATATACATATGATCTGTTTATACTGGTATTTGGTTATACAACTCTTTGAGTTGGCCACAATTTAAACTTCATATATCATCAGTGTGCCTGAAGTTAGACAATGTCTGCATATATTCCAAGCACTGGAGTAACTGACTCATTATTTTAAATGAAAGGCCTATGATGTGGTTACAACACTGAAATATGTTTGATTTGTGTATTTCTTTTTCTATCAGCATACATTTTTATTAAATAGCATTCCATTTACTGGTGCAATGAAATAATGGGAAAGTTGGGCCTGTAGTCTGGTCAAAGGTTTTCTGTCTTGAATGGGAGTAATACCACTTACAGAGATAATTGCTATCATTTTAAATGAAGATCATCATCTAAATTCATCCAGGTTTCAAAAGACAATGTTTTTCTTTGAGGGCACAGGGGCAGGCATATTGTTCTAGAAAGAGAAGAGAAAGGATAAACAAGATTTATAATTTATTTTGATTACGTAAATATAAATTCCATTATAAAAATTCAAAAAGGCTCCAGATCCTGTAGAATTTTAGTAACAATGGTGATATTTAATTTATAGAATTAGTTCATCATTAATCATTGTTCCCTGAAACTCATTTATCTCACTCCCGGCTGGTGTATGGCTGATGATATACAGTCATAGCTTATGTGCATAAAGGGAAATACAGATGAGGTATTTATTCAGAGAACTAAATATCATTAGACAGAAATTTTCAATAATAACAGGTTTTTCCTGACTTATATGGTCGATATAATTAGAGTTGAACAAACACCAAATATAGCAGAGCCAGTAAAAAAATTCACACAAGAAGTTACACAAATGCCTTTGATTTTGCACTGCATCATTATCCTTGATTTCCCTCATAGTGGATTTTGAGGTGGGCAATTACATATGCCCCCTTAAGATTCTGCTGTGTCTCTGCTTTGAAATGGAGAATTGTATTTGGACCTAACACAAAAGTGAGATCGCCTTCCTCTCCTCATGAGAATGAATTTCAACTCCCAATCACAGTTGGCACAGAGATGAGTAGACGTTCCATATTTGGACTTTTCAGCTTCGAAAAGGGAGAACGAGAGTCGCCGTGAGAAGGAGGTGGGCTTCACACTCACCTCATCAGAGTCTTTCCCAGCACACGACACAAGGCAGGTCGCTCGTTTTCAATAACAGAAAATAAGGTAGACTTAGAGAATGAGATATGAGCCTCATCTCTGCACTTTCAAAAGGGCGGAATTTCCACATGGGCTAGGACATTCACACACAAAGAAAAGTGGAAGAGTGTCTGTCCTTTAACCAGGGCGGAGTGCCTATAATTCAGTTTGCATTAATAAAGTTAAATTACCTTCAAAAAGGATATGGTGCAATAAGTCTACACCATCAAAACCAAATCAGAGCATTCGCCTCTGAGCATAATTCTTTAGAACTGGAATGTCTTCCATTACATTTCTAAATGTAAATTAAAGTTGTGTTTCATTCAGAGAAAATTGAAGTAACTTGGTAGATTTGGCATGAAAATATCTTTAACCTTTTACCTAATTATCTTTAACTTTTTACCCTATGGAATCTAAAAATGTTTTAATTATTTTATTATTTCAATGTACAGCAATAGAAATAAACTATAGGCTGACTTCAGTATAAAATATTTTAAGCTCCTATTAATTATTCGTGTGGCGCATGACTGAGTCACAGGTGGAGGGCCACATTGCAATAGGCTAACTTGAAAAGCATTGGATTTTGTTTTACACAACTAGGTAATCAGTTCGAAAAAAACTTTAGGTGATGACACATTCAGCTAATTGCAAGGTATCCATGGGTTTCCGTGGAATGTTTGTATATTGGTTTAGAACTCAGAAGATATTTTCTCATAAGAGTTACAAGAGCTACAAATGCAGGATGAAGTCCCAAGCTAGTGAAATACTGTATTTTTGGATTTATACTATAGGTGATCAGTGGCTCTAATAATACTGACAGAATTTTGTCTTTTGAAGTAGAGAAGATATTTAAAGCACATTTGCCTCAAGGGAAATCTTCCAAGTCTTATAAATAATTTGCATTGTTCTTTGTTGCCTTTCCAAGTAACTTCGTGCCCTAATTTTATCTTCAAGTATAAGTTACTCAAGCATCTAAATACTGAGTTCCTTCAAGTACTTTGATCTGCCCTGTATTCACAACGTGAGTCATAACCTAAATGAATCATCTTTCTGTCTAATCAAATTCCAGTGTGGGAGAACACAAAATTCTTAACCATCTTAACCATTGTAAGTACGTAGTCAGCAGCATTCGTGCATTCACATTGTTCTGGAACCATGACTACCCTCCATCTCCCAGACTTTTTCATCTTGCAAAAATGAAACTATGTAATATTTAAACAATACCTGCCACCCCGTCCCTCCTGCCCCGGCAACCTCTATTCTACATTCCGTTTCTGTGGGTTTGACTGCTCTAGGGACCTCCTGTAAGTGGAATCACACAGTATTTGTCTGTTTGTGACTGGCTTATTTCACTCGGCATACTGTCTTCAAAGTCCATCCGTGTTGTAGCAGGTGGCAGGTTCCCCTCCTTTTTAAGGTTGCATAATTTTCCATTGTGTGTATATACAACATTTTCTTTCTTCATCCAACGAGAGACGCTTGAGTTGTTCCCATCTCTTGGTTATTGTGAATAATACTGAATGAACATGGATGTGCAAATATCTCTCCATGATCCTCATTTCATCTGCTCATCTGCAAAATCACAAAAATAACAAAACCTAAATTGTATAATTTGTGAAAAACGCTTAACACAGCTTCCGACATAAGTATTACACATTCACGTGTGTTCCATGAGAATAGTGAAAATTAGAAAACACTACTGTTGAAGTGGCCTCATTGTGTGGAGTGACACCTGAGGTTTGTTGTCTCCAGGCCATGGAGATGAAGGACACAGGAAGAGTGAGGGTAAGAATGGAAATATAATAGGTGAAAGAGAATAGCTCTCTGATACAGAGAGATGTTCCGGAAACATGGGTTGCCTGTCCATGGTGACATGCAGGGGTTTTTATAGATGAGCTCGTGGGGGGGCAGTGTCTGATCTAGATAGGGCATGAAAAACCGGTTAGGACCACCTGTGCCATCTGCATAGGGCATGAATCTCTGGCAGCCCCCCACCCCACCAATCTTTTATTATGCAGGTGGGCTCTCTGTCTGAGCTTCTCCATGTTGCCCACTTCTTTCTTACTGTACACGTCCTAACAAAAAAGAGAAGGTGGAGCCCCATGGTGGGCATGCCTGGCCCCCATGTAGCCCTTTCTATCTTTGCAGCTGCTAGCATCCCTGCATGCAAGCTTCCAGCTTCCTTATCTATGTTTGCAGCTTGAACTTCCAGGCTGCTGTTTGTTAGAAAAGAAATGATTTCTTGGACTGCTTTTTGTTAGAAGGGAAGTTCTGCTGAGGACTCTTTGGCCTCACTATCTGCCTAGATATTTCTATCTCCTGTATCACTATTCCTATTACCGCTACTAGTACTGCTGTTCACACACTTGTCACCACTGATGGATCTGCTCTGAACAGCTCTGCACGCCGCTGCTGCTGACTTACTGAGGGCTAATTTCCACCTGGATGGACCTCACTGACCATGACCAGAGGTCTGTTGGCCACCAGCCCGCTGAATACCAGTACCGACCTGTGGAGTGCCCTTTCCAGAGCCCCTTTGTATGTTTTTTGGGGTGCTGTGTGTGGACCATGTTAGTAGTCTTGTACCTGTGAATTTGGGGTCTTTTCAAGTCCCATCTAGAATAAGGTCACCTCCAGCCCCACTGCTGCTCCCCTTGGCTTGGCCCCACCCAGGTTCCACAAGGGCCCCTCCTCCACCCTCGTCTCCACACGCCACCCTCCACACTGAAAGATTCGAAGTTATCAAAGTCAAACAGATTTTACAGGGGGCTCTCAACGAAACGTTTATTTAGGAAAACAGTTGCAATTTGGGACACACACACAGACCAGGGTGGTCTTTGTATGTCCAAAGCACAAAGAAAAGGCTGAGGGTGTTATTGAAAGAGAAATGTAATGTATTACATTGAAATAAAACCCATTGGCACTAGCAAGGTTTTCAGGAGCTGGCAGGCTCTGACTGGTGAGTGACAGCAGTGGCTAAAAGCAGACTTAGGGTCTTTCCAGCAACCAGTAGAGAGAGCCAGTATCCAGCTTCCAGCAGGTCATTCCAGCAGCTGGGCAGGCCCTGGTGCCTGGAGCGCTTTTCTTTTCCTCCTTCTGGTCTCTCAACTCTCATTTAATTGGGTGTGACTACACAACTACACTCCAGGGAGACAGTGTACACACAGTTCCTTCAAGTCTTGCTTCTGGTCTTACGGCTTCTCCACTCCCTGCCTGTGTCCTCTGGACGAACCACTGATGGTCTTCAGGGCTTTGCCTAAGGGCACTCATTGCACTGACCCTGCTTTCCACTTCCTCACCTTGCCCTTCCCTCCCAGTGTCCTGATCCCGCTGACCTGCCTTTAGTGTCTCCTCTTATTTTCATAGCACCTCCCAGCTTCTAATGTGCTACGGGAGATGCATCTTTACTTTCTTCCAACATGCCGTGGGACATGCATCTTTACTTTGTTCTAGCAACATGCCGTGGGACTTGTATCTTTACTTTGAAGAGTGTTTATTGTCTGTATTCCTCTCCACCAACATATGTGGTCCATAATGACAGCATCTTAGTCTGGCTCATCTCCTTAAAAAAAATCCCCACATTCCAGAAGGGCGCCTGATCTATAAAGATACTCAATACACACTTGCGAAGCAAATTAACTCATTAAGTTAATAAAGTTCCAGGCATGTTCCCCTCCCCTCGTGACTCCCCAGCATCCTTCACACACAGGGCTGTGGCATATTTCAGTTGTGGGGATCGATGAAGAGGTGGAGCAGAGTGCTCACCTCGTGGGCTGTCTCTGCTCAGTTTTGTGTTCAGAGGAGACATCAGCCTCACCTTTCATAGCCTCCCTGCAGGCTCTTGAAGGTTACCAAAGGGGAATTCCATTTATAACTGAAGGTATACTTTTCACAATGCTCTTTTGCTATCTCAGTCTTTTAGTAAATAACACACCTCTGCAGCTGCCCTAAGAGCACTTCTCTTCCCTGAAAACTCTGTCAAACTCTAAGACAAGATAACCATGCTAGGGGTATTCTTTCTTCTTCGCCACCTTTCTCTCCTCATGAATAACTCTTCAATGCTTCCGTAACATCCAGACATACATGATTCAAATGATTGCAGTATTTTATTTTACTTACTTTTTCCTTATTCATAACCAGCATGAAGGGAGCAGATTTAGGGAATGAGTAAGCAAAGACAAACGTTCCCTAAAAAATATTAGGGAGACAAGCCTGACATGTATTTACATACATATCTCTTTCTCTCTCTCTGTTTCTCTCTCATGCACGCACATACCCAGAAACACACACACAATTTAAAGATTCCAAGTTGAACACTTGCTATAAAAACTGATGTCTGTATCTCCCCGTATACTTTAAAGAGGATGTATTTAAAACAGAATAAATATTTAATGCATTAATGCAATATCATCAAAGTTATAAGCAATTAGAAGAGCTTGAGGCAATTAATTGATAACTGCCTTTAGCTCCATAATATCCATTCAGTACAGGAACCAATCTATGCAAGGTGGGATTTGGAAAGACCAACCGGGTTTTAGGTACCATTTCTACCAAGTGTTTGATCTATTGGATTTCACAAGTAAACAGTGTGCCTTTCGTTGCTGTACTCAGAAGAGAAGATGGAGCTGTAAGCGGCTTCTCTTAAAAATCTAAATGTTGTGTAGTAAGCAGATGGCCAGTGTGATCTAGGAAGCTCCCTGGGCACTGCCTCGCCTTTCTGATGGCCATGAAGGGAATGGTAAGCTGGTGACTGCAGAGAAACAGGTGTTACAGAAGGGATCCAGAGAGTCTGGCTGCAATTTTCTGATTTTGGTTGTGCCTGCTATTTCTTAGTCCCCCAAGGCTTAGAGGAGAGGATACCTCCTTGGTAGTGGGCTTGGCGCTCTCCATGGGGGCCCAACCTGCTGAGCTGGTCCATGGGGGTCCGATCACTTGCTACCCAAGAGGGCGTTTCGGCAGCCCTCCCTGCAGACAGTAAAAGGGCAATGAGGGCTTTGCAACCCAGGAAGGCCAAAGCAGCCATTTAACCAGCCCTTCCGGCAGATGGTAAAAGGGGCGATGGGGGCTCTGCATCCTAGAAAGGCCAAGGCAGCCGTTTAACCAGCCCTTCCTGCAGATGGTGAAAGGGGCGATGGGGGCTTTGCATCCTAGAAAGACCGAGACAGTAGATTGTGTTCAGGTTGTAGAAAACCAAACAGGATACTTGAGAGCTGGCGGCTGAGTTCTGTTTCTGGATGCCAGGACATCAAGGTGAAATGCTCCTTTGTTTCTGCAGATTGGGCCATCTTGATGTCTCTTTCTCTTTAAGTATTGATTTTCTAGTCTCAGGTTACACTAAAACTGATTTACAACAACCCATGCGAACGTTCAAGCTCTCATCCAAGCACATCTAATTGCTTGTCTGACTCCCATTTAAGGGGTCAGACGTTTAACATTAACTGGCTTTCAGTGAGGAAGGTTGACTAATGCTACACAGAACTCTAACCAATGCTCACATTATTTCCCCTACACCATATCTGTCCATTTCTCATTTTATCTAAGGCTTGAATTGCCCTTGTTAATTATATAAACAATGTAATACCACCTTAAATCTAGTGTTGTAACAGAACTCTATGCTTATATTACGTATACATATATATAGCTACTTTTATTAAGTTATAACTTCTATACCATAAAATTTGCCCATTGTAAGGATACAACTCAATATGCTTTTAGTAAATGTACAGAGTTGTGCAAACATCACTAAAGCCCGTTATTCTCAGAAGTTCCCTTTCTTCTGTGTGCGGGGGACACAGTAGTGAACCACACACTGACCTTACCTTCTTGTATTTCTGTTGCACTGTCTTTAATAACTCAGCCCTCGAACTCAGACATTGAAATGGTCCATTTCATGTATTGACTAGGCTGGGCCTTGGCACCCAGTTGTTTGGTCAAATCCCAGCCTGGATGTTGATGCGAAGGTCTTTCTTAGGAGTGATTAACACTTAAGTTGGTAGACTTTGAGTAAAGCAGGTGACTACTCATAATGTGAGTGGGCTTCATCCAATCAGTTGAAGGCCTTAGGAAAAAAAGACTGAGGTGCCCCAAGGAAGAGGGAGCTTTGCTTTCAGATTCAAGACTGCAACTTAAACTCTTCCCTGGCCTTTCAGCCTGCTGGCCTGCCCTGCAAATTTCGCACTTAATCTAATAATCTCAGAAGCCAATTTCTTAAAATCTCTCTCTTTCTCTTTCTCACATATCTATCTATCCATCTATCTATCCATCTATCTGTCCTTTCATCCATCTATGTATCTATGTATGTATGTATATATGCATGTATGTATCTATCTATGCATCCATGTGTGTATCTATTTATCTATCCAACCATCCATGTATCTATGTATCTATCTACCCATCTATGTATTCTCTGTCTCTCCATCTATCCATGAATCTATTCATCTATCCATCTCTGTATCTATCTATCCATCCATCCATAGACGTATCTATTTGTCTATCCATCCATCCATGTATCTATGTATCTAACTATTTACCCATCTATGTATTATCTCTCTATCTCTATCCATCTATCCATGTATCTGTCCATCTATCCATCTCTGTATCTATCCATCTATCTATCCATCATCCATCCATGTATCTATATATCTAACTATCCACCAATCTATGTATCATCCATACATCCATACATCCATCCCTCCATCTATCTATCCATCTATCCATGTATGTATCTATTTGTCTATCCATCCATCCATGTATCTATGTATCTAACTATACTTTCATCTATGTACCCATCCATCCATCCATCCATTCATCTATCCATCCCTCTATCCATGTATCCATCTATCCATCTATTTGCCTATCTACCTATCCATCCATCTATCCATCCATCTATCCATGTATCTGACTATCCATCTATTCATTCATCCATTCATGTATTTATGTATTATCTATTCACCCATCTGTCTATCTCTCTCTCTCTCTCTCTATCCAGCCAGCCAGCCATCTGTCTATATCTATCTATCTATCTATCTATCGATCGATCTATCTATCGATCTATCTATCTATCTATCTATCTATCTATCTATCTATCAGACCCTTACTAATACAGATACCTAAAAAGCCCATTTTACTCCTGGCATATGCATTAAGCACTTTTGGTCCCCATTTGTGTTACATGTGTTACATTATGAAATCTTTGGGGTTGATACAGTAAATTATTGTAATAACCAAACCTGCATGAATTTCAACGTCTATAGTAGGCAACCAATAAAAATATGTTTATAGTAATCCTTCCTCTTTTAGATAGTGGAAATCGGGAAGTAATAGTAGCAAACAAAGTTTGGTAGGCAGTTTTATTTTTCAGGGTTCTCAAGAAGTTATTTTATTTCCTTAGATAAAATGAAGATGTAAATTTCTCTTATTTTAGGGAATCGTACCATTACAATAGCATTGTACCATTTTAAGAAAATAAATATCGTGTTAAGCTGTCTTTGTATAGATTTCATTGACTTAGTCATAACAAATTATCAGTTATATTTACTTTTTTAAAAATGATAAATGTCAAATTTGAACCCAATTTGAAGCAACTAGGTGGATAAAATTAAATATGATAAACTGTTCACAACTGTATATGGTCATTCCAATACCGCAGAACTTGTTGTTATCAGAAGGTTTCATGTAAGATAAACTATTTTGAAGTTGTATCGTTTGTCTTCCACCTTTGTTAGGATGGCTGTCCTCTGATGGCCAGCACCCATCAGAATCTTTCTGCACCTGTGTTATTCCTGGAGGTGCTTTAGCCTTCAGGACATTTTGCCTGTTGTATAAGCTTACCAACCTCAAAACTTTTTATTCCCCCTGGAAATCGAAATTGAAAAGATAGGAATCACTTCACCTTCAGAAAGATTTTATGTGATATTAAAACATGGCACCATATTCTACTCAAGCTTTTGGAAGAAACAGACTGAAAGGCACTGACTTAAACTAAGAAATGTATATAAATCTATATCATAAGGGCATCACATAATTCATTGGTTTATGGGAGACTGGATGACTATTGAGATATATTTTTTTAATAGCATGAAGAAAAGTTTCTTCATTGTTTGATTACTTGAAAAATTCTTGAAAGAAAATGAATTCCCATTTCCTTGATCGGCCAAAAATTATCCAAATCATTGTTTTTGTCAATGATTCCTGGGACCTGTAAGTAATTCAGAATGTTTTCAATAACTGGGGTTCCTCTTTCTTAGGTCATTTCAAAATTATTAAGTGGGTAAATAAAACACTAAAGAGCAGTCAGACTTAGCTACTCTTTTAAATAACTTAATACCATGTTTTGTGGCAAATGGACCAAAGCTATAATTGGAGAAGCCATACCCTTCTTAAAGAAAATGTAATCCAGTGTTCAACTCAATAAGTGAAATGAAGTAGAAGTTTCCTTGAGTATTTGGAGTTTGAATTCTCTTGGTTTAATAAAGAGTCTGTTTAATTTTGCTTCTATAAATACTACCCAATGTTTTATATTTGATAAATTATAACACATTTGAGTACAATTGAATGCAGTTAAATGTTTCTTTCTTTGATATACAAGGCACTTACAAATTTTTAAAATCTATAAATATTATCATTGCATCTTTGATACAGAAGTGCCAATTTGTTGCCTTTTTTGCAATCTGCAGTGTTAAACGACTAATCATGCTAGTTTAAGACACACACATGCATACAAAAGACATTATTTCTTTAATTCATCCGGAAAAGTCAATATTTTAAATTAGAGATGCCACCCAGAGGTGCTCATTCAATTACCTATCAAGTAACTATTCACAAAGGGAATGTCAGCTTTAAAACTGAAATTATTTGGGTGGAGAAATGCCCTCTAGAGGTTCATCTAAAATCCTTGGACACAGTAGATACTTGTATTTCTTTCCATTGGGCTCTCAAAGATGTTACCTGTTCATTTTAAGAGTGTCTCTTGAATGGATGACAGAATGGAGATTCAGCAGTCTAACATTGGCTCACATTACACAGGTCTTCTGTCTCAGTTTCTTGCTCTGTGACATTAAGTACAATTTCTGTCTTGCTTATCTCATTTGTTAAGACACAACTAAACACAGTAACCTGAGAAAACCAAATGTCTGTGGAATCCTACCACAATTTACTGTTCTATATAATTGCTCGATAACAACATTGAAAGCAATTTTTGTCTCAATATTGACAAACTCCAATGTCAACAGGTTGTACTACTGGTATTCTGTAAGTTACATTCTATAACATGCAAGTCAATTTTATTACTGAACTTCTAGGATTTTATTAAGCGCCTTGGTTCTGATTAAGCCTCTCTGTACTCATTATATCCTGCAGATGGGAAATTATCCCCACTCAGGGCAATGTGCTCGAGCTAGCTTTATGCAAACCTAATGATGTTGTGCTTATTACCTTCGATATTATCTGATTAAGAGCTACAGATTGCCTTTGTGCTAGCTGTTAATAAGGAATTCTTCAAAGAAGAATGCGTCTCCTTCTGCTAGTGAAGGATACTACTGTCACCTGCCTCTGAGCTGATGTATACAATTACTTTCAAGCCAAATGTCTATTTCTCTAGGCAGCTTAATGTTGATCATTTTTATTTAGAAGTGGCTTATAAAATACATGTTTTTAACAAATCCTTAGAATGCATCAACGTAATATTGTAATTGCATTAGAAATTTTAAGTAAGAACACTTATTCGACTAAATTTTTAAAGAAAATATAAAACTGATAGCAAATATTATGCAATTTCTTCCAAATCTCCCAGCAGTCCTGAGCAACAGAGCTCTGCCCTCCAGAGTGCTTGGACCTGGGAGGTAGAGTGCGTTGTTCTCTACAGACAGACCACCCTATGTGATGCAGCGTGTGACTCATTCTTCCAACTGCTTTGTCTATTTTTGTCTCTACAATTAAAAAAAAAAGGTAAAAAGTTTATGCAGTAGAGTTGCATTTAGTTTAAAAGAAATAAAACCTGTAAACATACAATTCATAAAACTAATTTTGAAACAGATGACACTGTATGGGATGATGAGTTTTTGGGAAGTACATTTCTGTCTACCCACTCCTCCTTCCTCTCACTCACCAGGTTTGTAAGGAGAGGTGGCATTTATTTCGAATGACAGGGTGACTGTTCATCCTTTGTCTCAGATCATTTCAGGGTATGGATGTTGTCTCAGAAATCTAATGTATCATTTTAGCAACTCCAAAAAGACCCTGATTTGGAGAACACATTCTGTGTCTCAGCTGTGAGACCCCTCAGCTGAGCAGCCCCTGGCTTGGGTAGGAAGGCACGCCATGTGGCTCTGGAGCATGGAGTAAAGTTTGCCAACACTCAGACTGGGTCTGGCCCTTGGGGGTGTTCACCTCCATAGACAACGGCTATCGTTGCCTGAATGGTAGCATTTAAGGGAGCTGCAAAGATGTCCTGTCCTCTAAATGCCTTCCTCCCAGACGTTGGCAATTACAACTAAGTGATTTGTACATTTGTGGCAGGAAGTTCCTCCCCAGGCAGCTCTTATAATTCAGATCAATGAGCACTTAACGAAACTTCCGAAGTCTCTACCTCACTCTGGGGAGACAGAACCAATACAAAGGTCGTTGTTCTCCCTGAGCCCAGGGGACACAAAGCTAAGGCACAAATATAAATGAATAATTACTTGGACTATTTTGAAACTATGACACACCTTCCTGGACCCAAATGACAGAGATCTTAATCATGTGTGTTTTCATGCCCAATACTTTCCATTTTTCACAAGCAATCTGAAGTGATGGAGAGGCTGATGGTGCCAGGGCCACACTTAGAGAACCCTACTGCAGGTGGTGTAGAGTCAGTAAATGTTTTGTATCCTTGTTTACGAGTATGTGTGGAAAGATGCCTCTGTGAGTGATGAGTGAACAGGCTCCTTTTGAAGTCTCCGAGTCATAGCTTCATGACAAATGTACCGTCTACTCCCTTTCCGAAATCATTTAAAGCAAACTTTAGCGCTGGGGCAAGCAGGGCAACTGGTGAAGTGCAGATGTAAGTGGTAAGACCAACAGAAGGGAAGGAAACAAACATAGCAGGCAAGACAAAGGGAAGTCCCCGCCTGCACACCGGGGTAGACATTGCTGATGGTTCTTCTCCATTTCTGAGTCCATGGAGGACTGTTCTCCTCTCCAGGACCTTAAGCTTGGACATGACTATTTGACATGTTCCGGCCAAAGCTCTGTGTAGAGAAGTTATTACAAAGCTGAATTGCTGCTGCTAGACTTTCCAGCCCTTTCTTCCTGTGCAGAGGACCAAAAAGGCAATGAGTACCAGATGGCAGAGTTGAAAAACCTGTCAGAGCCGAGATCAGACAGGGCTCCTGGCCCACCTTGTGAGAGTGCATTTTCCTGAGAAGCCAACTAGTACCAGATTGAACTTCTGGGGTGTGAGAAGCAAACCTTTGTGTACGGCCTCCCTGAGACTCTTGGAACGATTTCTCCTACGGGCTACCCTGGCCTGCCCTCACTGGTCCACTCTTATCCATGGCTGTCTCCTACTCTATTCCTGCAGAGGCCAATCAAGTGTGTTCTCTCTCTGAATTCCCAACACCTTGGTAGAAATATCTGGACTGGGCCAGTGATGTGCACTCCACATACAGAGCTGTGCTATATTGCACAGGGATTTCCACCAAATCCTCACTCTCTTAGAGAAGTTTATTTTTTCTTTAGTTCTGTGTACTGCTTTCCAAATTAGTATACATTTTATAAAACACCTACGACCTTCTCTTTCACCTTATATTCAATCATCTGATCTGAAAGAGTGAAAATCAACAACTGCAAATTGAATGTGAAATACAATGAAGAGAAAGCTAACTGTAGGGTATTTGAAACTCAAGTTTCTATTTGCAAACGATGCAGGAGCAATGCCTTTATACCTATTTGACCACTGAATTAAAGAGGCAAACAAGACAATGGTTTCATACTTGAGGCTTTTGAGAAATGTCAGCAGAATCCCCTGACAGCCTTGAAGGTTTATGAATACCAAATAGCTCTTTATCATGGAGTTGAACATCTCTTTGGCGTCCACGTTTCATGGCTGTTCTGGATAATTTAAAATGCAGTTTATAGGAATGCATATACGTTTT
The DNA here is from genome assembly GCF_028885655.2 of Pongo abelii. Classification (NCBI taxonomy): domain Eukaryota; kingdom Metazoa; phylum Chordata; class Mammalia; order Primates; family Hominidae; genus Pongo; species Pongo abelii. Next base: position 2,291,484 of record NC_071992.2, on the reverse strand, counting down.
GCTACTGAATGTCAGCTGAAAATAAACAAAAGGAAAACTTTACCAGTATGTGAAGTGTGTTTTACAGATAAAAATCTTAAAATACAAAATAATGTTCTAACTCATATGGGAAAGAAATATTTTTCTGAAGGATTTCTTAAGCATGCTAGAAATAAATCAGATTCTTCTTTTTTTATTCCGAGTTGGAAAATCTTTGCTCTCAACTGTTTGTACACATCAAAAACAACACAAAACGCCCCTCAAGTTAAGTATGAAAAAACTAGGAGAGACCTTTGGCTAGTGGGGAAAATGTAGGTTTCATGCATAGGTGTATAAGCTGTGGAAGGCAAGAAAGGTCTTAAAGTCCTTTACTTTTCCTTTCCCTTTATATCTTCATTTATTCACCCTGGGATTGCTCTTTCAGTGCGCATGTTTGTAGTATAAAATTCTGATCCAGTAATAAGAACTTTTTGTTTGAGCATTTATGCATTTGAATCTTACTGACTGAAGTTTATTTCACATGCCCTACTTATTTAGAAGTTATAGGCCATGTGATTTCATTTAGAACAAATATTAACATCTCCCTCAATATAAACGTAACTGAGAAGCTGTTTTCCTATTTTTATTGATTTGCATGTTTTATTTTAAGATTATTGTTTGTATTCTTCTGTCCCTTTTATTTCATATTTTCAATAATCAATTCTATCATATACTGTTTAACAACAATGATTTCTAAACTGATCTAAGTTGTAGTACATAATATACACAGAATGCTATTTAACTGAAGTGGTTTTCAGGAAGCATATCTACATCTATATGTGCATGTTTTTTAAAAATAAAAAGTACAGAAATATTGAGAGTTGAATATGCTGGAAAGTGGGACTAAAAGTTACATAAATGTACTTTTTTTTTTTTATGTTACCCAAACTTCCTAAAATGTTTCATATATAATAGTGTTTACCATCAAGATTAGTTACATTTTTTGCATATGAATGTAATATGTACGGCTACAACACATTCATCTTCTATTCACAAACACTCTTATTATCATAGTTTCCTGCAAGCTCAGTTAGGCTCAGTGTTCAGGTCAGGGTTATTATACTCCCCGGATGGGTGTGGCTACACTGCAGCCAGGAATTCGCCTCAGAGTCTCATGGGCCCAGCTGCCTGTGTGTCTGCAGTGGCCATCACCTGGTGGCTGTCTGTCCAGGACACCAGGCTCTGTGAATGCCATGGCAGAGCAGGGAGCAGAAGAAGTGCACCTGCTCTCTCCTCCCGCTCATCTGTGATGGTCTCAGGACTTGCCTCCTTGGACTGGACTTCGTGCTTTCCCCACATGCCTGTAAATACCAAGGAGTGTGGCCTTTGTCAAAGGCGAATTTCCCAGCATGTCATCACCCCACCCAAGCTGCTTTCTCCCCTTGCCTTCCAAAACCTCCACCCGGCCTCTGTGCCTTTCTGTTCTGATCTCTGACTTCATAAAATCATTGTGGGGAGGAGATGGGGGATCTTGGAAAGAAGAAGGTAAGATAACAGAACAAATTACACATTGCACCAAGAATTGATAGCATCGCAGAGGAGGTTAACTCCATGGCACAGATGCCTCAGTACTTGGACAAAGAAAACCACCTGGCGTCATGCTGCACAGGAAGGAGAAAAGAGGTGTGGGGGCAGGTGTTGGCTTCCAGAGCCTAGTCTGACCACAGGGAGCTGACGTGAGGCTGTGGCTGCATGGTACAGTACTCACAAATAACTGGGGCTAGTTAATTTTTAAAAGAGCTTCATTGAGGTGCTTTGACATAAGGTTTGCATGTACAACATGATATAAATATCCATCATCCCCAAAAGGTATTTGTTTGATTTTTTATTTTCTCTGAGTCTCATCTAGTCTTTGTTCCCTGTTTTTCTCTGTCTTCTTTCTTTGGGGTTATTATTTTTATAATTTCATTTCATCTGCTTTGTTGGCTTATTACTGTTATCCCTTGTTGTTTCACCTTAGTGACAAGCTTAGGGCTTTCTGTGGACATCACTTACTTGTCACGCTCCTGTTAAAGGATATAATGCTACTTCACCCCAAGCAATATTAAGTCTTTCAATCTATGAACATGGGATGTCCTTCTAGTTGTGTCTTCTTTAATTTCTTTCATTGATGTTTTTCGTTTACAAATATTTCATCTCCTTAGTTGAGTTTATTCCTGAGTATTTTATTCATTTTGATGCTATTTTAAATGGGATTATTTTTTAATTTCCCTTTTGGCTAGTTTATTGTTTTTGTATAAAAATACAACATTTTTTGGTATTGGGAAATGATATCAACATGCAAAAGAAGAAAATTGGCCCCCTGTCTTACACCATAAACAAAAGTCTACTCAAAATGGATTAAAGACTTAAATGTAAGGTGTGAAACTGTGAAATTTCTAGAGAAAAAGCTGCTTGACATAGGTTGTGATAATAATTTCTTGGATATGACACCAAAAGAACAAGCAACAAAAGCAAAAATACATAAATGGGACTACATCAGTCTGAAAAGCTTTGGTACAGCAAGGGAAGCAATCAGGTGAGCAATGAGATAACTTATAGAATTGGATAAACTATTTATAAAACAAATATCTGATAAGGGGTTATTATCCAAAATATACAAGGGCTCAACTCAATAACAGGAAAACACATAATCCACATAAAAAATGAGCAAAGGACCTGAATAGACATTTTGCAAAAGAAGACATACAAATGGCAACAGGTATATGAAAACATGCTCAATATCACTAATCCTCAGGGAAATGACAATTAAAATCACAATGAATTATATCACTTCACACCTTTTATGAAGATTATCATAAAATAATTAAAAACTACACACGCTGGTAAAGATGTGTAGAAAATTGAATCCTTGTATATTGTTAGTGGAAATATGAAATGGTGCAACCACTATGGAAAACACTATGGAGTTTCCTCAAACAATTAGAAATAGAACTACCAGGCGATCCAACAATCTCACTTCTGGGTACATAGGCAAAGGCATTGAAATGAGGATCCCAGAGATATTTGCACATCCGTGCTGATTGCAGCATTATTCACAATGCCAAAGGTGGAAACAAACCAAGTACTCATCTATAGGTGAATGGATAAAGGAAATGTTGTATATACATACAATGGAGTATTATTCAGCCTTATAAGAGAGAAGCCCTGTCATCTGTGACAAGATGAATAAACCTGGAGGATGTTTTGCAAACAGAACCAACCCAGCTTCAGAACAAATGCTTCATGACTGCACTTATATGAAGTATCTAAAGTAGTCAAGGTCACAGAAAATGAGAATAGAATGGTGGTTTCCAGGGTCTATGGAGAAATAAAAGTAGAGAGTTGTTGCTTAATGGGTATAAAGGTTCAATTATGCAAGATGAATAAGTTATAGTGATCTTTTGCACAACATAGTGCCTTATAGCTAACTGTATTATATCATTTACTTAAAAGTCTGTTAAGAGGGTAGATCTCATGTTAAGTATTTTTACTACAAAAAAAAAAAAATCAAAACACCCAAGAAGGTAGGAAAACAAAGCTTTTGGAGGTAATGAATATGTTTATTACCTTGATTCTGGTAATGGTATCATGGTTGTATGCATGTGTCCAAACTCATCAAAGTGTATACATTAAACAAGTGTAGTTTTTTATATAAATTACACTACTATGTTTTTTTCTAAAAACTCAGTGGTTGAGTACAGCAGCAGAATGCAGGGTACATAAAAGAATCAGTGAACATAGAGTCAGAGCAATATAAATTTTGGAATGTGAATAGCAGAAGAAACAGACTGGAGAAAAAAATGAACACTCAGGGAGTTCTGAGGTGACACAAAAATCCAACAGTTGTGTTAATAGAGTTCTAAAAGAAAAGAAACAGGGTAGGGCTAAAAATGTACTAAAAATAACTAAAACCTTCTCATATTGGGTGAAAAGATACAAACCTATATATTCAATAAATTAAATGAACACTAAACAGGGTAACTCAAAAGAAATCTCACTAATACACATCATTATCAATCTTCTGAAAATTAAATGTAATGAAAAAAATATTGAAAGTAATGAGAGTGAAATGACCAATAGGGGAAAAGCTGTTTGAATGAGAACAAATTTTTCATCAAAACCCACAAAGTACAGAAGGAAATGGCACAGCATTTTATACATATTGAAATAAAGAAAAAAAAAAACAACAAGAAAATATCAACCCAAAATTCTATATCTAGCAAAACTATCCTCTTGAAAATGCAGTTGAATCAAGCCAGTAGATCTACTCTAAAAAAGAAATAGCTAAAAGAACATTCTCTAAACAGGAAGTAAATGAAGTAAATGGTAAAAGAAGGAATGTTTGAAAGCAGGAAGAACAGAGTAAGCAAAAAGAAGACAAAACAATAGATTTTTCTTCTCCTTGAGTTTTGTAAATTATGTCTGACTCTTGAAGCACAAATTATAGCCCTGTCTGATGTAGTCCTAAATAGATATAGAAAAAGTATTTATGATAATTACATTACTAATGAAGGATGGTAAAGAGACTTAAAGGGAAGCTTAAGAGTTTCTATACTTCACTGGAATGAAGTAAAGAAAGTTATAATCCTAATAGTCTAAGATTATGTATATATAATGTAATATCTAAGGAAACCACTAAAAATGCTATAGAGATATACTCAAACTCCATAGATAAATAAAAATGAAATTCTACAATACATTCATGTAACCTACAGGAAGGTAGAAAAATAAAGAAGCAAAAAACATAAAAATAAACAAACAAAATGAAATGGCATACTTAAGCTCTAAAATATCAAAAATCACTTTAAAAGTGAAAGATCTAATTCACCAATTAAAAGACAGATTGGTATAGTGGCTTACAAAATATAATCCAACTATATGTTTTCTATAAAACAAACTTTAAATATAATGATATGGTTTTTTTGAAATTAAAAGGATGGATAATATATAATGCAAACATTAATAAAAAATATACAGTAGTGGCTGTATTAATATCAAATAGACTTCAGAGTAAGTCTATCTATACTTACCAGAGATAAAGAGAAATCCTTTATAATAAAAATGAAAATTCACCAAGAAGGCATAGCTATCTTAAATACATATGCGACAAACAACAAGCTGCAAAATATTTGAAGCAAAACATAATAGTATTGAAAGGATAAAATATACAAGTGTATAATTGTAACGGGAGACTTCAACGCCCTTCTCAAAAAAGATGTAAAACTTGACATAAGATTAGCAAGAAAACTGAACAAGAATTAACGAAAATTCTACACAATGTCTTCAGAAAATAGATACCAAGATCAGAAAAAGACAATACCAAAAAAGGGAGGAGAGAGAGAAAAAAATAAAAGGAAGGAAGGAAAAAAGGAAGCGAAGGGAAGATGAGAAGGGAAGGGGAGAGGAGAGGAGAGGAGGGAGGGAAGGGGGAAGGGAGAGGTGAGGGAGGGAGTGGGGGACACAGTGAGGGAGGGAGGGGGGATGCAGGGAGGGAGGGAGGGGAAAGAAAGATGAAAAAGAAAGAAGGTAAGAAAAAAGAGGGAAAGGAAGAACAAAAAGAGAAATAAAATAAGATAAAAATAGATTCACATATTTATATGGTTAATTTTTGACCAAGATGCTCAATCAATTAAATGGTGAAATAAAATATTTTGTTAAACAAATGGTTCAATAAAAATTAGATATTTATATTTAACAATTCTGAATCCTGTTTTACTTCCTTCAAAAAATAAAATAATCGTTTGAGGTGAATAAACACAATACCTATGTGACAAAGATGTGGAAGAGCTGGGCCTGTTAGGCAGTGCTGTTGAGGCAGCACAGTGTGCAAAACAGCTGTGCAGAACTCGCTGGCAGTTTCTTATCAATTTAAATACACATATGCCTTTGAACCCACCAATATTGCTCCTACATATTTAACCAAGAGAAATGAAAAAAAAAAAGTCCACAAAATATTTGCACAAGAATTTTGGAGCAGACTTACTGTTGAAGCCCCAGACTAGATGCAACCCAAATTCCATTCACCGAAGATTGATAAGCACATTCTGATACAGTCATTGGATGGAAGTAACCCTGCAATAGAAAGGAATAAACTAACGACAAAGCAATTTCATGATTTACAAAAGAATACTGTGGAATCCCACTGATAGAAGTCCCCAAACCAGCAAAACTTATCTGTGGGCCAGGCGTGGTGGCTCACGCCTGTAATCCCAGCACTTTGGGAGGCCGAGGAGAGTGGATCACAAGGTTAGAAGTTAGAGACCAGCCTGGCCAATATGGTGAAACCCCGTCTCTACTAAAAATACAAAAAAATTTAGCCGGGCATGGTCGTGGGTGCCTGTACTCCCAGCTACTTGGGAGGCTGAGACAGGAGAAATGCTTGAACCCAGGAGGCGGAGGTTGCAGTGAGCCAAGATCACGCCACTGCACTCCAGCCTGGGTGACAGAGGGAGACTCCCTCTCAAAAAAAAAAAAAAAAAAAAACTTATCTGTGGTGATAGGCATTAGAGAATCCCTGGAGCACTGACACTGAAGGGGCCTGAGGAAACTTTCTGGAGTGTCTGTCATACCTGATGGTTGGAAAAGCTGGTTTCCCCACCCTAATTTTATTATGCAAATAGGCTAATTAATTGGTGCCATCTTGTCTGCTTCTTACTGTAAGGTGCCTGGCAGAGAAGGGAAGATGGAGCCGCCATCTTGAACATGCCTAGTCCCCCAGTTCCTGACGGAATTCAGTTGTGCAAGCTCCCAGCTTGCTTGTCTGTGTCTGCAGCTCAACTTTGCAGGCTGTTCTTTTTTAGAAAACGATTTGGGGCTGCTTTTCATTAAAAAGAAAAGCCTTACCAAGGTCTCCCATACCCTTACTATCTGCCTAAGTAATTTCTTCGTAACTCCTGTATCAGTATTGTGGGTTGTGGTGTTCGAGGTAATCCGACTGTCAGAAATCTCTCAATGTCAGCACCTAAAATTCTTCCATTTGTACCTCAACTAAAAAATCATAATTCAGTGTGGGTCAGGGTATGGGTGGAGATAGAGGGGTGTAAATGAAATAAGACTGATAATTTTTCAAATTGAGTAACAGATAATTGGATATCCATCATACCATTCTCTTCCTTAAACTGTATCTTTAAAACACTAGTCAGATTGAAGGAAGCAAAAATGGTTAATAGAAAAGGGGCAGTGTGAGAGAATTAGGGACTATTTGACATGTGGACTCATATTATGATTTATGTAGATCCATATCTGAAAGTGAGATATCAATTTTAGCCATCCTGGAAATTAGAATGGAAATTTAGAAATGTAACAAGAAAAATCAGTTTTTTAAATTTTATCTAGTTATAATCAACAAAGTGTACATTCAACAAATGAAGTCTAAATCAAGCACCTGAAAAAATTCATTTGCAGGGAATTTTTATATTTAAAAAGCCAGAAAGATCAATATCTACTAATAAGATGAGATATGAGGATAACATAAAATTAAAGACATTGGTCAAAGACATGGAATAGTATCTTGATCTATTTGGCAAATGCTTCATTAATATTATTTTTTGAAATGTGGCTTTACTTAGACCACTACATAAACAGGTAAGGGTATTATTTTTCTATCAGGCAGACTGAGCTAAGGCATAAACAAAAACTTCATATATTACTGAAAATTTTGTAGACGATTGAGAGTCTGCTTTGATTGCAGACTTAGAATGTGTAGAGTTGAAGAGGTGCTTTTATTTTCCTTTTACAAGGTGAAGCTCCTTTAAGTTTGAAAGTGCAAATCGTATCCGCACATATCGCAATGAAAGAAAACAATACTAAAACTAGTCAGAGCTATGAGAATGTTATGCCATCAAATAATTCATGGCATGCTTATGAAATTGATCTTTCAACAGAAATCTGATGTAAAGAGATACTCTTTCAGTATTCTCATTATAAACGAACAATGATTGATGTCTGAGGGATGTAAATCATTTGGATTTGATTAATCCCATTATTTTCTTTATCATCAATAGTGTTCCTTCTTCCACTGAAGAATAGAGATTTTAGAAAATTGTTTTCTAATATGTCCTCTGCTTCTTTCAACATTCCTCTGTGAAACTCTGAATTTTGAATATTTCTCCAGAAATTACTTAGGAAAATAAATAATTAATGAAAAGCCCATGTATATTAATGAAGTCACATTTCTTGAAGTTTATATCAGAGACGGTATAGATTTCAATGCTTGCCTCATAAATCTATGCTTTTTGACAAATCTAATGAGACATCCAGGATCAACAATGAGAACACGTTTGCCAACTGTGGCTGAAAAGCAATTTAACAGACAAGATCTTGATCTCTGATGAGAATAGATCTGGTTGGCTGAGATGGAACTCAGAAAGTGCTTAGCTTGGGCAGTGACTCAACGTTCTTGCATACTCACAATTACTCCCATTCTCCTCCCTGAAGAATATTTACTTTTGTTGGTATTTGTAGTAGCTTTTGTTTCATAGTTATGAGAGAGAGAGGTTCAGGTTGAGGATAAAAGGCCCGGTGAGAGGAGAGTTGGTGTCTGTGAGGACACATCTGTGTGGGGTTTGGTTCCTATGGTCAGAGGAGATCTAGATAGAAATGAGGAGACATCATTGAAAATTCTGTTTTGGTTTGTGGTTGTGGGATCTTTGTTGTTGATCTTGAGAGATTTGTTACAAGTCTCACCATAAACAAAGGGTCTCTGTGGCCCAATGGATCACACGATAAGGGAAAAGCTGTTCTCCCACCCTTCCTTCTCCAGCCTGCCAAGAAGGGAAGGACCTGGGCAGCAGAAGTCTGCCTTGTCACTGGAGTCCTGGTGTCAGCTTCCACGGTGGTCTGATGTCTTGACGTGCTGTTTTGTGAGTTAAGGTGAAGCAAACTTTTGAAGAAAAGCTAAGAGATTCTTTGTGTCAGTCTAATTTCTAGAAATTAGGCTATGGAAGGATGCTATTATAGCACTTTGGGTAGAAAAAATAAGTCTTTTCTGCATTTGATGTAACAGTGAGAAAAGATTTGTAACACGTAAGTTACTTGTAATTTTCAGCTTTGATTTCTTTGATAATACAAGAGAATGTGACACTTCTGTAATTTACATCAGTTCATTTATGGTTTACCCCATGGGATGCTGAGTCCACTTGTATAGGAAGGGAGTGGGACACGTCAGAATTTCCACTGAGGAGCAAGGTGTGTGCGAGGTCAGATGCGGCTTGTTCCCACCAAAACTAGCACTGAAATTTGTTTCCCATGTGACAGAGTGGAGAGTAGGGCCAAGTGGGCAGTGTTTGGGCTGTGGGGACAGATCCCTCACGAACAGCTCTCATGGGACCAGACTAGTTATTGACAGAGCAGGTTGCTCCTTCTCATTTTGTTTCTTTCGCACACGCTCACTTTCAGTCCTCTTTTCTGCCATGAGTTGAAGCAGCGTGTGACCAGTCTTGGACTTTTCAGCCACGAGAATCATGAGCCAAGTAAACTTCAGTTCTTTATAAATTTCCCAGTCTCGGGCATTCTGTTACAGCAGCACAAAATGGACTAAAACCCATGGTTTTAAAGTCTCATAGATGATTCTGAGGCACTCTAGATGGGAATCCTTCAACTTATTTAACATCATCGATTTGCAGACTGACGTACACTCAATGCCAACATCCCCAGGGACCTATGTATTTTAAACACCACGTGTACTGTGGGCAATAAATCCTGAACCAATAAAGACATTTCAAACACATGAATCCAGTCAGAACCACATAACCAGAAATATCCTTCTTACCATCTGAGTCTAAATCAAGAAAGTGACTTCATCCTAGAACACACATTTCTCTGTCTTTATTTCCATTATCCGTAAAATGAAAATCATACAATTATCTTACTAAATGCATAGTTTCCATAAATTTCATATTTTTCAAGAGAGACAACCATTTCCTGTGTATGCCGTAATTATTATTTAAGGAAAATTCAAAATATTTAATTTTACTCTTTATCATACCTTCCATGAGTTTATCAATTTACTAGAAGAATCTAATGCTCTATTCTTCTGAGTGATGCTGTGTTTTGAAACTGACTTTAAAACTTATTTTTGTTTAATTTAAATAGTTGCTTTCATTCCTAGGTTATCCAAATTTTAGGGATTAAAAGAATATCAGAAGTAAGAGAACATGCTATCAGACACTCTGCTGTCTCTGTCTCTCTCTCTCTCTCTTTTCTCCCCTTTTCAGATCATGAAGCTGAGCCCCTGGGAGATGCCATGAATTTGCTAGGGCCATGCCTGGCACACATCTAGACAGACAGCCCTAACCCAGGCTCTGTAGTTAAGCCTAGATGATGAAAAGAAACATATACTGAAAAAACAGAGAACACCCAATAGAAAAAAATATTTCCTCTATTTTTACTTTGTGAAGTTGGTGGATGGGCTGTGGTTTGCACATAAAACAGAACGATAAAGTCTCCTCTATGAGAACTTAAATGTCAAGGAAAAGTCACAAGATGCTTTGCGGTATCTGAAGTTGTAATCAATCTCCTTTTCTTTTCAGTGGTGTTTACTTCAGTATAGGTGAGAAAAATGATTTGTGAAATAGTTACTTAACCTTGTCACACATAGCCTGGTATTCTGTTCATTTTTTTTTTTAAATCAAGCTCAAAATACAAACATGTTTTTTTCCGTTTTTCTTTCAGTGATGTTACAATCAGTATGCACAGTACTTACAGAATAACTTTCAGTTTTCAATAACTTTTTTCACTTTAATAACTTTCTGAGTTGTTGGGAGAAAAATCTAACAGTTTCTATAGTGATCCTGAACCTGAACAACACAGAAAAAAAAGTTCATAGATGTGAAATTCTAAAATAGATCAAGACTAGTGTTTGTCACAAGATTATAGATAGGAAAATGTATTGCTATTATTTTCCTCAACTATTTTGCTTTTTTTTTTTTTTTTTTGAGATGGAGTCTTGCTCTGTCACCCAGGCTGGAGTGCAGTGGTGCGATCTCAGCTCACTGCAAGCTCCGCTTCCCGGGTTCACACCATTCTCCTGCCTCAGCCTCCCGAGTAGCTGGGACTACAGGCGCCCGCCACCATGCCCGGCTAATTTTTTTGTGTTTTTAGTAGATACGGGGTTTCACCATGTTAGCCAGGATGGCCTCGATATCCTGACCTCGTGATCCGCCCGCCTTGGCCTCTCAAAGTGCTGGGATTACAGGCGTGAGCCACTGTGCTGGGCCAACTATTTTGCTTTCTTAATTAAGGAACTCAAACTTTGTTTTCAAGATCAAATGTTTAACCCATTTATTTTTTCACTAAATCGTTTAAAATATTTATTGTACACAAATAATCAAGTTGAGAGAGTTGCCATAAGATAGCCTGGAAGGAAGATAAAGAAAGACACTAGTGCTGCCTTGACCAGGACACTGTGATCCTCAAACTGGGCCTAATGAATGAAGCTGACTTCACTCAATCATCTAAAGAAACAGGGCTACTTCAAAGAGAAAGGTAACCATGTCTGGAAGAATTGTGGAGTTGTAAAAAGCATATTGTGTTTGATGAATGGCAATACATTGGATAAAGTGTGAATATTACATATTGACTTTGAAGATGTGAATTTGTTGGGGCCAGAAATCCGAGGGTTCTTGTGTTGGTTTGAGTAGTTGGCACTTTTTCCTGTGACTGTGGAAGAGACAGGGTAAGCCTGTTGTTCTAGGAAGACAACTCTTCCTAGAGTTGAGAACTCCCACTCAGCTGGAATTGGAGAAGCTGGCCTCAGCTCCCATTTGTGGCAATAATAGCGAATGTAGTGAAGGATGATGGCGGCTGACCGTCAGCTGAGGACAGAGAGAATGGAGTGTTATTTATTGGGGGCTGCAGGGAAAACAGAAGCCTTCATTTGGAGGCTTTGGACATACTGAAGATTAGGGTCCTCCCTGTCCCTACCAAAATGTGGCCATGGCTTATCCAGATGGAAAGAATCCAAGGCTCACCCGACTACAGAAGGCAAAGAAGTAAAGGAGCAATGAGCGAATCAGCAGGAAAGGGAAGACAGGAGCAGATGGTAGTGGAGAAACTGACAGCCTTCCCCGGGCGTGTCCCTGCATGGGATTTATTCCCAGCCTGGAGCCCGGTCATCATGTTGCTTCTCCCTTATAACCATTCCCTTTGGAAGTACCTCCCATGCATTTCCAGTATAGTTGTGTTGTGTTCATGAGCTGAAAAAGCTCACTGCAAATTAGAAAGCATTCCAGATTGTGATACCACCTCTCCCTGTTCTTTTCACACTTCGCTCTGGTATCTTACCTGAAAATCAGGTCATGGATGTTACTACCTCCAATGAGTGCTTAGAATTCATATTTTTCAAGTCTTTGTTATTTCTATGTGAATCCCAGATGTGGCCAGAATAAGTGATATCTTCCTCTAGACATTGCTCAAACGATCAAACATATTTGGTTTTGATTGAGCAATAACCAAGTGAAACTTGCTATCACTGTGTCCACTTTCAAAGCTCGTTTGCTCAATTAGAACTCTTCAATCTAAGCTTAAACCTAAACTATTTGTATCTGCTTTAATGAAAATTTTAAGTGTATATTTTACAAATTAATATTATTTGCTTATGCAAATCTTTTATAGATAAATAAAATACCATATGTCCATTTTATCCTATCAGTTGTAAAAATCCTAAACTCTATTTGCCTAGAAAATCATTTGCCTCTGCTCATGAATACATTTAAAATAGCCTTTGGGAAGCAGAACATATAAAAATGTGGCTTCCATTCAGTGAGTCCTTGCGACCTGCTACGAAATAGGGAAGGTGAACATTTTTGAAGTTTGCTGAACTAAAGTTCTTTGTATCCATAATCTGATTTAAAACTCACAGCAAGTCCCATGAGAAAAGTGTTTTTATATTTGTTTTACAAATGGCTAAATAGATTGTTAGATAAATAAACTTTGCCCAGAACTAGTACTGAACATGGATTTTTTTATTGAAAACCTTAACTGATGTAGACCACCATTGATTCCTCTGTATCTTCCATAATTTATCTTTAATTAAGCAAGGTAACTTACAACTACATATTTGGACCATAACACTTGCATTTTATTTAAAATTCAGTGTGCTTTGACATGTCAACAATCTATAGTGATGGGCATTTAAAATAACACACAATTAGGGCCAAGTGTGGTGGCTCATGCCTGTAATCTCAGCACTTTGGGAGGCCGAGGCGAGTGACTCACTTGAGCCCAGAAGCTCAAGATCAGCCTGGCCATCATAGTGAAACCCTTATCTCTACAAAAACTACAGAAATTAGCCAGGCATGGTGGTGCACTTCTGTAATCCCAGCTACGTGAGGCCAGGAATCGCTCCAGCCCTTTTGGCTGATGTTGCAGTGAGCCAACATTGCTCCACTGCACTCCAGCCTGGGCGACAGAGGGAGACTCTTGTCTAAAACACACACACACACACACACACACAATGAAAAAATTTATTGCACCTGGTATGTGGATGCTATTTGAAGAGAGCCTATAGAGATATTTTTGGAGCTATATTTTAATGAGGCACCAAAGTAGAAGTGATCAGTTTGTTCATTTTTAGCTTCAGTTAAGGAAATAAATTGACTCTTAGATAGTCATAAATGTAATTTTGTCCTGGAGAGACTGTGAATCATTTAGGTCTCATGCTTTCCCTTTTCCCTGTCGCTTAGGAAGCTTGAATGAAATCCACAGAATTGATTGTGTGACAACTTGCTTTGGCTTTGCTAATGTTTTCCTTTATTCTCACTTTACTCATACAACCTCTGTTATTTTTATTTGTTTGTGCTATGTGTATTTTGCAACCCATCTTGAATAATTGTTGGAAAAAAACTGTATGTAATTAATTCAATAATTAAATAACTGGGAAAATGATATAACTTCGTACTCAACAAATATATATATTATTGTGTATATTAATTTAACTCACATTTAGCTTTTACTTACCATGTGCAATGATCATTTATTTTAAAACTTAAAAAAAAACCTCTAGGTCTAAGCTGATATTCAAATGATTTCTGAAGTAATTGAGCTGCCAGTTGTTTAAGCTATCAATAAATTAGAGAAATTTATTGTGTTTCATTATTTTTCACAATTATGAACATATTTTACAAAAGAAACAGTATATATGTATATATTCCATCATTTACACTATTTGATAACCTGTCCTATATATGGGTTGAGTATCTGTAATTCAAAAATCAAAAATCAAAAATGTTCCAAAATCCGAAACTTCTTGAGTGCCAACATGAGGTCACAAGTGAAAAATTCCACACCTGACATCTTCGCTTTCAGATGGTTCAATGGATACAAACTTTGCTTCATGCACAAAGTTGTTTAAATACTTTATAAAATTACCTTTAGGCTATATGTATACAGTGAATATGAAACATAAATGAATTTCATGTTTAGACCTGGGTGCCATCCCCAAGTTATCTCATTATGTATACACACGCAAGTATTCTAAAATCCAAAAACATCCAAAATCTGAAACAGTTCTGGTCTCAAGCATTTTGCCTAAGGGACACTCAACGTGTATTTTCATGTAAAACATTTAACCTATATATGTTAAATAAGCTGTGTAATATGTATGTTATATAAGTTAATTTATATAACACCCAATATGTATACACTGTCATATCATAAATAATGTAAAACACACATAATATATAGTTAATTTATATTTATTATATTGTATTTATATATCATTGTATACTTATTTTATTTATAATGAATAGTTATTGACAATAGTTTAGATCTATTTAATTATAAATATTTGACTGTTTTCACCAGTAAAATTATTTAATATGGTTCAGCTTAGCATTTTAGGGGAAGTTATTTAAGTACTGTAATAAGAGGTGACATTAGGATGCAACGTGAACATATTATGTGATAAATAAGATAAATCACTAGCCACAGTCATAGGCATGTGAATTCCCTGCTATAAAGGCCTTGGGGATTAAGAATGGATTGGTTTACTCTCAGGAAGTATAATTACAGAAGGCACATATAGGAGAAGGGATTAAATTTTCTCCTTAGGAAAACATGCAAGACTTAAATAGTGAAAGAAATTCAGGAAAAGCAATTTCAGTAGAACTGCATGCTAGGAGATGAGGGTAGTTTTGGAAATGAGTTGAGCTTAAGCTTTAGGTAGAGTGGCTTATGAGAATCAGAAATAGTGAGAGGCTTTCCTTCCCATGTTAGAATATTTAACATGAATTTGCAATGCTTCTTAGAAGTGCGTATATTTAACTAGTGTCTCTTGTTTACCTGTCATAAAAGCTGATATAAGCTGATATTGTGTCCAGAATTTGTTCCTTCCTGTGGGTTCTTGGTCTCGCTAACTTCAAGAATGAAGCTGTGGACCCTCACGATGAGTGTTACATTTCTTAAAGATGGTGTGTCTGGAGTTTGTTCCTTCAGATGTTCAGCTGTGTACAGAGTTTCTTCCTTCTGGTGGGTTCGTGGTCTTGCTGACTTCAGTAGTGAAGCACAGACCTACGCAGTGAGTGTTACAGCTCTTAAAGGCGGCACATCCAGAATTGTTTGTTCCTCCCATTGGGTTCCTGGTCTCGCAGACTTCAGGAATGAGGCTGCAGACCCTCGCAGTGAGTGTTACAGCTCACAAAGGCAGTGCAGACCCAAAGAGTGAGCAGCAGCAAGTTATTGTGAAGAGCCAAACAACAAAGTTTCCACAGTGTGGAAAGAGACCCAAGCAGGTTGCTGCTGCTGGCTCCCATAGCCAACTTTTATTCCCTTATTTGGCCCCACCCACATCCTGCTGATTGATCCATTTTACAGAGTGCTGATTGGTCTGTTTTTAAATAGTGATGATTGGTGTGTTTACAAACCTTTAGCTAGACACAGAGCGCTGATTGGTGCACTTTTACAGAGTGCTGATTGGTGCATTTACAACCCTTTAGCTAGACACAGAGTGCTGATTGGTGTGTTTTTACAGAATGCTGATTGGTGCATTTACAAACCTTTAGCTAGACACAAAATTCTGCAAGTCCCCACCCGTCCCAGAAGCCCAGCCAGTTTCACCTCTCAATATAAGACTAATTATATTCCTTATGATAGATTATATCTTAGAATTATGCTAATTTTGTACCTTAATGTTGACTGTGGAGAATCTTGTCAAAACAGTATAAGTAAATAAACAGCATCTCCATACTTTGACATATCAACTGTTTTCAACTACAAAGCAAAATGAACCAGACAATAACGCTCATCCCAGAAAAATGTAAGTGAAATAAATACTGCTTCCATAAAAAAAGAAAAGGGAACACCCACATTTACATGTATTGTACCGAATGTAGACAAGATTCTAGTTCGATTCTTAAAGCTGACGGAACGCTAGTACACATTGGCATCTTCAAGCTTCTCTTTCACAAGACAATTATCATCACGAAGGAAGATGAGAATGAGCTGTGTTGGCCATTAGCCATCATTGCCACTGACATGAAATGAACGTTCGTTGAGAAACTACAAAAGAGACGCCTTCCAAGGGCAGGCCTTGGAGCAGTAGATTCACCTGCAATTCTCGGCAAAGGCTGGGCACCCACAGCCCTGCACCCCGGCCTGAGGGTCGCTTCTGCTCCAGCACGTTTTTGCTTTGAAAACTTACATTTAATTGAATTATGCATTTCACAGTCTGGAATGTTTTTTTCAATGTTTTTCACTTAAAACTTGGCAAATGTGGGGAAAAATACATAAGCTTTAAATTAAATGCTTTATGAGCTTTTAATACTCATTAAAAAAAAAACAATAATTAAGAACCTTTTTAGGTAGCTCGAATTTCCAAAACTACTTTATGGTTATGTCACAGGATTAGAATTAACAGTTACTGTAACTGGATTCAACAATCACGTAATGAGCCTTCATGGGGGTCATTTTCTAAGTTCTGGAGAATGTGGTTTCCATGTTGTTTCCTTTTGTCTTAGCAAACTAATTGTAAGGATTTTGCTCCTAAAGTACGTGATTTGACTGGACACACTCAATTTTTCATTACAGGTCTCATTTTAATTCATAACTAAGTTATTGAATAATAAAAATTCCTCCAGTGAGATAGTCAGTTTTATTCTTTATTCATAATCCTTTTAATTCAACAATATATGATTTTTGTCTACTAACTTATTAAAATTAAATGGGATTTCTAGACATAAAGTGTGCATATATTTGCATAGCTAAATTGGCTCTTAGCAAAATATTACCATGGAAAAAAATAATGGTAAGTAAAGTCAATTGATTAATTTTTTTGAGTTTTTAAATACCTAAAAATAAATAATGGCTGTTATTCAAACCTAAGGAGTAGCATGTAAATTAGAGAACACTAAAATATTAAACAGTCAAAATGGCCCTTTAGTAAATGCAGACACAGAATGCACACTGTTGGAATAAAATTAAAACAGGACTACTGTGTGTGTTTGTGTTATATATGTGCATATTCATAATATGTCTTCTAAAATAAAAACATTAGAGCAGTAACATGATGTATTTGTGAATTTTAAACTTCTTTATAATAAGACTAGCAATTACAGAATTCCCCAAGTATTAACCAAGATGAAATCAACCCAGTAGCCTTGACACCATGTTCCTGCCAGCTTAGCCATGTGTGGCTGGCAGGAAGGTTCCCCGAATGAACAGGGACCTTCAGGGCCACTGAGCAGAGCTGTAGCCATGCACTGTGTCTCCGAGCAGCCCCTGTTGATGTGAGCCCCACCCAGAGGTCACTGAGACTCAATGCCCCAGTGGAGCATGTCGATTTGGCAAAGAACAATTTGGTAAATTCTAAGAAACGGGTCATTCCAGGTCCTCTAAGATAAGCTGGGTACTTTTCTTGACCATTATCCAAGGCTTCCTATCCAAGGCTTCTCCTGGCCTTTGTCTAAATGGAAAAGAGGTGTTTTCAGGGCCCACACAGGGCTTCCAGGGCACAGCAGGCCCCTGGGTAAGCGGGAGATGGAAACGTCATCCCTTATGGTCATAGGCGAGTTTGCGGGACCCTAACACTTTGAAGCCATGTGATCACATCACCGTCATATTTTAAATCAGACCTGCCTATTTCCGCCTCTCAGTTTGCCTGTCTGAACATTTCTGTTGTCTTTTTTTCTAAATGTCTTTCTTAACACATTGGTTTAATACAAACAATTACATCTCCTGGGCACCCATGATGCATAAGACAATGTGAGATATATATACATTAAATGCATAAACATTAAAACATGTTTTATTATACATATTAAATTGTATGTACAGCAGGCCTTCAATAACCAGGAGACTGTATATATTTATTTTCATTTGTTACATAGTCTACTATATGTTATACATTTATATGAAATATTAATTTATATAATGAAATATTTTATAGTAATTGTATGTATATAACCTCTGGATTATAAGGATTTGAAGAGGGAGCACCGTTTTGCCTGTTTCTCAGGTGTGAGCAGAGGGACTCAGACGGCACTGGCTCCAATCCAGATTTACTGTTAAACACAGCGCCCTCCACAACCATCCGTGAAGTGGAGCAGAAGAACTTCAGCGTTTCAGAGCAAGCCTCCTGGGATACATTGATTTTGTAATTCCTTGCTTCTATTTGTGTTATAATACATTGAAACCAAAGCTAGCATTTCAAAACTCAGCACCAAGTATTTTAGTTACTTGGGACCAAGAACATAAAGTTCCAGTGAATGAAATTAACATAAGGACAGAGCCGTTCGACAAAGAAAAAGAAAAGGTTAGTCATATTTTAAAATTTGTATCCCTTTCAAAACACATTGTTGTTGTTTTTTGTTTTGTTTTGTTTTTGGCAAAGAAACTATAGATGCCTGTGCTTAACTATTTAAGTGGTAAAAATAGAGTTTGGTGGTTTGTGGTGGTAGCACTGGCAGCAGGCAGGATGCCTGATTTGAAAGGCGTGTGTTCGCCGCCCATGCCCCTGCCTGGGCTGTGCGGAGGGTGCCCTGCAGACAGCCGCACCCTGAGAGGGACCTTGACAGGTACACAGTATGGGTTTGTCTTCTTTGAAAGGCCATGGAGAGCCCTGGTTGGGGGATGCAGTAACCCAGGGACACCATAATAAAGAGCTGTGCTGAGATGAAGACAGATCCGGGTTCAAATCCTGCCTCCACACATCACTGGAATAATTGGATAATTACCTCTGTGCTTCAAACCTGCGCTTCCCTGTCAGTGTTTGGGTGTAGGAGATTCCAAGTAAATAACTCCTGGGCTGGTGGATATGATGGTTACATCGTGCCTGTCACACGGCTGGCACCTGGTCAACCCTGAAGAGTGCTCATGAGTATGTGTGCAATTGCACGCTTGGGGTGGGTCTGACCATGACGAGCGTGTTGGAGACACTCAGGAGTGAAATCTCTAGAGTTAGCACAATCTGTCACAGCACAGAAGCTGATCGTTCACGACATTTGAAAGTACAGTTAAGCATTCCTCCCGTTCAATTGTACAAGCATGAACAGGAACAAGAACACAGAGCACCTGCTAGGCAGGGGTTTCCGGTTTATTCTGTGCCGTAGAACCCGCATGTTAGAATCTCCCATCATAAGAATCATCTTCCTGCTACAAGTAATATTAGGCAGGTCATTTAGGCTCCTGTGCCCCAGTTTCCTATGTGAAACAGGCACAGTTACATTGCAGCCCCACAGGCTGGGGGGCTCAAGGATTCAGAGCTTGCAAAATATCTGAGAAACGTCAGCTCATTCACGTTAGACATTAGGATGCCTGGTGTTACTGCAGGTGGTGTGGCCCTGTCACCCACCTGAAAATCGTGGATACCAAGGATTGGGGAGGATACGGTCCTCAAAGATATGGGGCAGTGTGGAAGCAAATAAGATTCTTGTAATGACAGGCCCCTTAACTCCCTGTCCACACACACATTCCCTGAACTGCCTCTCTTTCCCGCTCACATGTCACGATACCCTTCTGAGTAGGACTTGTGCACCTGGGGCCAGAAGGGTTGATGGGGGCAGTTCTTTGGTTTTCATAACAAAAGAACCATCCATCTGCGCTACACATTGAACAATTGCCCAGGCTGCACACACCTCTGGTTAAGCTCCCCAAGTAGACAGGCACTCCTGGGCTGCAGAAACTCATTTATAACTTAGCAGGGGTTTCTTCTATGAACAGCAGGTGAGGATTTTGTTTCTAACACATTCGACGATGCTTAAGAAGTATTTGCAAGTGCAGGCATGGCCTTAAGGAATTTAGTCCCCAGCAGAGATCCCTGGAGAATGACAGCTAGGATAGGGCTGTCGGAGAAAAGAAAGAGGAAGGATTTCCTTCCCCTGCCTTACAGTGGAGCTCTTCTGCAAAGGTGACCCTTCAAGGAAGACAGAGAGAGTGTGAATTAGCAGTGAATTCTGGGCCTGAAGAGTAAGACAGACCCTTAAGAACAGACTATGCACCCAAGGCGGGAGACACCCTCGAGGTGAAATACGAAGACACAGCTCCCTGGGTGACCCTAGCATGCATCCCCGAGGTCATGTGATAAAAATGCTAAAATTCCCACTATATTCAGGGAGGAACTATTTAGCCTATTATTCATATTTTTACATTTAATATCTTATTTTGATATTTATCCTGACAGCTATAAATTTAGATGTTTTCATTGCTTTTCATGCTACCCCCAGTCTGTGCCGCAGGCAAAAGTTCTAATACTGTAATAAGCTGAGGAAGAGGAAGACTAGCTTAAGCGGACGTAGCCGGAGCTTGCTCTTGGAGAACTTGCTAACTTAGAGAATTAGCAGAAGAATGTGAGTTTTTCACATGTAGGTCATCCTTAGGAACAAGCTCCGTCTTTCTAATAAGGAACGGTGGATTAGTCATACACAGCCTGTGGGAAGGAAGGTGGCGTTCTCAGCCCATTGCATAACAGAAAGACTGTCCAAGTCTTGGAAATCAGCAATTAGCACTTCACATCGCGGACTCAGCTGGCCTGCCAAGAAGCCAGCATGCCCAGTAGTGAAATAGCCTCATTTTCAGACGGCCTCCCGAGGGACCCCGTGGATATCACACTGTAAAAGCGGCCCCTCTTTATAAGGCACTTTTCTGCCAACAACATAATGTAAGTGCCAGCAGGTAATTCTTTATTACATGACCTGTACATCTCTGGGAAGCACGTACCACAAAGGAGATGGTTTATATGAGATGCAATTTATGTTTTCAGAATCCTCATGGTAAAACGTCTCAATGGGCATTAGGAGTCCCGTCAGCGCTGACTGTGATACAATAACACAATCGTTCCCTTCATCCTTCTGAGATCCCTGTGGGTGGCCTGACACAGCTGTTTCCTTCAGGGCAGCAGGGTTGCTTTTTCAGCCAAGTGACTGGCTAATTTAAAATACAAAAGAAGATCTAAGCTGAGTAGAAACCCAGCAAGACCATGGAAAATTAATGCTGAGACCCCTTAATAAACAGGGAAAAACGTCGAAATACCGTTATTTCTCTAAGTAGGTTAAGAAGGTTTTGAGTATCTATTTTGTGCTGATTTGAACACTGGGGCTATAAAAATGACGAAAATACAGAGATTGTCAACATGCCACAAAATAGAAAGAACAAGAGTGTGAGCAGATAGAGAACCAATTATAACATAATATGGTAAGTCCTGTTACATAAATATGCCTATAGAGAGAGGCTTGGGAACATGAAATGGTCAGGCATTGGGAAAGGCATTTTGTAAGTGAATTTTGAGTCATATTTAAAGGGTGGATATGTTTAAAGGGAGACAGGTAAAGGCATTTAAAGTAATGTAGGCAATATGACAAAAAAATACTTTTATAACTATTTCTGTTAATCAGGAAAATGAAAATATGCACAGGATTTCACAGAATGTTTGTAGTGTAGATCTCCTAAATGATGCTTTGGTGTAACTTTACAGAAAAGTAGGTAAGGAGATGTTATTTTATATATTTTCTCAGGATGTAGTGTTAATCTCTGGATTAAATGATTTGCTAAAGTTTTCTAGCTGAAAGTAGAATTTAGTTGACTACAAAGATTTCTACTAAGTTTCAGTTGCATGGCAAATTTAACATACTTTAATACATTCATTTCTCAGATGTTCTTAAAGGAGATATTTATATTAAATTTGCTGAAATCCTTAATCAAGTAGGAAGGCCACATGTAGTCACACAGGAAGCCATTGGCAGAAAGTATAATTGCTTATTTTTATGGATATGAATATGTGGTTATGAATATATCAGTAGAAAAGGTAGCCTGGGAATTCATAATTAAATGTAAGAAAATTCTACCCAGAGGCTAACATTGGAATTATTAAAATACCTTTCAAATTTTCCTTTTAATTCAAAAGTCCTTCTGAGAAAACTGGTTTAAATATTTAACGGTCTTAACAAACTTAACCTCAGCCAAAACGTATTAAACTTTAAAAAAAAACAAAATGCATTTCCACCTGTCCCCAAGAGACTCACTCTCTGCTTCAGATCATATGAAGAATGTGTAAGGCCTGTCTGCGTTCAAGTGTGGTTGGTTATAAATCTGGCTGGGAAAAGTTTGGGTGAGTCCATCTTTGAAGAATACTTGATATTTAGTGAGTGCATGCTGTTGTATTTTACAAGTTTGCTACTTAAATCCAATCTGTTAAATAGGCCAAGGATAACAAAGAGAAATAGGAACAGGGTAAGTCATAGTTTGAGCCCTGCTGGGTGCAACATTGGCCAGGCAGAATCATCCTGTGGACACGTGCCCCTGTGTCCTAAGATTCTCAATTAAATGGTCTCTGTTGGGCCCCAGGTATCAGGACTTTTGCAGGCTTTCTACAGCATTCTAAGGTGCAGCCTGGGTTAAGACTACTTTCCCAGAATAAGACAGCGCCTGGCCCCACCTCTCCAGAAGTTTGGAATCATGTAATGAACAGACTACATCTTAGAATTTCATAATTTAACTCTAAGCTGGAGGTCTCTCTTCATGTTCTTCCCTACAACTTTCTAACAATATTAACGTATGTACATATCACTTCATGGTTTACCAAATGCATTCACAGGCTTTATCTCATACAACGCTCTGACAAATTGATGCTATATCAATTATACATAGAAGACACCCAAGATGAACTTAACCAGACAATCACGACTCAAGCTTATTCGGTAGATGTGGTCAGTGGTTGGAAATGTTAAGCAATCTGCCTGAGATAATAACTACAAAAAAAATGGAAGCGAGGTCATCTCAACTCAAGTATGTTCTTGTTTCTCTTCTAACCTAAACAACTTTTGCAAAACCACATTGCACTTCTGACTTGGAGGGGAATGGAATGATCAAGTAGCCTAGCTCCACCCGGGACAGGGGAGCAGAGGAACTGGGTTGGACACATTGGAATTAAAGTCCCTCAATATTCTGTTTTACAGGAAGCACTGTGGCTCTCGTCCATAGAATAGATAATTCAGCAGTGCTCAAACACACTCTGAGGATTCCACTGTAACATCACAAATCACTTTGCATTGCACCTATTTATTTTTATGTCTGGTTCACTTTACTGTAAGGTCTTTAGTCTCTGTCATTCACACAATCACTCAGCAAACATTTATCTGTGCCAAACATTAGACTAGACACTAAGGATGCACAGAATTATAAAAGAATTCAGGAATGAAATATATGACTATGATAGAATGTAGTGAATGTAACAATATACACATGCAAAAGTGATAAGGGTTGTGATCCTTGGAAAATACAGTTTTGATGTTATTAGCATCAATTTATTAATATTTGCCAAGCATGTATTACTTTTACTTCTGGGGAAAAGTCGTCTCTACCTCTTCCTAGCTAAATAAACTGGACAAGGGCTCCATTTCTGTAAGTATCACTCTCTCACAGATACGGAACCCATGATACTGTTTCCTACTGTGCTGTGTGAGGACTGTAAGGGAAAGCCCACAGAAAACAAGAAAGTACTTGACTTATGTTTTTAACATTGCTAATTCATGAAGCAAAGGGAATATTTTCATCATTTTTCTGGCAACTAGATGATCTGTATCTAAACATGAAAGAAGCGTACTTTATTCACCACTGCAAGAAAATAAAACAAAACAAGGTCAAAGAAATATTCTCAAGGTGGTCTATGTCCCTAGTGCCCTTGGCTACCGAACATGCCTGATCTGGTTTCTGCTTCACACACCATGGTCCTGAACATAATGAAAGTCAGCTCCTAGTGGCATCGTGTTTGGATTAGACTCCATTAACATTCCTTAAGTAGCATGACTTTCAATGACTGCTTCATAACGTAAGCAACTGAATTTATAATTGAGACATTGTGTAATTTACCTACAAACATGAAATAATCCTAACATCTTTTTGAAGAGATGCTGATATGAAACCACTGATTCAATTGCTCTTGGCCAATCTTGATTTGGGAATTCTTCTAGGTGAAAGAAACACAAACCAGTTAAATATTTTCCGAGTCTCCAGCCCCAATCTAACAAAGTACCTTTATTGTGAGACTAGATGACCTCTGAAATGTCGGGGCCAACAGCCCGCCAGCAAGAACCTTAACAGGCATAGAGATAGAGGAAGCCACCAGATTGTGTACAACACACCCCAAAGCTTCCCACTCTCTAGTTCCTTACCCAGCTTTATTTTACTTTATGGAATTTTCCGCCAAGCTGAAAGCATGTTCCATGTCTATAACGGTGTGTGATGTTTATTTATTCTGCCTCTCAAGTAGGTGCCATGACAGGGACCTCGTCTCATCCACATTGTGGCCCCAACATCTAGGACATGCCCTGTAAATACTGGAACCCAATACACATTTACTGAATCAACAATGAAGTTGAACTGGTATCCTAAATCAGGATTTAGAGGTCGGATTCAGAGGTCCGCAGCTTTGGATATGATGGCCCATTTCTTGCCCACACCCAGTGAATTGAAGGAAGAAAATCTTAGAACAAATTGACAAATTTGATTCAGTTTCACAGATAATGTCATCCCTTAAGTTTCTTGCATAGTATTTCTGTTCTTCACTCGTGCAAAGCTCCCAGAGTTTCCTGGATTTTTCTGCAATCACGAACAGAATTGTTTCTTTCCTTGCCATGAGCAAAGAAACTGGTGTGGGCTCTTTCTCTGCAGTTCTTGAGACTGTCGGAGTAAGATGAGGAAGGAGTGAGACCTTCAGAGGGTCACAAACCTTCCCCTGCATTTTGCGTTGTTAAATTTAGTCACACATATGGCTTAACACTACCGTTTTCCAGGCAATGTTATATGTTTTTGAGTGTTTATTCCTAACAGACATTAAGAAATATTTCAATATTATGAAGAAGACTTGATTAATTTTAGACATTGTATTCATTCTCAGAGCTGAAAAATAAATAAATTTAATGCACCATTGGTTCACAGAGGATTTCCTTGGATGGTTCTGATGAAACCCCCACTTCAGACTCCCATGGCACTGATCTGGATGAATTCACGTGCACGTGTAAACACAAATCTGGGCATTGCTATGCTCCAGCAGCACTAGAAGGGGGAAGAGAGACAAACACTAGGGTGGGAAAAATTCCAGTAGGGAAGGATGGTGGAGACTGGGAAATCTCACTGTAGAGATTTTGAAGAAAACATAAAATCTTGAAGGAGGAGGAGGCTTGAGATAGTGACTAAGAAGAGAAGAACTTTGAAAGATTTAGTTTTTTTCTTTCCCTCTGAATTGGAGCGCAGGATTTCCATGGATGTCCACCAACAATGTGACTGAAAAATAGTAAACCTGTACAGGTTAGCGACTCAGGAATAGTGTAAGAGGTTCCACAGCATCCATAGAGGATGAGATGCTTATGCACGGTTGGCAGGGGTACCTCAGCTATAGCCTGGGGGAGCGGCAGCTCTGCTAGATCCAGCAAGATCCTTGTCTGTTGAGGACAAGGCACTCCAAACTATTTTAAAAAAGAGACATGCGCTTGAGGCTTCTAAAATTTCAAAAACATCAAAGAATTATTTACTTTTCTCTTCTAGGGATCCTTTTTCAGATCCAGAAACATTAAATTAGATGGTACAAAAATACATCAGGGAAACCCTATATGGCTCCAGTCACTGGCCAGCCCATCACTCATTTTGTAGTTTACATGTGAGTATAGTAATTTGTCTGGCAGCCCAACAATCTGGGAATCCATTCATTCAGAAAATGTTTACTGGACATCCACTTTTTGGAGCACACAATGTCAGCTTAGCCTGGTACTACACAATTTGTTTCTAAACCAAAGAAATTTCCAGTCTAGAAAAGCTGCAGTTGTGCAAATTAAAAAGTGTGGGTTACAGTGTAGGATCACTTAACCAAGCAGAGCCATGTCAACGAGGAGGAATAATAAGGGAAATTGTCAAAGATGAGATCAATGATTAAGGACAGCCTTAAAAGTTATTGTCCAGGAAACGACCCAAAGATCTATCAACAAATAAGTGGATTAAAATTTCATAACGTATCCACACAATAGAATACTATTCAACAATAAAAGGAGCAAATTACTGATATCTGCAACAACATAAATAAATCCCAAAGTAAATAGAGTCATTGTAGAAGCTAGAAACAAAAGAGTGCCTTACGGTATAATTGCATTTATATCAGATTTAGAAAACGCAAATACATCTTTACTGATGAAAATAAGATTGTGGTTGAAGAGGAAGGAAGACGGGTATGAGAAAACGATTTTGGGGTAATGAATATGTTAATTTTCTGGATTTATGGTGAATACATAGGTAGAAACTCATAAAGGTATATACTTTATGTTTGTGCCATTGCTACAAATCAATGAAACTTAAAAAGGCAGGAAAATAATACCCAGAGAAATTGTAGCAAAAGTAGTAGAATTGTATCTTTGAAAGCAAGGAAGAAGAAATGTTCAAGAAAAGATGCTTTA
Organism: Pongo abelii; assembly: GCF_028885655.2. Classification (NCBI taxonomy): domain Eukaryota; kingdom Metazoa; phylum Chordata; class Mammalia; order Primates; family Hominidae; genus Pongo; species Pongo abelii. Next base: position 2,264,617 of record NC_071992.2, on the reverse strand, counting down.
CAAAGTTGTATGCTCCAACAAGATTGTATGCAAAGAACATTGAATGCATTCCACTGGATTTTGTATTAAGAAGTCTTGGGGGTATTCATTAGGAAATCTGATCGGTGTGTTAAAGTGAACAAACTTGATTTCAGTGTGTTGATACATTAGGGGACGATGAGGAAATAGAGACAATGGCAACTGGCTGTTATTGAAAGAAATCTGGATTTTAAAAGTGAGGAATAAAATGCTAACTAGAAAGAATGTTGCATGACTAAGAAAGATGAAGGTGATTTTGTTGTTTCTGTACTGTTAGAGTGGGGCACCTGAACGCACCTATAAATGGTGGGCTGAATCCAGCAGATGCGGAAGAGATGAAAGGACAAGGCATGGAACACAGACAGCAGTGACTTCTGACAGATATTAATAATACAGGATGCTATGAGGCAGACATAAAGAGATATGATTGTCCTTTTGGAAGCATGAAATGAAAGAAAGATGAAGGGCCATCTATTTTTTTTTTTTTTCAAAACATCAGCCCCAGTTTCTGTTTACAGAAAAACCTGTGTGTGCCTTTTGGATAAATGTAGTTTATAGGAAAAGATTATTGTGTACATGGAAACCATTATGAAGAAAGTCACTGATTTAAGAACAACATATGCGTGTTTACCTACCAACATTTCAATAATAAATTCCATTTTAGCCCAAGATGTTGATGGGGAAAGGCAGTCGCTTAAAAGCTAAGGGTAGCTTGAAAGAGAAAAATGGAATCTAGTGATCCAACCAAGCAGGGGCCTCCAGCACTGAAGAGATTCACATGGGGGCCGATCCCACAGGAACAAAGCTCCCTCCACAACCCAGCTCAGTGACTGGCCTGGCATCAATCCCACCACCAAACTATTCTCAACCAAGAAGACTAGAGATCTCCAACAGGAACTCTAATACGTGAGAGCTTTTTGAACTAAAGTCTTAAGTGTGTTAGACAGTATTTTTCTCAATCCTTGTAGAATTCCTTTCTTGAGAACCTTGCTGCTGTTTATGCCAGAGCAGACCTGGCGGGGAGCTTGCACCTGCCACAGCATTTGCTTGTATCTTCTGCACACCTGAGGCAGCCCCGACACAGACCAGAAGGCTTGGGGGCTTTCCCGTCCTTCATTTGCCCTGGATCTCAGGAGACACTACAGTGAAGCGGCTCTGGGGGAGAGATAGAGGAGAGAAAGACAGTAAAAGAGAGGAAGAGAAGAAAGATACTGTTACTGGCACCTAAATAGCTTTTGGGGAAAAAATAGTTGCTATATAATACATAATAAGGTGTAGCACTGTTTTGAGAAGTTTTCTGTATTAACATAATAAATCTTTGGTTGGAATGCTTACTCTAGGGGTTGCCAGTTAACCTTTTTGTCTGTTCATATAATTTATACCTCTTTGTGTATAGAACTATTGAATATATCATTATTTGTAAAGCTGCTTAAATGTCCAGCTCAGCACATCGCATATATACGAACATAAGTGTTCAAAGAAATAAGTGATTATATACATACACACAGAGAGACATATACATATGTATATATGTCTGTGTGCTAGAAACAGAAATATAGTGGTAGAGATCATACCTGATCTAACTTCAGTTTTTCAGAAGTTAGCATATAATAGATGTTCAGTAACTTTTGAAAGACTTCAGCATTCCTAAAAAAATTTCATTTGTAAATTCAATAGTCACTTTCCCTTTCATATGCTATGTGAAAAATGAATAAATATTCTGAAGATCCAAAAGAAAAAAAGAACAAACACAAGCAACATTTTAAAAAAAAGAAAGGTAAACAAAACTACTGTCAAAACACACCACTGTTTACAATCACTAATCCTAAATGTTAATAGCTCTATTTCAATTTTCAATATCATTGCATGTTTGTGAGATTAAATGTGTCCCATTTTATGCCCCTATTTTATATTTTATCATAATGACTGAAGACTAAATGTTTCACTTACTTTGCAAAAATTATCATACACTTTAAGAAATACTTTGAAAGCTAAATGCCACCCACAATTACTCTAGGTCTTCTTGAGGCCCTAAGAATTTCTGCATAAAATCTCATCAAAACAGTGATTTGCTTTGCATTTGTTGGCATTTTTTCTGAAAGCAGCTGCAGAAGGTGTACCTTTTGATGGTATGAGATGAATGTGAGGGATGGAAAATGAAATCAACATTCTTCAATAAGGACCTGTTAGGGAGCCAGGTTTGTAATTGAACAGGTACTGCATACTTTCACCATGCCTCATAGCCAATAATATCTTCAAAGCTTTGAATATCTTGAGAGAGAATTTCTGTGGAGCTCATTGATCTCCAAGTAAACATATTTTAAAATGATTCAAAGTTAGAAATGCTTTAACTCTTTTCCTGATCCCAGTCTTATTTTATATTTTTGCAAGGTATTTGAAAGTTATAAATATTGTAAAGGATCTTGGTGTTTGAAATATAAATTATTTCTATTAACACATTTTTGATGCCTTAAAGGAGAGTTAAAGTACTGGATAATAAAGATTTTTTTTTAATTTCAAAAGTCATTCCAAAAACATGAACACTTCCATCCCAACCTCAAATAACTTCAGAATCATGCAATGATTAATAGTGTTGCCTTGCTCTCAACACCCTCCAGCAGTTCAGAATTCCTCAGTTACGTTTCTTTGTGCCTTGTAGTTGTTGACAGGCAACAAGTTTCAATCACAATATTGTGTAGTGATTTCTCATCATCTGGTACTTCTTTTAAGTCACCAATATAACTTTAAGTAGCCGGAAGCTGTATTAACAACAAAAGATTACATGGAAATATTTATTTATTTATGTATTTATTTTTGCAGTCCAGGAGATTAAAGATACAATTCAGGTGAACTGTTACGAGGTAACTCCATGTCAACAGCTGAACTCTGATTGGGGTAAGGGATACATAGGCAATGAAGGTTACGTAAAAATCACGTTTCCTCTGCAGGCTGAGATGGATGCATTTTAAGGAGGAAAATTAATTCACACAAAATAGAAATACATAGGAATCATAAAATCCAGAAGTAGGTACACAGGAAGAGGAGTCGTGTTGGTATTTCTAAACAGAACCATCAACACGGAAAATTCTCAAAAGGGAATAGTGATAATTAAGAAAAATATTCAGAATTCGGGATAATGAGAAAGTAGGACTTTCCTTTTCATGTCAACGTGCACTCAAAAATGAGTTGTGACCTTTGTGAAAATAAATATGTCCTGCTGTTCCTCCCTCAGAAAATCATAAAGCTGACAGTCAGAGGCCTGGAGTGGCTCCTGTGGGGCAAGAAGCATCCAGCAGGAAGAAGGCAAAACTCTAACAGCCTCCGCTGGGGGCCAAAGCCAGCTTTCCTAGCTGGGAAAAGCACATCCAATCCCAGTACACACTGTTCTGTAACAGAAAATACTTCCCGTGGACTTTGTGCTCCCAGTGGTAAGGAGCACAGATGGGCTGGTCCTATGCAGAGTTCCTGTTCCTGCCCATAGGTGTGTTGAGGTGAGGGCTCCTCTTTTCCCCATCATCAAACACCCAGGGCCCCGGGTCAGTTTTCCACAGTGCAGGGTGGAGAGAGGGAAGGAGAAGGCCGCTGTTCATCACCCTGGTGCCTGGTCCCCTGCACCGGGCAGAGGCCTCTCTTCCTCTGGGAGCCTGGCCCCAGCCCCTTGGCTGTGTCACTGAGAAGTGCCTAACACAACCTGTCACCCACGCTCCCCTCCAGGGTCCCGAGTCAGCCACTCATGGCCATTATTCTTTCCACGTGAAACTGTGAAATGAGGACCTAGAGGGAGTGGAATTAAAGAACCGGCTATTAACAGAATTACTTTAAAAAGCATTTCACTTTAATACAAAAATTGATTTCATTCAAAAAGGTAATCAATGCACATTAAAAATTTAAAAGTATCAAAAGATGTACAATTATCCTCGACATTTGGGCATCCAGTTTACTGCCTCAAAGTCAAATATTGTTACTAATGTTTTATGTATTATTAAAGGGTTAATTTTAAATATAAATAGCAAGTAATTTTGTGAGAGGAATTATAAGGTGTTTTTTTAAAAAAATTACTCATTTGGAAGAAATGATTTTAATCTTTCAAACGGAAGCTTATAAAATATTGATAAAATGATATATATTCTAACATTAAATACATGGATATTCTATAAATATATGTGAATTTATACATATCCTGTAATTATCCAAGACTAAATGAGAAAACATTCAAGAATTTTATTTCACCAAAATGGTTTTAATGATTAAATTATATTGTAACGATTAAAGTACAGAAATTATGTGTGTTAAAACAAAATGGAAATGGAGACCAGGCCTGAAAAATACCTGGGCAAACAAAACCACTTAGGTTTTAAAGACACAGATTTTCTTGTTAGTACAACTTTTCATTCATATCAATAATTCATAGTTAAATAGATCTTTACATGTTCTCAGTCAATATGACTCAATCATATGAGTTCATTGTTGACATTTACGTGTTTCAAGAACATCATAATTATTGATGGAAAGAGACGACATAATTAGGAGGCAAGTAATTTTGACATAACTACTAAATCTGAAATTTTCTATGAATAGTTATGTGACCCTAGTCTCAATTTCATACTCTCTAACATGAGAATGTTGGACTTAAGAATTTACTGAGCTTTTTCTAAAATCCTGTGATTGATTGGAACACATTTCTAAAATATAATCAAAAGGAATTATTTTACAAAAATGTATAAGCCACATTTAATATAGCAATTAGATCAGACTGATATATGTTAAGATTTGATCCAACTGATTGTTCGAAGCTGCATTATTGATACATGTTACAAAAAGTAAACCACAGTGCCATGCTGTTGCTTATCTATATTAGCGGGAACATCACAGCTGTGAATCAAAGTCATTATTCTGTCGTAACTCATGTATTTATTACAAGAGATGCAATGTTATTTTCCTTAAACAGCTAGACCTGAGAAGTAGCTCATGACCAAAGAATCTTTTCTACTTTTACGATAACAGCAGATCCCTGGCTGTCACCTATGCCCATAAGCGACAGGCTTCTGTGGCTTGAAATCAGCTCCAAGGGTCCTCATTCTGTAAAACTTAACTTCCCATCACAATGTCTGGGGGAATTCTTCGTTTCGTTTGTTTTCCATAAAAAATTATTTTTATCTTGGAAAGCAAAATTTCCCATTAAGAACAAAATCAGTTTTTCAAAAATACAGTAAGCAGTGCACAAAATTTTTATTTTATCCACAAAAATCTGGACGTCTGAATATTAACAAAATTGGAGAGCAGTATTAATTTATAAAACAAAAAGAAAACTTATACTCGATGAAGCAAAAATAAAACAAATAATAGTGATGATGTTCTAAGAGGTTGAAAACATGTCTGTAATTTCAAGCGGGCCTCTTTGTAAGCCTAGGGACAAGTTGCACCCCACTCATTCCCCACAAGAGACCTTCAAAATGTGGTTATAGACAGGCCCTTCCTGATGGCCTAGGAATTTTCACCAGGGGTTAGTCACTGACCTGCCCCTGGGGGAGCCCCCACTGCAGGAAGAAGCCAGAGGAGCTTGTACCTGCTGCCCCCACCTCCATCCCAGGGCAGAGTATCCTGGTACTGCTGAGGGAGATGAGACACACAGATGCGCGTCTGTTTGGTCACACCCGTGAGGACAGGTTTGCAATGGGGAGGCAGATCTCCCAGATCGCATTGCACCTGACATGAAATTACACCCCACTGCCCATCCACACACAGCTAATCACACTCAACAATGACAAGCTGACTGGGCCAGGCCACGTGGACATTTTGTCAAGACAAAAAGATTTCTTTTAGAAAACACATATATCAATAGTCCTTCTTAAGTAAGTCAGATGAATATTTTAATACCTGTAATAGGATTTAGCAACAGAAGACAAGACATGCTTTAATGTTAACTAATGTTTTATAACATCACTGCTGTTCCTATTAAATTTGAAAAATGTTACATGTATACATATGGCTATACATTTCTTAAATATTGATTAATTTGTATTGCCGTTACACTTTTAAGATTGCAGGCTATGTAAAAATGCCAGTTTATTTCACATAAATGTGTGGTCAAAGTAAAAATGGATAGAATCACAGAAAAAATGATTTCATGAACTATTTTTAAAAAACTAAAGACATGCAAGTTCCTCAATAAGGTTTTGGGAAAATATACGCTTTCCAGGATTTTCTTTAATCTTTTGGGAAGTAATTGCTAACTAATAGGTAGATCTTAGGTGATTCCAAAGACATTCCAAGTTAAAATGTTGGAAAAAAGTCTTTCTGGGTCCATTCTCTGCTCAAAATAAATAATCTCAGAGCACATGAATTGTTGTGAAAATGTGAATAAAGGGCAAAAAAACAAAAAACAAAAAACAAAAAAAAACCTAAAGCACCAGAAATCCTAATGCCATCCTGAGACTATGCATAGAAATGTCACCCTCTTCAAGTAGAAAATATGAGCAAAAACACAAGTAATTTGGAAAATAAAACACTGAAGCTGAATTTGTTAAACAATGTTGCAAACTCAAAATATCCAGGCATTCATCAAATGCAGAAATACTCAAATACTTTATAAGGAACTAAAAATGTATTCCAGCTATACAATTCTGTCATATCATATTTTTTAAATGGCAAAAGAAACAATGCAGAGAATATGGAGGTTTTGCTGGTTTTGTTTTGTTTTTTTGTTTTTTAAAATAGGGCCTCTCTCTGTCACCCAAGCTGGAGTGTGGTGGTGCCATCCTGGCTCACTGCAGCCTCGACTTTGTGGGCTCAAGCGATCCTCCCACCTCTGCTTCCCCAGTAGCTGGGACTACAGGTGCATACCACTACAACCCGGCTAATTTTTGTACTTTTTATAGAGATGGGATCTCACCATGTTCCCCAGGCTGGTCTCGAACTCCTGGGCTCAAGACATCCTCCTGCCTCAGCCTCCCAAAACTGGGATTACAAGCGTGAGCCATGGCCCTCAGTAAACAATGCAAATAATTTGATATTTTGGAGACTCTTGGAAAGATTTAATGATATGACAAGAAATATGCCTTTTTCCCCCCATGCCTTTCCTCTCAACCATCCTCATTTCAGAAAGCTTCCTAAATCTTATGAAGTGGTTTAAAGTTTCTGTCACTCTGCTAAGCAGGGCACAATACATCATGGTGCCAGGCCCTGCCCAGCTTGTCCGTGGTGGGGCCTGTGTACTCGTCAACCCCCTGGCGGGCAGCCTGTCACGCACACTAGGTGCTTCCTGAACACGTTGTGCCCCTTCCCCTGAGAGGCCCTTTAGGACACGGGTTCCTCTGGCAAGAACGTGCTCTTCCTCCTCTCCTTTGCGCTGTTCATTTCTTCTCCTGCCTCCAAGCTCCATTAACATCATTCCTACAAGTCGTGTTTCAATTTCCAGTCTTGCTTTGTCGTCCAGGTTAGAGTGTAATGGCACAATCTCAGCTCAGTGCAACCTCTGCCTCCGAGGCTCAAGCGATTATCCTGCCTCAGCCTCCCGAGTAGGAGTAGCTGGGATTAAAGGTGCCCACCACCATGCCCGGCTAGTTTTTGTATTTTTAGTAGAGACGGGGTTTCACCATGTTGGCCAGGTGGGTTTCGAACTCCTGAGCTCAAGTGATCTGCCCGCCTCTGCCTCTCAAAGTGCTGGGATTACAGATGTGAGCCACCGTGCCCAGCCCCTCCAGTATTTTCTTTTATAACAAAGACTCTCATGCCCATGTGGGAACAGGGAGTAAGATAAGAAGTCAAGAGTTGGCACTCCAATTTGTCTAAGCAATTATGCTGTTTCAGCTTACAACAATTCCAAGAGATAATAATGCTGGTCTCTATTATACAGCTAAGGAATCCACAGCTCTGACCCTTATGTTACACAATTCGAGGGTCCCCAGGGTCTCTCCCAGGCCTCTGTGCCTTGCAGCCACGTCCCCATCACACAGGTGTACACCCTTCACTGTGGACTCCCAATGCCTGCTGTGCTCTGGTTACACATTAATGACCTGAGGCTGTGGCCTTCTGGTACCCTAGAAAGTGGATTTTGAAATTGTTCCAGCACAATGAGTCCTTCACATGCTAGACCAGTCCAGCTGACAGGTGCCCCAGCCTGGAACAGCACGCAGCAGCCTTTTGCTTATACAAGAGAGACAAACAGACAACAGGGCATTGTTGGAGTGAATTCCAGTTGCCTATCTCAGATGTTGTAATGTGGTTCAAGAAAGGACCTGAAGAAAAGACGCCGAGATTGTCTTCTGTGCTTCGAAAAATGGTATAAGAAGGGGAAGCTGGTGAGAGAGAATTTGAAAATAAATAGCTGTATGTATATTTCATCTGTATCTCTATCTGTCTGTACCTTCATCTCTATTTTATTTCTGTCTCTGTATCTGTGTCTATTAAATATCTGTGTCTCTATCTCTGTCCCTATCTGCACATCTGACTCTATTCTATCACTGTATCTACAGCTACCTGCATAGCTCTGTCTATATCTATAACTATATATCTACATATCCAAATCTATCTGCCTGATCTTTCCAAGAGAAACCTGGCTGCACACCAGGCTCTGTGAGTCACCCTGCACTGCCTCATGTCAGTGTCCCATTTGAGTTCTTCAGATTCATTAGACCTTGCCTTACCTGAGGCAAATACTTACAGGAATTATGGCAAATTTTCCTGGGCAGAGCTTTCATTATTAGTTTTTGCAGATTGTCTGTGCCCTGGGGGAATGCTCACATATTTATGGGGCTGTTGTTTTCTGTTTTTCTAATTAAATTCAGTACAAATCTTTCTTCTGATATTCTCATGTAAAGCCTTAACCCAATGCTTAAGTTTGGCCTTGGACGTAGTAATTCACCTATCCACTTATTCAAAGATTCAACTAGTATTTATCAAACTCCTAGTGAGGTAGGAAGCAGAACTTGAATCTGAAAGTAGGGCTTGGACTCTGGACCACATTGAAAGCTGCCAGAAACAGAGAAGAGGCAAAGGCACCTCTCCACAAGACACCCCACCAGTGCCATCTCAGTTTGCTGTTGCCATGGCAACACCTACAAATTGCTGTCCCTTTCCGTGGCAACACCTGAAAGTTACCACCCTTTGTCTAGAAATTTATGAATAACCCACCCCTTAATTAGCATGTAATTAACAGTTTGAACATTGGGAAAAGTATTTCTGAGTCCATTCTCTGCTCAAAATAAATAGTCTCAGAGTATATCAATTGTTTTGAAAATATGAATCAAGAGCAAATAAAACTTTTAATGTAAAATGTCAGAAATCCTAATGCCACCCTGGGACCATACTTTCAAATATTGCCCTCTTCAATGATGTCACATAAAATATGAGCAAAAACACAAATATGAGTGCACATAGCTCTGAGCGCAGCACTGCCTCTGAGCTGCCACTCAGCACACAGCCTATGGGGTCGCCCTGCTCTGCAAGGAGCAGGACCTCTGCTGCTGTTGTGCATTGTCACTTCAATAAAACTTGTTATCAACACCACTAGCTCACCCTTGAATTCTTTCCTGGATGAAGCCAAGAACCCTCCCAGGCTGAGCCCCGATTTTGGGCTTGCCTGCCCTGCAACATGAGCACAAAGCAGGGACTGTTTCATGCGCCTCAACTGGCTGCAGCTATCCTGACAGCTCTGGGGCTCACTTTTCTCTCCATCTGATAATTCCTCTAGGGATGTACCTGCTGCTGGGTGTCACCTCAGGGATGTGTGCAGCACCTGTTACCTCTGGACTGGCTTTATGGTGATATAAAATCCCGTTCTGTGACATATGGCTGGTGTTATTCACTTTGTAATTCTTTGGGGAAGCATTCGTTTGCTGATGAGTATATAATTATCTTCATTTTCTTCTAATTTCACTGAAATATAGTCTTCCTTTGGAAACAAAAATCACTACATGCTCCTTTTATTTCTATAATTCATTTTTAAAAAATTTCCTACTGTCCTTTTTTTGTTCAAATTAATTCTTCACATTTTTATTCTCACAGCAAACTTAATTCATTTTCACTTAAAAGATGCATTATAGTCATGGGTCTCCAAAGACATTTTGAAATATTCCCATATTAGAATATGATATTAGAATAAGATAGTCAATAGATCTTGTCCATATTAACAAGCAAAGTTTTGTGATTTGAAATCCACATTGGTATTTTCCATTGAATTATGAATAATCTTATCAACAAAGCATCTTATTACATGACTTTGAAATAATTTAGGTCAAGATAGAAAGAAGAAAAGCTAATATGTATTGATTGCTTCTAAATCCATGTGTGGTCTCATATAATCCTTCCACCAAGTTCTCCCAGTCCCTTAAGAACCATTAACCTCACTTTGCAAATGAAGAGACAGGTTCGGAGCTGGCATTTGGCATGGCTATGCTTTCGATGTGAGTAAGCAACAGAGGTATAATTATAGCCCCACTGTCTTTCCACATCCCACACCCCATCCTTCTATCCTTCTTGTGCAATATAAAAATTAAGCCAGGAAAAAAAATGGTCAGAAGTTAAGTATCAGTACTGTTTGCATTCACCAGCATTTTAAAGATAGTTTATTATGCATTTTATTATGCATGTGTTTCAGTCACTGAAACACACATACAAGAGAATTTATAAATATCACAGAAAGCAAGAAGGTGTGGGGAGTGAGCAGCTTTACCATCTAATTAATGATCTCTTCGGCTAGAATATGGGGGTTTTTATTTAATGAGATATTATTTAGTAAGTTTAAATATGTTTTTAAAAGGCCCATAAGAAGAGCCCAAGATCTGGGAGACCAAATTAGATGGAGAACATCAAAATACCTAGTTTTCAAATATGAATAAAGTGAATCAAAAATGCATTAATGATATGCTAATGCTATCTTAGACAGCATTTATAAAAATGAAAGATCATCTCATTTTATCTGAGCAAAATTAGTTATGAAGAAACTGTAACGTGTTTAGAGAAAAACTTTTAGAATGAAATAAAATGAAAATTGTATGCCTCCTTCTTCCCGAAGTAACTGTTTTCGGTCTCTATTTTCAGTTTACTTTTATGCAGATGCATGCTTTTAAGTATAAATAATGTGCTTCACCTCTAATGTATGATTTATTGATTGTAAAATATCTATTAATTGTCTCCGTAAAAGACAAATAATTTACCCAACTTAATCCACCCATTTTTCTCCTGATAGATGTATAAATAATTGCATTCTTAGATATTTTACTGATAGCTTGACAGGCCCGTCTTAACCTCCATTTCTTGTTTCATGTGTAGTCTCCTCACTATATCAGAAAAGAAAATGTGTGATTCATACCCAATCTTCCCTTCCTTCCCTCTGCTTACTTCCCCTGCTGTATTTCAACCCTTACCGTTCTTGTTACATTTCTACATTTTTAAACATGTTAATTCGTTCGCACAAGCACAAGGAAAGTAGCCACCCTCTATCAGTTTGCTCCTGAGTGCATCTCTTTATGTTAATAACTCGCCAAGAGAAATTAATAGAAGACAACACTGAGCCTCTTTCGCATCATTTTCACTAGTTACGAGTTCAATAAATATGGGGTCTTTCTTGTGTCTGACTAGAGATAAAACTTTTTCCAAATTTTTTACCCTTGTGTAATGCAGGTCTCTGATTTGCAGAGAGTAGTATCTGTTTTCTCACTCCTAGTGACGCACTGATTATGTTTTTGATATGGTAGGTAGCACCCTACTTCTTTTCATATCGATGACTGAATTAGACTGGTACGGGGCTGATCTAACATAGAGGACCATGTGTATAGACGTAGGATGTGTAACCTTTCAAATGGGTACCTCTGATGGAGGCAAGAGTGGATATGCCATTGTTGAAATGATTAGAGGGGATAATGTCACTGAAAACATTTTATGAATGACGGAGAGAAGAATCAGAAGAGACAGAAGGAGCATTCAGAGAATGAAGATAACTAGAAAGCTCACCAATAAAGAAAAGCAGTAGCAATATTCAAAAATAATGGGGTCTCTGTACGTTTCATTTGCAGAAAAGAGGTGGAGTAAGGTAAGTTCTGAAAAATAACCATAGAAGTTAGAGCATAGCATGACACTGGGGTGACTCTATTTGGGAGAAACATGAACATGTTTTTAAAATTGAGAGGGAGGCAATACATTGGGACAACTAAGCAATGAAAAGGAGAGAGAATGTCGCATACACACACAGACAAACAAACAGAAATACAACGGAAGCCAGTGGGGAGTTGTTGTAAGGTTTTAAATAGGGCTATGCTTTGGTCTAATTTCATTTCTCAAGGACCACTCAGGATTTAATGCAGAGAAAGGATTGTAGGATGCACAAAAGTTTAACAAAGTTAACCAATTAGAGATTCTTACATTATTCTGGTTAAGACAAGCTGATGGCTTGAATCAGGATTCTAGTATTGGGACTGGAAAAAATGGAGCCATATAGTACTTGTTAACTGATAGATGCTGAGGCCAAAAAGCAAAGATGTATCTTAGAAAACTCCTAGATTTTAGAATTGACAGACTAGATACGATGCCATCTGGGAAGAATCAATGATGCGCATGTTTTACTTTACTATAAGGTGTAGCGGAGGAGAGGTATGGTGATATAGTTCAGACATTTTGTCTCCACCCGAATCTCATGTTGAATTGTAATCCCCAATGCTGTAGGTGGGTCCTGGTGGGAGGTGGTTGGGTCTTGAGGGTGGATTCCTTATGGTTGCTTTTTGCAATCGTGAGTTATGGTGAGATTTAGTCATATAAAAGTGCATGGCACCTCTCCCCCAGCTAACACACTCTCTCCTCCTTTCTCTCTCTCTCTCTCTTGCTCCTGCTTTTGCCAGGTGTTGTGCCTGCTCTCCCTTCACCTTCTGCCATGATTGCAAGCTTCCTGAGGCCTCCCTATAAGCTGAGCAGAGGTTAGGACCATGCTTCCTGTAAAGCCTGCAGACTTATGAGGCAATTAAACCTCCTCTTTTCTTTATAAATTATCTAGTCTTAGGCATTTCTTTCTTTTTTTTTTGAGACGGAGTCTTACTCTGTCACACAGGCTGGTGTGCAGTGGCACGATCTTTGGCTCACTGCAATCACCACTTCCTGGATTCAAAAGATTCACCTGCCCCAGCTTCCCAAGTAGCTGGGATTACAAGCACACAGCATCATGCCTGGCTAATTTTTGTACTTTTTAATAGAGATGGGGTTTTGCCATGTTGGCCAGGCTGATCTCCAACTCCTGACCTCAGGTGATCCACCTCCCTGGGCCTCGCAGAGCCCTAGGATTAGAGGCGTGAGCCACCGAGCCCAGCCTCAGGTATTTCTTATAGCAATGCAAGAACAACCTAATACAGCAAATTGGTACCAAGGAGTGGGGCGTTGCTATAAAGATACCTGAAAATGTGGAAGCTGCTTTGGAACTGGGTAACAGGCAGAGGGTGGAAGAGTTTGAAAGGTTAAGAAGAGAAGAAGATGAAGGAAAGTTTGCCACTTCCTAGAGACTGATTACATATTTATGATCAAAATGCTGATAGTGATATGGACAGTGCAGTCCAGGCTAATAGGGTCTCAGGTGGAAATGAGAAACTTATTGGAAACTAGAGCAAAGGTCATGCATGTTACGCTTTACCAAAAAACTCGGCTGTATTGTGTCTGTGCCCTAAGGATCTGTGGAACTTTGAACTTGATAGTGATGACTTAGGGTATCTAGTGGAATAAATTTCTAAGAAGCAAAGCATTCAAAACATGATCTGGCTTCTTCGTACAACTTACACTCAGATGCAAGAGCAAATAAATGACAAAGTTGGAACCTATATTTAAAAGGGAAGCAGAGTATAAAGGTTTGGAAAATTTGCAGTCTGGCCATGTGGCAGAGAAAGAAAAAGCTTTTTTGGGAGAGGAATTCAAGCCAGCTGTGGAGCAACAGCTTGCATTAGAAATTTGCATAACTAAAAGGGAGCCAAGTGCTAATATCCAAGACAACAGGGAAAAGTCCTTGAAGGCTTTTCAAAGACCTTCCTGGCAGCCCCTCCCATCATGGTTCCAGAGGCCTAAGAGGAGAGAATGGTTTCCTGCGCCGGGCCCAGGACCCTGCTGCCCGGTGCAGCCTGGGGACATTGCTTCTCACATTCTGACTGCTCCAGCTTTAGCTGGGGTTCAAAGGGGCTCAGGTGCAGCTCAGGCTGCCACATTGTAGAATGCAAGCCATAAGTCTTGGTCACTTCCATGTGGTGTTAAGCCTGTAGGTATGCAGAATGCAAAAATGAAGAATGCTTGGCAGCCTCCACCCAGATTTCAGGGGAGGTATGAGAAAGCCTGGGTGCCCAAGCAAAAGCCTGCTGCAGATGCAGAACCCTCACAGACATCCTCTGCTAGGGCAATGCCAAGGGGAAGTGTTGGGTTGAAGCCTCCATACAGAGTCCCCACTGGGAGCTATAAGACCTGGAGATGCATGTTTTCAGTTCCATGAATGGTTCCGGTTGACTGAAGGTCAATGAGAAACCTGAGAATATGGGAAGCCTTTTATTGAAATGCCCTTTCTTATGCAACATTTCTTTATGACTATGAAGGAAGCTAGTATGGATAAAAAGATTATCTACAATTAGGACTCATTTTCTATTAGCCCTTTTGTAACACTTATTGTCATTCATAGCATAGTAAGTATTATATAGATTATATATGCACTTCCACCTAATATTTCCTTTATTGATTTATTAATTCTTTTACTTGTCCAACCTTATTGATCACCTACTCTGTGTCACAGGCCTTTTTATATGCTGGGAATATAAAGGAGGAAAAGATAAAGTTAATGCCTTCATGAATTTATACCCACCTGTGGAAATACAACTTAAGACATTGAAAACTATTACAAAGTAATATATACCTTCAGGAGAGAGTAGTGTTTTCAGATTATTAAGAATGACCCATTTTTTATTTTGTGGAATCAACTTATTGGGTCACAACCAGCTGTTGTTGTTATAAAGAAATGGTAGAAGAGATTAGAAGGAGATAGGATAAAACATTTTGTGAACATAAAATATCAAAGTATATGTGTAGTAGGTATTTTTGCAAAATACTTTTCCTCCAAGTATATGCAATCGTATACATATTTCAACCACACCACTCTGGCATTTACACATGTGTGTTTGTTTGCTTATGATGTAAAAGTGCTGAATCACACATGGTCTAAGATTGTCTTTAACTTGTGGCAGAAGCAATGACGACAGACTATGAAGAACTTCCTCCAGGTCAGTGATGAGCTTTCTGAAGACATAACCTTTGAGCTAAGACCTAATTTATGAAAATGGCCTAAATTTATAGATATTTGGAGAATGGACTCCAGACATAGGGAACAGTGGGTGCAAAGACTTGTAGACTAACATAAGCTTGATGTTTGTAAGGAACAGAAACAACAACAGAATGGCTGGGAAAACGAGACTTGAGAAGAGTAACCAGAGGTAGAAAATGAATCTACCTTAGGCCCTTCTGGGTGCTGGGATCTCTGTCTTCTTTCCCATTGATTCTCCTGGGTTTGTGGCCTGTGCTGCTTGCTCTGACAGTGTCAGTACTCAGTGCCCCACATAGTAGAGAAATATTCTCTCCATCAAATGACCTCTCATGAGAACAAGTGGGGTCTGGATCCACAAAGTGTTCCTGGATTGATCACTAATGTTTCATCCTGGGGAAAGCCATCCATACAGACATTTCCTTGTCCTCTTAGGTTTAATCATCTTCCTCTGTGCAGTGTAGGTAGATGATGTGGAGCCTACTCATTACTCTACGCACTGCCTAAGATAGCATCAGAAACAGAGGAGCCCAGAAAAGCCTTTAGAAGAAACAAATGAATAGAGTTCAGTCAATTGACCTTATTTAAAGCATAGAATTCATATCTGCATTTTCTGAGTTTTCCATTCAGTTATCGATATTCTTCAATATGCCTTATGGTCACTCTATTGCAAATCTAATCTAATCTATTGGATTGGAAAGTATAGCTTTGTATCAGTGATTACTGTAATACTTCCTAGTATACTAGTTAATTGTAAACATACTGAAGACACTGTGGGAATGGAGTTGGCCAAATCTCTCTAGTTTCTGGATTATGTAGCTAAGGTGTCCATATCTATACCTGTGTCTATCTCTCTGTCTCCATTTATCTACCTATATTTAATCAGATTGGTTTGTTTTTTGATTGAGAAAAAGGAGTGTTAATTCAACTTTCATTTTAATTAAATTTAAGAATATAGTTAACATATTTTCTTTTCTTTTTCTTTATTTTTTTTTTGAGACAGAGTCTCGCTCTGTCGCCCAGGCTGGAGTGCAGTGGCGTGATCTCAGCTCACTTCAACCTCCGCCTCCCAGGTTCAAGCGATTCTTCTGCCTCAGCCTCCCTAGTAACTGGGATTACAGGCGTGTGCCACCATGCCCAGCTAATTTGTGTATTTTTAGGAGAGATGGGGTTTCACCATATTGGCCAGGGTGGTCTCTAACTCCTGACCTCGTGATCCGCCCACCTCAGGCTCCCAAAGTGCTGGGATTACAGGCGTGAGCCACAGTGCCCGGCCCATATTTTCTAAAGAAAAAAATAAGTGGTCATGGTCTAAAATTTACTTTTAACAAAGCACATGATAAAAATTAATAGTAATTATACTAAATTCTAATGATTCCCAAGGAAAAAACATAATTCTAACAGAAGCTTCATCAGTCCTCATTTTGCAGAAGCTTCTGAACAGCAGTTGTACACAAATATACCAGACCTAAATGAAAGAACTCTATCTCTTAATATAACATGCCACCTATTAATTCTCAGAGTAGTCATTCAAAGATTTACTGCAAAGGAATTTAGCCAGAACTGATGTAGAAAAATAAGTTGAACACAGGACACTTCTATGACCCTCTGGGTCCAGGTCGTGTGGTAATTTTTCTACGTGATGAAGTCAAAGTGGCACCACGGCCACAGGGCGGAAGAGAGAGGCACAGGTCAGAGAGTCGCTGAAGCGACAATCCCCTACCCAGGAGGCTTACAGATGCAGTGAGCACAGCAAATAGACCTTTTAAACAGAGCTAACAAATCTTTTAATACCAAGATAATCTTTTCTGAGCTGGTGAGTTTCAGAGGTCAGATATTTGAAGACTGGAATAAGAAAAGTTCAGCATCTGCCTGCTAAAGAAATTAAACAGTAACATTCAGTTCCAAGTTAAATGCTACAATTCACAATCTCATTCTAAGATAAAAAAAAGAGTTTATTAGTTAATTATTTTCAAAAGTCACTTGTTGTCACTTCCAGATTATACTAATGTAAAGCATTAAACACAGTAGAATATGTAACTTATTAGTGGTATTTAAGAGTGTCTGAGCTGATTTCATTTTATATAAAGAGCAAAGCCCTATCTATAGACCCACAAGCCTACCCAAGGACCAAGAAAACAAAAAAAAATAGTGAATTTTGTGCTGTCTGAAAGAATCCTTCAAAGTGTACTTCAACACAAACCAAGTCACTTAAGCTTCAATTGCCTAAGAAACAAAATCAAGAATTAACAAATCAATTTAGGCATTTGTAAAAATTATCTATTTTCATATGACACCAAATCATAATCACAATTGCTCATCTTAAGAACAGATATACTCAGTATGATGAAACACAACATTGTTTGCTTCTATTAAATATTTTAAGTTCCTAAAGCCAATGGCTGATTTACACACACACACCACACACACATTATACAAAATATAACATTTAATTTTACTTTTTAATGTTTTCATTATCATTGCACACAGTTCTGGCAAAGCAAAAACGATAATGCTTCTGTCGAATTTTAGTTTTTAAAGACTAGTCATAATATTCAGAAGTGCTTAAGTCTCTCTATAAGTGGTTGGTAACCAGAGTGATCTATGAAACTTTGAGTTGTGCATAGGCCAAAATATTCAATTTTCTTTTCTTCTTTTATTCTTTCTTTCCTTCCTTCCCCTTTCCCTTCCTCACTTCTTTCTTTCTTTCCTCCCTTTCTTTTTCTTTTTGTCTTTGTCTCTTTTTTCCTCTTCTTTGCCATTTTTGTTTTTGTTGTTTCATTTTGCTTTGTTGCAGAGTAGGCATTCAATTATATTATGATGAGAAATATCATTAGAACACATTTTAAAAACTATTTTAATGTGTTAGATTTATATTAGATGTTTAATCGTTTTTCTAAAGAATGTAATGTCCATTACCTTTCCCTGAGTATGAAAGAGAAATGAAAGCATTTTAAGTTGGGCATGCACTGAATTCATTGATTCAGCTGGTACATCATACAATATTGTACAACATAATATTACGATATCAATCTGAAGTTTTCATTGCTATTATTATTATTTGGCACATGTGAAACCACTCAAAGACCCTCCAGGGCTCTACAGAGTAATCAGCGTGCATAGATTGTTTGTGAGGAGCTGTCACCTTTGTTGGCACCATCGAGCCATTGACAAGGTCACAAACAACCCCCTAGGGCAGCAGCCCCCAACCTTTTGGCACCAGGGACCAGTTTTGAGGAAGACAATTTTTCCATGGATAGGGCATGGGAGATGGTTTCAGGATGATTCAAGCATATTACATTTATTCTGCACTTTATGTCTATTATTATTGCATTGTAAGATATAATAAAATAATTATGCAACTCACTGTCATGCAGAATCAGTGGGAGTTCTGAGCTTGTTTTCCTGCAACTAGACAGTATCATCTGGGGATGATGGGGGGACAGTGGCAGATCATCAGGCATTAGATTCTCAGCAGGAGCGCACAACCTAGATCTTGCACATATGCAGTTCACAGCAGGGTTTGAGCTCCTATGAGAATCTAGTGTCACTGCTGATCTGACAGGAGGCAGAGCTCAGGTGGTAATGCGAGTGATGGGGTGCAGTCGCAGATACAGGGGAAGCGTCACTTGCTTGCGCTCCGCCACTCACCTCCTGCTGTGCAGCTCAGCTCCTAATAGGCCAGGGACAGATACTGGTCCATGGCCTGGGGGAGTTGGGGACCCCCTGCCCTAGGGGGACCCGGGCCACTGTGGAATTAAAAACACATGGTACACAGGCTGCCCTGAAGAAGTCACCATGGGAGGACAGACTTCTAAACTACCATCCAGAGCATCAACAAAGTGCAAAACAGCTCAGAGAAGAGAACAAGTAACTTTGGCAGAGGGATAAGGAATTGGAAGCTTCTGCAGAGAAGTTGAGTGTGAGCTGGGAGGTACTGAATAAGTAGGAGTTTGCCAGGCAGAAACGGCAGCGAGAACGCTGCAGACAGGCAAAGAATCACCAGCAGAGAGTGATACAAAAAGCGCTGCTAGGTCTGTGACGTCAGTGCATTCTCCTTCAGAGAAGCCAGACACTACTCAGTGTGTGAACTCAGCGCGTTCTCCCCCAGGGAAGTCGGACACCACTCAGTCCATGACCTTGGTGCATTCTCCTCAGAAAATCTGGACACCACTCACCCTGTGACCTCAGCACAATCTCCTTTAGGAAAACCAACACCACTTGCTCTGTGACTTCGGTGCAATCTCCTTCAGGGAAGCCGGACACCACTCCGTCTGTGACCTGGGTACAGTCTCCTCAGTCAAGCTGTGCACCACTTGGTCGGTGACTTTGGTGGAATCTCCTCAGAGAAGCCGACACCACTCGGTCTGTGAATTCGGTGCAATCTCCTTCAGGAAAGCTGGACACCACTCCGTCTGTGACCTGGTTACAATTTCCTCAGGGAAACCAGCCAACACTCAGCCTGTGACTTCTCCTTCAGAAAAGCTGGTGCCACTCGGTCTGTGACCTCAGTGCATTCTCCTCAGAGAAGGCGGCACCACTCGTCTGTGAACTCCAAGCAATCTCCTTCAGGGAAGGTAGACATCACTCGGTCTGTGAACTCAGTGCATTCTCCTCAGAGAAGCCGGCACTACTCGGTCTGTGATTTCGGTGCAATCTCCTTCAGGGAAGCCGGCTCCACTCACTCTGTGACCTCAGTGCAGTCTCCTCAGGGAAGCCTGGCACCATTCAGTGTGTGAATTCAGTGCAATCTCCTCAGAGAAGTGGGGCACCACTAGCTCTGTGAACTCCACGCAATCTCCTTCAGGAAAGCTGGGCTCCACTCAGTCTATGATCTAGGTACATTCCCCTCAGAAATGCTGGCTACCACTCAGTCTGTGATCTCAGTGCAATCTCCTTAGAGAAGCCGGGCACCACTTGGGGTAAATTCGGTGCATTCTCCTCAGAGAAGCTGGGCTCCACTTGGTCTGTGACCTGGTTGCCTTCTCCTCAGGGAAGCCAGCCGACACTCAGCCTGTGACTTCCGTGCAGTCTCCTTCAGGGAAGTCAGCCAACACTGGGTCTGTGATTTTGGTGCATTGTCCTCAGAGAAGCCAGCACCATTCGCTCTGTGAACTCCATGCAATCACCTTCACGGAAGCTGGGCACCACTCGGTCTGTGACCTCGGTACCATCTCCTCAGGGAAGCCAGCACCATTCCGTCTGTGAACTCCGTGCATTCTCCTCAGGGAAGCCGTCACCACTTGGTCTGTGGACTCCATGCAATCTCCTTCAGGGAAGCCAGGCATCACTTGGTGCATTCTCCTCAGAGAAGCCGAGCACCACTTGGTCTGTGGACTCCATGCAATCTCCTTCAGGAAAGCCAGACACCACTTGGTCTATGACCTCGGTGCAATCTCCTCAGAGAACCTGGCACCACTCAGTCTGTGACTTCAGTGTATTCTCCTCAGTAAAGCCAGGCACCACTCCGTGTGTGAATTCGGTGCATTCTCCTCAGAGAAGCCAGCACCACTCACTCTGTGACCTCAGAGCCAACTCCTTCAGGAAAGTCAGATACCACTTGGTCTATGATCTCAGTGCATTTTCCTTTATGGAAGCCAGGCACCACTCAGTCTGTGACCTCAGTGCAATCTCCTCAGTGAAGCCGGTCACCACTTGGTGTGTGAATTCAGTGCATTCTCCTCAGAGAAGCCAGGTACCACTCGCTCTGTGAACTCCATGTAATCTCCTTCAGGGAAGCCGGACACTGCTTGGTCTGTGACCTCAGTGCAATCTCCTCAGTGAAGCCGGTCACCACTTGGTGTGTGAATTTGGTGCATTCTCCTCAGAGAAGCCAGGTACCACTCGCTCTGTGAACTCCATGTAATCTCCTTCAGGGAAGCCGGGCTCCACTTGGTGTGTGAATTCGGTGCATTCTCCTCAGAGAAGCCGGGTACCACTCGCTCTGTGAACTCCATGTAATCTCCTTCAGGGAAGCCGGGCTCCACTTGGTCTGTGACCTTGGTGCATTCCCCTCAGAAATGCTGGACACCACTCAGTCTGTTACCTGGGTCAGTTCCTCAGAGAACCCAGGCACCACGTGGTGTGTGAACTTGGTGCAATCTCCGTCAGAGAAGCCAGGCTCCATTCAGTCTGTGACCTCTTTCCATTCTCCTCAGGGAAGCCAGCGCCACTCAGTCTGTGAACTCCATGTGAAATCACCTTCGTGGAAGCCAGACATCACTCGGTCTGTGACTTCAGTGCAATCTCCTTCAGGGAAGCCGGGCTCCACTTGCTCTGGAAACTTCGTGCATTCTGCTTTAAAGAAGCTGGGCTGGCGAGGAGGAAGGACGGAGGACAGAGGCCAGGCCAGCGGCTCTCAGAAAAGTCCTGTGTTGACTTCTGCGCGATGTGTCTTTATGGATTGGCATCCAACAATGTAGGGCTCTCATATTTCTAAACAGGTGACTTAAAGGATTTTAACAGTGTATTCCGTGATGATCTGTTAAGCTTTCATTTTAAAAAATCTGACTTAAATATGCATCTCTTCAACAAATAATTACAGAGCCCAGCACATAGGACAGTGCTGTTGTGGGTGCTAGGAATGCACCCTGTTCAGTCAGAGGCTGCCCTCAAGTGGCTTCCCAGCTGGGAGGAAGGAGAGACATCAGGCCGCACCAAACCAGTAAAGCACTCCCTCCTGGGACAAGCTCCCTCCTGGAACAAGTTCCCTCCCTGGACAAGCACCCTGGTGGGACAGAGTCAGGCGGACAGCTGTGTTGCCCAGATGTGAAAGGCCTGTTTCGAAAACGAATCCCACAGGCAGAGAAGATAAAATGGGGTCTAGAGGCAGAAAGTATCCTGGTGTGTTTGGTAAATGACAAAACCCCTTGTGGTCTGAGCTGGGGCAAGAGTGTGGAGGGGAAGGCTGCTTCCTCTGGCTTCTATTTGGGGCGTGCTTCCAGGAAGAAGCAGGGCAGGGGAGTTAAGATGCCAGTGCCAGGGAGGCCCTGGAACAGCAATGAGGAAGCCCAGTGGGCACTGGCGGGACTGCTGGCAAGGCTCTGTGGGTTCTGGAACCTTCCACAGGAGTGGAGTGGGAACCAGCAAGGGGGCTGTGGGCTGTGCCGGGGCCAAAAGGGGAGGGCCACATCAGGGTGTCCCACATTCTGGTTCTAAATCATTCTGGTTTTCATGAATGGAAACACACATAGTCCAGAGGCAGCCCTGGGGGACTTCTCTCCATCCTTGCAGAGAGCAGCCTGTCTTCCGGAAACTTCATGCTGTTGGGGGTTTGTTCTCAAGTTTCCAGGTTCAGACATCACTAAATTTCTCCTGATAGGAAATTATCATAAGCAACAGTTATACCATTCTAATGATTGGAACAGCAGTAACAGGAGGGAGAGAGAAAAAGACAAAACAAAACAACACTGAATGTTTACAAAAGTGAGAGTTTACCTTTTCAGCCACTTCAAAGTATAAAGCTTGTTTATCCACCAGCAAGGGTGCAGGACTCCAACAGACAACTTTATTCCGATTCCTTATTTATGCTTTCCTCAACAGACTTCCATAGCTCAAATGGACAAATAGGTGGAAAGGTGGTCAGAAGACTGTTGCTGAAATGCTGATTCTGTCACTATAGTCTCCTAGAATCCCA
Source organism: Pongo abelii (assembly GCF_028885655.2). Lineage (NCBI taxonomy): Eukaryota > Metazoa > Chordata > Mammalia > Primates > Hominidae > Pongo > Pongo abelii. The sequence continues at coordinate 2,241,695 of NC_071992.2, read as the reverse complement.
GCTTTTTGTCTATGAAGCTGACACCATAATCTCCGTCCTAAATCTCCCCAAAAGGCCAACATCATGATTGGATTGGACGCCGGGTCCTGCTGCCTCATGCTGAGGAGTGAGGCCGGCGTGGAGAAGTCACGTGCACATCAATTCACAATGCCAAGAAGTCTCCTCTCTGAGGCACAACATGCATTCTTAGCAAGCCGTGTGCAGACTTGCAGTGTTCACAGCAGGCATGTGAAGCAGGCACACAGAATGTTTGAATAAATATCAGTGACTCCCCATAAGGGACTGAAGGAAGTATCTAGATGGAATGATTGGGTTGGTTTTCCACACCACCTGTGCCCAGAGACCCACCTTCCCTTCTCCACCACGGTGGATAACAGCCCCAGGGGCCCCTCCCAGTGCCCATGGCCCCCGTCTGCCCATCTGCCCTCTGCAGCCCCCATTCTGGGTCCTCTCCTGCACTGCCTTATGAGGGATTTGAGGCCAAGAACAACTGATCACTTGTCTTTGAATTCTCACAGTGACATAAGCTGAATACAGAGTAGAAACTCCATAAAGGTTTACCAAACAGAAATAACACAAAGTTTTAACTGGTGGGCTCAACAAACAAGGCATGTCCTTTGTCTTCTATTAAATCTTTCAAATATTTGATGCTTTATTAACATTTCACAATGAAAACGTTGACTATAAATCTTATTTAAAACCATTCCTAAGAAACCAGGCTATAAAAAAATGAGCTTTTTCTCTCCTTGCATTTCAAATTTCATGTGCCCATAATTTAAACCAAATTCTATTTAGACTGCCTGTTTCTTAATCCTAATAATTTAAATATTTTCCTATGCATAATAATTTTTGAAGTATTCTGCCTATCATTTAAAATTATGCTACCCTTCCCATTAGGCACAAACTATCTTTCAAGACCTCCCTGGAAATAATATTTTAATATACTACAATTGAGTTTAAATTGTCAAATTCAATTATTAGAGCCATTTCTTTACTATTTGAGCAAGTTTTGACAACTGTAAACTTTGCGACCTAAACATAAAACATGACAACTGATTATAACATGTACCCCCATCCTCCGGTTTCATTAAAATATTAATTTATTTTCTCGATTGTGAATATTTTCAGCATTCTAGTTATAGGGTCTTTATTAGCAATGACATGAGTCATGAATTTTTCATGTTTATGATATTGCAATTACCCTGCAGATGCTGATATTAATGTAAATATACTTAGTAGCAGATCAGTATGAAACAACAGTTTTAAGTGCAAAATCATAAAACACAATTCCTTATTGTGTTTTGAGGAGGAAAGCTTGCCCCAAAAATATGTATCAGGAACACTCCTGCTTGTATTTCACCTTAACTGGGTTCATTTTAGCACTCTTGGGAACTCCAGCATGGTTTCTCTTCTGATACAGTGGTGTCTTAGTATGGAAATTACCTCTCAGTGGCACTGAACACAGTCAATAGAAAATGCCATCCATATGAATATAAGAGATTGTCCAAAGTCTGAAGACAGTGGAGTTCTACTAAGAGGATTCCTAGGCCCTGCTTGTGCCAGGGCCATCTCTCCACCGCTGGCCCCAAGCCCAGGATATGGCTTAGGCCAGGGTGGGTGAGCAGTCTGGGAGCCGTACAGGATGCTGCTTCAATCCCCCGCAGCCCAGAGCCCACTGCCTTATCTTGACAGCTCTAAGCCCCTTTCCTTGACATTGCCACAGTAATTATAGCTTTATTTTCAAACTTACACCAAGTGACATTTTAAAAATTGCTTCAGATGGCACCATGAAACCCCGTGCTGTTTATTACTTGACAGCGAGAATCGATGAATTTGTCTTCCTATTCACGGTACAGAGCTTTTTCCCAGGGTTGATGCACAGATCAGATGGGTGCGTGGAAAACAGAAATGCTCTTGCTGGGGGCGGCATTTCTCTTTCAAAGTTCAGTCTCATAGCTTGATCTTGAATATGAAAATCAAGACCCCTTTTGAAATAACAAAGATACATAAATGATGACTTAAATGATAAAAGTGTGTAATGGGAAACCAGCATGCCTCTGTATTTTATCACATTACCTTAAATCTAATTTTGCTATGAATTGGTTTCATGGCTATTTGATTAAATCAGATAATATCAATGAAACATTTAGAATAGGTTCTGACACTTAGTAGGAGCTCAAAAGATTGTATACGTATTTTTCTATGTCATGTTATGTGAATTTCATACTTACCCAAATTTATGGAAAACACTGAGTAACAATTTTGTGAAGCAGGAAAATGAATTTATTTCTGAAATGTGATACAATAGTATTATTCCAAATAATCATTTCTAAATTTAGAATCTTAAATATTAGGATTTCTGCAATAAAAAAATGTTTTCTTTGGTGGTAGTAATTCTATAAAATCTATAAAATCCCATCATAAAAATACAAAAAATTAGCCAGGCATGGTGGCACACACCTGTAATCCCAGCTACTCAGGAGGTTGAGGCAGGAGAATCACTTGAACCAGGGAGGTGGAGGTTGCAGTGAGCTGAGATCGTGCCACTGTACTCCAACCTGGGCAACAAGAGCAAAACTCCATCTCAAGAAAAAAAAAAAAATAAGTAACCAGTTTAGCTTGCTAATCCACCAATCACACAAATGCTTTTCTTCAAGACAAGTGTTGTATTTTGTTGTGAGTCAGGGTTTTGTTATGATTTATATTTTTTTACCCTTTTGAGTACTTCACATTTCATTACATAGAATGTTAAAAAGGTGTGCATTTGGCAAAGATATTTTAGGGTGAAACCGATTATTTATTTTATTTAGTTTTCAGTGCAAACGTACGGTGGTGAGGAGCACTGGTGACTCCTGGTGCAGTCTGGTCCCACTGCCTTGATTTCTCCTAAGGCACCAGCTTCACTTTTACAGCGTTGAAACAATTGTCAACACAAGAAAAAGACTAACAGCCTTCTAGTTTCACTATAAAAGTAGTTCTCACCATGAATGGGTGTTGGCTAGAACCAGGAATCTGAGGATCAAACTTCGGAGAGTCTAAAATATGCTCTTAAAACATCACAGCCAATTTTATTGTAAGGAGTATGGGTGTTATGGAAGCGCTTTCTTAATGCAAATAGATCTTTCGAGTTATTACCATAATTTACTGCAAAATACTCAAATTGCCTAAAAAGTCTTTTGGAATTTGAATCCATCTTCAATATTTATCCTTTATTGTTTTATGCTCTTATTAAGAGATGCTGTGTACTAACTGAAAAGTAAACATATGTCCACATTGAGTGAACCAATACGTGTCCCTTTTTTAATTTTTTTTAATTTTTTAATTTTTTTTATTTATTTATTATTATTATACTTTAAGTTTTAGGGTACATGTGCACAATGTGCAGGTTAGTTACATATGTATACATGTGCCATGCTGGTGCGCTGCACACACTAACTCGTCATCTAGCATTAGGTATATCTCCCAATGCTATCCCTCCCCCTCCCCCCAACCCCACAACAGTCCCCAGAGTGTGATGTTCCCCTTCCTGTGTCCATGTGTTCTCATTGTTCAATTCCCACCTATGAGTGAGAATAAAAAACCCTTCTTTAATTTTTGGACCCAAATTGGCCCATCACAAAACGCTGGCATTTATTTTGAATTCCAAAACAAAATATTGATATTTTAGTAATAGCTTTTTCTTTTTTTAACTTTAATTTTCTTGTTGGTTTATGACTGTGTTTGAATAGTCATTAGCAATGTTATATTGGTTAAAAGTGATCTTCAAGTCTAGTTTATTAACAATGGTCAGTATGCGGCAATCCAACAGAAAGGAAAACTCACCTGCATTTAAGATGTCTATATAATATCTATATAACTATTTATGATTGACTTTATTAATTATACCCATCACTGAATAACAGGGTGGTGGGGAGAGATTTCAGTTAGCATGGCTTTTAACCAGATCCTCAAGATAGTGTATACCATGATTTTGCCAAATATCAACTGTAAGGGATATGTCAAATTTTACACCCTTACTTGTTGAATTTCACCATGGTTGTGCCTTTTCTGCTTCTGAATTCAGTTAATGAAGGTTTTTACATGACAGCACAAAATTGAGTTAGGCACAATCTCAGTAATCCCTAGGCAGAATTTCAATAATCATAACACCTGCCACCAGGTCAATGATAACATAGGCATCATCCATAGGCTTATTTGGGAATAAAAAAAAAGAGATAAATCTAGGTGTAAGATATCCAGTCTACATGTAGATTATATTTATTGCAATACATAAAATCAACAGATGATTTTAAATATGATCTTCACCCATGACCTGAATGATTCATGCATTGAAAGTTTTAGGTTAGCTTTTTGGATCTTATGACTTGTATTTCAAACTGTTTTAGTTCTCCCTTAAAGGCAACAAAACGGAGCACAGCAGAGAAGCATGTAGCTTTTTAATCCCTTCCCAAAGAGGCCGAATGAGCCCTTCCTTCCACAGTGGGATTTCTCCACCTGCTTCAGTGGCACTCACTTCTACCACTCCCATCTTGGAATTCTACACTGCTTTGTCCAGCCCAGACTCCTGTCACCCCCATGAGCTCCAAAGTAAGTTTTCTTAACCCACTCAAGGGGCCATTGCCCCCACAATTCCTCATAAATTTAGTAGATAACATTTTTTCCTGCAATATGAGTACTCTCTAATCCATAACAAAAATGAGCTTGTGAAATTTTAATTGAGCAATTTTTTACCATGCCATCCATTGCCATCAAAGATCTGTCTTCCTAAGTTCCATCAACAGTTTCCAGATGGCCTAGATGCTTATGCTGTGTGGCTGGGCCACCTGTCTAACATCTACGCATGGAGACGTTTCTTCAGCTGTGTGTGGTAGGATTGCTTTGGATGCAGAGTTCACAACGATGTCCTTCAGCCATGACTGACCTAAATTTCACAGTCATGATTGACTCATAAAAACCCACTGCCATTAAGAATGCAACTCCTCTACGCCCCTACGTCAAAACTGTGCTATCATACACATTGTGGTGCCAGCTTGCCTTGTGACCTGTAGAGGCTAAACATAGGTGCCACCTGACAGTGAATTTGGTTGTGCCTCAGCCTCTCCTGGAGCCAGGTAACAGATTTGGCTCATTTTGATCTTGGAGATACACAAAACTCCCACGTGATTTTTCACATTTCCATGCTTCTCCTTCACTTAGAAATGCGTCTTGCTTTGCTTTCACATGAGTGTGGGAGTTTATGTTTATCCCTAGGTAATAATTCCACCATGTTTCTCATCACCCATTTCAGTCCCCTGGAATCTCAGTCACAGTCACTCTTTAAACCTTTTACCTGGGATCATCATTCCATTCATTGGCCAGGAATTCTTTGAAACTACAACAGTTAGAAAACATTATTTACGGCCAGGTGCGGTGGCTCATGCCTGTAATTCCAGCACTTTGGGAGGCTGAGGTGGGTGGATCATTTGAGGTCAGTGGTTCGAGACTAGCCTAGCCAACATAGTGAAAGCCCGTCTCTACTGAAAATACAAACATTGGCCAGGGGTTGTGGTGGGCACCTGTAATCCCAGCTATTTGGGAGGCTGAGGCAGAATTGCTTGAGCCTGGGAGGTGGAGGTTGCAGTGAGCCGAGATCTCACCACTGCACTCTAGTCTGGGTGATTGAGTGAGACCCTGTCTCAAAAACAAACAAACAAACAAACAAAAACAAAAAATAAAACAAGCAAACAAAAACAAAAAAACACATTATTTACATTTGTGTTACAGGTCAATAGCGCCCACTGGGAAGTGATCGAAAACCCTCATCTTCACAGCTTTTCATTTGCCCACCTGCTTCACAGGGACATATCATGAGTCCATTTTGTCACATAAACAGATAGGACAGAAACGTCTTGCCAAGATCCTGTCAACCTTGGAACATGAAGGAGAACAAAGGAGTTATGGAAAATGGAAAGGCAATTTGGCATGTGTTTTCTAATGTCCTTTTCATTCAGCGGATGATCCTTTGAGAATCACCCTCTGCCAATCTGTGCTTGGATCATCTTTGAGCATCTTACTTTCAAATGACCAGAGCACAGAGTGTGCTCAGAGGCTAATTTCAGGGTCATGGCACGGTTTCTGGGTCCAATGGTGCATTCATGCCCTTTGAGTCTCTGGGGCTGGAGAGGCTGCCGGGAAGCAGGAGGGCCCTGGTGATAGTTCCGGTGCCAAATGGAGCTGGCACCTGTGAAATGTGGCCGTGTGCTCCTTGTCAACAACAAACGTTTGATCCATAAGTGCTTGACTGATACTTGATGCCCAAGTTACACATATGCTAATACTCACATCTACAGTTCAAATTTGGCTTTCAGAAATTGCATTCTGTTAAACTGTGCTTGTCATGTGAAAGTATCTCCTCGCACCCTCACTGAGGTTGCTGGCAAACACCTACCATATAGTAATAAACTGAAAGTCATTCTTATCTGACTACGGAACCAGTTCCTAATTCCCAAATACGTATCCATAGTATCATTAAACAAGTCACTTGAACCAGATCACAACATTTTTTTAGTTCTAGTTTTATCTTGTCATTGATGTACAGTTCACCAGAGAATATTTCATGATCATTTTTCAGAATCAGTTCTTTTGTTTTTTGTCTATTTTATAACTATCTGAAATTAATATGGAATAATATTAAAACCATGAAGTAAAACTAAGGTGAAAGCCACAACTCATTGGCTTACACATTTCTCTTCGATTCTTTTAAACTTTGCAAGGTTTCCTTCAGTTCACTATGGAACAAAGCCTTCCTGTGGGCCCAGTGTGCGGTGTGGACACAGTGATGGGTAAGACATGTTATTGGCTCTGGGAGACCATCAGTGTGGCTCAGGATTTCCAGTTCTCATCATTGGAAGCTACTTACTGTAACCCATTCCCCCTCATGAAGAAAGCTAGAATCACTGAAAAAAATAATTTTAGAAATCCTCCTGAAGGCATTAGAGCTGACAACATAGGGAAGACTTATAAGTTCAGACTCCTGAGGAGGCTGGAGGCCAAGACGCAGGAGCCCAGAGCATCTGTGGCCACTTGTGCTCCAAGTCACAAGCCAGCTCCAGAGGGAAAACTCCAGGGCTGAGCTCCCCTTCTAAAAACAGCAAAGGGAGAGGGTACAGGGATCGGATCTCAGGGAAGAAGGTGAATTCTTCTCAGTTCAGTACAAAGCACTGCACTCTAGAGATAAAAGTAAAAAAAGACATGCATTTGCAGGTATTAAAGTCCGGCATAAAAATATCAAAAATTGAGAAATTGATTGATTAGATTCCAGATAACTACTGCAAAAGAGCTTGGCAGAAGTAAATGTAAAGCTTCTTTGACGGAAGAGAGCACCCTAGCCTTCAATTAATTTAGGGCAGAATAAGATAATGAGACACATACAGATTTAAAAAATGATGCAATAAATGAATGAATGATTAGAAAAACAGCTAATAGGAGCAGGCCTGTATGAGTTCATAATACTGGCAGGAACAATAACTAATAAAATATTATGAGGTCATTGTATTTACTAAGTTTATGGAGAAAACAAATTTGACAAAGATGTAGACACTATTAAAAACAACAACAACAAAAAAACTAATGACAGCATACAACTACAAAATATACTAACTAAAGTCCATAACCTAGCCAGGTGCAGTGGCTCACACCTTTAATCCCAGCACTTTGGGAGGCCGAGGTGGGTGGATCACTTGAGCCCAGGAGTTCAAGACCACTCTGGAAAACATGATGAAACCTTGTCTCTAAAAAAATCACTAAAATTAGGAAGGCATACTAGGTGCACAACTATAGTCCCAGCTACTCAGGAGGCTGAGATGGGAAGATCACCTGAGCCCAGGAAGTCTAGACTGCAGTGACCCATGATCACCCCACTGCACTCTAGCCTTGGTGACAGAGTGAGACTCTGTCTCAAAAATAAATATATAAATAAATAAATAAAATTCACCACCTGATGGATAAGTTGAACAGCAGATTACAGAGAGCTGAAGAAACCATCTGTGAACTTATAGTTCATAAAAATATCCATGAATAAGCAAGGAAACATAAAAAGACAGAAAGATAAAAAGATAGAGAAAAAGAATAAGACAGATAGTAGGGTCAGAATTCTTACCTATGGTTAGATGATTGCTTAGAAGCAGTGGAGACAAAAGATCAGAGCAGAAGTAATTTTTAGAGAGATAGTACTTATGCATTTTTTAAAAAATACAAAATCCCAGAACAAACTAGTAAAATGGAAAGTGTGTACATGTATAAAATTTACATAGGTGATTATAGCTATGTAGATAGAAAATTCACACCACACCCTCCAAAATAAAAAAGAAGAGAAAAAGATACATAATGAACATAAATGAGCAAGACTTTTAAAAAATCACCTTGCAAGATGATAGTGTTATTCCCATGTACATCAGTTCTATTCAATTTTATCGTCATGGATATATAAATATACAAAATTCTCCAGTCTAAAAAAAAAATTACTTAGGTGGACTCAAAGAATCTGCATGTTGCTCCTCAGAGATACACATTAAATATAATAATACAGAAAGGCCAGCAGCAAATTAATGTAAAAATATGTAATTTGCAAATATCACACATAAGAAATCATGTAGGGATGTATAAAGTGCTCTTTAGGGGACAGGACGCTATTTTGAATAAACATGGGCAGTTTATGACAAAGGATTCTATTCACAAAAACAAGAAAAACTTTTAAGTTTGCATGCACCAAATAACACAGTTATGAGAATTGACTAAACTTTAAGATTCAATAGTTGTATCCACTATCCCAGTGGAGAGTAGAGTTAACCCAATTTTCTAAGTAAGTGATAGAACAAGCAGGCAAAGAAAGAAAGCATGATAGGGAAGGTTTGACCAATCCCAACAGCCAGTCTAATGGAGATTTATAGAATGTCTAGTCTAACAAATGCTGGATACACGTTATTTTCAAGTGTACATAAAACATGTAAACAAATGGCCACGTTCTATATTGTAAAGTTTAATGAATTGAAACCATACAGAGTAAATGTTCTCTGACCACAGTGCAACAGACCTAGCATCTCTTGGACTTGTTTGCCTTCAAAAGCAGAGCCAGAGGCAATGATCAGGTGCTGACTCTTGATAAGGGAGGCAGGAATTCCTGGTAGCTGGAGAAGCAAATGTGAATGGAACACCTTGAAGGAAGACACGATGCTGTGACCATGCCGGGCACCACTTCATGAAAACCTACAAAGAGATGCCCTGTGTCGCTCAACAAGCGCATCTGCTCCATCAGAAGAGACCCCTCGGGAAGGAAGAGAAGCTTTCATCTGCCTGGCCCCATGAATTTGCCATTTCACATTGCTAACATTTTTCATCCTGGAGACTTAACTCCCCACACTTAGAGTTACATCGTTCACCCTCATTCTCCACATAGGTTGCCAGATTCCGTGTCCCATACACGCTGTGACATTCGATGCAAGTCTACAGATGGTGAGAGGATCCAAAAACTGGGTGACCCAGCTACACAGCAGCCACAAACAGAGGAGACTCAGGACTGCACACACCATGTTACCTGCCAGCTCTGGCAAAGAAATTGTGGGAGTCCAGAAAGAGTTAGCTTTGAAGGCAGATGAGGCCAAAGATGCATCAGACGCAGTGGAAGGAAAATCCGAAGAAACTCATAAAAGGTGTCAGATACAAAGAGAACTAAAGAGAAAGAAAACTAAGAAACCCAGAAATATTTAGGAAAAAGCGATACACTTCCAAATAACTCATGGGTCAAAAAAGAAATTGTAGTAAAGATGAGAAAATATCTTGGACTGAATGAAAATAAAAAATAACAGATATGAAAACTTGTAGAATATATTTATATCGACAATTAGAATGAAATTTAGAGCTTGAAATGCATATGTCAGAAAAATTTAAAAGGCGAAAAATTTAAAAGGCAAAAAATTAATGTGCTAAATATTTACTAAAAATGGGAAAAAGGGAGTGGAAATTGAGCCTCCCAAAATATATGTATTTAAGCATGATCAGGTAAATGTACACCAAGGAGACAAAACAAAAGGCGAAAGCTGATCCTTTGAAAACGAGCGTCTCCACTTCTTTGAGTCTAAGATTCAGGAAGCCATTTCACCAAACTGCAAGGGCTGGCTCCAGTGATTCTTGGTAAGACACTAAGTCCTGCAACATGAGCAAGTAGGTGAGTGCTGCCCATCAAAGATGCTTTTTTTCTGTCCAGCCATATACTCCATCTCTGTTCTGGAGCCTTCCACTCCCCCATGTTTTCCTGTATGTTCTTGCTAATCCATCTTAGTCAGGTCCCACGTTTCCTCCAGTGGGAAGCTATTTCTACCCAGAGCAGGGTTTGAAACTCTTCAATCAGGTCATCTCAGACTCACCTCTGATTATCCAACTGCAGATGAGGAGGAGTGATGCAGATGGTCTCAAAGGGTTCAAATATCATCCTGGGAGGCACTTATATCTCACAGAATCATCACGCGGATATCAGACAGGGAGAAGCTCGTCTCATTTCGCAGAATGGAAGAGGCTTCCGTAGCCATCAAGGAGAAACTCAAAAACATTAGAACGTCAAGATTCTTGAATTTTCTACCCCAAATGTCCCCATCCAAAGTCGCAGGGGAATAGTGTCTCTTTTTCTGGTTCCGCTTGGACATAGGAGTTCTACTGAGATTCTGCAATTAGCCTTCTCTGCAGCTCTGTGACTCTTAACATCAGACCCTGGGCCTAAATTTCAAAGCCTGCTCTGCAGAAGAAGGCAAGTTTCTCCTTTAAAGTGTTCTAAGGGGATTTCCAGCTTTCAGAGTATGCCTGTTACTGTCCTTTTGTGATATTCCAGTGTTTCACACTGCCTTAATGTCTCCACCATTATTTTCCTCCCAGTGGTTTTTCATTATGTGCATTTCATTCCAATTTAACACAGGTTAGAGCCTGATCTGCAGCATGTAGAGAACAGTGCACACATCATTCAGTGCCAGGGATTGACTCATGTCACTTCTGTACAGCTGAGCAATCCAGATTCACAGGACATCCAAAATCCAACTCATGACACTTCTGTACAGGTGAGTACTCTGGCTTCACAGGGCATCTGCAATCTGAATCTTGTCACTTCTGTACAGGTGAGCAATCCAGCTTCATAGGATTCCTGAAATCTGCCTCCCAGAGCCACTTTTGGTGCCATTTTCTTAGCCTAAGCCCACCAGAGAGAAAATCTTGAGGAAATAAAGTGAGGATCTTTTGATCTGGGCTGTGGGCACATGTGTATTAATTTTGATAAATCACTGAAATGTGTTGGATAAAGCCATTTTCCACATGTATGCCATACTTTACCAGAATACAACTAAAAATCAAATTATAACCCAACTTTTATAATTTACCTGTCCTTTAATTCACATTAAATGAAAAATATCATTGTCAAGATAAAATGCTAATTGGTCACAGAAAAATAACGTCTAAAGTATAAAATATAGGGTTAGTGCACAATAAGTTAATAAGTACAAGAGAGAACGCTACGTGTTACCTGAGTAACTATATAATCTGTCACGCACCAGGGCATTTGACTCTCAGAGGGTCGTGCTATTACCTCAGGAACATCAGCTGCCTCAAGAACTCTCCCAGCAAAACCAGGACAAAACAAAGAACACTTTCACTTGAAAAGTGACATCAAATTGATAAAATCTTTAAGAACTGTTTATACTGTGCTGGTCAACCCATAAATCTAAAACACAGCTGATGGATAGCCATAGACATCAGTCATACATTCATTAAAAATGTATGCCAGGCACGTTGTTCCAATCAATGTGCCTGTCTCTAGGAGTATAAAATGTAAATAATCCATGGACATGTCCTTACCTATTACATGGTCTATGGGGAAAGAGAACTAGGTAAACTAATGAGGACAACCCATTCCGGTGAATGTCGTGGAAAATGCACCAATGCTAAGGGAACCAGTGGAGAGAATTACTATTGCTGAAGTTAACTGTTCTTCAGAAGAAACCCTGAAAAGCTAAAAAGCGGAAGTAAGGGGGAATATCTTAAAGCAAGCATAACAGCTTGGAAGCTAGGTAAAAGACAGATAATAGTCTAAGCACAGGAAACAGCCTTCTGGGAGGGAGGGGCTGTTACATCCTCTACGTGAGCCACAGATCTGTTCTTCTGTGCATGCAGTTAATATCCAACTGAATCAAGGTGGGATCTCAGACTGGCAGACTTTCCCACTCATTGCATGACTTCATGTTGGCTGATCGATACTGTGTTGAATTTCTGTGCTAAGTCAACGCACAGCCCATCAAAAGGTATGTAGAAAGGTTTCTTTCTTTGCTTTGATTTATTATTTGTTCATTTTTTCAAAACAAACTCTGCCCTGGTGTTCACCAGTCTTAGGAGTTAGAGCGAATCTCAGAGGAAGGAGAGCTGTCAGAGGTGGACAAACTCGGACATCTACAGCACAGTCCAGTATAGGTCTTTGGTCCCTGGAGATGCCATTCACCAGCATCATCAACACTGTGCCCTGAGCTCCTAGGGGATTTGATAAAACATGTGCAAATGTGGTTTCTCTTTGTTTTTTTGTAAGTTCTGATGAAATGCTCTTGGACACAGAATTCTTTATGCCTTTCCCTTTATATCACATGAATATATGTACTCCTATGGCAATTATATCCTGGGTTTTAGTACCATTAACCATGCTATAGTTATTAGAGAAAAAGCATGCGTTTTTCTGTTTTTTTTTTTTTTTTTTTTGAGAGTCTCATTTTTACCTTGGATACAAAGCAGTTCAAAGTGCAGTTATACAGAATGTTCTCAAATGTGAACTTTGATGTCTTTCCATCCCTGTTTCTATGTGATTCCTCATACTTTCTACTTAACTCTCAAACATATTGTGTTTTATAAAAAGTAAATCTCTTTAAGTCATTTTAAGTTAATTGGAAAGCAAATAACAAATACATTTTTTAAAATATGGCATTTGACCTAAAACGTGATTCATATACAATTTCATAATACCTGTAATGAATGTGTAACAAATTAACTGTAAAAACATAAATAACCTATTCTCTTGGGTTGAACAACGGCCCCAGAAAGTCATGACAGTGTCCTAGCCCCCAATACCTGTGAACATGACTTTATTTGGAAGTAGGTTCTCTGCAGATACAATCAAGTGTCTTAAAATGAACTTATCCTGGATTTGGGGCAGGCCCTATATCTAATGACAGGTCTCCTTACAAGAGAAAGGATGAGGAGATTTGTGATGCTCAGACACACAGAAGATGACGTGCCATGAGCTGACCCAGGCAAAAGAAGGAGCAATGAGCTGAGAAGCCAGGGAATGCCAAACCCACCAGAAGCTGGAAGAGTGGCAGGAATGAATTCTCCCTTGGGGCCTTCAGACGGGCTTGGCCCAGCTGACACCCAGAGTCCAGATTTCCGGTCCCCAGTGCTGTGAGGGGATCCATTCTGTTGTTTCGTTTGATGTCATCGAGTTTATGGTAATTTATAACAACAGCCGTAAGAAACGAATACACCCATATTCTGGTAAATATAAGGACTGAAAAAATTAGACATGTGGTCAAATCACATTGCTATTTCCATTAAAACTGTTGATGTTACCTTTATTGTGCTTTCTTAGTTAAATACACTGAGATATGGTTTTTCAAAGTTACATATTTGTACCGAGGAAGTCCATTGGTCCCCACATGGGCCCAGTTTCTCCGTCTGTGAAATAGGTTCATTCACCACCAAAGAGCCCAGGATGCTTTTCACTGAGCATCATCACCAAGTCACGTGGTTTTTTAAGTTTTGTAATTAAAATCGGGAATGGAGGTCATACAGGTTATGTTATTTATCTGTACAACTAAGAAAATGTTTGCTTGGGGTAATTCTAAGCCATATTATAAGCTATATTTTAATTTAAATTTTAAGTGTGATTCATGTCATCCACGAGTCTCTAACTTATATGAATAAATGAAGTCCTTGGATGGACAGATGAGTGCACGCCGTTCAGTGCATTTATCACTTGACGCTTTTTGAATCTGAATGTGCTAAACTGAGCTCTTTAACCAGTTACAATCATTCACTTCCTTTGCACAGTTTTGCCCATGGGAATAAAAGCTACCAAATAGAATACAATAATTTGCATTACATGTGTTATTTTCTTTTACATATTACCCAAATAAGAATCTGAGAATATATATTTACATTTTAACATAAAAAAAATTGATCATTTTCACAGCTGCTGTTGTTTATTGATTTTCTAAGGTTAGTAATAATAATCCGCAGGCTTTAATTACTTGAAAATCTTCATTCCCTGTAGATCCTGAGATCCTCTGTAAATGTTTGGCATCTTTCCTTTAGTTTTTCAAATGAAGAGATTAGTATAATCGAGGCTTGTGACTTGAGGACAGAGTTTTGTTGTCAGGTTAAATGCATAATTAATTTAATGTAGTTCTATCTGACAAACATTCCTGATTGCCAGGTATCTACAAAGCACTTTATTCTGTGGTCAACAGAATACAGCTTTCAAATAGCTAACAATTTACCAAAGCAAGCCACACTCTAAAAGCATCACCCTAAGAGGAGAGAACAAAATTACGAGGATACTGCAGACGTGTGCAAGGTGCAGCATCCAGGAAAAAACCATGAGCCCAGCTGAGAAACAAACAAAAGCTTAAGCTGGTTTTGATTCCTTCCATACAGAGGAAAATAACATTCCAGGGAGAAGCAACTACATGAACAAAATCTTGTGGTCTTTTACAATTGTGGATTAAAGATCGAATTATGTACAAAGTAAGAACACATATTGTTGATATCAGTTCCACCAGATGGAGTGTTGCGTGCAATGTGGTATGAGTATGAGATGTCAACCAAAAACGTTGCATGCGCGTTGGGACCTGCAACAGCTTTTCCAATTGGGTGTGTAAAATAGTCACAGGGCAGTAAATGCACCTATCTAAACAGAAACATGTTGCAAAAGAGTAGTAAAGCCACTAGAAGCATTACTGTGGAATAAATGTATGACTTTTAATAGTGCACTAATTCTAGTACTCAGAAGTATAACCTAGGACTTTCAGGTTTTGTAATGGAGGACAAAGAAATTAAGAAATTAGGACAAATTTCACACTGAAACAAACAAGAAAATCTGAACAAAATAAATTATAAGACTATATCAAGGAATTTGAGAAATAATACAATATTCAAGAAATACCCATCCAAGATTCTGAAGATAATAAAATTAAGAGGGTGGCAGAGCCGCTGTTTTTCTGTCCTGGTTTCCACTCTAGAAGAGGCACCTAGTTTGGGATGCAGAGGGCTGATAGTCTATGGAGCTAAGGAGACATCACTTGGACCCATGAGCACCTATAAATCCATCTGGTTGCTACTACTCTCAAGAAATTGTACACTGATGATATATGTGGGGCACAAACAGAATTTCCTAAGAATTTCCTTTATATTGATCATGCACATATTAAGAATAGATTTATAAAGGCAGTTTACTTTAATGAATAAGAACTAGACTCAAACCCAACCCTTGGATTCCAATTCCACTGCAAACAGCTTATAGATATGGGAACTTGAGCAAATTAATGAAACTCTGTATGTCTCAATTGCTCACATGGAAAATGGAGAAAATAACAGGGCCTTTCTCACAGGCTGATTGTGTGTATTCAGTGATTTAAGTGCCAGAGTAGTTCCTGGTAGGCATTAAACACTTTGTGAAGTGTTTGTTGTCAATATTGCTATTAACATAATTAATTCATTCCTATGACCTTCATATTCAAGTGTTTATGCTCAGGCAAATGAGAGTGTTCTCTCATTACATCCGCACTGTTGTGATTTTTATATATTAAAGATATTGGCTTCTATATATTAATGTGTATCCTCCTAGCTTATTAAATGCTTTTTTTTTAAATTTTGGTTGACTCTTAAATATCTTCCAGGCACACAATCATATTATCAGCAAAACATGAATACTTAACCCTCTTTGTCCAAATTGTACACCTTCCTCTCTTATACATTTGCTGAGGCTCATTTCCTCAGGATAAAGATAAATAATATAAATATTAATAAAAATAATGTATATCTTGTTTTAATCCAGATTTGAATCATTAGTGCCTGTTGTCTTTCTTTACATGATGTTAACTTTTGAGGTAAAATTGATTAATTTTTGTAAGGTTAAGGATAGCCCGTCCATTACGTATATAGTATCCTTTTCTTTGATTATCAAATAAGTATAATGATTAGAATAAAAGAGCTGATATCAACTGAGAGCCTTCTATACCCCAGGCATGGTACTAAGTGTTTACATGCGTTTACTCAGTTCTCACAATGTTACAACACGCTTACTATTATTATCCTCATTTTTCAGATAAGCCACAAAAATGTCAAGTAATTTGTTGGAGATTGGATGTTTAGGAAGTGGTAAATCTCAGATTCAAAGGCAGAACACTCCTCAGGTGACGTTGTAGCCACCATGCTATCTTGACCCTTGTAACTTTAACGCCAGCTTTAACTAACTTACACTTCACTGAGATCAGTTAAAGTGGTTGATTCAGGATTTTTCCAACAAATGTGTAGTTGCTATGTCAGAAATTTACTCCCTGTTCATTGATTAACATTCACATTAAAGGGTATGAGTAAGACTTTGTTAGAAAAAAACCCTTTCTACAATACTAAAGAATTCGAACATTGAAAATGTATGTGGATTTGTGAGCGTTGCAATGCAATATATGACTCAAGCATTACACACATTAAGCACATTTAGTAAATGCTGGCTTAGTGGATAAATTTCATTTGCGAAAGAATAACTGTTCTTGAGAGCTGCTCAGAGAAGATACACAAGAAGCAGATTTCAACAGAGTGTCCTGCAGAGAGAAACTCAACAATGGCAATAGCATCAACAGGCAATGCTGTTGAATCCCTTCCTCAAACAGGCATTTTGGAATGAATGCAGGAGTGGATATTAAGAATATCCTACTCAATCAAGGCAAAATTTACATACAGTGTAAAGTACTGACCTTAACTGTACAATTCAACAAGTTCAAACAAATGTGCCCCCATGGGTCAACATCATCCAAATCAAGTCATAAAACATTTCCATCTCACCACAAATTCCCTCAAGGCCTTCCCAGTCCCAGTTCACCTCCTGGAGGCAACCTCTGCATGGATTTCCATCACTGCTTAGTCAGTTGTGCCGACCTTGAACGTCACAGAAAGGGAAGCAGAGCGTAAGCATCCTCATGTGCTCTTTCATCATTCAAATGAGAGGCATCAATCTCATGAGTATTAGCCACCCATGCATTTCTATTCCTGAGTAGTACTGTGTTGTATGAAACATTTCATAGTTTTCCCAAAGCTGCTATGGGATGAGCATTCATGTAAAATCCTTGTGTGGACTTTGGCCTTCATTTTTCTTGATAAATGCTTAGGAGTCCTAAGTTTAGCTGAATAAGATCCTAATTTAAAGTCCTAAATGTCCATATGCCTAACAGAGTTTCCAAATGAAATCACACACTGCATAACAATCGTGAGGGTGACAAAGGACTGCAGAGATGGCAGCAGCTCCATAAGACCATAATGAAGCTGAAAAATCCCTATCACTGGTGACATCGTAGCCATCACCACACTGCGGTGCCGGCATCCTACGTGCTATCCATGCGTGTACGTGGTGTCTCTTGTGTCAACAAATCCACTGTGCTGCCAGGTAGGTGAAAGTGCAGCACATACAATTATGTTCAGGACATCGTACTTGATAATGATAATAAGCGACTATCTTAGTGGTTCATATATTTACTATATGATGCTTTGTGCCATTATTTTAGAGTGTTCTCCTTCTACTTATAAAATAAGAAGTTGACTGTAAAACCGTACGGTGTGTTGTGCTGGCGACAGCCTCATGCCTCTCGTGTTTACCACACGCATCTCTTGGTTGCACCATTTTCTCTTGTGTTTAATTGTTATCACGAAAGAGTCAAAAAGTTTTAAAATAGTTAAAGGCTTAGAAGGTAAAAAAGTTACACTAAGTTAAGGTGACTTTATTATTGAAGAAAGAAAAATCGTTTTTTATAAATGTAGTGTAGCCTAAGTGTGCAGTGTTTATAAAGTCTACAGGAGTGCACCGGGATGCCCTAGGCCTTCATGTTCACCCACTCCTCACGTGCTGACTCACCCAGAGCAGCCCCCAGTGTGGCAGGCTTCATGCGTGTAAGTGCCTTAGACAAGTGCACCATGTTTTATTTTTATCCCATACTTGTAGTATACCTTTTCTATGTTTAGACATGTTTAGATACACAAATACCATTGTGTTAAAGTTGTCCACAGTATTCAGCTCAGTGACATAGTGTACTGAGTACACATTGCCTGGTAGCAATAGGCTGTCTCATATAGCCTAGGTGTGTAGTAGGCTATCATCTGAGTGTGGGAAGCACAGTCTGTGATGTTCACCCAACAAAATCACCTAAGGTTGCATCTCTCAGAAGGAATCTCCACCTTCAAGTGACACATGGCTGTGTATTTATAGCACCAAATGTCTATGTGAGAAAAGAAGAAAGGACTCAATGCCATCATCTATTTTCTGGCCTAAGAAATTAGATAAAGATTAGCATACAAAACACAATGTATGTAGAAGAAAAGAAGTAACAGCAATCACAGTGGAAATGCATGAAATGGAAAACTGAAGAGTTAGATCTTTGAGACTCCTAAAATTGATTCCTGTTTAGAGATACTGCTCAAAAAAAAAAAAAGGGAGAGAGAGAACATGTTCATTTCCAACTTGAAAAATGGGAGAAGTTACAGCAACACAGATTCTAAGGATATTGAAATAAAAGTAAGAGAATATTATGAACAGCTTTATAACAATCTATTTGAGAATTTAGACAAAATGGAAAAATGCTTTGGAAGACACAAACTACCAAAGGACACTTAGGAAAAAATAGACAACCCAAATATCCTGATATCTACTGCAGACAACGGATTGAAAAATTACGTGCATAGGCACACACACACACACACACACACATACACACACATACACACACACATACACACATACACACACACACATACACACACATACACACACACACACATACACACACACACATATTTTCAGGCCCAGATGAATTCACAAGTAAATTCTTCCAAATATTTATGGAAGCATGGATATGATTCTACACAAAATATGCCAGAAAATGGAAATGAAAAAGAATGGAATTCATCTCAACTTTCTATGAGAGCAGAATCACTGTGAAACCAAAGCCAGAAAAACAAAATTCCAATAAAGTGGTTTAACATTGGAAAGGTCAAAATGGAAGTGACCATATTAAAACTGAAGAAGGTCATACTTTGACAATCTGAGGCTGCTGAAAAAACATTTGATAAAATGTTGCATTCTTTCCTTATGAAAATTTTCAGCAAACTAGGAAGACAAAGGAACTCCATGAACCTGAGAAATGGCAACTACGAAAATTGATGGCCAGGCGCAGTGGCTCACGCCTGTAATCCCAGCACTTTGGGAGGCAGAGGTGGGTAGATCACAAGGTCAGGAGTTTGAGACCATCCTGGCCAACATGGTGAAACCCCATGTCTACTAAAAATACAAAAATTAGCTGGGCATGGTGGCGGGTGCCTGTAATCCCAGCTACTCAGGAGGCTGAGGCAGGAGAATGGCATGAACCCGGGAGGCGGAGCTTGCGGTGAGCTGAGATCATGTCACTGCACTCCAGCTTGGGTGACAGAGCGAGACTCCATCTTAAAAAAAAAAAAAAAAAAAAAAGTTAACATGAACTCGATGTGAAAGATTGGATGCTTTTTCTATATGGTCAGGAAAAAGGATGGATAGATGGATGCTTCATTCAAGATTTGTCTGGAGATAGTAGCCAGTATAATGATGCAAGGAAGGGTAATAAAGGCACCCAGATTGCAAAGGGAGAAAGAAGGTGTTCTTCATCCACAGAAGGCATGATTGTCTGTGTGGATGCTCAGCAGGATCTACAACAGAAAAAGAAGCTACTAAAATTAGTGAGTGAGCTCAATCTGGCTGCAGGATACAAAATCAATTAACAGAATTAAATTTCTAGTAGTAACAACTGGAAGTTAAACCTTAAAATATTTTAACATTTAAAATGTCCTAAAAGAAAGACGGCCCATTTTCCTCATGCTAGTGTGGGTGTAAAATGCACTCCTGCAGGGCTTCCTGACCCGTCAAAGGCGCTTCCTGTAGAATGCACTCCTGCAGGGCTTCTTGGCCCATCAAAGGTGCTTCCTGTAGAATGCACTCCTGCAGGGCTTCCTGACTCATCAAAGGTGCTTCTTCTACTCACGCTCCATTCAAGTGGTGATTTTTTCGGCTCCCATGTTCACGGAAAGAATGTCGGCCCCACCAGCAACTTGACTGGATTTTCTGTTAAGCGTAAAGCTCTGTACCACTAAAGAATATAGACACTCATAAAGGAGAAAACCTTGAGCCCTTAATTAATCTACTCATTAATAAATTAATACATCTTAATCGCTAAAGGAAAATACATTGAGAGTGTTGCTGAAAGGAGAACATATTCCTCCAGACTCGTAGATATTTCAAAAGCAATCACCAAATCAAGCTACACCAACAGAAACTCCGATGCTTGGGCCACACTGAACTCGTCTCCTACAGAACTGCCTGTGGTTCATGGGGTGCTTCAGGGCAGAGCACGTGATGAGCAGGGGTCCTGGGAGAGACGTCACAGAGGCAATGCGAGGGCGTTCCAGTTGCGTGGTGTACTCCACCTGAGCTATGGGTCTGCTCTATCTCATGGATAACTTGAATCATGCAACTAATTAAATTTACCTCTTTTGAGTTGAATACAGCGCTTGAAACAACATAGAATTTGAAAGGGGAGCTGTTACCTCAAGTGAACTTCTATCAGTTGGGAGCCAGCCTATGCTACTTTGATATGAGGGATTCTAAGTCCATACTTCAGTGGAAGGAAGGCTGTGCTGAGTCAGATACCTACCATGAGCATTCATGTGGGGATGGAGGGTCTTCATGGAAATGTTGACTGACCCTTCCTGGAAGCCAAATGTGCAGCCAACTCAAACACTTTGTACATCATAGTGGCCTGCATTTTAGATGTATTCCAAGGGCGATTAAACTCCTGCCTTTTAACTCTGTTCTAACTCCTCTTTTAATATATGCTACCTTGTGCTATGTATGTGTAAGTTATCTATAAACAGCATAAGAAATGAATTATTACTGTTTTTAATTACTACCTAATTCAAAATATCAACCAATTGTGTTTCAGAGCCCTCCTTTTTAAAACACAGCTGTTAAGAATAGTTAATGCAATTCCTCAACCTATGCAAGTATTGACATGTTTTCTGGACTCTATAGGAGGAAACAGAAAAGACCACATTCCTGATTAGAATCAAATCCACTTGGTTTTTAAGTAGACACAGAGCAGGCTTATTCTGACAAATCCTAAAAGGTATGGTTTCCTGTGTGATTCCTGCCAGAGGCTAAATAGAAGGATTTGAAGAGATTAAAAATGAATGTGTATTAGACCCACTTTCATTTTTCCGGTACCTGAGATTTGTTCCTATTAGCAGGTATTAAGTCTAGTCGTGACGGGGCAGCCCTGTGTGGGGGCTTTATGCTGTGCCAACTCAGCTAAGAGGAGGATTTATGGATTAGTCGGAGTTGGGAAACAGGGCCCGACCAAGCTGACGTGTGAAATCCAACATGACACCATACTTTCTGAGTTAGTAGGAGGCGATAGAGGCTTAATGCATGGTGTTTGGAAGGTGGACATGAAGTACAATCCAGGCCTTCAGGTTCAGAGGCCGGAGCAGAGGCACAGGCACTGGGCATGGCTGCTCCGTGCTGCTTAGTGCTGGTCGTCTTTTGTCTCACTCTTGAATCCAGTGCGGGAGGCTTCCACTGCACCCTGAGCTCCCAGACGCTGCCTGACGCTGCCTCTACTTCCTCAGTGCTGAGGCCGGATGCCCGTACTCACTTCCAGGATAAAGACATCCCCTTATCTTTCCAGATATCCACATCCTACAAGTGGGACGCATGGAAGGCCCTGTCCTGTCTGCACTCATTCTCTCTCACTGCAGATCCATGTCTTCTCCCTGACAGGGAGCTCTGCAGACTTTAAGCTTCAGTACGGATGCAAAAATAGGAGCCTAAAGGTCTTGTATCCTAGTTAACCAGCCCTCGTAACTGCACACACACATCCATCTTTTTGTGGTTCTGTTTCTCTCACCACACTGTGCTGGATAGATCCTGACCCAAAAACTTGTACTGGTTAAGGTAATGCTAAAATTCGTAGTACAAAAAAAAAAAATGCTTCCTTCTTAATAGAAATTTCTCACTTGGAGTCATGCATGTGCTGGTATGTGTGGGTGGCGGTGCCTCTCTCCATGGTTGTGGGGGGACCCTGGCTGATGGTTTTGCTGTCTTTACCCCATGTTTCCAAGGTGGCTTGTGCATCAATAATGAGACAGCTGGTGGGGAAGGATGGAAGTGTCACACAGGAATGCATATGGGCCAAGCTGCAGACGCCTCTCACAGGAGCCCTGCTGCAGGGCTCTGACCACAGCCCGAGGGCCACATCCGGCTGCTAAATGCGCTGGAAACTTACCCTTACTTTGTGCCCAGGAAAAGGAGGAAGCAGATTTGATGACCGCGTACCAGTGTCTTACTGAGACCTCACCTGAGATGCCCTGAAGATAACTCATTTTCTTTATGGAGGATTGAGGACAATATTTCAGATTGATTCCCCCAGAACAATGTTTTTAAGACTTTACATTGTGAAATTTAATTAGTGTCTTGCGCAGATCTAGTTGAGAGGATAGCAGGGCTGTTTGCAGCCTGCATTCATCGTCAGCCACATCACGGATCTGTTTTGATCAGTGAATAATCACCAACTCTGGGGTATCATCACCAAATCTGCATATGCCACTAGGAAGGTTACCTTTGTGAGGAGTTCTGTGTATCCCACTTTAAAAGATGGAACTGAGGTTTAAGAAGAGTTAAGTGACACCTCTGGAAAGAGAAATTGATGGAGCTAATTTTGGAATCTATTTTTTTCTTAACCAATTTTCCAACACTAGAGTATTCCAGAACTTTCCGAGCCAACTCTGAGAGTTAAGTGTGAAGAATAAGAAATTACACAGAGTTTTTTTTTTTTATTGAAGTGTTTAATTAAGGAAACTTCTGCATATATTTTACTGGTATGTGTCCACATAGATCAAAATTGGCACTTGGTTAGCAAATTTAACAACAATTTTCTGTCAAGTTTTTATTTCTTTTTCTCTGGGTCATTTTCTTTGCCTGCTGTTTGAGGTTTAGAAGGGAATGTATTTGGATATTTACTTTAACATAACTTTTAACTACATCCAAAATAATTAATTAATGGAGATGTATTTCAAAAATTTCACTTATCATTGGTCAAGTTCAGATGGCAAAATCTTCATCAAATCATAAACTAACATTAGAGCTTGTGACTGAGAAAAAAACTTGATTACTTGAAAGTATATCTCAAGTTTATTTTTTAGATTCCTCACAAAATGTTTGCTTCTAAAGTAAAAATGTCTAATCAATTTGAATATAAATTGTTTTTGAATCTGAAATCCAGTGTTAAAACATAAGGAAAAATCCTGGAGAAACCTTTTTTCAGCTACTTTTCCAAAAGTCATTTCTGCATTCACGGATTTGCCTTCCCGCTGGCTCCAAGACCCCTGCAGTCGGATGCTACCCAGAGTCGATATCTGACAGTAAATGCCAGAGCCAGGCAGGCAGACGGCAGCAGGGGATAGAAAAGGAAACCAAGATACACCCTTCCCCTGGGAGCTTAAAGATTAGTTGAAAAAGTGGGTCATATATTTAGTGATAATGACTCAGTAGTGGAGTAAGTGGAAAATGAGCGAACAAATAAAAGCAGTAGAAGATTAGATCATTGCAATCTCTGTATTAGGCATGGCTCTCTAGAGAAACAGAACCAGACGGAGGGTTGGATGGGTAGATAGATATAGATAAAGGTAGGTAGGTGGGTAGGTAGGTAGGTAGGTGGGTAGGTAGGTAGATAGATAGATAGATAGATAGATAGATAGATAGACAGATAGATAGAAAAGTAGATAGATATAGATAGATGGATAGATAGGCAAATAGGTAGAAAATAGATAGTTAGACAGATAGATAGGCAGATAGATGATAGATAGGCAGATAGGTAGATAGATGATTGATAGGCAGATAGATGATAGATTAGATAGATAGATAGATAGATAACAGATTGATAGGCAGATAGTTAGAAGATAGATAAGTAGGCAGATAGATAGATGGTAGATAGATAGATAGATGGACAGGCAGATAGATAAATAAGCAGATAGGTAGATGATAGATAGATAGATAGATAGATAGATAGATAGATAGATAGATAGACACTGATTTTAAGAAACTGATTCATGCAATTGTGAAGGCTAGCAAGTCCAAAATCTGCACAGCTAGCTGGCAGATCCAGGACAGAGATGGTGTTGCTGCTCACATCTGAAGACAGGCTAGAAGCAGAACTTCCTCTTCAGGGACCTCAGTCTTTTTCTCCTAAAAGCCTCAACTGATTGGATGAGGGCCACTCACATCACGGAGAGTCACTCACAAAGTCTGCTTTACTCAAAGTCTATTAATTTCCATGTTAATCCCTTTTACAAAATGCCTCCACAGCAACATCTAGATCAGCATTAGACCAAACACTGGGTATCACAGACTAACCAATTTGGTTACATTAACCATCACATCTGGGATCCTCAAGCTTGATTTTTATTCACTAGCTAAATATTTACTGAACACTTACTATGCACCAAGCACCCAGATACAGAAGGAAAACATGACCCTACACCATAGAGTATCTATTCAAGCAGGAAAGACAGACAACAGGAAGAATCCCGGATGGAGACGTGGCTGTGAAGGACAAACAGGGTGATGGGTGAGGGACAGGAAGGAAGGTCGGCAGGAGGACCCCTTGCTGAAGATGGGCAGGGGGACCTCTCTGAAGAGGGCACATCCAGATGGAGACCTGCAGGATGGGAGAAGCTGTGCAGCACAGAAGAGCCACATCCCACGGGAGCTGTGTCCGCTGTGGATGCGGAGTTTCCAACCATGATGGGTAAGTCTCAGGAACACTTTCATATTAAGCTTGTTTTACTTTTCATTTCCTTGCCTGAGGTGTTTGGGGGGCAATGTTGAAGCAGAGTGTGTGTCTGAGAACTCTAAAGAGTGGACTTTTACAGTAAAACTGCCCATACCTCCCTCAAACACAATGATAGGCACCAAAGGAAAATGTACAAAGAATAAAAACAGTGAGGCCTAAGTGGATAAAAGTTAAATAAGGAATTTAAATAAAGTGGTGATAAAATGGATCTTTTTATATCTTTTGTCCTCTGTATCTATTATCTTTACCATCAAGGGTTTGTGTTATTTTTTTTTCCTCTTCATTTTTCACCAGTTTGCATTGTTTCAGGGGGTCAAGCCTCTCCCTGAATCTCTTCACTGTTCATTCTTTGTTGATGATAGCAGAGTAAGCCAAATCTTTATGGAAATCAAGCAGGAAAGAATTAGTAATATGGTGCACACAGAGAGCCCCTGAGTGTGGAGTTACTGGCTCAGGCAGAGGGATGTCAGCACGACGTCTTCCTTCAGCATGCAGGCAAAGAGAGGTCAAAGGAAATGATTCTGGACAAGGTTGAGGACACTAAAGGACCACAAGAACACGT
Source organism: Pongo abelii (assembly GCF_028885655.2). Lineage (NCBI taxonomy): Eukaryota > Metazoa > Chordata > Mammalia > Primates > Hominidae > Pongo > Pongo abelii. The sequence goes on along the minus strand of NC_071992.2, from coordinate 2,215,940 downwards.
TCATTTTACTCACACAAATTCCTACTTTTCATGATATACTCTGAACGTGGTACTTAGAATTAAGTCTTTCTAATTTCCCCATAGTCGTCAATTATTTTACAATACGTATTTCTCCCACAAGCCATATTCCAAAGAAAGTAGATATGATGGATATTCTTTATCTGTTGTTCTTTTAATCCTAAAATAAAATCAAACATATAGTTTCCCTTGTGCTAGAAAGAGAATTGGGATACTCGCGGCATTTTAGATTCAGGTATAGTAGATGGTTTTGACTCAGGGATTCCTGTTTGTTTGTTGTTTGGTGTACTTAGGTTTCACAAAGAAAATGACTTTCCTTGTCTCACTTTAATTGTTTTATTACTGCTTGGTTTCTTTCTTATTGTTACACTGATATAAGACATTTACGTAAAACTTTTCCTCAAAGGAACTCAAATAATATTACAAACTTAAATTACCAAATAGACATTAATCTTCAAAAAGCCCAAGCGAGGTAGCTGGGGCATCAGGAACTAAAATCATGAACAGGCATAGAGCTATGGCTTCCGTGGAAAGTACTGCATTGGGAAAACAGGAAATAAAAGAAGTCACTGGTTCATTATTTCAATGGCAAAAAGAAATTCTGAGATTACAACCACTGCTCTGAGATAGTTATATCAAAACAAGCATGAATTAAATCCAGGCACTTACAAAATCTCTAGCTCTGGATAGAAGCTATTTCCAAAGAAGAGAAATATGATTTTCAAAAGGAATTATCATGAACACAGCCTATATGTGTGAAGAACTAAATACTTCTATCTATGCATTTACAATCCTACTAGATCTTCACACAGCATTATGGGACTGGCAGGCAGAATTAGTGTCCTAATTTGATAGGTGAAGCAACCAAGGTTAGAGAGAGGAAGTGCTACGCAGCCCAGGTGTTCTGTCTGAAGTCCAGGGCTCCTCCCACGACCACAGAGGAGACCCGTTATGCAGGTGCCATTGGAGTTCTAGGAGGATTTCACTATAACTGCTTCATATCCTTTTTAAAAATTTGACATTTCTTAAAATTTTGGAAAAAAAACATATAACATAAATTTACCATCTTGAGTGTACAATTCAGTAGGGTTAAGTGTATTTACGTTGCTGTACGATGAATCTCCATTTTTCATCTTGCAAAAGTGAAAGTCTCAATGTATCTATTAAACAATAACGATCCTTCCCCTGCCCTCCCCAGCCTCTAGCAGCCCACGCTCTGCTTTCTGTTTCTGTGAATCTGATGCCTTAGGAACCTCATGTAAATGGAATCACACATTCATCTTTTTGCAAGTGGCTCATTTCGTCTAGTGTAACATCCTTAAGGTTCCTCCACGCTGTAGCATATGTAGGATTTCCTTCCTTTTTAAGGCTGAATCCTGTTCTGTGGCACGTAGATGCTTTTATTTTTATTTTTTATTTTTTGAGACAGAGTCCCGCTCTGTTGCCCAGGCTGCAGAGCAATGGCACAATCTCGGCGGCTCACTGAAACCTCCACCTCCTGGGTTCAAGCAATTCTCCTGCCTCAGCCTCCCAAGTAGCTGGGATTACAGGCATGAGCCACCACACCCAGCTAATTTTTGTATTTTTAGTAGAGACGAGGTTTCACCATGTTGGCCAGGATGGTTTCAAATTCCTGACCTTAAGTGATCCACCCGCCTCAGCCTCCCAAAGTGCTATGATTACAGGCACAAGCCACCATGCCTGTCCAAGTAGATGATTTTTTAAAGGCTGAGTCCTCTTCTATTGCACATAGATGCCATGTTGTGTGGATCCATTCATCCATTGATGGACACCTGGGTTGCTTCCACCCTCTGGCTGTTATGAATGGTGTAGCTATGGACGTGGATATAAAATATCTGTTTAAGACACGGATTGAGTTCTTTTAGGTACATACTCAGAAGTGAGACTGGCAGGTTATATGATAGTTCGATCTTCAGGTTTTTTGAGGAACCACGAGACTGTTTTCCACAACCGCTGCCCCATTTTGCATTCCCACCAACAGTGCGTGAGAGTTTCATGCCTCACCTCTTCTGTGAGGGGGATAAGGGGAAGTATTTCAGAAAGGAAATATGCTAATGATAGAGAGAAGAATAAAATATTGATGAGAGTAGTAACACAGATCAAAGCAACATTTAAAAAGGGGAACTGTGTAAAGACGGGAGAATGTAACATTTGGAAAGACCATGGAAAGAGAAAGAGATTTGGAGGGCAGGAATTCATTCAGATTATTTTTTAAATATCATACAAAAACTTCTAACTAATTTGGGCCTGGTTTGATCAGACCTTGACTTAAATCCCAACACAGACTTTCCCACTTTTCTTAGACCCTAGATTCTTGAAGACAGGACATAAGCCTTTCTCTCTTCTGTCCTCTGTGCCCAGTTCAGCCTGTGCCACACAGCACACAGTTCTTGAATAAATGATGAGAACTCATTGAGTATCCACAGAGGAAATTCCTTCCCATCCCACTTGCTGTTTCTTTCTGGGAATGGTCGGGGTGGGAGCCCACTAACCTCTACTACAGAAGATGGATGGCCAGACCTCATGCAGATGTGAATATTCTGGCCCCTCCTAGATTCTGAAACTGATGGATACAAATGCTGTTGGCCTTTGGAAAAACTCCACTAATCTATATTCCTTCCAGAAGTATGTGCTTTTCGTTGTTTCCAGCCATCCTAATTTATGCACGTGGAGATTTTCCCCTCTTTCTTGGTCCTCATGGGAAATAAGACATTTTCCTTAAGTCTTCATCTCAGAGGTGTGTAGGTAACAGGCTCTGAATGAGAGGGAGGCCCTGCTCTGAGGTGTGTGTAGGTTTTCATGGTACAAACAGAGGTGTCCCTCGATATCCATGAGAGACGGGTTCCAGGACCTCCCTCAAATACCAAAATCCAAAATCCTCAGGTCCCTGATATAAAATGGCACCATATTTGAATGGAACCTACACACACCCTCCTGTGTACTGTAAATCATCTCTGAAGTACTTTGAATTCATTATGCAAATGATATGTAAAGAGTTGACATACTCTGTTGTTTAGGGAACAATAACAATGGAAAAAAACTGTGCATGTTCAGAGCAGATGTAACTATTTTAGGGAATGTTTTTCAATCCCAGGTTGGTTGAATCCAGGGATGTGAAAGCCAGGGACATGAAGGGTCAACCGTATCCACGCTATGGCCAAATTCAAGCCACCAAGATGGGACTACTGAACACGGAGCTGCAACGAAACACTAGCAATAAGTAGGCTCTGGAGAAGCTGGTATGAGTCGGCTCCTCGTCCCCACATCTGGGGTTCCTGATGATTGGTGTGAAATGCTGCAGAGAGGCTGTGGAGTCAGACAGGCCTGGATTTGCAGGATAGTTTTGGCCATTACTTACTAGGCAGCTTTGTGCATGTGGGGAGACCCTCTGAGACTCAGCACCAACACACTGAAAACCTCGTTCCTGACTCCGTTTTAACAATGTGTGTAGCAATGCTGTATCGATACTGGCTCATCAATGTGGGCACGTGCTGCATCAATGCAGGGCGGTAATAACAGGGGCCTAGGGTGAGGGAGTATATGGGAATTCTACTTTTTGCTCAGCTTTTCTGTAAACCTAAAATTGCTCTTAGGAATAAAGTGTATTCATTTTTTTAAAAGAAAATATTAAGGAAATATATAAGGCATATTTAAAAAATATTGTGCATAGGTGTGAAGAAAATCAAATGATCCAAGAGCCTGCAGGTCAAATGAAAAGTCTGCAAACCCAGTGAGCATCTTTGCAGTCTGAAAATTCACAGCTTGAAAGTGAGAGTCCAAAGGTTCAGCTGAAACTTCAAATGCCGCCTGAACCCCATGAGGAACATGTAATGCAACTCTGCAGAAAATCCATTGAGGAGAGAACGCTCCACTTCAAAATAGAAAAGAAACTTCCAAAGCATGTGGAAACCTCTGCCACACTCATCGGAAGCACCACTCATGCAGGAAGACAGACGGAGACCCGGAGAGGAGCTGGAGGAGCCACTTCCATCTGTCCAAGTCGATCACTTTGTGTCAGAGGAAAGCTCCAGCAGGATGTGTGAAGCCCTGTCAAGGAGGAAGAATCATAACCGGCTACAAAAACAAAATAGTCGCACAACAGCAAGACTTGGCTCAACCAGAGTTGAAATTTCAGATTTTTCTAAGTGTCATCTTTTCCTTGGCTATTCAACAAGCAGCCAGCCTGGGGCAGAGGCCGGGGAGGGTGGGGGTCTGCTGGACCACCAGGTCCGCAGGGGAAGAGGAGAAGGGCAGGTTAACCCCTGCACATCCACAACTACAGCCAGACATCCATCTGTGCGATCTGTCCTTAAAAGTAATTTTGATTTGTCTCTTTTTATTTAACTGCTAGTATTTAACCAATGCTACATTTGCTTTCATTAAATTTTGTTTGATAGAGTTAGAATTCCTAAGATATTGTTTTTGGAATATAGATGATGTTTATATAATTCTAATGAATACATTATTTCCACTTTTTCAGGCCTTCTAGGGTTAGACTGTATATCATATGTTGATTAAAATAAAAGGTATACTATGACTTAAACTGTAATCAAAGGCTGACCTGACCCGGTGGAGACATTTGAAACAGCGAAGACCATTTCTATATGCTATGAGTTGTTACTAGAAGTCTGTAATTTAACATTACCTTACTAAATAGTGACTGATAAAAAAATTAAACAACAGCACCCCAGCTACATTTAATGGTACATTAGTAGTTTTGCACTAAATTCATACCATTCATTAATTTAGTGGTGTTACATTTTGAAAACATTTGGTTTTCTGTTTTGTAATTTTAACCTTTGTTATTTTGTTTAGGATAGAGTTTGCTGCTTGAAAGTTTCTAAATTTTAAAGTAAAACTTTTCCCTTTGTAAGAAAAAATGTTAGAAGAAAAAAGAAGGAGCAAAAAGAGGAGAAAGAGGAGGAATCTACGGCATGCCTATAACTTTTCAGAAGTTATATTTGTGGGCATGAGGTGAGACTATAGAGCAGGGGTGTCCAATCTTTCCACTTCCCTGGGCCACACTGAAAAAAGAATTGTCTTGGTCCATATGTAAAATATAGTAACACTAATGGGAAGGGAAGGGAAGGGAAGGGAAGGGGAGGGCAGGGCAGGGCAGGGCAGGGCAGGGCAGGGCAGGGCAGGGCAGGGCAGGGCAGGGCAAGGAAAGGAAAAAGGAAAGGAAAGGAAAGGAAAAAGGAAAGGAAAGGAAAAAGGAAAGGAAAGGAAAAAGGAAAGGAAAGGAAAGGAAAGGAAGAAAAAGAAAGAAAGAAAGAAAGAAAAAGGAGAAAGAAAGAAATGAAAGGAAAGAAGGAGAAAGAAAGGAAAGAAGGAGAAATAAAGAAAGGAAAGAAGGAGAAAGAAAAAGAAAGAAAGGAAAAAGAAATTGTAAAAAAAAACCCAAAAACTCATAATATCTTAAGAAAGTTTACACGTTTCTGCTGGGCCACATTCAAAGCCATCCTGAGCTGTGTGCAGCCGGCAGGCCATGGGTTGGGCAAGCTTGATCTAGAGGGATTTTTAACAAAATGTGAGCCTGGTCATTTCTGGATGTTGAAAGATAAATGATTCTTTTTATTCTTGTTGCTAATCTTTGTGTCCTAAATGTTCTACAATAAAACAATGTAACTGTATGTAATTATTTTTTTAAACTGTTCTTATCTATTTGCCTTGATACTCACAGCGTTAACTGAGTTTTCAAGTAACAATGGTAACCAGTGAAAGAAGAACTAGAGTACATACATGAAAGGTTGGGCTACTGTAGGAGATGTGAAGCCACGTGTGTCTCTCAGTGGTGCTAAGTCAATATCTACATCAGCACAAGACTAAGAATGTGGAGGACCACTAGCTTTGTACCAAAATGAAGAGGAAGAAAACAATTCTGTGTGTTGGATTGACTTATAAGTAAAAAATGGAAAGTTATTGTCCTTATCTCTAAGAAGAGTGTGAGTCCAGTTGGATCCTAGGTTCATGAGGATGATCCACAAGGGCTTAAATTAGACATAACTCATGGTCGTGGATCCTTGTTAATAAAAATAAATAGAGTAAATCCACACACTCAGTGCTTTGCTTAGCTGATCTTGGTGAGGGGGAGAGTTCCACACAAGTGAAATCTCTATATAACCAAAGTGCGTGCTCTTCAACAGCAAAATCTTTATTATTTTACTCATTTGAATTTGCTTCCTGACATTTTTACATGCCTTCATGCTTTGTCATTCTAATCAATAATAATAAACATAATTTCAGTTTTTCAGGATGACTGAGGGCCATCAATAATCATATAAAGATTTAGAATATACATTAAAACTTGCTGCTATCCATAGTTAGAATGGAGAGGCCTTGAAAGACCATGGCTCCAAACAGTTGTGCCATTTTATACGTTCTTATATCCATTTTAACGTATTTTCCCATTTATCTTTTTCCTCAACAGATATTTCAGCATTTCTGTCTCTAGAAACTACTTCTTAATTTGCTACTTCTGCTTTGCGACTTAGATTTTTAAGCTTCTATAAATCTTAAAAAAGTGAATATAATGTCACAACATCAGAAGCACATTTACTTTTTCGAATTTAGCCTTGTGCAGGATTGGGTTTTCTGTTCCATTAGCAGGGTCTCCGTTTCCTTCCTCCTGGAGTCCCCTTTGTGTCAGCATCACACAGGCTGAGAGTCACCAGGTCTAAAGTTACAATAAGGAGAGTCAAATGCAAGGTTGCTACCTCTTCAGCTCCTCAACCACATCAAAAGCACGTCAGCAGAAGGAGGAAAACTGGTTGGGTGGAACTTATGGAGAAGGGCCTTAGAGGTCTATCCATCAGCGGTGGCCAGGTAACAACCACGCACCTCAGTAAGCATTTATTTTGCACGTTTCTGGGGTTTGTCTGAGTGAGCCGGGCTAAGGGGCTGGCTCTCAGCTCCAGGGTGGCTGAGGATGGTGCTGCATGCCTTTCCTCTCCCCTACACCTGCAAGCTGGTGCAGTGGGTGAAGGTTTTGTTCTTCTCATGGAAACCACAAGGGCATGAAAACAAGCAGGCACAGACGTGCACTTTAAAAGCCCAGGGTCGGCCGGCACCCAGTACCTGTGTTCCTTATGTATTGACTACAATCAGTTGCATGGCCAGAGCCCTAGTCAAAAAGTGTGGGTGGGAAGAGGGAAAAAGGAAGTAACCTCTTCTAATGGGAGGAACTGTGGGGTCAGTGGGAAAATACCTGGATACGGTGGATGCAGGAAACAGCAAAGATGTGGGACCCCAATCCAACATGCCACAGATACATTCAGCAAATGTGTTGACAGCTGTTGTGATACCTCAGTTCTTGTCTTCTTGGCTTAAAATAATTTAAACAAGAGACATACAGCAAAGGAGATGCAGTATAGAGGAATTTATTGCAAAGAAAAAAGAATAATTTGAAAGTTAGGTGCAGAATAGAGAGGACACCCTGAGAGTGAGAGAGAATTCAGGGAATGCTGCTCGTAAGGATGAGACTGTGGTGATGACTGCTGGAGAAACTCCCGTTATGGGAGTCTTACATGGTTACTCATAAGGGGGTGGGAAGAGGTGTTGCTGAAAGCATGTTCTGGGTGGTCTCTGGGTGCACAGGTGCCGTCACTGCTCATGTTTGTTCATACAGCGCATGTCTCATTAGCATCTGAAATCCCGACCCAGGCCCCATGCCCAGCTGTGCACCTGGGAGTCCGTGTGCCCTGTGTCCAGCTGTGCACCTGGGAGTCTGTGGGCCCTGTGTCCAACTGCAGGCATGGGAATCCTCAGGTTCTGTGCCCAGCTGCAGGCATGGGAATCCACGGGCCCTGCGTCCAGCTGCAGGCACAGGAGTCCTTGGGCCTTGTGTCCAGCTGTGTTCCTGGGAGTTTGCAGGCCCTGTGTCCAGCTGCAGGCATGGGAGTCCATGGGCCGTGTGTCCAGCTGCAGGCGTGAGATTCCACGGGCCCTGTGTCTACCTGCAGGCATGGAAATCTGTGGGCCGTGTGTCCAGCTGAACGCATGGGAGTCCAAGGGACCTGTGTGCAGCTTCAGGGATGGGAGTCTTCAGGCTCTGTGTCCAGCTGCAGGTGTGGAAGTCCGCAGGCCCTGTGTTCAGCTGCAGGCAAGGGAAATCTGCGGGCCCTGTGTCCAGCTGTGCCATCACAGAGCTCAGTCCTCTCCTTCTCTCTCCACTTGCATCAGAAGGGACCATGAGTTCTTGTGAGGCTGCTTTGATCCCGGCTCAGCAGCCATCTCCCAAGGTCAGTAAGTTCTGCCAACCTTCCTAACATTTAGCTCTAGACGGGTGTCCTGTGGACCACCAGGTTAACTGTGTAAGTTAAACATAATGTTTACAAATCTCACAGCATTCTGTGTCCCTGGCACTATTCTGTGTATGCTACTTTGTTTAATCCTCAAAACAGCCCTGTGCGGTAGTTCCTAATATTATCTTCATTTTACTGATGAGGTAATTAAGACAGAAAATTTAACTATCATACAGTTGAGATCTTCATAATCCTTAAACAATGGTTATATTAAATTGTCACCAATATAAATGACACACCGATTGAATGAACTAAATACTTGGGGTTAATATTTAATTACGCACATGAACACATGAGCTGCCATCTGACCGCCCAGCGTTCCTGCGGGGGAGTCCTTAGATATTTTCTCACTGGCGGAAGGTGTGTTTGTGTTGCCTTTGCCACCTCCTTCCTTTCTCTGTTCAGTCTCTTCCCTGTTTATTTCAGGGACACAGAGATTATTTGTTTGTCAGGGTTGATTGACCCGCTGAAAATTCCAGAAGATTGGTTTTTTCTTTCTCAGAGTTTTTCTCTCTCTTTTTTTCTAGCTATAAACGGCATTGCTGCATTTCTGCAGCTAGCCTGGGCTGCTGTCAGGGGAGTCCCCTTACCACCCTGCTGGGGATCTCCTGCTCTGCCTAATGAGCCCCCTGAATATTCATCAGCCCTGCAGAATCTCAAGTCACGTGGCCTCCCAGCTGCAGGCCTCAGGGGAGCTGCATCCAGGACCAAGTGAGGCTGGAAGAGGCCAGTGGCCCAAGCAAAGCCATCCGGGGTATAAACAATGGCCAAAACACAAGAAATCCCTTTTTCTGATAGACCTCCCTGACACATGTAAAGCACCCTCCACCCCAAATGGGTAAGACTGAATTCCCCATCAGTTTTTCCACCCCAGGTCAGAATCCTAGAAGAATTGATGAAGATCATAAAGTAATGTGTCATTTACTGTACACCAGAGTCTCTGGAGCAAAATTCATGCCTCTATCTATCTATATTTTCTGTGATTTCTAACACTCTGATTCTTCAAGACCTGCAGTCATTTTGAACTGGATAAAGAATGTGGCTGGACCACACTGTAGCCGAGGACACAAGAGTTCATTTGCCAATCAAGTCCTAAGGATTTCGCAGTCTGCATTTGAGGAGACTTTACTCTTCTCTACAACATGTGCAAAGCTATGCTGAGGAGCTGCAGACACAGATATCCATGAATGCACGTATTCTCCAGGCCTTGAGATGTAGCTTCTCAAATATGAAGAGCTCCATATGCAACAAATAGTTGGAACAAACTAAATGTGAAAAAATATCTTCAAGACAAAATAAGAATTTAGGTAAGATGAAAAAATCATTGCTACAAGTAAATGCCCTTTTATAAAAGAAATAGCAGACAAAAGTTGCTTGAAAACTCCTTTGGTCACTGAAGAGAGACAGCTGGATCACTTCTCAATGCGGAAGTTCCAAAGCCACCATGCTCTATGCCTAAAAGGGAGGACATCATGTGATCTGGCAAGGCCAGGAGTCGCCTGCATGGTTGGAGCAGATGCTAGTCTAACCTCAGTCCTGGGTCCTGGTTTGGAGAAACTGAAATGTGAAGTCCCTAGAATTGCAGACTTTGGATAATTTGCAAAGACAATGAATTTTTACAACAAGACAAAACATATCATTAGAAGAATAGGTGTAATTCTTTGATATTATTGACAAATAGATTGAGGTAAAGACAATTCATACAAAAACAAAATATTATAAAAACAGGCCAAATTATAAGGTCAGGATACTAGTAACAGTCTTTTTTTTCTACCCAACGGCCTTGTTGACAATGACTTTCTCTAGCCTTCTTTATTAGATTACTCATAGCTCACCTGAGAATTGAAGGGGATTTAACCTCACAATGCCCCTGATAAAGTCATCACTGAATTAGACAATCATGACCTTAATTTTCTTAGTTGATCTTACATATAGCCAGTCCCTTGAGACTCACAAAGAATAAACGCTTCTTTTTAAATTTTAAAGTTTCTGTAAGCACTGGATTTGGGAAACTGTCATGTATAATAATGTTGGATGTGGTGTGTACTGATAAGACACTAAAGCTGGAAAATATTCAAGATTTGAAACCACACAGAGGTAGATTCACATCTTGTCTCTGTACAGTAAGGATTATAAAATCCTAGATAAAGTATCAACAGAAATGCGCATTTCACAATGTTTAATGCCCAATATAATCTTAATTTGTGCAGGTATAATTTTTCTGTTTTTCCCTCCTTCCATATTAGGATTGTATCTGACCTAATTCTTCTCTATTTGGCCTTCTTTTCAATTTTTCCTCCCCTAATCCTGCTCAAAATGTTGCCACAAAATTAACCTTTCTTTCTGTCCTTCTGACCTTCTAATCCTTTCATTAATACCCTGCAGGATTCCACCTGACATTCACATTTTCACATCTTCATCTTCAAGGCCCTGTGCAAGATAGCAATTTTCCCTTCATTACCTATAGCTATCTGAGGCCACTTCCTCAACTGAAATCTCTTTAAATAACACCTTTATTTTCTTAATTCATACCTCTGTGCTCTGCTAAATGACTTTGCACAGCCGAGCCTTTGTAGTCTTTTGAATTTATTTCTTGCCTCTTTAAAAGCTATATCCTCCGGCTTTATAAAGAAGAGAAGAAAATAAAGGAGTAATAAAGAAAAAGAAAGATAAGAAATGACTCCAAATGAAATTACCATGTCTTATAATAGGAAAGAAAGATCTTTCCCTGAGGTTTAAACACATCTTTACATCTTTTCCATTTAAAAAATGACTGATTTTTTACTACTTAATGTATTATTCTTTTTAGAGGACTGCTTTCTGAATGGATGAAAACTTAGCAATCTTCACTCTAAGTCTCAGTTTTTTCCTGAGGCAGGTTAACATACAGATAGACCTTTCTTTGTGTTGTATAACGTTTAGCAAATTTTTGTTGGATTGATTCTTGTTACCAACATCTTCAAGGTATTTGCTTTCAACTTTTGCAAAAGGAATTAAACAAATAGCTCAGGTGTTTGTTAGTCAAATCAGATTCTATTGAGGTCTGAAAGCAGATGTGTTTAGGATACCTCCACATCAATGCCAGATCCACCAAGGCCAGCACAAAGGTTTCATTATGGCTTTATTCTTTATTCCATATTTTTTTTACTTTATATTGGATCATTTTTTTAATATATTCTTCACATGGACAATAGCTAGCAGAGTCCTGTATGTTGTCATCATACAAGTTTACATCTTTAAATATGAAAAATATCCATTCTCATGGCTTTTGTTGTACTTCTGAGACATAAGTAGGTTTGATGCCTGGTGAGTTTTATGTATTATCTCCTAAAGTCAGCCAATTAGAGATGCACTGGTTTTCTTCATTCAGGAAAAATAAAGATAGAAATTATAACCTTGTGCAGAACTATTACCAAACTGAAAATGCAAATGAAAAGACACCTCTTGAGGAGGCATTGGCGAGGTAATCACCCTTTTCTATTAAATAATTAAAGGTGGGGGTAAACCCAAGGTAAACCCAATTGCCTGTGGTATTCTCTCCCCTGAACACTAATCCAATGGCCAGGTGAGTGATAGAATCAAGCCAGATTTAGTTGTTTTTTCTTTCAGCAATAAATCCATCTACCATTGCACTTACGATGCATTTTTCACTGCACAAATAACTCTGGATTTATATTATACCTGTGTATAGCTGTTTCCTATTTGTCCTCCCCACTTGAAAGTAAATCCTGTGGATAAGAAACACCATAACCTGTGATCAGGCATTGTACATGGGTCTAACTGGTTCCTTGTAATCAATGCATCTGGAGTTCCTCCTGTTTGAAAGAGAGAAAAGAAGGAGAAAAAAGAAAAGAAGGAAGAAGGGAAAGAAAGAAGGAGGGAAGAAAAGGAGGGAGAGAAGGAAGGAAAAAGCCCTTAGATGATGAAGAAAAAGCTCTTCTTTAAGTCAATGGCACACTGTCTACCAAGTAGCTCAGATAAAAAATCCAAGAAGTCATCTTTGTTTTCCCTCCTTCCCACAAACTCCATAAGCCCTGGAGGCATGACCTCCAAAGTATAAGAAGGTGCTCCTTCACCTTTAACCCTGAACAAACCATCAAATATCCACTTGGACCCTGAATCCACCTCCTCACTACCTGGCCTCTTCTTCCTTCCTTGCTCCCCAATAGCACATTTTGGAGAAGGCAGCTAAATCTTTTTAGAAAGCCTAACTTATCTTTATAGCATACCCTCCTGCAAACATTCCAAGGGTTTACAGTTTTTATTAAAATATAATTTTTTCCTTGATGTTTTCTGTTTGTCTCCCCTACTTGAGTATAAATGTAACGATGGAAAGAATTGTATTGAGTTTATGACTGCATTTGCAGCCCTAGGGCACTGCCTGGCTTAGTGTCATCACTCAGGAGATGTTTATTATGTGAAAGAAGAGAAAGAGAGAAAGAGAGAGAGAGAGAGAGAGGGAGAGAGAGAGAGAGAAAGAGAGAGAAAGAGAGAAAGAAAGAGAGAAAGACAGAAAGAAAGAAAGAGAGAGAAAGAAAGGAAGAGAGAGAAAGAAAGAAAGAAAGAAAGAAAGAAAGAAAGAAAGAAAGAAAGAAAGAAAGAAAGAAAGGAAGGAAGAGAAAGAGAAAGAAAGAAAGAAAGAAAGAAAGAAAGGAAGGAAGGAAGGAAGAAAAGAAAGAGAGAGACAGAGAGAGGAAGGAAGGAAGGAAGGAAGGAAAGAAAGAAAGCAAACGAGCTTTGTGTTTTCTGTTGTTTCCGCTGATGCTCTGTAACCAGGGAGACCCCACTAGTTACATGTCTCCACTCCTGAGCTCTGTGATACTGTCATCAATTCAAGTTACAGAATCTGAATTTTAACCTTTTTTTTTTTTTGGTTTGTTTTGTTTTTTAGACTGAGTCTTGCTCTGTGGCCCAAGCTGGAGTGCAGTGGCACAATCTCTGATCTCGGCTCACTGCAACATCTGCCTCCAGGTTCAAGCAATTCTCCTGCCTCAGCCTCCCAAGTAGCTGGGATTACAGGTGTGCACCACCACGCCTGGCTAATTTTTTTTTATTTTTAGTACAGACGCGTTTCACCATGTTGGCCAGGCTGGTCTCGAACTCCTGACCTCATGATCCTCCCACCTTGGCCTCCCAAAGTGCTGGGGTTACAGCCATGAGCCACCACGCCCAGCCAAATTTTCCCGTTTTTCTATGCCATTTTGCTCTGCTCATTGCGTAATGATAGACCAATGAGTTTTCCCTCACTCAATTCTAACACTTTTTAGAAAGAAAAAAAAAAGAACAAAACAAAGCATAGTTTGTAGGCGCTTCCCAGTAAACAATGGCTTCCTCACTCTGTGGAGCCTGGGAGAGGGACACCAGCCTCCAGGCACAGGGCAGTGTCTGCTCGCTCTTCTCATGAAGGCACAGGGGTCGCACCTGCTGGCCAGGCAAGCCCTTATGGCAGGCATCCAGGTGAGCTAAAGCTGGTAGAGAAGAGGACCCGCTCCCTTGAGCATCCACAAAACAGCGTTGGTCACCACCCGACGGAGCTTCCTCGGGTTTGGGTTCTAATTCTGGATCTAAGACCCCTCCGCGCCTGTCAGCTTGTCAGAGCGCAGCCCGTAAATCTCTGGAGTGAAGTCACACCTGCTCCGTCAGCTGGAAACCACCGAGGAGGCAGGAAGCCGACACGCACTGCAGATGGTTTCCATCTGAGCCGCGCAGGTGCCTGCCACCCACTGAAACGGAGCCCCCCTCCCAGGACCGCCGCATCCCCGCTGCTGCCTCCAGCTGTGTCCAGAGCTCAACCCAGCAGCCCGGAGGAGGTCGCTCGGTTCCTGTCTTTGCGTGAGTGTATTCCCCGTATTCCTGTGCTCATCTGTAACATCCTCCAAAGGAAAGAAGAGAATTCTGTTTTATGCCATGTTGCATATCACACTTCTACCAAAAATCAACCTAACCAACATGCAAATAAGATAACAGACAGATAAACTAACAGTTGGATTTGAGTATTAAATATTAAATCGTATTACATACCAAGTATTAAGTATATAATTATATAAAATGTAAAGTATGAATTACGAAAGTAAATAAACAATTCTAACATCAGAACTAGCTCGTACTCAGGAAAAGAAACGAGAACGCCCTCAGACTGTGAACTTTCACTCCGGCATCTGGGCAGATAATGAAGGGAGGTGGTGCTTTTGGACCTTGGCTTTAGTCTGATGTGGGATTCTGGGCATGGCAAGGGCGGCTGTCAGGTCACAGCCACATAGTCTGGTTAATCCCGGGAGGGCTTCATGATCACACTCTCCCAGCACTATCCAAGGATACTCGTTCAATCAGATCTAGTCCGATCCCCATCCGGATACACGTTCAATCAGAGATCTAGTCTGATCCCCGGATACCCGTTCAATCAGAGATCTAGTCCGTCTTGCTACCTGAGCCAATACTTTTCTTTCTCTTTTTAAATTAGTAGGTCTCTTAATTCTATCACCAGGTTATCAAAGTTACATTTAAATATTTAAAATAATATAGTAGAAAAAGCACAATTTTTAAAAAATCTATAACACGGGAATGGAATTTGTGTTCTCCATTTCAGGCAGAGAGGAAACCACTCTTTATTTTGTGTTTTGGAACTGTGCTTCTAAACTACATCTTTTATTTTAAAGGTCAGAGGGCTGACTGACCCGTCATTGTACTTACTTCCAGCACAAAACAAATTATATACTTCTAGTCCATCTAATGCTACTACATGCACAAACTCAGCAGCTCGCTAACATCTGCACCAATAGGGGGGATATCAGCTTCCTTTTCTTCGTGCTAGAGAATAGACATGATCGTGTTTTATTCTTTTAGTTTGGACAGCTTTTTCTTAATCTCCAGAATGTTATGGATGCATCTCTGCAGCACATCCCTTTACTTTTTTATGATGCTTTGCTTTATTGTGCTTCGCAGATATTGCTTTTTTCACAAATTGTTATTTAGTTATTTATTTAATTGACACATTGTGATGGTACATATTTATGGGGTACAATTTGATGTTTCCATACAGATACAGGTTATATAGTTAATGAATCTGAACATTTGGTTTGCCCATCACTTCATGCATTTATCATTTCTTTGTAGTGAGAAGCTTCAAAAGCCTCTCTGGCAGGGTGCAGTGGCTCACGCCTGTAATCCCAGCACTTTGGGAGGTCAAGGCGACAGATCAATGGAGGCCAGGTGTTCCAGACCAGCCTGGCACCATAGTGAGACCCTGTCTCTACCAAACATAAAAAAATTAGATAGGTGCAGGGGTGCACTCCTGTAGTCCCAGTTACTGAGGAGGCTGAGGTAGGAGGATCACTTGAGCCCAGAAATTCAAGGTAGCAGTGAGCTATGATCACACTGCTGCAATCCAGCTGGGGGACAGAGCGAGACCCTGTCTCAAAAAAAAAAAAAAAAAAAAAGGCCTTTCTTCTGGCTATTTTGTTATATATCCTACTGCTAGCCACTGTCACCCCATGGTGCAATACAAGGCTAAGACTTCCTCCTCCTCCTCCTTAATTGTTGCTGTGTGCCCATCAGCCGTCCTCTCTCCATCCTCCTCTCCCCTTCCCCTGCTCTGGTAACCACTGCTCACTCTGTATTTCTAGATCACCTTTTTCAGATTCTACATGTGAGTGAGACGATGCTGTACACATCTTTCTGTGCTTGTTTATTGCATTTAATGCCCTCCAGGTTCATCCATCTTGTTGCAAATGACAGAATTTTATTCTTTGTTGTAGCTGAATAGTATTTCATTGTGCATATATACCACATTTTCCTTATCCGTTCATCCCTTGTTGGACACCAGTTGAATCCAACTCTAGGTTATTGTGATAGTGCTTTAATAAACCTGGGAGTGTCAATATCCTTCCACACACTGATTTTATTTCCTTTGGATCTATATCCAGTAGTGGAATCGCTGGATCACATGGTAGCTCTACTTCTAATTTTTGAGGAACTTCCATACAGTTTTCCATAGTAGCTTTCTTAATTTATAATCCCACCATAGTGTCTAAGAGTCCCTTCTGCTTCATATCCTTGCCAACTCTTCTTTTGTTTTGTCATTTTTACTAAAGCCATTCTAACTGGAGTGAGGTGGTGTTGAATTGAGGTTTTGATTTGCATTTCCCTAATAATTAGGGATGTTGGGCATTTTTTCATATACTTGTTGGCCGTTTGAATTTCTTCTTTTGAGAAATGTTCATCAAAGTCCTTTGCCCATTTTAAAAGTAGGTGTTTTTTTTTCTTGTCTTCTTTTTTCCTTTTCTAGTTTTTTTTTTTTTTTTTGCTGTTGTTTAACTTCCCCATGTATCCTGGATATTAACTCCTTATTAGGTGTATAATTTGCAAATATTTTCTCCCATTCTGTAAGTTTTCCCTTCACTCTGTTGTTTTCTTTCCCGTGTGAAAGTTTTTAAGTTTGGCATACTTCCATTTGTCTATTTTTGTTTTTGTTGTTTTTGCTTTCGAGGTCTTATTTTTTAAATTGTTGCTCTGCCTCATACCGTAAAGTTTTGCCCTTATATTTTCTTCCAGTAGCTTCATAGGTTCAGGTCTTACATTGAGGTCTTTAGTCCACTTTGAGTTGATTTTCATGATGATGAGAGGTAGAGATCCAATCTCATTATTCTGCATGTGGATATCCAACTTTCCCAGCACCATTCATTGAAGAGACTATCCTTTTCCCAATGTGTGTTCTTGGCAGCTTTGTAAAAGTCAGTTATCTAGAGTTGTGTGAATTTATTTCTGAGCTCTCTATTCTGTTCCGTTGGTCTCACCTTGATTCCAAAACCAACCAGATAGACAGACAGACAGACACACACACATGCACACACACGCACACATGCATGTGCACACACACACGCACAGAGGAAAACACAGGCCAATATCCCTGCTGAATATAAAAGCAAAAATTCTCAACAAATTCAACAGCATTTCAAAAATATGTATTCACTATGATCAAGGGGATTCATCCCTGAGATGCAAGGAAGGTTGAACATACACAAATCAATGAATGTGCTACTTCATATTAACAAAAAGAAAGGTAAAAACCATCCAATTGTTTCAGTGCACACAGAATAGGTGTGCTTTAATGGAGGTGTTTGTGCTCTTAATGCCAAGAAGTGCAGAATGGAGAGTTTTCCAGCCCTGTGGCCGGACTGGTGGAAAACTGTGTCATCCAGAGGGTGATTGCCCTGCCACAGTGTGTGTAGTTACCTCCCTCATCCAGCCTGGAGGAACTTTCTGTCTTCCCCATTGGTTGGAGCCAGTCCAGAGTGGGCATGGCACTGGAGGAAGCAGGGGAGGCCAGCACATTTGTACTTAATTGCTGTAGACTTCGTATTAGACAGTTGATAGCACTTTTGAAAACACTGCATTTCTCAGTGAAATTGATAGTCACCAGAAAATACATATTTTGATGCTAAGATTTTATTCCTGGAAATGTTCTTTCAAGAAAAAATAATGCTTCTGGTAAAATGCCATCTATCTCGTTACTGCTATGAAGTGCTATGAATTCCTGTTGATTTGGGATGAGATCCAACCTCCATGTAATGGTGCACTCACTTTCCTAATCTTCTTCTACAGTGGAGGTGAAGCAATTGCATGAGCTTTCAAGGACTTTTGTTTAAAAACAGAAATAGTATGCTTAGGGATGTGTCTAATTTATTTTGAATATATTAATAAATCATAATTCAATTGTTGGATAGAGTTATTTACCAATAACATTAACACCTTAAAAAGGAACATCCAACAGATTAAAAAGTAGATTTTACAGTTTATTTTTGAAGACATCACTTGAAGCGGTAACATTTTATCCATTTAAAACGTGGTCTCAAAACATGTTTGTTCAGACAAGATGGAAAGTCTGGAAGCCAGTAGGAAATTTAAATATCTTCTTCATGTTCAAACGACTAATCAAGGGGTGTAAAGTTTCAATCATATAAGATGATTCAGTTTCTAGAGGTCTGCTATACAACATTTTACCTGTAGTTAAGAATGCTGGCTAGGCATGGTGGCTCACACTTATTATCCAAACACTCTGGGAGGCTGAGGTGGGAGGGTCATTTTAGGCCAGGAATTTAGGAATTCAAGATCAGCCTAGGCAACACAGTGATACCCCATCTCTATTGTTTTTTAATAAAAAAGACTACTATATTGCATATTTAAAAATTTGTTGTGATAACACATCATGTTAAGTGTTCTTACCACAATAAAATATTATTTTTAAAGTAGCATTTTGTTTCTTACCATTCAAAATGCTTTTTGAAAAAAGATCTTCAAAGCCTTTTTTATTTACCTGGCACTGGACCGCACGGTTAAACTACATTTTAGGGAGTTTATGCCTTCTCAAATAGCTCAGGTTCTAGAGTGCCAATTTCCTGCTGACTTCTATTTTATTATTGTTCAAAGTAAATGGATGAATTGACTGTACACTTGAATGAGGGGGTCAAAAACCAGAGGTAACAAGTAGAACAAAGAACTCTTTACCTTCTTTTTGAATGACTAAAAAACTTTGATAATATTATCAAACTGAAGCAAATTATTTTATATTGAGAAGAACTTAAACTACTAGTCAAGTAAGCATTTCTTTTTTTTTTTTTTTTTTTGAGATGGAGTCTCCCTCTGTTGCCCAGGCTGGAGTATAAATGGTACAATCTCGGCTCCCTGCAACCTCTGCCTCCTGATTTCAAGGGATTCTCCTGCCTCAGCCTCCTGATTAGCTGGAACTACAGGCATGTGCCACCGCGCCTGGCTAATTTTTGTATTTTTAGTGGAGACGGGGTTTCACCATGTTGGCCAGCCTGGTCTCGAACTCCTGACCTCAAGTGATTCTCCTACCTTGGCCTCCCAAAGTGCTGAGATTACAGGTGTGAGTCACCGCGCCTGGTTGCATTTCATTTTTGAATTAGGAAAGCGAAGCTCAGAATTACGTGGAGTACCAGACGTCCCACATGGTAAACACACAGCTAGAGCCAACCCTGAGGAGCTCCCACTCTGGTACTGCCCATCAAAACACATGTGCCTGGTGATGTGGGCAGCCTCTACCAGGGGTGTTCACAGGAGAGACGAAAAGCAAGGATAATGGGGTAGAAAGGGTCTTCAGAGGGGCGAAATGCCATAGTTAGGGCATTGGGCCAGTTAAGGTCCAGCATTGCAGGCCCTCAGGACAAGGAGCATTAAGGCGCTTCCAGAAGTGACACCTGCTTAACCCTGTCAAGGCAGCAACGTGGATGAAAGGGTGTGGAGAGAATGGGAGGAAGCTGCAGACACATCTCTTCTCTCCTTGCACATGATATATCTTCCAGTTGTGTGGCACTTGTGACTGTTGAAGAGTTTTAGACTTGGAGAAGAGCTATAAAACAGCACCTACTCCTAGTTCCAAGAAGAGGA
Organism: Pongo abelii; assembly: GCF_028885655.2. Taxonomy (NCBI): domain Eukaryota; kingdom Metazoa; phylum Chordata; class Mammalia; order Primates; family Hominidae; genus Pongo; species Pongo abelii. The sequence goes on along the minus strand of NC_071992.2, from coordinate 2,196,192 downwards.
TGCTCTGCAGGTTCCCGGGTCTCACAGGCACACAGTGTGGGTGATGCAGACATGAGCTGGACTTAACCACAGCACCCCCAAAGGCATCTTACTCTTATGTGGGAGGTATCTGATACCTGCTTGGCCTCTTACCCCCACTATTCATTTACATTTAATTCTATAGCACGGATCCAAACCAATCTCACTCAAAAATTGGTTTGAAGAAGAACCTCAGGGTGAGAGCTCCATCTGCAAAGTGTATGATCTAAAGATGTGTTCTGGATCCAGGCTGCCCCTAACTGCTCATCTATTTGTCACTCGTTGGGATATATTGGTTATAAAAATGTCTGCAATCATTTTTGCCTCCCTAAATTCATGCTTTTTGCAATATGACTTTGCAACTCTCCCATCAAGAGGGAGTGTCTACTTCCTCATCTCTTAAATTAGGGCTGGTCTTGTGACTTATTCTGGCTGGTATAACGAGGCTCAAGTGAGCTACTTTGACCCTTGTCCGCAAGAAACCTTGTGTGTATCTGCTGTCTCTCATAGTCCTGCCCAGTGGGTTATGAACAAGCCAGAGCTAGTCAGCTAAAGGAAGAAAGACCTAGTGGAGAAGAGAGGAACCTTCCCACACAGGGCCATGCTAGACAACCCAGCCACGGCCAACCTGGAATCTGACCACAGATGCCTGCATAAACCCTGCTGACCCTGAAAATCTCCCCAGCTGAGTCGCATCCATTTGTTAACCCACAATAGTGTGAACTCAAGAAATGGTGGTGGCTTTAAGCCACTACATTTTGGGTTGGTTTTTTACGCAGCAAGAGCTAACTGACGCACTGTTCCTGCAGACATAACCCTGTTGACAACCTTGATTTGTGCTCAATGATGCCTCTAGGGCCATCCTTTCTTTTTCTCTCCCAAGCTTGTTCCAGTTCTTTGCCTGTCCCCAATCAAGTTTTTACTTAGTTCTCCCCTGATCTTTAGCACTGCTCAGAATTTTCATAGCTACTTACTTCTCCAACCCCTATTCAGCTTTCCAAAAATCAGCCATTTGAGAGGCCATGTTTAGACTTCTCAGAAATCCAAATGATAACAACTTGCAACCCAGCCTTCAGTGATGGAGAAGATTCCCCCCACAGCCAACACACCTCAGCTGAGGGACCAGCGTGCAAGCACAGGTAAAGTCCTCATGTGTCTGAGGGGGTAAAAGAGGAAGGGTCTCCTGAGGGGGGTCCTGCATCACCACTGTGAAACAACCACATTTATCTCTCCTAGAACTGGTTTTTAACATTTTATCTCCTAAACTACTTAGTCCTTCTTGGTTTAAATTTTTCTTTTTTTTGAGACAGAGTCTTGCTCTGTCACCCAGGCTGGAGTGCAGTGGCATGATCTCGGCTCACTGAAAGCTCCACCTCCCAGGTTCATACCATTCTCCTGCCTCAGCCTCCCGAGTAGCTGGGACTACAGGCGCCCTCCACCAGGCCCAGCTAATTTTTTGTATTTTTAGTAGAGACAGGGTTTCACCGTGTTAGCCAGGATGGTCTCGATCTCCTGACCTTGTGATCCATCCACCTTGGCCTCCCAAAGTGCTGGGATTACAGGTGTGAACCACCGCACCTGGCCAGTTTAATGTTTTTAAACATAAAAGTAGTCGTTTTGCAGAACATATGAATCATGCATTTGTTTCCTAAGATGTAAAGTGGGTTTTATATCATTGTAATCCGTTTCTGAATTGATCATTGATTTCTCATTTGAGAAGTTGTAGATGAATAGATCAGGTATAGAATGTATGGCAGCTCTAAACTCTACTGGGACTGGTGGAATTATACCACTATGGTGTCAGTAGATGGTACATAGCAAATGAAAAACAAGCCACCTAAGAGGCAGCTGAGGATGCTCTGGGGAAAGTACATTACTTCCAGTCGCATATTCAACTCCAAACCCTTGCAGTTTGGCTTATGGATGTATTTAATATACTACTAATGGGCAATCTATGTCTTCTGTTCTGTTTTGGTGGGTCACACCAGTGTTACAGAAAAGTACTCTTCACGTAGGGTTTTGCTGTAAGGAGGTTAATGGAGCAGGAAGTCATATACTAGAAATATGGTACGAGTCAAAGTCACCTTAGCAAGTCAAACACAGGAGCATTGGTTTGAAGGTCTAGGCAGGTTGAGTGGATTTCTGTGGATGGAAGATCAAGTGGCGAAGGGGATAGTAATTGAAAAGATATATATATATATATATACACACACACATATAGATAGAGAGAGGGAGAGAGAGAGAGAGAGAGAGAGATGGGGTCTCAAACTCCTGAACTCAAATGATCCTCCCACCTCGGCCTCCCAAAGTGCAAACTGTTCATAATCTATAGTGAGTCTTTATGGGATTCAGGTGCATATATTTATAGGCTTCTGAATTCATTCGAAGGAGTCACAACACTCTCTAATTACATCACATTTCATATAATATATACAGAATACCTATTATAGTGTGTAATCTATAATAAGGAGGTTAGTCTGAATAATGTCTCAGATTCCTTTTAACTCTAAAATTTTGTGATTTGTATATTGGAATGACAAGTGAAAGAATGGAAGAGAAAGAAGCAGGAAACAGCAAATACAGACGTACAATGTGTTTTCTATCGTTTTTACACCATATAGTAATTTATATGCCGTCAGAGTACCTTTATCCAAAGCATTGTCTGAGTCCGTGCCATAAATCACCTTTAGAGATATTTATGCCTCCATCGTAAATCTCTAAAAACTATCTTAATTGACAGCTATTAAAGATGCATTATTCATGGAAGTTGTCAGACCACAGGGAAATGTTTTATTTTACTAAATTATGGTTAAATTGACTTGACCAATTTTGATTTAGAGCTACTAAAAGCCAGGAAAATTACCATTCCATCAAGGTTTAAGATGCAAGTAAAATTGCTTAATTTTAACAAATGAAATGTATCATAACCAACATCATAGCCATTAAATTTTCATATTTGAAAGTAACAAAGATGTAAAGGTTAGTGCAACGTCTTTTGCAAATAGGGATTTTGTAAGAACGAAGAATGTACATTTCCCAGTAATACTAAAAAATCTGTTCCGATCCCTGCCCTCCCCCATTGACTGAGAGAATCTTTTCCTTCCTATGGGGTTAAAGGAGTGGGACCATCAGATCATCTCTATCATTTTTTCATACAATGCTACATTTGAGAGCAGCATATTCATGTGCTCTGAAGTTTGGCATAGAACCAGAAAGGAAACCCAAATATTCTGGAGGGACCACCCTTTTTCTAAAACAATTTTTTTTTTCCTGCATTTCAGAGGAAACATTTATACGCCCTCCTCTGCCTAGTCAACTTGACTCCTCCACGCAGAGCCCACAGCTACTTCTTATCACCCAACTGCATACAAACCTTTCCCAGTCCTGAGTAAGATACAATCCCCACCCAATCCAGCAAAGTCTCAGGATACAAAATCGATGTACAAAAATCACAAGCATTCTTATACACCAATAACAAACAAACAGAGAGCCAAATTATGAGTGAACTCCCATTCACAATTGCTTCAAAGAGAATAAAATACCTAGGAATCCAACTTACAAGGGACGTGAAGGACGTCTTCAAGGAGAACTACAAACCACTGCTCAATGAAATACAAGAGGATACAAACAAATGGAAGAACATTCCATGCTCATGGATAGGAAGAATCCATATCGTGAAAATGGCCATACTGCCCAAGATAATTTATAGATTCAATGCCATCCCCATCAAGCTACCAATGACTTTCTTCACAGAATTGGAAAAAACTACTTTAAAGTTCATATGGCACCAAAAAAGAGCCCACATTACCAAGTCAATCCTAAGCCAAAAGAACCAAGCTGGAGGCATCATGCTACCTGACTTCAAACTATACTACAAGGCTACAGTAACCAAAACATCATGGTACTGGTACCAAAACAGAGATATAGATCAATGGAACAGAACAGAGCCCTCAGAAATAATGCCACATATCTACAACTATCTGATCTTTGACAAACCTGAGAAAAACAAGAAATGGGGAAAGGATTCCCTATTTAATAAATGGTGCTGGGAAAACTGGCTAGCCATATGTAGAAAGCTGAAACTGGATCCCTTCCTTACACCTTATACAAAAATCAATTCAAGATGGATTAAAGACTTAAATGTTAGACCTAAAACCATAAAAACCCTAGAAGAAAACCTAGGCATTACCATTCAGGACATAGGCATGGGCAAGGACTTCATGTCTAAAACACCAAAAGCAATGGCAACAAAAGCCAAAATTGACAAATGGGATCTAATTAAACTAAAGAGCTTCTGCACAGCAAAAGAAACTACCATTAGAGTGAACAGGCAACCTACAAAATGGGAGAAAATTTTCACAACCTACTCATCTGACAAAGGGCTAATATCCAGAATCTACAATGAACTCAAACAAATTTACAAGAAAAAAACAACCCCATCAAAAAGTGGGCAAACGACATGAACAGACACTTCTCAGAAGATGACATTTATGCAGCCAAAAGACACATGAAAAAATGCTCACCATCACTAGCCATCAGAGAAATGCAAATCAAAACCACAATGAGATACCATCTCACACCAGTTAGAATGGCAATCATTAAAAAGTCAGGAAACAACAGATGCTGGAGAGGCTGTGGAGAAATAGGAACACTTTTACACTGTTGGTGGGACTGTAACTAGTTCAACCATTGTGGAAGTCAGCGTGGCGATTCCTCAGGGATCTAGAACTAGAAATACCATTTGACCCAGCCATCCCATTACTGGGTATATACCCAAAGGACTATAAATCATGTGGCTATAAAGACACATGCACACGTATGTTTATTGTGGCATTATTCACAATAGCAAAGACTTGGAATAAACCCAAATGTCCAACAATGATAGACTGGATTAAGAAAATGTGGCACATATACACCATGGAATACTATGTAGCCATAAAAAATGACGAGTTCATGTCCTTTGTAGGGACATGGATGAAATTGGAAATCATCATTCTCAGTAAACTATCGCAAGAACAAGAAAACCAAACACCGCATATTCTCACTCATAGGTGGGAATTGAACAATGAAAACACATGGACACAGGAAGGGGAACATCACACTCTGGGGACTGTTGTGGGGTGGGGGGAGGGGGGAGGGATAGCTTTAGGAGATATAACTAATGCTAAATGACAAGTTAATGGGTGCAGCACACCAGCATGGCACATGTATACATATGTAACTAACCTGCACACTGTGCACATGTACCCTAAAACTTAAAGTATAATAATAATAAAATAAAAAATAAATAAAATTAATAAAATTTAAAAAAAAAGAAAAAACAATTGGACCTCTGAGAATCGTTCTGTGGGACTTGGCTGGGGAAATACTGACTTCAGAAACTAAACCTTTATTCTTCAGTTCTGATTTATCACCACAAAATATTTTATTTTTGAGTACTATAAAAATAAATACACACACATATTTCTAGAGTAACTCTCAGACTCTCAAAATAAGTTTCCTCAAAGTAGGGTTAGTGACACACATGCCTCCTGGGACTCGTGTGTATTACATGAGATAATTTAAATAGAAAACAGTCTCACAGATTGTAAGTGTGAGGTCAACAGATGTTTAACTTTCCTTGCAATACTCCAAAGCCCCACTCACTAGGACATCTTTAAACCTGAAAAAAATAAACTTTGTATGTATTGTAATCCTGAAAATATAAAAGATTATTCAAATGCATTGGGTCATGATTACATTGAAGAGAAACATGTGGAGAATGCTTTTATACTAGTCTTTCCAGGGGTTTATATTTTTAGTTCATTTGACCCCTGTTTATAAATTTCCAGTTGTTCTAGATAAAGAAATTACAACTTTCTGATAAGCAAGTTTGAAACACTGTAAGAGAACTCTGGTGGCTCTAAGGGTAACATGAATATATTCGAGTCTCACCTGCTGAAGATGGTTTCACTGTCCACTAATCACCAAAATTTTACTTGTTCTTATTATCTTGAGTGTACTGGCATTTTCTTATCGTCTCCTCAACTTTTAGACAAATATGTCTGGGAGTCTCTCCTCCTATCTTCTGCATCAGCCCTGAGGCCTTCCAATTTCATTTCTCTTCTGTCAGACTTACCTCTTCCCCAACAAAAGAAACCTCTAAGTTGTTTGGCTAATGTTTTTGAAATCTGTTTCTCACAGTTATCTCTGCAGTGCTAGGAACAGTGCTAGACCCTAGACACCAATAATGAAGAGTGGGAGTCACTGTGCTCAGGCTGACACATCTTCAGAGAACGGCAGGGGTGTGGTGCATTCAGGTCCTCCTAGAGCCTTGTTCTCCAATGTCTGAGGACTGTAAAACAGAACACACATCACAGACAGGACATCCGAGGACTCTAAAACAGAACACAAATCACAGACAGGCTGTCCGAGGACTGTACAACAGAACACACATCACAGTCAGGATGTCCGAGGACTGTAAAACAGAACACACATCACAGACAGGACATCCGAGGACTGTAAGACAAGACACACATCACAGACAGGATGTCCGAGGACTGTAGAACAAGACACACATCATAGACAGGATGTCCGAGGACTGTAGAACAAGACACATCACAGACAGGATGTCCGAGGACTGTAGAACAAGACACACATCACAGACAGGATGTCCGAGGACTGTAGAACAAGACACACATCACAGACAGGATGTCCGAGGACTGTGAAATAGGACACACATCACAGACAGGATGTCCGAGGACTGTGAAACAGGACACACATCACAGACAGGATGTCCGAGGACTGTAGAACGGGACACACATCATAGACAAGTGTCATGTGTGGGATTTCCTCGCAGGGAGCTTTGCACAGCTGGAGGTTCCTGTCATTCAGGCCTCAGCTCAAAGTTCACATCCTCAGCCCTCCAGCCCACCTCATCTCTTTGGCTTTTCCTCACTCACTATGAAATTGCTTTGCTCCATTGTCTTGAAAACATGAGTCAGAATCTGAAATTACCTTACTAATATGTTTTTGTTTTGTCTTGTATATGTTGTCCGTCTCCCCCATTAGAAGGACGCATCATAAGATCAAACATACAATCTGTCTCATTTCAACTCTATCCCTGATGCCTACAAGAGTACCTTGTAAATAATTTTACAATGAGTAAAATACCTGTAATGCTGTCCCTCTAACCCACTACACACATCGTTTTTTCCAGGATAAACCTGAAAATTTTCAGATTTTCCTTAACACATCTGGACATTAGTTTGCCTCTTGCTGAGGTTTTATAGACTGGAGGACAGAGTACTTTTTAACTTGCATATATACTATTCCTTCAGGGAAAGAAAGAATTTATGGAGACAGACAATTACGAGCCCAGTGTATAGGATATTAAAGTATTTTTGTTAATGCAACATGTAAATACTCATAAAATGATCTTGCTTCAGCCAGGCGTGGTGGCTCATGCCTGTAATCCCAGCACTTTGGGAGGCCAAGGTGGGAAGATCATGAGGTCAGGAGATCGAGACCAGCCTGACCAACGTGGTGAAACCCCATCTCTACTAAAAAAACAAAAATTAGCTGGGCATGGTGGTGCATGCCTGTAATCCCAGCTACTTGGGAGGCTGAGGCAGGAGAATCACTTGAACCAGGGAGTTGGTGGTTGCAGTGAGCCGAGATCACACCACTGCACTCCAGCCTGGTAACAGAGCAAGACTCCATCTCAAGAAAAAAAAAAAAAAAGAAAAAAGAAAAGATCTTGCTTCTTTCTTATATTTCATGTGTCTTAACAAGGTTTAGATGCAAGGGTAGTTGAATGAAATCAGTAAAACCAACAGTATATGCAAAAAATATAAATTTTACTTTAAATTTTTTTGAAAAATAATCTCAAACTCATTGAGGAATCCCCTTCCATCCTCAATTCCTAATCCATACTAGATGCTCAAATGTTATCTGAAGTGATGAATGAGAGAATCCTTTGTCCTAATTCTATACCCTCTCTCAGCCTCAGTCCCTGAGCAACAACTTACTGCACTGACACAATGAGCCTAAACTGTTGATTCACTATCATCTGTGTATTTTAAAGTTCAGTCATTAAGATATTATTCAAGTGAAAATTCTATCTGTAGTAGTTTCACAAAACTGTAGTAGTTTCACAAATTCTATTTGTAGTAGTTTCAAAAACATGGTAACACAACCATGTTGATTACCATTACCTGAGGCTATGTGGGAAAGTATAGATTCCCAGAACTGCTATTAAAAAATTCAATTCATGGGTCTATTGGGTCATCCCAACAGCCAGTTTAATTCTATAAGTGGTAGTAGCCTACTTGCTATTTTTGACCATTTCACAAGCACATGGAAATACTAAAATTGACAGATGTTTGTATACTTGATATTGCATATGACTGCCTATGAGGGAAAACTCAAATAGGAGAAGCATATGTACTTATGGAAGTGTTTATTTTTCTCATATTTCAGAAACTGTGGAGGGAGAACATTCAGGACTGTTGTGGCTGCTGCGTCATGCCATCTGTTCCTCAGACCCCCACCCTTGCCCTGTCTGCTCTGACTTCTTTAACATAAGGATTGAATTCTAGTGGCCCACAATGGCTGCTGTTCTTCTGCACATCACATCTTTGCACCAGGCAGGGTACATACAGGACTAAGGGCAAGGACAAGCAGGTTCCCTGCACTCGGTGCTTTTAAAAATATTTCCCAACAAACACACAGGGGTCTCTAATTATATCTTATGAGTTAGAATTATGTCCAGTGGTCTCCTCTTTATAGAGGCTAGGAAACATGGTGTATTAACTGGGAACATTTTAAACTAGAACAAAATGAAGTTCCCATGGATAAGGTATAAAGGGAGAATTATTGTTACATGAGCAAATAATGGTATCTTCCCACAGCAGGAAAACGTTTCAAAAATGCCCTGAACTAAATCTACATTGCACAATCCTTTTTTCAAACGCCCACCCTATGGTAGAAGACACTGATTGACCATGTATGTCTTTGGGGAGCAGGAAAAAACATTTTCTTGTCTCCATATTGCATAGAGGTCTTTCCACAATAAGTAAAGACCTTTCTTTGTAATTATTTTCTGCCACCAACTAACAAATATTCTCTTAAGTGAGTCATCTGGACAATTATTAAAATTGTTTTAATAGTTGTATTATTAAATTACCTTTCTTTGTAATTATTTTCTGCCACCAACTAACAAATATTCTCTTAAGTGAGTCATCTGGGCAATTATTAAAATTGCCCATTATAATAGCCAGACTGGAAAAAAAAAGCATTGATAAATTTTGACTTTCTCAAACGCTAGAGCCTTAACAGTTAAAAAGCTACTATTAAATAGTTTCATTCTACTGCTCATGGGTTATGAGAATATAAGAGAAGATTATGAAAAGTGATCAGAATTCCATGGCACAGAGGGAGTAATAGACTTAATTAAAAAATTGCTACAAAAATTTTCCAACACACCTTTAGTCATATTAAAAGTAATTAAATTCACATTGTGCTTAATGAAAATCAGCTGTTGTTACGAAACCATAGTGACAACTTGCCACGTTCTGATGGTTTTCGTTCATTTTGTGCTGCTATAAAAGAATACCTGAAGCTGGGTGATTTATAAAGAAAAGACATTTATTTAGCTGATGGTTCTGCAGGCTGAGAAGTTCACAGGTGTGACCCTGGCCTCGGGAGAGGACTTCACACTTTGTCACACATGGCGGAGAAGGTCCGAGGGGAAGTAGGCACCGGGAAGCAGGGAAATCCTGAGAGGCGTCCCGGCTTTATAACAACACGATCCCGCAGGAACTTCTCCATTTCTGTGAGAACGAATCCAGTCTTAATCCAGTTCCAGCGAGAACTCACTCACTACCCATAGAGCAGCTCCAAGCCATTCATGAAGGATCTGCTCCCATGACCCAAGCACCTCCCCTTAGGCCCCACCTCCCAACACTGACCCGCACATTGAGGATCAAATTTCAACAAGAGTTTTGGTGAGAACAAGCAACCCATATCCAAACCATAGCACTGACTAGTAAGCCTAAAAAGTAGGCTAACTTATGGTTGACGCTGTTAAAACGTAAGTTTAGGTCATACGCACATTAACAGCGACTTAGCTACGTCAGTATGAAAAGTTACAAAGCAGAAAAGACTTTTTTTCTACTTGTGCACATTTCAGACAATCCTTTAAAATATATGGGAGGACAAGAGGTTTGAAGAGTTAGTTCGAAAGTGTTTCTTTACCTGAAAAAGAAAACACGTTAAGCAATAAAAGACTTCTCACTCTGTGCTTCTGTTGTAATGTCATTTCTCAGAGCAACAACGCACACGTAAACATAGCAGTTGTGATGATAAAAGAAAAGCAAAACAAATCTGAAAATCTGAAAAATAAATTCAAATAAGGAAGAGACAAAACCATTTGTTTACCAATTTTCTTTCCTTTTGGCAAAAATAAAGCAAATACTAAGGATTTTCATTTGTTGCTGTTTGCATGCCAAATACCAGTCACCCAAGCTAAGTGTTTAACCTAGATTTAAAAAGTGAACTGAATAGAATCCTGGAATTTTCTAGTTTTATGGAAATTAAGACTGCTCTTTTCCCAAGCCCTGAAAGCTGAAAGCAGATAACTTTAAACTTCAGAAAAATCACTACAACAGATCACACACGGACAACCTTCATGGGTGCTGCTTTGGGGGCCACTGGGAGAGTTCCCCAGGACATCACCTGATACCACATCCAGACATGCACCTGCCACCCGCATTCCACCACCAAAAGGTGCTTTACGCTCCAGTCCAGAAATCTCCACTGTCTGCCCTCTGGATCCAAAGAATAAGACCATAATTTGCTCCATATATGAACCTTTGCTTTTCTTTTGTTTTCATAGACTGACACCTTGAATTCTCTTCCAGCAATACAATCTTGCTTTAAAACAGAAAAGTTATTGATGCCTTAACAGCCTGACAAGGAGGAGCTCCTGAACCCCTTCTGGTTTGCAGCAGCCCCAATTCAGGAACTGCTTTTTACTAAAATAAACTCTTGAACATTTTATTGTGCCTTGGATTTTTTTAACACAGTCACATACTCTGTTTTGATTCTAAATAACTTACATGAAGTTAAAAATGTGATTCTGTGGAAACCAGAATATAAACTCTGGGTTAGACAATGTTCATCTGAAACTGCTGGCTGTTTAGGGGCCACGGTGAGGACTGATGGAGCAGATAATGCTGCAGTTTGACATGGAGAACGCAGAATCCCGAAGATTCCCACCTCAAAAGAAAGTAAGCCACAGAAGTACACGGCATAGAGAGTCCTGAGGGACATAGAACTCGGAATTGTGTGCAATTAGATTTTAATTCCCAGGGATCATGAGAAGACTAAGAAGCTGCTGTGGCTCTCACAAAGAAACTCACAAATTAACACATGCACTCCTTGCTAAGATTATAAATGCAATGCTTTGCAATTTGCAAGGAAAAACATATATTTAGCTATAAACTTTGTAAATGTTTTATCCAATCTGGGGCTTCTACTTTTTAATTCTGAAATCTGGTTGTCACAAAAAGTATTGTTCAAATACACTAAATGTCTCAATTTATATTCTTTTATAATTCTTTTTTTTTTTTTTTTTGAGACAGAGTCTCACTCTTGTTGTGCAATGGTGCGATCTTGGCTCACTGCGACCTCCACCTCCCAGGTTCAAGTGACTCTTCTGCCTCAGCCTCCCAAGTAGCTGGGATTACAGGCGCCCACCACCATGCCCGGGTAATTTTTGTATTTTTGGTAGAGACGGGGTTTTGCCATGTTGGCCAGGCTGGTCTTGAACTCCTGACCTCAAATGATCCACCCACCCAGGCCTCCCAAAGTGCTGGGATTATAGGCGTAAGTCACCATGCCCAGCCTATAATTCTTCTCTTTTGTATCTACACTGGTCTTTGGTAATCTCACCCAGGATATGGCTTTAATATAATCCATAAACCAGTGGCCCCCAAAACTAAATCTATAACTCAATTTTCCTACAATTTACCTAGCATTTCAAATGAACTCTTTAAACTTCTTGTCCTGTTTCATATTTTAATTCCAGAATCTTATACCCAGTTGCCTCCTTCACATTTTGTTTAGATATCTAAGTATCTAAAAATTAACATTTTGCCAGCTGATATCCCCCCACCAAACCCTTACTCTCCTACAACCAATGCTCAGCAGAATATTCAATAGCTATCCTTATGTAATTTGATAATGATTTTTGTAATTTTAAAAGAGTTACAACTGTCCATAACAAAACTGTTTTGAAAAGTTAGAAACCCCACTTAAGATTAAAGAATATTAGAATCTCATGGCTATTGTTCTATTTATTTTGTGAATAATGCCTGTTTAAAATTCAAATGCTGGTTTTCATTGAGCTTTACATTTGCTTCAACAAATACTCCATAGCGTTACCCTGAACCTCAGAGGATATTTGAAACTCAGCAACAGATTAGAGCAACAAGAACTTTGAGCACTTCATAGAAAATTATATATAAAGAAGAAGTAAGACAGTTGTTTTCCAAAGATAGGGAGTTAACCACCTGGGTAGGTTTCAAAACTTTTCTAGTAAAAGTCAAAGCAATTCCCTGTCTCATTCTTCTTAAAAATGAAAAGAAAACCCAGGCAAAGCTTTGTTCTAATTCCCAGATTTCTTTCACTTGTAACTTTGAAAGTGCACAACAGACGTAATATTTAGGTTTCATTAGAAAGCTCTTCCTTTGTTTGGTCCCAAATGCAAGCTTTCAAAAACAGCATTGAGATAGAAGAATTGCTGAAGTTCTCTGTTACACAATATTAGAGAAAAATTTCATTGGGAAAGATACTTTTCCTAATTGCATTCAAAGTATGGGCATAATAATGTATTCATACATTTAAAACAATGGGGTTGTGACTGCATTTGATTAAGCTCAGCTCATTAGCTTCGTCAGAAAGGCCAAAATATAAATACCTTGATTAGGTTTTTCTGACTTTCTGATGAAGGATTTTTCTTGGCCCCTTCACTGGACTCATGCGAGGGGAGCCCCTCCATTCAGCCTGCTGTGCTCAGCCCCTTGCAGGAGGGAGCACATAAGTGAGCAAGTACGGTGTCCAGGCTGACAGCTCCGGTGCTGACACAGGAGCAAGCTGCATGCAGAGCCTGCAGTGGTGCCCAGGTGGAGGTGCCTGCGATCCCAAAGCCCCAGAGCAGGTGTTGCAGTGCTCTCTTAGTTCTGCCGTCCACAGACGGCAGTGTGTTAGCAGCTCAGTTGGCCCCTTGACTCACTGACTGGAGCTGCTGCCCCGACTGGTGAGGGCAAAGGACTGGTGTGACGGCGTTTCTGGGTACCCACACTCAGTGGGTCCCAAGCTGTTGTCTGACATCCACAAAGAATGAGCTCACACAGGCAACTGAAGGACGATGAAGGTGGAAAATTTTATTGAGCAATGAAAATGGCTGTTAGCAGAAAGAGGAGCTGGAGAGGGGATAGAAAGGGCAGGTAATCTTCCCCGAGGTCAGGCAGTCTCCTACTCTACCAACTGAGTATGGGCTCTTTGTAGGCACAGGATGGAAGGTGCATGCTGATTGGTTTGTGAGTATGCAAAAAAAGTTTAAAGTGAAGACACCACTCAAAGGCTGGCACAACAGTGTAGAAAACCAATTAGGAAACGAGAAGAATACATAAAATAGGTGAAGGGTGGGGATCAATCCAAGGAAAGCACACCAAACAGGAAGACAAGTTCTCAATTCAGTCTGAGGATAGAAAAACAGGCTCCCAATCCAGTGCAAGAATAGGAAAACAGGTTCTCAATCCAGTCTGAGAACAGGAAGATAGGTTCTCAATCCAGTCAAAGAACAGGAAGACAGGTTATCAATCCATTTCAAGAAGAGGAAGACAGGTTATCAATCCAGTGTGAAAACAGGAAGACAGGTTCACAATCCAGTCCGAGAACTGGAAGACAGGTTCTCCATCCAGTCTGAGGATTTAACCTGTAGCTTGGCTTTTAGGCTTTAAACTGTCTTTGGCTTGGAGGTGGGGGTCAGTGGGTACCTGGTACCTGCCTCTATCTGCCTAGGCATTTGGCTGTTTCCTGTCACCATCACTTCCAGAGATCCCAGCCTTTTTCAACAGTTGAATCCTAGCCACAGCCAATAAAACATGTAACTAAGTCATTGTTCCTCCTTAGTGGGTGGATTGCATGTTTCCTTGCACCATTTTGTCTATGCAGTTACATTTAAAGCTGTTGTTTTAAGCCAAAGTCAATTCAGAGGAAGAATTGTTTCACTTGGGAAATTAATTTCTTCATAGAAAGGGGCGTGATCAGAAAATGTATGGAAGTAGCATTGCAGATGATTTGATTTTCGAGGACCAGGCTTAAAATCTCCCAGGATGTTGCAATGTGACCCAAGACATACTTGGCAACTTTGCATACACGTTTTAAACATACGAAGCTCAGAACTAAGTCCTTTAGCTATAACTTGAGCACCTTCTGAGGTTGTTATTGTTAACGTGGGTGCTATTGCCTTGTTAAACAAATTGAGATCTTTTCCTTTGATTCTTAATTTAAGTGTGATTGACTTTGTTTAGGTTCACAAACCTCAAGTGTAAACCTTGGTCAGTTTTCACATATGTTTAGTCTTGTGGAACCACACCAAGATCAGGATAAAGAACATGTTCAGCACCCCCAAAATATGCACCCACGCCTCGTACATCAATACTTGTGTCAGCATTAAAGGTAACCATTATTCTCATCTTCCTTGACATACATTAGTTTTGCCAGTTTTTGAACGGCAAGAAATGGTCCCCAACCGTATGTACATGCTTGTTCTTGACGTCCTTTGCTCAACATAATGTTTTTGAGATCCATTCGTGTCATTGCAAGTAATTTTCTTCTTTTCTATGCAGTGCAGTGTTTAATTACAAGAACATGCCACCATCTATTTGCCCATTCTTATTTGATGGCTATTTGAGTTTCTTCCAGCATTGGACTAATGTGGGTAAGGCTGCTATAAACTTTAAGCTGTAGTGTCTTTGGGTGAATACAAATCTGTTTCTGTTGAGTATTTATTTAGAGGTGGAAATGCTGTGTGTTAGGAAATACTTACAAGTTAGTTTAGTGGACACTGCCAGTTTTTCAAAGGCATGAATCAGGCCTTCCAGGAAGGAATATGAGAGCTTTGGTTAAAGATGGTTAATATAACTAAACATAGAAAGTAGAACAATATTAGAATATACCAGAATAGTATTTTTTTAAACAACAGAAAATACTAATCATAAAAAGAGACAAGGATAACTGGACTACATTAAAATTAAGAATCTCAGCTTATCAAAAAAAGTACCACAAAGAGAATGAAAGAAAAAGCCAGAACAGAAGAAAAGACCTGAAATCTATTTATCCAACAAATGACTCCTACCCTGGATGCATGAACACCTGCTACAAATTATTGTGAGAAACGACAGACAACTCCATTAAGAATAAGCACAGGACTTGCGCAAGCTCTTCCCAGAAGATGCCAAATGGTGCACTCATAGCCAAGAGCTCAAAACCATTCGGCATGAGATAAATGCAAATTGGATCATCAAAAATATATCCTCGCCAGAATGACAAATGAATATAGCTGGCAGTCTCTAGGGCTATCTAGATGTGGAAGTTGACTTTTTACTCTTTTCCTTGTAATTAGGATAGGTTTAAATACATTCGGCCACATTTGGACCTTATTCCTTTTGACATACAATATTCTGTAGTTAGAAAGCTGAGCATGGAAATACTAAAATTAATACCTCTTGGTATAACTAGCCAACACAGAAACTGGTGTATGCTATATGCACAGTTAAAAGGTTAATAAAGATTTTGGGTAGATCAATAATTATATAACTATACCTAAAACAAACAAAAAAACTCTACTGAACAATAAACAATGATTTGATACTTTAATCCATTCTACAACAATCCAGCCAAACAGTAAGTTACCCTGTACTTGAACGTGTCCAGGGATAGGACATACTGCCTCCTGAGACAGTACGTTCCTTCTTTGGCCAGCTCATAGATCTTTCAATGTTTTTCTTAGAAAAAAAATATGCCTTCCAATAACTTCTATAAGTTAGTCTATATTTCACTTACTAGGATACATAAAGCCATCATGTTATCAGCTTTTCAAAAATAACTATCAAATTCTCATTGGTCTATCTATAGTTTAAAACTCAATAGTCATTGGTCCAAAGACTAGAGTCACATTAAATAATGCTAATATGTGAACACGATTTATAATGCATGAGGTCCAATTCTCCCCTATAACTCTAAGAAGGTGCTAGACATTTTTCTCACAGACGCAAGATCTTAATCCACACCCACGGTTTCCCCTGGTGAAAGGTAAGGACTGGAATGATTGTCCTGAACAGCAGAGGTGAGCCCAGTTGTGATTTAATGACTCCAAAACACAGGGCAACAAGAACAAGAACATTTCTCTCTGAACATCTCAGTACGGAGCTTGTGCTTCTGCCAAAAGATTTCCTGCAAGTTTTAGGAGGGGACCCCTTATGCCAGTTACAAGTACTGCTACAGCGCTCACTCCATGGCAGCTGAGCTGAGCGGAGCCCCCAGGATGCACAGAGGCTATGGGTGGTGGATCATGTCAGTGCAGCCAGGAACCGTAGGAAGCCTTGCACAGAGGAAGACATGACCTGAGAGTGCATTTAGCTGCATGTCCTCCCTGCTGTGGACCCCAGTGACAACTGCACACTCGGGATTTCTGGAAAGAGGGTCGCACATTTGCATGCTCCACCAAACCACAATTCTGTAGCTCGAGAGACTTCCAGACAGCAAATATCCTTCCACCTGGCTGTCTGGGAAGCCACACAGAATGACCCCACAGCTGGCTCTGTCCTGAAGACGGCCTGGCTCCAGGTGCTGGTGTGACTCTGTGTCAGGCAGCAAAGGCCAGCGTGTGCCCAGCATTCCCACGTGGACTGGTGCTTTAACTGGGCTGGAATGCCCCCAGGGCGTGGCTACAATGGAGGCACAAAGTCCTGCTGCTGTCTTTGTCCGGATGCATCATCTCTGAAGCTTACAAAGCAGTGGCTTAAAGAGAGTGCCCCTGTCTCCCAGCACACTGGTCTGCCTTCCGGATGTCCACATTGTCACAGCTGCTTACTCTATCCAACGCTGCCTTTGGGTGGATATTTACAAAATGCATTCCTAGTGTGATATCAAGACATACACATTTTTCAGCAAAATGTCAACCTTTTGCAACATCATAGAATTTACTTAGCAGATCAGCGCAACACAAACTACGATGTGACTTTACCCCATATGCATTATTGATGATGCTCTCTTGACCCCTAAAACCAAAAATGTGCTGTTGTCCCATAAAGCCAGATTTCAAAAAGAGATATGTAATGTTTGTGGGGATTTTAAAGCTCCTATCCATCAAACGTTGATCATGTCAATCTAATGTTATTTATGATATTAAATGGGTTCAGATTAATCAATCTAACTGCACAACCTGTCAGATGCCAGACTGTCATTCTGTCTTTCTTTGCATGACCACACACCTGAGATGGAGTTATTTAGGCTCCTCCATTAATGGGCTAATGGCATAACACCAACAGCCATCTCGGTTTAATACCCTCTAACACGATGATTTATCTCCCTCACATTGTAACTGGCTGTGTTCTTGTTCCCAAATATTTTCTGCCCTGCCTTCTCTTCCTCTGCCATTCCTGTCCCAGAACTGGATGTAGTGTGTGCACAATTTCTCACCTGTGTGGAGCCGGCCAGCACCCAACCATCAAGTTTCTCCCCAAAGCACCAGGTATAAAGATGGCTCTTCCAGCTGGGGCACCCAAGTGTAGGTGACTCAGGACAGAAATACAGCTGTAAGAAAAACCATCTGCCTGTGAGTCACTGAGACTTTGAATTTGTTGCTGCTACGGAATGAGTGAGTTGACCCCAGAACAAAAGCTCCATTCCCTCCCTTGTCCCCCTGACTCCACCACTGTGAGAATAGGTGGACAGGCAGATACGAGTGAAACTGCCTTTGCAAAATTATGACTGAGACAGTGAAAGAGATCTAACGTAATTGCAAAATTATGCCTTTGCAAAATTATGACTGAGACAGCGAAAGAGATCTAACTTAATTGATTCCATCTTGCTTCTAACCTCCAAGCTGTCCTTGTTCATTCCTGGGCATAGGCTGAACTAACTTTGGAAGGAACTTATAGTTTACAGTTTAAAACAAAGATAATAACAGTCCTTTCCCAAAGCAGACCTCCTTCTCATCTGGGGATTAGACTGCCTTTATAGGACTAGTATTAGCCACAAGATTAGAAATTATGGCTTAGGAGCCATGCAGCTGGAGGCTACAAGAGTCTGACCCTCCCCAAACTGCTCCTAATATCAGTACTTGATATATTTTGCAGACCCTGAACTTGATGGATCAGCTGGCACCACCCAGACAGATAAGCTGGCTCATCTGATCTTGTGGTCCCCACGGAGGAATTCACTCAGTGCAAGAGAATAGCTTCAACTCCCTATGATTTCATCCCTGAACAATCAGCACTTCTGGCTCACCGGCTTCCCCCCACCCACCAAGTTGTCCTTAAAAACTCTGCTCCCGAACGCTCGGAGAGACTGATTTGAGTAATAATAAAACTCCAGTCTCCTGCACAGCCTCCTCCGTGTGAATTACTATTTCTCTGTTGCACTTCTTCTGTCTTGATGAATCGGCTCTGTCTAGGCAGCAGGCAAGGTGAACCCATTGGGCGGTTACATGAGCAGAGAAGGACTAGGCTCCAAGGAATGTCAGGTGACTGTCAGGGGGCTGGTAACAGGGAAAAGAAAATTTCCTAACAAACAGGAGACATCCTGACCTTGTGGCCCACGACTTCCTAATAAGAACTTAAAACGGAAGCATTTGACCTTCCCCTGTGGACATGTCCAGGCATGCGCAGTAAGGGGCAAAATGGCGGAGTTTGACCTGTATATGACCTTCCTGTGGGGGTCCTAGACTGGTAAGGGAAAATTGCCCTTAGACAGCATGCACATAATTTCAACCAACAAATGGCGCGTGTGGCCCCTCCAGACGCCAGCAAGACACCGCACGGGGTGATTAGCCAACAACCTACCCAAAGGGAAGGACGAGGGGAAGAGACCAGGATAAACAACAGAGGATAGTAACTCCATAGTAGCCCTGAGCGACAATCAGGTGGGGCACTCAGTCTTTGGAGCTGCCTGCTTCATTCCTTCTGAGTGGACTTCTCCTTGCTCCAATACATTCTCATTTCTGCCTTAAATCTACTTCTGTCTCTTGACCAAATTTTTTCTCCCAAGAAGACAAGAATTTGAGGACTGTGGGGCCAGCCCTGATTCAGTGCTGGTAACCCACCATCTGGATGTGTTTTCCGTTGGGTGTAGGGGGCATTGCTATTGCTGTTCTTTGTATGTGGTATCGGGAAGTGTATGATAGATTGTCTACAAGTATTCTATTTATTTATTTTGAGACAGAGTCTCCTTCTATCGCCCAGACTGGAGTGCAGTGGCAAGATCTCAGCTCACTGCAACCTCCACCTCCTGGGTTCAAGCGATTCTCCTCCCTCAGCCTCCTGAGTAGCTGGGATTACAGGTGCCCACCACCATGCCCAGCTAATTCTTGAATTTTTAGTAGAGACAGGGTTTCACCATGTTGGCCAGGCTGGTCTCAAACTCCTGACCTCGAGTGATCCCCCCACCTAAGCCTCCGAAAGTGCTGGGATTGCAGGCATGTTTCTTAAACAGATTGAGTTAAGCCAACAAAATATCAATTTTCCAATCTATTTTTTTGTAGAGAAATTCAGCATTTTCATTTAACATTTCACAATGAGTTGGCTTGGATGTTTTGAAAACATCAGGTTCTTTCTAATTAGAGAGATAATGCCCCCTTCTGTATAAGATACATTCTAATAAGCAAACTAATTTAGAAATTCTCTCTGTTTCTATGTGTATTTTCCTAGATAAAGGTAATTACAAGGTCCTTTTGTACCTGTCTGTCAGAGGCTGTTTTATTGTTTTAATTTATAATTTGTTTTCATATAATTTAATATTAAGCATTCCTTTAGCTTGCAGGAATATTTAAAATGAATTTGCATTGATTTCTTCGCTTCTCTGGAAGACAAACCTTAATTCAATTCCAGAATAATAATAAAAAGTTCTCATCTTAAAATTGCTTTATTAATTTTTACTTTGGGTTTTCATAGGGGACGAAATAGATGTTTGGCCTTCTCCAAGGCCATCCTGCAGACATATATGGTAGCAAACACTCAGCAAAAAGATATTTATTTGATTTTTTTTGCTTTCTATGTTTTTCAAAACTGCAAGGAGAAGAAGAAAATAAACAAACACAGGTCTCTGCCTTGAGGTCCTAAAAGCTGCAAATGAGACCTATCTTATGAGGAAATAAAAAAGAGATGCACTTCAGTCAAAGTCACGTTAGAGGCCCTTGTTTGCAGGTGAAAACTGAGCTGGGATTGAAGGCCAGGCTTTGACCCTGGGCAGGGTCTAGGAAGACCAAAGAGCTACACAAGATGCTCTGGGGATGTCGTGAGCAGAGCCACTGAGGTGTGGGTCAGCAGGAAGGCACGGTGGAGACACAGCCCTGCTTCTCCCTGACCAGTGCACAGTTCCAGCGCAAACTGAGCTACCAAAGTTGTGTGATCACAGGGGCCTTAGGAGACGCCCACCATCTGCTCAGCTGGCAAATCTGAAATGATGATCATTACAACCTCTGACAGAGCTGGCCCAGAGCTGGGGTCTCCAAGGCCTCTATTCATGGTGACTCATGGAACAGAGGGTCCACTGTCTAACTCTAACTTCAGCAGATCACTGTCATAACTGCTTCAGAACAAGTGCCACTGTGACTCATCAGAGTGAGACAGAGAAAAAGAGTTTCCAATAGGAACCTTTGCTCAACAACATTGAAGGGGACCAGAAGATGCTAGCCGAAAATATGCCACTCTGGCCTGAGGATTATTTTGAGCTGATGGCAACTGAGGAACAGCAAAGGCAAGAAAAGCTCTAAAACCCTTTGGTAAAGGAAATTCACTTTTACAAAAGAAATTTCTATTTGCGAAAGTGTCCTCTTCTCTCTTACCTGAAAGAGAGTAACTCCTATTGCCTGAGATGACTCTTATCTGCATAACAAACCTTTGTAAACATCCCTTACCTGCATATCCTACTCACATTCCCATAACTCATCCCCCAGAAGCACCAAACTTCCCTTCCTTCATCTCCCTTCTTCTCCACACTTCATCATCCTTAATATCATCTGGAAGCCCCAAAGTTAACCACCTGCTTAAGCCACACTTAAGCAGTTTACACAAGTGTTGATCTGTCATTAAACCTAGTTTTCCTCTTGTTAATTTGTGTTTCATCAGTTTACACAGAGACCCAGGCACGGAATCTCGGAGGACAGATAGAAAAGTAAGTTCTTCCTCCTTCCATACTCCTTGAATTCCACACAGTGGCATGCCTGGGTTGGCCTCTAAGTTGATAATTGGAGCAGTAAAAATAAGAACTAGCATTTTCTTATATACTTAAAAAAATTAGAATTGCCCATGTACAGGTTGAAAGTTTGGAGAAAAGACATTACACATATTAAAAAATATAAAATCCACACCAGGCACAGTGGCTCACACCCTTAATCCCAGTGCTTTGGGATGCCAAGGCAAAAGAATCACTTGAACCTAGGAGTTTGAGATCAGCCTTTGCAACATGGTAAAACCTTGTGTCTACAAAAAATACAAAAATTAGCTGGGCATGGTGACACATGCCTGTGGTCCCAGCTATTTGGGAGGCTGAGGTGGGAGAGTCACTTGAGCCCAGGAGGCTGAGGCTGCAGTGAGCTGTGATTGTGCCACTGCAACAGACTGAAGCAAGACCCTGTCACACACACATATATATATACATATATATATATTTCTAAAATAGCCAACCAGTACATATTTTTTCATTGTTAATAGTATTATCTTTAATACACTTTAAGGTGATTTGGAAATTTGAACCCTTCAAAGCACAAATTGTTTTTTGCATTCTTGAGTATTTTGGTAATTTCAGTTGGAGTAACCATGAGCATGAATATAAAAGCTGTATTTCCATTACTTAAGAAATCAGTCTAACAAAATACAAAAATTATTAATTTCAGTCTAACCACATTTACTAATGAAGCCACTTCTATGAGCCAATGGTGGGAGTCTAGGACCATCACTGTGGGGGAGTCAAAGAAACAGAAGTCATGATTTAAGACCTTCAGATGGATTCTTGGAGGAATATAAACAACTTTAGCCCAAGGACTCTGTGCTGCTGGGTAGACATGCCGGGATTCGTACTGGACCTGAGAAAAGCAGTGAAAATAGTCCCTGGCCTGCGAGCTTGCTCCCCCACCTCAGGGCCTATCCACTCCCGATCTGTCCTGTGCCTACCCCACCCCACCTCTTCCCCTCCCACCCACCCACCCTGCTGGAAGCTTGGCCTGGGAGCTGGGCTTTTAAACACAGCAGAGAGGAGGCCAGGCAAAGCAAAAACAGGACCCAAGTATCAGTGCAGCAGAGAAAAACTGAACTCTGTTAAATATGTAAGCCAAAAGTAAAAATCCTAAGCACTCCAACTGACTGGTCGACCTTCCTCTCAGCCAAGGGCATTCCAAAGTTAACCTGAAAAACTAGTTCAGGCTGTGATGGGAAATGGGGTTTGGACACGCCCCATCGTACCCCTTCTTTTGGAATTCAGTCACAGCTGCGGCATTACAATCAACACAGAGATCTTAGGACTGTCGAAACAGGCCTTTTGTAACAATAAGACACCAGATTTCAGCCCGACTCTGGTATAGCATCACAATGCAGGTAGTTGGCCAGGAAGGAAATCAAAGTATTTTATCCCAAAATATATGTTTGGCATATTCTAAAATGGCCCTGCAAAGCTGTCTCTTCCAGGGAAAATCTATGTTCCATAGAGAATACTCTTCTTTTTCCAGATCTTTTCCCTGGCCCAATAGAGAATTAACTAAGAGTCTGGAACCTTTTTAGATCTGATAAGAGCTCTGAATCCTGCCACCTGGAGGAGTCATTTGCATGATAAGGGGGTCTCTACAACCCCTTATCTTAACCCAGACATTCTTTTATATTGATTCCAGGTCTTTAGATAATACTTCTTTTGATCAATTCCTAATCAGAAAATCTTTGCAATTGCCTATGACCTGGAGCTCCCCATCTCCCCCACTCCCATTTGCAGTCATCCCCCCTTTCCAGACCAAACTGATGTAGATCTCACACATATTGATTGATGTCCCATGTCTCCCTAAAATGTATAAAACAAGGCTGTAGCCTGGGCACCTTGGGCACATGTTCTCAGGATCTCCTGGGGCTCTGCCATGGGCCAATGGTCATTCACATTTGGCTCAGAATAAATCTCTTCAAATATTTTGGAGAGTTTGACTCTTTTCATCAAAAAATCTGAAAAGTGAGTTGAAAGCCAGAAACAAGAACAAAACAGAGATACCTTGAAGACAGAACAAAAGCAGGAATTCATAAGATAATTGCTATGAACCAGGCAGGAATGGCCCCAGCTTTCTAAAATTTGATTGTTAATGAGCCATTGGTCACGTGCTAAATAAGTTGGATCAGGTAGAATTTAAAGCCAAAAGCTGAAGCAAAAATTATAGATTTACCAAAACTAAAAGAAAGCCAAGAAAGGAAAATAAAGGCAGGAAGAAAGAAAAGGAGGGAGTTGGAAAATTTTAATGTTGACTATAAGGGAAACAAATTGGGAAATTCATTCATGTCTTTCCAATTCTATAACTGACCCGTATTTATTGATGTGAACTGAAGATATCTGACATGGTTTGCATGTGTCCCCACCCAAATCTCATCTTGAATTTTAGCTCCTATAATCCCCCTGTGTCATAGGAGGGACCTGGTGAGAGGTAATTGAATCATCCGGGCAGGTTTTTTCCCATGCTATTCTCGTGATAATGAGTAAGTTCCACAAGATCTGATGGTTTTATAAAGGGCAGTTCCACTGGACACGCTCTTTTGCTGCTGCCATGTAAGATGTGAGTTTACTCCTTCACCTTCTGCCATGATTGTGAGGCCTCCTCAGCCACATGTAACTGTGAGTCCATTAAACCTCTTTTCTTTTATAAATTACCCTATTTCAGGCCGGGTGCGGTGGCTAACACCTGTAATCCCAACACTTTGGGAGGCCGAGGCGGGTGGATCACGAGGTCAGGAGATCGAGACCATCCTGGCTAACATGGTGAAACCCCGTCTCTACTAAAATACAAAAAATTAGCCGGGTGTGGTGGAGGGCGCCTGTATTCCCAGCTACTCGGGAGGCTGAGGCAGGAGAATGGCGTGAACCCAGGAGGCGGAGCTTGCAGTGAGCCGAGATCATGCCACTGCACTCCAGCCTGGGTGACAGAGTGGGACTCCGTCTCAAAAATAAATAAATAAATAAATAAATAAATAAATAAAATAAATTACCCTATTTCAGGTATTTCTTACAGCAGTGTGAGAACAGACTAATACAGTATCCAATGTGATTTCAATCACAGCCAATAACAATAAGTTTATGCATTAGGACATTGGATTTTCCACTTATAGGTGGATGTTTCTGAGATAATGTTTATTTTATTGTTTTTATTCCCTGACTTTACTCAGGACATCTTAATTCCTTGCCTCTGGGATTCCTATGGTTATAACTCAGTGTTTCTGGCAGTCAGAGTCTCACCACCAAGTATCAGCTTACCTCATTGTCCCACTTAGGTTTTAGGGGCAGAGCCTTTGAGCAACACGAGGAGAGAGGAGGGCTCAGGGGAGAGGGTCTGTGCCTCGTGCCTGGGATCAGCTGATATTGTCACCTTCTGGGGCTGCTGCTGAGAAACTGCGCCTTGGCTTCCACAGAAACAGCAGCAGAAGCCACTGAGGACAAGTGATTGTAGGGTCCAAGGGAGAACTTCCCCTTCACCCTCTGAAGGTTAGCTGAAAAATCAACTTACAAAAGGCAGGTTAATCTGAGAAAATTAACCTGGGCAACACACGAATTAGTGTGTAGACACGGGAGCCTTCAGAATGAAGGCCCAAAGATATAGGGGAAATTGTCAGTCTCTATGCTTAGGTTCAATGAGGTATGGACAGCCATATAGAAATGTGATTGGACAGCCGGACACAGTGGCTCATGCCTGTAATCCCAGCACCTTGGGAGACCAAGGTGGGTGGATCACCTGAGGTCAGGAGTTCGAGACCATCCTGGCCAACATGGTGAAACCTTGTCTCTACTACAAATACAAAAATTAGCTGGGATTACAGGTGGTGGGCTGTAATCCCAGCTACTCGGGAGGCTGAGGCAGGAGAATCGCTTGAACCTGGGAGGCAGAGGTTGCAGTGAGCTGAGATGGCGCCACTGCACTCCAACCTGGGCAACAGAGCAAGACTCCATCTCAAAAAAAAAAAAAAGAAAAAGAAATGTGATTGGACAAAAAGGCCCATGCTGTTGTGCTGATAGACTGACTGGAGAAACGCAGCAAGGCCTGTGGGTCAATATTTTTCTTGTTCTCTGAACGGTTTCTTCCTTCCGGGCTGGGGGCAGGATCCTCTCTGGAACGGGGATCTTAGAACCTTCAGTCAAAGTAGGTCAGATGATTTCTTTATAAGTTTTTACACAGAGAGGCAGGAGGAAAGTTAGAATCATATTTTTGGGTTTTATGGCTGGTTTCGGGGAAAAGGGGTTCTGGTTTCTATGACCCGCCTTTGGTTAAAGGGATTCTAGTTTCTATGGCCAGCCTCGGGGGAGAAAGGGACTGTGAGACAGGAGGGCAGGAAGTAAGAGAAAACCTTTCGCTCCTGAGGGTTCTTCTGATGTCTTCATTTTGGGGTGTTGTCTTCTGAGCCTAACAAGATGCAGAATCAGGAGAATCCCTGGTCTCTGTCCTGCTTCCTGCCTGGGTTTGTCTGGTCCTTAGATGGAGTACAGGGAGGTGAAAGTTTAGACCTGGAGTAGACTTAAGGGCAGTCGGTAAGTACATGTAGTATTTCCTGCGTCCTTGAATTTGCAGAAGAAAATTGTACCTTCCTGCATATTTCCAATAATATGGTCAATGTCTGTCTAGATGAGTGATAGCCCAGAAAAGTAATCAACAACATACATCCCTTCTTACCTACCTCAGTTATTAATAATCCAATGTCAGTCTATGGCTTTTCAAATAAAACTGTATGCACTGACCATGATGCTAGAATGTGACTGCAAGTGGCAGGAGGACAATGGGCTGAAATAAAGAGATCTATTATCAATGAGAATGAACTCTCTGGCATCCACTGTGTCTGAGATAGAACATTAAAAACAAAACAAAATATATACAAACTTGGCTTGGCATCTACTCAAGAAATGCTAAGTAGTTGGTATGTATTAGGCATTGTGAATGGTGTTAGGAACCAGACGGCATTATCCTTGACTTCAGGAAACTCTTAGGGATATTATAACATTTGTGTATTAGCTACCATTTTCTTTCTCTTTCTTTCTTTTTTTTTTTGAGATGGAGTCTCACTCTGTTGCCCAGGTTGGAGTGCAGTGACATGATCTCGGCTTACTGGAAGCTCCACCTCCCAGGTTCATGCCATTCTCCTGCCTCGGCCTCCTGAGTAGCTGGGATTACAGGCGCCCGCCACCACACCTGGCAATTTTTTGTATTTTTAGTAGAGATGAGATTTCACCGTGTTAGCCAGGATGGTCTCGATCTCTTGATGTTGTGATCGGCCTGCCTCAGCCTCCCAAAGTGCCGGGATTACAGGCATGAGCCACCGCGCCCTGCCTCTTTTTTTCTTTCATTTTTTTCTTCCTTTCTTCCTTCTTTTTTCCATCCTTCTTTCCTTTCTCTATTTCTTTCATCTACATCTATCTATCCATCCATCCATCTCACCTATGTATCCATCCATCCATCTATCCATTCACCTATCGATATATCCATTCATCCATCTATCCATCCATCCATTTATCTATCATCTTCTATCCATCTATCTATCCACCCATTCATCCATATATCTACCTGTCTATCCACCCATCCATCCATCTATCCATCTATCTATCTATCTATCTATCTATCTACCTACATATCTACCCTTCGTCTAGCCACATGATACAAGGCTGTTGAATGAAGCGGAGGTAGGGAAGAACTATCTGTCAAATCTGGAATAAGTCAGTAACAAACAACCATCAAACTCTGCTTTTTTATGTAGTTGTTTTGTTTTTAATATTCCTGGAGAGAGTGTGAGAGACAGAGAAAAACCAGAGGCAGACTCATTCTTTCATCACCCTGAAGGCTGAGGCTGAGCACTGTGAGGTGGCCACCTTACCTGCCACATGGGCTAAAAAAAGTCCACATCTGTGGTCTGCAGACAAAGTCCAGGACAGAGCCGATGTGTAGACGAGGCAGAGAGGAGGTGTGCAGAGACTGGGTGCTCCACTTCCCCCAAGGGGACCTTTTTGAATCCCAATTGCATGACTGATTTCTCCTGATTAGAGAACTGTTTAGGTTTGGTTATTTCCAACCAAAAATGTTCCAAACTGCTACCAACCCAAATTTTACTGAGAGTAATTTAATTGTCAGCATCTATTAATCAAACTTAAGAGAGATATTAGATTTGTTATAGAGGTAATTAAATACAGTGAGTACAATTTCCACATATTTTCCATTTAAATCTTTGAAAATTATTTGCAGCTCACAATAGCAATGGAATCTTTATCTGCTGCTGTATTAGTACATTGTCATGCTGCTAAAAAGACATACCCAAGACTGGGTAATTTATAAAGGAAAGAGGTTTAATTGACTCACAGTTCAGTGTGGCTGGAGAGACCTCAGGAAACTTACAATCATGGCAGAAGGGGAAGCAAACACGTCCTTCTGCACATGATGGCAGCAAGGAAAAGTGCCCAGCAAAAGAGGAAAAAGAGCTCCTTATAAAACCATCAGATCTTGTAAGAACAGACTCACTATCAGAAGAACAGCATGGAGGTACCTGCCCCCATGATTCCATTACCTCCCACCGGGTCCCTCCCACAACACATGGGGATTATAAGAACGAGAATTCACGATCAGATTTGGGTGGGGACATAGTCTAACCATATCAGCTGCTAAGACCTGTATCTTCCCTCTGCTGCCTTCACCTGTTCATGCTAGAAAACAACAGGAGGAGTGGCGCCTCCCCCAAGCTTTATAAAGATAATCCATTTCAATTGCCAAACACTGAAACACTGATAGTGAAGGTCACTAAGTACCTTCAGTTGCTCTTTGGCATCCATCAGTGGAAGAGGATCTAAAAAAGAAAGGAAGATAAAACAATACAGGGATAACCCAGTGACAGATAATGCAGGGATACAATGCAAGGACCCGTAGTTTCTAGGAAGGTAAAGATTATATGCAAAAATAAAACACGTCTAGAAAAGGTCAGTAGGTAATTGTTCTTTCCTGCATGGTAGTGATGACTGCCTGCTCCAACCCTTCATCTGCAGGGGCCCAAGGGATGTACCCTACAGATTCAACCTAAAGATTTCCCCAGTGCACACTGCATGGGCCTAGAGATGTTCAGAATATTTTTTTGTTACGGATTTTCTCAGAATGATAATTTTCCCTGCTCTGAGATGCAAGATGCATCACCCAGAGGGAATGTTAAACATCAGCCCCACTCCTCTCTTAAAAATGTAGGGGGTAAAATTCATGGAGAGAAGGAATTAAATGAGTCTGCTGGAGCTGGAGAAGATGTCTACTGAAGGGCATAACGTGTTCAGTGTGTCTGGAATTACAGTTTTGAATTTGCTGCACTTGAGTCAGTCGGCGTTCCCATTTGCTTTGTGTTCAATACCAAAAAAAAAAAAAAAAAAAGCTTTTCAGTCAGGTTTTCTCAGTTCTGGAGTGCCTGAAGTTGAAGTGAGTGCCTCATCTGTTAATTTATTTGTTCATTCAGCCATTACTTTTTGACCTCCAAGTATGTAACAGGTGCTGTGAGAGTGCTGGGGACCCAAAGTGAACCTAAATGGGGGCTGTGACCTCATGGGGCTCATTCACAGGTGAAGGATGCAGGTGTTGTTCAGATCGCCACAAATACAGAGGAAGTAAGCTCTGTAAAGACAAGGAGCCATTATAAAAGAACATATTTCAAAAGGTGTCTACTCTGCAGGGAGAGGTGTTTGTGGAGAGTACTTTGGAAAGAAGCTGTACATGAGTAGATCTGTTAGTGATGCGTGGGCTGTGGCTGGCTGGGAAGGGCTAGGTGGAGAACACTCTCCAGACAGGGACACAAGCAGGTGTCAGGGCCCTGGGGCAGAGAGTGGGCCTCCCGTGTGTTCACAATACCACAAAGGACTCTGTCCCACGTCTCCACAGTGCCTTTGACTCCTCTAGGGGCACTCCCCACAGCAGCGGGGGTGATGTTTTCCAAAGGCAAAACTCGCCACATCACTCCTCTACTCAAATTCCATCATAGTCAGAATTACAAAGTATAAAATAATTTTCCAACTGGTCTGCAAAGTTCAAAAACAGCACCATCCAATAGAAATAGACTGCAAAAAACATACATAATTTAGTGTTCTAGCAGACACAGTAAAAAAGTAAACAGAAGCAGGCAAAAATAACTTCAATAATACATTTTATTTAAGCTGATATGTCCATAACATAATTATTTCATTGTGTATTCAATGTGAAAAATATTGACATATTTTACATTTTATTTTGTACCGAATCCTCTAAATCCAGCGTGCATTTTACAACTACATGGGGAAGAAAAGGAGGATCATCTTCAGCACTGCACGCAGATTGCTTTTTAATTATTCATCAGCAGCACAGAAGGAAGTCATGGGTCATATTTCTAGAAATAAAATGCTCCAGCACAACCACCACTCTGATAATGAAGATGCTGAAGAAGCACGTGCCTGCTCTCACCGCTTACATCACCACTTTCCTTGATTTGCTCACCTCTTTGAATTACAGACATTTTAAAAAAGCAAAAAAAGAGCCCAATTGTATGTCACAGGGTATGTGCATAACTCTCACTAAAATGTAAAAACCAAAAAAAATTAAAATAAGAAATATTATTTTTGAAAAAGTCATTCTGCTTAAGAAGACAACTTTAATTTGAAAAAGGTGAAAGGGAAGAGGAGGATATTAAAAACTTTAACTTTTAAACATGCAGCTAAATGATAGATCACCAGATAGATAAAAAGTGATAGTCGATACATAGATAAATAATAGATGATAGATCAATAGGTAGATAGACAAATGATGATAGATCAATAGGTAGATAAATGATAGATGATAGATAATAAAAGATAGATCAATAGGTAGATAGACTAATGAGATCATGATAGATAATAGATGATAATATATAGATAAATGATAATAGATCAATAGGTAGACAAGTGATGATTATGATAGACACATACATACATGATAGATCAATAGGTAGATAAAATAGACAAATGGTAATAAATGATAGATAAGTGATAGATGATAGATAAATAAGTAGCTGTAACAGATCTTCACAGATTGAGATTTGCTATAAATAAATCTATCTACATCTGTTAATTATCTATGTGCCTACAGCTATCTATCCATCTTCATAGATATCTAGATGATAGAGATACATAGACAGAGGTGGATGTGGATATAGATGTCAACATCAATACACAGATGTGAAGAATACCAAACCCCAGGAAGGAGTCGTCAGGACAACATGCCGTCATGGATGTGAAAGGATAATCTACATCTAGGAAGCAGTGAAAGGGGGAAGTGAAACCCCTCTGGCCAGAGACCCACACAGTGCCCACCACGGAAGAGGCCATGGGTGTCACCCCACAGCTTTATCAGGAGCCTGCTAACAGAGATACCCTAAAAAGGATCATGAGTCAGAATGTGTGGCATGTCTTTGGAAATAGCATCCCCCTGTGACACTCAGGAGGAGGCCCTCCCACTCATCCTCCAGCCTCAAGTGGGCACCAGGGACAGTGAGGGCTACCTGCCCAGTGAAATCAAAGCCCTCACCAAGTGGGAGAAGCAGGTGACTCATAGCCTCAGCAGGGCACTGTTTTAGAGGACTGTGTGAGGCCAGCCACCCTGCCAGGGAGAGCTCAGTATGTTTACAGGGCATGCAGGGCTGGGGGCTGTGGTGTGAGAACTGAACCGGGGTGGCAATTCATGGAGCAGGAGTCAGGGGGATGAGAGGACCAATGGTGTTCTCAGGGACACGGTCTCCTAAAGCTGCTATGAAAAATTCCATTGTCCAGATAAAGCCTGAGAAAATAAGACACCTGCAGTTGGACTGTCGATTTTAATACATATTAGCAAACAAAGCGCTCCCAGGGGCCCTGCAAGAAAACAAGCTGAAGGGCCTTCTCTGTCATTGCCCTGCTGTCCCCTTACCATGGGTGACCACAGATTGGCACAAGGGTTGGGGAAGAGGCTGGCAGGCTACTAGTGACATCCTACAGAGAAACCACTTACTGGGATTTGTAACCATAGAATAAACAGTATAATACATAGATATGAGGTGGTCTATAAAGTCCCCTGGAAAACTCTTAAGGAAAAGACAGAAAAGAAAGAAAAATTACAGATCAGGACAGAAGGACTCAAGAAACTGTTCTGATCATTCCTGACTGGGGAATATCTATCATATTCCAGCAAAAGAAGAAATTGATATTCAAAGAAAAGTTCACACCTAATATTTAAAATAGCTATAATTATTCCATTAAACATATGATGATTAACATAATCATGTTCCATAGAGAAAAATACTTTCAAGTAGTAACTCCTAGGTTTTTTATTCCAGCTTTGTTGATGTAAAATTGACTATTAAAAAGTGTATATATGTAAAATGTACAAGATGACATGTTAATATACATAGACACTGTGAAATGATTACCACCATCAAGCTAATGGACATACCCGTCACCTCACATGGTGACCTTGTGTGTGTGGGTGTGGTAAGAACATTTAAGATCTATTCTCAGAAAATTCCAGTATAAAGCATAATATTGTTAGCTATAAGCGCTACAAGTGGGATCATGTGGTATTTGTATTTCTGTATTTGGTTTATTTCACTTAACATAATGTCTTCCAAGTGGATCCATGTTGTCACAAATGCCAGGATTTCCTTCTTTTTTAGGGCTGAATACTATTCCATCATGGATGGATGGATGGATGGACAGAGATGGATGGACGGTCAGATAAATAGAAAGATAGATAGATAGATAGACAGATAGATAGATAGATAGATACCATCTCAAGAAACCACTTTCTTTGCTCATTTATAAGAAGCAACTCCTCATCCATTCAAGTTTGATCATGAGATTGCAGAAATTCAGTCACATATTCAGGCTCCACTTCTAATTCTCCTGCTATTTCCATCACATCTGCAGTTACTTCCCTTAATGACGTCTTGAACCCCTCAAAGTCATCCACAAGGGTTGGAATCAACTTCTTCCAAACTCCTGTTTATGTTGCTATTTTGACCTCCTCCCATGAATCACAAATGCTCTTAATGGCATCTAGTATGAGAATCATTTCCAGCTTTTCCATTTACTTTTCCCCAGTCCATCAGAGGAATGACTACCTATGGCTGCTGTAGCTTTACAAGTTGTATTTCTTTAATAATATGATGGGAAAGTCAAAATTACTGCTTGATCCATGGCTGCAGACTGGATATTGTGTCAGCAGGCATGAAGACAACATTCACCTCCTTGTACATCTCCATAAGAGCTCTTGAGTGACCAGGTGAATTGTCAATGAGCAGTAATATTTTCAAAGGAATCTTTTTTTTTCTGAGCAGTACGTCTCAACAGTGGGATTGAAATATTCAGTAAACCATGCTACAGACACACGTGCTGTCATCCAGGCTTTGTTCCTTTCATAGAGCACAGATAGAGTAGATTTAGCATCGTTCTTGAAGGCCCTAGGATGTTTTTGGAATGGTCAATGAGCATTGGCTTCAACTTAAAGTCACCAGCTACATTAGCCCCAGTCAAGAGAGTCATCCTGTCCTTTGAAGCTTTGAAACCAGGCATTGACTTCTCTCTAGCTATGAAAGCCCTAGATGGCATCTTCTTCCAACAGAAGACTGTTTTGTCCACATTAAAAGTCTGTTGTTTAGTGTAGATGCCTTCATCAATTATCTTAGCTAGATCTTCTGGATAACTTGGTGCAGCTTCTCCATCAGCACTTGCTGCTTCACTTTGCACTTTTATGTTATGGCGCTGGCTTCTTCCCTTAAGTTTTATAAACCATCTTTTACTAATTTCAAACTTCTGCAACAGCTTTCTTACCTCTCACAGCCTTTGTAGAATTAAATAGACTTAGAGTCTTGCTTTGGATTAGGCTTTGGCTTAAGGAAATGTTGCAAATGCTTTGATCTTCTATACAGCCCGCTAAAACGTTCATATCAGCACTAATGTTATTTCACTTTCTGATCATTTGTGTTCACTGAAGTAGCACTTTTAATTTCCTTGAAGAACTTTTCCTTTGCATTAACAACTTGATGAACTGTTCAGTGCAAAAGGCTTGGCTTTCGGCCTCTCTTGGCTTTTGATGCTCCTTCTGCACTGAGCTTAGTCATTCCTAGCTTTTGATTTAAAGTGAGAGACGCGTGACTCTTTCCTTCACTCGAACACTGAGAGGCCATTGTAGAGTTATTAGTTGGGCTAATTTCAATATTGTGGTGTCTCAGGGAATAGGGAGGTCTGAGGAGACAGAGATGGAGGAATGTTGTGGTCTTATATGGGCACGATTCTTGGCACCACAAAATAATTACAAGAGTAACGTCAAAGATCACCTATCATAGTAATAATAATGAGGAAAAAGCTTGAAATATTATGAGAATTACCAAAATGTGATATTGAGACATGAAGGGAGCACATGCTGTTGAATAAATGGTGCTGAGAGACTTGCTTAATGCAGGGTTGCCACAACCTTCCATTTAAAAAAAAATGCAACATCTGTGAAGTGCAATAAAACATAGTATGCCTGCAGCATTTCATCTCTATAATAGTTTGCTATAGTTTACTGAGTTTTGGCTCTTCCATTTTCTTTAGACAGAAGTAAAGCTAATTTTCCATAATGCACAATTTAATGTTGCTCTGTGTTGCTTTGCTTGGTGGTGTGTGGGTAGAAAGGGGCCCAGTGTCGGGAAGGATGAGTGAGGATTCAGGGACAACCCACAGAGAGCACGGGAGCCTGCAGCAGTAGCAGCACTCTGTGTTTAAAGACAATTTCAACCCACTTTTAACAGGATGGTGTCATGGGGCAACCTTCATACAACAATTATTTATTGAGCAGCCACTGTGTTCTTGGCACTATTTAAGGCCCTAGAGGTAAGCTAGTATACAAAACAAAACACACAGCAGCTGACATTCTGGAAGTTGGATTTAATGTAAATGAAGTAGTTATAATTTTAAAAATCTGAACTTAGTAGCAGATTCAGCATTAGAAAGCAGAATCCACACCAGACCACGATGAAGCATAGAGACTTGAAAATTGGGAAAATAGAGTGAAAGAGTCAGCTCTGAAGTTTTTGCAAAAGCCTGCTGGGAATGGGTTACACTTCCAGGCTCAGGGCGGACTTGTGATGGCAGATGACACAGAGCTCTTACACTCACCAAATCTTCTTTCCTCTTTCTCTCTTTAACTGAATTTTTCAAATTTATGTGTGTATATATATATACACACATAAATACATTATATATATACATAAATACATTTTATATATATATATAATCTTCACTGTGAGATCCCATAGCACCTTCTGTATTTGTGGAGTAACAAATATTCTAGAAAAGCTTTTATACATAAAAGAGACATTTTGCCCCAAAAGATGTTTTCAAAGACTATAATAATTAATCATCCTCATTTTGGTTTTTAATTTGATAGTGAAAACAGGACGTTTCAAATTACAAAATTGCCTTTACATCTCATTGACAAACCCTTCCTTTTGTTTAAATTAATAGCAGTTAACAGTATAGAACCTCTCCACTGGCTGGCTGCTATATATAAAGACCCAAGATGAGTCTTATATAAAGATAAAACTAGTAAAGAATAAGAACTGTGATAAATATATACCATAGAAAATCTCCATTTTAGGGAAAACTGAAAGGGAAATACCTATGAATTATGAAGCATTTATAAATTCAGGAAAATTCTGATTTAATTACATGGGATATACATACAATCAAATGAGCAGGCAACTGCTGAGACTTGATGTGTTAATTTACTTAAGCCAGAAGGGCTCCTTTATGAAAAATATAACCACGCCAAATATAAAAATATAATATGATTTTATTGTCTAGTTTTACAAATTTAAAAATGCACATGTATTTTCTTATTTTACCTCAAAATAGGTCTGCAAAAAATTTATAACAGATACGAAGTTTCTTAGACTTATTTTTGCTCAGTGTAAAAGGATATGCCCCAAATTAATTGGGCATACTACTTACTTGTCTAGGATGGAATTTTGAACATCATTCTGCTAATTCTGGCTCCAAAACTTCTTGCACCACAGTTGACCACCCAGTTTTGTACAGATAACATAAAGAATACGAGAGCGAGAAATATAAAGTAAAACCTTTGTGTGGAAAAAGTAAATTTATGTTATAGAGTTTGGTCAGGAATACTTCCTATTAAAAACCACTCCTTAGTAAACTCACTTGTATCCCATCCTTATTTAAATCAGCAAACAACTTAAAGGATATTAGAATATTAAATTAGAAGAGAAATAGGTGAGGTGAATAAATACCTTTCCCTCTTTCAAAATCTCTAATGCATATTATAACTGAATAATAATTATAATTTTACTGTTTTCCAAAATCTGAAAAAGCTGAATATAGTAAATAATGTGTGAAAATAAAAGAGTCCCTGAGCAGATATGAATAAAAATTAGAATTGTTAACTATTGGTGTTAAATTTTAAATATACTTGAATTTATTTTGAATTTAGCCTAGAACACAGGAAAAAAGAAAGGTATTTCTACCCATAAAATTAAGTTCTTGTAGTATAGTTTGAAGTCAGCTAGCGTCATGCCTCCAGCTTTGTTCTTTTGGCTTAGGATTGACTTGGCAATGCGGGCTCTTTTTGGTTCCATATGAACTTTAAAGTAGTTTTTTCCAATTCTGTGAAGAAAGTCATTGGTAGCTTGATGGGGATGGCATTGAATCTATAAATTATCTTGGGCAGTATGGCCATTTTCATGATATGGATTCTTCCTATCCATGAGCATGGAATGTTCTTCCATTTGTTTGTGTCTGCTTTTATTTCGTTGAGCAGTGGTTTGTAGTTCTCCTTGAAGAGCTCCTTCACATCCCTTGTAAGTTGGATTCCCAGGTATTTTATTCTCTTCGAAGCAATTGTGAATGGGAGTTCACTCATGATTAGGTTCTCTGTTTGCCTGTTATTGGTGTATAAGAATGCTTGTGATAGAGCCCTCAGAAATAATACCACACATCTACAACTATCTGATCTTTGACAAACCTGACAAAAACAAGAAATGGGGAAAGGATTCCTTATTTAACAAATGGTGCTGGGAAAACTGGCTAGCCATATGTAGAAAGCTGAAACTGGATCCCTTCCTTACACTTTATACAAAAATTAATTCAAGATGGATTAAAGACTTAAATGTTAGACCTAAAACCATAAAAACCCTGTAAGAAAACCTAGGCAATACCATTCAGGACATAGGCATGGGCAAGGACTTCATGTCTAAAACACCAAAAGCAACGGCAACAAAAGCCAAAATTGACAAATGGGATCTAATTAAACTCAAGAGCTTCTGCACAGCAAAAGAAACCACCATCAGAGTGAACAGGCAACCCACAGAATGGGAGAAAATTTTTGCAATCTACCCATCTGACAAAGGGCTAATATCCAGAATCTACACAGAACTCAAACAAATTTACAAGAAAAAAACAAACAACCCCATCAAAAAGTGGGAAAAGGATATGAACAGACACTTCTCAAAAGAAGACATTTATGCAGCCAACAGACACATGAAAAAATGCTCATCATCACTGGCCATCAGAGAAATCCAAATCAAAACCATAATGAAATATCATCTCACACCAGTCAGAATGGCGATCATTAAAAAGTCAGGAAACAACAGGTGCTGGAGAGGCTGTGGAGAAATAGGAACACTTTTACACTGTTGGTGGGACTGTAAACTAGTTCAACCATTGTGGAAGTCAGCGTGGCAATTCCTCAGGGATCTAGAACTAGAAATACCATTTGACCCAGCCATCCCATTACTGAGTATATACCCAAAGGACTATAAATCACGCTGCTATAAAGACACATGCAGACGTATGTTTACTGCGGCACTACTTACAATAGCAAAGACTTGGAACCAACCCAAATGTCCAACAATGATAGACTGGATTAAGAAAATGTGGCACATATACACCATGGAATACTATGCAGCCATAAAAAATGATGAGTTCATGTCCTTTGTAGGGACATGGATGAAACTGGAAACCATCATTCTCACCAAACTATCACAAGGACAAAAAACCAAACATTGCATGTTCTCACTCATAGGTGGGAACCGAACAATGAGAACACTTGGACACAGGAAGGGGAACATTACACACCAGGGCCTGTTGTGGGGTGGCGGAAGCGGGGAGGGATAGCTTTAGGAGATATACCTAATGTAAATGATGAGTTAATGGGTGCAGCACACCAACATGGCACATGTATACATATGTAACAAACCTGCACGTTGTGCACATGTACCCTAGAACTTAAAGTATAATAAATACATATATAAAATTAAGTTATCCAAGCTATAAGTATAACTCAGCAAAAAAGGCTTGATAATTGTTAGACTATTTTTAAAATATACTGATCCATTTTGTTGCCATTTTTTTCTGAACCCAAAAAAAAAAAGCCTATCAACATAAATATTAGAAGTGGAAGAGAATATTATTTAATAAATTTATCTTGCAGACATACCAAAAATGTTACATTAAGAAACTTGAAGAAAATACAAAAAGCACAAAAGAACCAAAGACAAAGCAAAGCACCTTTATTAATAAAAGATGAAGAGTACGAGTTGGTTGATTTGCTAATGTTTATGAGTAGAAATTGCTGAACAAAATAGTACAAAGTATAGCAGCTAGGAAAACAGACAAGAAATAATATGTAATCAAAAGTCCAATAAATCAGAAAAAAAATAGATGAAGTAAACAGTTTCCAAATTATTTCTCAATAGAAAAGTGCAACATCAGGCTTTGGAAAGGTACATTTTAGGATGAAAAAGTTATTATTTCATATTTGGCTCAATTTTGTGCTTTCTTGAAATAACTTAATACGTGTATAACGACTTACTATTTTCACTAAGATTTTGCTCAAATTTTTATAATTTACTTGAGATAAATTTGTTTAGGACTCTTAGCTCAAAATACCATGAATATATTAATAATGCCATATTACTCAGCCTTTGCATTGAGATGTTAATGACATACAGATATGTTAAAATTTTGGTAATATTCAGGCGGTAAACCAATTGGTACCCAATTTTTGGCCCAGATGTGTATGTTTGGGTTTCTACCCATTTATTTCATCCACCAAGAATGTATTGTGTGTCTCTGATATGCCACACAGGGGCACAATATAAACTGTACTGTCGGATGAAACATGATTATAAACAAAATCAAACCAAACAGGGTAAGTAGATACAGACTGATGAGGGTTACAGGAGCATTTTAAATAGAGGTTGGAAACCTGAAAGAAGTAAAGGATGGGGTGTCGCAGGTGTTCTGGTGGTTGGAGAGATGGGAAGAAGGAGGTTATCAGGTCATGGGCGTGGAGCCCTCAGGATGGGGTTTGTGCCCTTTTAAAAGAGGCCCCAGAGAGAGCTATCACCCCTTCCCACACAGCCAGAAGGCGCTGGCCATGAACCAGGACACTGTCTTCAGCAGACACCATGTCTGCCACGCTTCGATCTAAGACTTCGCCCTCTGGAACTGTAAGGAGTAAATCTCAGCTGTTTATGAGCCACCAGCCTATAGTATTCTGTTAGCAGCCTGGATGGATTATGATAAGATGTGATTTTGGTTTTATTTTTCTCTGTTTTTAGAACATTATGAGAGACAGGTGACTTCATTATGCCATATGCACATATGTGGGTTTTTGTGTTGTATTTTATATATACATATATAATTTTAATTTTGGATACATGAATTCTAATATATACACAAATATTGATATCAGTGATTTTCAAATTTATCCTACCCAATTCATCCTTTTTATATGAAATGTTTTATCAGCCCTCCTCTTTGTCCTCTGTTGAAATTCACAGACAATATAGGTGACCTAGGCATATCATAAAAAAGTAAAATCAATAAAATTTATAAATATAATATACATAAAAATTTTTAAAAATAGGACAGTTTACAGCAGAATGGGCATGCATTGCCCTCTAATTGACCACTGTGTTCTACACTGAAAACAATGAAATTGTTGGGTGCTTGCAGCTTTGTGAGGAACTGTTATGAACGCTGCCTATAGAAACACAAATGGGAATTGCTTCGATAACAAATAAAATGCCATCATGTCATTGAAACTGGAGGTATTTTTTTCAAGAAAAAGGAACTTGTGCTAAAGTTCACAATCAAAGATTGTGCAGCGTTTTCTCAACTTATTTTTGTGCAAAAACCATGTAAAAATTATTTATCTCATATAAAAAAGAAGTGGAGTCATATTCTGGACTCAGGTAGTTACAAGAAGGTTTTCTCATCTGCAGAAGGATTCAGAAGTTTTGTAGTCACGGGATGTGGTCCTGCACCGAAAACCCACTCATCCAGGGGTGTGGAGCATCCCAGCATCGCTGTTCCTGACACTGTAAAGAACAAAACTGCCCATGAATTTCCCAAGCTTACAGGGCAGGTGAGTCATCATTAAAAACCACCAATTTAGGTAAAAATAATGTATTCTTTTGAATTATGTGTCTCTGTGCGAACGTGTCTGTGTGTGTGGTGTGTGTGAGTGTGTAGGTATGGGGCTTGGGTGTGTCATCTGTGTATATTTATGTGTGTCTGTATGTGTAGTGTGTGTGTGTAGGGCATACATGTGTATATATGTAGATGTGTGTGTGTCTGTGAAAGGGTTGTGTATATGTGGGAGGTGTGTATGTGTGTAGTGTGAGCATGTGTGTAGGGTGTGTATGTGTGTATATGTAGAGGTGTGTGTGTATGTCTGTGAGAGGGGTGTGTGTGTATATAGTGTGTACATGTGTGTAGGGTGTGCATGTGTGTATATGTAGGGTCTCTTTGTGTCTGTGAGAGGTGTGTGTGTTTATATGTGGGGAGTGTGCATGCTTGCATTGGTAAGACACTTTACTAGTTTCATCAATGTTGAGGGGACCAAGATTACTCCTGCTCATGTTCTTTGCCCAACCTGGAAATCCTTGTGGAAAGCCCATTGCCTTCCTTAATTCTATTAAACTTCCGTCTGTCTTGTGATGCTTTTCAATTCTCATGCATTCCGGAAAGTCAGTCCTGATTCTTCTGATCCAAACATTTATTTCTTCTCTTCATTCTCTGGAAACTTAGACTTTACATCTACTGTTTAGCCATCAACATATGTCTTCTTTTTCCAAGTAGATTGTTGGCTTTCTGAGGGCAAGGGCTGACTGTTTCTGTCATCCCCCAGGCTGTCACCTGTAATGGCAGGTGGAGGTGGAGGCTTCCTGTTTGTCATCATTGAGTGCTTTCCTCGCACATGCAGCTCATCTCAGATTTGGCTTTATGTTGAATATTATCTCACGGGATGTGTGCATTGTCCATTTTCACAGCCAGCAGATTTGAAAAGAGGAAATAAATAGCACTGATTAAAAAGTATGAAAGTCATGGATACCTTTTTATTTTTTCAGATCAATAACAATGTAGCTCAGCGGTGCAACAGATTCAAGAAGCAATTAGATTCAACTGCTTCAGTATGATTTATGTGCATCATTAAAGGTCTATAAGAATTCATTAAGAAGTTACATAAATTGCCTTTATTCCTTACATCTGGGCTTCTTTCTTACACATACAGACACATACTTATGGAAGAAAATAAAGGCTTTCCATCACATTTTCTAACTGTAATCAAAATAAGTGGTTAGATGCCTGCTGATATAAAGGTCCTATTTTTTTTCTAAGTTAACATGGAAAATTGATCATTTCTTTTTCATTTATGCATTACATTTTTATTAAAAATTTATTATGATATCATAGTTTGACTCTTGAAGGATGAAGTCCTTGCTACTCACTAAAGGTGGTCAACTATCACAGCATTTTCTGAAATAATAAATTGGACATTGGAGTGAAAAGATTAGTCATATCTGTCACTTATTGAGACAAAAGGCTCTTGACAGCCTCAGAAAACTCACCCTCTTTCGCTTAACAAAGGAAACCCACAGTTGCAGCACTCCTGCATTTTGAAATTAACACAAATAAGTGCAGCAATCTAAATACCACCTGCGATGTTCCCCCACTGTATGTCCACACCCTTTGCTGCTTGTGAGTCTGCGTCCCCCCGGCAGACCCATAAGTGCATGGAGAACTTGTCAATGTGTAGAAAGTGCTTTCCTATAATATCCTTGCTATTTATGATATTTCTTGCATTTACTTTTTCTCCATAAACCAGTTAATGTCCTTTGTTAGTGGGACATCACCTCAACACAAGCTCAACCCTTGCAGGTATTAAAAATTCCCCCGTGCCACATTGAACTCAGCACAAAAGTCCTGAAACAAGCAGTAAATATAGTTGTGATAACTTTCACTCTAGGGTTTTGCATAAATAGATTTTGAAAGTCTTGGGCTACACAGAATGTTCTGTAATTCTAAACTTCCTATCTGAATGCATTTTGATTTAATGCAGTCAAGTGTACCAGCCTCAGATGCAAAGACCTAGTGACTAAAGACATTAATGCTAATCTGAAGCAAAGACAAGAGCAGAGGAGCAGATTTTGAAAAAGGCAAAAATGAAAGGGGAAAGGTAATGCAGATGAGGAGAAAAAAGGAATCAAAAAGAGAATAAATAGCTGTGCATATGCTTATCTGTGTGCGCACTTGTGCACATACACAAGACCACAAAAGCCATGTTATAGTTATAGCCTCTTATTAGAAAAACAGGGATACATTTTCATTTAATTCTAATATCTACTGTAAAATAAAATGTGAAACATTGCATAATTCAGCAAGAAAATTAGAATTCAGCCTAGTTTCTATAAATTAAGGGGTAGAG
The DNA here is from genome assembly GCF_028885655.2 of Pongo abelii. NCBI lineage: Eukaryota > Metazoa > Chordata > Mammalia > Primates > Hominidae > Pongo > Pongo abelii. The sequence goes on along the minus strand of NC_071992.2, from coordinate 2,153,909 downwards.
TTTAGTCTTCCTTTCAAAAGCCAGACCACACCAGCACAAAGAAGACAGACAACTCGCTCAGCGCTTCTGGCATGACTCTGGCATTGGAAATCCGGATGAAAGATTTCTTGTCACTGACATAATTGCATTATTCAAGCTTTACGGTAAAGTCAGGCTTAGGTTAATAACATCAATCTCCCCTTTATTTCCCTAGATCTTACATATAATTCCTAGGGTGCATAGACGTGTGAGGATGATAAACCAAAAGGGTTCCTAAAAGCACTTGAACCTCTGTGTTTATCCTGTGAAATCAGTGAAGAGTTTGTCCCACCATATTAAGCCATATTTGAATTTTTCTAGACTATTCCATGGCCTGGCTCACTCATCAGATACTGGTTTCATTTTAAAAAGAAAGATAATCTTACGACGGTGCATTCATACCCAAAATAGAGCCTGGGTGAGCCAGGCTGTCATACGGGAAAGAAAGAAATAGAAAGCCAGCCATGCCTCTGATGCTGTTTCCAGAAAGAGGTATTGGCATTGGTGAGAGTTGATGGTTCTTTAGAAACTCAGAGGTAGCCCCATTCAAGGTCTCCAGGATCAGCCACTGGGGGATGGGGGGTCCTGCATTTGGGTTATCAGGAGCCCTGCAGGTGATTCTCATGTGCCCTGAAATCCCAGAATCAGAGAACCACTGCTCTAAGATCCTGCCCCAGGCTCAGGGCCCACGGGAGGATGCTATGGTTCTTGCCGCAGCTTGCTCACCCAGGTGACCGAATCACTCAGCCAGCTCTGACTTACCACCCCCAGCCCGTCTGTAGGACTTGGCCTGGAACAGCACACATCCACCTTGCTGGAGGGATGCAGAGCCTGCAGTCAGGCACACGGAGGTGCTGAAGGTGTCTGGCTTGCTGTGTGGGCCAGGCATAGTGGATAGTCACACTATCAGACCATCAGAGAGTGAGGCTGTCCTTTGCACAGACATGAATATCGTCACGTGTCCCTGCAGGAAGAGAGTTTTCTGCACGCTGCCTTAGTATTGGCTTCATATACATAGGGGAAAATTCTATTTAAAATGCTTCTGGTCAATGATTTAAGCTCAGCTTGCCTGGAGTGTAATTTACCAGAAAAAAAAAATGGACTTCATTAAAATTAGAGACCTCTGCTCTGCAAAAGACACTGTTGATACAATAAGAAGACAAGCCAGAGGCTAGGAGCAAGTGTTTTTAAAAGGCATGTCTGATAAAAGACTGATACCCAAAATATACAAAGAATCCTCAAAACTCAGAAATAAGAAAATAACCCAATTAAAAAATAGACAAACAATCTGTACATATCACCAAAAAAAAATATGCTGATGGGAACTAAGTAAATGAAAGAGACTTTAGAAAAGCTCAAGTTAAAATAATGAGATACTGAACACACCTACTAGAATGGCTAAAATCCAAAGCACTGACAATACCAAATGCTGGTGAGGATGTGGAGCAACAGGAACTCTCATTCATGGCTGGTGGGAAGGCAAAATAGCACAGTGGCTTTGGAACACAGTTTGACAATTTCTTACAAAACTAAACATATTATATGATCCAGCAGTCATAGTCCTAGATATCTACTTAAATAAGCTAAAAACTTATGTCCACACAAAAACCTTCACATGGATGTTTATGGTAGCTTTCTTCATAATTGGCAAGAGTTGGAAGCAACGAAGATTTCTTTAATAGGTGAATGAATAAACAAGCTGTGGTACACTCGTGCAATGGAATGTTATTCAGTGATATAAAGAAGGGAGGCGAGGGGCCGTGGCTCACATTTGTAATCTTAACACTTTAGAAAACCAAGGCTGGAGGACTGTTTGAGGCCAGGAGTTCAAGACCAGCCTGGGCAACATAGTGAGATCCTGTTTCAAAACCAAAAAAGTGAGCCAGGCATGGTAATGCACACCTGTAGTACTAGCTACTCAGGAGGCTGAGGCAGGAGGATTGTTGGAGCAGAGTTCAAGGTTACAGTGAGCTATGACCATGCCACTGCATCTCAGCCTGGGTGCCAGAGCAAGACTTTGTCTCTAAAACAGGAAAAAAGAGAAAGAAAGGCAAACAAATGAGCTATCATGGCCACAAAAAGGCAAGTAGGAACCTTGAATGTTGATATGGTTTGGCTGTGGCCTCACCCAAATCTCATCTTGAATTGTAGTTCTCATAATCCCCACATGTCATGTGAGGGGCCCGGTGGGAGGTAATTTAATCATGGGGGCAGTTACCCCCATGCTGCTGTTCTTGTGATAGTGAGTGAGTTCTCACGCGATCTGATGGTTTTATAAGGGACTTTTCCCCATTGCTCAGAACTTCTCCTTTCTGTCACCATGTGAAGAGGACATGTTTACTTCCGCTTTCACCATGATTGTAAGTTTCCTGAGGCCTCCCCAGCCCACAGAACTGTGAGTCCATTAAACTGCTTTCCTTTGTAAATTACCCAGTCTCATGTATGTCTTTATTAGCAGCATGAGAATGAACTAATACAAATGCACACTACTAAGTGAAAGAAGCCCATCTGAAAAGGCTACATACTGTGTGAGTCCAACTCTACAACATTTCTTGGAAAGGAAAACCATGAATACAGTGAAAAGATTGGGGGTTACTGGAGTTTGCAGGAAGAGAGGGATGAACAGGCAGAGCACAGAGGATTTTTCAGGCCGTGAAACTACCGTGTATGATACCATAGTGGTGGGTACATGTCATTATACATTTGTTAAAACTCCTAGAGTCCTACAACACCAAAAGTGAACCCTAAAGCAAACCGAGGACTTTAATTACTAAAATGTATCATGCTAGTTCATCAGTTGTAACAAATGCACCTCACTAGTGCAGGATTTTGACACAGGGGAGACCTAGGGGTGGTGTCAGAGGATACAAGGGACTCTGTACTTTCTGTTTAATTTTTCTGTAAACCTAAAACTGCTCAAAAAAGAAAGTCTATTAATTTTTAAAAAGATATGAAACTCTTTTATCTCTTCAAAAGATTTTTTTTCTAAAATAAGATACTCTTGGTATATGTTATAAACTTAAAACCATTACATAAATATTTTAAACTTCTGTGACCAAATTTCTTTTCAAGTAGATACAAAGATCTACTTTCTTTGAGGCACACTTATTCCTTCTTTGTGAAACCACTATGGTTTAAAATCTTAAACACATAAACTTTAACTCATCTACAAGTCTACATTTATGAACTGCGTAGGAAATGACCCTTAGGAAGAATGAGTGGAGTTGAAGGGTTAATGACACATCATGTAACACACGCATCTATAATAAAACAGGTGAAAAAGACCCATTCTCCTATATGATTGTAGACATTTTAAATATGTTACAGAAGATTGATTTATGATTGAGAATTTGAAAAACATGGTGTTATCATCAGACTAATAAATCAAATATTAAATGAGAGAAATCTGCATTGATATTAAATCTACAATGGAAGGCAATTTCACACAAAATATCTCATTGTCTCTCTTTATTTCATTGCTCATTATGCTAATGTCCACATGTGTGGGAGGGTGGTTGAGACTCTGGACCTTGGAGGGGAATATTGAAGCTTCCGTGTGTGTGTGTGTGTGTGTGTGTGTGTGTGTTTCCATTCATATCTAAGTCTTACAGGATTCCAAAAATGTAAATTCAAGGTGGAAGTCAGGTTTAAATTCTGCTTATGAAGAAATTCTTGGTTTGGGAATCAGACTTTGCATTTTCTTACTAATTCCTTAGAAATATATTATGCACAAACTGGGGATAAAAAGTCTCCTTTTGCTTTAAAAATGATCATGACATGCATTTTTGATACCACAGCAAGCTGGATCCCTGGGCCATACCTCCTCATGGAATCAACCTCAAATCCAGACAAAATTCAATAATTTCTTAAACGCAACCGTGAGCTGGCAATTAGTAAGGAATTCTTACCCTTAGGGTAAGAGAAAGCCGCAAGTAGACCACTGAAGTTGTCTTTCCCCCCAAGGGAAAATGTGAGTGTTGGTTCTCACAGTCTCCTGGGTCTGAAACCAGAACCCACTCAGTAAGGGAAATCCAACTGGAGATTTTCTCCCTGGCTGCAAAGTTGAGCCTCAAAAAGCTGCACCCCCAGTCTGGGGTAAATCAGAAATGAATCCATTCGCCGTTAGTAGCAGTGTCACCAGGAAATGCAGCATCTCCAACTCCAGTGTTGAGGGGGCATGGTCAGGAGAATATGAAGCACGGGAAAGTCCGAAGCCAGTTTGGAACCTGACTTCAAGTCGAAAACTTACAGTCAAGCTCCAGGCACCTGAGAGAAGCAAACCCTTACCCCTGCAAACATGCCTGAAGCCCTCAGCTTCTTCAGAGGCCTGAATCAATTCCCACAAACAAGGTTCCAAGGTACTGAGCAATTCTTAGTCAAATACTGTTGAAATAATGGTAAAAGGAGGAAAACTAATAGGATTGAAATAGTTAAATCATTTTATTCAGGAGTTCCAGAATCACTGAAAAATCTGAGAGGTGAGTTTAGGCTGATCATGCCTTTGCAAAATGTCTGTCAATGACCTGGAATGCATTTTCCCAGCACACTTTCTTCATAAAGCCTTCAGGCATCCCTCCCATTCGCACGGATTGAGTCTTCTCTGAGCTCCTCTTTTCACTTATTTATAGATCTACCGATTCACTTATCACCTCACTGGATATTTATTGAATGCCTGTGTCACCGGGCACCTCTATTCCAAGCACCATCCGGGCCTCCTTCACTTCACCATCACACCATGTGCTTATTTCCACCCCTTTCTCAACAAAATTCCAAGGAAGTTGTCTACTCGTACTTTTATGTGTTGACTTATGTTTCTCCATTCAGTGAGCACTGTAGATTCATGTGGGCAGAGAAAAGGATTCTCATCTCAAGAAGATTTAAGATTTGAAAATTTAAGAGTACATAATTGACAAACTGAAATTAAATGAAATAAAGACAAAAACGATAATGAAATGGATTGGTAACTAACCATGGTTCTTACTCTGCAGTTCCTGATTCAGGAAAACACTTACCTAGAAGAATGAGTTACCATAAGGAGGCAGCAGTCATGAATGAATTCCATTACATGCTTGAGTGCACGGCACTGCATTGCTTATTTTCTAGGCAAATTGTGTCACCTCTCACAGGACTGCTATGAGGTGCACCTGCCCCAGGGAAGGGCGTGCCTATAGCTTTGCTGACACAGATATGTGAAGTAACCAGGATCCCTCTTTCCAATTCACCAATGAGGTGCTTCATCTGGAATCTTGGAGGCATATATCTCAATCTGTCTTTGGACGAATATCTCTCTCTGTTACAGCCCAACTGCATGGGCAAATCAGCAGTCCACCTTGTGCTCCTGCTGATGCCAATGAGAAGTTCATGATGTTCTATTAATATCTGTATCAGGGTGTCCTCTTTTGATCCTCCCATGTAATGTCTCATGTTAGTCTAGTTATCCTGAACCTATGACTGACATGTGTCAATGGGCTGGAAAACACACTCTGCTGCAGACCAGATTCTTGCAGGGGGGCTCCTGAGGCATCAGAAAATTTGAGAAATGTACAAAACCATCTGGAGAAGTTGAAGATGATCACCACCAATGGGTAAGTCCAGCAAACTAGAATCTTCATAGATGTACTGACATATTTTACACAGTAAAATCCTTAAAATCCTTGAATAATTCAATTGCTGAACATAACCCCCTAATTAAATCACATACTACAGTATATTTAACTGGATCTATTATGTCATTACACAAATTGCATAATATTCAAAATTACGATTATACTCTGTATAGAACTTAAAAGAATTTTTGTATAAAACTGTGACTATATGCATTTTGTCACTCTAAGGGCCACTATCATTTATAATCTCCACAATGGCGAAGGGTTCTTTGATAGGGAAGCTTGTACTAAGGACAATAGTTATTTAGTTATTTTGTGATGTCAAAATTACTGTTGGAAAAACCATCTTAACCTGCTACTCCAGTGCTCAAACCACAGTGGAGCCTTTATGTAGCACATTCATGCAGCTGCCAGCCACGGCTGCAGTGCTAAAGAAGAGGACTATACACCCCTGCCACCAGGTTTAAGGTTTTCCTTGCCAAGATCTACCGCAGGGCTGCAAGGAGGCCACATGACTTGTCAGGTGCGTTCCAGGGTTCAGGGGGCCTTCGTGGCCTTGACTTCTTCTAAATGGAGACACAGGAAAAAGCCTCCAGATGTTATTCTGGCAGGTTCTGGACTCGCTTCTGAACAGTGAGCCGTGAGTTGTCAAGTAACAAAAACCTCTGCCAGCTTTGCCGGCCAGTTTCCTCTTAAGGCCCACCTGGGACAGGAGAGGCAGGATGGGCTCCTCCTGCTGTGAATTAGAAGTATACGAGATTACATGTGTCTTGCAGTTGTCTACCCACTTCTTGACACCTGCTTCTGGACTCTACATCTAAAAAACGCCTGCCAGGTGCAGAGGCTCACTCCTGTAATCCGAGCAGTTTGGGAGACTGAGATGGGAGGATCACCTGAGGTCAGGAGTTCGAGACCAGCCTGGGCAACATGGCGAAACCCCATCTCCACCAAAAATACAAAAATTAGCTGGGCTTGGTGGCAAATGCCTGTAATCCCAGCTAATCGGGAGGCTGAGGCAGGAGAATCACTTGAACCTAGGAGGCAGAGGTTGCAATGAGCCAAGATCACACCACTGCACTTCAGCCTGGACAACAGAGCAAGAATCCATCTCAAAATAAATAATAAATAAAAATTAAAATTAAAAAATATTTAAAAAATTAAAAAACCCAGCCCATATGTGCCTGCTTTAGGACTTGGCTTTCTGAGCACAGTGTTTCTGTGTCTTACATGGTGCATGTCTGCATTTGCTGTGAATCTTGCAGGCAGCCAGTTCTGCCACTCTTTCCTTGCCTCGGCTACCAGCTCCCCACTTCATGGGCCTCCCTGACCTGCAGGCTCCCCCTGGCTGGCGTTTCTGCCTTTGCTCTGAGCTGCTTCTTCTGCAGCAACCTTCAGGACAGCACCTGTCATGAAGGATACGTCTTCATATGGCCCTTTCTAGTTCTTCCACCTCAAGAGTAAGTGCCGAATGCCACAGAGGACACCCAAGACCACACATATAGAAATAATTAGTATGTTTAGAAAATAGACTATAAACTGCTCTTAAAAGTTATGTACAAAGAAATTATGAGACATGATTATGAATAGTGTTATTATTTCTATGGTTAACCACAACAAAAAGAAACAATAACTTCTGCTAGGATAAACCAAACGATATTAAATTCCAAATCATAATCAGCTTGGGAAATAATTTTCTTAACTTTCTGGATCACAGACATTCCTCTGAATTCAAATTTGGACAGGAACCTCAATGATGGAAAGGAATATTGAGAGCTATCCTTAGAGAGTCAAGCTACTGAGGAAAATCATAGCTGAGAATATAATGCTTGAAAATATATTCGATGGGACTATCCAAATTACTTTTAACTCAGGGATGAGTTAATATTTCTTTAGCAAAAATAATGCTTATTTTACATTTAAGAAATACATATGCTCTATTGAAGCACTGTACCAATACAGCAAGGGCAAGAACCAGAAGCTATGGCTGCAGTGTGTGGGGAACGAGCCATGAATTGGAAGCTGTGCTGCCAGGGAAGACAGACAAGGACCTGACAACAGGGTGTGCAGAAGGTGACACTGTGTGGGACCTGGGAATGGGGTGTTCACACAGGGTGACACTGTGTGGGACCTGGCAATAGGGTGTGCACATAGGGTGACAGTTTGTGGGACCTGGGAATGGGGTGTGCACACAGGGTGACAGTCTGTGGGAACTGGGAATGGGGTGTGCACACAGGGTGACAGTCTGTGGGAACTGGGAACAGGGTGCGCATGGAGGGTAACGCTGTGTGGGACTTGGGAATGGGGTGTGCACAGAGGGGGACACTGTGTAGGACCTTGGAATGGGATGTGCACAGAGAGGGAAACTGTGTGGGACCTGGGAGTGAGATGCACAGAGGGGGACACTGTGTGGGACCTGGGAGTGAGGTACACAGAGGGGGACACTGTGTGGGACCTAGGAATGGGATGTGCACAGAGGGGGACACTGTGTGGGACCTGGGAACGAGGTGCACAGAGGGGGACACTGTGTGGGACCTAGGAATGGGATGTGCACAGAGGGTGACATTGTGTGGGACCTGGGAACGAGGTGCACAGAGGGTGACATTGTGTGGGACCTGGGAGTGAGGTGCACAGAGGGGGACACTGTGTGGGACCTGGGAATGGGGTGTACACAGAGGAGGACACTGTGTGGGACCTAGGAGTGAGGTGCACAGAGGGGGACACTGTGTGGGACCTAGGAATGGGATGTGCACAGAGGGTGACACTGTGTGGGACCTGGGAACGAGGTGCACAGAGGGTGACATTGTGTGGGACCTGGGAGTGAGGTGCACAGAGGGGGACACTGTGTGGGACCTAGGAGTGAGGTGCACAGAGGGGGACACTGTGTGGGACCTGGGAATGGGGTGTGCACAGAGGGTGATGTGCGTGTGACTATGCACACATTTATATATGTAACAAACCTGCACATCCTGCACATGTACCCGAGAACTTAAAACAAAAGTTCACGGAAAAAAAAAAAAAAAACAATTCTAGATCTCAATTGGAAGGCTTCCTGTGAATACAGAGAATTTGCATCCCGCCTTCGTACCTCCGGCATGCTCCGGGATGGCATTGGAACGTTATGGGGTTTCCAATATTTCCGTCACACTGCTTGAGCTCTTTACATCACAGGTAGACGGGCTTTCCCAAACCAGATGGCCTGAACTAATTCTGCAGTCGCTCTGGTGGTATCATCTATTTTTGTTCTGTTTATCTCTCGATGAAAGTTGCTCGCCATGAAAATATTTTCTGTCATGTGAGAAAACCATAATCATTCCATGTTAAACAAGGCCTTTTAAATATCTGTAGCTTGGGAAAAACCACTCACCATATGACAGAATTTTAGAAAAATTACTTTTTAAAAAATGGCATTGAGTGTAAGTATTTTTGAAGCATATCTATCATTATCTATGATAAATTGAATTACTTTTAAGAAAATCGAATTGCACTGTCCTAATATGGCCACTCTTTAGGTTAAGTTCCTGATATTGGTGACTGGTAACCAATACACTGAGGGATTGGTTTAAGTTTAAACTAGTTTTATGCCAAAAGTACAGCTTTTGTTGCTCCAACCTGAAAATCTTTTGAAATGAGACCAGAGGATGGACTGATTTATTTCGCAGGATGTGTCCCGTTGCCATCAAAATTAAACACCAGATGATGACAAAAGTGATGGGCTATTACCGTGTGGCCAGAGGCCTGGCAGCAACTGCATGCTCAAGTGATTTATTGCAGGATAGAGGCCATGGAGTGTCACAAAAGAGCTAAAAATAAACCTGGGACTTATTATAAAGGAGGAAGAAAAAAAATTACTGACTGAAGGGGACAAAGACAGACCCATTTTTTTTCACTTTTGAGAAACCAATTATTTAACACACGTGCTGAACATAAAGTCCATTAAACAAATATGAAACCCCATCTGGGTTAGCAAAATGCAAAATGCTGTGCAGACAGAACCACGAGCCCCAGCAGCTGTGTCTCAGAGATGTGAAGCCTTGTGTTTCAGAACCAAAAGGGAATTTTGAGTGCTCTTTAAGGCCCCAATCCAAATCACATCCCTTCAAAGACCTCACTTTGTAGCTCATTTTCACTAGAATTTTTTAAAACCATTTTTGAAGGTAGATTCCTAAAGACACATTTAATCAAATTCATTCAGTGAGATGACATTTCAATGTTTTCCGCTAAGTTAGTAGTCGTGAATGATTGTCACATCTTCCCGCAAAATTGTTTGTTTCGTTGGTTTGGTGGGAATTGGCATGCATCTGTGTGACATTGGTGGGAACTGGCATACATCTGTGTGACATTGGTGGGAACTGGCATACATCTGTGTGACATTGGTGGGAATTGGCATACATCTGTGTGACATTGGTGGGAATTGGCATACATCTGTGTGACATTGGCACTCAGCATCATGGACATTCCAAGATCACACAGAAGAGCAAGAAATATCACTGCTTACCTAGGAAGTGAGATTGATGATGGCTTTCTTGATTTGCCAGGCCAGTATCACTGATATTTCCATCCCACCTGGGAAACCATGCACTGGATGATCACCCAGCTGCAAATAGGAAATTAATACTGGCCACGTGCAGTGGCTCACACCGGTAACCCCAGCACTTGGGAGGTCGAGCTGGGTGGATCACTTGAGGTCAGGAGGTCAAGGCCAGCCTGGCCAACAGGGTGAAACAGTGTCTCTAGTAAAAATACAAAAATTAGCTGGGCATGGTGGTGGGTGCCTATAATCCCAGCTACTCGGGAGGCTGAGGCAAGTGAATCACTTGAACCCGGGAGAAGGAGGCTGCAGTGAGCCAAGATCGTGCCACTGCACTCCAGCCTGGGTGACAGAGCAAGACTTCGTCTCAAAAATAAATACATAAAAATAAAAAAATAAAAAAACAGGAAAGTAATACTGTACTTTGATTTAAATAGTCCACAAGTAGTGCCTCTATCATAGGCCTTTTTCATAACATTTTATTGTTATTTATTGTGTCAGAGCCAGAGATAAACTTGACAATAAATGAAGTATACATAACCAGGTCATTGCCCTAACATCTAATGAAATTCAATGTTTATTGTAAAAGAAGAGTGATGGCTGATTCAAATAGAATCTTCCCTTGAAATAAATGAGCTTTCATAAAAGAAACAGAAAAAAAATGAATAGGATTCTTGGCAAATATTGACTTTAAAAATGCAGTATTATAATAAAAAGACTTGGATTGGATTAGATTTTCCTGCTTCATATGGAAATTTTCTTTTTATATGAATATTTCAGTGCAGCTTTCTTAAAATCTTAAATTCTACTACATAAAAGAAGAAGAAATAGAAAGGAACCACAGTGTCATTTAGCCTAGTCCTCTACTCGAGTTTAGAAACATAAAACATTCTTTTTAGAAAAAAAAAAATCAAATTCATTCTGATCAACCTGTAACAAAACTAGATCAGCCAGCTACTAAAATATCATTAAGACCTACTTTTATCCTAGATGGTCAGGGTTTGGGGTCAGTGGTGACTGATGGGGAAAGCATCTTAGCATCTTTGAGCAGGTGTCAAAGGAGGAAGACATGAAGGGCAAGTTTAGGGAAACACTCTCAACCTGTGGCCTGGGGCAGTAGACACATAAAGGAGACACAAGGAAAAGCTCAGATTATCCAGCCAGATGGAAGCAGGAATTAGCAAATGGCAAAGTTTTAAATTATGGCTTGTGACATCTAGTACACTTCAGGAAACAGAAGGAAAATAGATTCAGATAACACAGTACCATCCAGTCAAATAGATAAGCTGGTTGAATATCTACATTGTAAAGATATTAGATTTGTCAGAGTAACTACAAACCCACTGAGATTACTAAAGAGAATATGCTGAAATTGCCGATTTAAGATTTAAATAGACAAAAGATATGCATTTCATTGTTATCAATGCACTCTTAGGTTCACCGTTATTTCCTAGGTCCCTTTTACTTTTAATAATCATAGCAACTTGAATCTCGTCAAAATGTACAGTCTTCTAATGATCTTATGTCATACTTAGAATTCGCTCTGTACTGAAAGGTGAAGTGTTTAATGTTGTTCACATTCCATATAGTTATTTGCAATGTGGATGACATCATCAATACGATTTGGAAAATTAGCTATGTTCCATCCACTTTAATGGCTACTGGAGCCTTCCTGTTTTGAGGAGCATAAAGGAGAAAAGCAGGTGAATGCTCCCTACAGTGCGGTGTGCAGAAGCGCCCGGAGGGAGCAGGTGCATGGGCGTAAATGGAGAATTGGGGCCTGTGAGAACAGCTGGGATCTGAGCAGGTGCTCCAGGGATGCGTGCAGGTGTCACCAGCAGATGGAGCTGCGCAGCAGGGGCTGCCCGATGTTGAGCTGGGATTGCTGAACAAACATGCTTTGCTGGCTCTGCAAGCGTAGAGAAGTCACAAAGTCACTGGGACCCAAATTAAGTACAAAAATCATTGAGAGTTTCTTAAAGAAGCGTGGACTTGATTTTCATTTTGGTTTCTAAAGAAGATAGGCATAAAATGATGTCATTAGCCTTGTGTTAGGGAAGGACATTTCTGTAAAAGGTCTGAGCTAACAGGAGGGAGAACTAGAGGGACTCAACAAGATAAGCACCCAGCAGGACAGTCCAGTGGAAGATGATGCAGCCGTAGCCAGAGAAATCAAGGAGGGGAGGAAAGGCAGGGAAAATTTGCGATGAGCTCAGCTTAGAAGAGATGGTCATGCTTTCAATACTAACGACTGCTAGTATTTGTTTGCTGGGAGACGATTTTTGTGCTTACTCCTGTGTATGTATTGCCTGACTTTCTCCTACTGAGCAACTTTTAATTACAGGGCTTATTTTACACCTGAGGAAACTGAGGACCCAAGTGTCTTGACCAAGGCCATACAGCTGTAGAAAACGGCTGTGCCCACGGGAGACTCTGCTGTGTTTGACTGTGAAGCCACGACTCATAAACATTGTGCTATGTTGCTTTCATGTGCACAATTTGCTTGTGGTCAAAAAAATGTTGGCAGCAGGAAGAGGGGGTGATGGGAGGGATAGTGTGGCATTAGGAGTACCTTTGAAATAACTGTGTTCCAACAAGACAAAGACTTATGAAGATGAAATTGGTTATGCAGGTAAATAAGTAATTTGAAGAAATTTTGAGCTTCAGATCTTTTTTTTTCTTTTTCTTTTTTTTTTTGAGACGGACTCTTGCTCTGTTGCCCAGGCTGGACTACAGTGGCACAATCTCGGCTCACTGCAACCTCCGCCTCCTGGGTTCAAGAGATTCTCCTGCTTCAGCCTCCCTCCCGAGTAGCTGAAATTACAGGCGCCTGTCACCACACCTAGCTAATTTTTGTGTTTTTAGTAGATCTGGGGGTTTCACCATGTTGGCCAGGCTGGTCTCAAACTCCTGACCTCGGGTGATCCGCCCACCTCAGCATCCCAAAATGCTGGGATTACAGGCGTGAGCCACCGCACCCAGCCTAAACTTCAGATCTTTAAGAGAACAGAAATGCCAGTTGTGGTTAGAAAGACCTGCATGGTGACAGAAAGATGTTTGAATGTCTTTTTCTGGGAAGTGTCTGTTCATGTTCTTTGCCCACTTTTTAACAGGGTTGTTTGTTTTTGCTTGTTAATTTGTTTAAGTTCCTTGGAGATTCTGGATATTAGACCTTTGTCAGATGAATAGTTTGCCAAGATTTTCTCCTTTACTGTGGGTTGTCTGTTTACTCTGTTGACAGTTTATTTTGCTGCACAGAAGCTCTTTAGTTTAATTAAGTCCCATTTACTTGAAAATGGGTGCTAAACATTGAGTATGCGAGTACACAAAGAGGGAAACAGGAAACACTAGAGGCCACCTGAGGATGTGGGGAGGAGGGGAGGATGAAAAAACCACTGATCAGGTACTATGCTCATTACCTGAGTGACAAAATAATCTGTACTCCAAACCCCCATGATGCACAATTTATCTATAGAACCAGCCTGCTCATGTAACCCTGAAACTAAAAGTTAAATAAATACATATTAAATCTGAGTTAATAACGAGAGGATTAGTGAACTAGAAAAAAAAAGATGTTTGGAAATCATCAGTACATATAAGCTATGTAGTCTGACACTTTAGGGAAGTAAAAATATGGCAAATAATTAAAACAAAAATGAGGCAGGGCACAGTGACTCATGCCTGTAATCCCAGCACTTTGGGAGGCCAAGGTGGGTGGATAATGAGGTCAGGAGTTTGAGACCAGCCTGACCAACATAGTGAAACCCCATCTCTACTAAAAATACAAAAAACTAGCCAGGAGTAGTGGCGCACACCTGTAATCCTAGCTACTTGAAAGGCTGAGGCAAGAGAATTGTTTGAACCGGGGAGGTGGAGGTTGCAGTGAGCTGAGATCGCACCACTGCACTCCAGCCCGGGTGACAGGGCAAGACTCCGTCTCAAAAAAAAAAAAAAAAAAAAACCAGATACCTTCACCAACCTATTAAAATGGCCAAAGCCTCAGAACATGCCTGTTGGTATTTGCCCAAAGGAGTTGAAAACTTATGTCCACACGAAAGCCTGCTGCGCATAGATGCTTATAGCAGCTTTATTCATCATCTTATTTTCTCTTCTCAAACTCTCAGATTCGCCTTTGGCATTCCTTGTCTCAGTAGAAAAAACTTGTTTGTTCTTCCCTGTAGGGACAAATAAATAAAACATCGAATAAAATACACCTCTCTTTCCATTTTGTAAGTGCCTGCATGGTGGCAGAAAGATGCTTCAAAATCTTCTTTTGGGAAGTGTCTGCTCATGTCCATAATACACTTTAAATACAGCATCTTCCAACTCTGATGAGACTCCATCCTGTCCTCTGCTTCTCTCATTGCCGTACGAGACCTGCCCACATCCCAGGCAAAGGCAAGCTCCCCCCTCGTGCCCTCCCTAAATCACCATCATTTCTTCCACATTTCTCCACATTTCTCCTGCATCATTTTTCATAACTACAACATTTCCATGTGCATAGAAAGACACTGCCAATATTTTTTTGTAAAATGAAGAAACTTGATGCCATGACTTCAGCCACAGTTTGGTTTCCCTGATCCCTTCTTAAGAAAAGCTCTTCAAAAGGGGACATGTCTGTGGCTCCAACTTCTCTCTTTCCCTTTGCTGTTGAATAATCTCTCATCAGTCTTTCTTCCTGAAACATCCCTTTGGAATGCCAAGATGGCCCCCACATGGCTACATCAAATAAAAATGTCAGTTCTTATGCCACTTGCCCCATCAGCTGCACTGGGATGAGTTCACAACTCTCTCTTGAAGCCCCACCTTCATTGGACTTCTGTTGCCTCGTCCTCTCCTGGTTTTCCTCCCACTAGCTTTGCCCTCGACCTTCCCACAACAACAGCCCTTCAGACCCCCTTTGTGTAGCTCAGGCAAAAAGCATGGAAGACGTTCCTGACGCTTATCTTTCTCTCACATTCTACTTTCAGTTTAACGAGCAAGTCCCTTTGGCTCCATCTTGAAAGTGAATCCAGAATCTGACCATTCTTCACCCCACACTGTTTTCACTGTGAACCTCCTGTTGGTTTACTGCAATTCCCCACAAGCAGCTCCCTGGGGGCCCCTCCTCCCACTGTCTGTCCTCAGTGCAGCAGCCAGAGTGACTCTTTGACCTGTACTAAGTCATGGCCCCCTCTGCTCAAAGCTTCCAATGGCTTCCATGCATCTAAATAAAGACCCTAGAATGGTCTGTCTACACGGGTTGCATGCTCCATCACTCTGCATCCCCTGCTGTGACTATACCCACTACCACTCACTTGCCATTATGAGCACCCCACTCCTCCCTCTGTCAGGTCCATGCACAGAACTCCTGCCTCTGGGTGTCACAGCCGTCTCTACCTCTACCTCCCAACCTTGGTCGTCAAATGATGGCAAGGCTGGCTCCCCACTCCATCAGGCTCTTTCTGACATCCCCTTTCCCTTTTCTTCTATTTCTTTTTTTTTACATAGTAATTACTGCCTTCTGACAGGCTATACAGTTGTTCATGTATTTGCTTATTGCTAATCTCTGTTAATGAGAATGGAACTTTCAGGAGAGCAGAGCATTACTGTTTGGGTTTTTGTGTGTTTTTCCCATTGCTATAACTGATCAAATGTAGGCTCTTATTATTTGTAGTTGAAAGAGTGAATGATAAATAAAGATTCTGTAGTCCTACAATGGTGTGTTTGCTGTTTTTCGTTTTAGAATAACAGAACTGTGGAGTTAGGCAGAATTATAGGGATCATTAAGTTGATATATGAGAAAACAAGGCCCCAGGTGATTCAGCTTTTTGAGGATGGGAGAACAGATGTGTGACTGGAATTCAAAACTCCAAGTCTTCAGCCAAAATTTTATCTACCGATCTCTTTAACGTACAATATTTGTTCCATCAGTGTTTGCCACATGTGTTTAAAGTGGCATTATGCTATAGTAATGTTAATATCATTTTTAGCTTGGCAAGTTCTTGAAGGAAATCACTCAATGATTACCTGTCCAAAATATAAATGTACATTTTAATGCTTATGATCTGAGCCCCAACATCTGTACAAATTTCACAAGCTTTTAAAAATTGATTTTAGAGCATTTCTATGTGCGTTTCAAAACATCAGGAATGATATTGGGAGTGCACGTGTGCATGTGTGTACGTTTCTGGAATCTCCTCACTCTTAGTGAAGCTCCTTGGGATGTGTTGGAGTAGGTGCCTGGCCTCTCGCCAGCAGGAAAGCCAGGTTTATTGAGTGAAAGCACACATCTGTGGATGGATGAGCCCTTAATGACACAACCTGTTATATGTGAATCAGCTTTAAACACGAGATGCAGGCTCAGAGTGGAAAATGCTTGATTTTTAGCTTCAGTCATTTGGGATTGGGTTCTGGTTTGAAGCGTCACTAACCATACAGCCTTGGACAAGTAAGTAAACCTCTTTGAACCTCAGGACACTAATTCTTCTAATAAGGTAGAACAGTGGACCTATTTTGCTTGTTTGAAATTAAGGTGACGTATAACAGATGAAAGGAATTCAATCACATATGCTATCGATAAATGACATGTTTTGTTCCTGTTATTGCTTATAAATTTCTAACACATACCCAAGGTTTTCTTAAACTCCTCTTATTTTAGTTTATTGTTAGCAAAGCAAAGGAAGCAAGGCAAAGTACTAAAAAGCTCATCAGCAAAGGTAAATATTTTGAAAAGCAAAGATAAGAATGAAGGCAAACATAAAAATGAAAGGATGTCACATTCAGTGGGTTAGTGACTGAGTAGGTGCTGATGAGGATAATGAAGACAGAAACGTAGAGATGCAAAGTGTTGCTCTCGGACAGAGATCCTGGCCCTGGATGGGACCCCAGAAAACTGTGATATGGTTTGTCTGTGTTCTCACCCAAATCTCATCTTAAATGGAGTTCCCATAATCCCCATGCGTCATTGGAGGGGCCTGGTGGAAGGTAATTTAATCATGGGGGCGGTTACCCTCATGCAGTTCTCGTGAGTGAGTTCTCACAAGATGTGATGGCATTATAAGGGGCTTTTCCCCCTTTTAGCTGGGCGCTTCTCCTTCCTGCTGCCATGTGAAGAAGAACATGTTTGCTTCCCCTTCCACCATGATTCTAAGTTTGCTGAGGCCTCCCCGGTCATGTGGAACTGTGAGTCAATTAAACTTCTTTCCTTTATAAATTACCCAGTCCTGGGTACGTCTTTATTAGCAGCATGAGAAAGGACTAATACAAACCATAAGAAAGAAAGAAATTATTATGCCCGCACATACAAATAATAACTAAAAATAACTCCAATTAAAAAAAATCTTGGCAGTAGAAGAACAACTTTTTATTTTAAATCCTTGCATCTGCATTTCTTGAAGGAGACCATTGCCGGCCATTTTAGAGTCTACTTCTTCATGCATTGACACATGTAAGCAAAGTCTGTTTTTGATGTTTTGTTTGAAACTTGCCTAAACACAAAAGCAATGGTCTCCAGTTCTCATTTGCCCCCCTCTTTCAGAATGATTTTTTTTTGGTGATTAAGGAACAGGGTGTAAACAGAATATCCATCAGTACTTTCTCTCCTGGCATTATCAATTAAGATCACAGTAGAGATTTCTGTAGCAGATATTATGTTTATATTAAATTTATGAAAATACATCCATTACCAAATCTCCTGGCACACATGTTAAGTAAAATGCAAAAGACAAAGCCTACCAACACGATGATAATCATGCTATTTTATAGATTGCAGATGGATTTGTTTGAAACAGAAAGCAGAATCCCAGTGGAGACACAGCCACATCATTCCCTGAAGAAACCTGTTTGGTGCTTACTGTGGGCCAGAAAAATAAGTGAGAAGGAAGAGGAAGGTGTTTTGTTAAGACTGACTCTGCTAAGCTACAGGGTAAAGAAACAGAGGGAAAGAGGGAAAATAGCTCTGGCGTCCTGTTATATGTGGTATATTTCTATTCATAAATGCTTCTCACTTTGCAGTTACTATGGGTCACACAGCATCACATCTGATAGTTTTGCATTTGTTAGAAGATGAAAAAGACAATTTAAATTTATATTCTACTATTCACATGGCCTTTTGAAATAATTTTACAAAATTCTCTCCATCTTCCCTTTTCTTCACCCTTTCCCTTGTTTTTGCATCATTTTCCATGTTGTCCTCACTGCATTATTGCTTTTGTTGTCTGATGTAACTCTCTGTCTACTTCATCTTTCTTGCTATTTGATTCCTGTTTTTCATACTTTTCATACATTATTTTACTACAGAAGTTTCAAACTAGCTGCCTTCAGGCCACATCTGGTTTGTGTGAATATTTCATTTTATTTACAGATGTTTATAAAACAATATCAGTTCACAGATAATATTTAAAAGTTAGATGATATCCCTGAAAATGTGCTATTATAACTTGTCTTGAAAAGTTAGAAATCTGGCAAAACTGGACCTACTGTCCAGATCGTCAACAACTGGAGGCTTAGTGTCCCTGGAATGGTGTTTGCAGTTGCCTGTCCCCTGGATGCTCAGTGTCCCTGGGGTGGTGTTTGCAGTTACCCATGCCCTGGATGCTCAGTGTCCCTGGGGTGGTGTTTGCAGTTGCCCATCCCCTCGACCTGGGTCACTTATTTACTGCACCAAGCTGGCCCCTGCAGGCAATGTGACTTAAGGTCCTTTGTCTAAATTTGTGTATATTTAGCACTCTATTTTTTTTGTTGTTGTTGTTGTATCTATTATTAGTCCATGACCTTTCGATATAAAAAGTTGTATACAGAATATTGTGTACAATATTCTTCTGTATATAAACATTGGCTCTATGAGCAAAATAAGATACAGGTCTTCCTTTTTAGAAGGCTACCTTACAAATGAAGAGACCAGCACATCACCAAGTACACGAGCCAGAGCCTAACCTGAGTGATAAGTTCTTTCTTTTCATGGTTCATTAGTAAAGAATGAGTTATTGTGCATAGCCCTCCCTAGAGATGCTGAGTAAAATGTTTCCCTTGTCCCCTGAAGGAATTAATGTGCCTTTGTTTACGAAAACCTAACCTCAAAAAGGCAAAGCTCTCAGCCACTCTATAGGAAAGAGGGATCAAGGCATTAATGAGGGTGAGGGGGCGGGGGCTCAAATGCAGAGACAAACATACTTGCTAAGACGGTCATAGGGTGGGAGCTGGAGGGAAGGGTGCCTGGTGGCTGGACTTGCACCTGGTCCAGCTCTTCTGTGGCTCTGAGGAGGCAGCAAGGGATATCCGGGGGCCTGTGCGGTTGCTTGGAGATGTGGGGATGTCCCAGGGGCTCTGTTACTAATGATCACCTAATGACATGGGTGGCTTTCTTTTAGAAACCCTTAGAACCCAGAGAAAGGAGGGAATGCTTGAAATACTGAATATCCATCCACATGCATGGATGGACTCTTCACTTGGTTTAGATAATTTGCCTTAGAAAATTAAAGGAATACATTTCACGAGCCTTGCACCTCAATGGCTTGAAACAAACTCATACCTATTTCATCAGATTGAAAAACTATCACGGATGCTCATATAGACATTGTTCAAAATATGCTGGATTCTCAAAGGAAAAAGGAACCCACAGGAGGTGAAATTTCATTTGCATCGTTAGAAATGATTGCCAAGTTTGAGATAGGAAAGTAGGTCGCTAGAGAGGCTATTTCAGTTAAAGGTTTTGGCATAAGCAAAGATCCATAATTGTGAAAATGACTATCTGGGGGGGAAAGCGGAATGGAAAATGAACGGCCGACCAGGGATCTCACTGGGAGACATGGGGAATGAAGCCGGGAGGACTTGGGAGCAGAATACAAATGGCTGAGCCTATAAAGGTAGAAACGATGGGCTTCATTCATTCAGCCAATGCTGAGCCACCATCTTTCAAGGATACACAGCTCGTTGAGTGACTGAGCCCTTCTCCATCCGTGGTCTTCTCAACTATATGCGGCGTTGGTCATACTTCATCTTTCATCAACATCCTTTATGACACATTAATGAAAGTTCCAGGGGCAGTCCTAACTCAAGTCATGGGTGATCCCAGGACTTGTACGATATCATGGCCGCTGAGAGAATCTCCCCAGTCTCTCGTTCCTGCTCACACAGCTTCTCCATCACAGTAGCCAGTTGCTCACTAACAACTCTAGGCTTTCACCAACATCACCAAGTTCGGCAATAGGATATAAATTCTCTCTTCAAACCCTGATCTCAGGCCTTACTGAGTGGTCCAGGCCATATACCCATCCCTGAATCAGTCAGCACTGAATGAAGTGTGAGAATGAAACCTGAGTCTTGTCTTTAAGTGCAAGTAACCTGTCAACCCATCCAAACACATGGAGCCAGAGGGTGTCAGAGCAGTAGGAGGAATGGGAGCAAGGAAGAAAAACACATGTGCATGCACACACACTCACACTCTCTCACACACATGCTCTTTCACTCACACTCACACACTCTCACACACTCTCACACACACACATGCTCTCACACACACTCACATGCTCTCACACTCTCACACTCACACACACACACATGCTCTCACACACACTCACATGCTCTCACACACACACTCTCACACACACACACACATGCTCTCACACACTCACACACATGCTCTCACACATTTGCACTCTCACACACACTCACATGCTCTCACTCACACACACATACTCTCCCATGCTCTCACACACTCACACTCACATGCTCTCTCACACACACTCACATGCTCTCTCACTCACACACACACTCACATGCTGTCACACACTCATACACACTCACATGTTCTCACACACACACTCATATGCTCTATCTCACACACACACGCTCTCTCAACACTCATTCACACACTCACACACACTCACATGCTCTCACACACACACACACACACACTCACACACACAAACATATTTCCACCAAAGAGGTATTTGTCAGTGTGAGAATGGATTGTATATTTGAGAAAAAATTAAAAAGCTAAGGGCTATAACTCAGGGAACAGCTCCCAACAGAGAGGGCAGAAAGAGTCTAAACAAGGGCTGAAAGACTGGGTACAAAACTAATTTAAAGGACTGTTTCAGCCTTAAGTACAACATTGCATCCACCCTCCATCGTGGCCATGGGCCTACAGCTGGATTAGAAACCATGATAGCTCTTGGCAGCACGGATGACGTGAAAGACCCTACGTCACCATGTCTGATGCGTTCATTTATAAAACCATCTGAGAACTCTGGGGCATGTTCTTAATAAAGTTCAGAACTTCGTGACTTTTCTCTTTATCCCTGTAGGTCAGTTAATTCCAACAGATGCTGATAGGTAAGGATTGGATGTGGAGTTCTTAAGGATACATTTTTTATTTTATTACATTTAATCTAAAATTTAATTGAGATTACCAAGATAATTGGGAATTTAAACTTAAGATCCTAGAAAATGGATGAAACTTGCTTACATTTTAATAGAAAACCAAATATTTCAGTCATTCATTTTTGGCTTTGACATTGTATTTGATCTTAATGGACTCATGGAAAGTTTGTACAAGGTTTAAACCCAGGAGCTCTAAGTATACGTTAAGTTGCATGTGGTGTTCCCTGTGTAACTGAACTTGTCAAATGAGATCCACCCACTGCACACAAACATGGAACAGTAGCACAATGGAAAATGATGTGCTTTTGCAAAAAATAAAGAGGTAGCACCTCATCTTGTTCCCACCTCCACCACTGGACAGTCAAAGAAGCTCAGTTTCATAGAGCAGTCCCCAAAATGAATAACCACTTTAACCAGGGGAATTATGACAGCAGAAGTATTGTATATTGATGTCGTCTTATACTTCATCATCCATCCCAATTATAAACCTTGGCCCACTGAATATTTCACACTGAAATTACTTCTGTAATTTATTGTCTCCTGTGGAAGGGCCAATAAAGGAGCTGAAAAATATTCTTCTTGTATTTGCCTTACACTGGGCAAGTCCACTAGCAAGGAACTTCTCTACCACATGTACTGATTAAGACATTAGCATTTTTTCATCTTGATTAGAGAGAAGAAAGTTGCTTTAAAGCTTTTGCAGAAATATTGTTCCACACCATCTAAGGCACAAAGCTTAAGGACCACATTCAGCTTAGAGATGGTGAGAACAGTAACAAACTGGGGAGATAGGCAGTGTCCCCATCTAACAGGTAAGGGTAAGGAGCAGCTGTGAGAAGCCCCAGTGAATCTTGTCCCCAGTAAGCTGAAAACCAACACCTGATGGAACAGGAGGAGAGATCCAGCCCATTGCGGGAGGGGTGGCAGCAGCTAGATGAGTCTTTGGGTCTTGGACAGAAAAAATATTCATAAGTTGGATGTCCTTTTCCTTTTAAGATATACATTTATTCCATTTTTTAAGAAATTGCTAGGCAACTCACCAACTAATTCTTCACTGATTTATTCATTTTACTTAAGGTTAAATGATGTAAATTTTCCCCCGAGATACCTAACTGAGGAAAATTCACCAAAGCTTTTAAGATAGAGGTTGAAAAGGAACCGATGTGCTCTATGAAGTGCTAGAAAAGACTTCTTAAAGTTCTAGATGCAGTTACCCAGTTTTGGAAAATAGGTTAC
Organism: Pongo abelii; assembly: GCF_028885655.2. Classification (NCBI taxonomy): domain Eukaryota; kingdom Metazoa; phylum Chordata; class Mammalia; order Primates; family Hominidae; genus Pongo; species Pongo abelii. The sequence goes on along the minus strand of NC_071992.2, from coordinate 2,131,157 downwards.
AACTTGTGTATACAAAGTTTACTAAGGATCATTTTAGGTTTCTTCCACTGGAAAACCAGAACGGAAAGCCATGCTTAATTATGTTTTCCATTTGATATTTATTGAATGTTGTTTGTTTAAAATTTTAAAAGAAGCACATAAATGGTTCACCCAAGTGAGTGCCAACGTGAGATTCTCTCCTTAAAGATGTGTCTTTAAAGCTGACCCAAAGAGATTGAGTGGGAAGGCTAGAGGCAGGAAGGAGATAAAGTGGTTCACTATCAAGAAAGAGGAAAGTGAACGTTATAAGGGGGCTCTTAACTGGCAGAGACTTAAGGAACAATGCAGAAAGGACTTGGAGGTTAACCTGTCGTTAAGTACAGAATCCCTCTCAATCCGTCATCTGGACAGCTGTAAATTTCCCACAACAAGAGAGAAGGACATTTGGAAAACTTGCTCAAGTGAAAACCTGACAGATGAAATTATTTTCTTGACCAAACAGAAAGTGTGGAGACTTTATTAAGAACAAAATCTCAGATAAACTCCCAACAATTTGCATTGTCTTGTACTGGTGGTGGTGGAGGGTTAATGAAGCCATCCACTTGTCTGTAGTAATAAAAGACTATAACATTTCACCATTTTAACAGAGAAGCCAAAGAATGACCCCACCATACTCCTCATTTACAACAGGAAAAACTAGGATGCATGTAGAATTCATTCCTTGCTTCCGTCCCAAAACCCAATCAGTCACAGGAGGTTGTTGCATTTCCAAGCACACTCCTGTTTCTTTGTTCAAGACTTAATAATTTATTATCTGGGTTAGGACATCAGTTTCCCAGATGGCCTTCCTTCCTGGAGTCAGCTGGAACTCCTGATCATACAAGAATCACCTTTGCCTGGCTTTCCTCATTCATCCATCACCACTCGTCACTCATAGGTGACCATCAGCTATGTTGACCCACACGCAGGCACGTGGCTTTCCCCCCTCATCTACCACCACTCCTCACCCATAGGTAATTATCTGCTAAATTGAACATACAATTTCATCTTGAAGAGTAAAGAATTATTACAGAAATGCAATCTATCTCCATTCAGTCCCTGAAGCCAACATGTTTTTTTCCATGTTTGGCCTCTGGCTCATGTTACTTTTTTCTGCTCACGATATTCTATCTTTATCCCATTTTTTAGCTCACCATGTATTCCTTGTCATCTAAGATTCTGCTCAGACATTACCTCCTCAAGAAGCTTTCATAACCCACCTTCTCCCACGTGCAAATCTCTATCCCCACTGCCTGGAATTGAATACCCTCCATGTCACATTACAATATAATTTCAAGTATCAGTGACTAGCCTGGGCTTGAAGCTTCTTGAGGACAGCATACAGCCTTATTCACCTTTATTTCCCTGCCAAATGGCTTGAGATACAACTGTTGCTGAATTAATAAGAGAATGAGGTTACCTAAGGAAAGACAGAGCAAGTCAAACTAAGGAAACTGAATTAACTTGAGACACATCTAAGTCCACTGAGGATTTTAAATTAAGGAGTAACATGGTAAACCTTGTTAGCAAGATGGGAGGTTCTCCATAAATTCTTCTGGAATTTAAATCATTTAGAAATATCCCTGCAAGAGTAAATTAGGGGAAAGAGGCAAAATTAGGAGGCTTTGCATTAATCCAAGCAGGAAATTTTGCATGTCTGAAGGCAGACAGCAGCAGCACAGACACCCAAAAATTCTTGAAAACTGATTATACGCTAGAAATGAAGAAGAAAGTGTGGTGATGGCCAGGACTTTGACTTTAGGGACTGAATGGAGATGGGTTCCATTTCTGTAATAATTCTTTACTCTGCAAGACAAAACTATTTGTTTTTCTCGTTTGAGAACCTATTTGTTTTTCTCGTTTGAGAACCTAGTTGGGTCCACTAAGAAGGGACATTTTAAATGAGAGCTATCCAAGCTTCATCTATTGCCTCTCTTACATTGTTGTCTCAGATACCTTAAATAGAACCACAATTATTTTCACAGATTCATTCATTTACCCATTTATTTTCAACAAATATTTATTAAATGCCTCTTTATGTGTTGGGTGGTGTTCGATTCAAGGCAGTGGGGATAAATAGTTTCTTCATGGAATTCTTACCATGGTTTGGAAGATCAAAATGAGTACAATAAGTAAGTAAAATACACGATATGCCAGGTGGTGGTTTGTACAATGGAAGATAATTAAACCTGGGTGGAATAAGGGTAATTATGTTGGGGGCACTTGTGGCCGTTGAGTAGAGCAGCTTCCACTCCTATAGAGAGGTCATTGGAAGGCTCTCTGGTAACGTAGAGTTTCGCTAGATGCATGAAGGAATCTATGTGGTGATATGAAGGTACAGAGGCATCCACAGCGAAAAGCCCTTGAGCAGGAGGGGACGGGGACATGAGCTGCTCAAGGAGGAGCAGGCATGGACTGGACATTCAGGCCTGGAAAGTAGAGGGTGTACAGAACAGGTTAGAGAGGTCAGAGGGGGATAGACATCTAATACACAGAGCCATGTAGACCACGGTGAGGACATGGGCTTTTACACTGAGGTTTTAACCGTGATCATGATAGGACAATACTCATTGCAAAATTGAGAGTAGATTAATGGGAAAGGAAGCACACATTCAGGAAGACCCGCTGGGAGGCTGCTCTGGCCATCCAGACAAAAGACGGTGGTGGCTTGGCCCAGGGACGTGTCAGGGGAGTGGATGCAGTAGGGTCTGATTTTTCGAGGTGGCTTACCCTCTTCACTGTGGCCACAAGGGTTTCCCACTCCAACAGCGTCCTGGCATCTCAGGGGACTCAGCGCTACCACAAAAGTATTCTCTGATGTGGGCAGCTGCCACATTGGTGCTTCTGTGGCACTGACTCTGCCATCTTGCTGAGATCACCAGCCAGGGAAACATTCCTAGGGGAACTCTAGGTCTGGAGGCAGCTTTCCCTGCGTCATCCCGGTCAAGATGTGATGACCTCCAGGAATTCGCAGTCCTGAGTCAATCCACAGTTCCCTGATGAAGGGGAAGCTGGCAGGTCTGAGAGGAGTGCTGAGGTCATCATGCAAGTCCATCCTGTAAACCCTCCTCTGAAAGGTCACCACAGTCCTTTCTTAGGGTGAACCTGCCCTGGGGAATGGAAAATACCCAGACATTCCAGATCTGTTGGCGCTGACACTGACTTAATGGGAATGCATAGCCTCCAGAATATGCAGGGGTCACTGGCAGGAGTGGTCAAGCGTCTGTTCAGGAATCAGAGAGTTTGGGGCCTAAGCCCTCGCCCTAGGAGCTCAGCAAACCATGGACACATCTTGCAGTGTCTTTCAAGTTCAGCGTGCATCCATGGAGCAAACACAACCAGCAGTTGGCAGATGCCATGCTGGCCTCTTAAAATTTGGCTATTGAAGCAAAGACTTGGAACCAATCCAAATGCCCATCAATGATAGACTGGATACAGAAAATGTGGCACATATACACCATGGAATTCTATGCAGCCATAAAAAAGAATGAGCTCATGCCCTTTGCAGGGACATGGATGAAGCTAGAAACCATCATTCTCAGCAAACTAACACAGGAACAGAAAACCAAACACTTCATGTTCTCACATACAGAAGAACATGTGAGAGTTGAACAATGAGATCACCTGGACACAGGTTGGGGAACATCACACACTGGGGCCTTTCGGGGAGTGTGGTCAAGGGGAAGGAAAGTATTAGACAAATACCTAATGCATGTGGGACTTAAAACCTAGATGATGGGTTGGTAGGTGCAGCAAACCATCATGGCACATGTATACCTATGTAACAAGCCTGCACATTTATCCCAGAACTTAAAGTTAAAAAAAAAAAAATGGCTATTGACTTAAGAGATCCAAGTGGAAACCCCTGAAGCTCCCTCTCCCAATCAAAATTGTAAACTAAAACCAACATGACATGGCCAAGGGGACTGCAGAGATTACTGCCACCATCAAAGGCACCCTGTATGCAGAGACTGGCAATCCTATTACACGCTCATTTAACCCTTTTGATTGGCTGGTAAAAAAGACAGAAGTATCTTTGTGGAATTCAGTGGATTATACAATTATTGACTTCAGTTGCTTCTGTATTTCCAGATATTTTCCTCTATACTAAAGCAAATCAGTGCATCTTCATGTGGTATATATCACAGAGCTACTGATGCAGCCAGTACATCCCTCTGCTCCAATAAGCAGAGAAAGAGAGCTTGAATTTTTATTTTAATGTTTTCTTTCACTTAGCAAGGATGGCAGTAGCTGGCTGTTACATCAATGGTATAGGTGATTTTTTAATATGAGCTTCACAGCTGCTTAAAAATCTGAGTTTAAATGACTCTAGATTGAATATAACCTAATTATATCATGGTCTCTAAATTATTCTTGTAATACTTCATATTTTTGTCATCACAGTTGAAAGCAACTTTTCAAATAAAGGTCAATGGCTACGAAAGTGACTAGAATTTATAAGAAAGCATGCAGTGTGAAGTGTTTCGGTGAGGTTGGTGGCCTAATGAACTTAACATTTCTACTAAGATAGATACAATTACTGGCTTACTTTCACTAGTTTCTATCTAGTATATAATTTTCTGAAGAGTGTTTTTTCATTACTTTCAAAAGAGAAAAAAATGCTTCTCAGGGTAAGTTTCTATGTTTTTGATGAATAACTTTATCATACTCGAGATGGAAATATTATATCTCACTCTTCATAGCTTGTCTAATGGGCTGTAAAAATGCTAAACTAATAACTTATTTGGAGCACAGTATATAGGATTAATTTTTTTCTCTCCAAAACAAAGTGTATTGTCAAGGCATAATTTTTTTCTCAAACTAATCAATTTTTGACCCTAAAAATTTCTACATTTAAAGTCCCAAAGCACCAATACTGCCAAGATTGTAGACAAACAAATGACAGTTTCCATATATTTTTAGTTTTTTAAATTATACTTTAAGTTCTAGGATACATGTGCACAACATGCAGGTTTGTTACATAGGTATACATGTGCCATAGTGGTTTGCTGCACCCTTCAACCAGTCATCTACGTTAGGCATTTCTCCTAATGCTATTCCTCCCCTTGTCCCCCACTCCCCGACAGGCCCCCATGTATGATGTTCCCCCCATGCTCATATGTTATCATTGTTCAATGTTTACTTATGAGTGAGAACATGCAGTGTTTGGTTTTCTGTTCCTGTGTTAGTTTGCTGAGAATGATGGTTTCCAACTTCATCCATGTCCCTGCAAAGGACATGAACTCATTCTTTTTTGTTTTTGTTTTTGTGTTTTTGAGATGGTGCCTCGCTCTGTCACCAGGCTGGTATGCATTGTCACAATCTTGGCACACTGCAACCTCCACCTCCCGGATCCAAGCGATTCTGTTCCCGCAGCCTCCAGATTAGCTAGGACTACAGGAATGCGCGACAACACCAAGCTAATTTTTGAATTTTTTAGTAGAGACGGGGTTTTACCAGGCTGGCCAGGTTGGTGTCAATCTCTTGACCTCATGATCTGCCCACCTTGGCATCCCATAGTGCTGGGATTATAGGAGTGAGCCACAGCATCTAGCCGAACTCATTCTTTTTTATGGCTGCATAGTATTCCATGGTGTATATGGGCCACATTTTCTTTATCCAGCCTAACACTGATGGGCATTTGGGTTGGTTCCAAGTCTTTGCTATTGTAAATAGTGCTGCAATAAACATATGTGTGCATATGTTTTTATAGTAGAATGATTTATAATTTTTTGGGTATATGCTCAGTAATGGGATTACTGGGTTAAATGGTATTTCTAGTTCTCTATCTTTGAGGAATCGCCACACTGTCTTCCACAATGGTTGAACTAATTTACACTGCCACCAACAGTGTAAAAGCATTCCTATTTCTCCACATCCTCTCCAGCATCTGTTGTTTCCTGATTTTTTAATGATCGCCATTCTAACTGTCATGAGATGGTATCTCATTGGGGTTTTGATTTGCATTTCTCTAACGACCAGTGATGATGAGCTTTTTTTCACATGTTTCGGCCACATAAATGTCTTCTTTTGAGAAGTGTCTGTTCATACCCTTTGCCCACTTTTTGATTTTTTTTTTATTCTTGTAAATTTGTGTAAGTTCCTTGTAGATTCTTGATATTAGCCCTTTGTCAGATGGATAGATTGCAAAAATTTTCTCCCATTCTGTAGGCTGTCCATTCACTCTGATGATAGTTTCTTTGCTGTGCAGAGGCTTTTTAGTTTAATTAGATCCAATTTGTCAATTTTGGCTTTTGTTGCCATTGCTTTTGGAGTTCTAGTCATGAAGTCTTTGCCCATGCCTATGTCCTGAATGGTATTGCCTAGGTTTTCTTCTAGGGATTTTATGGTTTTAGGTCCTAAGTTTAAATCTTTAATCCATCTTGAGTTAATTTTTGTATAAGGTGTAAGGAAGTGGTCCAGTTTTGGTTTTCTGCATATGGCCAGCCAGTTTTCCCTACACCATTTGTTAAATAGGGAATCCTTTCCCCATTGCTTGTTTGTGTCAGGTTTGTCAAAGATCAGATGGTTGTAGATTTGTGGTGTTGTTTCTGAGGCCTCTGTTCTGTTCCATTGGTCTATATATCTGTTTTGGTACCAGTACCATGCTGTTTTGGTTACTGTAGCCTTGTAGTATAGTTTGAAGTCAGGTAGCATGATGCCTCCAGCTTTCTTATTTTTGCTTAGGATTATCTTGGCCATACAGGCTCTTTTTTTGTTCCATATGAAATTTAAAGTAGTTTTTTCTAATTCTGTGAAGAAAATCCATGGTAGCTTGATGGGAATAGCATTGAATCTATAAATTACTTTGGGTAGTATGGCCACTTTCATGATATTGATTCTTCCTATCCATGAGCATAGAATGTTTTCCCATTTGTTTGTGTCCTCTCTTATTTCCTTGAGCAGTGGTGTGTAGTTCTCCTTGAAGAGGTCCTTCGTATCCCTTGTAAGTTGTATTCCTAGGTAGTTTATTCTCTTTGTAGCAATTGTGAATGGGAATTTGCTCATGATTTGGATCTCTGTTTGACTATTATTAGTGTATAGGAATGCTTGTGATTTTTGAACATTTATTTTGTATCCTGAGACTTTGCTGAAGTGGTTTATCAGCTTAAGGAGTTTTTGGGCTGAGATGATGGGGTTTTCTAAATATACACTCATGTCATCTGCAAACAGACATAATTCAACTTCCTCACTTCCTATTTGAATACCCTTTATTTCTTTCTCTTGCCTGATTGCCCTGGCCAGAACTTCCAATACTATGTTGAATAGGAGTGGTGAGAGAGGACATCCTTGTCTTGTGCCGGTTTTCAAAGGGAATGCTTCCAGCTTTTGCCCATTCAGTATGATATTGGCTGTGGGTTTGTCATAAATAGCTCTTATTATTTTGAGATACGTTCCATCAATACCTAGTTTATTGAGTGTTTTTAGCATGAAGGGGTGTTAAATGTTATCAAAGGCCTTTTCTGCCTCTATTGAGATAATCATGTGGTTTTTGTCATTGGTTCTGTTTATGTGATGGATTACGTTTATTGATTTGCATATGTTTAACCAGCCTTGCATCCCAGGGATGAAGCCAGCTTGATTGTGGTGGATAAGCTTTTTGATGTGCTGCTGGATTCGGTTTGCCCGTATTTGATTGAGTATTTTTACATTGATGTTTATCGGGGTTATAGGCCTGAAATTTTCTTTTTTTGTTGTGTCTCTGCCAGGTTTTGGTATCAGGATGATGCTGGCCTCATAAAATGAGTTAGGGAGGAGTCCCTCTTTTTCTATTGTTTGGAATAGTTTCAGAAGGAATGGTACCAGCTCCTTTTTGTACCTCTGGTAAAATTCGGCTGTGAATCCATCTGGTCCTGGGCTTTTTTTGGGTGGTAGACTATTAATTACTGCCTTAATTTCAAAACTTGTTATTGGTCTTTTCAGGGATTTGACTTCTTCCTGGTTTAGTCTTGGGAGGGTGTATGTGTCCAGGAATTTATCCATTTCTTCTAGGTTTTCTAGTTTATTTGCATAGAGGTGTTTATAGTATTCTCTGATGGTAGTTTGTATTTCTGTGGGATTGGTGGTGATATTCCCTTTATCATTTTTTATTGTGTCTGTTTGATTCTTTTCTCTTTTCTTCTTTATTAGTCTGGCTAGCCGTCTATCTATTTTGTTAATCTTTTCAAACAACCAGCTGCTGGATTCGTTGATTTTTTTGAAGGGTTTTTTGTGTCTCTATCTCATTCAGTTCTTCTCTGATCTTAGTTATTCCTTGTCTTCTGCTAGCTTTTGAATTTATTCGCTCTTACTTTTCTAGTTCTTTTAATTGTGATGTTAGGGTGTCTATTTTAGATGTTTCCTGCTTTCTCCTGTGGGCATTTAGTGCTATAAATTTCCCACTGCTTTAGCTGTGTCCCAGAGATTCTGGTATGTTTTGTCTTTGTTCTCATTGGTTTCAAATAACTCATTTGTTCCTGCCTTCATTTTGTTATCTACCCAGTAGTCTTTCAGGAGCAGGTTGTTCACTTTCCATTTAGTTGTGCAGTTTTGAGTGAGTATCTTAATCCTGAGTTCTAATTTGATCGCACTGTGGTCTGAGAGACTGTTTGTTATGATTTGCTGAGGAGTGTTTTACTTCTAATTATGCGGTCAATTTTAGAATAAGTACTATGTGGTGCTGAGAAGAATATATATTCTTTTGATTTGGGGTGGAGAGTTCTGTACCTGTCTATTAGGTTCACTTGGTCCAGAGCTGAGTTCAAGTCCTGAATATCCTTGTTAATTTTCTGTCTCATTGATCTGTCTAATATTGACAGTGAAGTGTTAAAGTATCCCACTATTATCGTGTGAGACTCAAAGTCTCTTTGTAGGTCTCTAAGAATTTGCTTTATGAATCTGGGTGCTCCTGTACTGGGTGCATATAAATTTAGGATAGTTAGCTCCTCTTGTTGCATTGATCCCTTTACCATTATATAATGCCCTTCTTTGTCTTTTTTTATCTTTGTTGGTTTAAAGTCTGTTTTATCAGAGACTAAGATTGCAACCCCTGCTTTTTTTTTTTTTTTTTTTTTTCTTTCCATTTACTTGGTAAATTCCTTCATCTTTTTATTTTGAGCCTATGTGTGTCTTTGCATGTGAGATGGGTCTCCTGAATACAGCACACCGACGGCTCTTGACTCTTTATCCAATTTGCCATTCTGTACCTTTTAATTGGGGCATTTAGCCCATTTACATTTAAGGTTAATGTTGTTATGTGTGAATTTGATCCTGTCATTATGATGCTAGCTGGTTATTTTCCCCATTAGTTGATGCAGTTTTTTCATAGTGTTGATGGTCTTTACATTTTGGTTTGTTTTTGCAGTGGCTGGTACTGGTTTTTCCTTTCCATATTTAGTGCTTCCTTGAGGAGCTCTTGTAAGACAGGCCTGCTGGTGACAAAACCCCTCAGTATTTTCTGGTCTGTAAGAGATTTTATTTCTCCTTCACTTATGAAGTTTAGTTTGGCTAGATATGAAATTCTGGGTTAAAAATTCTTTTATTTAATAATGTTGAATATTGGCCCCCACTCTCTTCTGGCTTGTAGGGTTTCTGCAGAGAGATCCACTGTTAATCTGATGGGCTTCCTTTTGTGGGTAACCCAACCTCTCTTTCTGGCTGCCCTTAACATTTTTTCCTTCATTTCAAACTTGGTGAATCTGATGATTATGTGTCTTGGGGTTGTTCTTCTCCAGTAGTATCTTTGTGGTGTTCTCTGTATTTCCTGAATTTGAATGTTGGCCTGTCTTGCTAGATTGGGGAGGTTCTCCTGGATAATATCCTGAAGTGTGTTTTCCAACTTGGCTCCATTCTCCCTGTCACTTTCAGGTACACCAATCAAACGTAGGTTTGGTCTTTTCACATAGTCCCATAGTTCTTGGAGGCTTTGTTCATTCCTTTTCATTCTTTTTTCTCTAATCTTGTCTTCATGCTTTATTTCATTAAGTTGATCTTCAATCTCTGATATTATTTCTCCCGCTTGATCAATTCAACTATTGATACTTGTATATGCTTCACGAAGTTTTTGTGCTATGTCTTCAGCTCCATCAATTCATTTATGTTCTTCTCTAAACTGGATATTCTAGTTAGCAATTCCTCTAACCTTTTATTAAGGTTCTTAGCTTCCTTGCATTGGGTTAGAACATGCTCCTTAGCTCAGAGGAGTTTATTACCCACCTTCTGAAGCCTACTTCCATCAATTTGTCAAACTCATTCTCTGTCCAGTTTTGTTTCCTTGCTGGTGAGGAGTTGTGATCCTTTGGAGGAGAAGCAGTGTTCTAGTTTTTGGAATTTTCAGCCACTCTGTGCTGGTTTTTCCTCATCTTTGTGGATTTATCTACCTTTGGTCTTTGCTGTTGGTGACCTTCGAATCCTTTTTGTTGATGTTATTGCTTTCTGTTTGTTAGTTTTCCTTCTAACAGTCAGGACTCTCTTCTGCAGGTCTGCTGGAGTTTGATGGGGGTCCACTCCAGACCTTGTTTGCCTGGGTATCACAAGCGGAGGCTGCAGAACAGCAGAAATTGCTGCCTGCTCCTTCCTCTGGAAACTTCATCCAGAGGGGCACCTGCCAGATGGCAGTTGGAGCTCTCCTGTATGAGGTGTCTGTCAACCCCTGCTGGGAGGTGTATCCCAGTCAGGAGGCATGAGGGTCAGGGACCCACTTGAGGAGGCAGTCTGACCCTTAGCAGAGTTTGAGTGCTGTGCTGGGAGAGCTGCTGCTCTCTTCAGAGCCGGGAGGCAGGAATGTTTAAGTCTGCTGAAGCCGCACCCACAACTGCCTCTTCCCCCAGGTGCTCTGTCCCAGGTGGGTGGGAGTTTTATCTATAAGCCCCTGACTGGGGCTGCTGCCTTTCTTTCAGAAATGCCCTGCCCAGAGAGGAGGAATCTAAAGAGGCAGTCTGGCTACAGTGACTTTGCAGCTTGGCGATGTTCTCTGCCCAGTCTGAACTTCTGGTGTCTTTGTTTACACTGCGAGTAGAAAACCGCCTACTCAAGCCTCAGTAATGGCGGACACTCTTCCCCCCACCAAGCTCAAGCATCCCAGGTTGACCAGACTGCTGTGCTGGCAGCTAGAATTTCCAGCCAGTGGATCTTAGCTTGCTGGGTTCTGTGGGGGTGGGATCCACTGGAGCAAGACCACTTGGCTCCCTGGATTCAGCCCCCTTTCCAGGGGAGTGAACAGTTCTGTCTCGCTGGTGTTCCAGGCGCCACTGGGATATGAAAAAAGACTCCTGCAGCTAGCTCGGTGTCTGCCCAAACGGCGGCCCAGTTTTGTGCTTGAAACTCAGGTCCTTTGTGGTGTAGGTACCCAAGGGAATCTCCTGGTGTGTGGGCTGTGAAGACTGTGGGAAAAGCATAGTATCTTGGCCAGACAGCACCATCTCTCACAGCACGGTCCCTCATGACTTCCCTTGGCTAAGGGAGGGAGTTACCCAGCCCCTTTTGCTTCCTGGGTAAGGCAATGCCCCACCCTGCTTCTGCTCACCCTCCATGGGCTGCACCCACTGTTTAACCAGTCCCAGTGAGATGAACCAAGTACCTCAGTTGGAAATGCAGAAATCACCCACCTTCTGCGTTGGTCTCACTGGGAGCTGCAGACTGGAGCTGTCCTATTTGGCCATCTTGCCTGGGAATCCCCAGTTTCCATATTTTTTAATCTAGGCAACATTTTGCTTCACTAGACATGGAAAATACATCTGTGGTATATTAAAGTGATGAATGCACATTGGTGTAGTAATCTTAGCAGGCTTCAGTCATTTTTTTGTTAGATATTAATTTCTTGAAGGAAAAGAAAATAGATTATTTTGGACATAAGATCTGTCTTCTAGGAGAAGTACTAATTAATCCAGAAAACCAGATGCACTGTAAAGAAAATCAATAAAAGCTCTCTAAAAACTTACAGACTCAGGGATTAGATTTGTCCAATATTTCTTTGTTACATTGAATAAACTCTCCACTTCATGATTCAAAATCAATAATAAACTGTATTACTTATGTATAAACAAACTCACTGTGAGAGATTTCACTCTTCATATATGTTTTATAGATGAATTTTAGAAGCAGCCTACTTGTTTGTAGATTATGAAAATATTACTTTAATGAACACACAAATAGGAATACAGAATATTTGAATAACAACAATATTAGAATATAGCTAAATATGCTATGAAAATACTACTGTTCACTCATTCAGCAAACAGTTATTGAATATTGTCCTAAGCTTTTCCTGCTGCTATAACAAAATTTCTTAGACTGAATAATTTATAAAGTCCTGAAATTGATTTTTCATAGTTCTGGAGGCTGGGAAGCTCAACGTCAAGGTGCTGGCAGATTTAGTGTCTGGCAAGGGCTGTCTTCAGTCCAGCCAATCAGAAGACGAAAAGAGCGCAGATGATCAAACATGCAATTTTTCATGAGTCAAGTTTGAAAGAGGTATAAATCTTTTATACTCACATCCCATTGGTCAATTCCATCTTAACGTATCACCCACTTAAAAGGGATTGAGAAATGTGGCTTCTGGCTGAGTGTTCATTTTCCAGCATTATCTTACATTAGGAAAGTGGAAAAAGGGAATTTTGTGAACAGCAAAACATGGCTCCTCCAACTTCAACCTTCTTGAGTTTTGTAAGGTTGGTGGACTACACAGGAATTTTTTTTTTTAATTTTTTTATTCCCTCGTAATATTTATTCCCTATTCTGTCTTGTATGGTTTTGGCATCTGGATTTTCCTAGTGTTAAAGAATAAAATTGAGAGTTTGCCCCCTCTTTTTGTACCTTAGAATTATTTATAGATAGTCTATTGCTCTGCTCTCTGACAACTTGGAAGAACAACTCTGTAAAACAATTTCAGCCAATTGTTTACTTAATAAAGAATTTTTAAACTGATTCCAGTGATATTATGGTTTTCTATGTCTTTTTTATTCAATTTTGGTAAAATATTCTTAGCTATTTGGCCATTTTATCTCAATTTTCTAATTTTATGGCAAAATAGCCTTTTATTACCTTGTCAATCTCTGTTGAATAGATGGTATGTCACTTTTTCATTTTTACAATTATTTATTCTGGAATTTCTCTTCCTTTTTTCTCCTAGATCTATCTCAAGATAGGCCTATCACAATTTTGTTTGTTTTGTTTCTTTGTTTTAGCTTTTCAAAGAACAAAATTTTCACATTAATATTTTTATTTTTCATATACTTATTTTATTATCTTTATGATCTCCTTTATTAATTTGGATAATTGTGTTTTACTTTTTCTAAATTACTCTGTTGAATATTTTAAAATATAGTATCCACGGTATCATTTAGTTTAAAATACCCGATAAATCTATAACATTAGTTATTCTTAAACCATAAATTGTTTAGTGTACATGTAGCTTTAATTTCTAATATGTTGTTGGTATTTTCCTCTTTGTTGCTAAATATTAATTATTTATTTTATGGTCAGACAACATAGCTAGTATTTTGCTGATTCTATGTATTGTGTAGCAACTAGTCTTATGAACTAATATAAGACAGATTTTTATAATATTTCATATAACTCTAAAATATGTATATTTCCTAAATTAAGACTACAATTATTAAAAAACAAAAAATTACAATTATATTTATATGAAATAAGTCAAGTTTGTTAATCATGTTTAAATTTCTATTTTACCATTTTTATGTTCTTGCCTCCCTAATCAATAATGGGGACAGGGAATTATTCTGCTGTCAGAATACACAAATGCACGTGCGCACACACACACACACACAATTTTATTTTGGTCAGGAACCATGAATCACACCTATAATCCCAGCACTGTAGAAGGCCAAAGTAGGAGGACTATTTGATCCTAGGAATTTGAGACCAGCCTAGCCAACATAGCAAGATCCCATCTCTAAAAAAAATTAAAATTAAAAAATTAGCCAGGTGTGGGGGCACCTGTAGACCCAGCTAGTTGGGAGGCTGAAGTGGAAAAATTGCTTCAGCCAGGGAAGTCTCAGCTGCAGTGAGCCCTGATCACACCACTGCACTCAGCCTGGGTAACAAAGCAAGACCCTCTTCCCCAAAAAAATATTTTTAAATTTCTAGGTTTTCAATATCCTCACATTAGTTTATATGTGGCTACAAATTTAGATTAGTATATCCTTCAAGAAAAATGATTACTATACCATTTTGTAATAGCTCTTTTTTTTCTTCTTTTTTTTTTTTGAGATAGAGTCTCGCTCTGTCACCCAGGCTGGCATGCAGTGGCGCAATCTCGGCTCATTGCAAGCTCCACCTCCTGGGTTCATGCCATTCTCCTCCCTCAGCCTCCCGAGTAGCTGGGACCACAGTCGCCTGCCACCATGCCTGGCTAATTTTGTTTTTTTTTATATTTTTAGTAGAGACGGGGTTTCACTGTGTTAGCCAGGATGGTCTTGATCTCCTGACCTTGTGATCCACCCTCCTTGGCCTCCCAAAGTGCTGGGATTACAGGTGTGAGCCACCACACCCAGCCTCATAATAGCTTTTTTTATCCCTCTTAATGATTTTCTCCTAAAGTCAATTTTTCTAATATTATAAAGTTATCCAGTTTATGTTGTTATCATTTGTGTTACATATTTTTAAACCACTTTTCTCTGTTGTTTTGACGTGTGTTTTTGTAAATGGCACATACTAGAACTTAGTTCTCAAGTATAATCTGATAATCCTGCCTTTTAACTAATAAATTTTTTCATTTACATTTATTATAATCAGTAATAACTGACAGAGTGAGACTTGTTTTTACTATAATTTTAAAATCTAGGTTCTGGGCCAGGTGCGGTGGCTCATGCCTGTAATCCCAGTACTTTGGGAGGCCGAGGGGGGCAGATCATGAGGTCAGAAGATCGAGACCATCCTGGCTAACATGGTGAAACCTGTCTACTAAAAATACAAAACATTAGCCAGGCATGGTGGTGGGTGCCTGTAGTCCCAGCTACTCAGGAGGCTGAGGCAGGAGAATGGTGTGAACCCAGGAGGCGGAGCTTGCAGTGAGCTGAAATCATGCCATTGCACTCCAGCCTGGGCCACCGTAGGAGACTCTGTCTCAAAAAATTAAAAAAAAAAAAAAATAAAAGTAGGTTTCTTTCTATTTCTGTCTTTCCTTTTCTCTTTCTAGTATAATTAGGGTTTTTGTTTGTTGTTACTTTGTTACTTTTTGTTTCCGAAATTCAATAACTTAGATGTTACTATTCTTATTTTGGTTACACTTGATATTTTATATTGCACACTTAAATTATCCAAGTATAAACTAAAATTATACTCACTTTCACAAAATATAAAATCTTAGGCATTTTAATTCTTATTTCTTTCTCTTGAGTTATGACTTGTTGAGTTTTTTTCTGTCCAATATTTTAATTTCGTGTTTCCAAGAACATACAATTTTAGACATCATTACTTTTCTTGTCTTCAACGATATTTGTTTTTATTTATAAGCAAGTTTATAAGTTTGTTTGCTTGCCATTTCCTCCTTTATCTCAGATATTCCTCCTGGGATCATTTTCCTTCTTCTTGAAGTGTGTTCCTTATAACTTTTCACATTAAAATCTGTTGTGGTTATATTACAATGCCTTATTCATCATAATTGCTGAAAAAGTAACTACTTAGAGCTATTTATCTCCACACTATTCCATTGCCTCTGCCACTTATTGTTCCTCTTGAGAGTCCTCTGTATGTTAATTTTCAGGCTTTTCTGAGTAACACATAGTTTGTTTTCATTCTCTGCTTGCATTTAAGAATTTCTGTTTTGATGTCCCGCAGTTAACGACTACTTCCTCCCCTCCCAGGTTTCAGTGGAAACCATTTGAAGGACAGGACTTGACAACAGTCCTGGAGTAACAGGTTTTCCACCCCACCCCACTGAGATAGAATCAAACAAGAGCTGGGACTTCACCCTGCCCAGCAGTAAAGTGGTCAACACTCACAAACACACAGGAAGCCAGTGAAGGCCATGTGAGTTACAACTAATGAGACATTTTCACCTTTCCCAGCAAGAAAGGTAGCAATGGGAACTAGTGAGGAGAGAGAAATGCTACCCTGGCCAGAAGTTACAAGCAGTAGCCCTCACTGGGTATCAATAGAGGAACCTGGACTTCTACCCTCCCCTGCTGGTAGTGAGTAGCACCTGTCCTTCACATATTAAACAGTGTCAAGACAAATAGCTCAAAATAAGGAAATGAGTAAGACAACAGTACATAACATAACTTCCAAAGTGTAGAAATTTCAATGAAAAAAATCATTCATCATACCAAGAACCAGGGAGTTCTCAATAGAATGTTTAAAAATAAATAGATACCAACACCGAGATGACAGATAATTGGAATTACATTATAAAGATTTTAAATAGCCATTCTAAAAAATGAAAAATTGTGAACACAATTGAAACAAAATAAAGAAGCCTCATCAAATAGAAAGTCTGAGCAAAAAGTTAGAAGATATAAAAGGAACCAAATGGAAATTTTAGAACTGAAAAGTATAACCACAATAAAACACACACATGAACATACACAAAATAGATGAGCTTAACAGCAAAATGGAGGAGACAGGAAAAAAATCAGAACAAATATAGAACAATAGAAATAATATTGTTCTAAGTATAGAACAATAGAAATTACCCATTGTGTCATTGTGTAATATTGAGTGTCAACCTGATTGGATTGAAGGATGCAAAGTACTGTTCCTGGGTGTGTCTGTGGGGATGTGTTCAAAGGAGATTAACATTTGACTCAATGGAGTGGAAGCAGCAGGCCCACCCTCAATCTGGGTGGGCACCATCTAGTCAGCTGGCAGCACAGCTAGAATAAAGCAGGCAGAAGTTGGAAGAGCAGACTTGCTGAGTCTTCATCTTTCATCTTTCTCCTTTGCTGGATGCTTCCTGCCCTTGAACATCAGACTCCAAGTTCTTCAGCTTTTGGTCTTTTGGACTCACACTGGTGATTTGCCAGGGGCTCTTGGGCCTTCAGCCACAGACTGAAGGCTGCACTGTCAGTTCCTCATTTTTGAGGTTTGGGACTCGGACTGGCTTCCAGTTTCCTCAGCTTGCAGACAGCCTATTGTGGGACTTCATCTTGTGATCGTGTCAGTCAATTCTCTTTAATAAAGTCCCTTTCATATAGACGCCTATCCTATTAGTCCTGTCCCTCTAGAGAACCCTGACTAATATGCCCATTCTGTAAAACAGAGGGAAAAAGCAGACTGAATATAACCTTAGGAACTAGTAAAAATATAAGAAAAAAATAACATTTATATTATTAGAGGTCCAGAATGAGAAGAAAAATGTTGGTCTAAAAAAGCACTCAAATAATGATTAAAATTTTTCCCAAATTGGCAAGAGACACAAAACCTACAGATTCAAAAAACTGAATGAACCCCAAAGAAATTCACTCATTATAGTCATAGAGTGAAAAATATAAAGAAAGAAAAATACCTGAAAGTGGTGAGAGAGTAGTAACACCTTACCTATAGATAAAAAGTAATTTGAATTACAGTGGATTTGTCCCTGGAAATTGTAAAGACCAGAAGGAAGTATTACATTTCTCAAGTGCTAAAAAATGTCAAACCAGAATTCTGTGTCCTGTAATAATATCATTCCGAATTAAAGAAAAAAATCAAAATATTGTGAGACAAAAGTATATCAAGAGAATATGTCTCTAGAAGGACTATTTTAAAGGATAGCTAAAGGAAATCATCTGAAAAGAAACAAAATGACTAAAAAAGGAAACCTAAGTCACTGGAAAATAAGGAAAAAGATGGTAAGAAAAAATATAGGTAAATATAATAGACTTTTTTTCTTCTCTTTATAGTTGAAGCAAAAATTATGGCATAGTTTGATGTCATTCCAACCATACATATATATATATATATATATATATATATATGTATATAGTATAGATAAAATACTTAAGAGAATTATATAATAAATGGAGAAAGGTAAAGAAATTTAAATGAGGGTAAGGTTCATATAAATCAGTCAAACTGGTGATATAACAGCAGTACATAATGTTAAGTTGTGTATGTATAAAGACCTAGAGAAACCACTAAAAACACTATACAAAGAGATACATTTGAAAACACTACCAATATATCAAAATGAAATTTGGGAACAAAATTTAAGTAACTCAAAAGAAGACAAGAAAAAAAAAACAGAGAAACAAAAAATATAGAGACCAAATAGAAAACAAAAATAAAATGGCAAAATTAAGTCCTAATATAGCAATAATTACACTTAATACAAATGGTCCAAATACACAGATTAAAAGACAGTGCTACAACACATGACCAAACTGTACACTTCCTACAAGAAACACACTTCAAATAGTTTATGAAGGTTCAAAGTAAAAGAATAGAAAAATGATATATCATGCAAGCATTAATCAAAGGAAAACAGGAGTGGCTACATTAATCAGACAGGGATACTAAAGATTGATAAAAGGGTCAATCCACCAAAAGGACATAGCAATCTTAAGTGTGTATGCCCCAAATATCAAAGCTGAAAAATATATTAAGCCAATCCTAATCTAACTGAAAGAAGAAACAGACAAATCCAAATTAAAGTGAGAGTTCAACATCCTTCACTCAATAAACCAATTTAAAAATAGCAATGATATAGAAGAAATCAACAACATCATCAACCAACAGGATCTAACCAATATTTATAGAACACTCCACCCAAAAACAAAAGAATACACATTCTTTTAATGTGTTGAATGGGATATTAACCAAGATAGACCATGTATGAAACAAATTTTAAAAACAGAAATTATACAGTGTGTTCTCTACCCAAAAGGAAATCAAACTAGAAATTACAACAGAAAGATTACAGAGAAGTCTCCACACACTTGAGAACTAAACATGATACATTTAAAACATTCAGAATAAAAATGGAAGCTTCAAATACATTTTTAAAAGACAGAATGAAAATTAAAAAGAAATATATCAAAACGTGTAGGGTAGAGCTAAAGCAGTGCTGACAGGGACACTTAAAGCATGAAATGGATACATTCAAACACAGAAAAAGCCTCATATCAATAATATCAGCTTCTACCTCAAGAACTTAGGGAAGAAATGAGCAAATAAAGCCAAAACAATTAAAAGGAAGTAAATAACAAAGATAATAACACCCCCATGCCTCAGCCAAATCTCGACCGGTGCAACTCCATCTAATTCACCTGTATGTTGCCCATCCCAACTCCACAGAACCCAAATATGTCATGCTTTCATATACCAGTGAGCCCATGAGTGTGCCTCTTCCTCAGCTTAGAATGCACACCCACCATTGTCTACCTGGTTAATTATTCATCAACCTGCAAGATTTCAGAGCCCTCAGAAGTGCTCTTTATCACAGGCTACAGCACACTGCAGAGTAACTGATTTCTTACCTTTTTCTTCCTCTTTGACTCAAAGCCATCTGAGAACAGATATTACCGTCAAATTTATTAAACAAAAGATAAATATCGAAGCATATAAATACATTAGGGTGTGATAAGTGCTTCTGAGCAAAAGCTTCCAGATGCATTAGATACACTTAATAAATTATTATTGAAATAATTGCATTAAAGATACACTTTGCAGTCATGCAAACTGATACAATGACAATAAGGAGGAGCACATATGAACACAAAATTATAGTTTTGCCAACGTTTCTTCACAATCATAAGTGGATTTTTTCATACACAATTACCTTCAACCTTCATTTTCTTGTCAGATTAATGTTTAAATATTTAAATTTAAATTTAAATTTTAAATCGAAACATAAGCACATTGAATTGTATTAATAATATAATTCCCACAAAGAAAATATCACATATCTCCTACATACACACACAGAGCCATAAAACATTTCTAAGGAATGTATGTAAATATCGATGCCATCATTGTGTATATGACCATACGTGCATATTACAGGCTTACATAGGAAGGCAGGGACCACAGAATATAATGGTGCACAAACTAGTTTTGAGGGCATGAGATCTGGAGTTGAACCCCATTTCCATTATTTACTATTGATAGAACCTTCCTGAGCATGATTTACCACCTGAAAAACATGGGCCCAATACTCAATGCCTATCTTATAATATTATGAAAACATTTTAAAGATGATACACGTGGACTTTTTTACCAATTATTATATTGATGTCACATGATACTACTGGAACTATATTTATTGGTAAATGAAGCTCCTTTTCAAACTTTATCCAATTTCTCTCTCACTCACACTTATTTCCAACTTGTTTTGTCATATTATGCTGTAAATTAGGTGATTAAATCTTTTTTCACTTTGAAAAATATGGTGAGTCATTTATAGAAACATTTGTAAGATTGATCACTGGGGAAGCTCATAAATGATTTCCAACTTATACTCCTTTTGTCTACCCATCATTTATAGACAATTTAAAATATTACTGGCCAATTTAGCATTTATTAAATAACCCAACGCCTCTTCATTAACCTTGAATGAGAGTGGGGTAACCTTTTTAAATAGGAATGTTAGAAATTCCTGGATCCATGGTTCCTATTTGGCTAGCTCATGTAAAAAGCCTGGAGAAATAGTTGCTTTAAAGCATTATATTATTGTACTCTATTTTGAAAGAGCATTAAGAGGGCATTGCAGATATATCTAAGAAATGACAAATACAATGGAAAGAATATTTTTGAGAATTTTTAACCCCTTAAAATCTTATCTTAAAGAAAGTAGCTAAGAAAATCATCTCTTAAACTTTCATCATTAATAAAAAGTATTCTTACTCATTTGACCTCATAACTGCATATTTCAACCAAATGACCGTGTTGCTTAAGGCTGCAGAGCTAAGATGCTCGGAATGTCCCTTATCAATCATCCTCAGAACTGTCAACTAAATTTAGACTGTAGAATCACTATCATTAGTTTTGAAATCTGAGAGAAGAACACAGCTTGAGTTTTCAGATTGCAGGTTAAAACTCTGGGAAAAGTCTTTTCATTTATAAGCTAATCTTTGAAATTAAATTCAAGTTAAATTCATATTTGCCTTTGCACATGAGTATACTGAATGTTTTAGTTACCTTTCCTGGTCTGCCACCAGCAAGCTAGAGAAGACCTCTGTTTTGCGGGTCGGGACCTAAAAAATAATAATAATAATAAATATATATATATAAAATATAAAAATGTATACATAAATATTTATTATATAATATATAATATGTATAAATAATACATATATATTTCCTATTTTGTGGACCCTGCAAATGTCTGAACCCTCTAAGCTCTGAACGATTACTCCTATACTCTCCAGTGAAAAAATATACCTTTCATATAAAATGATACTTTTCTTTATTACACAAAACTTACTTGTCTATGCAAAACTGTAATCTAAAATAAGCACCAAAAATGGAAAGAAAGCATTCCTCCTGTTTCTGCGCAGTATCAGTGCCTTAGTATACCCTTTATCATTTCTCTAGAGGAAGACACACAGTTTTGCATTTATCTGCTGTATTTAATTAATATATTGTGAACCAACAAATACGTTCTTAGTGATGATTTGGGGGAAGTTCTGGGATAGAGAGTTTTTTGAGTGAGTTCACATGGAGCTAATGGGTCCTCATTCATGTCGTTATTCTGATTCTATTTATGCTGTCCTTGAATACTATACTAGGATACTTGGCCTGTGTTTTCTTCCAGAAGAAAGTCAAGGCAGAACAGCCTGTCTTCTGACACCGAATAAATTCTCTGAAACTTCCGCCTTTCTGACACCAAGGTCCTTATGCCTTAGATGCCCCTTGACTCCCTGTATTCCCATAATTCTGCATTATCTTGCGGTCTTGCTTCATTTCTCTTATAAGTTTTGCTTCTAACTTTGCAATGTGCATCTCGCACTCCCCGTGTCTGCAAACTGCCCAGCCCTCCTTTCCTCATTGCAGCTGATGATGGGACACGGCTGTTCCCACAGAAATGCTCCATCTTCCCATTGCTGACAGACAAGCACAGCGTCTTTCTATTCTGCAGTAGGATGAAGCTCTCTTCCTGTCACCCCACCCCACCGCCTCTCCCTGCCCAGTGACTTCTCTTCCTGTTTTCCCTCTCTCCTTCCCTGGTGTCTCATCCATTAAACTGTCCCACCTAGCCCACAAACAGCTCACTCTTCCCCAGCTTCAAATAACAGCCCTCACTGATCCCCAAGTGTGTTCAGAGATATTCATCCAATCCTCCTGCTACGAGCTTCATGACTCAGCCTCCCCACACTGTGCCCAGCACAGAGAGCCCAGGCATGGACAGATCCCAGCACGGACAGCCCCCAGCATGGACAGCCGCCAGCATAAACAAACCCCATCATGGACAGACAGGGGCATAGGCAGCACCCAGCATGGACAGCCCCCAGCATAAACAGACCCCATCATAGGCAGATCCCAGCATAGGCAGCCCCCAGCATAGACAGCCGCCAGCATAAACAAACCCCATCATGGACAGACAGCGGCATAGGCAGCTCCCAGCATGGACAGACCCTGGACATGGACAGCCCCCACCATGGAGAGACTCCACCGTGGACAACCCCCAGCATAAACAGACCCTATCATGGACAGACCCCAGCATGGACAGACCCTGGACATGGACAGCCCCCAGCATGGAGAGCAAGTCTGAAATCTATAGGGCAGATTGGCAGGCTAGAAATATAGGCAAAAAATTGATCATGCAATCTTTTAGGCAGATTGTGTTCTTTGGGAAACCCCAGTCTTTGGTTTTCAATTAATTGGAGGAAACCTACCCATGTTATGGGGGACAATCTGCTTTACCCAAATTCTCCTGACTTGAAGCCAAGTCCCTTTCACATGGTAACTTCACAGCACATCCAGACGACTGTGTGACGGAACCACAGGCGCCACCGCCTCGCCAGGCTGATGTAGAATCAGCCATTATGCTTCTGAAAGGAGCCGAGTCCGCTCCCACAGGAGGTGATTCTTCCTGAGCTCTCCCCTTAGAAGGTGCAGGATTGTATTTGTCACGGCCATATGGTCCCTAACCCCAGTGAGGTCTCCCGTGTCTTCAAAGTTGGCACTTGTTAAATGAAACATGCTCCAACTCATTTTGAAGCAAGGTAGGGTCCTTATTTAAATTTGATTCACGTGTCTACATTAGACAGATTTTCAGGGGGACACCACACCGGGAGCATGACTCTCTCTTTCTGTGTATCTACTAGATGTGTGTCTGCTAGAATATCATTAGAGTATCGTTTTTCCAGGAGATATGAGGGAAGGAAAATAAAAGGATAAATCACATGCTTAGATAAAAGAATGGGAGGTGACTTGGTTTTAGGGGAGCATTTTGGACTTTAAATCTCTGCAGACAAGCCAGCTTCCAGCAGAGGTTCTGAAACTCACTTTCTGCATGGTTAAATCACATAATTTACTCATATCTCAGAATCCCCGAGCACAGAAAATAGCTTGCTTTCTTTTCTTGCCAAACTCCCAAGAATACACAGAAAAATCCTCTAACAACTTCAAAGATTCTTGAACAAGATGGAAAGGGATAAACAATGAAATTTTAAGCCCTTTTGGAAATTCAAATCCAAACTGTTGATTGACATCAAACTCAGAGAGAAACAAATTAGGCTCTGACTATGAAGCGGCTTATTTTATACATTCTCGTCTGGCATAAAGAAATTATATTCTGACCTGGCTTCATATTGCCTATCAGTAAAATACATAAAACAACCTCCACTTAATCATGTTTAGGAAGGAATAGGATTTAGTTCCTTTGAAATTATATATTTGATTTTTAAAAATTTATGTATCTTCATTTGCACATTTGAATAGATTGCTTTCACAGTTATATTTTTATAGGTTTGCTATTTCGTGGTAAGGAGGGGATTATAGTTGTCTTCCCTAAAAAAAGTATCCATTTTACACTATATGTGAAGGGAATGGGATGGAGTTGATATTTCCAGTTTATGTTATTAAAATAAATCGCTGTTTACCATCTGAGATTTCAAATTCACACTTTCAGATCATATTATTTATAATTTAGGAAATCTGTTTGCAGTATAATTCACTGCCCTACAAAGGCATGCCTCTTGCTAATGAACTGGTAACTCCTTCTTCCTCAAAAACATATGTTTAAAAAATTAATGTTTAATTTTCAATTTAGAAAATGTGTAAAGACAAAAAGGAAATTTAAAAAACAGCACGAGAGATTTAGTAGTAAACATTTTTGCCTAAAATTTCTCACCAATGGTCTCCTCTGAAAAGATTAATGCCATCGTATTAAAGGCATTGAAAATACCTCAAAGATAGTATTACAATTTTTTAATGTCTGTTTAATATTTATCTAATCTTATCGTAAAATTTGGGGGAAGTTCTGGGATACAGTTTTTTGAGTAAGTTCACATGGAGCTAATGGGTCCTCATTCATGTCGTTATTCTGATTCTATTTATGCTGTCCTTGAATACTACACTAGGATACTTGGCCAGTTTAAACTTCATGAACGTTTAACATCATTGAACATTTAAATATGAAAAACGTGAGTCATTTTGAACATGTGATTTTTTAATACCAAGCATCTTCATGTTTTTCTCGCATGTGAAAGAAGAAAAAATGTTTATTACTATGTGATAGGATCTATTATTATTTAAAATCAAAGTTCCTTGAGGTTGTAGTGTTAAATATTGCAACAGGGACTGCTTAAAGTCATTTTGTTAAAATCAGCTGAGAATCCTCCACCACACCAGCGTCAGAGGCTCACAAAGGCTCCGCCCCCTCATGACAGCAGCCTCATGCCCTGTTCCTCCGGGTTCCAGGGCAAGCGCAGGACCGGGAGAGCCAATCAGATACCTCAGCCCCATCACGCTCTCCATGGTTTCCACTCACAGTTCGCTGGTTATAACGAGTCACAAGGCCACACCTAAAGTCAAGGAAGTAGGAATGATGATGGTCTATGAAGACAGAGGAGAACTGGGTGTTGTGAATCTCAGTCTCGCCGACCCCAGCCCAACCTCATAGCAGGGCAGAGCAGAGCAGCGCAGTGGTGAACAGCACGCACTCTGCAGGCAGATGGTGAGGGTTGGAAGGTGGATGCCTTCAGTTACTTCCCTATAATACCGGGGCAAGTTGTTGAAGCGCTCCAGACCTCACAGTCCTTGCCTGTAAAGCTAAGTATAGAAAAATATCTATCTCTGGGATTCTGCTAAGAACTGAGTTAACAGATGTTAAGCACTGAAACAGTACGTGGGCCAGTAATCACTGGCCAATACTGTGATGTGAGTCCAGCAAAGACCCAGCTGTGCCCTACCAAGACCATATTTACTTTAAGCACAATAAATAGAAAAGCACATACCTCATTCAGAGCTTCCTCCATCACTTTATGGTAAAGAGCTCAGTCTAAGTTTAATTTTGGGTTCAGCATCAAATATAAGATGTTAAAAGGCAACGGGCACAGTCCTCTTGGGTTCCTCTCCTAAGGAAGAGTTATCCCCTAAGGAAAGGTATCCCCCGGGTTCCCAGGTGTCTGCAAGAGTTTGGGACACAGAAGAAGCAGTTTTGCAGAAACAAGTGTATTCTTAGGAGAGAGAAAATTTTGCCCCAAATATTCCAAATTTTTGCATTGAAGAAATTAAGAAAAAAATTAGAAGATTATGCTACCAAGCAAAAGAGCTCTTTTCTTTTTCTTGAGATTTTATCCATGTTTTAATAAAATAAAGGACAAGCATTTTGCTACCACTCCAAGCAAACACCAAGAAAGTGAAGGCCTTCCACACCTCCCCAGTCCCCCACACTCCAAACTTATTCTCTAGGAGCCACTAGAAGATTAGCATCAGCACACGGCACAGTTAGTAAATGTGTGTGTTGTTCAATTATCCACATTTATGGATCAATGCATTCAAATATGACATTTATTTTAATGCACCTCGTTTTATAAAAACGGTATTGCTATTCTTCCATACTACATATGGCAATTTTTGTCTTTCAAAACTTCTGTACTTTGGTGTAGCAGAATACATCTAGAAAAACATAGTAGAAGATTATTTAGATGTAAAAGGATATAACTATAACAATTTTATTACTTTTGTAAAAAAAAGCACTGGATGTTTTTGTATAAGTATTGTATCATTATTATTTAAGTAATATTATCAAATAAAATATTGCAACAGGAACTGCTTAAAGTCATTTTGTTCAAATCAGTTGAGATCCCTCCACCAAGTAACTGTTTTAGGAGATCTGCCTTAAGTCATTTTAATAATATTTCAAAAATACCTTAAGAAATATATAAACATAAACAAAATGTTATTTACAATAATCATTTATAGTTTCATAACCGAGCAGTATCACTTTAATATAAAGTGATTTTAATAGAAACCCTGCCAAAATAGCTTATTAATATCTATAGTTTTCTGAACTAAAGTCTAAATATAATTTTAATAATTTTTATAAGTCTTCTTTAATAAATAGTGATGTCTTCTTTTCTCTGTAGGTGGTCTTCCCATTGCAACTTGCATTTATTTGTTTATTTATTTTATTTATTTATTTTGAGACGTAGTCTCACTCTGTAGCCCAGGCTGGAGTGCAGTGGCGCTACCTCGGCTCACTGCAACGTCCACCTCCCAGGTTCAAGCAATTCTCCCGCCTCAGCCTCCCAAGTAGCTGGGATTACAGACACCTACCACCATGTCCAGCTAATTTTTGTATTTTTAGTAGAGACAGGGTTTCACCATGTTGGCCAGGCTTGTCTCAAGCTCCTGACCTCAGGTGATCCATCCGCCTCAGCCTCCCAAAGTCCTGGGATTACAGGCATGAGCCACCCCGCCCAGCCACATAGATGTGTTTTTAAGTCTGAATCCTGTTCTGTTGCGCATAGATGCCACAGTATGTGGATCTATTCATCCATTGATGGACACCTGGGTTGCCTCCACCCTCTGGCTGTTATGAATGGTGTTGCTATGAACGTGGATATAAAATATCTCTTTAAGACACTGATTGAATTCTTTTAGGTACATACCCAGAAGTGAGATTGGCAGGTTATATGATAGTTCTATCTTCAGTTTTTTTGAGGAACCACCAGACTGTTTTCTGCAACCGCTGCCCCCTTAACTTGTTTGTGGTAATCACTATACAATCTATATACATATAAAATAATAACATTGTACACCACGGTGCTCTGGTGGTCACTCACACAGGTGCACACGGCAGAAAGCCTCAAGCCGCCCATTTGAGGTTGAACAAGGCTCCACACGGTGAAACACGTGTCCTTTTCACAGTGGATTTAGTGCCCTGCTTTTGCATGTGTGAGTGTGTATGTTGGTGATTTCACTGTTTAAATGGCCCCCAATCAATACTGAAGTGCTGACGGCTGCTTCTAAGTGCATGAAGGCTGTTATGTGCTTTATGGAAAACACATATGCTAGAGCAGGCAGGAGTTATAGTGATGATGGCCATGAGTTCAAAGAGAATGAGTCAACAATAGATACTAAATCAGCTGTCTTTAAACAGAAACACGCACTCAACAGCAACGTCCATTTCCTCCTCCAGCCCTTGGAAGCCACCATTCTATTCTCTGCATCCACAAATCTGAGTATTTCAGATATCTCAATTAGGAAAACTCACACAGTATTTTTCTTCTATGACTGGCCGTTTCACTTAGCATCATGTCCTTCAGGTTCTCTTCAAAGTCTCACTTATGCAGGATGAAAAAGTTCTAGACATCTTCTGCACAATATTTGGCTTTTACTTAATGATACCGTACTGCACACTTAAAAATTTGTTAAAAGGATATATCTTCTGTTACCTGTTCTGACTACAATAAAAATAATAATAACAAAATAATAATTATAATAAATAGAGTGCTGGTTGCCAATAAACAGGAAGTAAAACAGAAACACATTAAGCAAGCTCGTGTATTGATCAGTGGAAGAAAACGTTGTGATAAAAGCTCAGAGGAATCTAACCTAGTATTTCCCTCAGGAGCAATGGTTTGGTGTTTGCTAATCCAGTGTTTGTAGTGAGTCTGTAGAATATATTTCCCACAAATCATGAGAATACACATAAAATTAACATATAAAAGTCAAAAGCCTTTGTATACCAAACTATAATGAGCCAGAGAACACAAAGTTAGAAAAAAATAGCACAAAGATCAAATACAAAGAAATAAACTTCACCAAAAACACGTAAACTGATAGCAGAAAAACTTACAACAATCCCAAAAAGCACAAGAGTCTTTAAGCCCTGAGCCTGAACCAACCCAAAGCCAACCATGCTGGCACCCTGAACTCCGACCTCAACCTCCACAAAATAAATGTCTGCTGTTGACAAGTCACCCCATGTGTAATACTTTGTCAGAGCAGCCTGAACAGACTAAGAAGAGGCTGATGAAGAGAGGACTCTGCACAAAGGCTGAGCTCTGCTCAGTGGATTTGCTTCTCCGAGAAGGATACATCAGCAATTCTGAACCCGCTTGGTGTCTATGCCAGGAATAGAACAAATAAGTAAATATATTGTGAATAATGAGAGTCCGGTTCTCACTGTCAGAGAAGGAAGTCACAAATAAGGAAGGAGGCTTGCTGGAATGATTCCTCTAGTGTCGGATTAAAATTGGAAGTGTCAGTATTGACTCACTCTCTAACACATGGATATAGATACAGACGTAGATACACATAGAAATAAATACGGAAGTGTGTGTATGCGTACAGGTTAATAACATACATGCATTTATTTCCACAACTGTCCACTGAGCAGCCTAGAAATGATGATGGCTCAGTAGCAATGAGCACACCTATGTAAAATTCATGATTTATAAAAGCCACTCTCTAATAAAAGGGATCAGGTCTGCTTGGAGAAGTGGCTGACTCCACGACCTGAGTCTGGAAATAACATGTGGTGTTGCAAAGTAAGGATATATCCACCCCCCTAAAAAAGGGGGAAAAAAAGAAAGGCTGGGAGAATGTTAGAAGGAACACTGGAGGCACTCCAAAGCCAGAGAGGCCCCTGGTCACCAAAGCTGGGTCAACTGGAAATCAATAATGATAGTATTGCATCATAACCCGCAGAATAAGATGAATACCCACAAGTCCATACCTAAAATAGTTAATGGAATAAATGTCCATAATTGAGTAGAAGGGGTAACACTTCCTTATAAAACAATGCCAAGTAGCAGGTGTAGAGGAAGGAGGAAAGAATGAACTGGCCACAACCAATCATCACATCATCACAGCAACCAGGGCAAGACCCGCCATGGGTGCCACTCCCTGCAGGGAAGCTGCCTTTATCTCCAGCTGCCTCAAGAGAGAGAATGGAGGAAGTAAGAGAAAGGTGATATTCAAATTAGAAAGAGCTCAGGATGTCCAAGAGTTGATGAAAGACACTGATGTTTGCGTGCTTGTTGACTGGCATTTCCATGACCCCTGTCTCTCTCTTTCCAGTCCCCTGCTCCTGTCTCTTCCCAGGACCTGTGCAAACCTGAAGTCTTGGACTAAGGCACAGTTGTCCATAACTGTTGCTCTAAATTATTTTTAACCCCATAAGGTTGGCACTAATATTTCTATGCAGTGTTTACTATACGGATGTGTGTGTGCATATAATAAACATTATTCAGATGTGTGTGTCTGTGGGCATACACACATCCATATAATAAATGGATTATTAGTTTTAACCCCACAAGGTTGGCACTAATATTTCTATGCAGTGTTTACTATACGGATGTGTGTGTGCATATAATAAACGTTATTCAGATGTGTGTGTCTGTACGCATACACACATCCATATAATAAATGGATTATTTATTAGTTTTAACCCCACAAGGTTGGCACTAATATCTCTATGCAGTGTTCAGTATACCCAAAATGCTCTATTTTTATTGCCTTTAAAACTTCTTTTGTAGATCCCTTTTTCCATATAAGTACATCATTTAGAAGATTATGTCTTTAGGTGAGCATTTGTGGTCATTCTACTTATCTAAAATGTCTTTATTCTTGAGATGTAGAATTACTTTTTTTTCATTGCTTGATTGACACATTTCCTCAGCCTTTATTGTTGTGAGGAACTGGGCTGCAGAGCAGGAGGTGAGTAGGGGCATCCTCTGTATTTATAGCCCCTCCCCATCACTCACATGACCTCCTGAGCTCCTCCTCCTGTCAGATCAGCGGCAGCCTTAGATTCTCCTGGGAGTGCGAACCCTATTGTAAACTGCACATGTGAGGGATCTAGGTTATGTGCTCCTTACAAGGATCTAATGCCTGATGATCTGTCACTGTCTCCCATCACCCCCAGATGAGACCATCTAGTTGCAGGAAAACAAACTCAGGGCTCCTACTGATTCTATGCAATAGTGAGTTGTGTAATTATTTCGTTATATATTGCAATGTAATAAGAATACAAATAATGTGCACAACAAATGTAACGTGAATCACCCCTAAACCGTCCCCCTGCACACCAGGTTCATGGAAAAATTGTCTTCCACTAAACCGGTCCCTAGTGCCAAAAAGGTTGGGGACTGCTGGGTTAAAGAAATTAAAAAAAAAAAAATCCAGGACTTGAGAGGATTTCAGGGAAAGACTTGCATGCCTGGGAGAGCCAGGTTCCTGTTAAAGCAAGTAGGTTAAAGTGTTTTGCTGTGCAGAAGCTTTTTAGTTTGATATAGTTCCACTTGTTTGTTTTTGTTTTTCTTACCTGTGCTTTTGGAGTCTTCTCTAAAAAACCATTGCCAAGACCAATGCCAAGAAGCTTTCCCTTAAGTTTTCTTCAAGAAG
Organism: Pongo abelii; assembly: GCF_028885655.2. Taxonomy (NCBI): domain Eukaryota; kingdom Metazoa; phylum Chordata; class Mammalia; order Primates; family Hominidae; genus Pongo; species Pongo abelii. The sequence continues at coordinate 2,100,419 of NC_071992.2, read as the reverse complement.
GTTTGTGGTCTCAGATCTCATACTTAAGCCTTTAATTCATTTCCAGCGGATTTTTGTGTATGATGCAAGAGTCCAGTTTTGTTCTTCTGCATGTGGACATCCAGTTCCCGCCACACTATTTGTTGAAGAGACTTTCCTTTCTACACTGTGTGTTCTTGGTGCCCTTGTCAAAGATTAGTGGACAGCATACACCTGAGTTTGTTTCTAGACTCTCTATTCTATTCCATTGGTCTGTGCATCTGTTTTTATGCCAGTGCCACACTGTTTTGAATATTGTAGCTTCATGATATGGTTTGAAATCAGGAAATATGATGGCTCCAGCTTTATTCTTCTTTCTCAAAATTGCTTTGGCTATTTAGGGTCTTCTGTGGTTCTGTGCAAATTTTAGAATATTTTTTCTATTTTTGTAAAGAATAGCATGGAATTTGTGATGGGTGTTTAATTCACTTGTTTGTGGCAATCACTACACAATGTATATGCATATCAAATCATCACATTGTACACCTTAAAAATATTCAATGTTAATTTGACAATTCAATATTTTAAAATAAAAAAATATATATTTAACAGGAAGTAGCTTAAAGGAAATTCCAGAGATGCAGATGAGGATACTTTGAGAGTCATGATGATGGTCCACATGGTGGAATGGCAGGACCTAAGCAGATGAGTCAGTGAGTGAGACGGAAGCAAAAGAGGTTGATGTGAGAGCTTATAAAGCTGGCAGGATATAGGAGCAACACACACAAAAAAAGTTACTAGCGTTTGTAAATACCCAAGCCTTGTATATTTCTTACCTTGGGCCAGGTGCTGTTCTAAGTGTTTTCATACATTTTCACATTTAATCCTGCAAGTGACCCCTTGAGCAAAAGCCAGCCAGTGACACCTGCATCTCAGGCAGCAGGGCTCCAGAGTCCATAATCTTGAGCTCTGTGGGGTTCTCACTCCTGTGCCAGGAAGGATTCTAGTGTGGAGGACAGCATTGATTTTAAAAATCTAAAACTTCAGCCCTGAAAGAGTTTACAGTTTATTAATGGATGCACAATGGATGATTTCAAACACTGAGAAGACACCAATCAACAGCCCTGGATGTGCAATGGGAGTGCTCTTTTATTCTGGCCTGCAACTGGGGCAGGCTTTCAGTCCAGTGCTAAGAAAACATGTACATAGAATAATTTTGGACAATTACCCTGCTTGGATATTTGATTTCTCTTGACTATCACAAACAATAACAATAATAATTTTGCTTAAGGATTTTTCTAATTCGATGTACAGATACAAGCACAAATTTCTAATAAAGCTCTCTTACAGAAGACAACTACCTGTTACACAAAAATTTGTTCCAGAAAGCCAAAACTTTCTTTTTAATAGCACTACAACTACATTGTTGCTGTATTTCTACATTGTGAGAGCATGAGAAGATGGGATTTTGTGTACAGAAATTTGTTTTCCAAATTCTCATGTTTAAATGTTGATCCATATCACTTGTTGGCATATCAAGCATGCTTATTTCTAAATTGCCATAATATATCCAATAAGGTAGAATATTTCTGGAAAGCACAATTGTCATACACATATTACTAGAAAATGTGGTATCATATTATGGTCTGTTATCATTACAGTGAGAATATGGCACTATGAGGAGATTTTATCGTGCAAAATTGCATTATGTTCAAATTTATCCATGTGTTAATTTACATTAAACCCCTTCTATTTCTTCAGATGAATGAAAATTCTAGGATTTGCTGGCCTGTATTTTACCTGGAAATTGGTGCAGATAAGAGGCAAAGAAGTAAGAAGGATTGCTGTCTAGGAGCTTTGAAACGAGTCAAAATTAAGTTTCCTTGCAGCTGCTATTCTTTTAAAAAGCCAAGATTTAAGGAGAATAATATAGCAATGTAATTTATTCTAAATAGAAATGAGGAAAACCATAACGAACAAAACCCTTGAAAGTTGGACTACTCTTACAAATTATACTAACAATGGGAATCAACATTCCCATCAGAATTTGTAGATTTCAGATAATCCCATCAGGCTTGTTTCTTAATTATCAAGGTGCTTTGAAGAAATTTCCTATTTGAATCCCTCAAAATAATGACTTTCGGGTTTGTTTTCACATCAGCTATGGGGGCTGTTTTGACAAAGCCTTAGCTGAAAACTTGAGGCCATCAGTATCCCTTTCTCCCCTGCAACAATACAGTTCACACAGGCACTCTTTCTTCCTCACCCATCTTGTGCATAACGCCTTTATTTTACTTAGATTTCCCCTCGTGATCTCGTTGTTTATTGGTTGGTTGGTTGGTTGGTTGGTTTTGTTGAGTTGGTTTGTTTTGTTCTGTTTCCACAGTCTTATTAAGAAGGAAATTTACATTCCATACAATTCACCCATGTAAGGTGTACAATTGAATGGTTTCTAGTATATTCACAGAATTATGTATCCATCACCACTACCAGTTATAAAACATTTTCACTACCTGGAAAAGAAACATGGTACTCAACCACGGCCGCTCAATCTCTGGATCCCCCACCATAGTCCTAGGAAACCACTAATCTACTTTCTGCCCCTATAGATTTGCTGATACTGGACATTTCATACAAATGGAATCACACAATACAAGGCCTTTTGTCACTGGCTTTTTCACTAACATTTTTTCAGGGTTTATCCAACATAGCACAGGTCAGTATTTTATTTCTTTTCATTGCCAAATCATCTTCCATCCTAAGGTTATACCACATTTCCTTTATCTATCCATTCATTATCTGCTGAGAATTTGGGTTATTTCCACTTTTTGGCTATTATGAATATTGCTGCTTATGAACATGTTTGTATAAGTTTTTGTATGGACCTGTGTTTCCTGTCTCTGGACTACACAACTAGGAGTGAGTCGTTTCTTTAACCACATGGGGGCTGCAAACACCTGCATACATTGCGGGGCTCTCTCTCCCCAGCATCAGTCCTCACTGACTTGACTGTTTCAACTTCATGACAGGTGTTGCGACTCTCTCTGCTTTATTCTCCTTATCAATATTATCTTGATTATTTTTAACCTTTTACTCCTTGTAAATACTAAAATCTGCACAACATCTATATGAAAAACACTGCTTGGATTATGGAATTAAAATTAATCTATAGATTATTGGGGGTACACTTGAAAGCACTTTAATATTGAGTACTACCCATGGACGTGGAATATCTTGAGATAATCGTTAATGCTTTTTAATAAATGTTTGGCACATTTGTGTACAGTTTTGCACATACATTATTAGTTTTATGCCTAGATACTTGATAACATTGTTGCTCATATAATTTTTATATTATATCTTATGATTGCTGTTTGTTTGCAGAAACACTTGCTAGGCCCTCCAATAAAGTGTTACATGGGTACCATGAAAGCAGACGTTCTTGTTTGTCTTCCTTACTTAAATAAATGCACCTATATTTTCTATCGAGACTCTTTTTGTTGTGGGACTTCTGTAGTTATCTTTTATGAGGTTAAGAATGTCTTCTTGTACTAAGAGCTCTCTTTTATTAATTATATTAATAATTAATAAGTGAAATTATATTAATTATATATAATTAATAAGTGAAAGCTGCTGAATCAATTGAGACAATCAAATTTTCTCTTTAATCTGTTATTGAGCTGAATAACTTTTAAATGTTTTCTACTACTCGTCCGTCTTTACGTTAGAGAACCAAACTGACTTGGAAATGTGCATGTCTGTAAAACAATTTCCCTTTGCTAACACTTTGCTTTCAGTTTTGGAATTGCACATATCATTGAGATTGTCCTGCCATTTTCTTTTCTACTACTGTCCTGTGGTTTTGGCATCGAGATTGCACTGCTCACTAAATTAGGTGAGTAAAATGCCCCTTCCTTCTATTCTGTTTTGTTTTTCCGCTTGTGTAAATTGGAACTGTGATATCCTTTGGCTGTGTCCCCACCCAAATCTCATCTTGAATTGTAATCCCCATAAACCCCATGTGTCATAGGAGGGCGTGGTGGGAGGTAATTGAATCCTGGGGGCCATTTCCCCCATGCTGTTCTCATGATAGTGAGTGAGTTCTCAAGAGATCTGATGGTTTTATAAGCATCTGGCATTTCCCCTGCTGGCACTCCTTTCTCTCTCCTGCCACCCTGTGAAGATGTGCCTTTCACCATGATTGTAAGTTTCCTGAGGCTTCTTCAGGCAGGTGGAACTGTGAGTCAGTTAAACCTCCTTTCTTTGTGAATTACCCAGTTTCGGGTATTTCTTTATAGCAGTGTGAAAACGGACTCATACAAACTGTCTTTAGAATCTTGGTAGAAGTCATCCATGTAATTATCTGAGTGCTAGCACTCACTTGTAAAGTTATCTGGGGCTGGAAAGTCCCTGTGGCAATCTTTTAAACTACTAACTCAATTTCCTTGATAAAATTATTCAGACCTCTACATTCTTAATTCACTTTTGGCAAAATATACTATTTAATAACTTTTCCACTTTTATAAGATTTGCATTTTATCTGAGATTTATAGAGTATTCCATTTTGTATTACTAAAAACTAACAAAATTTTTCATATTTTCTAATTTTGATATCTCATACAATTGTGATTATGCCAACATGTTATTCTCTAATATTATCAATTTTCCTTTCTCTTTTTCATCTCAATCAACCTTGCCAAAATCATGCTCCTTTTGTCTATCGTTTTAAAAACGTCTGGCTCTGTTAAGGCCTTGCTTTATCTCTGCTACTGATGAAGCTTCAAGGCCTTTGTCATTACTGTTGCCTTCTTCCAACTTTTATGAGGTTGTGTCTTGCTCTTTTTCTTACATCTGAAGGTGTGCACTTCACTCACTAACTTTCAACTTTTTTCTGTTCTCATATTTGTTTCTATGCATAAAATTCTCATATAAGTCCTGCTCTATTGGGCCTCTGAGTTTTGATGTGCTATTTACTTCTATTGCCTTCTGGGGGCGTCAGAGGGCACAGTGAACATGACCCACCCTCTTGACATGAACATGTCATGTCTTACTGATCACACCCCAGAGTTCCCCTGAGCTTTTTACTTAACTTTTGTGTGGAATGCATAGGTTGTATTACAACCATTGGTCTACATGTCTCAAAATTAGAGCGTGAATTTCTTGAGAACAGAATTGTGTTTCTCCTATATTTGTATTCAGAGGTCCTAGGCCAGAATTGTGCTGGCTCAAAACAGGCACTTAGGAAATGTTCCTGGAATATACATTTGCAGTGTAAAATGGGCAAGACAAAGTGTGCATTGATGCAGGAGAAATAAGATCTGTTTGGTTATGAAGGCACAGAAATGTATATAAACCACTTCAAAATGTGTATTTATTAATTATATTTAACTTGAAAAGATGCACTCACTGAAGCATCCACTAGGATGAATGGAAATTATACCAGCCTTTAAATTCAGCCATCAACCTGGTCCTTCTCACAGCAAAGTCAAAGGTCAGCACATAATGGTTGTGCATTATAATATTCTCAAGAGCAGACCTCTCACAGGGATGCTGTTTGAATTCGCTAATTGATGACTGCCAAGGGCTTTGGTGAGGCAAGGCTCTACATAACTGATAATTACTATTATTATCACAGGCACTAAGATGTTCTGCATTGCTCTGTGAACAAAGGGCCAAGAGATGAATTTGCTATATTATGTAGCTAACAAAAAAGAAGTGTGAAAAGATAGAACATACGGCGTCTCAAGTAGCTGAGATTTGTTTAGAAAGTTGTTTCTGCTTTGTGTTCCTGATAAGGACATCAAAACAGGCAAAATAATGGACTTTTTAGATACCCATAAAAGCATCCCAAAAGATTGCTCATTTCCTTTGTGTTAAAAATATGCGACTTTGCATGCAGAGAAGAGTTCTCAAGATTGCCAGACACTGAGCACAGTTGTCAGAAGTTTAGACAATAAAGGGACATCTGAAAGACACCTGAGACAAGACAGAGAAAAATATCCTGCTTTAAAGGTGTCATACCCAATGTGTGTATTTTCCTGCACCATTTTTTTTAAAAAATGGCAACTTAAATAAATTTGGGACATTCTGACCAGGCGTGGTGGCTCATACCTGTAATCTCAGCACTCTGGGAGTCTGAGGCAGGCAGATCGAAGCCAGGAGATCAAGACTAGCTTAGGTAACATGACAAAACCCCATCTCTACAAAAGATACAAAAAATTAGCCGGGTGTGGTGGCACACACCTGTAGTCCCAGCTACTCAGGAGACTGAGGCAAGAGGATCACTTGAGCCCAGGAGGTTGAGGTTGCAGTGAGCCATGATGGTGCCACTGCACTCCAGCCTGGGTGACAGAGCGAGACCATGTCTCAAAAAATAAAATAGTAAATTTGGGGCATTCTTTCTGTCCTCCTGGCAGACAGGGTTGGTTGGTTTGATTTGGTTTTATTTTTTCCCTTGGTCATCGGATCATGAGAACATACACAAGTCTTCAGCCTGAATGGGTGGCTCCATCCTGCCCACTGGAGAGGTCAATTTCTCAGCGCAGCTCATTCCAGCTCACGGCCTCACTGTCAGGCCTGCCAGGATCGCTGCAACCTGCCTGGAAGATGAGCTGATGAGCTACTGGCCGGGTTTCCAGTGATACCAAGTTGAGCCCTTTTGTCTGACACCACTGTCTGAAGCAGGGAGAGAGTAGGAGGACGGAGACCAAAATGGGGAATCCAAGGATGGCACAATTTAAAACAAACACTGTGAGGCTACCACGCCCTGCCGTGCTGGGTTATGGATCAGAGGGTCTGAGAACTGCAGCTGGGATGGTGAGATTATTTTCCACATGAGCTCACATGGAAGGAGCTGAGCACCATTTCTGGGGGTCCAGTGCCCTGTGCTGTGGTGACTCAGGGGAGCTCTTCCTCCTACTCCAAGCTCCTGAGCTGCCCCCACTGAGGACCACTTTACCAGTGTTCTCCTGCAGTGTTTTCGTGGATCCCTTCTGCTTTTCCGGGCACTAACAGGGATAGGAATGGGAGAGAGAAGAGAGAAGAAACAAAATCCACGACAGAACCTTCGTCAAATTCCATAATTACAGAGGCTTCGGGGATTTCCAAAGGATTATTGTTGGGGGAGTAACGGCTGATTCTGAGAGCCCAAGCCGAAGCTAATTCTACAGAGGTGTTCACAGCGATATGGTTGGTCTGACTGGTTCGAGAAAAGGCAAATAAAAAAGGCAACAGTTAATGCTCTCGGCTACTAACAACACGGTAGCGTCGCTTTCCCACACCCTGAAGCTGCGGGACATTTTCCTCTCGGGGTAGCCAATTAGTAGCATTAATGGGACAGGACTCAGATGAATCATGGCACGAGCCACCCGCTAATGCATTCCACCCACTATTCTCAGCATTCACTCATCAAGCAGTCTCCAAGAGCTCCCAAGGAAATAATGAAACGGGTCGATCTGAATGCCTCTCATCTCCCTTCTTCATCTCATCCGCCTCTGACCGGGCAGTTAAGGAGCCACAAAAGGGACAAAGGCCAGGGGCTGTAAAGGAATCTGAGGAGAAGGATCAAGATAATGGGCAAACTGGAGATGCGATTAATTACAGAATGCACTTACTTTCCCTGGGTGAATTAGCTATAAACCACAAGCCTTCTCCCTGCTGCCATGGCCTTCACCTATTTTATCCTCAAAGAGAAAATTGCAGCTTTGCAAGTGACATTTGCCCCTTCTTTGGCACTAAGGATTGGCAGATTGCAATAACACACTCCAGACTGGGCTCCTCAGGCTGCACCGTGCATGTGAGTGGCCAGGACAGCCAACAGAAATGCAGGTTCTGAGGCAGTGAGTTGGGGACGGGGCCAGGTGCCACATGTCTGTGGTCTCTTAGCTACAGCACAAACCAGACTGAAAGTTCTTCAGCTTCCAGTCCATCCGTACACATACCATGTCTGAAAAATATGTATGGAATGGAGAAATGAGTAGTCACTGGAAAGAGAGCCACTGGCGACTTTACTTCTTTGTGCAGAATCCTGTAGCCCAGCCCAAGACAATGAAGAGGTTCCTGATGAGAACATATGGCTCTATCTGCCTGGTCACTGCCGAGCTGACAATGAGGATACCCATCCAGCACCCAGGGTGTGATGACACCACGCTCGCGAAACACCCAAGAACTCCTTCTACATCCGTGGCAAAGGGTAGGGCTCATGTTCCAAAATGACTCTGGATCCAAGGGGGCTTCTGGTTCACCCCAATGCTGACTTGTTCGCTGGGTTCTCACAGCCTGAGTTACGTTCCAGAAGAGTTGGGTGCCCTAACTCATGCACATGGGGGCTGCCGGGGGCCTTTCTAGCCCTTTCATTCTTGTGGTTTCATGGCCCAAAGACGTCGGGGGTTCCCCATGCTCACTCAGATGAAATACCTACCATTCTTGGGTTTTGTTTTTTTGTGTTTTTGTTTTTTGTTTTTGTTTTGAGATGGAGTCTCACACTGTTGTCCAGGCTGGAGTACAGTGGCGCGATCTCAGCTCACTGCAACCTCCGCCTCCCAGCTTCAAGCGATTCTTCTGCCCCAGCCTCCCAGTAGCTGGGACTACAGATGCCCGCCACCACGCCCAGCTAATTTTTGTATTTTTAGTAGAGACGGGGTTTTACCATATTGGTCAGGCTGGTCTCGATCTCCTGACCTCAGGTGATCCAACTGCCTCAGCCTCCCAAAGTCCTGGGATTACAGGTGTCAGCCACTGCACCCAGCCCATACTTGGGTTTTAAATGGATTATTTTGTAGAAGAAAGGTGAAATTATTCTTAGTATTTTATCTACTATAGACAAATTGTATTATTTTTATGTCTTTTGCAGACCTAATTACTATAGTAAACTCTTTTAATAAGCTTCCTATTAGGGAACATATATTTAACCAACAAGTAGATTACTTAAATAAGTGCCAGATATCTAAGCAAGATCATTCCATATGCAATAAATAAATACATAAATGGGATCCAGTATTAAAAATACGTTTAGCCATTTAAAGCTTTTAACTAGTATTTAAAATGATCCAGAATTCAAGTCCCTGTCTCTAATTTGGCTATTTTTATATATTTACATCTTTAAGCAAAATAACATTTTCTCCTGCATCGAAAATCACATGTAATGGACGATATTAATCATGTTAATCCCACAGAACCACAGGCCGAAGCGGAAACTCTATCATACCTTTGAGACAGGCGCTCAACGCAGTCGATTATCATGTGTGTTTGTACGGTGTGTCCCTAATGACAGCACCATCTCTTCGGCCTGAGGTTCTGTTACTCTCGGCCACACTTGACACCTTTGAGGGAAGTGGGCTTCAGCCCTGAGGGGTGGTGTTCAAGACCCCACACTCCAGGGGCCCCATCCAGGCTGGCTGTGGCTGTGGGCGCCTTTCCTGGGGCACCACGGTCCGTGTTTCCCTGAGCTGTCCAGGGTGACTGGCCTCTGAGCTGTCCGGGGTGACCGGCCGACAGCCACTGCTCAGGAGTCCTGCCGTGGACTCACTGCCCGTGGTCCCAACCAGCAGACCAGGGTGGAATCAGATGATGGGTATCTCAGCCAGGGACTGTGTTAGAGACCACAGAACCCTTCATACTCCCTCAGGACCTTCCTGAAGCCCTGTTGCCTCTCTGATAAGACAGCGAATCGTCCTTCTTGGCTTACTCCCTCGGGGAATTCCTCTTTCAAGCCGAACCTGACTGTCTCCACCTGTGGAGGGGACATGGACCACACCCCATGTCTCAGGTTTCCAGGGCTGCTGATTCCAGATCCTAAAACTAATGGCGAAAACAGCATCTGCTTCTCTGGCACCCCGAGCCATAAAACAACCCAAATATCTTAAGTAACAGCATTTTAGAAACTAATGAAATAAAGTGAGAATTGAAAAAAAAAAAAAAAAAAGCTTATATTAGCTCTGAGAGAATTTGCTCTATCACTATTAGCACAGTGCCACCTAATGGAAACGTGAAATAAATGTACAGTCTTGAAAATTTAGAAGATTACAAAACACCCTATCACGTTATACAGAAGGCACTTTTCCTCCATATGTGTACTCTTTTTCAAGAAAATAATGATCTGTATGTTTTAAATGATTATAATTTTAGTTGGACAAAAATATACACAGGCCAGAGATTCACAGAATTCTTCTAAGTCACCATGAAAAGACACTCAGAATTTTTATTTTTGTTTTGCTCTTTTGTAAAACACATAAAGATAGAACTTGACATTTTTCTTCATATTTTAAAAATACTGGGCTGGAAGTGGTGGCTCACACCTATAATCCCAGCACTTTGAGAGGCCAGGGTGGGTGGATCACCTGAGGTCAGGAGTTCGATACCAGCCTGGCCAACATGGTGAAACCCTGTCTCTACTAAAAATACAAAAATTAGGCTGGCATCGTGGTGGGTTCCTGTAATCCCAACTACTCAGGAGGCTGAGGCCAGAGAATCGCTTGAACCCAGGAGGCAGGGGTTGCAGTGAGCCGAGATCATGCCACTGCACTCCAGCCTGGGCGACAAACCAAAACTGCTTCTCAAAAAAATAAAATAAAAATAAAAATAAATACTATCAATGAGGCACTCTAGTATCTTAAAAACTTTGTTTTAAGAAATATCACAATTAGGCCAGGCACGGTGGCTCACGCCTGTAATCCCAGCACTTTGGGAGGCTAAGGCAGGCGGATCACGAGGTCAGGAGATAGAGACCATCCTGGCTAACACAGTGAAATCCGTCTCTACTAAAAATACAAAAAATTCACCGGGTGTGGTGGTAGGCACCTGCAGTCCCAGCTACTGGGGAAGCTGAGGCAGGAGAATGGTGTGAACCCGGGAAGCGCAGCTTGCAGTGAACCGAGATTGTGCCGCTGCACTCCAGCTTGGGTGACAAAGCAAGACACTGTCTCAAAAAAAAAAAAAAAAAAAAAAGAAATATCACAATTAATTTAACATAAAATGGCATAGTTTTAAACTGAGTTGTTATTAGAAGTAGATTTTCAAAGATGTTGCAAAAGATTTAGAATGAATTTAAGGAGATCTGTCTTTGCCCACATTATATAAATGACGATTCTAGGTGAATGTTGTAAAGCTCAAGGTCATCTGTCACCAAATCTTTACCAGGTTTGACACAATGTCTGTCTTTAATCCATTTTAAATCTTCACATGCTCTAGGTGACTCAGAATAAAATATACAACATTTTATTGCATATTGTGTTATTTGCAATTTTATGCCATTTCCTTTACATTTCAGCAAATATTTCCTGATTGCTTTTGATGTTTAAGTACCTGTGTGAACATAATTATGTGTTAAAATATCTCTGTACAACATGATCACTCTTTAAGGACAAGAACTCCTTTAATACACCTCAGGTTTTCCCAGGTATGAAAGATTCTATTAATCACTGGAAGAAGAGTCTCTGGCCAAGTGCACAGCCCCTCTCAGCTCAGCTTCATAAAAAAGGCACATTCATGACAAACATTCTACCTAAAGTGTCTCTATTTAGCCTTTCATGACAAATGTTCTATTCAAAGAATATTTTTCTACTTAAATATTAAATATGTAAATTAGAATATTAAATATTCTATTTAAAGAAATGTTCTATTTAAATGCTCTATTTAAATAGCACATTCATGGCAAATGTTCTATTTAAAGTGTCTTTCTATTTAGCCTTTCTATTACTATAGTTAATGAAAAAATATAAAAACATGAAATTCTACTTTGGTATCTAAACCTCTTTATCAACTTACTCAACACACATCCACATAGCATCACCATGGGCCACCCTGTGCAGATGGGACAGACCCCATAAAAAATTTAACAGTAGAAACACTGAAATTGCAACAGAAAAAAGGAATGATTACTTCAATTGTATCCTTATGAAAAAAACTTCTGTAACAGCAAACATAAAACTTTCCTAAGCCAAGATAATCTGCCGGAAACTAAGCAGATGGTACCGAGCTGAATTACTTTGTAGTTACTTCTTCTGAGGCAGGTTGGAGCTCATCACAGTTAACTTAAAGCTCCCCACATAATGTCAAAACACAAAAATGAGATGCACATTGTCGGTCGGTTGTAGCAGCCTTGCAGCCTCTGCCAACCTTTGATTAAGATGCTTTGATGTTAAGAACTTCCTATTTCATGAACGATGGCATCCCGTGGCTGTTACATGATGCAGATAAAATGTGCAGAAAGATCATGAGGACAATATATACCATTAATTTGCATAATGAGAGCAGGAGTAAGTTCCTATAGTTCCTATAATACTAGAATGTTTCTGTAAAACACACGGTTTATGTTCTGAAAATTCTGCCTTTAATCTCAGAATTAAAGTATGGTCTTCTAGGAAACAGGGATCCTCATAAGAATTTTGAAGAATCCCATGAATTTGAAATGTTAAATAAAAAATACTCATTAATTATAGGAAAAGTTTCAAATCTAGGAAAAATGTAAAAGATAGTTCTAAGATGTTTTTTATTAATATAGCAAAAATTTAAAATATACTGTAAGCTCAAGATCTAAATGCAGGAGAAGCACTATATTGAATAAACTGATAAGAAAGAGATCCTAATGCTCATTCCGTTTATTTATTTATTTGTTTGTTTGTTTGTTTGCTTATTTTTGAGATGGAGTCTCCCTCTGTCACCCAGGCTGGAGTGCAGTGGTGCGATCTCGGCTCACTGCAACCTTTGCATCCTAGGCTCAAGCAATTCTCCTGCCTCAGCCTCCCAAGTAGCTTGGATTACAGGTATGTGCCAGCAGACCCAGCTAATTTTTGTATTTTTTGTAGAGACAGGGTTTCGCCATGTTGGCCAGTCTGGTCTCAAACTCCTGGCCTCAAGCAATCTGCCCACCTTGGCCTCTCAAAGTGCTGGGATTACAGGTGTGAGCCACCGTGCCTAGCCTCTAATGTTCATTTTAGAGAAATAAAATGTAACACCACAAAATTCAAAATCAGGTCTCAAGAGAGATGTTAAACTTTGGGGGATGGCAAGAGAAGGACATTTCCCGTCGACTCCTTTAGACCCTGGGCTGCAGACCTTGCCAAGAATAATTGGTCAGTTTCAACCTTGCTAGGCTGGTGCAATTGTTTTTAAAGAGTTAGAGAGGCCATATCTCAACTCATGTTCAGCTGAAACATCTACCATAGACAAAGCTGTTCAAAGGAGCAACTTGACCTTTTTCACAAAATAGGTCTGATTTTCCAAGTGAGACCTTGGAGGAGAAGGTGGTAACTGGCAGCCATGTGGTCCCACAGGAAGTACCTATAGAAGAGAGGCTGTCAACCATGAAGACTGGCCATCCATCGAGGTGCCCGCTGTCACTAAATATTATGGTAACACAGATAACAGGCTTGTGGAAAATCTCTAGAAACAAATGTTTTGGTTTTTCAGAAATAGTTTTAATAAAAATGCCCCAATTCTATAATTTAGCATGTCATTCATTGCTTTAAACCACAGACAGTTCAATTCTGTGTTTCCTCTAAAATAAAACACATGGAAACACATGGGGTGAAATTTGTGTTGTACTTGCGGGCACAGTAGGCTGACTTCTCCATGTGTTCAACAGCACAGGGAATGTCTTCCTTTCCACTTTTATCTTTCTTGTCAGCACTAATTTATCTCTTCTGCCAGATTTCTCCCAAAATATGACTCGTTTCCACTTCTAATCTCCCAAACCCCAACGTTTAATCCCATTACTCTTTGAGTAAAATGTGTTCCTTTCAACTGAATACTCGGTTACATTTTCATGAGACATTTTCTTGTGTTTTTAACAAGTGTTGCTAACAATTGTGTTAAAAAAAAAATCAGTGCCATCTATACTTCAAAGTCAATTCTAGTGGTTGCTTAGTTTTATGTGTTCAAATTTTTTAGATTCCCCAGAATTAGCGTTTGGTTTTAAAACAGAGTCCAGTGATAGGTCAGAAAAGAGAGACTTTCATGCAAAAATACAACAGACTTAGGAAATCTAACAATATATCTAAATTCTGACTCAATTCAGGCAATATGCTAGGGGTGGTGACTCATGCCTGTAATTCCAGTACTTTGGGAAGCTGAAGTGGGAGAATCCCTTGAACTCAGGAGTTTAAGACCATCCTGGGCAACATAGTAAGACCCCAACTCTACAAAAAGCAAAAAAAATTAGCTGGGCATGGTGGTACACACCTCATGTTCCAGATATTCAGGTTGAGCTGGGAGGGTTGGTTGAGCCCAGGAAGTCAAGGCTTCAGTGAGCCATGATGACACCCCTTCACTCCAGCACCTGGGCAGCAGAGTGAGACCCTGTGTTTAAAAAAAAATTCATTGTATGTGTAGACTGTATTTCACTCACGCATTTACCCATCAGTGGACACTGGGTTGCTTCCATGTTTCAGTTATTGTGAATAATGCTACTATGAACAAGCCTAGGCTTTTAAGATATTTGATACTTGGTCTGCATCTGTATACCATGTGATTATTGTAAGAATCTGGAAGCAAGAAATCATGTACACACACATTTATCCCAGAAATGCTTCCAATCAAACCCTTGAATCCTTGGGATTCTGAGAGGGAACAGGTAAAAGAAGAAAATATCTAATGTGCATTGAAAGCTGGGTGTGATGGTCCAACAGGTTCTTCCTGCCCACCACAGACAAATTCACTGAGACCCTGGTGTTACAATCAAGAAAGAGTAATTAACGCTACGCGAGCCGCTCAAGGGATGGGATTTATTACTCAGATCAGCCTCCTTGACAGCTCAGAGGCTAGGGTGTTTATGGATAATTTGGTGGCAAGGGGCTAGGAACTGGGTGTTGCTGACTGTTTACGGATGCAGTCATGAGGGTGCGAAGAGAGGTTCTCATGTGCTGAGTCGGCCTCTGGGTGGGGGCCGCGGGGCTGGTTGAGTCATGAGTCATGAATGTGGATGGGGTCAGTTGGTTGCCAGAATGAAAAAGTCTGAAAAACATCTCCAAAGACAAATCTTAGGTCCTGCATTAGTGATGCTATCTATGGGAGCAATTGGAGAAGTCACAAATCTTGTGACCTCTGGCCACATGACTCCTGAGCAGTAAGGGATTATTGAAACTATGCCTACATTTAGCAGAGCCCAGGCCCCTCCCATAATCCTGATCTTGTGGCCTTCCATTAGTTTCAGTCCCTGACCAAGGAGGGATCTGTTTTAGGGAGGGACTATGGCCATCCTTGTTTCCAAGTCAAACTGTAAACTAAATTCCTCCCATAGTTAGCTCAGCCCATGTCCACAAATGAGCAAGGTCAGCCAGCCTGTGAGGTGGAAGCCAGGTGGAGTCAGACACACTAGGCTTCTCTTTCTGCCATTATCTTTGCAAAGGCGGTTTCATGGGTAAGGGTGAAAATATTAAAAGCTATAGGGAGAATTAACTACTTATGGTACCCCTCCTCCAGAACCTGACTGCAGTAGCACCAAACTTTGTGTACCAAGACAGGAGGGTGGATTTTTCACAGGCTGATCAGATGAATCCTGCTGCAGCGAGGGTCCAAAAAGGACATGAATCTCTCGCCTCAAGAAGTTTGCAATCTGGATGAGACAGGAATGGTGCAAATATTTCTGTATGAGGTGTAAATGGTGCCAGATATGATGGTGGGATGTGCAGTGTTGGGAGGACATCTGACTCAGATAAGAAGGACTTCCTGGAGGAGGTGATGTTTTTGAGCTGGGTTCCGAAGGATGAGAAAGAGTTACCCAGAGAAAGAGTAAAGCAAATATTTCACATGGAAATGGAAAGTCCAGAGCTCTACCCATAAAACAGAGTGAAGTAGATTTGAGAAACTGCAAGTTAAATATGGCTAAGGAGAGAGAGCAAGGTGTGGACGGTGATGATGTTGAAGGAGACAGCAGGAAAACACAGGAGGTCCGCAGGGGTAGTGAGCCATATGGAGGAGATGGGCCTCCATACTGGTGGCAGAGGGACCACTGGCAAGGACTGAATGAGATTTAAATTTAAAAATGTCCTTCTGCCTGCAGTGTAGAGAATCCCAAAAGCTTGCAGGCCGGTAAGGAGGGCAGAGCTTAGGAGACCAGGGATGGAATCAAGGTCAGGGATAATGGAGGCCAGGCTGGCTGTAGAGAGAAAAATGCACATTTGGAGCGTTCTTGAGAATCCAAGTCCTCGCTGATGAGTTCATGTGGGAAAATGAAGGGGAGGGGGGCTTCAGGGGCCCTTTGGCTTGTGAATAGAGAAACTAGGCCCTTGGTGATGTCGTCTCTTAGACAGGGAGTACCAGGCAGAGGCAAACACAAGATCGAAAGGTGATAAAGTCTGCGGCTATCAGCCTTTCCATGGTGCACCCTGAAAGCACAGGAATATCCGCTTTGGGGATCGTAGGCAAAAATAGAACTGGGAGAGGGATTATTGGGATTAAATGTCCTCAAATTTATGGGACACGGATTAGTTGTCTACCAATAAAACAGGGGCCAGCGTTTAAGAGTAATGTGTTCAGGTCTGGACCCCAGATTCTCCCCTTCCTGACCCACATGGCTTGGTCCTTAGTGCTTCGCTGCTGGGCAGAGCTTATTTCCATGATCGGGGCTAAGCTAAAGACATTGTTCTCATCAGATTTAACTTCTGCATGAGTTCTCACAGTCTCCCACATCAAGAAAAATAATGTGCGTCTATCGTGTCTCCCGACGAGGTGATTTCTCTTCATTTCAATTTTTAAAGTCATTCTTTCTGAAATGTTCTCATTAAATAGCTGTAGTTAAACATCAGACATTTTCTACTTTATTAAGTTATTTGTTGTTCAATGCCATTTTCAATTATTCCAAGTTTTTTTTTTAAAGTGTTTCTCATTAAATTGAGGGACAGTTCCTGTAATTTGTCTATCTCCAGTTTAATAATCAAACCAAAAAGGTACAGGACTTTTTTTTTTTTTTTCCAGAGAGGTTTGAGGTTTGAGGATACTCATCATGAAATATGCATCACGGAAGAGGTTTCAAAGCAGTGGCCAATCTGTATGCAAAATCCCATGCTAAAACCCGTAACTGTCTAAGTCAGATACAAAGTAATTCAGGAAAAAAAAAAAAATAGGACGTTGCAAACCACAAAGATCTCAGGTGGCCTTCTGGGGCTAATAAATCAGTTCTAAAAATGCACTGTGGCTGGACTCCTGCTTGGAGCTCTGGGTTGAAGACTCCAAGCACTCATTTTACCAACTATGAAAAAATTCAGTCCAGTTTTCAGTTAGAGAAGAGAATAAAAAGAACGCATTGCTTTCAGATGCTTTTGGCTCAGCTATAATTCAAAATCAGCCTCAACACTTACACTTACCCTTCTGCTAGTATAGCTGAGAGCTCGGTCTTCAAATCATCATTTTTTTGGTACAAAAACCATAAAAATGGTCATTACTTATGGTAAATACCTACACCAATTCATGTTCCTATGGATGATTTTTGCCCGGTTTTAAAACCAAACTATACAACAAATTGTGTTTTATTAAGGTGAGCGCTTACTAACTCTCTTAGCTTGAAAATTGAAATGTCTCCTTGATCCAGTTAAAGCTTCCACTAAATTGTGGCAACGCCAATCATAAGATTTGGGTCGCCTCTGTAGCAGACACCCTCAAACTCAAGAAGCTTTTAGGAACTACCTATGTCTGGCTGGGCACAGTGGCTCATGCACGTAATCCCAGCACTGTGGGAGGCTGAGGTGGGAAGATTGCTTGAGCCCGGGAGTTCAAGACCAGCCTGGGCAACACGGAGAACCCTCATCTCTATAAAATGAAAATAAAAATAAAAATAAAAGAACTACCTATGCAGAGGCTGCCCATCAAACCAATTGCACTGAGATTTCTCTGTGAGGGTCTCAGCATCTGTCCACATGTTTCTGAACCACCTAGGGGTTCTTATTGTATTGAGAGTTGAGGATCATTGCTCTAGCAAGTGATATTTCTTTTCATTAAAATTGAAGACAGAGCCAATGATTTACTGAGAAATTGAAAACCAATGAATAAATAATTAAAATGGCAATGATATAGGAAAGCTTTATGCTTTTTCACTTATCTAAATTCACGAAACTGTTTGGACATTGTATCTTTTTTTTTTTTCTTCTTTTTTTATTTTTGAGATGGAGTTGTGCTCTTGTTGCTCAGGCTGGAGTGCAATGGTGAAATTTTGGCTCACTGCAACCTCCACCTTCTGGATTCAAGCAATTCTCCTGCCTCAGCCTCCCTAGTAGCTGGGATTACAGGCACCCACCACCACGCCTGAATAATTTTTGTATTTTTAGTAGAGACAGGGTTTCACTATGTTGGCCAAGCTGGTCTCAAACTCCTGACCTCAGGTGATCCACCCACCTCGGCCTCCCAAAGTAGCCACCATGCCCGGCCTCCTTTTTTTTTTTTTTTTTTAATTAAGCCTGATCAGAACCTTTGACACCCCCCCTTGGCTTCTACTCCAGTGATTGCAGTCTGTGGCCACAAGGAGACGAACTGTCGCTTCCCCTCCTCCCCAACCCCCTCCTCAAGTGCAGTCAAGCCGACCGACGCCCGTTTGCCCAAATAATTTTTGATTCTCTCTACCTCATTAATACACTGTTCCTGATTCTCTGAATTGCAGATGGGCAGACAAAATGTACCCAGGAAAAGTGACACCCTCCTATGAGAAAACATGCGGTGGGTTATCTCTGAGCGCCTGCTGTTAACGTTCTACACCAAACGCCCTTTCTAACGCTGGGAGTGCCCCTGAGGGTGGCCGCACCCCTCACCTCACTTCTGAGGCAGGGTTCTGAATACCTGCTGTTAACTTACTACACCAAATGCCCTTTCTGATGCTGGGAGTGCCCCTGAGGGTGGCCGCATCCCTCACCTCACTTCTGAGGCAGGGTTCTGAACACCTGCTGTTAACTTTCTACACCAAATGCCCTTTCTAACTCTGGGAGTGCCCCTCAGGGTGGCCGCACCCCTCACCTCACTTCTGAGGCAGTGTCAGCACTCAACACCTTCTGCTGATTGTGTCATTTTGAATAAGAAGGGAAACAAAAACAACAAACGTGTTTCTTCTTTGTGAACCCCGAAAAGAGCATGCAGGCTCTGAGGCGGGTCATTGATAAGACAGCAGGTCAAACCTGAAATCAAACAACCCTTTAAAGACACAAAGAACTCCAGAAACCGCACTTCCAATCTTGATTTTTAAAAAGCCAAATTATGTAAAATATTTGAATAAGTTTATTCTGAGCCAAATCTAAGTGACCACAGCCTGTGACAGAGCCTCAGGAGGTCCTGAGAACTGGTGTCCAAGGTGGCTGGGTTACCACTTGATTTTATACATTTGAGGGAGACAGAAGTTACAGACAAACGAATAAATCAATAAATGGAAGGTATACATTGGTTTGGTCCAGAAAGGAAAAACGTCTTGAGGCTGACAGGGGTGGGAGGGGTTGCTTACAGGTCATAGGTGGATTCAAAGACTGAAAGAGTTAAGCTTTGCCTAAAAAGTTGAAATGGGTAGAATGAAACGCTTTAAGATTAAGGGTGTTGTGGAAGCCAAGGTTCTTGGTATGTAGATGAAGCCTCCAGGTAGCAGCTTCAGAGAGAATAAATGGTAAATGTCTCTTATGGGACCCTAAAGGGTATCAGACTCAGTTAAGTCTCTCCTGGATCAGAAAATGACCTAGAAAGGGATGGAGATTCTCTATAGAATCCAAGTTTCCTCCACAAGAAATAGCTTTGTGGGGCTGTTTCAAAATATGCCAAATAAATATATTTTGGGGATAAAATACTCCGATTTCTTCAGGGCTTGCTATCTATTATGTGATGCTATACCAGAGTCAGGTTGGAACTGAGTATCTTATTGCTACCAAGAGTCTGTTTTGTCAGTCTTGGGTTCTCTGTTGTTTCATGTAAATGCTGGTCATTTGCACCTGAATTGCAATGGGAGAGGGTATAAGGAGGTGTGTCTGGCCCTCCTTTCCCAGCATGGCCTGAACTCATTTTTCAGGTTTCTTTCAGATCCCCTTGGCCAAGAGCAGGGGTCCATTCAGCCAACTGGGGCTTTAGAATTTTATTTCTGGCTTACACCAAATACCCAAACTTTGCGTAAAACTTTTGAAAAGATCCCAAGTCTTTGCATTAAAATTCTAAAAAAAGGTATCAAAGAATGGCGATGCTCCCAATACCTGCATAAAGCAAGTGGAGAAATCTGACACATAGATCAAGCATTTGATAAAAGATGCCAAGATTTTTAATACATCATTACATATAAGGCAGTGTGAGAAGCGGGCAGAAGCTCACTGGTCATGAGGCCTGGAAAAGCGTCATGGTGGACAAGGCTGGGGCAGTCACGCTGGAAAACAATCCACAAGGAGGCATCACAGGAGCAGCTGCTGAACCAGCAAAGCAAATCCTGTTGGGATCTACTCAGTTGTGATGTAAGTGCAGTTATAGGAGCTCTCATTAGCATAATGCTGAGCAATAGACCAGTGGAGATGAGAAGTGAGACCCCAACCACAGGGAGAAATCAAAATCACTTCTGCCTCCACTGTGGCTGGTGCTGAAAACACGGAGGTTACAACACACTGATCCTCTTGATTGCTGAACTGGATAAGATGTTTTCTGTTTTCCCTAAGTGATTTTTGCAGCTACTTGAAGAAAACAGAAGCCTGTTGCCGTTGTTTTGTTTTCAATTGAGCATAGCTATTTGACACAGAGGATGCCGTCACTGACAGTGGCTGGACGGGACCCATGGGCTGATGAAGGTGAGACCGCCTTTTCCCCTGCGCAAATTTCTGCTGATGATGCCCAGAGACAGCTGCTTGGTTAAGAGGCAAACTGCCTTTCAGATTTTAATGTTCAGGAAGGAGAGATAAACCCGTTGGAGTTTATAAATAAAGACCAGAATGGCTTTCTCATTTGCTGTGATAAACTTTTGAGATTTCTGCAACAGATGAAATCATGAGGTATTTGTCTTCACATACAATGTTGAAGAAAATAACACTTTTTTTCTCCGTAGTGCTCTGGCTGATATTTTTCAATCTTAGAATTATCTCAGGAAGAAAGTTACAAGTAGGTGCTAATGATCTTCAACACCCTCTCCCTTTAATTATTGCTAATTCCGTCATAACAAAGAAAATAAATTCAACAAGAGAAGACCAACATCAGAGCTGCACACAGGAGAGACACCAGATGAATGTGAAATGCAGCCCTGCACCCATTCACCTGGAGACGACCAGGGTGGGCACTCAATGCATGTGAGCCCAGGGGCTTCAAAAATCAATTAACCATGTGGTTTTCTTCTGCTAGGAGGCCACTCCACCACCTCCAAATTCTGGGCTTTACCTCCAACTTAAATCCACACTCCATAGAGTCTTCCTAGTTGTACAAAATAACTACTGCTTGCACAAGGCTGTGCAAAGTTCTAAATGGTTTGTTCTATTCTATAGCATAATGGTTGAAAACATGGGCTTTACACTTCAGAATCATCTGCATCTGAGCCCAGCTTTGCCACTTATTACATAGATGACTTTCAGCTTTATTTGTTGTTTTGTTTTGTTTTGTTTCGCTTGACATACAGTCTCACTCTGTTGCCCAAGCTGGAGGGCAGTGGCATGATCTTAGCTCACTGCAACCACAAACTCCTGGTCTCAAGGGCTCAAGTGACCCTCCTGCCCCAGCCTCCCAAGTAGTTGGAACCACAGGCACAAGCAACTGCACCTAGCTAATTTTTTGGTTTTTTGTAGAGATGGGGTCTCACTTTGTTACCTAGTCTGGTCTCAAATTCTTGGGCTCAAGCAATCCTACTGTTTTGGTCTCCAAAAGTGCTGGGATTAAAGGCATGAGCCACTGCACTCGACCAGCTTTGAGTTTTAAAAAAATCATGCTTTAAATTACTCACAAATATATTGGAGATAATAATATTTATTTTATCGAGCTTTTCCAAAGACTATATAAAAGAACACAAGTAAGATATTTCTCTGGAACTCAACACATATTATAAGTTCAGCAACTGTGAGATATTTGGGCAAATCAAAGCCAGATATGATCACCCCCATTTGACAAATGAGGAAAGAGTCTCAAATACTGTGAGAGATGAACAGAGGACTGGTTTGTTGGACTCACTGTCCTTTCCTGAGTGTGGTTCCACAGGTGTAGCCAAACCAGCTGCCAGCCTCCATGGCTCCTTTCCTGGAATTCAGAATTGGCACACTGGGATGCTAGCGAGTCTTTGGGGGGCACCTGAAGTATGAGGCTGTGTTTCCAGCAGTTGAGACACAGAGAGAGACAGAAGCAGAGACAGAGAGAGGGGATGGGAGGGAGAAAAGGGAGGGAAACACGGAGAGAAACTGACAGAGAGGAGGCAAGAAAGGGAAAGCCTGGAGCTGAGAAAATTCTATTAAAGAGAAACCTTACTAAATGGTAAGCATAAGTACAGGAAGCTTCTGAGACCCACTGGAACCTCCCTCAACCCATCCCTGAGCTTTTAGCACTCCTCCTTAGGATGGCAAATTTCCAGGCCCCTGGAAATCCAACACATCCTTTCTGGGAGCTCCCGCTCAGTCTTAAGATAGTGCAATGGCGTGGACAAAAGGTACATCTCTCCCAGAATCCATTGTTGGATTCATGGTCTTGGGTCTGAGTCACAGGCTGGATCTACAAACCCACAGATAGAGAGGAGTGAGCTCCCCAAATCATATCTGGGTGGTTACTTGCAGAAGAATTCTAAGTATTTCAGGCACTTTCTGATCCCACTTTCCTCCTTTTATAAAGACATTGATGGGATTTTGCACACATGTAAAATCATGGTCATGTGCAATAGCTGGAGAAGGTGATGTAGACAGAGCCAGCACTGGGCCAAGCCTCCTGGCTCCGACGCTCAAACAGATTGCAGTCAGGACGGTGGTTTTCAACTTTTTGTGTGAGCCCTGGACACACTTTTGAGAGTTCTGAACCTTGGCAGCCCTCCTGGGGGGATTAAATTGCACACAGAGTATTATACCTTTCCTTTAGTTGCCCTGCAAAACCAAGGCATTCCCTGAAGGAAACTATTAATTCCCTTCACCATGCTGTCTTATAAGCTGGAGATCTTGTTCTCCATGTTTCTGTAAATACACAATATTCTGGGGTGCTGGCCTGACAGCATTCTCTGCCTCTTCAATCTCACTGAAGTGAATTCTACCCCACTCTGCCCTGGCATGTAGGACCGGCTCAGCTTTACCAGTCAGTCAGACTCATATCACTCTTAGCTGATGCATCCTCACTTCTTGCAAAAATAAACTCTGCCTACAGACAAAACTTGATAGCCCTGTTGTGCAGGGTTTGGGAAATACTGGTGTTTTTTAGAATCCATGTTGAGAACCCTGACCATGGAGACAGCTCACTGGAGTGGCCAAATGTGTGAGTTATTTTAATGAGCTAGATCTGGTTTCAAGGGTGGTGTGACCTTGGATAAATTTGCCACTTTCTGAGCCTGTGGGTGCTAAAATGATCTCCCATATTGGGTTATGTAATAAATAAACAAGGCAATGTACATGAAGTGCTCACAGAATGTCAGGCAATTCATAACTATGAAAAAGTAATTGCACCTATTTAGTTTTACTTTATGTCTACATCCTGGCTATAATGGCACACGCCCTGGAGGCCTGCATTAATATTTAAAGATCATCTGGATATACACATTGGATTGAAATACCTAATACATTTCCAGATTCAACAATTTTCCAAATGGAGTGCAAATTGGAGAAAGTTGTTAATATCCTAAACTTAAACAGCTATTTCCATAATCTACAATTAACATTTTATCTATTTTAGTAGTTTTATTTTTCTTCCCCCACCCCCTGCTCCCACTGTTTGGAGAAACTTTAGGAGAAAAAGAATGCAAAATGAACAATTACAAAAGGCAGCTAACTCATATCAAGGAGAATGACTGTCTTTGTGGAAATTAAGTGCCTGTTTCTAAGCACCATGCATATTCATAGTGCTTATTTATGTCCTGATAATGGAAGTGTCATCTGCTGTGAATGCCCAAATTCATCCTCGTTTTCCAAACAAGTCCACGGTTGATGACTAAGGAACCCTATGGTACATTCATCTTTGCTGCAGTAACACTTAACACCCCGGCCCTTTAGAGCTTTTGAACCACTTTCATTGAAATTGCAAACAAACTCAATTATCTTGTGATTTTAATTAGTGCAAAAATAACCTATTTTGTTAACAAGAAAGAAACTGATTTTACAACAAAATTGGTCAGGTACATTTGAAAAACTAGCACAATGAGGTAACTGCAGAGAGAAATATTACCCTGCATGGCACCAGGCCCATGAGAGGGCTTATTAAATATTATTTCATGCTGATGCTGATAAGGGTAACACTTCATGAGGCAAAGAAAACAATCTTGGGCCACTGCTATCATTAGATTTTCTGACGGATACCTACTCTCTTCCTGTTTTTCAAGAAACTTAGAATTGAGCTGAGGCATTTTGGATACAAATGACAATAACAGAGCTCAAAGACTGTGCCTGTTGTGTTGCATTCATTTTTGCAGAACATGGTGAAAAGGAGATCGTAAATCTGGATTTCATTACTGAACTCATGTTTAGAATCACATGCAACTCCTGAGAATTCTGCTACAAAACACTTCTGCCAGAGATACTTGCTGAGGAGAGAATCATGCCCACATGGAATTCCCTGCAACTGGCCTCATGAGACAGTTCTTGTCCATAGTTGAAAATGAAGTGGCCAGCACAAGGCACAGCCTCTTACTTGGAATATGTTCTATGCAACAAATTCATCTTTAGAGTGGATATTAGTATTGCATTAAACACTATTAGAGCCATTGTAATTTTTGTAGCAATAGAGTGAATATAAAATGAAAGTCACTCTATTAATTATGAAGCACTTTTTTATGAAGGTCTGCTTGTGAGTGTGTGTGGGAGTGTGTACATGTGTAGGTGCATGTACATGTGTGCATGTTTACTCATTTAAATCCTCCCCCCATTGTGTTAGAGGTCATTGACTACCATGCACTTCCCCTCCTCCCCCTACCACTCTGTCCATCTGAAAACACCAGCAGTCACAAGAGGGCTTGCATACGAAGAGAGTTGGGGAGGTGGAGATTTGCCAACAGAGGTCTTCTACACCTGGAGAGTGCTGGAGGTCCATTTGCACAACCAACTGATATGCTGGGTGGTGTCATAAAAAAGAGAATGACCAGAACTTCAAATGAATGCTAACCTTCGATCATGATAAATACCATACAATGATGCTTGCTTGGAATGTGTCACAGAAATGATGAAGCAAAATACCACTCACCTAGCGATTTTAGAAATGCTAATTGATGTCATAATCTTTTGGCTTTGAACAGTTGTTTATAAACTGAATTTCTGGCTTTTCTAAATACCTAGAATTCTACACACACCCGCCACCTTTGAGGTTTGTTTAAATACAGATGGCTGCTGTAGACAGAGAAACCAGCTCAGAAGAGTGTGGCTGTGCTATGATCTCTGAAAATTACTGCACTGTCTGTTAACAGTGCATAATCAGGTTCACCATTATAAAAAGGGGACTTAGTTCAGTCTTACTTTATGCAGGGAATTATACTGGGGCTTTAAATTATTAATATATTAAGGTATATACAAAGATAATATATACAAGAGATGTTGAATAACCAACCAAAGACCACATTGGAGCAAGGTACACTGGGTATAAATTACAAAAGAGCAGGGACTGTGCCTCTTTCTTCCACGTTACTCCTATGTCTGTTTTACTTCCTATTATACAGCTGGAAAAGGTTGCTGAATTAATAAACTGGACTTGTAGCCCCAGAGCGTGACGTCACATCCAAGAGGCCATCAGTAGCAAGTCTTTGTTGAGCTGCTGAAAAGGAATTCTCCTCTAACTGGAAGCAAGTATGAGAAATTTCCCCCGTTCCTTCCCATGCTACAGCATCACATATGGGAAAAGCTAACATCAAGAATGGCCTGGGATGTGCAGAATCTTCTCAGTTCTTCATCCTCAGTGCTTGACTGTGGACAGTCCCAAGATTCACAGCCATGGGTGCAGGGGAAGCTTACTCTTTTTTGAACATAGTTTAGAAAAGCAGGAGCACATTTCTAAACAACTGGCTCCTTTCCAAAATGCATTAAGGCCAGAAGAATGCAAAGTATGAAGTCAAGAAAAACTCTAGCCCAACTGAGATCATCTGTGACATTCTTTAGAACAGTTAGAGGGACATCCATGTTAAGTGGAACAAAAACATTAACTAAGAGATCCATCAATCCCACTTCTGGGTGTTAAAGATTTGAAATCAATGGGTCCAAGAGATATCTGCACTCTTAAGTTCATTGCAGCATGATTCACAATAGCCAAGTTATGAAATCAGTCTAAGTGTCCATTAAGGGACAAATGGATAA
Organism: Pongo abelii; assembly: GCF_028885655.2. NCBI lineage: Eukaryota > Metazoa > Chordata > Mammalia > Primates > Hominidae > Pongo > Pongo abelii. Next base: position 2,074,089 of record NC_071992.2, on the reverse strand, counting down.
CGAAATTGTAGTTTATACACACAATGGAGTATTATCTAGCCCCTAAAAAGAAAAAAAAATTCTGTTATTTGTGACAACATGGATGGAATTGTAGAACATTATGCTGAGTAAAATAAGCCAAACACAGAAGGACAAACACAGCATATCCTCACTTACTTGTGGAATTAAAACAATTGAACTCAGAGCAGCAGAGAGGGGAATGGTGGCTGCAGAGGCTGAGGGCTGGGAAAACGGAGACAAGACAGTCAAAGGCACAAAGCTTCAGTAAGATCAGAGGATAAGTTTGATATTTTTTAGATCCATAGCACAGCATGCTGAATACATTCTACATTGTCTAAAAAGCTCATAACACCACTTTTTACCCATAAGTACATACAACTATAATTTGTCAATATACAATACAAATTTGTTTTTAAATATTAAACACTAAGAGCTCTTTCCAACTTTTCATTGTAATCACCAAAAGTCAGGCTGAATTGCTTCACGGTTGTAACGCACTCTCACATTTACTATTTCATTTGGAAATTAAAGAGCACAGAAGGGGCTCCTTCATTTAATTTCTCAACAGATTTGTCGTAGTAGGGAGCAACGTCTATAAAGATGGTACACTATCAGAAATGTCTTCAGAACGTCCTGAACAAATGTGACCTTCAGAAGTCATTGATGAAAGTATGTTGCCCTAAATCCTTAATCCAGAAGCTGGGTGGGAGTGGAGCATCTCCTCGGGATCAGGGATGTCCGGGTAGGAGAAGAGCACCTCCTTGGGATTTTCTCTGCCTCATGTCTCAACGGGACACAAATGGAAGTTTCACAATTGGAACCATTGTTAAATAAAGACATGGAGGAGAAGGAAGTGGAGGAGGAAAGGGAAATGGGGAAGAAGAATTGATTGAAGACAGAATACTTGGAATACCCTTGAGAAAGCAGTATTTATTTCCACAGGAGTTATTTTAGTCAAAACTATGTTTGAACCAATTGCTCATTGAGTAGGTATCAGACTTTGTGTTAAACACTTTCCTGGGCCAGGCACAGTGACTCACACCTGTAATCTCAGCACTTTGGGAGGCCCAGGCAGGTGGATCACTTAAGGCCAGGAGTTCAGGATCCACCTGGGCAACATAGTAAGACCCCATCTCTACAAAAAATATGAAAATTAGCAGGACTTGGAGGTGTGCACCTGTGGTCCCTGTTTGTCGGGAGGCTGAGGTGAGAGGATTCCTTGAGCCTAGGAGTTCGAGGCTGCAGTGAGCAATGATTGTGCCACTACATTCCAGCCTGAGTGACAGAATGAGACCCTGTCTCCAAAAAATAAAAAACACTTTCCTATATCTTGTCTCACTAAATCCCACACACCAAACAATTCTCCAGAGGATACCAGCTGGGTGTCCTGTAATTCAACTTCACTCTGACCCTGTCTACCTAGAGAGAGGATCAGATCCCACGGGTTAAAAGGCCTAGTCCCATAAGACAGTCCCCACGTCAGATACCAGCCACCACGCTTCTGACTGAATGGCCGCAAATCAGGCTCCCAGCACCCCCTTCTTGAGGTCAATTCATTTGCTAGAGCAGCTCACAGAACTCAGCAAAACACTATACTTACATTTGATGGTTTGTTAATAAGGTTGTAATAAAGGACACAGATGAACAGGCAGATGAAGCGATGCAGAGGGCGGGGTCTTGAAGATCCCAAGCACAGGAGCATCTGGCCCCATGGAGTTGGGGTGCTCCACCCTCCTGCCATGCATGTGTGCTCACCAGCTTCTTAAATGTTTTTATTTGGTTTTATTTCTTTGTTTATTTTTTGAGACAGGGACTTTCTGTGTCACCCAGGATGTAGTGTAGTGACACGATCATAACTCACTGCAGCTCCGACCTCTTGGGCTCAAGTGACCCTCCCACTTTAGCTTCTGGAACTATAGGTGTGCAATGCCATACCTGGCTTTTTTTTTTTTTTAAGTTTTTGTAGAACTGGGGTCTCACTATGCTGCCCAGGCTGGTCTTGAACTCCTAGATTCAAGCGATCCTCTTGCCTCAACCTCCCAAAGTGCTGGTATTAAAGGCATGAGCCACCACATCCAGCTAATTTTTGTTTGTTTGTTTGTAGAGATGGGGTCTCTCTATATTGCCCAGGCTTGAAAACTCCAAACTTCTAATCACGGCTTGGTCTTTCTGGTGACCAGGCCCATCTAGGGGCCAAAAAGAGTTCCTTCATGAGAACGAAAGGCGTTCCTCTCACTCAGAAAATTCCAAGGGTTGTAGAGCTTTGTGCCAGGAACTGGGGGGCAGAGATCAAGTATATATTTCTTATTGTATCACAATATCACAGCAGCCCTCTGTGGTCCCTTCTATAAGGGCACTAATCCCACGACCTAATCACCCCCCAGTCCCTCTCCTAATACCATCACTTTGGTGATTAAGATTCAACATGGAATCTAGGGGTGACACAAACCCTCAGACCATAGCAAGTAGTCACCATCTTATTCATGTATTTTAAATGTTAACATTTTGTCATGCTCCAAACATTTTGCCCTGTTGACTCCCTGATGGGAAAGCCCATGCTTGGGAACCCTCCCCCAACTCTTCCTGTGCCCATGTCCCACTGGGGACCCTGTCACATCCACACTGCCAAGACTCTGGGGGAATGAGTCTTCCAACAGCTGGGCAGAACCAAAGCACACTGGACTCAAGAACGGGGAGTCAGTCCCTGGGCCCGGCACTCACAGCACCCTCTATCCTCGTCTCCTTCACTGCTCAAGTCATCCAGCTGTCCCCAGAGAATGTGCCCTCTTCAAGGACAAGACCCCCACTATAGACCCTAGGCCAAACTGAACAAGTGCTTTTCATATGGATACAGATTTATGTTATTTACTCTAAAATTGTTTAGAGCTTACGATTTGTTATATTTAGTTTTTTTTTTTTTTGTCTTTTTTTGAGGTGGAGTCTTGCTCTGTTGCCCAGGCTGGAGTGCAGTTGCGTGATCTCGGCTCACTGCAACCTCCACCTCCTGAGTTCAAGCAATTCTCCTGCCTTAGTCTCCCAAGTAGCTGGGACTACAGGCACCGGCCACCGTGACTGGTTAATTTTTGTATTTTTTTTTAGTAGAGACAGGGTCTTACTATGTTGCACAGGTGGATCCTGAACTCCTGGCCTCAAGTGATCCACCTGCCTGGGCCTCCCAAAGTGCTGGGATTACAGGCGTGAGCCACCGTGCCTAGCCTTAAGTATTTTTTACAAGTACAATGACAATAATGAAATTTTACCAGGGATTTCACCTGATAATTCTCCAAAAGTTTACTGCCTCTTTTCCCTTATTTATTAGAGTGGGGATGACACCCTCACGTTATGTTATACAGTGGTGAGTAAGATGTGCTTCATTGTTAGGATGGAGTGGTATTCAGTACATATCATTTATTTTCTTATTTTTATTTTTTGAGACAGGGTCTCGCTCTGTTGCCCAGGCTGGAGTGTAGTAGCACCATCACAGCTCACTGAAGCCTCAGCCTCCTGGGCTCAAGCTATCCTTCCTCCTCAGCCTTCTGAGTAGCTGAGACTACGGGCGAGTGCCACCACGCCCAGCTAATTTTTGTATTTTTTATAAAGGTGAAGCGTGTTTTTGTTGTTTTTGTTTTTTTTGTTTTTGACAGAGTGTTGCTTGTCACCAAGGCTGGAGTGCAGGGGTGCAATCTTGGCTCACCACAAATTTCACCTCCTGGGTTCAAACGATTATCATGCCTCGGCCTCCCGAGTAGCTGGGATTACAGGTGTGCGCCACCACACACAGCTGGTTTTTGTACTTTTAGTAGAGATGGGGTTTAACCATGTTGGTCAGGCTGGTCAAAACTCCTGACCTCAGGTGATCCACCCGCCTCAGCCTCCCACAGTGCTGGGATTACAGCCATGAGCCAACACGCCTGGCCAGACAGGCCATTTCCATGTTGCCCAGGCTGGTCTTGAACTCCTGGGTTCGAGCAAACTGCCAGCCTCAGTCTCCCGATGTCCTGGGATTACAGGCGTGAGCCACTGCTCCTAGCCAGTATATGTAATTTAAATGTTTTACAATTAATTATTTAAATTAAATGATGTAAACAAAATTATTTGAATGATTTAAACACCCTAGAAATAAATCCAGGTGTTAAGAAGGAAGAATCACGTTCCAAGGGAAAAGGAGCTAATATTAATCTAAAACATTTGGTGCACTATACATAGTTATTTAGTATATTTACTAAATGTAGTGTGTATAAATAGTCACCAGATAGGTAGGTAAAGACAGAAAGGGAGATTGAATTAACATTACTTTTAGAAGTCAACTGGAGCTACTCAGGAAAGGCCCAGCACTAACATAAAGGGATGAATCGGCCAGGGTGGCCAGTAGGGGATAGCGAAGACTGTGGCAAAACGAAGTGTATGCCTGGCCAACATCATGTTCAGGCTACTTCTCAAACCAGCCAGCACCTAAACCACACGCCTCTGTGGGCTGACAATACATATTTGGGCCAGATGAGGCCGGCAGACCGTCAGCCCCTAAAGAGATGTCTGGTGAGGAAGCTATTTTAAGCTGAGATTGGACAGCTGAGAAGTGTTAGGGACTCATTAACACTTCCCAACCTAAACAACAATTTAATTCAAGCTGGACAGAGCTGAGACATGGGCAGGCCTGGAGCAGAGTGAATGAGAGATGGAGAAAAGGCTGTTCATAACAATTAAGGTAGAACCCACAGAAGCATTTATAAGCTTTGGAAAAAAGGGTTTTAAAACTATTGCCCTGGTAGGTACTTTTTACATCATATAAGTAAACCCTAAAATGGCCAACATATTTAGGTTTAAAGACCAATATTAAAAAAGGTTATTTTCTCCATTTTCCCTGCAAGAGATAATCCTAAACATCCATTGTGTCAAACCAGTCAGTCCCTACCTTGAATATGGTTGCAACTGTAGGTGACACAGATATGACGTTTGGAAGAATTAAGTTATTTTGCATTAAAAAGCCCTTATTTCTGAATATCTATGGGACATTTTGGAAAGAGCTATACACATGATTTTTAATTGGAGATTAGATGTTTAATCATACTCTCAAAATGATCCATGTAGACCAAAACGTGAAGATGTGCTGGTCTATAGCAGTGTTTTCCAGCTCTGGATCTCCCTGCAACAGCATTCTCATGACCCGTACGTGCTAGTCTATAGTGGTGTTTTCCAGCTCTGTATCTCCCTGCAACAGCAGCCTCAAGACCCATGAGTTAATCAGAAACAGAACGAGCGGATCCACCCGCCCAGCGAATCAGGCTCTGTGAGGCGAGGCCACGGGGCTGTGGACAGGCTCTCCAGGTGAGTGACCCAACGCGGCTAAAATGTATGACCTGCGGTCCTGGCTGCACATCCTCAGAGACTTCTCAGTGAAGTAATTCGGTACAGATTTTAGGAAAAGATATTTATGTTGTCTTTACTAACCAGAACCAGTTCAAATACAGTCTTTTAGAAGCAGAGGAAACAGAATCCATCCTATTTTTCCAGAGGTAACTTTTTTGTGTGTGTGACTCACATCTGTTTTCTGTTTCCCATTCGGAAAATGTCTCCAGGGAAGTGGCCTGCACCCTATGAGCATGTCCACTAACCAAATGAACGAGAGGTATTCAATCACTTAGGTTAGTTAAAGTCTGTGTGATTCCCCAAGGTTTAGCTCATGGGTGAAAGGGCACACGCTTTCAATGAGATCTAAAGTTTTTGGCAAGTTGATCATAAGCCCGAGAGAACCCGTGGTTCAAATGCAAGCACATGTGTAGGGCACACACATACAAGTAGCTGTGGAAGCTTTGTGGACGCACTTTCTCCATCCACGTTTTTGGGAATTTCACTGCTTCACATAGTGAAGGGGAAACCAGATGTGCAGAAAAGGTTGTCCCCGGGCGGAGAAGGCAAACGAGCTGGTGTGTTTGCTCCCCGCTGAAGCCACTTACACATAACTCTGTAGTCCGTAGAGTCAACAAGATGACTCTAAGGGGAAGGAGGGAGGAGGAAAGGAAAAAGTCAAGGCAGAGTAGATTAGCTTGGGCACACACAGCCGAGCATCCATCCATATTCTATATCATATTATCCCACCTGCTACACAGGTACCTCATAGCAGATAGCACTGACTGCCTGACTACACACGCCAGGGGCATGTTGCTGGATAGCTATGTGTTTCTTCTCCATGTCTGTTTACATTTAATCTTCAAATCACTTATACACAGATTTATATACTCAAATGCACATATACACATATACATAAACACACCTGTGCAGGTATACACACAAGGACGTATACATGATAAAGTCTAGTTGAACTACATTAATCATGGGTATATGCATGTACATACATGCACACATAAGTACATGCTAGAATCCACTTATGCTGATTACGTTAATCACGGGTGTATTAGTCTGTTTCCACACTGCTATAAAAAATACCCGAGACTGGGTAATTTATAAAGGAAAATGGTTTATTTGACTCATAGTTCCACATGGGTGGGGAGGCCTCAGGAAACTTACAATCATGGTAGAAGGTGAAAGGCAAGCAAGGCACCTTATTCACAGGGCGGCAGGAGAGAGAAATGCAAGCAGGGGAAATGCTAGACGCTTATAAAATCATCAGATCTCATGAGACTCACTCATTATCACAAAAACAGCATGGTGGAAACCACCTCCACGATCCAATCACCTCCCTCCCTCGGCATGTGGGGATTGCAATTCAAGATGAGATTTGAGTGGGACACAGAGCTAAACCATATCAATGGGTATATGTGGGTACATACACACACACACACACACATGCACACAGACATGCTAGAGTCCAGCTACACTGATTACATTAATCACGGGTGTATGCATGTATATATATATATATATATATATATATATATACACACTATGACATGCTAGAGTCCAGTTACACTGATTACACTGACCATGGATGTATGCGTGTACATATATACATACACAAGGACATGCTAGAGTCTAATTACACTCATTATATTAACCATGGTGTATGCCTGTACATATATACACACACAAGGATATGCTAGAGTCTAGTTACACTGATTATATTAACCATGGCTTATTCCTGTACATAGATACACACACAAGGACATGCTAGGGTCCAGTGACACTGATTACATTAATCAAGCTTCAACACACCCTCTAAAGTCAGTATTACCCACACCAAATGTTAAATGTCATATTTCAACAATATAACAAAATTCTCAGACAAAATGTATCCAAACCTCAAAACCATGCTCTTTCCACACAAAGTACTACCTCCTCTGTGGATACCCTTGATATACTTTATATTCTTTTTTTTTTTTTTTCCATTTCAGGGTTAATTATACTTGTTAAGCACATTTTTACTTTTTGTTAAACATAAAAATGTTTGTAAATAGATAAAAATTTAAATTTCAGAAAGCTACTGCTGCCTGGACGAGGCTATCTGAAGCACACATGGATCGTTGGCAGGTTCCAAAGGGCAGTATTTGGGGCAAATGGAATAAACTCTCTAAACTAGTTCAGCCTGAGCTGGTGGTGTGGAGTAAGAATTCGGGAAACGTGAGGGACGTCCCCTACATGGAGTGGGGTAGACAGACGTAGGGAGCAGAGGGAGGACATCACGGCAGATCCAGAGGCTGATGTTGTCTTGTAATGAAATAAAACTGGAGAAGGACTAGGGGCTTCAAATCAACAAAGAGGAGCCTGAGATGAAGACTCATGGTATGAAATTTGGGAGAAAAACAGCAAAAGGCCAGTTGAGGACGCATTTCACAGCCACCTGCCCAGTGGCATGGAAGAACAGATGTCTGAGGTCATGGCATTCTCCCTCTGCACCACCCCAAAGGCCTGCTGCCACAACTGATGTATTCTCTCTCCACCCCCGCAGACATCACCAGTACTTTCCTGACAAAAAACAACATATTTTTACTCTGCAGATGACAAATGTCTCCAATGCCATTTTCTCACTGTTTTCACACTTACAGAGACCCACAAGCACACCAAATGAGGACGGCCAGAAAGATTTTCCTCTGCAGATTAGAAATTAAGTCTTGGGTTTCTTTTGTAATAGGTAGGCACAGCCACATTACCATTGTATTTGGCTTTTGCAGGAGGTTAAAGTTATTGACAATGAACTGTTTAAACATGTGCTTTATGGAGCACCTTTAACGAGAAAGGATGGAGATGGAGCCTCCGCGAAAGCCACCCTTACAGATTAGGAGAATTAGAAAACCTACGTCACCCCATGGCATTAACTGCAAATGAGGAACAGCGCGATGGCAGGGAGAAAGTTTTCCATTAAGGAAGAAGAATCATGAATTTTTCGGCAAATCTGAATTTTTAGAGGTAAGCCTCCTCACTGGAAAGACCCAGGATGGATGATGTTTCTAAGAAGGGTCTCACTGGGGCCTTCTCACTTCACGCCAGCCTCCCCATTCAAGCCAGGGCCTGCCTGAGCAATGCAGGACCTCAGAAGCAGAGAAGCCCCTCCATACCACAAACCCCATGCCCTCATTAGAGAAATGGACAAACCCCATGCCCTCGTTAGAGAAACGGACAAACCCCATGCCCTCGTTACAGACATGGGCAGCATCCCTCGCGCATGCTAGCTAAAGCTCCAAAATAATTTAAACATGGAGACCAAGACCAACAGACAACAAGGAGATGCCATCATCCAATGGGCTCCTTAAAGGATCCTCCTCCACTTCCCATGGAAATACTAAGACACCTGTCCTCCCACTGTCATCCGAGAATCATAGGTGCAGTGCTATGTTTGTTTTAGGGGTTAAGAAACTGAAGCCAGGAAAGGTCCTGTCACCTTACGGAGTGGTTGCTTATGGAGAGAATCTCAGATCTTCCGATGGGTCCAGGGGCTGCTGTGTCCTGAATGCTTCAGCCCTTGATACCTAGTGTATGGGAAAGGTCGGACCAAATAGAGAGCCCCCTGCCCCCATCCATAACAGAATATATAAAACATCTCCAAGTTTAGGAAAGCTGCCTGGAAGATGAGCCTCACACATCAAATGACAGCCGGCAGCTCTGCCACATCCCAGACCCAATACAATTCCCGGCTTGTGTCAGCAGCTTGCAGAAGTGTGTGGATGGGACTCCAAATGGTTCATACGAAGGAGAGAAAAGCATCTGAGGTTTCCAAAAAATATTTCCTTACCTTCAAACATGTTTGTTTTTGTTTTTGTTTGAGACAGTGTCTCGCTCTGTCGCCCAGGCTGGAGTGCAGTGACGCAATCTCGGCTCACTACAAGCTCCGCCTCCCGGGTTCACCCCATTCTCCTGCCTCAGCTTCCCAAGTAGCTGGGACTACAGGCACCCGCCACCATGCCCAGCTAATTTCTTATATTTTTAGTAGAGACAGGGTTTCACAGTGTTAGCCAGGACGGTCTCGATCTCCTGACCTTATGATCTGCCCACCTCAGCCTCCCAAAGTGCTGGGATTACAGGCGTGAGCCACCATGCCCAGCCCAAACACGGTTTTTAAGAAAATTGGTTTAATGCAATTATCAGTGTGATGTCTGGGAATCTGAGATTGCCATGGACACACACAGACGCATGCTCATATGCACACTCATACACACAGATATGTGAAAACACACACCATACTCACACACACTCACATAGGTTGCTGGAATGGGCATTTGCTTTATTTGCATTGAGGAACTGTCTTACACTAAAAAAGGCTGAAAAAAGAAATTACAACAAAACATATATATTCCTAGATTTTACTATAGCTTTGTACATAGTAGAGTTGTTACCACTGGAAATGTCCCAGCTACATAGCATTTGCACTTCACATTGGACACACAGATCTTTCTCTGCAAAAGAATGATGACTTAATTAACAAGGGTGATAAATTTACCAAAGTTTGTATTTGTGTCACCTCAAAATCTAGGTCTTGATGGATCCCTTTAAAGTTGTCTGCTCAATTAATAAGCAAAACTAGGCACAGAAGATTCAGAATGCCATTGTGAAGCCATGTGCCCTGCAAAAGTTCAAGCTCATTTGCAGCTTAGAACAGAGAAAGAAAATTGAAGCCATATCTCTGCAAATTGGCAACACCCCTTCTAGAATTTAGGATATGTCCTTTAATACAAAGAAACTGGCAGTTGCGACATCCCCCATCAACATGAAATTCAGTAAAACACAGGCTGTCTCCGGGCAGCAAAGCGACACCACCGAGGCATCCCAACCCCATTAACCATTTGTGGAAACTGCTAGGCTGTTACCATCCACATGGCGAAGCGACCCTGCCGAGAGCATCCCTGACTCAAAGGCTGGGGGAGGCCTGGCCCAGAACACCTGCTGCTGATGCTTTAACCCCTGTCTGGTTCAGTTGGTTGTTCAGGGATAAAGACCCACAGGTTTTTTAATCATTGTATTCTGCATCTGACGGCGTTGATTCATAATGAAAAACAGCCAGCATGCATTGAGTGCCTCCACCAAGCTCTCTGCTGCGTGCTGGAGGCGCTTTACCTGGTAAATCCTCAGCATACCTCATGAGCGAGGTCACATTACTCCCCCAGTCCTACAGCAAGCCCTCTGCTGCCTTCTGGAGGTGCTTTGCCTGGTAAATTTTTGCAATAACTTATGAATGAGGTCACATTACTTCTCCACTCATAGAGGAAGCACTTAGCTGCATTCCGGAGATGCTGGTAAATCCTCCCAATACCCCATGAGTTACATTGCATTACTCCCCCAGACCTACAGCAGCAAGCCCCCCGCTGCCTTCTGGAGGCGCTTTGCCTGGTAAATCCTCCCAATACCCCACGAGGTCACATTATTCCCCCAGACCTACAGCAAGCCTTCCGCTGCCTTCTGGAGGCGCTTTATCTGGTAAATCCTTGTCATACCTTGTGAATGGGGTCACATTTCTCCCCCAGTCCTACAGCAAGTGCTCTGTTGCATTTTGGAGGCTCTTTGCCTGGTAAATCCTCGCAAGAGCTCGTGAGTGAGGTCACGTGACTCCCCTAGTCCTACAGCAGGCTAAATTGAGGCTTAAAGTCTCTTCCGCTAAGCAATGAAATTAGGATTTAAATCAAAATTGAAGTTCCCAGAAGACACCTTCAAGAATCACGCAGTCAGAGAAGGGTCCAAGAACCATGAAATAAACCCAGACACCTCTGAGATGATTGGCCAGGGATAGGTCACGGTCTCAAGGCATCAACTTTCGAAGAAGTTTTGCCAAGAGGAGAAAGAGTGGGGGAAAAGTTTATCTTTTTTTAAAAAAAAAAAAGTCACTTGAAAAAAAATTTTTAAGACGAGGATACCTGAGAACAATAAGAGCAGAGGGAGCTATTCATGATGAGAACATCTGAGGCCAATTCTTCACTCAGGTCTACACCTGCAGGTGCCATCTAGTTTAATGCTATTTAGAAAGGGTCTCTTCTTTTAGTCAAGATATAATGCAACTCAATGGATGCAGAAGGTTGTACCAAGCAAGATCACTCTTCGTTTGAAGAAGTGGTGGCTGAGGTTGGAGTTCATCTTTCCCCTGCAATTAGAATTCTTCAAACGTGTTATATAAAAAAGCAAAATTCTTTTTTTTTTTTTTTGAGGCAGAGTCTTACTCTGTCACTCAGGCTGGAGTGCAGTGGTGCAAGCTCAGCTCACAGCAACCTCCGCCTCCCAGGTTCCAGCGATTTCCTGCCTCAGCCTCCCAAGTAGCTGGGATTACAGGCACCCACTACCACACCCTGCTAATTTTTTGTATTTTTAGTAGAGACGGGGTTTCACTATGTTGGCCAGGCTGGTCTCAAACTCCTAACTTCAAGTGATCCACCAGTCTTGGCCTCCCAAAGTGCTAGGATTACAGGCGTGAGCCACCACGCCTGGCCCGCAAAATTCTTTCAAAAGTTGTTTTGGAACAAACAACCCCAAAATTGAAGCAGAAACGTGTTGTTTTTCTTACTAATTTAGACAAGATAAAGGAGCAGTGCATGGAAGCAGGAGCTCTGAGGCTGAAGAATAAAGGACAAGGTGTGGTGTGAACTAATTTGGGGGAGTCCTGTATAGTTCTGGAGTTTATTGATGAATCCTCCTATCCTGATTAAGAAAACACAACCGATAGACACTCTGATCCTGATGGCTACCACCAACTGTGGTAAAGCTACATCATCAGCATCGACTGCCATCAGAACAAAACCCTGACGTGGACTCGATGCCGAAGGCTACACATGCACACGAGCTCAGAGACCACCACTCTGCCTCAGAATCCACTGTGAGGCAAAACCAAAGGTGAGTTTCACTGGAATTTCTTCATTTTAGTTCACGTTTCAAGAAGTGGCCACCCTATATTTTCTGAAAAATGTGAGACACTTTTCTTTGTAAAATTGCATGTAAGTATGTTTCTGTGATGGTTATGATGACAATTTGAGGCAAGTAATGATATGCAAAATTAAGTGTATTTTATATTTAAGAATACTATATTGCATCTGAATCTTAAAGTGGTTAGCACTATGGAAATATTAAGAAGAGAGCGTGGCTGAGGGCTCAATATTAAATATCAGGATTATCTGCAGGAGACAGGCAAAGGGACAGAAGCTATTCCAAATGTCCTCTTACCCAGAAGACTTCAAATGTCCTCCTACACGAAAGACTCCAAATGTCCTCTTACCCAGAAGATTCCAAATGTCGTCTTACCTGGAAGACTCCAAGTGAGACAGTTTTATTCTTTCTCAATTATCTCTGACCACTGCAAACTCTTCAATGAGCTGATCAATACAAATGCCTTCAGAAGCTTCAGGGTGCAGTATACCACAACTTCACCATACATTAAAAAGGAAGCCATTGGGATAAGAATTAATCTACTTGAACTTTTTTTTATTAAGCCTAATTCTCAGAAATTTATATTCACCATGAGATTTGTAAAATACTTATAAGCAGCATTCAGAATGTGTAAAATTACACCTTATGTGTGGCTCTGATCAAGGGCGAGTGTGCAGGAGAGTGGCCATAGCAAAGTCTTAGAAAATCACAATCTCCGTGTTTGCTCCTTATTCCCACCCCTAGGTACACGTCTTCTTTGAATCCTCTTTTCCTAAGGAAAGATGTTAAATTCCATAATTAAGTCATTCCCATTAAGCTGTAGAATCATTAAGTAGAGTTCAAATTAATCTTTTGTCTCTATGTTGAGGCATAGAACAGGGAATGTTTTATTCTTTGGGGACAATAATAATTACATGTTAAACATTTTTAAATAGGATATATTGTATTGACTTACAATGCATGATCAGACTTTTAAAAATATTTCTCTCTGAGAGAAAAGAACTTTAAGCCTCCCAAGAGTTAATCAATTCATACAGGTAAACTGCAGCATGCTAATTCTCCATGGCGATCCCTCTGTCTTCCTCTCTCCCCCTCTCTCTTTCTCACTCTCTCTGCCTCCCTCCACACCTCACCCCTAGACTCTTGCTACCCAAGGCAGAGCATGCAGCAGCAGCAGCATCACCTAGGAGCAGGTGAGTTGGAAATAACAGATTCTCAAGCCCCACCCAAACTTGCTGAATCCGAGCACGCATTTGACAAGGCCCGCAGAGGATTTTCATGGGCATTACTATTTAAGAAGCAGTGTTGTAGACTACATATTTTTCACCCTTTGGCTAGGTCCTGAGCTACCCACAATCTGAAAAATCAAAGGGGAGACGGCAGTGGACGTGCAGAGCCTCAGAGAGCCAGGTGAGGGCGCTGTCCCCATGTCTGAGGCTTCCTGGAGCTGAAGCCAGTGGTTTCTACCCCCGAGGTTCCACCGTTTATGGCCCAGGAACGCTGAGACCTTCGCACTCCCCTCGCTTCACAGCCAAGTGTAACTGTAAGAAGCAGTGAGTCCGGAAATGAACAGCCAGGCCTTGGAAGCATCTCACATGTGTGGGAACGTCCGCCTTTGCTACAGGCGTGATTTTTCATATTACTTATTACAAGGGAGGGGACACGTGACATCGTTTAATCCTTTACTAAACCCAAAGTTAGGATTCAGGCCTGTAGATTTCCACAGAATATAGCACCAAAAACGTTCCCTATATCTAGATGGAGGACAATGTCATCAACGGACCGCTGTGACCACCTCAGCCCCAGGCAAAGCCCAAGCCTGCCTGCTCCAGCCGCCCGTGGTTCTCCACAGCCACGACCTGCTTTCTAGGCTGGCTTCACCCCCCACCACTTCCACAGAGCAGCAGTGCCCCTCCAGGCTGCACCGTCACATCGCATGTGTGTTCCCTGCGCTGCTGAGGGACAGCTCACTGGGTCTTCCTGTTTGAAATTCTTGGGGACTCTGTACTTGAGGCTGGAGGTGCCAGCAGCTGAGGAGGGGAGGGCTTTCCGAAAGCCCATCTGCCTGGAGGCTGTCTGCGTTTCACTTCTGTGTCCGTGTGCATCCTCACAAGGACATTCATTTTTAAGTTTTAATGTTAACTTCGTGCTGCGAAACTTATTAAAGAGAAAATACTTAGATCCATTATGAACTTTTAAGAAAACAGTCCTTATTCATAAATTTGCAAAAGTGTTCTGTGTGGCTCTTTATATCACCTATCTATCATCTATCAGTCATCTATCTCTATCTGCCTATCATTCATTTATCATCAACCTATCATCTATCTTCTGTCTGTTATCTATCTATGGATTATATATATATATATATATATATATTTTTTTTTTTTTTTTGAGTTGGAGTCTCACTCTGTTGCCCAGGCTGGAGTGCAATGGCGCGATCTCGGCTCACTGCAACCTCTGCCTCCCGGGTTCAAGTGATTCTCCTGACTCAGCCTCCTGAGTAGCTGGGATTACAGGCATGCCACCACGCCCAGCTAATTTTTATATTTTTAGTAGAGACGGGGTTTCACCATGTTGGTCAGGCTGGTCTCAAACTCCTGATCTTGTGATCCACCTGCCTCGGCCTCCCAGAGTGTTGGGAATACAGGCATGAGCCACCACGCCCGGCCTATCATCTGTTCTTATCTATCCTCTATCCATCTATCTTCCTATCTAATCAATATAGCTATTATTTATTCAGCTATCATCTATTATGTTCACCTCTCTGTCTCTCTACCAATCTATTTCTACATCTAGATCTACACATAGAGAGAGGAATCAGAAAAGTGTAAGCTTTAGAAATAGTATTTCCCAGCTGGGCGCCATGGCTCACACCTGTAATCCTAGCACTTTGGGAAGCTGAGGTGCGCAGATTACCTGAGGTCAGGAGTTCGAGACCAGCCTGGCCAACATAGTGAAACTCTGTCTGTACTAAAAATATAAAAGTCAGCAGGACATGGTGGAGTGTGCCTGTAATCCCAGCTACCCATGAGGCTGAGGCAGGAAAATCACTGGAACCTGGGAGGCAGAGGCTGCAGTAAGCCGAGATCATGCCCCTGCTCTCCAGCCTGGGTGATAGAGCAAGACTCCATCTCAAATAAATAAATAAATAAATAAATAAATAAATAAATATAAAGAAATAGTATCTCCCATCTTTTGGTGTCTAAATGAAGGCTGCTTTTAGAAAGGGATTGCAGTGTTTGTTCTGCTTGGTCCGCTTAGGATTTTTTTAACCTGGATTTCAAGTGGGACAGGAATGTTATAATGGCTGAAAACCACAGGAGTTCAGTTTGTTTTACAGAGGAAAATAGAATGGGGAGGTTTCCCCAAAGTCTCCTTCTTTTTAAGATGATTGCTCGCCTATCATTTTATTCATATAATCTAAAAAGTTTTTAATCATGCCATTTCCTTCAGTGGGAAAATTAAGTTCCATAGATGTTTCTAGGATGTGGGCATAGAGTGATCTGAATGAGGAACTTTGTAAAGTCTGCATTTAATCTTCTGGTTATTTAACGGGACAGAGCCCCTGGCCCATGTGAGAGGAAAACACAGAGGGGGCAGGTGCTGCATGCTACATCCCTGGCATGGCACATGAGCCGTCCAAATGCCCCTGATAACAGGTGGGTCGGCCGTCAGCTAGCAGCCCCAGTGGAGCTTCTCAGACTTCCAGACATCAATGGGAACGGCTCAGCCACTGCCTTCAATTCACGTCTGTTTCTTTTGCTAAAATAAAAAATTCTGCTTTACTTGTACTTTAATCCTCCCTCTGAAGTTCTGTGTCATCCATGCAGCCTTCTCTGTTACTCTGGTCAGAATTAATCATGTCTCCTCTGCAAATCCCCCCAATTTCTCATCCCTGTCAGGCACACGACTTTCTGTCTGGCACCATTGCTAGCTGTTTCTGTGCTCGTCTCCTCTTCAGCATGGCAAGCATCTCGAATGCCGTCTGTGTCTAATTTATCTTTGTCTTCACAAGAGGCGCAGATACGCTGCACATCCCAAGAAATGGTGCTGACTGGAGCCGAGTTGAATTGTGCCTAATTGAATCCAATGGATATGCCGGGCAGAGGCTGCAGGGTCTATAGGGTCTCTGGGCGTTTTGAGAAGTCCTGTAGAAGAGCTTCTAGGACCAGAGAGAACCCCAGGGCTAACGCTCTCCCACCTGAGTTTTCTGAGGACTGGAAAGGTTATGTGAGCACAGAAGGAAACCCTAGTCCTCGCCTTCATGGAAAACCTCCCAAGCCTGGGCAGAGCCTTGTGGGCACAGTCAGAGCAGCCCTGTGAACTACTCGTGCATCTTGCAAATGAGGCTCCCTGGGAGAGGAGCCCTGCGCTGCAGGTTGCTGCCTTTGGCACCGTCTTGCGCTCCAGAGCCTGGGCTCCTCCCTGTAGCCGGGGACAGAGGCCATGTCCCCTGCAGGGTTCACTGCAGCCTCTGGGCGTCTACTCCTGTGGAGGTCTGCCTTCGCCCCATCTGGGCTGTCAGGATATGGCAGGCCACGTGGAGGCCTCTCCATCACAGCACACCTGGACTTCCACACAGGTGTGTCTCCCTGCTCTGGGCTCCTGGGTGCCGCCTTCCCACAGAAGCCTGAACCTCATTGAAGGGCCATTGCAGTCATCCTCCTGCTCATTTCCAAGACATCTCAGGACTCCACATACCCTTCTGCCTCTTCTTTGTGCTCAGACATTTCCACAGAATAGCCATGTTGCCTGACTTCCATTTTCCAGGCAAGCTATGCCCTATAATACAGCAGCCAGTATAGGGTATGTTTTTTATTTAAAAGGAAATAATTCTTCTCAGGGTTAACTGCTCAACAGAGTAATGGAAGACAGATTTCTCATCTCACACAGCACAACATGCAGTGATACAAGTGCACAGGCCTAGCTCCCGGCCCTCGCTAATCCCATGTTGGTGCTCTTTGAATTCCTTTGTGTTCTGGACTTGCCCTAAGGAGGTTTTTAAACAATTTCTTTCTGAAGGCCAGGTACAGTGGCTCTCGCCTGTAATTCCAGCACTTTGAGAGGCTGAGGAGGGAGGACTGCTTGAGCCTAGGAGTTTGAGATCAGCCTGGGCAACTAAGCAAGACCCTGTCCTTACAAAAAGTTTATGGGCATGGTGGTGCACACCTGTAGTCTCAGCTACTCGGGAGGCTGAGGCGGGAGGATTGCTTGAGCCTGAGAGGTCAAGGCTGCAGTTAGCTATGATAGCGTTAGCTATGATAGCACCACTGCACTCCAGAGCAAGACCCTGTCTCAAGAAGAAAAAAGAATTCTCTCTGGCTGAAATTTTCTTTCTCTCTATCCACCCCTTTTTAGACAAAATGTTTTCAATTTAAATATGCAATCTTCCAACTAGCCCTTCAATAACACATTATTAATAGCAAAGACACAGAGTACCTCGCTGGGAAATATGAATCATAAGATCAAAGTCACCAAATTCAGTACAGAGACTTGCTGGTCAGCAGGACAGGCCCACCAAATGGCAAATGCAAACACAGGATGGGAGAGAAGGCACTGGCCCTGGCAATGCTGTGTGAGCAGAGTGTGGATGTGTCTCGTGGACTTAAAGATACATATACAGGCAAGAAAAAACTTCGTGGAAGAAATAGGTTCATCTTGAAGGTTAAAGCAGCTTCAGCTTCTCTCTCAGTCACTTCCTGGGCAGGAGGCCGGAGGATTTCTCCTAGGATAACAGTGGACTGTGGGTGGAGGCCTCTTTTCCCCTCCTGTGGGAGAGGAGTCAAGCCTCATGTCAGCAGAAGGGAGATGTTTCTCCTGCAGGTTAGCTGCGTGCTCAAGCACCTAGCGTCCTGAGTTTCTTCAGGGGTTCCTGCTGCCAGCCTAACATTTCTAAATACAGCACTCTAGGTTTCTGGCATCAAGGCTATGTGATCAGGTGTGAGGCAGATACAAGGTGCAGCTCATCACTCTGGAACAGCTCCCCATTCTGGAACAGCTCCTCATCCTGGAATGGCTTCTCATTCTGAAACGATTCCCCATTCTGGAACGGCTTCCCACTCTGGAACAGCTCCCCATTCTGGAACAGCTTCTCATTCTGGAACAGCTTCTCATTCTGGAACAGTTCCCCATTCTTGAACAGCTCCTCATTCTGAAACAGCTCCTCATTCTGTAACAGCTTCTCATTCTGGAATGGCTCCCATTCTGGAAGGGCTCCCCATTCTGGAACAGCTCCCCATTCTGGAATGGTTCCTCATTCTGAAACAGCTCCTCATCCTGGAACAGCTCCTCATTCTGAAATGGCTACACACTCTGGAACATCTCCTCATTCCAGAATGGCTCCCCATTCTGGAACAGCTCATTCTGGAATGGCTCCTCATTCTGGAACAGCTCCTCATCTGGAACATCCAGTTGCTTTGCATTTTCTTCTGTCCTCCACTCCATACTCTCAGAGGCCACTGATCACAGTAAAAGCTGCACATTCTAGGTGGCTAAACCATAGAAAGATCACAAAGGTCTATTAGCACCCTGTAGCAAAATGGGCCACACTTCTCTCTGCAGTCAGAGTAGAATTCCTAAAACTCCACCAAATACTTCACCTTGAAAATGCATGCAGGGGACTGAAAGTGCAGTGGCTGAGCCTGCACACCTGCCTGGAGGAGCTGAGGAAGAAAATCAAATTGAGACTTAAAGGATGCTAAGATCTAGGGTAGCCAATTTCAGGACAGAACGCTAAGATCTATGGCAGCTGATTCCACGAGAGCATGCTAAGATCTAGGGTAGCCAATTCCATGACTGCAACTTTTGGACAAGAGGACATCTAATTTATTATGCCAAGAAAGGGCAATCAAGATGAGAGAGGTTTTGTAAGTCCAAAGCCAAAGAAAAAAAAAAACTCAAGGGCTTTATTTTTGGAGATTTCTCCATTGCATTAAATTAAGCTCTCCATAGCCTGACAGAAAACTTAGAATCAAATCCTCATAACAAACGTGTCGATGCAACTGATTTGGAGACGGATGTGGCTCTACAAGGAACAGGGCAGCAAGGAGAAAACCCAAGGACATCTTGACTGACAGAGGGTCCAGGCACACTCACCCGCACGCTCTCTGGGCCCCACACTTCTCTGACTCTGGCCCACACAGCAATGAAAGGTAGGTAGTGCCAGGTCGTGGGAAAAGTGCTTGCTAACATCAGGCCCGTATTCTTGGGACAGTTCTAGGACTCAGGACAGAGCACCAGTAGTGCCTTCTCAGCTCTTCTGTTCCTCAGTCTCCTCATCTGAAAAATGGGTGTAACAAGCCTCTCTGCTCTTCCCCGTAGGGTGTTTTGATTTGGGTTTTGGACCAAATAAGGCAATTCCAAAGAAAGGGCTTTGAAATATCTGAAACTTTAAACCAATGTAATGTTTAAGCTGAGAAATTTTTGAATTGTATTCTTGAAGTCTCAGGTGCAAAAGAGAAGCAAGAAGAATCCTAAAATCATTGAATTTTTCTTTTATTTGCAGGTTCTTGTATCGTGTGGTATAAAGCCCGAAATTCAGGTTGTGTTCACTGGGGCTTCTGGGCTGACAATTTGGACTAAATGAGAATCTATAGGAACTCTTATCAAAAGATTCAATTTTCTTTTACTAAAATAAAGATCTATAATACTTGTTGCTTTTTTTAAAAAAAAAGAGCACTAACACCTCTGAGCTTTGCCTCCCTGTGCGAGAGTAATGTATTAATAACTGAGGAAAGATGGCAAGAAGGTAAAAAGAGTACAGTTAGAATTCCTGGTCCTAGCCCTGAAGGAGTTCACTGATTCTAATCTTTCCTGAAGTTACAACACTGTCCTAGACAGGCACACAAACACACAGAGCAAAGAAATGAATTTCCTTGTTGAAAACATGCCGACACTTTCTGTGTTTACACTCATGTTCACTCCAACGTCCAGCTCCAGGCTGGAGACCACACGAAGGAGGCAGAAGCAGGAGGCAGAAGGCAGGTGAGCTTGTCTTGAGCACAGCCGTACTTAATCCAAACATAACCAGTGTTCCAATTTTACTTACAACATTTCACAGATTCTAAGATGCCTTTTTTTTTTTCACTTTTATTTTCATGTCTCTGAGGTTGAAACGCATTTTATCATGGATGGCCTTGCACAGTCACTGTTGACCCAGCAAGATCCCAGGTGTCTCTCCCAGTCACTCCAGGAGGATGGTGGTACTATTTGTCAGACTTCAGCCATGAGGCAGTGGGAATTCACAAACAGAGCAGATCCCCTCCAAGAATCCTATGGGCAAAGAAGCTCCCTGGAGTCCAGAGACACCCTCAGGGAAGAAGGACAGACACGTGAGATTGGGAAAGCGTCATGTGAAATAAAATCCCATATGCTCCGACGGCTTGGACCTGGACGACTGGAAGCAAGCTGGACAGAAAAAGCCAGGACTTTCCTGTCATCCCAGGATGCAACAGGACAGCCACAGCCCGGACGCTTCAGGCCCCACAACACGCAAGGGCCCTGGGAGAAAGAAGGAATGCTGTCTGAGGATCTTTTCTTGACATCTTCTGGCAAAATCAAGAATTCCAGAGAACATCAGCACTAAGCGTACAGAGCCACTGTCGGGGTTGGAACTGACTACCGGAGTGCAGGCTTGTACAAACACTGCATTTTCAGTACTCTTGATGGCAGGAAATAATGACAGGTGGAAAATTATGAATATTCGTGAGTCCGAGATTTAAAAATGTGTAAGAAAAGGCAGATTCTGTGAAGTTTTAGGAATTCCTTTATCAATGTATTATAAAATATATATATACACACACACACATACACTCATATGTAACATATATATGCAGATACATGCCAATAGAGTTAGATTAGAATCTACATTTGTGTATGTCTTAAAGAGTTTTTTAAAATGTACAAATTAAACATGGTCATAACTGTATTAGCAGCATTTTTTCAGTCGTGCGTACAGCTGTGGTGTATCTCACCATCAATGGCTTTTAGATTTAATGGAATAAAATATTGGATTTAATAGAGTGAAGTCTGATGTCCGTGTCCTTCTAAAATTCCTATGTAGAAATTCCTACCCGAAAAGTGATGGTATGAGGAGGTGTTAAGGGGTGGCGCCTTTGGGAAGTGATTAGGCCATGGGGGCGGATCCCTCTCAAATGGGTTTAGTGCCCCCATAAATGAGGCCTAAGGGGGCTCGTTCACCCCTTCCGCCATGTGAGGATGCAGCAAAGAGGCTCCATCTATGAGTCAGGCAACCCTTAGCAGACACAAAGCCTACAGCACCCGGATCTCCAGCTTCCGGCCTCAGAATTGTGGGAAAGGCACGACTACTGTTTCACAGGCCCCAGTGGTGAAATTTTTGTTACAAAATTCTGGATGGACTAAGACCTATGGCTTCAGGGTTGACTCATTCTCACATCAAGAAAGTGGTACAGTTATGACAATCTTCATCAATCATAGCCTAAATTACCCCTGAAGAAATTTAGGGAGGTTTCAGATTATGTTTTCATCTCAATTAAAATGAGTTTTGTCTATCTTTAGGTTTCAGAAATTAAATTTGCATTGTGGACAAATTCAGGAAAGGTATATTTTAAATGTCTTAAAGTCAAAGTAGATTTTTTTGATCTACCTTTACAATACATCCCACAAATACAGTCATGCACCCCATAACAATTCTTGAGTCAACAACAAACCACATATTCTACAGTAGCCCCATATACTACGGTGACCCATACACACACACACTCATGCATGGTACATATATGCCGATGCATGCCAAAAGATGTAGATTAAAATCTACATGAAGACAGAAAAGCAGATGAGTTTGTCTTGAGCACAGTCATACTTAATCCAAACATAACAATATTCCAATTTTACTTAAGAAATTTCACAGATTCTAAGATGCCTAACAACACATTGCTCTGTCATTAAGTGAGGCATGACTGTACATACTAGCGGGCGAGGAAGACAGTAAATGTTCAATTAATGTTTGATGATTGACCAAATCAGGTGGGATGGTGGGGAGTGGGGGGTGGAGGATAGTGGGGGGTGGAGGATAGGGGAACGATTTGTCAGACATTTTGGTGAATCCAAGGTTTCACTCGTCAAAATAAAAATATTCATAGAGCCCAATGCAAACAAGAAAACACACAGACAACAAAAAACACAGAACGACAATGACAAAATGGCCAAGCAGGAGAGCAGCATGTGTTCTGACCTGGCTGCAGCTGTCCCTGAGGCCCAGGCCATCCCGGACTTCCCACCGAACCCCAGGTTATGGCCCCCATCCTTCCTCAGCCTCTCCTACCCTGACCACACAGTCGGTCGAGAGCCTTTCTTGATAGGAAAAAGAAATGAAAAGCTTAGCTCATTTTAACAGAATCAAAATGACCCAGACCTTCACATGTTTGTGTCACAAGAGCTAAATCACATATTATTTGATGATCTTCCTTTATGTCCAGCTTGGGCTAAGTGAAGCATTAATTAGAGATGAAAATTGTTATTTTTTTAAACATAAATTAACACTAAGTAGGTGAGTTATTTGGTGTCTGAAAAAATAAAACCTAAATAACTCCAACTTCAGACACACCAGATAATACTCTTAAACTTACTTAACTGACTTTTAAAGTCAGTTTCTTCCCATCGGTGCTTCCTAAAGCACCAGAGAAATCAGCATCTCTGTAGGATCCATGTGTTTGTGTCTCCAGGAGCTCGGATAAAGCCCTGGTTGTAGCTGAATGATTTGTTGTGATACCTTTTAAATGCTCTTTTGGGTATAGAAATGTTGACTTCGAATTTATGATAACACAGAAATCAGCTTATAGAAATATATGAGAACTGTCATATCCAGGAATTAAATGAATCCACTCATAAATAAAAACATATTGATATCCACCTGTTAAAGGAGAGGAACTTGATATCTTTCTCACCGACAGATAGCAAGACAGGCACACGGAAATTTTATGCTTGCATATACTATGCTTAGGGAAAACAGGAAACAAACTTCTTTTAAAACTGTTTTATTATTTGTAATTAAGAAGCTTGCAAAAATTATCTCTCCCATTTATTTAAATATCTGAATTATTCTTGAAGATCATATGTTACATATTTTCATTTCTTCTTCTGCTTGTTTTTGCATATGTGGCATAAATTGTGAGTAAAACTCTTGAATCGTGTTTCATATCAAACACGAATCCTCGTGTCAAGCTCTAAGCAAAGTCGTGAGAGGAGAAAGTATCTCCCAGCAGGATTATTCATTCCTTCTGTTGACATCATCTACCCATCGACGCCAACTCTGGCTGCCCAAGGCCACCAAGCTAATACCACTCAATGGTGTTCCGCATGTATCCTCCCTATGGACTTATCAACTCCTAACCACCCAACCAGAGTGGGCCTGTCTCCTGCTTCCCATCCTGCTCTCTGCTCATTAAAAGCTGGCTCTTCTGTGCTACTGGCTGGTTTTTACTAAGGCATGCATATGTTTCTTCTCCCATAATACAGATGTGTATATTCACATGGGCCTTTGGAATATGTCCATCTCATGTGCAGCCTAGAAGCTCCTCCACATGGCTCTGTCCACCCAAAATGTATTAGGAGTGACTGATAATTTCAATCAGTTCTCACTTCATCTAGTATCAGCCTTTTCTGAAATTTAATTTCCTCTCAAAAAGAAGCAATGACGCTTCTAAGATCAAGCAACCTTTCTCCTAGGCAAATGACAAACCTATGCAAGTGACAAATTTCTTCCACCACTGAAAATCGATCCATTGGAAATATTCATCATTCCAATCAATAAGGAGCTTGCGTAGGGAAATATGTGTGACCGGGCCAAGGCAGGCAGATCGCGAGGTCAAGAGATCAAGACCATCCTGGCCAATATGGTGAAACCTCGTCTGTAACAAAAATACAAAAATTAGCTGGGGGTGATGGTGCTCGCCTGTAGTCCCAGCTACTCAGGAGGCTGAGGCATGAGAATTGTTGAACCCAGGAGGCGGAGGTTGTGGTGAGCCAAGATCATGCCACCACACTCCAGTCTGGGCAACAGAGCAAGACTCCATCTCAAAAAAAAAAAAAATTGTGTTAGTGTAATCATCCTTAACCAAAAGCAAACGACTATTCAGAGACAAATGTGGGTATTTGGGCTCCAGTGGATTTGGGGTTAAAATTTGGAAGTTTGAAAAAGCTAAAGGTTTCTCAGAGCCTCTTTTTAAAAGTAAGCTGCATAAGCTGCCATTCTTTATGAGGCCTCGTTTCATTCCCCTTAAACATGGCCTTGAAATTCCGTATGTGAGAGAATACAAGAATATTGAATCAAAGGTGCATGGCTGGCATATTTTATGAAGATTCCCTACAATCTAACTATAAAGCACCACCAGGAAAAAAAAAGATTACTTTTATTCCGGTTGACACAAAATTATGCATCAGAGCTTCCAGTCAAAACAGACATTGTTAGAAAATGTGATAATTTTACTCCAACATTTCCCCTTGCTTTCAGAATTTTTACAAAGATATGGCTCCAGCAGGCACAATGTGGGTACTCTTTTCAAATATGATCAACTGAGCAATTCGTAAATTAAAATAATAAAAGATGAAATCGCATTTAAACACCACCACCACCTGGGCTTAATAAAGTTTATATTATACCTACTTGAACGCTCAGGAGCACAAAATATTTACATAAACCCCAGGGATCACAGCACGCTTCTTAGTCACCATGGTATCCAAATCACTTAATAGAGGAATAGCTCAGAATGGCTCTACGACACCGACTGATCCCTCACAAGGCAAATGTGTAGGAGACGACTGTGCGCTGGAAACCGCGCAGGTGACAAGAACGCGGCTGTAAGGAGGGCTACGGCCCCTGTTATGGCCTAGCTTACAGGCGGGCTGGAAAGGTGGACGTTTGACTGGTAATTAACCAGAATTCCATAGAGGAGCTTGTGGTGGGAAGCCTCTCCTGTTTCAGAGATTAGGAAAGGCCTCTCGGAGCGGCATTGAAGCTGAGGTATGCAGTAGCAAGTCGCGTGGAAACGGAGGAGATGGTGGAGAAAGCCACGACCAGCGGAGCCCTTCAAATGCCCGAAAAGCAGGGCCCTAAGCTTCCTGTGCTCAGCTATCAAGAGGGGCTACGGAACTTGAACCTCAGATGACGTCGGGGCTGGGGGAATGAAGTTGGAGAGAAAGGTGGGCCGTGAGTTTGAGAGGGTTTCGTAAGCTATATTAAGGGATCTGGACATCTTCCCAAGGGCCAATGAAAGATGAGAAATGAATTTTAACATAAAGGTATTATGGAATGCATAGTTTCCAATGATCATTCTCACAGTTGCGTGAAGACACAGGACTCTCCAGCTGGTCAAATGGGGTGCAGAGTGATGACTGAGATGCTGCCGTCCCTGTCTGAGGGGAGTGACTTTGGGGTGGCAACGGAGATGGGAAGAAGAGACGTGCTTGGTAGCACGTGCAAGAATCAGAGCCTCAACTTAGAGCTGATTGTCCTTAAAAAGCAGCACCCCACATTAGGCACAGTCTAACCAGAGTGATGAGAAACCAGGCTCCCACCCACACGAGGGTGAGGACGGTAAAGGCTCCTGACTCAGTATCACGTGAGAAATGCTGACAGAAGAATAGTCCAGGTGGTACCTGGGGAAAACCTTGTTGATTTGGGAGCAAATATGTGTAAAAGCTATCTACAAATACAGGCAAAGCTGCCCTATAAAGAGTAATCTTGCTTGGCTTCAAAGAACAGAACTAGGGTCTCCAGGGAGAAGCGGCAGGGAAGCCAATCTTACCTCAGCCTGAGAGAGAATTCTAACAATCGAGGCGGCGAATCAGGCTTCCTCCAGGTCCAGGACACGGTGACGCCAGCCTGAGAGAGAGCTTTCCAACAATCCAGGCGGCGAATCAGTCTTCCTCCAGGTCCAGGACAGGGTTACCTCAGCCTGAGAGGGCTTTCTAACAGTGGAGGCGGCGAATCACGCTTCCTCCAGGTCCAGGACGGGGTGACGTCAGCCTGAGAGAGCTTTCCAACAATCCAGGCGGCGAATCAGGCTCCCTCCAGGTCCAGGACAGGGTGACGTCAGCCTGAGAGAGCTTTCTAACAATGGAGGCGGCGAATCACGCTTCCTCCAGGTCCAGGACGGGGTGACGTCAGCCTGAGAGAGCTTTCCAACAATGGAGGCAGCGAATCACGCTTCCTCCAGGTCCAGGACAGGGTTACCTCAGCCTGAGAGAGCTTTCCAACAATGGAGGTGGCGAATCACGCTTCCTCCAGGTCCAGGACGGGGTGACGTCAGCCTGAGAGAGCTTTCCAACAATCCAGGCGGCGAATCAGGCTTCCTCCAGGTCCAGGACAGGGTTACGTCCGCCTGAGAGAGCTTTCTAACAGTGGAGGCGGCGAATCACGCTTCCTCCAGGTCCAGGACAGGGTTACCTCAGCCTGAGAGAGCTTTCTAACAGTGGAGGCGGCGAATCACGCTTCCTCCAGGTCCAGGACGGGGTGACGTCAGCCTGAGAGAGCTTTCCAACAATCCAGGCGGCGAATCAGGCTTCCTCCAGGTCCAGGACAGGGTTACCTCAGCCTGAGAGAGCTTTCTAACAGTGGAGGCGGCGAATCACGCTTCCTCCAGGTCCAGGACGGGGTGACGTCAGCCTGAGAGAGCTTTCTAACAATGGAGGCGGCGAATCACGCTTCCTCCAGGTCCAGGACAGGGTTACCTCAGCCTGAGAGAGCTTTCTAACAATGGAGGCGGCGAATCACGCTTCCTCCAGGTCCAGGACGGGGTGACGTCAGCCTGAGAGAGCTTTCCAACAATCCAGGCGGCGAATCAGGCTTCCTCCAGGTCCAGGACGGGGTGACGTCAGCCTGAGAGAGCTTTCCAACAATCCAGGCGGTGAATCAGGCTTCCTCCAGGTCCAGGACGGGGTTACCTCAGCCTGAGAGAGTTTTCTAACAATGGAGGCGGCGAATCACGCTTCCTCCAGGTCCAGGACAGGGTTACCTCAGCCTGAGAGAGCTTTCCAACAATGGAGGCAGCGAATCACGCTTCCTCCAGGTCCAGGACAGGGTTACCTCAGCCTGAGAGAGCTTTCCAACAATGGAGGCGGCGAATCACGCTTCCTCCAGGTCCAGGACGGGGTGACGTCAGCCTGAGAGAGCTTTCTAACAATGGAGGCGGCGAATCACGCTTCCTCCAGTTCCAGGACGGGGTGACGTCAGCCTGAGAGAGCTTTCTAACAATGGAGGCGGCGAATCACGCTTCCTCCAGGTCCAGGACGGGGTGACGTCAGCCTGAGAGAGCTTTCCAACAAGGGAGGCGGCGAATCACGCTTCCTCCAGGTCCAGGACAGGGTTACCTCAGCCTGAGAGAGCTTTCCAACAACCGAGGCGGCGAATCACGCTTCCTCCAGGTCCAGGATGGGGTTAGGTCAGCCTGAGGGAGCTTTCTAAAAATCGAGGCGGCAAATCACGCTTCCTCCAGGTCCAGGACAGGGTGACGTCAGCCTGAGAGAGCTTTCTAACAATGGAGGTGGCGAATCAGGCTTCCTCAAGGACAGGGGTTTGCTCCCCAGGTGCAGGGGCTCAGGTGAAGAATAAGCATAAAGTGGGGAAGCACAAACATCAGCGAGTATTTGACTTAAAAATTAAAAATTCAGTTCAGAGGGAAGGCAAAATTAGGCTCTGGGTAGCAGATGCTGGGTGGATTCTAACATAAATCTTTCTAACAGTTTGTGTGCTGGGAACACAAAGAGGAAAAGGCTGTTCAGAAAACACTGGGGTTCCTACGTTCATGGAATCCAATGTGAAGATTTCTTACTCCTTTGGATACTAAGTGAAATATGAGCCATGCTTGAGAATTACAAATAGAAAACACACAATGCAGGACACCCTATAAATATTGATTCTTAGGCCAACCAAAACCCCCTGAGGGTGACACTTCCAAAGCAGCCACTGGGCTCACATCAAGTTAGAGCAAAGAAGAGTCATCCCAGCCCAATGCCCCTGCTGGAGCATCCAGGCCCCAACAGCAAAAGAAGGACTGGATGGCTCGCCCAGGCAGGGGTGTCTTCCAGAGCCTGTGGCTGCAGCACCCACAAGTGCACTCACCAGGATTTGCACAGAGGGTGCCATTTTGTTGTTTGTAGCATCTCAAGTTTCCCTTTTTGTGTTCCTCCCTTGGGTCAGCAGAACCATCCTTGGACATCAGGGGAGAGGGGCTCTTGCTCTGGGCTCTTGCTTGCAAGCTCCTGTGCTGGTCCTCCTACTGCTCCTACAGGGCAAAGGCAAGCCCCCACCTGGAAGCTGAGCCCCTTCCATGTACACTGTGTGATTTTGTGTGCTAGTCACACACACACCAGCCCCTAGCCCTTATCACCCAGGTGGCCCATGTCTGACCCAGGCTCACCTGGGCCTCTCCCATGAACCTGGCTTCATCACAGCAGGCCTTAGGCCTAAGAGCTGGCCGGGCTCAGCAGTCTATAGAAAGGTGTGATGGAGCTTGGGTGCATGGTCCTGGATTGGGTGGCCACACACATACACTACACGGGGGGCCCCTGATTGGGGACCTGGTAATGGGCAGGATGGAAAGGAGGAATGTCCCTGCTGGGGGCCCGCCCTCCCCGCCCTCCCCATGCCCCCACTCCCTGGCATGGAACTCTAAGAAAATAAGAATTCTAAATGCAGACCAATCTAGTTCAGGGGTTGGCAGACTCTGCATAAAGCACCCGATAGTAGATAGGTTCAGTGTGTGGGCCACACAGCCTCTGTCTCAGCTCCTAACTTGGACTCGTGGCATGAAAGCAGCCAGCACGTACGTGGCTGAGCATGGGCTCTGCACAAACAGGACCCAGATGTGAGCTGCTGCCCACCAACGCCCGTGGTCTGTATTCCTGCATGTATGTTTGTCAAGCTGAGGGGCTGGAACACATGCAGCAGTTACTGACTTAGCGATAACCTCTAAAATAATTAGACAAAATACATGGGGGCCTCCCTGTGTGCCTCTGTCCCATCTCCCATGGGTCCCAAGGGTGTCCTCGAATCTTAAAGAGCCCAGGCTGGGAGCGCCCAGCAAGTGATCTTCTGCCACAAGGGCAGTATCTCAGATGAACACGGGGACCATAGAAGAGGCGGAAGCCCGGGAGATGTGGCCAGATGAGAGTAAGAGGGGGATGAGCAGGGCTCTGATACTAGAACCTAACTTTGACGTGTGAAGAAAATTCTGTATCTCTCCCTCAGAGACATGAGTGACTTCACTTCTGCCTCCTGCTTTGGACGTGACTGTGCTGGCCTTGGAATGCTCACAGTGGGTCCTCTCCTTCTCTGCCTCTCCACAGCTACCCACACTTGAGGGCCAGGCTTGCATCTGCATTTCCCTGAGGGTCTCCCCGACACCACTTCTGCCCAGGCTTCTCTGGCTCACTGCAGCGCTGCGGGGCAAGCTGTCATGCATTGCAGTACCTGATGTGCTATTTCTGGGAGACTCATGGGCGTGTGCCTTTCCACATAATATAAAGCCCTGTGTGACCCTTACAGTGACCTTTCTGTCACCACTGCCCACCCCTGCACCAAGCCCAGAGCCGGGCACCTCCCAGGCACTCCATAAAGGCTTCCTGGGTTGGCACTGCATCCTCGTGGAAAGGAATGAACTGTGGAACTTATGTCAGCGTTGGGACCGTCTACCCTACGTCCCGCGTCATCAGGATGAGAAGGGGAAGTTTGGTCGGCAACCAGGAGTTCATTTCTCACCGTCATTTAGGCCAGTGTTCAAATTCTGTTTCTGTTTCAAGGAAAACACAGAAGGTCGGTGTTTAAACAGATTGCTTTGCTGCTCTCGCTGACACCTGAGCAGAAAAAACCCATCCCTGCCAGCTTACTTTCTCTGCTGCATGAACCCATCTTTTCAATAAGAAAGGCAACGTCTGCCTTCTTCACAACCAAATCCACTCACTGCGTCCACTCAGGGAGAAGGTGGCAAAATATATTCCCTTAATTGTTAGGATTAATTATTACTCTTTAAATTCACTCTAGTAGCTGGGATCTGGCTGTTAGTCCTAAAGTCCACTTAGCAGTTTTGGTGGTTTTTTTTGGTTTTTTTTTTTTTTTTCAGTTGGATTGAGCTGTTCTAATACTCCTTTTTGGGAGCACTCCAAGCACTCCAAACAGCTCACCCTCACTGATAAATGTCCTTGTGTCAAAAATAATTACCGAGAGCAGATGGAGCCATCAGAAGGAGACTGGGACCCGCCTTCCTGCTGTCCTGGGCCCCAGGGCCCATGGTCCTAAAACAACAGCTGAGACAAAGTGTCTTCACCCGGGCAGACAGCCCTCCTGGAAAAGCTGCAGAGACCCCAGAACTGCTCTCCCGACTCATCCTCAACTTCAGAGCCTGATGATCACAAAGGCGAAGAAAATCAGGGCAGCGCTCTCTCCGCCCTGTGATCTCAAAGACGACACATTCCATTACAAATGCTTGCACTTGGAAACAGAAGCATGAGTTGCCTTACCAAGTAAACACTGGCTTGCTGCGGGTGTAATTCATCACGGTTTTCACAGGCCTCGCAGACCAGGCCTTTTTCCTAAAGCACCTGCTTCAGCCGACGGCAGCCCCCGATTCACGAGGCCAGAGCAGGGTGCCAACCTTCTGCAGGTTCCACAGGTAGCGGTCAGACACAGCCACTCAGGTAGGGATGGACCCGCCTCACCTTGTGGCAGCGCCTTTCTTTCCATCGTTAATGCAGCCCCACTGCACTCAAGGTTGAGAAAACACTTGACAGACGGTTCCCCATAGCTCCAGTCACAGCCCGAATCAAGGCACCTATGTCCTCATTTGCATTCATTGATCCTCCCCTGAGCCCCAGCACCAGCCACTCCCCCTGACACCTGACGCTGGGGTCTTGGGGGTGCGAGAGGCCTGTTCATGGGCACCCATGTATGTGTGCATGTGTGTGTGTACATATCCAGAAACATACTTAGGATGCTCCAAACAGAAAGAAGAGAAAAATGGCTCCAGCAGGTATAAAGCCAAATGTGCACTCTCACCTGAGTTCAGGGCAGCAAACTGGGGAGACGACAGTGATACTGTGTAAGTGGGCAGGGCATCATAAGAGTTTGTAGAAGAAACTCATAGAAAATCAGAAAAATTGACCATTGATAATTGTCAGTTTCCTTCAAAATTGAGCAAAAAACAAGTAATTTCCCTATGGCCGTAACCTACTTGGCTAATTTTATCCTCCTTGATATTACATTTACTGTTAGCACATGGATCATCACAGCCTGGCACCCAGCACCATGCCAGGCCCGGGACTGAGTCCTACAGAAGTCGCTGACCTGGCATGAAGTTTCGGAGATGAACAGGAGCTTTCTCCGCACCCAAAGGAATGGACACTGCTTTCCATGAAGCATCTGTTTTGTGCACTGTGATAGAGGTGCACCCTGTGATGCAGAAGAGGCCACACCTGCTGAGATGGTTAATTTCAACCTGTCCACAGGACTGGGCTAAGAGAGGCCCAGGTTGCTGGCACACCTGAATTTCTGTGAGTGTCTGTGAAGGAGTTTCTGGAAGAGGTGAGCATTAGATTCAGTGGACGGAGTAAGGACGATCCCCCAACCCAGAGTGGGCAGACTCCATCCAATTCATTGAGGACTCACATGGGACAAAAAGGTACCCAAAGAGTAAACTTGCTCCTCCTCCTGGAGTTGGGGCATCCACCTTCCCCTGGCTCCTCCTCCTGGAGTTGGGGCATCCACCTTCCCCTGACCGTGGACACTGGCCCCCAGTGCTCAGGTCTGCAGTTTGGGGAATTACACCAGTGACATTCCAGGGTCCCCGCCGTACAGACTGTGGGACTTCTCAGCCACCATGATCGCATAAGCCAATTCCCATAATAAACCTCTTTCTATGTCTCACTGTTTGTCCTAATGGCTCTATTTCTCTGGAAAACCCTGACTAGTACATCTATTCCTCCTAGCCTAGCTTCCTGGAGGAAATTATAACCCTATTGTGCCCCAAGAGGTGAGCAGGAGTGAGCCAGAGGAGAAGGGCAAACACGGAGAGTCACCCAAGGTGACAGTCACCAGGACTCACCATCCCTTCCTGATGACACTTTATAACACCAGAGGCTTCCAGAAGGACACTCATCTACCTAAGGTTGCCATGTCTGTTTATTGCAAGCCAGTCCACAGGACTCTGTGTTGCAGTCACACAATTGGCACTTGCACCTTGGCCCACACATACCGGAAGAAGCACTTTACCGTCTGAGTGGAACTGGGGAACAATGATGTGATTCAAACACGCCAGACTTTGAGAATAAACAACCAGACCTTCGACCGCATCCAGAGAACCAGGAGAACCATCTCTCAGGGCTGAGGCCACACTCCAAGGGAGATGCAGAGCAACCCTGGCGCCTTCCCCTCAAGAGCCTCCTAGTGCCACTAAAGCAGAGGGGAGGTATGTGGGGACACCCTGCAAGGAGGGCCTGGCTCCCTACACATTCTAAATCCCCGTGTCAGGCAACACCTGTGAACTGGCAACGCCAGCCCCTCTCAGAAGTCCAGTCTTTCAAACCTGAGCAATGCAGAGGCCACTTTGATGGAAAATATGTTATTCTGAGAATATATTTTTAGGTTCCAGTTTGAGGAACACTGACCTAAGAAGCTAAAAATACATGCAGGGGGGGAAATAGGTGCATTTGCATTGCAAATTACCTCTTGCAAAGTGATTAGCCTTCATGACTGGTAAAAGCAATTTTATTGGACTCTCACTGAAATGAAAACACAAAATTTTGAAAGAAAATCTTTGTTGTTAATTTTTATTTTGCAGAGAGTCTGAGGATTCTCATTTGAGAACTCCTGATCTCAGGGATGTATTTATAAGACTTGAGGAAACAAGACAAGCCTCAGTGTGGCCCAGCTAAAAAATAGAGTTGAGGCTTGATTAAACAACAAAGGAATTTGGGGAAGGAAAGCATAGTTTGAGTAGACTTCAGCTTTGTCAATCAAATTCTGTAATTTTCACTGACTCACGACCAACTCCTGTGTCAAAGGCTCTGCCGGGAAAAGCAAGGAAAATTAATAGCACGGAGTGGCCTTATTCCTAACGAGACATGCAAACGAGCCTGCAAGGAAGTAGAACCCAGTGGTGGGGGATTTGGGGGGCAGGTTGTCCTGGGCTCAGGATGTAACCAGGAGAGCACAGTAGCCCACAACCAACATTCAGCTTAGGAGCGGAACCAGCAGAGACGGCCCTGAGCAACATTTGGACAGCACGTCCGGGCCCACAGGCCTGTGCTGGGATGGCCTGGAACCCAGTGGCAGATGCCTGAGACCCGCTGTTTTGTACAGAACAGGAAGAGAGGGAGAGCTGGTACCCACCCAGAGGAGGGTTCTCTTTGCATGCTGGGACTCAGAGGGAGTGTCCTGGCATCAGGGCTCTGTGTACCCAAGAAACCACGCCCATGGAATGTGATGTTTTGTTCTTTTTGGGAGACTTTCCCAAGGCCCCACATCACCTTGCTACTGGGGCCTACAGAAATCTGAGTAGTGTGCAAGATTAAAAGTGTAATTTTTATCCCTTACAGTAAATAAAATGAGTCTCTCAGCAGCAAGATGCCCATTGAAACAGCCCTTGTAGCCGCCGTCTACGAACATCTACTGCCCGTGCTTGGCGAAAATAATGCAACCAGCGCCTGTATGTTGTCAGAACCTTATTAGTGTCCACAACAGAAAGCGTAACGTGCTGTAAACATAGAAGGAATCCCCATGGAAGCATCCACCGAAAAGTTGGGGCTGACCGGGGTTAGCGTCAGAGGTATTTACCGATGTCTTCAGGTCCTGACTTCTGCTCCGGGGGCCTCAGCCTCAGAAGCTCCCATTCATCCTGCACAGATGCCCTCCCCAGCAGTGAGCTCTCCCACAGGCTGCCTGCTCCCTGTGCAGCAGGGGCTCAGGGCCAGCTCTACCTGGGATCTTACGTTTGCCATAAATCACGCCACCCCACCCTAAGGGAGGTTCTGCCCCACACCCGAGGACAGTGCTCCTTGGCTATTGAGCAGACAGGGACATGGGCAAGAGTTGGCTGATCCAGGAAGCACACGGGTGCCCAGACCAGATCAGAGCAAACCGCTACGCTCAGGTGGAGCAGCAAGCATGTTGCCCAGTACCACGTGTGGGTGGTTCTCAATCATCTCAACTACTCTGTCAAAAATACTGTCTTCCTTTTACAAATGAGGAAGCTGAGTTTTACAGATATTGGATACGCTTGCCTGGTTCACTAGAATATTGATAAAACAGTCCGTGTTCAAAGCCAAGGCTTCCAACAGGAAACCTCCTCATTGACAGCACAGTGGTTTTGCCCTGAGTTCCTCAGGCCCCGGACATTGCCTGAGGCTCAGCACTGGGCCTGCGTGTATCATCACCCCTCTGCCAACCCATCACCAAGTGTCTCCCACCCCCATCACCACCCCCTCCCACCCCTATCACCACCATCTCCCACCCCTCTCCCACCCCTATCACCACCTGTCTTCCACCCCCATCACCACCCCTCCCACCCCTCTCACCACCACCTCCCACCCCTCTCCCACCCCTATCACCACCTGTCTTCCACCCCTATCACCACCCCTCCCACCCCCCCATCACCACCCCCTCCCACCCCCATCACCACCCCTCCCACCCCCATCACCACCCCCTCCCACCCCCATCACCACCCCCTCCCACCCCCATCACCACCCCCTCCCACCCCATCACCACCCCCTCCCACCCCATCACCACCCCCTCCCACCCCATCACCACCCCTCTCCTACCTGGACTGCAGCTGGCGGGTCTCACTGTCGTTATCTTCCCTGTGCGTTAACCCCTTTTGTCTCAGGCTGAATGTTCTTTCATGACTGTGGTCACTATTGGTTTTTAACTTGATGTCTGAGAAACATGACCTTTCATCCGTGTCTGAAAACAGGATTAACCATAAAAATGAAAAATTAATGACCTGAGTTATTTACTTCAGTTTAGAAAGCAAACGGGACAGAGAGCTTGTGGCTTTCACCACACGGTGGGGGATTCACGCATCGAAACTGCCCTGGGAAAAACCAGCCCGGTTCCCATCTTCTCCTCAGAACCAACAGGTGAGCAGGGGAGGCGGAGTCTCCGGCCACGTGCAGAAGCACCTGCGGGATACCTCGTCTGCTGTCTGGGGTGGCCAGGCAAACAAGCACTGGTTTCTGGTCTGCAGGAGATGGATGATAAGGCCTGGAGCTGTCTGGGCAGAATGGTTTTTGTCTCTCAGCTTTGCTCCTTGGTGACCACACGAAGAACTGGACCAAAGGCTGTCCCTGGGAAGGAGATGGATGCAGATGGATGTCACGCACTCTGAAGACAGCCCGGCCTTCAGAGACACCACCCTGCTCTAAGATGACACAGCCCAGGAATGGGGTGCTGAGTGTCCTCACATGGCCTCCTTATACAAATGTCCCTGTTAAGAGTATTAGTCCATTCTCACACTGCAATAAAGAACCACCGGAGACTGAGGAGTTTACGAAAAAAAAAACAAGTTTAATTGACTCATAGTTCCCCACAACCAGCATGGCTGGGGAGGCCTTAGGAAATGTTCAGCCATGGTGGAAGGTGAAGAGGAAGCAGGTACATCTTCCCTTGGTGGAGCAGGAGAGAGAGCGAAGGGGGACATGGTACACACTTGCATTAATTTATTGATATTATTATTATTATTATTACTATTGGAGACAGAGTCTCGCTCTGTTGCCCAGGCTGGAGTGCAGTGATGCCATCTTGGCTCACTGCAACCTCTGCCCCCCGGGTTCAAGTGATTCTCGTGCCTCAGCCCCCTGAGAAGCTTGGGATCACAGGTGCATGCCACCATGCCTGGCTAATTTTTTTTTTTTTTTTTTTTGTATTTTTAGTAGAGACAGAGTTTTGCCATGTTGGCCGGGCTGGTCTTGAACTCCTAGCCTAAACTGATCCACCTGGCTTGGCTTCCCAAAGTGCTGGGATTACAGACATGAGCCACCTTGCCTGGCCAGCTACACACTTTTAAACAACCAGATCTCATGAGAACTCACTCACTATCACGAGAACAGCAAGGGGGAAATCCACCCCATGACCCAATCACCTCCCACCAGGTCCCCCATCAATGTTGGTGTTTACAGTGCAACATGAGACCTGGGTGGGGACACAGAGCCAAATTGTATCAATAAGTAAACTTCTCATTATGGTTTGGACAAAATAATTTAGTAAATAGCATGTAAACAGCTTATGATATTCTCCCACTGTCCTGGGCGTTTAATGTTATTTATTTATTTGTATCAGAGACCAAATGTGAGCCACTTCAATCAGGAAACACATCTACTAAACTAGAATGCAGGACACATGAGTTTCCATCCTGATTTGCTGCTAATTAACTAGCTGTGAGCCCTCAACCTGTTTCCTATTTATAAAATAACAGGTCAACCAAAGCCTTCCTTAGTCCTAAATCTGACAAGTCCACTCGTTCAGGGGCTTGGTTGCAGGATGGAGGGGCGAGTGGTAAGGATACTTTGTGGCCTTTCTGCATCCTCTCAGAGGCAGATGCATAAAAATTAATTTAGATAAGAACAATGGTATTCTTTAAATTTTTTTTTTTACTTTAAGTTCCAGGATACGTGTGCAGAACGTGCAGGTTTGTTCCATAGGTGTACGTGTGCCATGGTGGTTTGCTTCACCTACCAACCTGTCATCTAGGTTTTAAGCCCCACATGCATTAGGTATTTGTCCTAATGCTCTCCCTCCCCTTGTCCCCCACCCCCAACAGGCCCTAGTGTGTGGTGTTCCCCTCCCTGTGTCCATGTGTTCTCATTGTTCAACTCCCACTTATGAGAGAGCAGGCAACCTACAGAATGGGAGAAAAATCTTGCAATCTAGCCATCTGACAAAGTCTAATATCCAGAATCTACAAGGAACTTAAACAAATTTACAAGAAGAAAACAAACAACCCCATCAAAAAGTGAGCAAAGGACATGAACAGAGCCTTCTCAAAAGAAGACATTTATGCGGCCAACAAACATATGAAACAAAGCTCAAGATCAATGATCATTGGAGAAGTGCAAATCCAAACCACAATGAGACACCATCTCACACCAGTCAGAATGGCGATGATTAAAATGTCAGAAACATTGGTATTCTAATAGTATTTCTTTGCACATCATCATTTAAGCCTGTTAGAATTATGATGCATTTATTGTCATTTCCACTGTTTCAGAGGAGAGACAGTTCCTCTGTGGCAATTGTACAAGTGATGAATCCTAACACCAGAGATCTGTTTGAGACTCTGAACGTTTCTGCTGTAGCTGGTTTCTGTTTTCTGTTTCTTTATAGAAGGTTTTTTTTGTTTTGTTTTGTTTTTTTTTATTTATTTATTGAGACGGAGTCTCACTCTGTTGCCAGGCTGGAGTGCAGTGACGCAATCTCAGCTCACTGCAACCTCTGCCTCCTGGATTCAAGAGGTTCTTCTGCCTCAGCCTCCCGAGTAGCTGGGACTACAGGCACCCATCACCATACCCAGCTAATTTTTGTATTTTTAATAGAGACGGGGTTTCACCATGTTGGCCAGCATGGTCTCGATCTCTTGACCTCGTGATCCACCCGCCTCGGCCTCCCAAAGTGCTGGGATTACAATTGTAAGCCACTGTGCCCGGCCTCCTTATAGAACATATTAATTTAGCCACATCACTACAAAATCAGTTTAAAGAAACATGGTAAATGCTGGCTACTTGCAGACAGTGTCAACGTAGCCCTTAGAGACTTAATGTCTTCAGCAGGCAAGGATCAGTGGGCAGAGGAGGCTCTAAATTGTTCCTTCCTTATCACAAGTCTGCGGAGAAGTTGTTGCTCGCAGAGATGTATCAAACAGCAACATTTCTGTCCTCCAGCTTCGAATACTCAAGTAGTGAGGCTCAAAGAGGTACAGGCTTCTGAGAGGAACTCTTGCCCTAGAATTAACACAAAGTGGACATTTACAGAATAATTCAACAAACACTTAATAAACTCCTACTATAAGAAAAGTGCTTGGATAGAGATAAGTAAAAATTGTTCTCTCTACTGAAGAGTTGAAGTCAAGGCCAACATAATTACTCCATTTCAGCACAGTTTCACAATGAGACAAGGATAACACGAACCATTATGCATAATGGCAATCCAACCACATCTGACGTGCAAAACCCCTGGGATGGTGAGTTCAGATAGACCAGGAGCTGATTATAAAAGTGTGAAGGTGCCCACAGAACGTGGGGCTTCCAGCGAGTGACCTGCCGGGACACCAGATGCTTGTTGTGGATACAACGGAACAGAGCTGATGAGTGAGGTGGCCAGGGTTCAGGTCTCGGTTCCACCAAAGTTAGATGTGCGACCTCCAACCAGCAGCTGACCCTGATCAGCTGCACTTCATCATTGCAAAATGTAGTTTATTGCTACTGGCTGGGCTGACTGGCTTCATGAGCCTGAAATCTGTGCCATCTCATAGGGCCCCCTACTCACTCGGAAAGACCCATACTTGATTTAATGTTCTGCTTTCCCCATCTAGAAATTCTTAATAATGTTTGAACAAGGAGACCCTCATTTCCATTCTTCACTGGACCCCCAAAATATGCTCCATTTCTGCCTCTTACGATTGTGGAGATTAATACAACAGTGTTTATTAGCATTTAATATAGGGTCTGGCACTTAGCAAAATGCCTAATATATAGTACATACTAAATAAGTGAATGTTTTTTATTATTATTGTTACTACTGTGGTAAGCTCAAGGGAAAAAGCGTAATTAAGTTGGTATCTTTCAAGGAGGCACATGGGATGTCATCCGTGTAATACTCTTTTCCTAATGTAATTCTGGGGACTTTGAAAGGTTCCTACGAAAAGCTCTTTATTGGCAGAACCAGGTAACATTCCTAAGACTTACCAGGCTCTGCAGAGAAGGAATTACATGTTGCATTTCAAAAACAGCTCTGAGTGTCGCCGAGTATAGCTGAGCTGTAGCTGGCCAGCGGCTTTCAATTGTGTTGACCTCAATCCCTGATAGCAAATGCATTTCCTTCGGTGATCTTGTACATCAGAATACTGCTCGGCAGAACAGCACTCACTCCTCCCACACAGAATGCCACCTGGTGTCTTTGAGGCTGGTCGTGACCCACTCAATAGACCTCACCACCCACTAGTGCTTGGCTACTTACAGCTTGAAAAACAACACTTAAGGTAGCTGCTTAAGTCAGAGAGCTCTGCAAGACATTTGGGGACCCCCCAACCTTGATCCAGGGGAGCAGCTGGCCATGAGGAACTGCCTCAGCCTGCACTGCCGTTGTTGGTGGCAGCTGGCATAGGACAGTCTCACACTCTTTCCAGACACAGCTGCTGTGCCCCAGAGAGGGGAAGGTGGCAGGCGGTCCCTGCTGCTGTGTATTACAGAAGGAAATGGGACACTGGTTTCTAACGCCCGAGATCGAGTTTTCAGTGCAACCCAGCAGCCTTCTACGTTTTCCTGACCTGGGAATCTGGGAGAGCTGCACCTTCCACCAGCTGGAGGTCGGACTTGGCCATGTCACTTCCTGTGGCCAAGGAAATATAAACAGAAGTCAGGCAAGTTGGCTCTAGAGAAAAGCCTTCCAGTACCAATGACTCATTGGCATTCCTGGCAGCTCCTGCCAGGTGATGGTGATGTCGAGGGGCCACTGAGGCAGGGGTCCTGGATGTGACCACAGACCACAGATTGGGGCCTGGGGCAGATCCTGACCAGAGGGTTCCAGAACTAAGGCAGAAGGGGCTAAAGGTACAACTTTCTTAAGACTTACTGATTGTGTGGGTTTTTTCCTGAGCCAACCAGCTTAGAGCATATGTATAAAAGCAATGATAGAACTATAATTTGGTATAGTAATTTTATCCTAATTCACACTTCCCTTCCATGTGTCCTGCTGATGATTTTGGTAAGCTTCTGCTTTCACAAATATGAAGTCAACAACATTTTCTTTCATTTTTATTGTCTGACAAAAGGGAAAGAAACATTCATTAAGAACAAGTCACCTGTTTTCATTGAGGAGTTACAGACAATAACAGAATGAAGCCACCACACCTTTCCCACACGCTGCTAAAGGCTGACCACTCAAAATACTGTCGATGCGATGCTGGCATCCTGTGAGATGAGTGGGAAAAATATCTTGGAAGCACTGGTTACCCACAACACTTTGAAATACTTAATTGGGTTTCAATTTCATCACAGAAAAGGTTCTTTCTTGAAAACTCAATTAAATAAATACATAAAGGGGGTGGGGGGAAGTGTTCGTTACTAATTACGCAGAAAGCAAAATATATGTATATATTAAATATTACATGTTTCCCCTCCTCAAACACCCAAGTACTTCAAAATAAATGGACGACGAATATCTGGGTTTCATTCCTAATGTACGTCGGGCTACTCAGCAAAGCAAAATACACTCTTCGCTCTTCAACTCCCTGGACGGAGTTGCCTGTGTTAAAAGTCATACGCATAATTCAAGCAGGAGGCTCAGTGGACAGAAAGCCTGGAAATCCTGCAGACCAGGCCTCGCCCACCGGGCAGGAGCCGCACAGCCTGAAATGCGGAACGAGACTGCCACCTAGTGGCCACAGCGATTGTCGCGGCTGCGGCGTTTTGGGTTGTTGATTTGCGTCCTTTCTCTTTTTGTTCATCGTCTCCTCTTTTCTTTCCCTGTCTCCAGGATTTTTTTAAATCAAATATATGTGAAGAGGTCGGGCGTGGGGGCTCAAGCCTATAATCCCAGCACTTTGGGAGGCCAAGGCAGGTGGCTCACCTGAGGTCATGAGTTCAAGACCAACCTGGCCAATGGGGCGAAACCCCATCTCTACTAAAAACATAAAAATTAGCCGGGTGTGGTGGCAGGCACCTGTAATCCCACCTTCTCGGGAGGCTGAGGCAGGAGAATCGCTTGAACCCGGGGGGCGGAGGTTGCAGTGAGCCGAGATCACACCGCTGCACTCCAGCCTGGGTGATAGAGTGAGACTCCGTGTAAAAAAAAAAAAAAAGAGAGATGTGAAGAAAATCATCTGGAATCTTTAAAGGTGCACCTTGCTCTCCTGGGAGAGGGCGCAGGGCTGTGGTGCTCCAGTCAGAGCCAAGACAGTCTCTGGGGAGTCCACACAGGAGGTGCAGCCACGCGGCATTCAGGCTACGGCCTCCTTGAGTGCTTTCTCATCACCATTGTAAAATCACGTTCCTGATTCTTATACCATAACTCATTCTTTTAATGCCCCAATATTAAGATGTAAGAAATTATCTATGTTGGAATAATTTGTTTTCATTTCATATAAAATTGAAAACCTTATTAAAGAGCTTGGTATTGCTGAAAGATGACCCACATCAATGTATCTTCATGTAATTATTTCTATTACATGTTTATTATTTTTTGAATCCACACAACAAATCACAGACAGCATGAACCCTGCAGCCAACAGGTCTCAATGCAAAGCTTGCAGCCATACTTAGATACATCATCTGACAATGTGAAGAAAGGTGCTCACCTCATTTTTAAAGTCAAGGAGAAGAATTGCAACCTAATGTTTAGTACATTTTTGTGTTAGGACATATATCTGGTCATTCCTTTTTTGTTTTGCCTTATACTACTTATACTACTTATACTTATACTACTTATACTCATATTTATGTAACCCAAAGAAATAAAATTCACTCTCCCACCTTATCAAATATGTTGAAAACAAACATATCTTGTTTTCTGTAATTATGAATGTGAGTGAGGAGCAGCTGAGCCACCCTATGCCAGGGCAGCACGGCTCTCAGGGACAGTCATGCAGGCATGGAGCTCCCTTCCCGGTGCAGGGCTTCGCTGCAGCTGAGTGGGATCCTTCTAGAGATGCACAGCTTCCTGGCGGGCCCTGAGGCGAGCACCCGAGGAGGGCTTCCTGGCAACCTGCAGCAATGCCCGCTCCTCTAAGGTGAGCTTCCCATTGCAGCTGCCCTGCTCTGGGATGGTGTTTGTCTTCCTGCGCTGATTTCTATGTAGAACCTTTGAAAATTCCTAGCAAGAATTGATGCGTGTGTGAGAGTGTGCAAGTATGCGTGTGTGTGCATGTGTTAGCATGTGTTTGTGCATTCATGTGAGAGACTGTGCACGTGCGTGTGTCTGTGCATGTGTGTGTATGTGTGACTATGTGTGTGCATGTGATTGTGTGTGCTTATGCATGCGTGCATATCTGGATGTGTGTATGTATGTTTGTGCACGTGTGCCTGCCTGACAGTGCATATGTGTACATGTGAGAATGTGCCTGTGTGTATGTGAATGTGAGTATTGTGTGC
The DNA here is from genome assembly GCF_028885655.2 of Pongo abelii. Lineage (NCBI taxonomy): Eukaryota > Metazoa > Chordata > Mammalia > Primates > Hominidae > Pongo > Pongo abelii. The sequence continues at coordinate 2,031,468 of NC_071992.2, read as the reverse complement.
ATGCGAGTGTTGCATATGTGTGAATATGTGCATGCGTGCATGTGCACAGGTGTTCATGTATGTATTCTGTGCGCACGTGTGTGCATGTGTGTTCATGCATGACAGTGCATGTGTATGTGAATGTGAGTATTGTGTGCATTCAAGTGTTGCATATGTGTGAACATGTGCATGTGTGTATGGGCACAAGTGTTCGTGTGTGTGCATGTATGTGAGTGTGCACGTGTGTGTTCATGCGTGTGTGTGCCTGTGTGAGTGTGTGAATGTGTGAATGTGTGTATGTGAGGGTGTGCACGTGTTCATTGTGTGTGAACGTGTATGTTTATACGTGTGTGTTGATGCTCATATGTTTCTCTTAATGAGCATGTGTATGTCACGAATAACACGGCTCTCATAACGCTTTAATAAGATATATGGCACTGCTATTACGGACATTGTATACATAATTTTATCTATTTTTTATATCCATCAAAAGATGTATTTAAAGAAAACAAGACAGAGGATGATGGAAAAATTAAACGTGGAACCAGCCCGTAGAACATAGCGTTTTCTCTACAGAGTCATCGGTTCCCTCCTGACTATTTGCTCTTTCATGTCGTGGAAATAATGATGCTTATTCTGTTCAGTTCACACTACATTGTAGGATTAAGTTGGACAACATATCCCGAAGCGCTGCCTACGCTGTGAGTAACACGTGAGCACAATGACGGTGATACTCGGCACTAGCTGCAGATACTTTCTTGGGTCCTCCCTTCCTTGTAGGCAGCAGTGGTCGCTGCCTGCTTGTCAATCAAGCCCCCATTTCCCACTGGGCATTTAGCAGGATGCGTTTCATCCCCAGAAACCACATCCTGCCCAACTCTGATTCAAGCCTACGCCCCAGCTCCTCTCATCCCCCATCACCTCCCGGATTTCCCTCTCCACTGCTCCCTCTTCGTTTGTTCAAGCACAGTTCACTGTCTGCCTGCTGGACACGGGGCTTAGACCACACAACGGGGAGCCCGATGGCTGTGGATTCTGCACTTTCTGAGTTTACATTGTAGTAAACACATAAACTCACATAGACGATCTCATGCTGTCCTTTACTCTCTCCCTGTGTGCATGGTTTTCACCCAGAGATTGGAAGTTCTTCAAGGAAAGAATCACATTTTGCATTTTTATATCCTTCACGGTATCAGCAGTTGTTCACTCATTCAATAAGTATTGAATATCTAATAATACATTAGACCTTGGGGATAAAATAATAACAAAAGATTTTTTCTCTATTGCAAGTAACTGCATAGTAGGAAATTTGATGTCTACACAGTCAATAATACAACAGAGAGGAGAGCTCTAAAATACAGGACGTGTGAGCTCCCCAGGGGAGAGAAGATGGAGCGCTAACAGCCAGGGGAAGAGGCAGGAAGGCGCCAGCGCTCTGGGAGGAAGCGGCTCTGGAAGGAAGCGGCATGCAATCTGAGGCCTCAGGATGAGATGAGATGAGCCAGGTGAAGAGAAATAAAATTACATTCCAGGCAAAGAGGAATGAAATAGAGAACAGCACATCGTTTTAAAGAAATATTTAAGAAAGACGAGTTGCTTAGAGTGTATAATTTCAGAGTTGAGCAATTGACTTAGAGTTGAGCAATTGATTAAGTCTTTATAAGACTTTATATGACTTTTATAAGATGCAGTAAATCATTACTTAGAATAATGGTTCTCAATAATAAAAGTTTCAAACTCAATAATTAGTTTTAAAACAATAAATAAATATAATAACATTGTAATTTTTTGTTTGTTTGTAGAGACAAGGTTTTTAACTCCAAGGCTCAAGTGATCCTCCTACCTCGGACTCCAAAACTGCTGGAATTACAGCTGTAAGCCACCATGTCTGGCCTGGCATTGTAATATGAATGCTTTTTTAAGGGGGAAAAATGTTATGGTATAAAATCTTGTGGCTAGGCATTTAAATTATGTCTTAAATGAACCCCACTCTAGCAACAGCTCAGCAACATAGAGCTGGGAATTAGCAAGGCAAAGACCCCAATGATATTCGGGGAATAAACACATCCACCCCATAGCTTTTCTTAACCTAATTTTATTCCCCGAGACAGGGTCTCCACACTTGGCTGCAATCACAACCACCAAAAATACCTTCCAGTCCTCATCGAGTACTAGAACCAGTCATTCAAATTGCCGTGGGGAGTGACATCAACTCCCCACGAAAGTGAAAGCCGCCCAGGTGTTTGGATTCAAAGCACGGAGGAGTTCAGGGAAGCAAACAGACTCCTTGGCCCGCGACCCAGCACACCCGCCTGACCTTCCCACGCTTCCAGGCTTAGCCTCCTGTGTCCTCATTTGCAGAGTCGCAACCTAGCACACCTGCCTGAGCTTCCAGGCTTAGCCTCGTGTGTCCTCATTTGCAGACTCTCTTCTAGAGCCATTGGTGTTACCCCCCTCCGAGAGGTGACAGAGGTGACACCATCCCTCTGCTCGCCTGGTGCGGCTGGTGCAGGACTCTGCACCTCCCACCAGGCAGCTCTCAGCCCTGTCCACTCCAAATGTTTCCTTCCTTACAGGAAAACTCGTCTTCATATGGGCGAGGAAAGGCCCACAGATATTTAAGACTGTCTCTACCAGTGTGCTTGTTGTGCTTTTTGGAAGCCAGGATGAAAAACAAGGGTTCCTGCCCTCAAAGAGCACATACTCAGACGTCTCACCTGTTTCCAAAGCCCCAAGTGAGCAAAACTGAAGCTCACCAGGCCCACAAACTCACTTTTCAAAGAGAATTTCCTGTCCCTTTCCCAGGGTCTTCTGTGGTTCTCCCAACATTCAGGTCTCCTAGCCCTGGCAACAGATTTGACTGATATCGACATCCAGTTCTAAGTAGCCTGGTCTAGGTGTTCTCACCACACACCTGAGTGATTAACACAGACAGTAGCATATCACCTAAGGGACTCCCACTTCTCCACACCTGCCTCAGGGCACCCTGCTGGGATCCTCCTGCTCCCCAGCCCTGCCCCACCTCAGTCTCCGGCCCCATGCTTGGCGAGTTCCCCTTCTCGGCTGCTCAGGCTCCTCTTTCCTCAGCATCTCACTGTCGATCTGCCAGAAACCCCTGCTGCCTCTAACTCCAAAATATGGCCAGGTCAGTCAGCTCTCACCAGCTCTCCCTTCGCCCCTCTCCTGCTTCCGGGTGGCTAAGGAGCCCCTTCACTGGTCCCATTCTGCCTTCCTCCCTCTACCCGCCTGATCCTCCTGCAAACAAGAGGCTGAGGAAACACTGGCTGCACATGACACTCCTCTCTCCTGTCCGTGCCCAGCCTGTGTGCTCTGATGTGACACTCCTCTCTCCTGTCCACGCCTGGCCTGTGTGCTCTGCATGTGACACTCATCTCTCCTGTCCACGCCTGGCCTGTATGCTCTGCACATGACACTCCTCTCTCCTCTCTGTGCCTGGCCTGTGTGCTCTGCTTGAGCGCTCCTTCCTTTGCCTGCCTGCTCTCTCTCTCTCCACCCACTGCGGTGGCCGTGAGCTTCTCCAGATACACCAGGCCACTCCTGCCCCAGTGGTACCTGCCACTCCATCCTCCAAACACCCACCAGGCTCCCTCCCTTCTTTCCAGTCCATTCTCCAAAGGCCCTTCTCACCGAGGTCTCTCCTGGACATGGCCTTAGATCTCTCACCCACCCCAGCCCTCCCAGACCCTCTTCTTCTGCCCTAATTTTGCACATAGCTCTTGCACCCACTGAGCACTCTAACAGCAAGCCCATCTGATGGCTGTCTCTCCTCCCTGAGCCGACATGAGCTCTCTGAAGACTCAAGATTTTCTGCCTGCTCTGTTCACTGCTTTATCCCTGGCATGCAGAGCCGACTATTAATCACCACCATCAATACATAGGATGTGGCCTCTGTGAGCATTTTGCCTCTATTTTTCCAATTCATCCTCATAATAAATTCCAGACATGGGTTTTGGAGTTTCCTCTCCATTTTAAAGATGAGGAAGGAAGGCTGAGAGGTTAGGTGACCTGGCCCAATTCAGGACATGCAGGAGGTCTACATACCCAAGATGGCCCTGTCCCCCTTCACTCTTGGCCTGATTCAGCCCCTTCCGCACAGTGTCCTCCTTGAATCTTTTGCTTCAAGCACAATTATTATAAATATGCACCCAGTCTTTTTATTTTAAGTTCTGGGATACACGTGCAGGATATGCAGGTTTGTTACACAGGTAAACGTGTGCCATGGTGGTTTGCTGCACCTATCAACCCATCACCTAGGTATTAAGCCCAGCATGAATTAGCTATTTATCCTGATGCTCTCCCTCCACGTGCACACAGGCCCCATTGTGTGCTGTTCCCCTCCCTGTGTCCATGTGATCTCATTGTTCAGCACCCACTTACAAGTGAGAGCTTTTCTCTTCCTGGAATACACACCCAGCCTTAAAAACCTTGACTTGCCAAAGGAAAATATATACTTCTGTCGATGACTAAATGCTCCTCTGTCCTCCTGTTGTGCAGCTTTCAGCCTCTACTTCCATTATCATGTTCTCTCTGTTCACCTTGAGTTCCAGCAGCTCTTCAACCCACTTCCACTCTTTATTTCAACATGAGCCTTCAGCCCCAGGGGACAGTAATTTAGACAAGGAGGGATCCAGCATGCAGTGCAAGCACTCATCTGTTCTACTTCTAGCTTTGTCTGACTCCATCAGGGGATGGCAATTTAGATGAGGAAGGATCCAGCATGCAGTGCAAGCACTCATATGTTCTACTTCTGGCTTGGCTTCATCTGACTCCACAGACGGGCATCATCTCTTGAAGGAGTTTACTGAGTCATGATTCTCACAGTGTTGGGTTTGCAATGGCCTCACTCGTGCCCTGACCTCATCAGGCATATCTCAGAGACTGAGGGGGGCACAGCCTTCAAGGGGCCGCGTGCTCAGGCCCTGAGAGCCCCCCTTAAAGGCCACCCCAGCTCCTGGCCGCCTCCCTCCTCTAGGCCTTCAGGGTTTTGATCATGTTCACACCCTCTCCCAGACTGGGGGTGAGGGAGAGAAAATGCTGAAACACATAAATTTTTATTTTTCTTACCCATTATTATCATACTGTTATGCCCTTTAAATCAGCAAGAGGTGATTGTATAAAGAAATACTCCCTTCCCCAAAAAAATATGGTCCAGGATTTTTTTTCTGTCTTGAAGATTCTTGGGGGATTAGGTTTGTGCCAGGTGCACAATGCGAGGTGAAAGGCTCCAGCTGGTTCCCAATTCCAAATCCCGGCAGAAGAGCACCCAAACCCTTTCAGGTCCATCCGGCTAGGGGAAGACGCCTGCTACGGACCCCTGCTGTAGCCAGGTGCTGCGTCTTCTGCGTCTGCCTGGAACATGGAGGGCGGAGGGTAGGAAGAGATACCCACAGAACCATCACTCACTGATGTGCACCCTCTTATGTCACAACATCTCTCGTAGCACGGGTCCTCTTGTATCAGAGCATTTACATTTGTTTTGTAGCTATTATGTGCCGGTTTCTGCCAATGGACCACGACCTTCTTCCAGCTGTGCACCAAGATTTTACTATCTTTTTAACCTAATAAAATGTCTCAGGATATAAAATAGGTATCATTCATTAAATGTCCACTTTGTGCCAGGAATGGCCCTATTTTATTTCAGGTGTTCAGATGCTGGGATGTAGTTCAGTTATCGGCCTCATTTTGCAAACTTGTGCTCCGAAGCACAGAGGCGAGACCCCAGAGATGCCCGTGCGGCCCACGCAGGAGTGGGGTTTCCATCAGGCCATCAGCCTCCACCCTGGACCCCACCGCTGTGTGCTCCGCCCGGCGTGCCGAATTCCAACAATTCATACAGAAGAGTGGCTATTGTAATTGTTTGTTATTCTAGAAGACAGAACAGGACCAGTGGATGGACATTAGAGAATGGCAGCTCTAAACTTAGCACAGGGAAGCAAAACAGACCCACACGATTTTCAAGCTTCGAGGATTTTCAATTCCCTCAAAGGCTCCACATCACAAACTCATTTTCGGATCTGCTTCCTCCTCTAAACGTGCTTTGCTAGATGTCCGTGTTGTAGGTATGGTCTAAGTAGCCCAGAGAACAAAGGAAATTACATGTATTTAGTTCTGGGACACCACTTACATTTTAAGATTTTAAGATGTGCCATAGAGTCAGGGGGAACAGGTACATGGTTTTAAAAGTCTTGATTCCAGCGTGATGACCATGCGGAGAAGGCGGATCTTAGGGTCAGGTTGTAGCATCTGACATACACATTCTACGTATTTTTCAACTTTTCCTTATGTCTCTTTAGCATGTAACACACTCTCCACTTGTGAAGGAAATCACACAAACACTCCTTTATCTAAAGAGTCGATGTCTTCACTGCCTGCTTTTGATCTTCTAATGTCCTATTATTTGTTAGTTAAAATATTCAAGTATTTCATAAATATCTGAAATACATCTTGGGAACAGGAGCGTAAACATGCATTCATTCTCAGAACTTCCCAGTCTAAGGTCTAACGTCCGTTGCTAATTAGCACAATAAAATCGAGAGCCATAGAGGCGAGCTAAGTGCCCAGAATCACAACTGCAGCCTGCATCTCCTGACTTATTTTATATTTTATCCATATACAGTTTAATTGAAGTGGCCTCGGTTATTAGGGAAGAATAATGCCCTAATTATACCATAACCTACACAGTTTAGTCAAATACGGCAGTGCCAGGACCTCGTGTTAATGAAAGTGTTCCGCAGCTGGCAGGTTTTCCTGGACTCGATTTTAGGGAGGCTGAGGAGGAAATTGGCTCCAGAGGAAGCTCACAGACTCTGTGATCAGCATTCATGGGAACCTCCTTCCACACGCTGCCTCTCCCCACGCGGGCAGATCACCTTGCGCTTGGGAGCAGGTTGTATTTTCTCAAATCCGTGGCTCTAAAATGCGAAGGGAAATCAATTTGTCTGTGTATCACATTGCTCAGTAGGTAACTTATGAAATTACCAAAATGATTGAATCTGCTCAGGAAAATAACTAGGACATGGTTGTTCTGCTCGGGCCGGTGGCTCTGGCTCTGGAGGCTCTGCGTCCTGCCTGGGATGCGCTGATGTCAAGAAGGGAAGCTGGGCGCTGCGGTGCCTTCCACGTAATTCAATTCTCCATTTCCCTTAACTCAATTCCCAGGAATCCAATTCCTTGAAATAAGCTGTCCTTTATGTTCTGAGATGGGCTTTAATCACTTTTACTTTGTTTTGTAATGTTTAATTCCATCACGATGGATTGAAACAGTCCATGGAAATAAATGCCTTTTTAAAGCTAGTAGCAGAGGCGGCACTCGCCGTCGACAGGAGACGGTGCCTTTTCCTTCCCTATCTGCCCTGGCTTAGGCTTTCCTGTCGGGGTTTCATTCCCAGGAGGATGTTTATAGGGTTTCATTCCCAGGAGGATGTTTATAGGGTTTCATTTCCAGGAGGATGTTTATAGGGTCTGCACTGTCTCTAAGCAGCCTGTCTGCTGATGAGTAAAAACGCTTTCCTACAAACTGACCCTGAGGGATTTGCCTAAATTTTTTTTTTTTTTTTTTTTGAGGTGGAGTTTTGCTCTTGTTGCCCAGGCTGCAGTGCAGTGGCGTGATCTCGGCTCACTGCAACCTCCACCTCACAGGTTCAAGCGATTCTCCTGCCTCGGCCTCCTGAGTAGCTGGGATTACAGTCGCGCACCACCACGTCCGGCTAATTTTGTATTTTTAGTAGAGACGGGGTCTTGAACTCCTAACCTCAGATGATCCGCCCATCTCGGCCTCCCAAAGTGCTGGGATTATAGGCATGAGCCAGCGTGTCTGGCTTGCCTAATTTTTTTCAGAAGTGGTTCAGGCCATAAATGAGGCTCCACGCTGGAAAGTGAGTTCTCTTGTGTGGGGTAAACGGGTCGGCCTGAGGAGGAAGGGATGCCCAGAGGGACGGATTTTTCACAGGCAGGGTCACACAGAACACGTACGGGTCTGAGGGTGCAGGGCGGGCGTGTGTGTGTTCAAGTAAGGGAAGGAGAGGAAGGGCATTTAGAAAGCCCCGGGCACCTGTCACTGCACGTTACCCCAGGACGCAGTGGCTCAATAGCAGCCATTTTATTACCTGTCCCGGTTTCTAGGTAGGAACTCAGGCGGGCTCACCTGGTGAGCTGTTTCCCCTAAAGCAGTGGGTGATGCTCAGCCGCTGCAGGGGCTGGACTGGAGGGTTCATTTCCAGGAGGGACAGTGTCATTGACATGTCTGGTGCCCTGTGGGGAAGGAGGCTGCAAGGTGCACGGGCCCAGATGGGGTCTGCAGGTGCCTGCAGGAGGCCTCGGGCAGTCAGAGTTCCTCAACGGCACTCAGCACTGAGGGAGTGTGGGTTCCAGCCAACAAGACAAAGTGAGGCGGTTTCTAAGCCCCCACAGTCACTTTGACGGCCCTCTGGGTGGGAAGCCCACCCTGTCCAAGGGGACGAGGGACACAGACACTCTTTCCACAGGGCCACTTAAGAAACCATCCCCACTGAGCCCACAGGGGGCTGGCACGCAGGCACGGGAGGGTAGGAGCAACGCTGGCAGGTGTGGGTGGTCTCGCAGAGGCTCTTACAGAGGTCACGCCTGACAAAGCCAGGCTGGGCGGGAAGGACAGAGGAGCGTGTCCAAGGCTGGCCCCAGGGCCTGACACACGCGGCCCACGGTGCTGGAAGACGCAGACCTAGGGATCCAGGGAGACGCTGGGAGGCTCCTCAGGCAGGGGGGTGAGGCCGGCAGTGGGCGCAGCAAGAGGTCGGGGTCTCGCAGTGGCCACAGCTCCGGCGGAGCCACCCAGCCCCACACAGGAAGAGGCAGCAGCATCAGCTCTGGGTCCCTCTAATTAATCCAAGTGTTTCTCAAGCGCCAGGCCCTGGGAAGCACGTGGCTGAGGGAGCTTCCCTTGGTGGTTAAAGGGCAGCTCCACACTCTGGGGGTGCAGAGAGACCTCCCTGAATCTCCACTCACTGGCTGCTAAGGAGGGGACAATGACTCAGCAACCCAGGGGCTTTGAGGAGCACGTTACCAAAATATTCATTACGGAATACAAGAAGGGCCAAGTGGGGTGTCACCAGCTCTGGGAAAAGGAGTTGAAGAACTTGGAGTCTGATGTCCAAAGGCAGGAAGCATCTGGCACGGGAGAAAGACGAAGGTGGGAAGACTCAGCAAGCCGGCTCCTTCCACCTTCTTCTGCTTGCTTTTTCTAGCCACGCTGGCGGCGATTGGATGGTGCCCACCCCAACTGGGAATGGTCCTTTCTCTCCCAGTCCGTTATAAACGCATTTTAAAGAGCAAATTATAACATTACATCACAAAGACCTTAGGAAAGTTTTTTGTTGTTGTTGTTAATTCTTCACTTATTTATCTTTTTTATAAGTTGATTTTTCTCCCTAATAGAAATCAGTATTGCATTTTATGCAGAACCCTCACTTACTGACATTAGTTTGAACAGAATGCAACTTCTTCCTTTACAAATTAGCATCTGTTTTATAAATTAATATGCATACTCTGGCATGTATGGATATGCATTCTCCGACTCAGAAAGAGCATCAGGTTTCCGTTGAACTAGGTCTGTGGTTACTGCCGTGTAATAAACCACCCCAAAACGACTGACCTGAATCACAACTCCAGTCAATGGTGGTGGTTCAGCCAGTCAGTCAATGGGGGTGGTTCGGCCAATCAGTCAATGGTGGTGGTTCAGCCAGTCAGTCAATGGGGGTGGTTCGGCCAATCAGTCATTGGGGGTGGTTCGGCCAATCAGTCAATGGGGGTGGTTCGGCCAGTCAGTCAATGGGGGTGGTTCGGCCAATCAATCAATGGGGGTGGTTCGGCCAATCAGTCAATGGGGGTGGTTCGGCCAATCAGTCAATGGGGGTGGTTCGGCCAATCAGTCAATGGGGGTAGGTCAGCCAATCAATCAATGGGGATGGGTCAGCCAATCAATCAATGGGGGTGGGTCAGCCAATCAGTCAATGGAGGTGGTTCAGCCAATCAGCCAGGCTGGGCTGGTTCATGCCTCTGTGGTCAGCTGACAGGTGGTGTTGGGACTGAGGGGTTCAGGATGGCCTCACCCACGTGTCACAGGGTAGCCTGGAGCCTGCTTGGGCAATGGGGTAACTAGGTCACATGACTTAACACCCAACAAGCTAGTCTGGCCTGTGCACGTGGTCATGGCAGCCTCATAAAAGAGAGCAAAGCGGTACACATGCCCTTCAGGGCCAGTGTCTAGACAGGCACAAAGTCAACTCCACCTCTTTCTGTTGGACAAAGTAAATCTCAGGGCCAGCCTTGACTCGGGGCTAGAGAAACAGACTTGGACTTTTGATGGTAAGAATGCAAATAGCATGGACATGGGGAAGCGGGAAACACAATGAACCTCGAAGGCCACGAGCAGGCGGCAAGGCTCTCACTGTCTGACTCCATTTATATGAAGCTTCAGGACGGGCAAAACTAACCAATGACGAGAAATGCCGAGGGGTGGCTGCCTCAAAGGCAGGGGGCGAGTCATGAGCAAGGGGGGTGAGGATAATTTTATGGACTTGTAGAAATGCAATGTCTCTGGATTAGGGTGATAAGGATATAAACATAAATTTGTCAAAATGTATCAGACTGTACAATTCTAATCTATACATTTTACCATATGAAAATTATACCTTACTGTTTTAGAAGATGCTTGATAGAAAAATAACATTGGCAGCTATCTATGCATTTGTTTGGAACCTACTCCATTTGGCAAAGGCCACACACACAACCACAGGCATTTTTGAAAAATGCCTTTAATTCTAGATTTGGGTCTGTTTCAGGCATTTCGGATGGTTTCGGGATACCACCCTTAGAGTGCTGGAAGCTCTTCTTTCTGGCTGAGAGGCTCAAATCGCACTTCTGCTTTGCTACCTTAGAGCTCTGAAACCAGCCTTAGAGCTGTGCCCTTGATTTGATCTGTGTCCCCACCTGCTTTCTGGTTTTCTGGTTTGGATTTTTTAGGATATTTTACTGGATGAGGAGACTTAAATGAGTTTTCTCATACAACCCTGCAAGCACTGGCCTCTGGGTGTCCCCTCTCGATTCTGCTGCCGACCAAGGCGCTCATGCCCTGCACCACCAGGAGAACTCAGCCGAAACGCTGACTGCTGGAGCTCGCCTTTGCCAGATGAATCTCCTCAGCTTCACTCTATCTTCCCAGGGGCGGCCCTGACAGTTTTGCGGTTGCCGTGGGTCTACCCTGCAGGCATTCACCCTGCCCAGCGTCCGCAACAGCTTCTCTGAAGGGTGCCAGCCCCCGCTCGCTGCCGTTTCATTTGCCAGCCACCACCCTGTCCACAGCCCATCAACAGCAGGTGTTTTAGGTTTTGCGATGATAGTAACCAACTTTAACAGACAAATATCTATATCAGTTGTGCATTGCTGTTCCTCAAACCACCCGAGAGTACTTACTTCCGTGCAGACTGGAAGCTGTTCAGCAAGCAATGGAGGCCTGGACTGCCTTCCCACGCTTGAATCTCCAGGACCTGCCAGCATACCTGGAATACAGTAATACCCAATAAATATTCTATGAATGTTAGATGAATGAGCCGTTCTCGGCTATTCACAAAGAAATAAGCTGTGAACAATGCCTGGGATCTGCATGATCCCATTCAAATCAGCAGGTTCCATACCGCAATTCGGATTGAATGAAAATCAGAAGACACAAGTGTTTGCTCTGAAAACCATTTTTTTATTTTAATGCACTGAGCTATTAGTCTGTGTTGGGAAGAAAAAGACAGACTTTTGGTCAAGTGTTTCCTAACAACATAAAAAAAATTTTTTTCTAACCTCAAAAAGGAAGAAACATCATCAGCATGTTATTTCTGCAAGTCCTGCCTTAAAAAATAAAACTTCAAATGAATTATTGGAAAGGAGAAAACATAAAATATCTTAAATAAAACAGTTTTCCAGAAAAGTGTTCATAAAATTGTGTATGTGTGTATGTATATGTGTTATAGTATATGTGTATGTGTGTGTATACGTGTTTATGCATGTGTATGCATATGTGTGTATGTATGTGTGTATGTGTGTATATGTATGTATATGTGTGTATAGTGTGTGTATGCATGTGTGTATGTGTGTATATATGTGTGTGTATAGTGTATGTGTGTGTATGTATGTGTGTATGCCTGTGTGTGCATGTGTGTATATGTGTGTGTATGTGTGTATATTGTATAGTATGTGTATGTGCATGTATGCGTGTATGTGTATATATGTGTGTATGTATATGTGTTTATAGTATATGTGTGTGTGTGTATATATGTGTGTGTATATGTGTATATATACACACATGTGTGTGTATATGTGTGTATATACACACACGTGTGTGTGTATATATGTGTATATACGTACACGTGTGTACGTATATATGTGTGTATACGTACACGTGTGTGTACGTATATATGTGTGTATACGTACACGTATGTGTACGTATATATGTGTATATATACACACATATGTGTATATGTGTATATACACACATGTGTATGTATATATGTGTATATATACACGTGTGTATATATGTGTATATATACACATATGTGTGTGTATATATGTGTATATACATACACATATGTGTGTGTATATATGTGTATGTATATGTGTGTATGTTATGTGTGTGTATGCCTGTGTGTGTATATATGTGTATGTATATGTGTTTATAGTATGTGTGTATATGTGTGTATATATGTGTATGTATATGTGTGTATAGTGTGTGTGTGTGTATATATGTGTCTGTGTATATGTATGTATGTGTATATACGTGTGTATGTGTATGCATGTGTGTGTGTATATATGTGTGTATATGTGTGTGTGTATATATATGTGTATGTATATGTGTGTATGTTGTGTGTGTGTGTATATATATGTGTATGTATATGTGTGTATGTTATGTGTGTGTGTGTGTATGCCTGTGTGTGTAGGGGGAAGTCAAGGGAGGAGGATGTGATTTAGGAATGTGTCATCTACAATAGGAAACACTAACCAACAATTAAATCAAGAGAATAGATCCTATTTTATGTAAAGCTTATTTCAGCAAATGTTTAGCCAACTCCAGCTGTCAATATAATTATAGATATGGTCACTGAATCCTGGCTATGAAACCTACATTCCAAATTTGTAATTTTCAAAATGTCTTTTATAAATAGCATGAACTAGAGCTAGAGACATAAAGTTTAGTAAGTTACATCATGGCAACACTCACCAATAAGTCAGAATGCTTGGAATTAAAGAATTTAAATTTCCATTTAAAACAGTGTTTGAGAAATGCTACATCTCACAAATACTCTGTTTCTAGTTAAACAACTTACCGATGCAAATGCTTTCATCTCTTTTTAATGAATAAATATGTGTTTAAAAATCTGTTAAAATAGCTTATTGTCGTTAAGCTCTACATTTTAATGTGCCTATGCAACGGGCATGGTGTTAATCAGAATAGTGAGTGAATCTCAGCTGCCACAATGCTTGCCTGGAGTATCATTTATTTTCATAAGAAATATAACATTTCTGTTCAAATGGGCCATCTGTTCTGAACTTCTCACAAGATTAAAAGTTGAGTAGAGTGTTTTGTCATTTCATCTCTGCCCTTTTTAATCCTTTCACCCTCACCAGTAACACATGAAGAGTCCTGAGTTTAGAGTCACACATTACCTATGCATTTTGCATTGATAATTAAACTCAACTTGGGAAAGTTGTACAAAAATATTTTTTAAATGGATACGGGTCTCGGTCTAACTGCTTACGTCACAAGCAGTGAGAAATCTAAAAGAAACGTTCCTCTTCTTGTATTGTGAAGGCTCCCTCTGCCACCTGGCCTGGCCTCAGGCCTGATGTCCACACATTCCACACTGGGCCCCTCCTTCCTGGGGGCCGCTGTGTCCTGCCTGGTCTGCCGTGACACAGTGTCCCAGGTTGAGCGGCTCAAACCACAGGAATTCCTTTCCTTGCAGTCCCGGAGGCTGGAAGTCCCAGATCCAGTTGTGGACAGGGCTGGTTCCTCCTGAGGCCTCTCTCCTCGGCTTGTGATGCTGTGTTCTCCCTGTGTCCTCACAGGGTCCTCCCTCTGTTCGTGTCTGTATCCTAAACTCCTCTTCATATAAGGACGCGGGTCAGATTGAATCAGGGCCACCCATATGACCCCACTTAGCCTTAATCAACTCTTTAAAGGCCCCGTCTCCAAAAACAGTCACACAGTCACATCAGAGGCTTCAACACTGGTTTGAGAGGGACACCGCTCAGCCGTAACGGCCGCTCCCCCCATCAGCGAGGGCAGAAGGAGACATCTGACAGGGCTTGGGTTCTCCTCGAGGAGTTCAGCCTGGTGGGGAGGTCCTTGTGTCTAACTGTGTGAATGGACTGCAAGCATGCGTGTGACCGTAATTATCCAACCTGATGTGACAGCAAGGCACACAGAAACCTCCTGTGGGGACCTGGAAACCTTCACGAAGACCTTGGCACTTAAGCTGCGTTTTTAGGATGCCTGCTGAATGCAGGAGGGCAGTTAGGGCCGAGGGAAGCCGGCTCGCTCAGGGACAAAGGGTTAAAGGGTGTGTTGCTATTGGGTGAGTTAAATGGTGCATTGCTATCCCCGGGTCCCCAGTGAACCAAGACTCAAGCTTACCTTTGACCCTGATGTGTCCCTGAGTTCTGCCTGAACAAAGAGAACAAGGCCAAAGCAACGGTGGGCTGGGTCTGGACGTAAGCCCTGGGAGGGCCGAGCAGCTCCTACCTCAGCCATCTGGGGGAAGCCGATTGCCGCAGAAGAACCCCACTGCCCTGGAACTGCCTCCTGGAGAAGGACTGAGCTCCTCGCCCACAGCCAGCACCAACACAGCAGCCCTGTGAGTGGGAACACATTAGAAGTGGATCCCCCAGCCGCAGCTGGCCCCCCACAGAGCAGTGAGCAGGGAACGTGGTTATTGCTTTAAACCGTGAATTTGGAAGTAGGCAGCAGAAGCCAAGGGAAAGTCACAGTTGAAATGAGGAACACAGGGCAATGCACACGGCTGAAACCAAAGCTCCAGCTTCTCCCTTCAGTTGATGGCAAAGTTAAAACCACATTATGGCAGAATAGTAGCAATAATAACAATAACGGTATATGAAAGCAGGTAAATTATCCAAACCAATAGCTGATATTAGGAATTCTCAGCCTCTTTGCCATGTGAACACCCTGCTGTTGTTCCCAATGCTGCGGACGCAGTGAGGTATCATCTTATGCTGTGATCATAAACTGTGCTCTTACCAAACAGATGACCTGTATTCAGGCGCTGTGCCTAAAGTTTTCTATTCCCCCATAGCTATAGTATAAGGGGTTTTGCTTAGGAATTGAAATAAGTTTATTTTAAATGTGTTAAACAAACTCACCCCTCCAAACCCAAAGAATGCACTAGAGACCTGGAGGGGAGCAAAAGTGAGACTTTCAACGACAGCCTTGTAAGATCGGGTGTCTGGTGGGCAGGCACATCCAGCACGGTTACAACAAGCCATTTATCCCCTACTGTGCAGGTCCCTCCCCCGGTTCCTCATAGGCTGAGTACTACGGGGTCACAATCCTCCCAGACATCGCCTGTTGGTTGTTGGGTAGGGGCTGTAGGGTACAGGTCCCTCCCCCAGTTCCTCATAGGCTGAGTACTGTGGGGGTCACAGTCTTCCCGGACATCACCTATTGGTTGTTGGGCAAGGGCTGTGCAGGTCCCTCCCCCGGTTCCTCATAGGCTGAGTACTGTGGGGTCACAATCTTCCTGGATGTCACCTATTGGTTGTTGGATAGGGGCTGCAGGGCACAGGTCCCTCCCCCAGTTCCTCATAGGCTGAGTACTACGGGGTCACAATCTTCCCAGATGTCGCCTGTTGGTTGCTGGGCAGGGGCTGTAGGGTTGTCCTGCTGCCTTTTGTCACAGTCCACAATGCACTGCAATCCTAGTCATCTCAGGGGCTCTTCAAGTATTTGACTTATGACCTAAGTAGCTGGGCAGGCTGATAAGAACAAACAAAACGAGCTATTTTGCAGGCTAGTAAACTTTCATCTTAGACTAAACATCTTTGGTTTGGGTGAGGGCAACTAAGAGCGGGGGAAGGCAGGGAGGCCAACAAGCAGGCATCGGTGATCCAAGCAGGGGCCTAGTCTATCCTGTTTTTTCTGTAGTTTTGCTGACCTGAGCCCACTCAAGGCACTTTGTCTTGGAAATGGACCGCTGTATACATTATCTCCTTCATAAAGAAACTCAGTGATTCCAGAAAGCCACCCAGGCAGGCATGTCTCTAAGGAGCACCTACCACACAGGAGACACGCTGCCCAGGTCCCACCCCTCCTAAAGCACACGGATCCCAGAGCGAGGAACACACAGGGTGATTACCAAGGAACTGGATTATTAAAAACAACGGCAAAATCGGAGCTGCATCCTCACATCCTTGGCAGAAGTAAGGCAGTAGAAGCCTCCATAGTTATTCCAGGCTCACCTGACACACGGTGATACTGAGCCAGTCTTGCTGCCCTGGGATCCATCACTATCACCGCGGAGCAGAGAGGCAGCTGGATCAGGGTGTAAGGCAGGGCAGGGGGCTAAGAGGTGAGTTCTGCATGGAAATGAAACATTTCTTTTAAAGTGAGATGGAAACAAGCAAACTGAAACAAAATTCTAAATGGAAAAAAAAATAATAAATTTTTTAAAAAACTCTTTCCGCTGGGGGAAAAAAAAATTCTGACCTACAGGCTCAATATGCTCCAGGTGAATTATTTGGGAACATGAACTACCACTCACATCTTGACAAAACGACTGGATTTCAAGTTAAAAACTGAAAGCTTTCCTGGATGAGAACAGATAAAAATGCAGAAGTGTAAACTCAGGAATGTATTAATGAGCATCGGTACTGAGGGAACAACTATAAAATAAAGCATTTTATACACACGCACATTTTTATTATAACATTTGGAAATGTTGACTTTAATAGGCATCCTTTTTTCACTTAAGATTACCTCTTATTTGAGTTAGAAACAATATTGGTAGCTCCTAAATCACAGCTAAGGAGCAGAGAAACCACAAACAATGCAGCAATTAATTCAACTATAATGATAAATATGAAATATTTAAATGATTCTATTAAATAGAAAAAACATCAAGGAAAATGATGGCACGTTGTAAGCTTCCAAAATCCCATTCCATAAAGAAAAAGAAGAGTCTGGACACAGTGGCTCACCCCTGTAATCCCAGCACTTTGGGAGGCCGAGGCGGGTGGATCACTTGAGGTCAGGAGTTCAAGATCAGCCTGGCCAACATGGTGAAACCCTGTCTCTACTAAAAATACAAAAATTAGCCGGGCATGGTGGTGGCTGCCAGCTGTAATCCCACCTACTTGGGAGGTTGAGGCAGGAGAATTGCTTGAACCCAAGAGGTGGAGGTTGCAGTGAGCCAAGATCGCGCCATTGCACTCCAGCCTGGGTGACAGGAGTGAAAATCTGCCTCTAAAAATAAAAAAGAAAAAGAAGAATGGGTTACTGGTATATACATATGTCAAAACATATCAAATTTTGGATTTTAAATATGAGTTTCTTATATAGCAGTTATACCCCAATAAAACTTTGTCTTTAAAAAAAGCACAAGATGGGAGAAAATTTTTGCAATCTACTCATCTGACAAAGGGCTAATATCCAGAATCTACAATGAACTCCAACAAATTTACAAGAAAAAAACAAACAACCCCATCAAAAACTGGGCAAAGGATATGAACAGACACTTCTCAAAAGAAGACATTTATGCAGCCAAAAGACACATGAAAAAATGCTCATCATCACTGGCCATCAGAGAAATGCAAATCAAAACCACAATGAGATACCATCTCACACCAGTTAGAATGGCAATCATTAAAAAGTCAGGAAACAACAGGTGCTGGAGAGGATGTGGAGAAATAGGAACACTTTTACACTGTTGGTGGGACTGTAAACTAGTTCAACCATTGTGGAAGTCAGTGTGGTGATTCCTCAGGGATCTAGAACTAGAAACACCATTTGACTCAGCCATCCCATTACTGGGTATATACCCAAAGGATTATAAAACATGCTGCTATAAAGACACATGCACATGTATGTTTATTGTGGCACTATTCACAATAGCAAAGACTTGGAACCAACCCAAATGTCCAACAATGACAGACCGGATTAAGAAAATGTGGCACATATACACCAAGGGGAGATCCTACAGGACTGCAGCCCCCCTCACCCCCACAAACCCCACCATCTCACAGGACAGTGCACCCCTGCAGAGGGCACCAAGGGGAGGCTCTACAGGACTGCAGCCCCCCTCACCCCCACAAAACCCACCATCTCACAGGACAGTGCACCCCTGCAGAAGGCACCAAAGGGAGATCCTACAGGACTGCGGCCCCCCTTACCCCAACAAACCCCACCGTCCCACAGGACGTGCCCCTGCAGAGGGTACCAAGGGGAGGTCCTACAGGACAGCAGCCCCCCTCACCCCCACAAACCCCACCATCTTGCAGGACAGTGCACCCCTGCAGAGGGCACCAAGGGGAGGTCCCGCAATAAGAAGGCTCCAGGAATCTCTTGGCTCTACCAAATGGGAGACTGATGCATCTGCGGGAGGAGAAAAGGAGAAAGTTACGTGCTTAGAGGGTACATGGCAGTCTCCAGGCCGCCTCCCTCTGGATCCAATGCTTCAGGCCAATATAGGGACTCCAGATGGCACGGAATCATGCCTCTCAGCAACGCTGGGCTACACGCCACAGTGAGTCCTGTTCCCCGAAGTCAAAGCCCATTCCCCAGAGGTGAGAGCTGCGGAAGCCCAGAAGACAGCACACGCCCCGGGTCAGCAGAGGCCACTTCACTCTCCCTTGCGACAGTCATGGTGGACTGGACGGTTGGCTGCAGAAGACGGTCCCCCTGGCTGAACAGGGAATGGGCTGTGTTGTCAACAACACTTCCTGATGTGTTTGCATTCATGCCGCCAGACAGGCTGAACAATTCACATCCCACAAGCAAGAAGCTACATGGTAACCAGGAACAAGATGACCATCCCCTCTGCGGGGGGCTCCCTTGGCTGGGTCCTGGGTGCACAGCCCAGGTCAGAACTGTAGGCTGGCTGCATGCTGCTGCCTGTGAGTCTGTTGACAAAAACCCTCATCAAATGAGACCCTGTGCTGGGTCTAAGCTGAGGACCTGATCAGAGGACATCCCTGTAAAAATCTGAGTTCTGCTGAGGACATGTAGGACCAGGGGGTGGGAGGGTGGAAATGGTCCTGCAGGCCCCTGATGATTGATCCAAACCTCCAGGCTCAGCTGCCCCAGCTCTGAGCCCTCTCTGTAGCTCGTCACACAAGCATTCAGTAAGTTAGACTGACAGCTCATGACGACTTACTCCCAGGAGGTGGCCTGGGTGGCTGTCAGAGGGACTGAGGCCTTGGCCAGGGTTGCTCCCTTGGGTACAGCTCACTCCATGGCAGCCACTGTCTGGACCTGGCTGTTGTACACTGGGGCCTCTGGTCTCCCTGTGCCCTGAGCAGTGAACTGTCTTGCTCTTGCTCTGACCCCTTGAGTCTCATCGTCCACTTCTGGCCCGGGTGGATGGAGCTGCGGCCGCCGACCTGCCTGCTCCTTTCCCTGGGTCCTCTGGGGTCTTGTCACTCATCCTCTGTGCCCCCCAGCTGTTCCCCAACAAAGCTGATTGCTACTCTTCCATCCTTAGGTTTGCAAACAGGAGAAACTGGCTTTAAAAAGACTGTAAAATAACCAATATCATTTAAGGTAAATCCAAGATTGAAAGTTGAAGCAAAAGATAAGATGATTACAAAAACTCTGTTTCTAGATTTTCTTTACCTGCTGTTGAAGTCAATGCCAGACGCAACACATAGGGGCAGGTAAGGAGCCATTTCTCTTTTTCAGTTCTGAGCTTTGTTGTATTTTTTATATTTTCCTAGAAGTTTGTGGGAAGTTGCAGGAAAAACATTCAGGATCTTCAACTTTTTCATGACTTCTGACCATTCCTCCATTTCTATAATAGACTTTCTGAAATGTCCATTGTCTCTTGGCCTCTATATGGCTCCATCTTTATTTCTAAAGCAGCTGCGTCTTTTTCTTCCATTTCCTTTCTGAGTTTCGTCACTTCCCATTCTGCATCCCCTTATTCTGACATCCCTCCTGGTGCCTGGCTATCTCTTCTCCCCGTCACCTTATTTCTGCTTGTGATCCTTTTCCATGTTCGCAGTTGCCATGCTGAGCTGCTTTGTCCTGCAGCCCTGCTGGAAGGCTGGCTTTTTGTTTCCCTCCAATCTACAGGAGCTCTTTTCTGGGGAGGTCTTTTACTGCCGCTCAGAAGCCCGTTTAGGTTTTGCTTCCGTATTTTGTGCAGATACAGCCAGTTTTTCTTTCCATCGCTCATCTACGGAGTGAGCTGAACTGCCCTAGACCACCCACGAGCAGGAGGATGTGGTGGGGACGGCTGAGCGGGGAGAGGATGAGGTGACGTTGCTCTCTGTGCAATGCAAGATCTCGCTCTTGAGGTGCAGCCATGATTAACAGTGACTTTCCAACAGGGCACTGCTCCCGTGGCTTTCTGTTTCTTTGTCTTCCTCTCTCAGCTTTGCATAGAGCTGTTTTCCTCACTTATTTACCCCCACCGGACCGCGAGCAGTTTCTACACAGGGAGGTAATGCTCCAGACCCTTTGGAGGTCAGCAGTCACGGGCATTTTCTAAGTCCAGCTGAGCCTGTGAAGCCACCCTCTGTGGCCTGAAGGCCTGCACCACAGCTTCCCCGGCTGGCCCTGACTGCACGCCTGAGGGCCCACAGTGAGGCGCTCGCTGGGCAGGGCTGTTTCCAAGTAGCTGAGAGAGTTGTTAATTTACCCCACAGTAATCGTGGGTGTGTTCACTTCACTTCACAATCTTGTCGTTTTTAAAACTTTACATGCTCTAAGGTTATATTTATAGATACAACCTAGTTAAAGATTATGATCTATTAGACTGCTTCCTTTCAATAGAGGAACTACAGAGTTTTATCATTCTCTCTATCTGTACACTTTCCATCGATTCCCTTTTGTCCTTTCCTGACTTCCATTCGATTGATTGAGGTTGCTTTATTCTCTGGATGTATTAACAAATTCTTTTTTCTCAATTATTCATGTTTTGTAATTTTGCCACAAAGCAGATGCATTCATTTATACACATCTGATTTAGACTCACTGAGTTTCTTCATCTCAGGATTCACGTGTTTCTGCAAAGGTCTCATTCATGAGCTTGTAAAATCATCAAATCTCTCTTTCCTCCTTCTCCTTTTGGAATTTCCTTCCAGCCTCTGTATTTCCTAACTTCCCTTTAATGTTCCTAGTGATTTTTTCCTCTATAGCACGCCCTGGACCACAGCCTCAGCTCTCCCCAGACAAGACCCTTGATTCCTGGACCACAGCCTCAGCTCTCCCCAGACCAGACCTTTGATTTTATTCTTTGCCTGCTTCCAATATATGTAACTGCCTGTGTACATTTTTATCACAGTAACTATTTAATTTCCATAAATTTTATTTCATTCTGTTAAAGTCCTGCCTTTTCTCAGGCAGCCCTCGTTCATTACGCTCCGGTCCCTCCAGGGCCATGTTTGTCACATCGGGTTCCTGAGCCGGGTTCTGAGGTGCTGGTGCTCCTGCTCTGATTCAGCGACGTCCGCCCGTCCACGGGATGTGCATTTCTTCTTCTTGACTTCTTGCTGTTGATTTATTTTATTGTCCTCTCTTCTTCAGTGAGGAGTAGCTTGTTTTTGTTATATCTTTATTTCTTTTTTTTCTTTAAATTTTGTTTTCCAATGTTCTCTAATGTGTGTAAATGTCCTTTTATAAAGTCCTTGCACTGTGGTGACTTGGAGCAACTTCATACGTGATCAACTTTTCCAGTTCTTCCTGCAACTTTGAAGGCTACTATACTAGTCAGTGTTCTCCAGAAAAACAGGAGAGATAGACAGCTAGGTACATACATACATACATACATACATAAATGATAGGAAAATTAGATAGAAAAATTAGGTAGGTAGATTAGATAGATAGATGATATATAGATGATAGATGATATACAGATGATAGATGATATACAGATGATAGATGATATATAGATGATAGAGAGAGAGAGAGAGAGATTTATTATGGGAATTGGATCCTGCAGTTCTGGAAGACAAGAAGTCCTACCATCTGCCATCTGCAAGCTGGAGAACCAGGAAGGCCAGTGGTGTGGTTCAGTCTGAGCCCAAAGCCCTAAAAACAAGGGTACCAGATGGTGTAAATTCCAGTCCAAGGCTTAAGGCCTGTGAACAAGGGTGGAGGTCAATGTTGATGGAGCTCCTGGAGCTCAGTGTCCCAAACCAGGAACTCTGATGTCTGAAGGCAGAAGACAAGTGTCTCAGCTCAAGGAGAGAGAGAGAATTCACCCTCTTCCTCGTTTCTGCTCTACTCATGCTCTCCAATGGATAGGATGATGATGCCCACATTGTGGGGGGACTGGGGGGCACCTGCCTTACTTAGTCCCTGATTTACATGCTGGTCTCTTCCAGAAACACCCTCACATACCCCCAGAAATAAGGTTTTACCCCCTGTCTGGGCATCCCTTAGCCCAATTGACTTGACACGTAAAACTCACCATCATGGCTACTGTGAATGATCCTGCTTAGAAAAGGTTGCCATGTGTTCATAGAACCATCAGCTGCCTAGAGGAGAGACGTGTGTCCAAAATATATAAAGAACCCTTAAAACTCAACTATAAGAAAACAAGCAACCCAATTTAAAAATAAGCAAGAGATCTGAACAGACACATCACCAAAAAAGACATACAGATGGTAACCAAGCATATGAAAAGATACTCCAGGTCATATATTATCAGTGAAATGCAAATTACACCAATGAGACACCACTACGCACCTGCTAGAGTGACCAAAATCCAGACACTGACAACACCACCAAATGCTGGCAAGGATGTGGAGCAACAGGAACTGTCATCATCACTGGTGGGACTGCAAGGATAGACTGTGGACTTCAGTTATTAATCATGCATTGGTCCATTTACTGGGACAAATGCATTATATCAGTGTAAGGTGGTAAAGACAGGAACCCTGGGGAGGCAATATATGAGAAACTTCTGCATTATCAGTGTGATTTTACTATCAGTGTAAAACTACTCTAAAATATAATGTTTATTAGAAAATGAATTGGGAACTATCCTAGAACTCTCTCTTTCCAGGTAAGACTTGCAAAATTACCATCAACTCTCAGCTGAAAAAACAGGAGTTTATTGATTCACAGTTCTGGAGGCTGGAAGTCCAAGATCAAAGTGCCTGAAGGAATGGCTTCCTCGGAAGTGTTGGGGAGGAACCTGATCCAGGCTGTCTCTGAGCTGCTTCTGGCTCCTTGACTGGCAGCCCCAGAATGCCAGTCTTCACATTTCTTCACCTGTGGATATGTCTGTCTCCAGATTTCCCCTTTGTGTAAGGACACCAGTCATATTAGATTAGGGCTCATCTTACCCTAGAATGACTTCACCTTAATTAATTACATCTGCAAAGATCCAATTTCCAAATAAGGTTATGTTCTGAGGTACCTAGGGTTATAACTTCAAGGTACAAATTTTGGTGGGAGGTAGAGGAGACACGAGTCAGTCCATACCAAGTGGCATTTTATATTTTATACCTCTCTGTAATTAAGCTTGATGAAGTATTGTGGAAATGAGGGAGAATGCTGAGTTAAAGATTGTCGACGCTTATAAGTAGGTCAGCCTCTCTC
Organism: Pongo abelii; assembly: GCF_028885655.2. NCBI lineage: Eukaryota > Metazoa > Chordata > Mammalia > Primates > Hominidae > Pongo > Pongo abelii. Next base: position 2,007,668 of record NC_071992.2, on the reverse strand, counting down.
TCTGCCTCTCTCTCTCTCCGGGTGCCTCTCTCCTCTCTTTTGCCATAAAGAGATGTTCCTGAGGGTATGTGCACACACATGTAGCTAGAAGAGGCCCCCATATTCATGAGTGATTTTACAAAGCTGAGCAGGATTTGCAATTTACAAAAGCTATAAAACCAAATTTGCTTCTCTTTAAGATCTGCCTTTATATACTCATTGGCACCCAAGAGTTACAAAGTTTTTCTTGGTCTTTTGGGGCTCTCTGGATGTGTAGAATAAATCCTGTGAGGCACCTTTGTGTAGCTTTCCAGGCGGTGTAGAAGGTGCCTGGTCCACAGGTGCCCCTAGGATATGGAGCACTTGAAGCAGCGGGAGCCAGTGGGCCCTACCCCAGGCAGGGCAGGCAGCACTGCTGTGAACACCCAGCACGCAAGGCTGTTCTTGGACCCATGATCCTTGCAGGGCGCAGTTGTCTGTGGAAGGTGAATGGAAGGCGAAGGAGCACAGATGTCACGGAAGATGGTGGGCATCAACGTGTGCTGTCAAGCGAGAGTCTAGGGTTAGCCCCAGCCTTGCTCTCCGTGGGCTGTGCGCCGAGTGACCCTAGAGCACCCCTCAGCCTCCCTCTATTCTGGGAAATGGAAATCCCCATAGTTAGCACCTGGCAACCCCACATGTTGGACCTCAGCAGTGTCCAAGAGTGTTAGCCAAAACCAGATTTAGCTTGGGCAGTTCTCACAAGTCTCTCCCAATGAAGGTGGGTCTGTTTTCTCTTCTGTAAAATTACAGAGTTGAACTAAATGGATTCTAATGTCCTTTGCAGCTGGGAAGATGCTACGGCTCTGCAAATACTATTTCAGATGTTCTTGGGGTAACCTTACTATTATTCTCATGTTGCATGTGGAATAAACTTTGAATACACTTCCAACCCAGCTGTTTTGTTTCAAAAGCAATGTCCAGTGTTAAAGGACTTAGTGTGGAAGCTGTGATTGATTATATCTATAACATATTTTTATGACAAAACTAAGAGCATAAAAATCAATTTTCCTGTAAGATGTATTTTCTTTACTTTATGCTTGGTATGTGTGGTTAATGAAAATTTCCTTAGCAGATTTCTATCTTCAGGTGGCACATTACAATATTTAAATGCATCAAACTCAATACCCATATGCTCTATTTATGACCACATAATAGAATTATTAACACCTGCCTTCATGTGTTATTTGCAATATTTTTATTTTAAATTATCCCAAAGAAATTCTGGGGTTAAGGCATTTCTTATTTGCATTCTATAAGATGAAACTCAATAATTCACTTTCAAATGTTTCATGAAGTCATTAGACCAGAATGGCATGTCTCTTGGGCCTAGTTATAAATATTTTCAGCATCTCCAATTTCAAACGAAAATATCAGGCCTAAGCAGGGACAGAAGTCGTTCTCCAGTCACTTACCCAGGGCATTCAGGTCAGGACAGAGCTGAGGACTTAGGAATCACAGAGAAAGCCTTCCCTGTGGCTGCCTTCCAAGCTGGGGTTGCTTTGCTATCTTGGGGCCACCAGGCTATGAGGTGCCTCTAATATCCATGGAGGATCTTCCTGCGACTGGACTGAACTCCATCTTTTCTAATGGGTTTACATTAAAATTAAGAGACTTCTCAATGAATAAATGGAACATTAAAGATGATATGACCTAATAGTAATCATAACAACTCTTTTATTTCAGTTTATATGCTTTTCTCTTGTACATTTTTGAAAAATCTCCAAAGTATTATTTTTCTAGAATACAACTCAAGACCTTAATGGCATAGGCAGAAGATTTTGTGTTATAATAAACTGGGTTTTCACCTGGAAAATTATTTTTTGGTTAAAAAAAAACAGCTGAAGAACTTTGTTTTCATTTAGGCACTATTTGATAGGATTTTTCCACAGTGGAACTAAAATGAGAAGTTGAATAAAGGCAGCAGCTCCCACTGAAACACCACCTCCCTCTTTGCTGTGATCCAGGGGGCTCTGCTCCTCGGCCAGTGTGGCCGTCCTACTCGCCCCTCTGTCCTCAGCAGCTGCAGGAAGTCCCACAGGTCCTGCTTGGCATGCTGGCCTGGTGGGGAGTGCTTAGCACATCCCAAGGATAAGTGAGTTTGGTTGGTTCCTGTGGGATCTGGCTGTTGAGGAGTCTGGGGCCTCCCCCGGCTGTTCAGGAGTCTGGGGCCTCCCCCGGCTGTTGAGGAGTCTGGGGCCTTCCCTGGCTGTTGAGGAGTCTGGGGCCTCCCCCGGCTGTTGAGGAGTCTGGGACTTCCCCCAGGTGTTGAGGAGTCTGAGGCCTCCCCCGGTTGTTGAAGAACCTGGGACCTCCCCTGCCTTCTTTCGCTTCTGCCCTCACCATGTGGTGCCAGTTCCTCCTTTGCCCTTGGCCATGAGTAATAGCTCTCTGGGGCCTCTCCAGAAGCCAATCAGCTGCCGGTGGGCTTCCTGTCCAGCCTGCAGAACTGTGAACGGATTAAACCTCTTTTCTTTATAAATTACCCAGTCTCAGGTAGTTCTTTAGAGCAGTGCAAGAACAGACTTCTACGCCCGCTGAGACATTGATAATTGAGTGAGTTTTCTATGGCTGTCATAGGCAGTGACCAAAAGCTGGTAGGCTTAAAGCAAGGGAAACTTCCTCTCACAGTTCAGGAGGCTAGAAGTCCAACCTCAAGGCAGCCCCAGGGTCCTGCTTTCTTGGAGGCTCCTGGGCAGAGTCTTTCCGGTGGCTCCAGGCAGCCCCTGGTGTTCCGGGGTTTGCAAGTGCACCACCCCAATCTCTGCCTCTGCTGTCATGTGTCCATCTCCCTGTGTCCTCTCCTCCTCATATAAGGAAGCCAGGAATCCTGGACTTGGGTCCCGTCCTCACCCATTAAGATGAGGTTGACCTCACCTGAACGAATTACCTCTGCAAAGGCCTTGTCTCCAGATAAGGCCATGATCTGAGGCTCTAGGTGGACAGGAATTTCTGAAAGGCACTATTCATCTGCTACAGAAATGCAAAGATGAGTAAGACATCGTTGCTACACCGGAAAGCTCATCATCTAATAGGGCAGGGAAATAAGAAGGTCATGGAAGCAGCACGGCGGTTACTGAACTCGGTGTGGATTGCTTGAGAAACACCTGCTTCCTCTGGGAACAGGAGAGCTTCCACGGGGACTGTGACCTTTGAGCTGGGTTTTGAAGGATGAATGAGGAACAGCAGAGCACAGGAGTAAGGAGGGACAGCCGAGGTGGAAGAGGTGGCAGGAGCAGCCCTCTTCCTCCACCTGCCACCAGGCCTCAGGGAGGAGGAGCAGGCTCGGGGAGCCAGAAGCCCAGCCCACGTGGTCCACGCACCCCCTCGTTCACTCTGAGACATGTTTGAGACCGGAACGGACACCGTAAGGGATCCTGCTGGACCCGCCATCCTGGGACTTTTCCAGAGAACTCAGGACCAGGGGTCACCGTGGCCGTGGTCAAGACGTCCTGATCTTCCTCCTCACTCTATTCTGTTCCACAATGTCTACACCCAAGCCCTGGAGTCTGAGAGATCTGCGCTTCTCCTTGCTTTCTGCCTCAGGATTTACCCACACGTGGCTCAAACTTTCAGTGACAACCTGAAGATCCTGCATTGCACGTTGGTAGGAGCTCATCCGGAACCAGGCCAGGTTTCTACATGTAAAGAAAGTGGGGTATTGAACGCAGGGGAGAGCTGACCTGGTCCCTGGACAGAGCCGGGAATGATCCATTCGTAAGTCACCATCGGGTCTGCCTTCCCCAGGGCCATCTGGATCTGATCCTGGAATGTGCTCTACTCAGAGTCCATGGTGGGGAACCCCCTCTTATGTCTCCTGGGACCGCCTCTCTTGGAGCCCGTGATGGATAATCTGCTGTCCAAGTGGAGGCCTCCTAGGAACTGAGAGGGAGGGGACCTTGGTTACAGCGCGGGCTGGGGGACTGCTTCCCAGACAGACAGACAGCCCCTCCTCCCATGGCTTGATTGAGGCAGGGAGGGTGGTCTTCTTGGACATCATGGTGAATGTAATGCCTCCAAAATGAATGCTGATTTTCTGCACACTTTTCATGTTATTTCCCCTTCTTCATCACTCCTCCTCCTTTTAAAATCCACCCTTTACTTCTTCTTCAACAACAACAGAAAGGACTGAACTGGTAAATTCTATAAGATCTGATTCAACTCTTTCCATCTTAGGGAACTGGCCTGCATTCACCGAAACTAAAAAAAAAAAAAAAAAAATGTGTTTTACACCATGTCTAGCAGACCTTTTTCTGAAGCACTGAAATTCCTTTCTCGCTCTCTCTTAGCAAATAATAGCAAAGGATCCCTGCTTCATGGGCAATCCAAGGTGCCCAAGAGACTCAAACATATTTTGGATTTGCTGTCTGTTTTCACAGATGGTTCAGTTAGGTCTTGGTGATTGCAAGTCCCACAAGCCAACGCCGATGTTACCAGAACGTGGAATTATTAAATGACTTTGAAAGCTAAGAGAATCTCCAGGAGGCTTGGAAAATGGATTCAAAGGCTGCCCAGCCAGGAACAACATCCAACGCCACACCACAAAATGGTCCCAGGGACACTGGACTCCACCAGGCTTCCATCAAACACCAGCTGTTCAAACCACCGCGCATGCTGCCTTTGGAAAACGACATGCCACCCCTTCTCCAGCCTCCCCAGCCGGAGCGAATTCCATGATGTCCTCACTTCTCTCTGCCGCTGGCACCTGTGCCCAAGACCAGAATGGGTGCTTCAGATGCCCCCAGCTGAGAAGAGGCTTAGAACGAGGGCTTCCATCCACTCCAGTGAGCAGAGTATTCTCCCACCACCACACGTGAGGCAGAGAATCTCCCAAATGGGAAGCAAGAGTTAGAAGCAGGACAAGAGCAGAAGAAAACTCTTCCTCAAGAAACAGAGACGCGTCCACGTCTCCTAAATACCAAGGATTTGTTCTGAGGACAAAGCAGAAATAAGAAGTAGAAATTTTGGTTGCAGAAGAAATCCTCCAAATTGACAACTAAACAAAGTATGCATATTCCCAGGCAGCCAGAACGCACAGACTCGAAAGCATTCCTCACGGACGGCGATGGACGGAGGACACAGTGCACTTGAGCCCATGGCACTCATTCCTTCTGTCACTGTGGCATGAGGGGCTGCCACTCAGCTGCAGGGCCTGGGGAAGGCCATCTCCTGGGTCACCAGCCGACCAGACCAGTAGCCGAATACTCACGCCAGCCCAGTCAGGAGGGTCCAGGTTAGCTCACTCCTTAGGATTTGTGGATTGCAAAGAGACTCAGATTCCAGTGGGAACAAGACTGCAGAGGAAATAGATTGCAGCAGACAGAGCCCGAGGACATCTGATGTACAAATGCTCCTTGAGAAACCGGAACTTGGAGCAGGCCTTCTGATATGATTTGGCTGCATCCCCACCCAAATCTCATCTTGAATTCCCAGGTGTTGTGAGAGGAACCTTGTGGGAGGTAATTGAATCATGGGGGCAGGTCTTTCCCATGCTGTTCTCCTGATAGCGAATAAGTCTCATGAGATCTGATGGTTTTATAAAGAGAAGTTCCCCTGCACAAGCTCTCATTCTCTTTGCCTGCTGCCATCATGTAAGATGTGACTTGCTCCTCCTTGCCCTCTACCATGACTGTGAAGCCTCAACCACCTGGAACTCTAAGTGCATTAAACATTAAACCGCTTCCTTTTGTAAATCACCCAATCTCAGGTATATCTTTATCCGCAGCATGAAAAGGGACAAATACACCTTCCCTAAAGGAACCAGGTGAACTCTGTGCTCACAGGACTCTCCCCACCTGCTCTATGGCTCTCGATTTGAGCAGCTCCTGTTCTCTGTCTCCACCCCAAGCCTGGAACTTGATATCCTGTCTTCCCATCTGCTCCTGTTCAACTTCAGTTCTGTCCTGGGTGCCTTCCTCTCTGTATGAGTCCGGGTTCTCTAGAGGAACAGGACTAATAGGATAGAAGTATACATGATGGGGAGTTTATTAAGGAGAACTGACTCACACGATCATGAGGTGAAGTCCCACAATAGACCATCTGCACGCTGAGGAGCAGGGAAGCCAGTCTGAGTCCCAAAACCTCAACAGTAGGGAAGCCAACAGTGCAGCCTTCAGTCTGTGGCTGAAGGCCTGAGAGTCCCTGACAAACCAGCGGTGTAAGTCCAAGGGTCCAAAAGCTGAAGAACTTGGAGTCTGATGTTCGAGGGCAGGAAGCATCCAGCACAGGAGAAAGATGGAGGCCGGAAGACACAGCTAGTCTGCTCTTTCCAACTTCTGCTGCCTGCTTTATCCTAGCCATGCTGGCAGCTGATTAGATGGTGCCCACCCAGACTGAGGGTGGGTCTGCCTCTCCCAGTCCACTGACTCAAATGTTAATCTCCTTAGGCCACACCCTCACAGACACACCCAGGAACAGTAATTCATCCTTCAATCCAAACAAGTTGACACTCAATGTTAATTGTCACACTCTCTCTCTTCAATAATCCAATTTTCATCTTTTTCTTTAAACCTGTGTTTTGGTTTTTAAACTCTGCTTCAGATGTTGGCTTAGACTCCCAATGAAAAGCTCAGAACACCCAAAATACTCTCTGTCCTAAGCAAATTGCTAAATGAGTTTTCTGTGTAAGATTATCTTGAAAGAAAAGAAAGAAACCTTTTGTGGGAGAGGAGGGATTTGAAGAGAGGCATTTAATTTTAAAATTGGCTAATACCTGTGCTCTTTCAGCACAGAATAGGAATAACTCAGGCAGACATAATTATCTGGAGTTGGAATGCTCCTTCCTGAGTTTCCTTTACAGCAATCTCAAGAAACATCACACTAACAAATGATGATGTTCAGAGAAAACACCACAAAACTGATCAATAAACAAAATAAACCCTTCACATAGAGAGGCTTTTGTTGAAAGTCTTTAAATCTATGTTCATTCTATTGTCAGAACAGAAAAGATGGGATGAAAATTCAAAAAAGATTCTCTTGACCTTTGCCATGCTTACATAAGCATGACAAAAAAATTATTTTGGCTTCTGTACATTTTTGATAACTTTAAAATAATTTATCTACTTTAGAAGCAAGCTTTTTAAAATTACAGTTTCCCTGGTGCACATGCCTAGGAGTAAAGATTTTGTTTTTGTTATTTTTCTTTATAGCTTGAAGAGAGAATTGATATACATTTTTCACAATGTGAAAGAAGTTTAGTATACTTAACCTGTGCCTAAAAGCCTTACTGGGCCAGGCGCGGCAGCTCGTGCTTGTAATTCCAGCACTTTGGGAGGCCAAGGCGAGAGGATCACCTGAGGTCAGGAGTTCAAGACCAGCCTGGCCAACATGGTGAAACCCTTTCTCTACTAAAAATATAAAAATTAGCCAGGCATGATGGCAGGTGCCTGTAGTCCCAGCTACTCGGGTGGCTGAGGCAGGGGAATCGCTTGAACCCAGGAGGCAGTTGCAGTGAGCTGAGACTGCACCACTGCACTCTAGCCTAGGCGATGGAGTGAGATTCTGACTCAAAAAAAAAAAAAGTCTTATTGATGATGTTTTGTTAATTCCATCCACATCCTAAAATAGCTCTTTCTCTCTGACAGGATTTCAACATTTCCCCCACTTGTTGTTTTCCATGATGGGCATTTCCATGGAGAATTCTTATCTTAGGTATTTGTCAATATCATTATTTAGGTTAATTTATAATCTATTAATATAACCTATTAATTTGTAGCTTCAGGATTTTGTGTTACAGTTAGAAAGACTTTCACACTACAACCTTCTAAATGACTTTTCCTCTGGCTTCTTCTAGCGCTTTAATGTTTTTACTTATTTTACATCAAAACCATTAGCCCATTGTTAACATACTCTAGACCCGGTCTCGAGATGTGGCTTCACCTTTTCTGCAGATGGTTATGAAGTTCTCCTGCAAACCTCCACTTGTCATGATGAAACACCAGGGACCGCGCCTCAAACCCTGCCATAAACAACAGGAAACCTGGGCAGAACGGTGTTACGTCCGCAGACTTGCCTTGCTGTTATGCAGAAACAATGACACAACCTAAATCACCATTGCGAGGGCTTCTCTGATAAATCACAGTTCATGAAAACATGGAACATTATGTTGCCACTAATACAAGAACTAGAAACCATTTATGGATTAAAGTAGAAATATCCTTAAAATAAAGTGCTATGGTTTTTTGGCTTTGTTTGTTTGTTTGCTTTTACATGAAGTCTCTGTGTGTTGCCCAAGCTGGAGTGCAGTGGTGCGATCTCGGCTCACTGCAACCTTCACCTCCTGAGTTCAAGTGATTCTCCTGCCTCAGCCTCCAGAGTAGCTGGGATTACAGGCATGTGCCACCACGCCCGGATAATTTTTGTATTTATTAGAGACAGGGTTTCACTACAATGCCCAGGCTGGTCTTGAACTCCTGACCTCGTGATCTGCCTGCCTTGGCCTCCCAAAGTGCTGGGATTACAGGCGTGAGCCACCACGCCTGGCCAAGTGCTACGTTTTAAAAGCATGGTGCAGAATAGTGTGTGTATCACTGTACAATCTTGATTAAAACAGGAAAACATTTATACATATATATACACAGAAAAATAGATAATAGAGGAGATAGAGTAGATAGATAGATAGATAGATAGATAGATAGATAGATAGATAGATAGATAGATAGACAGATAGATAGATAGATAGTCTTAAATCAGACAGCCTGGGTTCAAACCCCAATTCTTTCTCTTACTAGTTGTGTGGCCTTGAGCATGGTACATAAACTCCTGTGATTCAATTTCTTATCTTTAAAATGAAGAGTCACAAGCCCCAAGTACCTTATTCACAGCTCTGAGAACTAAACATGGCTTTTTTGACCATTCAGTGGCAAAATCATGCCTTTATGGACATAAAACTACCTTCTTCATTTATCTTACTGACTAGGAATTCTCATTCAGTTTCCTGCAAAAATGTTAATGTCTTTAATTATGAGTGCTATCCCAGAATTTCTTGGGGTATTGTATATGGCCCATTCATCAAAGGAAGTTCTGAATTCTAAAATATATCTGGCCCTTAAGTTCATAAAAGGGATGAGGACCTAATGTAGTTATTATGAGAATTAAATAAGGTTAGACTTTAAATTGCTTTGAACTGTGCATGGCACATTGTAAGTGTCCTACGATGATTTGTTAAATGAATTGTGCACACACACACCTGCATGAATAGATTAAAAACGTCTTTCAAAGGCTACATTTGTTCTCTCTGGAAATGAAGAACAGGAAGAATGTTTACTATTTACTGTATTATATTATTGGTTTTTGAATAGCATGAGAGTATTTACCTTTTAAACAGCAAATTTAAATCATCTTTGCCAAAAACTGGGCTGAAGAATATATGAATAGCTGGTACAATTTTGAGAGTAGAAAAAGTTCAAAGCTTTTAACCTTTGGGTTTGATTGTAGGCAGAATTTAAGAGTAGGCGTGGGACCTGTCAAAGATGAAAGTTGCAGGCGTTGGATTCTGTCTCACCTAGGAGGAGCACATGGCCCCTAGCATTCTAAGAATCTGTAAGGAACCCAGTTTTGTCTAACTGACCGGGTACACGGCCCAAATCACGAGAATAGAATGCCTCTCGGAGCCACTCCTGTCTCTGCCACGAGCAGAAAACTGGAGAAGATGCAGTCAATGTGAAACTGTGGGGTGGCCCCATCGTGCCTGGCTGCAGAGCCACCCCGGGCCCAAGTCTCCTCACAGGGCGCAGTGCAGACCCCAGCCCTGCAGCACCGCCTCCCCAGCTGCCTAAAGAGCCAACGTGGTCTCTGAGCCTCCTTGTTTCTATGGCACAGAAAGCCAGGCTGCAGCAGGTCTGTGTGACTGGGGGCAAGCCATGCACCCCAGCCACAGCCCCCCTCCTTGGAGTGCTCAGCATCATGCACATCCTCTGTTTAACCCCCACGAAACTAAGAAGCGACAGTCCACCCGCCCCAGCGTAACACACCTGTCCCAACACAAACCAAATCTCCCTCCCTCCTGACCAGCTCCTCAGCCACTGCCGTCTTCTCTGAGCCGTTCACTCCCTGTGCAGATGGTCACAAGGCCACCTGGACAGCGCATCGCCTGCGGGAGGAATTTAAAAACTCACCCCCAGCAGCACATCCAAACACGCAGTAGGAAGTGAGGGATCATGGACCACAGCCCAGGTCCTGGCAGGAAACAGGTGCCCTTGGAGAAGGGGCTCAGGCAGGTGTGAGGATGGGCTCTGGGCAAAGCCACGGCGGTGGGGAGGGGTCAAGGGCATCCACTGAGTGGCAGAGCAGAGCCCCACGTTAGGAACCACGACTACCTGGGCAAGAGTGGCAAGGGAGACACAGACCCCACAAAAGGCTCCTGAGCAAAGCCACACCCGTGCTTGGGAAGCACAGCACCATCAACCCACAGCCAGAGCCAGAGAGCTGGGCATACACGTCTGATCCTTTGCTCTCTCTCCCTCTTGGGTCCTGCCAGAGCCTTCGGGTGGCAGAACCTGATAAGGACCAGATGATGAGGGGACCCCTCTGATGCTGCACCAGGAGACCAGCCCTGCAGGACATGGAGCTCAGCAGGAAGAGGGAAGCCCAGATCTGGCTTGAGAAGGGAAGATTTGGACACAGATGAGTGGCAAGTGCACACACACGACAGAAGAAAACACACACGTTTGCTACAGTCATTGTTTCTGCTGCAAGTTCCCAGCTTAGAGCTGGTTTTTGACTTCTTACTCTTTTACCAGCTACGCCTCCTTTATCCTAATCCAGGGGCTTGGCTGGCAATTGTTACCTGCTGAGTGGGACTAAACCTCTCCTCTTGAGCCCTGGGAGGTGCTGCCTGAACGGAGTTGTTCATTGCTTTCCACTCTGGAGTTGACAATGCTGCCAAGTATTCCAGAAAATCATCTGGGATGACAAATGCTTCTTCCTGCCTGCAGTGTGGCAGAACGATCTCATTTTCAGCACCCCATTAATCAGCTGACCCCCAGAACCCCACAACCAGTGAGATTGTGTAACTTTCCCACACGGCACAGAACACATTGTAGAGCTGACATCTAATCACACATAGGAAGATAGAAATGGCACGTCTGGGAGCCCTTGCTACATTGTTCGACTTTCCAACAACCAGCTTTTGATATTAACACCTACAAAATAGTGGAACTGATAAATTATTAGCACTGAATTACCGCACAATATTATCCTTCTTTTCTTGACAGCAGCAAAGTTGGTCAAAAAGAGAATATTGGATATGTGATCAGTCAATATGGTTGCTGTTAGAATGCTTCCAATTAATAAAACATAATTCTCTACACCCACAGGCTCTGCACTCCTTTGAATAGTTTGTTCATTTCAGAACCAACAGAGGGATGGTGTGAGTAAATATAAAATAATTAGGTTTAGAGTAATTTAACAAATCATTATTTAAATGCTCTGAGATTTGTAGTCTAAAGTAACTAAAAATCAACAGAAAGACAACATCCAAAATTGTATAGACTGATACTATGCCATTCACAAGGGGGAAATGATAGCCACCGTGTTCATGTAATTTGTTTCATTTTTTTTGAATTGTGAGTATTAAGTCAAGAAATGTACATCATCTAGATATCAGTTTAATGACACAAATTTCAGCTCAGAAGCTAGAATGCAAGTCCCCAAGGACAGTCCTGGCTGCATATTTCTGAAGTTAATTTACACTAGGTGCTGATTCTATTTTTCCTTCAATTTTGATCGGCTTGTCTGCACATACCTGTGATTTTTTTCCTACTTGATGCTGAACATGATTCTATTTCCCAAGAACCTTCTTGCCATCAGTCCAACGTGATGAGTCGCCAACAGGTTTGAATTTGGCATCCATGGAGAGATGAGCCATGACTGCAGTGCCGAGCTGTGTGTCTTTGCTTGTCCTCTTGTATGTCCCCTTTTTCCGTTTATTTATGTAATTTTAAAAGTTTGCTTCCTGTCTCTTCAATCGTTGTGGAGCAGGAAGAAGACTTCATAAGTAAGACTAGAATAAAATCAGGTCATCCACATGAATAATTCCCATGATTTTCTATCTGCATTCTTACTCACAAGCCCCACTTTGAGGAAACTGTTTGCATCAAGATCTAGAAAAAGGTAAGCATTTTCATTTAAATGAAAAATATCTCAAAGAACTAAGAATGAAGCAAAGATGCTTCCTCATACCTAATTCCAAAATTTACTGTGCTCCATCAAAAGCTATTCTGTGAGTTTATGTGTGGCTGCGAACACAAACTCTTCCCTTTCATCCTCACCATCCCCTTTCTTCAAGATACCACTGGTAGCAAATACACATACATACACACACACAAACACACATGCACACATATACACATGCACACATGCACAGCATCATGCACATCCTCTGTTTAACCCCCACAAAACTACAAAGCAACAGCCCACCTGCACACACACATACACACAGACACAAACACATGCATGCACATACATGTACATATGTACACAAACATATATGCACACTTATATACATGCAAACACATGCACACACATAGACACATAAACACATGTACATGTGTACACATATACATACATGCATGCATATATACACATATACATGTACACACGCACATACATGTACATATGTACACACATACACATCTGCACATTGCGTAACACATGTACACATAAATACAGCACACACACATACATGTACCTATGTACACAACGCACATGCACTTATATAAACACATGTGCATATGCACATACACATGCACAGAGACACACCTATACATATGCACACACACGCACATGCACACATACACGCATATATGTGCACATATGTACACACATGCATACATACACATGCACACACACCTATACATATGCACACACACGCACACACATACACACACGTACATATGCGCACATGTGTACACACATGCATATATACACGTGCACACACACCTATACATATGCACACACATATACACATGCCCATGCATACACACATGCATATCCATATGCACACACTAGCACGCACTCATACACACACACATGCATATCACCTACACAGTGCACATACACACGTATAAACACATATGTATGGACACACTCACATACTCCACCCACTAGGATGCAGAAATTTCTGCTCCCCATAGTATTAGAGAATGTGAGAGCCAGGCCCAAGGAACTGGAATTGGAAAATAACCGTGAAGATCTCGTGAAAACATCCTCCAGTCGCCAAGGACAGCAGAGCCTTCACAGCGCCCTCATTAAGCGCCTGCCTGAGGACAATTTTTATAGAGGTATATTAAACTGTTTATGATTAAAATGGATCTTTGAAGTAATTAATAGTTTGCCCTGGTAATTTCATCACATTTTGCTGCCGGATGGCAATTATGATTTAATTATGATCGCCTGATGAAGAACGTATTAGATAATTCTTCAGATAATTTCCCTTTTAATCCTGATTAGGGAGCAAGGTTAGGAGAGATACAAGGTTATGGCTTTGCTGTGATCTAATTTTCCTACTTTGAAAATAGAAGGTTTTCTGGGCTTTAAAGTTTGCTGAGAGGAGACTCAGAAATGCTAACAGATGTCGCATCTGAACGGTGTCCTCCATCGTTTAGAACAATGACAGGTCCCAAGGACTCTCGGCACCACAGGAAACTGGATGGCTGCTCTTTCATTAACGTGGAGACTCCGAAAATGCAACAGATGGGGACGCAACAGATACTTCTCCCTGGATTTCCTTCCCTGAGATATGGGGGGTTCAGAAATACGGAAGAAAAACCTGCAACAATGAGAAAAGCAGGGGAATTCCCACCGCGGCCAGAGGTCTCCAGGTAGGAATGCAGGCGGGCATGGAGGGGAGCTGACTCCACGCGCACCTGCCACTCACAGGTGACGCTCACAGGCGGCCATGGGAGGTAGGGGAGCCTTTCCAGTTCCCAGTCAGACTCAGCTCCCTGAATGCAGGGCCCCGCTTTACGCCCCGAGTGTGACTCAGAATTCCTGGTGCTCTGAGACAAGCTATGAGTAGCTTGTCATTAAATACCTAAGGAGTTGAATGTATGATAATAAATAGGTTATTGGAACTGGAATACCATGTCAGCATCTGGTTTGTTATTTTCCTTTTCTCTTTAAAAAATCATCTTTGTGTGTTTGCAGCCCTTTCTTGATCACTTCTTTTCTTTTTTTTTCCGTTTCCTCAGCTTTTCCCCTGTTTGTCTTGAAGGAAAGGTGCTGAGTATCTGATTTTCCACGTCAGTATGACTCTATTCATCACCATGTGAGGCTCTGGCCTGGGGGCGGAGTGGACAGAGTATTCACCCAACCCGGGGCCGGCTGTCCATCACCTCCACTGCGTCCCGACTGCAGGCTGTCAGCCCAGGTGTCTGATTTGCCACGGGGGAGAGCAGGCTTGCGTGGAGGCAGATGCACGAGGGAAGGAAAGTGGCTCCCCAGCCTCCAGCCATCATGCAGTGTTGCTTGCTGTTCCCACAGGCGCGGCCCTTGTACCTCTGCACATGCCTTTGAAATTCAGATAGTTTAGCGTTCTCGCAGAATAGAGAGTGCATATTGACAGAAACTCAGATATTACTGCACCAGAAACCACCCATTCAGCCAAAAATTACTATGCAGGGTTATAGTTAGGTATACTAGTGGTCTGGCTTGGAAAAATAAAAAGGACAGAACCAAGCCAGATTCCACTCCGGATGAAACTACTTGGTTCATATCATGACAGGTGTCAGGAAGTCGCCTTCCTCTTCCCAAACACTCCGCTGACTTGATTAAACTTCAGATTTTGTAAAATGCCTTTGGATTTTCCAGTTTTTAATGCATGTGTAGTGAGCCATATAATGGATCTGTGTTCTATTACTATACTAGGGTGTAAGTCTTTCCTGGGTTACTGGCACAGTCACACGACAGAGCTGGAGGCTCTAAAACAGTCCCCGCTGAAGGCGCAGAAACCAGCGCTCTCTGCTGATAAAGGAGCAGAGCCATCTAGATCCAGGAGACAGAAATGGAAAACCCCAGTTGGGTGAAGAAAAGCACCTAACAATTTCCAAGAAATTGGAAATAACATGAAGTAAAATTGTCCAGTAGCAACAGCAAAGTCCTTTTCACAGGGCTTAAGAGTGTAACTTCAGCACTTTGCATATTGATGGCAGAGAGGAGAAAAAAACCCACATGCTATAAAACACAGGTGTTGGAAGGACTCCACTACAGGAGTCCAAGAAAGGGAGGCAGCCAGAGAAACAAGGCCAGGTGCAGGGGCTCAGACCTGAAATCCCAGCACAAGAAACAGGGCTGGGCGCCGGTGCTTACACCCGAAATCCCAGCACAAGAAACAGGGCCGGGTGCGGGGACTCACACCCAAAATCCCAGCGTGAGAAATAGGGCGAGGCATGGCAGCTCATACCTGAAATCCCATCCTGAGAAACAGGGCCAGTGCAGAGGCTCACACCTGAAATCCCAGCACAAGAAGGGCATAAAGGCAGGTGCTTGTAGTCTCAGCAACTTGGGAGGCTGAGGCAGAGGCATCACTCGAGCCCAGGAAGCCGAGGCTGCATTGAGCCAAGATTGTGCCACTGCACTCCAGTCTGGATGACAGAGTAAGACCTGTCTCAAAAAAAAAAAAATTAATTTAAAAATAAAACAAAGCAAATCCCAACTGATAAGCTGCTTGCGCAACCCCAGAGCCAGCCCAGCAGCCATAGAGGCTCAATGCTGGACACTGAGCCACTCGCCTGGCTGTGTCCGACTCCAGTCCTCCTGGTGAGAAAGGGGGAACATCACATGGCCTGTGGCCAGCACTGCGAACGCCCCTCTGCTGCAGTTACAGAGACCGAGGAGCAGGGAGAGGACACCAGTCACATCATCCCAGGCGCCTCAGCTTCGGCGCACTCACTTTTATATCCTAAGGCAAGTCCCTCAATTAGCCCGTGGTATGCACGAAGATTTATGTACAAGGAAATTCCTGGACACATTATTTATAACAGAAAAACAGATAAAAGGAACCTAAAAATGTCCAACGCCAGGGGATGAGTTAAATGCCATCTGAAATATTTTAGAAAATGAAACAAAAGCCAAAATAGAATGGCAAGTGAAAAAACTGACTGCAACACTTTGTATTTGATAAGATGCTCTTGTGTTTGATGAACTAGAAGCAGGGTCCAATGAGGTCTGGGGGTGTGGGAGCCACGGACGAGGGGGTTCTGCAGCCTCCGCCTGGAGGAGACATGTCTGGTCTCTCTATGCTCCTGCTTTGATTGATCTGTGTTTTGGAAACCTGGCAACATCAGGACATGTGTTTTACTCGCCCTTTTCCCCATTTGGTTAGAGAGAGGATGAGGCTCACACGGTGCCCCTGGGTTCTCTGCAGCATTCAGCACTTTGCCTGAAGCTGAGGTCTTTGAACTCACTTCCGATTCATTGTTAACTTGATGGTAACTGGGATGAAGACAGAAGCAGGGCTGAGGTCCTCCACTCTGGAAGTTCTATCAGAAGATAACCATAATGAGGCAGAGCGTGGGGAGCCGTGGGGAGGGTTAGACGTGTCAGCGCACAGCTTTCCTTAGGGAAAATGCGGGGAATGTGACGTAATGAACAGTGACAGCTCTCTTACCGCATTCGGGACATGGAGGTGCATTTTTCCATACCGTTTTACAGGATTCAACAAAGATCATTCATGAACCAAGAGAGACTTTCAAGAAAGGATCCACGGAGGTTATGAGGCCCTGCAGGGGGTCTCTTTGCTTATTGAAAATAGGTGACAGGCACGGTCTGTGCATCTCAGCTGCCTCCCTTGGGAAAGAAAAACTGTCATGGCAGGGGCGGGAAATCTGGAGCTCCAGTAAGAAAATTCTCTGGAGGGACCCCCATTACACCTGCTCCGAACATGGCACTCCTCCCCAGAAGATGTCTCCAAGACAGCCGCACAGAGAAGGGACTGTGGGCATCAATACACCATTTGATTTTTTGTTTTGGGAGTAGCCAAGAGCACTGACAGCCCACCTCTGGTCGAATCTGGGTTCTAGAGTAAGCCTCAGGCTCCAGGTCTAGATGAGTGTCGTGGTTCATTTTAGGAGCCATCTTGATGGGGCTGTGGGTGCCCAGACACTGGTCACACATTCTGGTTGCATCTGTGAGGGGGTCTGTATGACATTAACATTAGGATAGGGGTACAGAGTCAGAGGGAGCCCCGCCACACTGTGAGTGGCCTCGTCCAATCCACTGAGGGCCTGGGCAGAACAGAAAGCTGCCATCCCCCAGCAGGAGGAAATTCCTTCTACTTGACACTGTGAGCTGGGACACTGGGGCTTTTCTGCCTTTTGATTTGAACTGAAGCGTTGGCTCTTCCTGGGTCTGGCGCCTGCCAGCCTTCAGACTGAAACTCACACCCTCACCTCCCCGGTTTCCAGCCCATTGACTGCAGGTCTCAGGACCTGTCAGCCTCCATAATCAGGTAAGCCAATTCCTTGCAATAAATCTCTTTAGATATACATATAAATATAGATACAGACACAGATAGGTATAGATATAGATACAGATAATAGCCATAGGTACAGATAGGTATAGATAGATATAGATACAGATAGGTATAGATATAGATAAAGATACAGATACAGATAGATATCGATACAGACACAGATAGATACAGATACAGACAGGTGTAGATATAAATACAAACAGGTATAGATATAGATAAAGATAGGTATATACAGATAGATAAAGATAGATATAGATACAGATAGGTATAGCTACAGACACAGAGATAGATACAGATACAGATAGGTATAGATATAGATAGACAGGTAAGATATAGACACAGATAGGTATAGATATAGATACAGATAGGTATAGATAGAGACACAGATAGCTATAGATACAGATGGGTGTAGATACAGACACAAATAGATACAGATACACAGATAGGTCTAGATACAGACACAGATAGATATAGATATTGATATATAGATACAGAGAGGTATAGATACAGACACAGATAGATATAGATACAGACAAATATAGGTGTAGATACAGACATAGATAGAGATACAGATCCTATTGGTTCTGTTCTCTGGCGAACTCTGACCAATAAAACAAGTCTTTTAAATTAAACAAAGTCTAACTGTAATACTGGGATTTTGACCCATACTTGATGGTAAACTGCACGCTCAGATTGTGAGTAGGGCGAGCAAACAGAGGCTGCCCAATTGTCCCCACATCCACACATATGAGGGCCACATGGCGCCTCCCACTAGCCTCTGGCTGCAGGAGCCTCTGACCCGTCCGATGGGAGTTTCTGCCCTCCACAGAACATGCTCGTGATAGTTAATATTGAGTGTTAACCTGATTGGATTGAAGGATGCAAAGTATTGTTCTGGGTGTGTCTGTGAGGGTGTTGCTAAAGGAGATTAACACTGGAGTCAGTGGGCTGGGAGAGGCAGACCCACCCACAATCTGGGTGGGCACCGTCTAATCAGCTGTCCTCACAGCACCGATGAAAGCAGGCAGAGGCACATGGAAGGACTGGACTGGCTGAGTCTTCCGGCCTCCATGTTTCTCCTGGGCTGGATGCTTCCTGCCCTTGAACATCAGACTCCAAGTTTTTCAGCTTTTGGACTCTCGGACTCACACCAGTGGTTTGCCAGGGGCTCTCAGGCCTTTGGCCACAGACTGAAGGCTGCACTGCCGGCTTCCCTATTTCTAAGGTTTTGGGACTCGGACTGGCTTCCTGGCTCCTCAGCTTGCAGACGGCCTATTGTGGGACCTCACCTAGTGATCATGAGTCAATTCTCCTTAATAAACTCCCTTTCATGTATACACCTATCCTATTAGTCCTGTCCCTCTAGAGAACCCGGACTCATACAATGCTTCAGCGGGACACTGACCAGGAGGCTGGGTGCTTCCTTCTCTCCTGGCCAGGGCAGTACCTGAGGAAGGCTTGGATACAGGGGCCAGGTAACAGCTACGGGGGTAGAAACAGGATCATGGCAGCAGAGAAACAGGAGGCCAATGCCCGGGCTGTCCTAGCCGTGCAGCTAGACCAGATGGGGTGGGGAACAGTGCCCAACGCAGCCACTTTCCTACTGCCTGCTCTCCGCCATTGGTGTTAATTCACTGATGCCTTTCCACACAAAGGCCCTGTTGTCTTCTGCATATTACACATTTTATTCTTGGAACCCATCCTTAAAGGTGTAACTCCCCTGGCCATGCAGAGGCTGGCGGAGCTGCCCTGTGTCAGGGCCTCCACGCCATCATCAGCCTCTGGCCCCTCCATCAGGACCACCCCTGTGCCCAGCCATGCTTTCCATCACCGCTCGGCCTCACTCTGCCATGAACGGTAAACATCTCCTCTCTCTAGGCTTGATTCTGACGCCTGAATCCACGAAGCCCTGTTCCATGGGGGCTATCAGGATCCTGGGGTCCTTCCGTTCAGTTCACTTCTAGGTTTTTACATTCAGTGTTAGGGCTTCAGAAATAACACCAGGGGCCAATTTGAGCCCTCAGCATGAGTCAGATGGTGGAGTGTCATCCTGGGGACTCTAGTCTCATGGCCATAGTTCACGACATGCTGTAAGTTAAGGGAAGAAGGGTTACTGTGTTTTTCCACTAGGATTACCATCAAAAACACTACCTGAAAAGTACATACCAAAACACTAATGCAGTTCCTGCCTCTCATTCAGTAGAAATAACACGGAAGAGGGTCTCGCTCTGGGGTCTCTCTGATGCATATTCATTTCTGATTAAGATCTCAGAAAGGAACAGGAGTGGTTTAACTGCTGAAACAGATTCAGGCACACCAGAGCTGCTGCAGATTATCTGCTCCAACCACATCATTTTATGGACCTGGTCTTTCAGGACCAGAGAGTTGAAGGAAGATTCCTGCAGTCACAAGAGAAATAATTACAAAACCTGGACTCAGATCCATGTCTCTCGAGTTTTTAGTCCAATGCAAGAATGAGCATCTTTATAAGACTAAGGCCAGCGTGAAAATTTTCTCTCTCTGGATTCCTGCTCTTGATGAGCAACTGCAGGTGTTTTTTATTTTGATTATTTTTGTTCCTAAGCAAATAATTATCTATTAATCTTTTTTAATCAATTAAGCTATAGTTCTTCATTTCAAGGAATCTCATTAAAAGTAATGGTCTTTTCCTGCTGGAATTTCATCTTGTTTTATTAAAATGTTTATTTTTGTAACCTTCAAAAAGCCTGAAGCGGAAACAGTTCTGATGGGACAGGGGTGATTCGTGACTGTGTCAACGCCATTGTCAGTGTTACACTAATATCATTTTTATGAAATGGAATTTTTTTCCATGTTTTACAAATTGGGAAGCATTATTGCCTCTTTTAAGAAATTTCAAGCTATAGAGTATGAAGCACAGTCTAGAATCATTTTCCACCTTTATTTCTGGAAGTGCTTCTGGGTTATTGGTGCTCCTAAGTGAGTGTGCAGCAGGAAAGTTCTGTGTTTTGGCTCCGTGGAGGCATGGGGACTTGGTCCAGGGGTGCCGTCCCCACGTCTGAGATGGCGTGTCCTACATAAGGAGGCAGCAAGAGAGGAAGCCAGCGCTGATCATCTTGAGAGGGCTGAGGCAGCAAGAGCAGAAGCCAGCGCTGATCATCCTGAGAGGGCTCAGTCGGAGACTCATGCTGTACGGTAACTTTTCAGATCCTTTATTCTTCTCAGCAGCAGGTTATCTTTGTCAAATCAGAATTTACTCAGAAGCACACGGGAAAGCCATGAACCCACATTTGCTCTGGTTGAGTCAGGGCTTGGACGACTGAGACCACTCTTCACACCACGGTTACCCATCCAGGGAAGACTCAAAGAGGGCTCTTCAGAAACTCTAGGACTCACTGGAGCAGAATGAATATTCCAGATATAATCAAGCAGATTAATTTTGCAGATGAGGACAGTAGAGCTGAGAAATCCCAGCCCAGCAACCTGAACTCCTCAGTGTGCTGGCTCATGGCCGTGGCCAGAATCCACGTGCTCCCGGCTGCCCTCTACCTTGGGGCCATTTTCAAGCATGCCAAGATTCTGATTCTGATGCCTGAATCCACGTGCTGAATCAGATTCAAGCATGTGTCTCCAGATCACAGCTCTTCTGTGGATGAGCAGGGCCCCACCCACCCACAGCCAGGCCCTTAGCACCAGGCCCCACGGCCTGTCTCTACAACCGCCTCCCCTCTCTGCTGATGGAAAGCAAGTGGGGGTGGGGTTTTCCCAAGTGGGTCAGCTCTGTCAGTAGCTTGCTGAGGACCCCGTCACTCAGAAGTGAGACCCGACAGCCTCCACTGCAGGAAAGGCACCGTGAGAGGCCGGTGTGAGAGGCCTCAGGGCTTTTCCAGGACTTTTCAGCAACAGAAACCTGGGAGTTTTATCTTAATAAAATCAGAGCTGGGAATGATGCCTGCCACATAGCTGTTCTAGGAAACTACCAGAACGTATCTTTAGCCCCACTGGCATGGACACAGCCTCCTCACAAGCCGGGTGTGTCTTTGAAGAGACTGGTGCCTGGAAGGGACTTTGTACTGTAGAATAATTTTTTAATTAAAAATATATAAAACTTCTACTGTATCTTTTATGTCTCCAATATATTAAAGAAATTACTTACTGTATCAACTAAATGGTTCAGATTCATCACCAGTTAATATGAAATCTAGGAAACAGGTTGTAAAAGGTCAATTAAGAAAAGAAAATGAATTAAAGAAAATGCACAAAACAACAAACACCCAAAGATGTTCAGCTAAAATATAAACGGGTTAGTTTCATCATATAATTGCTGGAGTAACTCCTTTTTTTAATAAAAATAGGAACTATGTGTGATATATCATGTAGCAAATTGTTATTATAATTGAGTCATTTTTAAGTAGTCACATAATTAATATAGTCCTACTGTTTTAATTGTTCCCTGTATAGAAGATATTTTTCAGAGTGCAAAATGAAAAATAGTAACTTGCTCTTAAAACTCAAGTGATTGAATGACCTGTATGAGGATAACATTTACCAGAGTTGGGTGATGCTTAACTCTGTGAGTGAAATGTACAAGCCTCATTAAAAATTAATGAAAAACTCAGTGATGTTATCATTCATTTCCCCTAAAGGGCTGTCATCCTCTTCTTCCCATCAGAAATTAGCGTATGAAGTCTAAACTCTACATGAAGTCTAAACTCTATGCATTACAGTACAGTGTAACTGGTAATATAACCTAAGAACTGAGAGTTTTTTTCAGAAATAGTCTTGTCTAAAATTAAAAATTGAATTTTTTTCTTACCTGGAATTCTCCTTAAACTGGAATCAGTCTTCATAATGTGGAGGAATTGAAAGAACATCAGTCAACTTTTCCTTTAAATATCTGAGGATTTTTAACAGAAAAAATGGTTGCTTAGCAATTCAGTTAACAGTAATTATAAGATGGCAGAAACAATGGCCAAACTTCCAGGTAAGGGAGCAAATGCTTTTCAAACACTTTAAAAGTTCTGATTTACATAAAAGCAATTAATATGTTAATTATAAACAAATCCCATTCATCTATTAATTCAAGCCTTATCCACAGTTGAAGTTTAACCTACTTCAACTTTCCGTGTGTGATAAAATCTATAAAACTCCTTCTCTGCACTGCTCTGTATCCCAAATGTATGGTACCTCTTAATCATGATAACAGTAAATTTGAACATTAATTAGATAAGTGTTTGCTATACATCAGGCACTTCGTTAAATATCTGACTACAACATTATGTGGTCTTTTATTCCACAAATAATTACCAAGTTCCTAACTCTGTTCTAAGTGCCAGTGATAAAATAATGAGCACACCTAGTCCTGCCTTCATGGGGCTCAAAGGCTAGAAGGTTAGAGGAAAGACAGGCACATGGGTAAATATGGAAAATAAGCACGCTGTTAGGAGGTGGATGTGCTCTCATAAACAAGGCACAATTATTGCCCCTGTTTTATAATGAAGGAGCTGGTATTAAGGTAACTTGTTTGAGGAAACGGGGTTAAAAAACCACAGATGAGGAATTTAATTAGCAGTTTATTAAATTCTACAGCCAAACTCTTAATCACTGTACTTTGTTACTTGACCATGACTTGCATAGGGTAATATATACATATACACAAATATGCG
Organism: Pongo abelii; assembly: GCF_028885655.2. Lineage (NCBI taxonomy): Eukaryota > Metazoa > Chordata > Mammalia > Primates > Hominidae > Pongo > Pongo abelii. Next base: position 1,984,535 of record NC_071992.2, on the reverse strand, counting down.
TAATATATACACATAACGTATATTTATATAATATACGTTATGTGCATATATACATATATATACACTGTGTGTGTGTGTGTGTGTGTGTGTGTGTGTGTGTATGTCTGGGGTTTCTTTCTATTAATTAGGATCAGTTACTCATTAATTCATTCAAAAACATATATCAAGTACCTGGCTTGGGTCAAACATTATAAATACAGAAATGAATAAATATGGTCTTTGCCTGCTTGTGGCTTATCTCAATCAGACTTCACAGGTGGAAGGAAGTAAGGAAGGAAGGAAGGAAGGAAAGGAGGTAGGAAACAGGAAGGAAGAAAGGAAAGAAGGAAGGAGGGAGGGAGGGAGGAAGGAAGGGGAGGGAGGCAGGGAAGGAGGGAGAAAGGGAGGAAGAAGGGAGGAAGGGAGGGAGGGAGGAAAGAAGGAAGGGAGGGAAGGAGGGAGGAAACAGGAAGGAAGAAAGGAAGGAAGGAAAGAAGGAAGGAAGGAGGGAGGGGGAAGGGAGGGGAGGGAGGCAGGGAAGGAGGGAGGAAGGGAGGAGGGAAGGAGGGAGAGAGGGAGGAAGGAAGGAAAGAAGGAAGGAAGGAAAGAAGGAAGGAAGGAAGGAAGAAAAAAAGGAAGGAAGAAAAAAAGGAAGGAAGGAAAGAGTGAGGACTACTGCATTTGTTGCTGCGTCTGAAGGAGCCCAGACAGAGCTGATGGCCCCTGCTGGCAAGGTCCTGTTGTTTGACCAATATTATCTCCTTCAGTCCTCACAAGTTACTAAATATCAGCAAATTGGAATGGTTTTCATAAGAATAAGTAAAGGAAACATTAGTCATTTCTTAAAGAACACAGCAGACATGTGGCCTACTATTATTAGTTATTTGCATTGTGAAGAAGGATATGAATATGGCAGCTACTGTAACTGGCAGAGTCTCCAATCTTTGCTTCAGTCAAAAGCCTGGTGGCCGGGTGTGGTGGCTCATGCCTGTAATCCCAGCACTTTGGGAGGCCAAGGCAGACTGATCACCTGAGGCCAGGAGTTAGAGACCAGCCTGGCCAACATAGTGAAACCCCGTCTCTACTAAAAATACAAAAATTAGCTGGGCATGGTGGCGGGTGCCTGTAGTCCCAGCTACTCATGAGGCTGAGGCAGGAGAATCGCTTGAACCCGGGAGGTGGAGGTTGCAGTGAGCGGAGATCACGCCACTCCACTCCAGCCTGGGCAACAGAGTAAGACTCCATTTCAAAAAAAAAAAAGCCTGTTGCCATCTTATCTCTAAAGCCACCAAGTTAACTGTCTTAAGAGCATGCCTTGATTCTGATTTGAAGTCTTAACCAAGCCCTGTCCTATGGGGGCCTGCAATGTTTTCAGGTCTGTGTAAATGAAGATTATCTGGGCGTAGTTTTTTTACTTGTCCTTTCAATGCCATTGCCTCCTAATGATCATTTTTAGAACCTGCATTGTTTACAAACAGACTTTAAATTCTCCACCCCAGCCAGGGGCTCTAATCCGCCCCTCCCCGTCCCAGGCTTTCTGCAGCTCCACTTCATCTCCTGAGATGTTTTCTCAGTGCCACATTTTTAAAGCAAGGAACATCCTTCTTATTTTAATCTTCCTTCCTCCCACTTCTTTACTTGCACTGTTTGGATAAATAACTTCAACTTGGAGAGAATGATAAATATGGATCAAAAACAACAAAAGAAGCAAATGACTTCCCATCTACAGTGCGACATAATAGAACTAATCATCTCCAGACATCCACCTGATTTACAGGTGCAAAAAATGCCCGCCTCAGGATATGTTTAATTCCAGAAGGTGTACTGGGAACACTGAATATAAAAGTAATTAACTAGGTGTCTAGTTTTTTTAATAATGCCATTTGAAATGCAGCCACCCCTGTGGGCCGTGGGGGGCGGGGCTGAATGAACAGTGGTGTGATCTGGAGGGAGCACGGTGAGTTTTCAAAATCACATCTTGTGTGATTGTGGCCTCAGCTGGGATCAGAGCTCCCATACTGCGGAACACTGAGGAACAGGCAGCCTGGACCAGAGGGCTAAACTATCACACCACCACACAGGATGAAATTCATTAGCTTTCTTTCCTATCTTTCCATAACCTGGGTGTGAACAACTTTTGCACATTAAAGTAACGCAGTTTATTCCCCCCAAATGCCCCTAAATCTTGACTTAGATGGCACACTCCCCCTGACTTCAGAACAGCCAATATAAGCTTTATAGTCCACAGCAAACTGTTGGGCTGTAAAGCTTATATTGGCTGTTCTGAAGTATAACTGTGAATCAATTAAAACTTTTTTCTTCATAAATTACACAGTCTCAGGTAGTTCTTTCTGGCAGTGTGAGAACAGACTAATATATTACACAACTGTTATAATTGCTTTGTTTCAGGTGAGGAAAATGAGGCTCACAAGAGTAAATAACATGCCCAGCATAAACTACCAACTAGGGCCAAGCCAAGAGGTGACCATCAGTTTGACTCCAAAACCCACGTGCTAGTGTCTCAAAATAAAGCAACGCATCAGTCAAATCAGTGCTGTGAATACAACAGGCACTCATTAAATGCCTATTATGTGAAAACATTCATTTACTCTATAGTTTGGGGGAGAATGAAATGGCTAAAGCCAGAACAATACAAGCAGGAGAATCACTTGAACCCAGGAGGTGGAGGCTGCAGTGAGCGGAGCACACCACTTCACACCAGCCTGGGTGACTGGGCGACAGAGCGAGACTCTGTTAAAAAAAAAAAAAAGAACAATACAAGCCGACATTATTAAATGTATTTGCAGATAAAGTAGCAGACCTGGATAAAGAAATAATTTTGTAGAGACAAATAACAGTGACTCTCCATCTGTAAACCTCTAGATTCATATGTCAGGTTGTTATAACTTGCACCAAGTACCATTGAAGGGAGCAAGTCAAAGTCCATTGCCTCTTATTTTTTTCAGTGAGTCTTTGAAAATGCAAGCTACACACAAAGGCCAAACAACTGAAAGGAGTATAGTCTCAATCTCATCTCCAGGAGCATTTACACAGAGAGAACACCAGATCCCTTCCCGAGGATCCGGCTTCATTGCCCCCAGTGACCACTGTGCAGAAAGGAAAACTGGCTTCACCCTAGAAATTTTACCATGCAGCAGTCAGGGGTGCCTCAGGCCTTCAGAAGTCCCCTCTGCTCTGCCTCCCTCACTTGAGACCCTGGGGACACCTTGCTTAGTTATAAGTCTTTTCATTCGCCTGGAAACCCATGGGCTTAGCCACATGAGCTAAGTATCACGTGCAAACACCAAACACCATGAGGAAAGTGCAAGAACAGTGCTTCTCTGTAAACACAGTGGAGGGCAGCTCTTTATGCAAACTACAGCGTCGAGCTAATTCTTCTGTCAGCCAAAACCTTTCAATGTATCCCGTCATATGAAAATGGTAGGTGAACAGTTCTGTTCCAGAAGCTTCCGGGTTAGAAATGGAGCTACACAGCATGGGCCATTGCTTGTGGCTCATAGCTTGAGAAAGTGGAGGGCGTGACTCCCACATGGAGAACCAGAGACATGCTATGAACCTCCACCCAGGTGACAGAGATGCCGGCCATTCACATGTCCATTGAATCCCTATCCCTGACTCCTCACTTTGTGGCAGCCGAGAAGGCAGCAGCTTTCTTCTCCGAGCTTCTCCTTGTAGTTTTATTTGACTGTGTCTTCTGAATTACAGTTCAATAGTCCCATGATTTTGAAATTTCCCCATTCCCTTAGCTCTTTATTCCTACACTTTTCTTCTTTATCCATTGTATTTCCTTATATGTGCTCCTCATCACACCTGGGATAGTACACTGAAGAATCCAAAAATCAACCTGACACTTATCTTTGAGTTTCTGGAATAAACACTTTAGTATAAATCATTGTTTCCAAGATGCGCTTCCGTGATCACCACTTTAGCCAAAAGTTAGTTGCCGTATTTCTCTTCTTTCAAATTAAATATTTTATCAAGATGATACATTAACATATTCTTAAGTCAACTAGAACTATTTGGCTCATACTAATCACAAAAAAGACCCTCCTTCTCAGATTCTTAGAAGCAGACACTCTAAACTCTCCACCTGCTATTAAAGGTATAAGAACATTGTATTAATGCCTTGCAGGAACAAATGCTGCCACTCTCAATTACTCATGCTAGTGGGAATATAAATAACTTGGGAAAATGAAATCCAATGAGCTCAGAAGCTTTCTTCCCCCATTTATTTCAACCTTGCCACCCCACAAGCATTTGACAAGCACCACTAACAAGCAGCAAAACGGACTGGCTGATTCTATCTTCTCTCCATCCTTTCCAGCGTGTGGCTCAGGTGCAGAGGACATGAATGGACTGGCTGATTCCATCTTCTCTCCATCCTTTCCAGCGCCTGGCTCAGGTGCAGAGGACATGAACCGACTGACGGATTCCATCTTCTCTCCATCCTTTCCAGTGTCTGGCTCAGGTGCAGAGGACATGAATGGACTGGCTGATTTCATCTTCCCTCCATCCTTTCCAGCGTCTGGCTCAGGTGCAGAGGACATAGAAGCATTTTGAGGCATCGCATCCCTCCATGCCTTGTCATCCACCTCAGGATGCCTCCATGTCCTCTGCACCTGAGCCACCACCTGGTGACCCCACCTGCACCTGGTCACGCCTCCACCTCCATACTTCTTTTTAAGAAACTTATTACGAAAGCCCCTTCCTCTCCCTGTCTCTTTGTCCTCAGCCTCTTGACTGACTCATTAAGAGGTCTGCATGAGCACTTAGGCCTCCCTCATGTACAAAAGTACATTTTAAATCTTTTTTGAAAACCTGGCTTTACCCTCATGCTTTCTATCCTTCTCATGACATTTGAATGAGAAGGAAAAAATAATAGTACAGAGGGTCATCACCCTTTATGGAATCAGATTGCAGAATTTACTACCAAAGAGACCCTGGGGAAGTTACTGAACTTCTCAAAGCTGCCTTTTCCTTATCAATGAGATGGGGATTGAAATGTCATGTACTTTCTCGGTTACTGTGGAAACTAAATGAGATCACGTATGTGATAACCTAGTGCAGTCCCAGCAGTCTGCTATGTGACCAATAAAGTGAGGACCTTTGGCTTCTGCATTCAGAATTTCAACAATAGGCTGTAATCCCAGCACTTTGAGAGGCTGAGGTGGGCAGATCACCCGAAGTCAAGAGTTCGAGACCAGCCTGACCAACATGGTGAAACCCTGTCTCTACTAAAAATACAAAAATTATCTGGGTGTGGTGGCACATGCCTGCAATCCCAGCTACTTGAGAGGCTGAGGCAGAAGAATTGCTTGAACCCGGGAGGCAGAGGTTGCAGTGAGCTGATATGGCACCATTGCACTCCAGCCTGGGCAACAAGAGTGAAACTCAGTCTCAAAAAAAAAAACAAAACTTCAACAATAACCCCATTTCTGTCTTGGCATTTATTCTCTTCCTCTGTAGTTTTTGACGATCATGACTGTCTTCTTACTTAATGATTTCACTCTCATAGCACACACCACGCCAATCACAGAATAAGAAAATCTGAATTTTAAATTTAAATTAAATTTAAAAACCCACTACTATTTTTAAATTTAAAGTTTTAAAGCAGAGATAAATCCTACTTCAACTTGAAACAAGATACATGGAAATGTTAACACAGCACTGAAATAGACACAACAAAAGGCCAAGAATGAAAATACAGAGTTTTGAAACCAAGTATATTTAGGGTACACAGTTTAGAAGGAAAAGAGTCTACATTAAAATATTGCAGAAGCAACCAGGACGGTGGCTCACGTCTGTAATCCCAGCACTTTGGGAGGCCAAGGCAGGCAGATCATGAGGTCAGGAGATCAAGACCATCCTGGCTAACACAGTGAAACCCTGTCTCCACTAAAAATATAAAAAATTAGCCAGGCATGGTGGCGGGCACTTGTAGTCCCAGCTACTTGGGAGGCTGAGGCAGGAGAATGGTGTGAACTCGGGAGGTGGAGCTTGCAGTGAGCCAAGATTGCACCACTGCCCTCCAGCCTGGAAGACAGAGCAAGACTCCGTCTCAAAAAAAATAAATAATAATAATAATAATTATTATTATTATATATATACACATACATATTTTGCAGAAGCACAGGCAGAAGAAACATTTCAATGAGAGGCACAGTAAAATCCTTGCCACCAGACAAAACAAGGCGTTAAAGGGTGAGATTTCCAGACACAGTGGTGCCAAGATATGGCCAGTTTTGTATGATGTGTTTGCCGTGTAATGAGAGAGATTTTATGGAAAGAAAAATAATAACAAGCAGGCTGTCTTCATCCCAATGCCACTCCCAAATGCACCTTTTGGTGTCAATCTTTCTAATCGATTTTAAATCCAGCTTGTGCATGTCCACACAATTGCAATGACTGCAGAAGGGGTGTTCCAGTTGGGGGATTATCCGAGCATCCTGCCTCTTCCCTCTTTTCGCTGTTTGTAATTCGCTTGCTCATTAGCACGAGATTGAAAGGATGGAGAGATGGAATCAGCCAGTCAATTTCACTGCTCGTTAGTGGTGCTTGTCAAATGCTGGCTGGGTGGAAAGATTGAAATAAATGGGGGAAGAGAGCTTCTGAGCTCAATGGATTTCATTTTCCCAAGTCACCCCTGCTCCCATTAGCATGGATCACTGAGAGTGGCTGCATTTGATCCTATGTAATCAGATAATCTGTAGGGAAATGGAAATTTGATTCCTATATGTCTCTATTTTAGATGCTTAGAAAGCACATCTGCAGAAGCACTGCATTGCTTAATTTTGAGCAAACTGCAAGTGGAAATGAGAAGCACTAATGAAGATATTTGTTAGTTCATTATGGGGGAAAACTCAGTTATCAGAGAATTGAAAGCAGGCAATTTTTCTGGTCTCAGGGAAGAGCGCAGGAGAAAGCAAAATGCATTTAGAATCTAACTAAAGAAACATTAAAAGCATAAATGAAGTATGAGATTCATTTACAGCCTATTCAATAACAGTTAATATGTCAGGGATCCAAATTTCGGCCCCTCACAGGACTCACGCAGAGACCAATGATGTCATACATCAGAGAACGTGGTAAATTAGATGCTCTGTGTGAATTCAGCTCTGCACCTGACAAGCTTCCCGGGTTACTTTACACATCCCTGTCATCACACATGGGAGTCACGGGACCTGCGCTCTGTTCTCAGTGCCCAGGCAAGCGGCACAGTGCCCTGAACACAGCGATCATTCCCAGGCCTGGGGTCCCTCCTGGAAGATATCAGTGAGACTTGCTGCCCACTGGACTCTGCTCAGGTGGATGTAATCCCTGTTTCTCGCGGATACCTTCAATCAGAGTAAAATGACTCTGAGTATCCGTCTTGTGGACGTACCTTCAGGCCCTCACACCATATACACGACATGGCCCCTGGAACTCAGACCTTGCATTGTTGATGGACAGCCCAGTTCAGAATCAGGGAGTCAGGGAGGGGGTGTTTCCCACCTGCAGAAAAAGGAAGAAAAGAAGGACAGGCAGAAAGACAGATGTGAGCCCAAATACTACTCCAATCTCTAGGAACCCCTCCAACATGAGTAGTCTGTGAATGTGTAAAGAGTAAGATGTGAAACAGGGATATATATGCATATGCATAAATCAACTCTGTTAAAGACAGGAAAGGTATTTAAAATAGAACATAGCAGTGGCATTATCTGGAGTGGGGTCAGTGACATGTGACTGCTGCATAAAACCATCAGCTCCCTCGCAGAGGAAAGGCCTGCGTCCACCTCCCCACAGCCCCCGCACACTCTGTCTAGGTGATTGCGTGTCCCCATCAGCTCCCTCGCAGAGGAAAGGCCTGCATCCACCTCCCCACAGCCCCCACACACTGTGTCTAGGTGATCGCGTGTCCCCATCAGCTCCCTCGCAGAGGAAAGGCCTGCGTCCACCTCCCCACAGCCCCCGCACACTCCGTCTAGGTGATCACGTGTCCTCATCAGCTCCCTCGCAGAGGAAAGGCCTGCGTCCACCTCCCCACAGCCCCTGCACACTCCGTCTAGGTGATCACGTGTCCTCATCAGCTCCCTCGCAGAGGAAAGGCCTGCGTCCACCTCCCCACAGCTCCTGCGCACTGGATCTAGGTACTCACGTGTCCTGAGCTAACCCAGAAGTGGTTATCAGCCAAGGCGTCTCACCGTGGAAGAGCCATGCTGGCCCTCTGTGGGCTGCTCTGATGATGGAGTCCAGTGCCACTCAGGTTCGCCTTCAGATGTTCTGAAGAGGCCACTGGCATCTCCCCCCAGCCAACAGGCATGAGGGGTTTCACGGACTAGGGAGGGAAACACAGAAACCTAGAGTTTAGAGAGTTGGGTCCCAACCCTACCACTTCAACAAACCAGCCCTCATTGCCATCCACAAAGGGTGATGATGAACTGGGTTATACATCGGTGTCATAAGATTCTAAAGTGGTCCTTTAAAAGCAGAGAAAACTAGACACGAATTGCATACATGGTGTTAAGCAATTTGACTCAGACAGAAAAGTATCCCCACATCATCTCATTTTCACCAACACATTGTGACATGATTCTCCTCTGTGAAGACACGAAGGCAGAACAGGGAGCAACCACGTTTGTCTTCCCTGGACTCAGCACGGACCCTGATGGGGTGGATCAGAACACGTTGGTTGCATGAATAAAGGAGACTTGCTGGTCTTGGTGCCCTTCTCAGCAAAACAAGCTGACGTGTGACTTACAGAATTTTCAAATAGGCTCCTGGGAAAGGGACAAAGGCGTTTAGAGGAACATGAAACCAAAATTGGCAGGAGCAAATGTTTGGCCCTGACGTTCCTGTCTCCCTTGCTCTGTGATTGCGCAATTATTTCATTGGCAGGAGACTCGTCCACACCCACACCCACCGTGCTTGAGGCTCATCTTCCTCTTGAGTCCACGCCTCCATGCAATACAAAGAAAAACACACAGGACACCAATTCCTGGCATCTGACTCCTCAGGTTTCAGTGACATTTCTGCCTGTTTTCGTCTCAGGCGTGGGCTACACACAGAGCATCCTTCATTCTCCCCTGCTCCTCTCCAAGGAGGTATCAGGGCACAACTGCACATGGCTCTGCATGGATGAGGACACCTGCTGCCAGCTCCTGTCCACTCCTGGAGAAGACGGGGTCATTTAGGAGGCAGAAGCAGATGGCCAAGTCCACAGGTTCCCCTTCCTGGGCTGGGGTCTGCTGTGCACACCTCCAGTCCAGGACAGACAAGCCACACCACTACCAAGACCAGCTGGAATCCACTGGGTGCCCCAGAGAGCCACGGCCACTTTACCCAGGACAGGGCACCTCGCACGCACCCCTCCAAATGCTCAGAGGCCACCTGGGCAGGTGCAAGGTGGGGGCAGGACTGAGTGTGGACCCACAGGAACTTGGGCCCTCAAATGAGAAGATGTGAATGCGAAAGCCTGTGACCAACACCTGAGTCAGTGTAAAGTAAGTGTGTGTGTGTGTGTGTGTGTGTCATGACCCAGCAAGATGGCAGCTCATCTGGAATGGAGTATGAAGAAGAAGACACAGATGTTTTGAATCTCCCAGGAAGCTGGGAGCACTTTGCCTCCCCCACCCGGAGCCACAGCTTGCAGAGCCGCCCCTGCTGGATGCCAGCGCCCCCACCTCTCAGGCTGCTGCTGTGCCCACGTGATGCCCAAAGCCATGGCCGATGCCAGGTGCCATCACTTCCCCACGTGTCCCCCTGATAACCTCGCCTGGTGCCATCACTTCCCCACGTGTCCCCCTGATAACCTCGCCAGGTGCCATCACTTCCCCACTTGTCCCCCTGATAACCTCGCCCGTGCCATCACTTCCCCACGTGTCCCCCTGACAACCTCTCCGGGTGCCATCACTTCCGCACTTGTCCCCCTGATAACCTCTGAATTTCCTACTCACATGCAAGAATGAATGAAGAAGACAGAATTTTAGAGTGGGCAGGAAACTCAGAGTCTGTGTCACCCAATCCCCTCACATTAAAGCTGGAGAGGACACAACCCAGAGACACAAGGCACGTGTCCCCAAACCACACAATGGATCAATGTCACAGTTGATTCTGACATCCAGTCGTCCCGGCTCCACGATTATTTCTGCCACCCCAGGCTGCCTTGATTCAGCTGCATAAGATGTAGGCTATATAAAAATGTGTGATAATCTATAGAAAGTGCTCTCTCATGGAAGGAAGGCAGCCGGCCTGGAGAAGGCACCTGCCCAGCTCCCAAACTCACACATAAGAAGGTCCTCGTCACAAATTGACGCCCACACCAGCAGAGCCAGCAGCAGGCCGACAAGGAAGGCTGTCCTGCAACAAAGCCAAGGATGGCCTCAGCTCACTCACTCATCCGCCAAATGTCTCAGTGTCTTTTACATGCCTAACATTGTTCTGGTTTGGGGGAATGAAGTGTGGATTGAAAAAGATTACACCAAATGCCTCCACTATTTAACAATAACAACAGCAGCCAACGGTTTAGAAAATTCGCAGTTGGTTCATTCACAAGTTCCAGGTCATGGTCTGTGAAAATAAAGAACAACAGAGTTAGAAACCACAGAGTAGAAAGCAGCATCAGACTTTATCAAATCCAGTCCCTGTTTTATTTAAAAAGAGAAAACATAAGTGGGTTCCCCCCGAAGCTGCCTCACTGCCCATCCCAGCTGCAACCCAGGCAGGTGTGGGAAAAACACCATTGTCTCTGTAGCCTCACTCCCAGCTCTTCCCTGGAAAGCAAGTGGACTTTCTAGGAATCTGTGAGTCAGCACATAACTCGCTTTGTTTCTAGAGCAGAGCACACGGAAGCGGGGAAGGAGCGTGGCCTGCTGCCTCCACAAGTGTCACGACACGCACCTTTGGTGCTTACTCTCTGTAAGCACCAAACGCCAAAAAGGCGTTTTTTTCATCCTAGGGAAGGGACCCACTTCCCTTCACCTCACCCAAATCCCAGAGGAAAAGGAAGAGAAATCTACATAAGCCACTTATGTCTCTTTTTCTTCCAGACGTTCATTGTTTCCTAGCCAACCTTGTCACAGACCTTCAGTGGTACCCTTATGAAACTTCCATTACACATCCTGATGAGCTCCTCCCTGCACTATGAGACCTATGACTTCAGGGAACTTTCCAGGACTTTACTCCTACACAAATAACTTTTTTTCTACTTTTGCTTGTTTCTTTCAATATAACTTTCCTACTTACATCAACCTCTCCAAGACAACCACTCCTCACTCCTCACTGCTCTCAAACTAGAACACCATTTAAAATACCAGGTGCTGGCCTCTGCTGTCCAAAAGTCAGTTACACAAAAGCCTCCCGATAACCCGAAAGGAAACTCCCCCACCTCTCTGGGAGTCTGTTTCCCATGTGGCAATGCTGGACACTGGACGAAGGCTTGTCCTAACCCCTGGCCTCCACCAAACCATGCCCAACCCTGGACACTGGACAAAGGCCTGTCCTAACCCCCGCCCTCCACCAGTCCATGCCCAACCCAGGACACTGGACAAAGGCTTGTCCCAACCCCCGCCCTCCACCAGTCCATGCCCAACCCTGGACACTGGACAAAGGCCTGTCCTAACCCCCGCCCTCCACCAGTCCATGCCCAACCCTGGACACTGGACAAAGGCTTGTCCTAACCCCCGGCCTCCACCAATCCATGCCCAACCCTGGACACTGGACAAAGGCTTGTCCTAACCCCCGGCCTCCATCAAACCACGCCTAACCGGTAGTCTTTGGGGACATTGGAAAATGGACTGCCCCCAGTGGGGACACCTTCCCTGTTCGGGTACAGCTCATGATGAAGCCCCCAGACCATTACAGGAGGAAATCTCATCACTGCCGGCACTCACCACAGAGGACTGAGTATGCTGGGGATCCTTCACCCCCACTTTCAGTGAGTCCACGGAACCCAGGGTAACTGGGATGGTATCTGGTAATAGGCCCTGGTGAGAAATGAACAGTTTTTAACTTCTGGCTTCTTCAAACTTCATAGGAAAGGAGGAGTGGGAAAGATCAGGTCTTTTTAGGTTGCGTGTTGTCTGTGTGACTTGGTAGGGTCTTAATTACAACATGTAAGTGTGTTGGAATGAAAAACATACAAGGGGATGCTTTTATTTGCTTAAAATTCTTATCAATAAAATACATTGGAAATGTTTGCATTTCCATAATTGATCAGTTTGAGCATTAATGTCAAATTAAATAAACATCTTTTAAGTGATATTTTTAAAAACTTTAAACAGCAAGCTGGAGCTGATGAGTGATGTTAAAATCCACAAAGTCCTGAGACAGGGCTTCAGAGTCACAGGTTTTTATCCATGAAGCACACTGGGAATGTTTCCATTTCCAGAATTGATGAGCTCACTGAGGATTCTCAAATTAAATAAAAGCCTTCGAACTGTTGCATAAAGTCTCGAAAACGTGAACGGCAAAAAGGGCGATTCCAAAATCAGCAGCAGCAGCAGCATGAGCTTCAGACGCATGGGACTGTTACAAGGAATCGCCGAACCCTTCATATTAGGACAAAAGGGGGCTTTACGGAGCCTCCTTGTTTATTACGTGGAGTCAGAGCCACTCCGTGCAGTTGCATGAGCCACCCAGGACTCCTAACCACGCCGGGGAGAGCAGCCCAGAAAACAGGAGCAGGCTGTGTGCGGGGGTCCCTGCCTGAACCCCAGCTCTGGGCCTGAATCCAGCCAAAGTTTCTCCCTGGCACAGCGGTGACGGTGATGCCTACCTCATAAGATTGTTGGGGGGGTTACCTGCAATAAAGCATGCAAATGCCTCCACTACCATAGGTTTAAACCCTATGGAAACCCCAAAACAAGATGAAAAGACAACCAGTAAGATGCGCCTATGCCTATGTATACATAGGGTATATGTGCACATATGCAACTATCACACTGGTAACACCACAAATGTATAAAGAGTGAGTCCACTTCTGCAGGAAAATATTAATATCAGCCAGACATTGTAGCTCACATGTGGGAGACTGAGGCGGGCGGATCGTTTTGAGCCCGGGAGTTCAAGACCAGCCTGGGCAATCTAGCAAGACTCTGTCTCTACTAAAAATACAAAAACTTAGCTGGGCATGGTAGTGCCTGTAGTTCCATTGCTGGAGCCTGGGAGGCAGAGGTTGCAGTGAGCCGAGATCACACCACTGCACTCCAGCCTGGGCAACAGAGGGAGACACTGTCAAAAAAAAAAGGAAGGAAGGAAGGGGAAAAAAAGAAAGAAAAGAAAATATTAATATCATAAAGTAGTATGCAAAATTGACACCTAAGGACATTTACTTTAGCATTTTTATGATAAAACGCCAAGAACAACCCAAATGCCTAAGAGTAGAGGAAGTGTCAAGAAACAGACACGTATTATTCATAGGAAGGGATACTGTGATATCTCCTGTGAGAGTGTTGTCTCTGGGTACAACTGATAACGCTCCCAGTCCTCACACACTGAAGCGGACAGCGAGTGGATGGCGTGGAAACCACCCCTGTGATTGGGCACAGGCTCATGTACACACGGAGGAAAGGCATCAAGAATTTCAACTCTTCATATTCACTTTCACAGTGTTTGCTGTTGTGGCTGTTTTGGTTTTCTTATTTAACTTTTAAGGTCAGGGGTACATGTGCAGGTTTGTTTCATAGGTAAACTCGCACCGTGGGAGTTTGTTGTACAGATTATTTCAGCCCCCAGGTATTAAGCCTAGTACCCATTATTTTTCTGATCTCCTCCCTCCTCCCGCCCTCCACACTCCCTGGGCCCCAGTGTGGGTTGTTCTTCTCTGAAGGGTGGAGGATGGAAGGAGGGAGAGGATCAGAAAAAAATAATTATTGGGTAGTGGCTCAATACCTGGTATGAAATAATCTGAACAACAAACTCTCATGACATGATTTTAACTATATAACGAACCTGCACATGCACCCCTGAGCTTAAAAGTTAAAAAATTTTTCTTTTTAGACAGTCTTACTCTGTTACCCAGACTAGAATGCAATGGTGCTATCTCAGCTCACTGCAACCTCCGCTTCCCCAGCTCAAGCAATTCTCCCACCTCAGCCTCCCGAGTAGCTGGGATTACAGGTGCCCACCACCACGCCCGGCTAATTTTTCTATTTGTAGTAGAGACAGGGTTTCACCATATTGGCCAGGCTGTTCTCAAACTCCTGACCTCAGGTGATCTGCCTGCCTCAGCCTCCCAAAGTGCTGGGATTACAGGCATGAGCCACTGCACCCAGCCAAAAAGTAATCACCTACAGGAAAAAAGTAGTGTAGAAGGACCAAGAATCATGGTGAGTCATATAAACATCATAATAATAATAGTGTTTCTGTCATTCAAAATAGAATGGTGTTGACCTTACACAAAACAGAGGTAATGCCACATTACAAATCACAACTTCAGTCATTTTGGACCTGTAAAAGCATGTTGCCTTTATCATCCCTTATTCATTAAAAGCACTTGTGAGAACTTAATTGTACATTTTAAAAGAATTCAGTATAATTGGATTGTTATACAAAGGATAAATGCTCGAAAGGCTGGATATTTGTGACAAGTATCCAGACACATATTATTGCATAGAAGCATCATTCTCCACGATGTGCTTATTTCATATTTCACACCTGCATCAAAACATCTCATGTACCGCATAAGTATATACACCTACAATGTGCCCACAAAAATTAAAAATAATTTTAAAATAAAGACAATGCATTCCACTGCAGCAGCACACACACAAAGCATTTGTGGCTTCTCTCAATGTTTGCATTTGCTCTGCAATGGGAATGTCTGTGCAGGAAAGACAGAGCCCCTGTCCCTGGGCGTGCCCAGCCTCACCAAGGAGGGTCAACATCAAAGGAACAACATTCTGAAAGAGCTCCTTCCCTCTGAAGGTGGCCGAAAGGACATATTCTACCTATTTTTATTTTACAGGGTAGAGAAATTCTAAATCGACATTTTTTTTTTTTTTTTTTACTGGAAAGTGTCAGTATTGCTGGGGAAGGGATAAAATCCTCACATACAACATTTCACACATGGAAGTTTGAGATTGTGGAACCACTTGTTAGCATCGTATTGGGTCCTCAAAATGACATTAAAATGTAGATTAAAAAGGATTTACTATCCTCACTTTACACAAAACTGGTAAAATAAAATTATTTAAGTGGGAAAATAGTTACTCCTAATTGCAATATGATACTACTTTTCAATATATTCATTGGGAAATCTTTTTGCATTGATGATTCAAATCTGTTCATTTCTAGCTAAATTCTAAAGAGATCCTAATATGATTACCTGATCTTTTTATTTAAAATGTGTAAAAACAACTTGCTGCTTCTCTACCATCTACAGTCTACACTATCACATAGAACAGAGATACTCACAGATTCAGGGTATAAGGCACTACACTATTGCATAGAACAGAGATACAGATTCAGGACATAAGGCACTACACTATAGCATAGAACAGAGGTACTCACAGATTTAGGGTATAAGGCACTACACTATTGCATAGAACAGAGATACTCACAGATTCAGGACATAAGGCACTACACTATCGCATAGAACAGAGATACAGATTCAAGGTATAAGGCACTACACTATTGCATAGAACAGAGATACTCACAGATTCAAGGTATAAGGCACTACACTATCGCATAGAACAGAGGTACTCACAGATTCAGGACATAAGGCATGATAAAATCTGCATTTTTTAGAAAATTAGGTCATTGCACTGCCAAGTCAGTACCCCAAGTCCCTGTCGTTCATCCTCTGGGGTCGCTTCCCTGCCAGGCGCAGGGTTCTAGTGGCAGGTCCTGACTCAGTGGGACCTTTCTCAGCATCTCTGACAGAAGGACTGTCTGGAATTACAGGGCACGATCAATTGTCAGCCTGGCTAGGAAGTCTCATCTGTTCTTATGAAAGCTGTCCAATTAGTCTTTAGCTGAATCATAACTGGATTTATAACCTTTTCCATCTATTGCCATTTGGGAGTGGATATCTTCACCAAGTGATTTTTTCCCTCTCTATTTAATACCAAGGTTACTTACTGGATAAGCAAAAGAGATATTATTGATGAAATGCTCTTGTAGTATATCAGCTTGAGTTTGTCAGCTCAATCAATAATTTATGCCCCAGGGCCAAATAAAAAGAAAGAAATTTTCAGGTTTTTATCGACTATCAAACTCCAAACTGTCAGCTTCTCCTGATATAAATCTATTTTAATTTCAGTTTCTTATGAGTCACTTAGCTTCCCAACTACTGTACTTAAAGTAAAAAGGGGCTATAAGAAGGCATATTGGTGAAATACAATGTAAATAATTTAAAAACCTAAGTGATTACAAAGCCACGGGCCCCAGGTATGAAACACACTCACCATAATTTCTGCTCAGCCGATGACCTCCTGTTCATCTGTTGTCATTAGCAAAAAGCATACTTATGCTCTGGTTGACCAAGGGAAGTCAGTGAAGTCTTTGACGTGGGAACAGAGAATATGTGTGGCGGCCCCGAACCAGACCTATGGTGTCTACCTTATGCTACTCTCGCATCAACCAAGCAAGATAAACACCTGCTTTCAGGATACATGGGTGCATGTGGAGAAATAGGAACACTTTTACACTGTTGGTGGGACTGTAAACTAGTTCAACCATTGTGGAAGACAGTGTGGTGATTCCTCAAGGATCTAGAACTAGAAATACCATTTGATCCAGCAATCCCATTACTGGCTATATACCCAAAGGATTATAAATTATAAATCATGCTGCTATAAAGACACATTCACACATATGTTTATTGTGGCACTATTCACAATAGCAAAGACTTGGAACCAACCCAAATGTCCATCAATGATAGACTGCATTAAGAAAATGTGGCACATATACACCATGGGATACTATGCAGCAATAAAAAATGATGAATTCATGTCCTTTGTAGGGACATGGATGGAGCTAGAAACTATCATTCTCAGCAAACTATCACAAGGACAAAAAACCAAAAACCGTATGTTCTCACTCATAGGTGGAAATTGAACAATGAGAACATTTGGACACAGGAAGGGGAACATCATACACTGAGGCCTGTCGTGGGGTGGGGGGAGTGGGGAGGGATAGCATTAGGAGATATACTTAATGTAAATGAGGAGTTAATGGGTGCAGCACACCAACATGGCACATGGATACATATGTAACAAACCTGCACGTTGTGCACATGTACCCTAGAACTTAAAGTATAACAAAAAAATTAAATTAAATTAAAAAATAAAATAAAAGGGAAGACTTGAAAAAAAAAACAAAGAAAATTAAATGACTTATTAGGTCTAGTGCCTGGTACATTTCAAGTGGTCGTAAGTTCCTTTCACTCCGAAATGTGTGAAACGACAAGTTGATGAAAGGAAAAGAAATTTACCAATAAACAAAGGAAAAAAAATCTGAGCCTTGAGCACTTTCAACTAACCAGAGACTTCTTTTGTCCTACCTTTAAGGTACGGTGAAAATAAAAAGACAAGGTGGGTCTGTGTTTTCAGACTCACTGGTGACATGTAAGCTTCATGTTCGCACAGCTGTAATTTCTCATTCATGATGCTGGTGCTAAGCTGTTCCCACCTACACGAAAATAGCTTTCAGTCCGTTCAGCAAGCCCAATGTCCCCACCAACAGCCTTCACAGCTTCACAAGCCCATCTTAGGGGGATTGGCCCAAGCAAGCCTTGTCTGTTTACCTCCAAACGAGGATTACCCTGAAATTGAAAACACCAGGAAACACCGCAGAACCTACAAAGCCCCTTAATCAATTAAAGCATGAGAGAGAGGGAGAGCAACCTTGGTCTGAAGTGAAAGAAACGCCAGGGCACCACCCTCTTCAGCCTCTGAAAACCTCCGTGCTAAACTTCTCTGGGCGGCACCAATAAAGCAATCAGGCATCTCAGGACTTCAGCAACAGCAAACAATGAATTAACAACCTGAACATCTGGCCATCTGCAGACAGGACAGGAAAATATAATGCTGAGGCCAGGTCTCCTAGAGATGTCTGAGTATTTTACCATAAACATCCAAACTTATGTCTTTCTTTCTCTAATTAACTATGACAGCTCAATTTCTGAGATGTCTGAGAGAGACCAAGTCCAAGGGCAAGATCACAGGAATGGAAAATCCAACGAGAGACTGCAATATAAAATAAAAGGCATAAATAAGATACTTTGAATTCAGTTAATAAAAATTGTATTTCTGAAACATGAGTCTTAAACTCTAACATTAAATACAAATTGATTTACTTATGCAAATGATGGGTTAGCATTTTTGAGCAGGCATGTACATATGACTATAAGTAAACTTAAAAATAAAAATAATATTATGTCACTTTTTTCTACAGAACAAACAAGCATGAATTTTCTTTGGCATTACATTGAAAAGAACGTTGACCTTCCAGCTAGATTCAAGTCGTCCAACAATATCTCTTCGTTTGGGTGTGGCGCGTCGCAGACATCACCTATGGGCATGCGAGTCTGCTGTTTGGGGAGCTTCCAGCTTCTACCTAGGGTGCAGAAAGCTGGAAGGAACATTGCTCCTTCTCAAACAAAAAGAATAAAGCTGGAAAACTATAAAATTACAACTTACTTTAATCAGAGGAGAGTTGAGGTTTCAGGGCAACCCGCTAGCCCAAATTCTAAGGAAAGACAGGCCCCTACAAGAGAGACGACACGCACACCAGCTAAACATCAAGGGAACGGGAAGAGGGGTACAGAAAGGCCCGCCCTGCTTGTGGAGTGTTTTGAAGAAGAAAAGCTCCGAGAGGACAGTGACAGCAAATCTCTCCGTCTCTCCGAGTTGGAAGATTGCACCCTCTTAAAGAGGAAAGGAGGAAGACGCCAAGTCTTCCATTCCAAGCACTTTTATTTTGTGCTTAGAAGATGCCAGATACCATTACACAATTGCTCCGTTTCACAAATCTTATCCAGATTCAATTTTAAAAACTGGTAGGGATGGTGCATAAACTGCTTAAAGACAGAAATAGCAGCAGATGAGGATGAGAACATGGCAAGCTGGAACCCAGCTCTTTTGACTTTGTCTAAGTCACCCGGAAGGACCATTGCTTTGCACAGTGAAGATGGATGGACCCAAAACAGCAGGAAGAGGAGGTCCATGGCCTTCCACTGCATATGCCGGGGAGACTTTCTGTAAAGCAGTGGCATGGTGAAAGCGATGACTGATGAGGGGAGACCCATTCTTACTCGTAGTCACCAGACACAAGGGCCAAGGAGCAGGGCTGCCGCTGGAGTCAGCCATGCGTGTTGAGAGGCGCACACACAGCAGCTGAGGGGTCCATGGCCAGGGCATCAGCCACAGCTCAGCAGACACGAGGAGGGAGCTTGATAACTTAGCTCCTCTCTTTCACTGCCCTCCATGTGGAAAATGATTTCATCTTTCTAAAACTGGGCAATCGAGAATGCCTAGTTGTCTTTGGCCCTATCCTTAAAGAACCTCACAATCTAATTTGGAGAACATTTCATATTTTAAGTGTATTTCTTATAGCATATAGCATGAGTCTAGCCCACAGTAGGGGCTCAATCTATTTTTTTAGCTGGATTCAAAAAAAAAAAAAAAAAACTTCATTTTCTCCATCAACCTAGCTTCCCAGCATACTACTTCAATATTTCATTGCAAAAATAGCCTATAAATATGAAAGGAAGTGGTACCATTGAGAATTTTTTTTTAATTTTGATAGGTAATTTATCATTGTTTCTGTAAATAACAGATGTGCTGCTGTTCAAATGTGGCTGAAATGACGGCCTACGAGTCACAGGGTTTGATTTGTGAGGCTATAATCTGTCCCACCTATGAATCATGCAGCGTGATTTTTCTTGCACACTGTCCTCAGCTCCATGCTCCAAAAATGAGCATAAATCTCAAAGGAGTGGATGCATTTAAGCAAGCGTATTATGAATGAGCTTAAATATATGCATATTCATGATGGAAAATAATAAACACAAGAGAAAAGATAAACATATGGATAAAAGATGCAGAGAGGCCGGGCACGGTGGCTCACGCCTGGCACTTTGGGAGGCCGAGGCAGGCAGATCACTTAAGGTCAGGAGTTCAAGACCAGCCTTGCCAACATGGTGAAACCCCATCTCTACTAAAAATACAAAATAAAAAATCAGCAGGATGTGGTGGCGAGCGCCTGTAATCCCAGCTACTCGGGAAGCTGAGGCACAAGAATTGCTTGAACCCAGGAGGCAGAGGTTGCAGTGAGCCAAGATCGCACCACTGCACTCCAGCTTGGGTGACAGAGCAAGACTCTGTCTCAAAAAAAAAAAAAAAAAAAAAAAATGCAGAGGCAGTCGTCTTCACTCCTGGAGTCACGATGCCCATGGCTAACTTGGTATAGACATGTTTCTAACGATAGTTTTATTGTTAGACTGGTAAACTCAAAACAACCTGGTATGTATCCATCCATAATTTCCTCCATATTAATATAAATACATATGAATGTGCTTCCATATATGCATGCATATACTTTTATATAACATTTGTATAAAGTGTTGTGGTCAATATTTGCCTTACAAAAAATGAGGTCTTTTATCTTCATCTTATTTACTCAACAGCACTGTGTGGAAACCTCACTGAATTAATTGGCATAAATCAAATACATGTTTTAAGGCTGCATAGTATCACAAGATGTCTTTACACTTACTGATGAGCTTTCATTGTCTCCAGGAGTTCTTTGGGTCACTATGAACAATGTTACTAGAACATCCTTGTTCATACTTTTATGGTACTGGTGTTTCTGTGGGATAGTGTCAGAAGTGGGTTGCTAGGTGACAGGGCATAGTTATATTTAATTTGCATAGAATTTGGCATCCTATTCTAAAAAAACATGTTGCAACAGTTTCTATTTCCGGCAACACTGTATCTGTGCCTTCTTTTCCACATAGCCCTGCTTGGCAGTATAAGTATTACTGCTGTTTAAAATTTTTACCAGTGTGATGGATACCAGCGATACCTCATTGCTATTTTAATTGGGACTTTCCAGTCTCCTTGTAGTTTTAAACGTTTATTCATATGTTCAATGGTCATTTTCATTGCTCTTCTACGACCTGCTAAGTCATAACCTTTGCTTATTTTTCTATTTGTTATTTGTCTTTTTCTTTTAATTTGTAAGAACTCCCTGTATATGACATAAATTCGCAAGTATATTTTTCCATATCACTTGTCTGTTGACTTTATTGGAATTTTTGTCACCTTTCTGTGTAACTTTGAGCATCTGGTCTTGACTAAAACAGTATCTCGAATCTCTAAGTAGAAGAGTCATTGGGGAATTTTTTTACATCTTAGGAGCACAAAGTTGGATGATATAATCTTCATAAAAATTCTCATCTTTATTTTATGAATGACACTCTTATATTTATTTACTTCAGTGTTTTAATTGTTTTTCCATAATTTACCAATCTAGCATTTAAAATAAAAGCTGGGACTTTGACAACACCTACATCTCAGCACACGGTAGCCCTCCCTCACCCACTGTGTCTCTGGGCCTGAAGTGGCCATCACACCGCACTCTTGCTTAGCCTCCTTCCTTTCCTCTGTCTTTGTATAACTGCAACTTTTTCCATTGTCACAGTGCAGCCTCAACCTCCAAGGTTCAGGTAAGCCTCCCACCTCAGCCTCCTGAGTAGCTGGGACTACAGGTGCACAAACCACAGTGGGCTAATTTTTGGTTTTTGTGGGTTTTTTGTTTTGTGGTAGAGACAAGTTTTCACCGTGCTGCTCAGGCTGGTCTCAAACTCCTTGGCTCAAGCAATCCTCCCACCTCAGCCTCTCAAAGTGCTGGGATGACAGCCGTAAGCCACCGCACCTGGCTGAGATTCATATGTTGACCCGCTAATTGGGGCCCTGATCCAGTGGAGCTGCTGTACTATTCAGAAGAGGAGGAGAAGCCAGGGATGGGCACCAGGAGGCCCACATGAGGACACTGTGAGAGGGGGCCATCTGCACACCCAGGAGAGAGGCCTCGGGAGAAACCATCCCTGCCACACCTTGCTCTGGGACTTACAGCCTCTAGAACTGTGAGGAAATAAAAATCAGTTGTTCAAACCACCCACTGTGTATTTGATTATGACAGCCTTAGCAGACTAACACACCTGAAAGTAAAATATGCTCTTACATATTAATACATATTAGCACCTAGGATTTGCTACTGAAGTTATATGGTCAGGCAGCATGTGAGATGAATCTTTGGGGACTGGAGCGCCTTCTCCTAACGTCACAGGGGAACGTGGCACCGATCGTATGTCCCTGCAGGTCATTCACGCAGCTGGGAATCATTTCCTGATATCAGGGGCTTTATTTGGTGGCTCACAATTTACTTCACTGATCAGTTTGTTTATTCTCCCACCCAGGCAATATCAACCTGATTGTGCTGGCTCTGTAGTGTGTTCTTGTCAGTCACAATCCCCCTCCCTATTTCAGCTATCGACATTGTAACTCTTTCTCGGCAATTTTGGATTATTGATTTTTCAAATCCAGAAAGTTTTGATGGGATTTAATTTTGAACTGAATGAAGCATACGTGGATTGGAGAAGAAGGCATTACACAGTGCCTTCTCTTGCTAGAATCTGGAACATCTTTCTATTCTGTCAGAACCTTTTGCCGTGTTTTTCAAAAAGTGCTTTAAATTTTCTGTATGAAGGCCAGGCTGTTCCTGTCCTTCTATCAACTAGACCTGATTGCTAGTATGAGTGTAAGTGGACCGGGGTCTTTCCCCTTTTCATCTCTAGATGCTTAGTGAGTTTAAAGAAATGCTATGGACTTTTGTATATTTTTTTTAACATAACCAGCATAAGACATAGTTTTAATTCTAGTTTCTTTTTAACTAGAATCTCTTGAGTATTCCCCATCAGCAATTATAAAATCAGCAAAGGTAGAGAGTGTAATGTCTTTTGCCTCATATTAATTTGGTTTGATTCACTTTATTGTCTTGCTGCTATTTTTAGAAACTTCTTGTATAATAATATTAATCACAAAATGATCCATCTAATTCCTGATTTTAATTGACACTTTTCGAGTATTTTGCTGCTTAGATGATATTGTTTGTTCTGGCAGTATTTTCTGCCCTATCTGTCTTACCTTCTTGTATTCCTAATACACAGAGAGGTGTTTTAGGACTGCCTGCTATATTCTACCAAGTGCAGTTTTAGCATATAATGGTATGGTTATTTGATTTTTTTCAAAATCAAAATTGATGCACTACATCAACAGATCTCCTGAAAATAAACTTCCTTTTGACTCTTGAAATAAGCCACAACAGGCCCCAGTGTATGTCTTTAATATTGTATTATATTCTATATACATACATTTTTATTCAGAATTTTGCATCTCTCAACTGAAAATCAATCAAGTCGACTATCTTTATAAAGTTTTGATATTAAAGTTGCATGGTACTTTTAACAAAATTGTTCTACATGATATAGATTAGTTTAAACAATGTTCCATTTATCTTCTCTTTAAAGCAAGTTAGATATTAGTGGCAAAACCCCTGATTCTGGTTGACTTTTAGAATAACAAACCTTAGATCACCTTGCTAAGCTCTAAAATGGTAAGTGGTATGTTCAAGATCTCCACATCTTCATTGTTAAGGAGTATTTCAAAATTGTTACCATTGTTGTTCCAGCTTTGGTTTTGTCAGCAAACTCCTTGAGATGTGAGAAAATAAAAGTCTTTTTAAGCAATGGTAAGTATTGTTACCTAGTTACTTATGGGCAGGCATATCGTAATTGATATGGAATTTGGTAACAAGAAGAGACGTGCTCCAAGAAACAGACCCTAAAGTGTGGAAACAGGTGCCAACGTGTGGCTCAGTGGAAAAGGCAGGGCAGCAGGTGTCAAGGAGAGGAACAGCCCCCCCATTCCCTCTGGAAGGAAAGAGGGATGCTTCCCATACCTTCTAGAAGGAAAGACAGATGCCTTGGGCCCCAGCTCTTTGTGCTTCTAGCACTGTGAGGGCAGGAGGTAGGCATGGCATGAACCTCTCTTTTGAACCTGTCACCTACCATTTTTAATGTAAAAAATCACCTTCTACTCATTATGAAGTCATGGAGCAGAACTTTGTAACATTTTCCTGTGATATTTACACAGAAATCTATAATATATGTGCATCTTGTATTGCACATGGCATCTTTTTAATTTACAAAGCATTTTCACACACCCAGCTGCACAGGAGCCTCTGGGAAGTCCACGAGCTGCCCCATTACACACAACACTCTACAAAGATGGGGATGAAATGGCTCTGGCAGGTTGCACCATTTGTCAGAAGCAGAAATGGAGTCTGAACCATGTGCTTTGATCTCCAAGTCCAGTCACAGGGCCACTCACTATGGCTACCTCAATCAACACTACTAAAAAACTCTTCACTCGCCACGACTACCTCAATTGATATTACCTTGCACATACGACTCACAGCAAACCAGGGAGCTCCCTTCCCAAGCACAGCATTCGCGCAGCACTGTGGGTATGTGACTGTGGGTATGAGTGAGCCCTGGGAAAAACAAACACAGCTCCCAGATGCAAACTGTAGCCTCGGTTATGAATTATAGGAGCTCTCATTTCAGAGGCATTCTATAAACACAAACAAATAAATGCATGACAAGGCTAAGACAATTATATATATATATGTGTTATATACATTTATATGTATAAATATATATTCAAATATATATAAGAAATATAATAAATCAATAAATGTGGCTATGATCAAGTATTTCCTTTTACTCTTCGAATCAAGAGCTGTCAGACTTAGAGAAACCAATCTATAAATTGCTATAAAACTGTAGCAATTTCTCAGTAAATTTTAACTATTATTGGCCATGACAATGAGCCAGTCTTGTGCTAAGCCCTCTTTGTGCCCCGTTAATTTTGGCACTAATTACATTGTATGGGCTTTTATGTATCTTTCCATTGTGTGTATTTTTAAATTATCCTTCCATGAGTACTTTATGCTCACAAAATCATGAAAAAAAAATGTGTTGTTAAAAAAAATACACGGGGTCTGTATCTAGGCTAAGCCCAGAATACCAGGGCGTGAATCTGCGACCCCAGGGAGATAGATGGAGTCTGACTCGAGGTGAGCACTCTTGCCCTTGGAGTGAATTGCTTCCCTTTGAGAATGTGCCCATCATCACTCAGCTCTGACGCAAGGAAGACATCTGGTAAGTAGCCTTTTCCAGCAGACAGAGGACACCTGCAGATGTAGGTGTGGGTATCACCACCTGCAGACAGCAGCTGAAATGAGACAGCCAGTCAGGCAGCACTCGGCGAAGTCAAACGAAGCCCTGGCTGTGTCTCCAGCCTTGTGGCTCTGCACTCAGCTCCCATAGGAGGGTCTCTCCAGAGCGATGCACAGATGGTCTTCAATGAGGGCATCCACCCCTCCGCAGGTGCTCAGACCACACTGCTCATGCACCAAGGGTCTTCAGTGAGGGCGCCCACCCCTCCACAGGTGCTCAGACCACACTGCTTATCCCTCTGCAGGTGCTTGCACCGCACTGCCCTCTTCACTCTGCTCTCACTCTGCCTTCCAGCACCCTTCATTTGCTCCCTCCTCACCTCCTCTCCAGCCCCCTCTGTCCCCAGTGGCCCATCTGCCTCTGTATTTATCCTGTGCCTGTGGTGGGCATGATCCATGACAAGCTGTTCCATCCATAGCGGAATGAGGATGGAGCCCAGGCCAAGGGTGTCCAGCAGTCAGAGGTGACAGGCAGATTCCAGAGTGCTCCCAGGGCTATGATAGGGCCTCACCAGTGACCTCAGCCAGAAAATGAGCACCCAGGAACAGAGAATTAAGGTATCTTCTACGACCTAGAGCAACTACCACATCCCTGAGAAAAGGCAAGTATAAAGAAAGAGAACTAATCTTTATCAAAGCAATTATTGAGCCTCGTGTTACCACTGAGAAATCGAGGTTCAGAGAGGTAGGTGCCTCTTCAAAACACATACAGACCCCAGACCCTGCAGCTCCAATTCCCCAGCTCGCCCCACTCCTCTTTTCCTGCTCCTCTGGCCCCAGGCCAGAGCACCTCCTTTCCAGCCCCTGCACCATCTTGGGCAAAGATCCCAGCTTGCTGCTCCATTGCACTCCTGGAAAATTAAGGGACTGCATTAAACCATCTCTGGGTTCCTTACGAACCTAGGACTTTCTGGGTTCTGCAGAGATATTGCTCAAAGGTCACTTTGTCATGCATGAAAAACATGTGGAAAACCATGAAGAACATGGTTTTCCATGTTCTTTTGCTCCAGAGAACTCAAGGATTCTTCCTTAGCTGTTAAATCTCCACTGCAACAGATGACCATACTACAAGCTGGAGGATCAAGATCAAAACTGTTCAGGTTTAGCTGCCGTATGTTATGTAGTAGTCCTTTGGGAGCTCACCCTGGGGTATTAGATCTTCCTTATTGTAATGACCTCTAAGTAAAGCAGTGTCGTGAAGTGAAGCTTGTTTTCCATGTATCTTCTTGCCTTTTGTTGTCTCTTTAAAAAAACACCAAGATATCAGATTGCAACTACTAATATACACATAACTCCAGCTTTAATTGGAGTGAGACTAATTATTCCCACTTATGTGCTAAGGATAATGTACTATGCATGCTGCCCTTTCTTAAAATGAGTGATTTATAGATCATTTTAGTAGCATTTTAATCATTTCATTCTGTTTTTTAATTCAGTATATTAATCTGTGGAGACACACCAGCAGCATTTAAAGTCTTCACGTACTTAGAAAGCAACATGAAATGAGGCACTTTCATTATTCATCAGGCGGAACAAGATAGCTACAAAGACATAACTTCATGTTTTTGCATCTAATATGAAAATGCCCACAATTTATATCAAAGACTACCAAGCAAGCAGCTTGATGAAGAGACTAATTTTGAGATATTGTTATTTGTCCACAAGAAAAGGGGGCAATCCAGGTAAGTATCTCACTTAATTCATTTTACCATGCACTCCCCAGCATTCCATGAAAGAGCTTCATATGTGTTGTTTGTTTGGATTTTTCAGAAAAGGTAAGTTGAATGCTGACAAACGCACAAGTCAAGCACACAAACACACACACACACACACAAAACCTGGCCTATGAAACACCAGGTTCAAGCAATAGCTACTTATTGAGACACTGCAGCAAGAAGCAGCTTTCACAGATAGTACAGAAAACGCTCTGCCTGGATTTTCTACAAATGAAAGACACATGAGTGAACAGAAAGGACACAAAGCGGGCGACGGAGTCACAGAATTGAAATGTCTCTCCTGCTACCTTAGCCTCCTGCAAAGGGTGTTTATTTGTAAATGACGATTCTTCCTCACTGAGTATTGTTGGTATAAAAAATGAATATACGTGGAAGTACTGAGGACAGCTCCCAGAATACCTTTTAAGAGAAGTGGGAAGAGTATGAAGGAGGGAAAGAAATATCCCTCATGCTATCATTTCCCTCCCCCTCTCTCTCTTCCCTCCCACTGTAGAAGAAATGTCCCAGGGAGGAAGAGAAGCTAGGAGGCATGCTCAGAGGGAAATTGATATTTCTCCTCTCGCTCCCAAAGAGTCATTGTCAGAACCCTCCTAAATACTGATCAGTGGAGAGATTTGTGCTCCTGATACTTCTAGCCTAAAACAATAAGCTGTACCATGCCATATAGCAGCTATATATTACATCCCAACCATATTTTAGAAAACAACATCCTTAATCCACACAGAGCCAAAAAATAATCTAGCCTTTCCTTGAGTCATGAATTTGATGAACAGCACTTACCACTCATACTTCTGACAGGATTCGCATAGCAAGGGTGTGCTGAAAGTATGCAATATTTTTTACGGAAATATCCCTTTAGCTGAAGGGATGTAATTTAAATTCACACTGAAAGTAAGTAAACTAAACACTACTAAGGGGGAAAATCCCTTATCAGGGAAATAAATATGCAAAAATTTTCCTTGAGACTGTAAAACTGAGCAAGGTTAAATCCAGGCAAGCCCATCGGTTTACAGCGTGGATTGATAAATGGAATAAGAAAAGGTTAACCATAATGCGATCAAATGTGCTTTGTCTTCCCCAAGAGAATGTTAATTGCATAAAGCATGCTACAATAAGCTAATTACTTACAACTTTGATGATTGTTTTTATCTGTTGGTGTGTCAGAATGTATTGTCATTGCCAGTTCTTTTAAATAAAATATTGATTCTTCCACAATAAAAAGTCACAGGAAATCAGTTGCTAGATAAGGTCCTATCCTTGTGGGCAGCTTTACCTACCATACTCCATGTACCCCACATATCCCCATGAGCAGGCTCCTCACAGCTCCTGCTGATACAGGGAAAGAACATTCCTGTGTTGAATCACAGTGGACACCTTTTGTTTTTACTTCTAGAGAATATGTTTTCTGTTGTCCATCACTCCCTGGTGTTATAAAAATTCCAGGACTCAATCCCACAGGTAGCATCATTGTTTTCATAAACCTGGGAGGTACATCATTGTCACAGTCATCACCATTACCACCATTATCATCACCACCATCATCACCACTACCATCATCACTACCATTACCATAATCATCATCATCATCACCATCACCATCATGGCTACTATCATCATCACCATCATTATCATCATCACCATTATCATCACCACCATCATCACCATTACCATCATCACTACCATCACCAGCATCATCATCACCATTATCATCATCAACATCATCACCATTACCACCATTATCACCTTCATCATCGCCATCTTCATCATCACCATCACCATCACCATTATCACCACCACCATAATCATCATCATCATCATCACCACCACCATCATCATCACCACCTTCACCATCAACACTGTAATTATCATCACCACCATCATCACCATTATCACCATTATTATAATCATCACCATCATCACTACCATATCACATCCCAACCACATCACCACCATCATCATCATCACCATCACCATCATCATCACCATCATTATCATCACCATCACCACCATCATCACCTTCACCATCTCGATACCATCATTATCATCACAATTATTATAATCATCACCACCAGCACCACCATATTATATCCCAACCACATCATCACCATCATTATCATCATCACCATCACCACCATCATCACCACCACCATCATTACCATCGTTATCATCACCATTATTACCATCACCACCATCACCATCATCATCACCATTCTCATAACCATCATCATTTTCATTATTGTCATCATCATCACCGCCATCACCATTATCACTATCTTCATCATCAAATCCTATGCCAGGTGCTCTTAAAGACTAGATGTTCACTTTCTTACTGATTCTCTCAGCAATCTATGTAATAAGTACTATTTGTCATCTTCACTGAGAAAATTGAAGCTAAGGAGTTGCTAAGTAAACTTCCCAAGATTCTAGAGTTTGTTACAGGGAGATATCAAAATTAATTAATGTTCATAAAAGCACAAATTACAATCACATTCACAGTATATTTTCAAATAAATAAATGACAAAAACATAAGCAGCTCACCGAAGATGATCTACATATATATAGGCCCTATGTAACAAATCGACAAGCAAATAAACAGCACCATTAAAAAGTAGCAAAAGGACAGAAACAGACACTTCTTAAAAGATGACATACAAGCAGCCAACAAGAATATGAAAAAAATGCTCCACATCACTAATCATCAGAAAAAAATGCAAATCAAAACCACAAGATACCATCTCACATCAGTCAGAATGGCTACTATTAAAAAGTGGGGAAAAAAAAGATGCTGGCAGAGAAAAGAGAAGGCTTATACACCATTGGTGGGAATGTAAATTAGTTCTGCCACTGTGGAAAGCAGTCTGGAAATTTCTCAAATAAGTAAGAATTGAACTACCATTTAACCCAGCAATCTCACTGCTGAGTATACATTCATAATAAATAATTCTACCAAAAAGATACATGCACTCTTATGTGCATCGCAGCACAATTCACAATACCAAAGACCTAGAATCAACCTTGGTGCCCATCAGTGGTGGACTGGATAAAGAAAATGTGGTGCATATATACCATAGAATACAACACAGCCCTAAAAAATGAAGAAATCATGTTCTTTGCAGCCACATGGATGCAGATGGAGGCTATTATCCTAAGTCAATTAATGCAGGAACAGAAAACCAAATAACACAGATTCTCATTTATAAGTGGGAGCTATACATCAGGTACTCATGGATATAAAGATGGAAATAATAGACACTGGGGACTACTAGATGGTGGAGGGAAAGAAGGGAGCAAGGGTTGAAAAACTGTTGGTTACTATGCTCACTTCCTGGGTGACAAGTTGAATTGTACTCCAAACCTCAGCATCATGCAATATACCCATGTAACAAACTGCACAGATATCCTCTGAATCAAAAATAAAAGCCAAAATTATTTTTAATCTACATACTATAAACTATTGCTACCACCTGGACTAGTTATTTTGCAAATAAAGTTTTGCTAGTAATTAAATAATAGAAATTTCTATTTAGATAAGTGAAAATTACCAGACTATCCCTGTTACTCTGTCAAAATCCTAAGTGTCCAGAGCAAAAAATAAGTTTTCAAAAAACTGAAAAGGAATTTCCAATGACAGAAGAAAAGCAATATAAATTATGGTACATGGAGTAGCCTAGCTCATTCTGTTACAGCCATGATTGTTACATCTGTAGAAAGATAGAAAAGTGTATACACAATATTGTGATGTGAAAAAATAGTTGGAAGCACAGAACACATACATGTTACAGTTCCCATAAAAACACAGATGACTGTACATTATGGATTCAATAATAAAATTAATTGTGACATAACTGCTAGAAGAGGTGGAATTATAAATTGGTAATTCTTTTATCTTAGGAAAACTATTATCTATTTTTAAATAGCTATTATTGCAAAATTCTGGAGAATTCTGTCATCAGTCTCTACTGGACCTTTTACATTTATTTTCATCCATTTTCTAAATGCCTTCTTCTTATCCTAATTCTAACCCTAGAACAGGCATCTGCCTTTCAGAAGTAAATACCAAGGTGTAAACTTTCTTCCATTCATGATTGCAGGTGCAAGGGTGCATGAAGATCAGGTGGCCAAAATTCTCCCCCACCACACACACATGACATCCTGGCTTACAAATGCCTTCCACACATCTTGAGAAAAGGAGCTTAGAGTTCAGATTTCTGCTTTGGTGGGATGTAAGTTACTTATGGGCACTTTGATCTTCAAGACTTTGCTTGGCTAGCCAGGTTGTTACTATCTAATTGCTAAATAACAGTGCATTTTCACTCTTCAGTTGGTTGAAGGAGCATTTTAGAGTTGGAGCTGGAGTAAGAGAAGTGCAGAACATTCAAAAGGAATAAGCTATAATGGCATGAAAGAAGTAATGCTCCCTTAGCCAAGATCATTATTTATCCTAATACATTTCTTCCCGTTTGTCTCTGCTTACACCAGAAGTGTGGCTTTATCTGCATGTGGCTGTGTTTACAGCGCAGGGCAACCAGTCATCTGCAGTGGTGGTCCTGCCAGTTGACATTAATGAAGTTGCTGCTCACCCTAACCCTAGTGACCGTTAACAACATCTGTGAAGCAAAGCCCTGCTTTCCCAGAGCTGACTTTGTCAGGTGGCTTCCTAGCTCCTATGCGTCTAAATTTTTTTTATTGTGATTGACACATTCCAACACTGTGGAATGACTGGATGACAAGCCAGGTAGTTGTTGACTGAATCACATTGAGATATGTGCATTTCTGTATAGCATCTTCCATTTTCTGCTTAGCAAATGTTCTCCAGGTGGGAAGGAGTCTGCCTACAGCTTCTTTAGGGGCAGGACCTTGCATTTTCTAGCTTCTATTCCAGTTCCTTTTGAATATTAGAGCCTCAGTAAAGGATGTTTACTAAATTATTCTATTTTCATTCTTCAGAAAAAGTCTATCGCTCAACAAGGTTCAAATCAATTGAATTGATAGGTGACCTTTCATTATATTCTAGTCATCTCTTTCTGACACATTATTCTGGTCTCTTGGTGTCGTCTTGCGTAGTATCTCACCCTTGCTCATGGTTAATCTCATTCTTACGGCTGATTTTTCAGCAATTTCAATTTTAGAAGATAAACATGTTCCCAAGTTTCAGATTAGTCACCGTGTTAGAAATCATTAACTTGCCTGTTCTCCCTGCCCTAAAAATGCTCCTCTCTCCAAAATAAAAACCATTCTCATTCAGGTATGTGCTCAGGGTCTGGAACCATTCGCATCCCAGGTGAGATAGGGAAGTCAGGTCCGTGCTCAGGGAATCACTCTTGGTTGGCAGCGCTCCCGAGTCCTTGTGGCCTGGATGCAGTAAGTGGTCAGTGCTCCCGGGTCTTCGTGGCCCAGATGAAGTAAGTGGTCAGCGCTCCCGGGTCCTCGTGGCCCGGACGCAGTAAATGGTCAGCGCTCCCGAGTCCTTGTGGCCCGGATGCAGTAAGTGGTCAGTGCTCCCGGGTCTTCGTGGCCCAGATGAAGTAAGTGGTCAGCGCTCCCGGGTCCTCGTGGCCCGGACGCAGTAAATGGTCAGCGCTCCCGGGTCCTTGTGGCCCGGATGCAGTAAGTGGTCAGCGTTCCCGGGTCCTAGTGGCCCGGATGCAGTAAATGGTCAGGCTCCCGAGTCCTCGTGGCCCAGATGTAGTAAATGGTCATGGTTTTGTTCTTAGGTTGCTCCCACACCACCATCAAGTTCTGCAGGTGAGTCACTTATTATTCTCTGCACTTGAGTTTATGATTGCTCTCTCAACTTCCACCCTCTCACCAGGAATTCTTGTACTGGGATTCTGGGGCTGGGGTGCTGATATCTCCTGTTTGTCTATTATGATCCCTTACCTGATGCATCTCTCAATAGCCCTTGTTCCCAGTTTGCCTATTGGGAAACCCTGTGAGACATTTCCGACACTAAGTGCTTCCTGGAATCCCACCTGTCATTTGAGACCATCATTTCTGGTTTACTAAATTTTGCCTGCCTGGCTTGACATTTTTCCATCCTCAGCAGTTGGGTCTGTTCCCCATGATAGGTGGATGAACACCAAATCCTAGCTCTTTTCACTTGTCCCACAGCTTGCAGCCAATTAATTCCTTCACGCCTGGCCAGATCACAAAGTATACCACAGATGCATTTTGGGAAATCAGTGATTTGCATGGTTCTGTATATTCTTTCATAAAACGTGCAAGCTTGGGCAAGGGTAGACATGGAGATGCACAAGTCATATCACTAAATATTTTAAAGTTAAAATCAAGTTAAGGAGCAGTGTAGCAGAATGATCTAGAAACCACTGCCCTTTAAAACATACTTTCATAATGTCCAGATATCCCATATTTTCCCAGAGAGCTGTCTGTGTCCTCATACTCTGCCCCTGGATGTGGCGGCTTCCTGCAGGAGAGCGGGTGTGTGGCCTCACCCAGCCCGTGTCAATGCCCACAGTGGCACATCGAAGCTCCAGCCACCTGCCCATCCCTGCCAGCAGGTGCCTACTGAGTATACACTAATAAACAGATGTGTCCCTCAACCAAGGAACCCGGGAAGAGGCCCAGAATCCCCAGAACCAGGTCCAATTCATCAGGGAATTTCAGGGCCTGGGTACATCCCCTGGCCCTGCTGATCCCTCATCATGTGGGTCATGGGAGAGCCAGGGCAGAGACCAAGGCAGCTCCTGCTGGATCCCAGGGCACAACTGCTCTCAGAGACAGGGTTTGCTAGCAGGAAAGGTGCTAGGACCACTGAGGGCGTAACTTTGATCCATCCCCCAAAAAGAGGAAAGGCAGCACCACAGACACCACTAAGGGAGTCTCCTTGGAGGGAACTCACCTGAATCACTGAATATTAACTTCCATTTGAAACCAATGCACCCAAAACAGAAAGTCCATGTACTCAGACCCTCTGTGTCAGGGGGCTAAAGGGGAAGAAGGGTGTAGATTCCCAGGCTAAGAGGGAAAGGAATGGCAGATGTGGGTCAGTGTTCATGCAGCCCTGGGTCCAGCAGGAGCTGCCTTAGCATAGAGAAGTCAACCAGAAACATTGTACCCACAAGATCCAGGAGGGGAGCTGGCCAAGGTGCCAGCAAGGACATCCAGGTCCCCCACCCATGGCAGCTCCTGCAGGCTCTCCATGAGGAAGATGGGGTTTCCAGGGTTCCCAGCCCTGGCCCCCCATTATGAACTGAGAGGAGCAGAAAGCTGTTGCTTGAGCTCATCCCAATGGTCTCCCCAGCGGATGCTGGGGTCAGGAGGGCTTCCTTGGATTGCCGCAGCCTGTGGGAATCTTGAACATTTCAAGGGGTGAGAAAAGCCTCAAAGCGGAGGTAGAGAGAGGGACGTCCCTCCAGATAATCTGCTGCGGCATTGAAGTCACGCCAGTCACAACCTATGGCGGGAGCAGCCGCTATGGTGCCAAGAGACATGCACCCTTCCTTTCTTGGATATGTGTTTCATCGGAGGCTTCAAATCTTTCTCAAAGTCAGTTGAATTATAACTGACCTTGAGGATGTACGTGATGCATGTAGATTTTGCCGAGCTGTGCACTTTGAGAGCTTGAGTTTGTTTGGTGGGGTTTGGTTTTAGAATATTTCACCTCTCACATGTGGGGTATGAAATCTTTTCTGTTCAGCACTGTGGGGACATCATTAACCATGACACCTGGGTAATGAGCCTCCAGTACTGCTGCCATAGCCTGCCCGCCGACGTGCACTGTAGCCGAGCATTTTTGCACAGATGTCCCCGTGGCACCTGTGGATGATGTACAAAGATTAAGCACAAGGTGTCCTGACCCAACCTAAAAAGATTATATATAAGAACAAAGAAGACATTAACAAGTATTTGTAAAGCAGCTAAAAGAACTGCTAGCACTAACAACACATCAAATGAGCTGTGAAAATATGTCACCTTTCATTTTTATTTCATGCTTCTGGAGCTGACATTTCATTCAATACATACTTTTGGACACTGGGAATGTGGTTCAAGTGAATCCAGTCCACCAGTTTTATTGCTTTTTTTTAAGAAATTTAATTAAACATATTCTAAGTTTGCCAAGATCAACTAGACTTTCCCTTTCGTTGCACTTCCGAAAACATCCAAGCAATCAGCACACAGGATCCCTCCAGCTTTTCCTTCATACCTGCTCACGTCCTTTATTGCCTTTGGATGCTACTGAGCTCAGAAGCAAATTTGTTTTCATCTTTAGTCATTGTGTAGGATCTCACCAGGGCACTAGCTTCTATGTGCTCATTTCTTAACTGTCCATCTTTGTTTTCTCTTTGACTTCACTTTCCTATGCCTTATGTTACTGTACTACACACATTATTTGAAAATTTGCCTCTGAACAGTTTTGAAATGAGGGAGAACATAGATTGACTGGGTGGTTGAATCATATATTATAGCTGATATAGATAGACAGATCAATAGATAGATGATAGATAGTAGTTAGATAGATAAGATGATAGATAGTAGATAGATGGATGGATAAATGGATGGATGAATGGATGGATAATAGACAGATGGATAGGTGGATGGATGGTAGATTAGATAGATAGATAATAGAATATTTAAGATGTTATTAATCATCTACACCTAAGTTGAAAAATATAAACCAATTTTTTACCATTGGTTACCAAGTTTGAGTTGAGGAAGAGAGTACGAGAGAGAATTGGAATAAAATTAAGCAGGAAATTAATCTTTATCACTCTCTAAAAATTTTTTTACAATAAGCACATGGTACCAGTACCATGCTGTTTTGGTTACTGTAGCCTTGTAGTATACTTTGAAGTCAGGTAGTGTGATGCCTCCAAGCTTTGTTCTTTTGGCTTAGGATTGACTTGGTGATGCGGGCTCTTTTTTGGTTCCATATGAACTTTAAAGTAGTTTTTTCCAATTCTGTGAAGAAAGTCATTGGTAGCTTGATGGGGATGGCATTGAATCTGTAAATTACCTTGGGCAGTATGGCCATTTTCATGATATTGATTCTTCCTAGCCATGAGCATGGAATATTCTTCCATTTGTTTGTATCCTCTTTTATTTCCTTGAGCAGTGGTTTGTAGTTCTCCTTGAAGAGGTCCTTCACATCCCTTATAAGTTGGATTCCTAGGTATTTTATTCTCTTTGAAGCAATTGTGAATGGGAGTTCACTCATGATTTGGCTCTCTGTTTGTCTGTTGTTGGTGTATAAGAATGCTTGTGATTTTTGTACATTGATTTTGTATCCTGAGACTTTGCTGAAGTTGCTTATCAGCTTAAGGAGATTTTGGGCTGAGATAATGGGGTTTTCTAGATATACAATCATGTCATCTGCAAACAGGGACAATTTGACTTCCTCTTTTCCTAATTGAATACCCTTTATTTCCTTCTCCTGCCTCATTGCCCTGGCCAGAACTTCCAACACTATGTTGAATAGAAGTGGTGAGAGAGGGCATCCCTGTCTTGTGCCAGTTTTCAAAGGGAATGCTTCCAGTTCTTGCCCATCCAGTATGATATTGGCTGTGGGTCTGTCATAGATAGCTCTTATTATTTTGAGATACGTCCCATCAATACCTAATTTATTGAGAGTTTTTAGCATGAAGGGTTGTCGAATTTTGTCAAAGGCCTTTTCTGCATCTATTGAGATAATCATGTGGTTTTTGTCTTTGGTTCTGTTTATATGCTGGATTACATTTATTGATTTGCATATATTGAACCAGGCTTGCATCCCAGGGATGAAGCCCACTCGATCATGGTGGATAAGCTTTTTGATGTGCTGCTGGATTCGGTTTGCCAGTATTTTATTGAGGATTTTTGCATCAATGTTCATCAAGGATATTGGTCTAAAATTCTCTTTTTTTGTTGTGTCTCTGCCAGGCTTTGGTATCAGGATGATGCTGGCCTCATAAAATGAGTCAGGGAGAATTCTCTCTTTTTCTATTGATTGGAATAGTTTCAGAAGGAATGGTACCAGTTCCTCCTTGTACCTCTGGTAGAATTCGGCTGTGAATCCATCTGGTCCTGGACTCTTTTTGGTTGGTAAGCTATTGATTATTGCCACAATTTCAGCTCCTGTTATTGGTCTATTCAGAGATTCAACTTCTTCCTGGTTTAGTCTTGGGAGAGTGTATGTGTCGAGGAATTTATCCATTTATTCTAGATTTTCTAGTTTATTTGCATAGAGGTGTTTGT
Source organism: Pongo abelii (assembly GCF_028885655.2). Classification (NCBI taxonomy): domain Eukaryota; kingdom Metazoa; phylum Chordata; class Mammalia; order Primates; family Hominidae; genus Pongo; species Pongo abelii. The sequence goes on along the minus strand of NC_071992.2, from coordinate 1,947,326 downwards.
AGTATTCTCTGAAAATCCTAGAAGAAAACCTAGGCATTACCATTCAGGACATAGGCATGGGCAAGGACTTCATGTCTAAAACACCAAAAGCAATGGCAACAAAAGCCAAAATTGACAAATGGGATCTAATTAAACTCAAGAGCTTCTGCACAGCAAAAGAAACTACCATCAGAGTGAACAGGCAACCTACAAAATGGGAGAAAATTTTCCCAACCTACTCATCTGACAAAGGGCTAATATCCAGAATCTACAATGAACTCCAACAAATTTACAAGAAAAAAACAAACCACCCCATCAAAAAGTGGGCAAAGGACATGAACAGACACTTCTCAAAAGAAGACATTTATGCAGCCAAAAAACACATGAAAAAATGCTCACCATCACTGGCCATCAGAGAAATGCAAATCAAAACCACAATGAGATACCATCTCACACCAGTTAGAATGGCAATCATTAAAAAGTCAGGAAACAACAGGTGCTGGAGAGGATGTGGAGAAATAGGAACACTTCTACACTGTTGGTGGGACTGTAAACTAGTTCAACCATTGTGGAAGTCAGTGTGGCGATTCCTCAGGGATCTAGAACTAGAAATTCCATTTGACCCAGCCATCCCATTACTGGGTATATACCCAAAGGACTATAAATCATGCTGCTATAAAGACACATGCACACGTATGTTTACTGAGGCATTATTCACAATAGCAAAAACTTGGAACCAACCCAAATGTCCAACAATGGTAGACTGGATTAAGAAAATGTGGCACATATACACCATGAAATACTATGCAGCCATAAAAAATGATGAGTTCATGTCCTTTGTAGGGACATGGATGAAATTGGAAATCATCATTCTCAGTAAACTATCGCAAGAACAAAAAACCAAACACCGCATATTCTCACTCATAGGTGGGAACTGAACAATGAGAACACATGGACACAGGAAGGGGAACATCACACTCTGGGGACTGTTGTGGGGTGGGGGGAGGGGGGAGGGATAGCACTGGGAGATATACCTAAGGCTAGATGACAAGTTAGTGGGTGCAGCACACCAGCATGGCACATGTATACATATGTAACTAACCTGCACATTGCGCACATGTACCCTAAAACCTAATGTATAATAATAATTAATTAATTAATTTTAAAAAAATCAAGAACAAAAACACGTAAAGTTTCTTATCCCATAGACCCTTTTACAAATAATGATGTTTCAGTGCATACAATAAATACTAAATTTATATGGAAAACACACACACACATTAAATATTTAAAAGAAGAGACAATGATTCAACAAAAAGAGATCTTGCCATGGCCAGGTGATGGTGGATGGCTTTGTGACAGGGCTAGATCCTGAACAGGCAGGTGCAGAAATTCCTCAGAATGCCAAAAAATACTGCATCTGCCCATGATTACAGCCAGTTTCCAGAGGCAAGGCACTGCATAGCCTTAACAGTTCCTCAGTGAGTGTAGGTACTCAGAAAATAACACTTTTTTAACCCACTGTTGTCAAATAATGTGCAAACATTTATTAAACTGAAATTGTGGGAACTTGACAAAAAATGACCTGTTCAATGGAACTATGAATTAAATTGTCATAATTGACATGTAAATAATACTGTAACTTTGACAAAGCTCTTCCACGAATATTTTTCTTATTCTAGATGCCAAATGCATTGAAGGGAATATAAATAAACTTGCTGAGACTTAGCCCAGATCTCTGCTACCCTGGTGGGATTTTTCTGTCTTTGAATAGATATGATAGTATTTGATGTATTCTTTCATCCCTTTGACCTTGCAAGTAATATTAGGTAACAACCACACCTTTGTCATGCATTGACAATTTTGCTCAAACATAATTATGTATGTAAATAAGAGTCTAAGTCCATCCTTTCTTTGGGAAGTCCTCATTTTACTTAGATTACTCAAGCAACCATCAAGTTCCACCTATTGGACATGGCAAACAATCTTGTCAAACTCTGGAGTGGCTAAGTTTACCATCCTGCGGATGAGAAAATGAGAGTCCCTGGCTCATACCTGACATTGCTGCCGTCTTTGAAACTCAAGACTTTCTGCTTCCAAAACCTCTGGACTTTGTCCTTGCCTTCACATTGGATGGCACCCAAACAGAAAAAATATTAAAATGTTGCAAAATGTTAATTTATACCACTCCTTAAGCTATTCTTATAAGGCAGGTCTAGTGGTGATAAGCTTCCTTAGGTTTTGTTTATCTGAGAAAGTCTTTATCTTTCATTTTTAAATGGCAGAATTGCTAAGCATACTATTCTTGAACAGAAGGTATTTTTTCTTTCATCACTTTGATTATATCATCACACTAACTTCTAGCCTGCAGAGTTTCTCCTTATAGTCTTATGAGAGTTCCTTTGTACACAGCAAGTCACTTTTTCTCACTGCTTTGAAAATTCTCCCTGTCTATTGGCAATTTGATTATAATATGTCTCAGTGTGGATCTCTGTATTCATCTGATTTGCTGTTTGACTTCTCAGATTGAGGTTTCTATTTCTTTCTCCATGTCTCAGAAGTGTTCAGCCATTGTTTTTGTGAATCTGCTTCCTGCCCTGTTCTCTTCTCCTTCTTGAACTCCAGTAATGTGTGCAACAACTTGATGGTGTCCCACAGGTCCCTTAAACTATCTCCACTCTTATTCCTTATTATTTTTTTCTCCTCAGATTGATTTCCAATGCACTCTCTTCAAGTTTGCTGATTCTCTCTTCTGATTGATATCATTTGCTGTTGAAGCCCTCTATCGAATATTTTAGTTCAGTTGTATTTTTAGCTCTATGATTTCCATTTGGCACTTTTTAATATTTCCTCTTTGTTGAAATTCTCACTTCGTGCATGCATTGCCCTCCTGACCCCAGTGAGCATTTTTATCACTGTTATTTCAAATTCTCTATTGGGTAAATCACTTGAGATAAGTGATTAGGCCTCATATCCTCATATCCTATAGCCACATAACCACCTCCTATAACCTATAACCACATAACCACTTGAGATTAGTGATTTACCCAACAGAGAATTTGAAATAAGTGATAAAAATGGAGATCATTTCATAAGGGTCAGTTTCTAAAAATGTATCTTGTTCTTTTATTTGGAACATATTTCCCTGTCTCTTTATTTTCCTCAACTCTCAGTGTTGGTTTCTGTGCATTGGATAAGGCAACTACCTCTCCCATTCTTGTCAGAATGGCCTTTTGTAGAAGATGGACCTCACCAATCAGCCTGATCAGAGATTCTATGTGCCTTTCAAAACTTTGTGCTTGTCTAGCTGCTCTCTTTGTTCATAATGGCCCTTATGAGATTAGTGTGTGCAACATCCTGTCAACCCCACAATAGGCAGGATAGAAGCTGGTCCCTCAAGACGCAGCTGGGAAAGCTAGAGTGGTAGATGTGTGCTCCAGTACTTTTGATCCTCAGGGAGAAGCTGAGAGCTGGAGTTTATCTCCCACTTATTCTGCATTAAGCCTGGAAGAGGATCTGTGGCCAATGGCTGCACACTCATTCACACCACACACTCTGATCCTAGGTGGTGTAGCCACTGGACATGCTTGCACACCTCTTTAAAACTCACACGTTTGTTCTCTGTGATCTAGGGAGACTTGCGAATTCAAGGTCCCTTTTGCTTGCAAAGCTAGGCAATTTAGGAGGCAGTTCCTCAGGTGGGAGCTGTAAAACTTAGGATAATCAATCTGTGAAGAAAAAAAAACTTCCACGGAGAATCTGAATTTATCACTAGAATGAGCCAGGGAAGAAGATGTAAAAGTTCACCCATTCCTGTTCAGGCTCCTTCACATCCTATTGTCTATCTGCCCTGTAGACTCTCAGATGCAGGCTACTGAAAGCCTGACCCTCAGGTATGTGCAGACAAGCCCCTCCCAGGAAGAAAATGGGAGTCGTGTATTTTAGTCTCTTCTCTGCACTAATTCTGGGGTGCATTGTCACTGAAAGTCCTCAAATGCTCACTTAAAACCACCTCTTTGCTCTCTGTGGTCTAGGAACGCTCACAAACGCCCAGTCCCTTTTGCTTTTAGAGCTAGGTGACTTATGAAACAAAGTCTCCAGGTGAACCATAAAAGCTAGAGCACCATATCTGTAGTGGAAGCCTTTCACTCCTCAGGCAGTAGTTGGGAGCTGGGGGTTCCTTTTTGATTATATTGCACAGTGCTTGGGGAGGGACTTGTGCCTAATACGGCTCAGCTTTTCCTACATGTTTTGATACAGATGTTTTCTCAGTGACTCATGGTGTAGGAGTATCTCAGCCAGTTTCTGAATTTTCTCAGAGGAAATGTTCCACATGTAGATGTTTATTCAGTGCACTCATGGGAGGAGGTAAAGCCAAGAGCCTCATTCTGCAATTCTCCTGACACCCTTCCTCCTGCTATATTTTTCAATTAGTGGAATTAGAGGCCTCTAAGCAGCATTTTTGTCTGTCTGTGTGGTTTGTTGTTGATGCTGTTGTTTGTTTTTGCTTTCTTTCTGATAAGACAGGTGATCCAGCCCCAGCAAACATTTAGGCAATGCCTACAGTGTGCCAAAGACCGCACTAAGCCCTCATATGCTTCTTCAGCAATAGTATCTCTTTAGTATAGAAAAAGACAAGATTCAGCTGATCATTTTTTTTTTCCTGTTGGGCAAGAAAATATTTAAGGCTTTATCTTCAGCTTACTCATATCTGGGAAGAGCGTTATCTTAAATCTTTCTTTTCTCTAGTTGAAAAAAAAATAGCCATGAAAAAGATTTCAATAACCCTTAGGTTTAATTTGTTCCCAGGTTAGTAATAGGTGTTCTATTGAGAATCCCCTTACTACAGTCTACCAAAAGAAACACTATTTATTATTTTCCTTCTATGTCTACGGTCAGCAAATTGGTGTTAAGAGTACCATATATATTTGCATTAATTTTAAAAAGCTATCCAACCTCAATGCAAATATCTGCAATAACCCGTTCCTATGGCATGGAGGTGGTTATGTGGTTATAGGACATGAGGATATGTGGCCTAATTTTCAGTCCTCACACAACTGACACGGAGCTGGCTCTGCGTTTGTGTAAAAGGGAGCTGACGGGAGATTGAGGAAGGTGGACCCCAGGCCTGCTCAAGGAAGCACACGCTTCCCCAGAGAAGTGCCTGGACATACAACTGATCCACTTCCACTTTCTCAGAGTTTAAATGGGAGAACAGGCCCCATCTCATGCAGTCATGAACCCCAACCACAGAGGTGACTTAAGGCTTCCACGGCCAGCCTGTCAGTGATGCAGCCCCTCCCGGGAGTCCTTCTGCTCTGCTGACCACTGGACATTACCTCCCGTGAGCAAGGGAGGTTCTCTCGGGTTGGCCTACTCTTTCCTTCCCTTTCTTCCCTTTCTTGCTCCTATTTTCATAAGGAGCAAGTTCAACCACACACCCAGGTAAACTTGTAGTAAGCATCAACCAAATATCCTGAATCTAAAATAAAAGTATGAATATATCTAAATATTTCAGTTCTCAAGTTTCCATTCACTTTTAGCAACTGGTGACTTGTTTCTTCTAACGTAGAGAATGTCTGATATTCCAATCGGGATAATTATTTAAAAGCAATGTTTATGGGATCCTATCATGTGACACACCCCAAGTTAAGTATTTTACAAATACAATCTCATATATTCCTCATGGAAATCAGAGGAAAAGGTGACATCAGCCCCTGTGTACAGTTAGGAGCCCGAGGCCAAAGAAAGAGGCCCGCAGCCCTGTTCACAAAGCCAACCAGATCAAAGCCAGCCTTGTCAACATGAATATCCACACGCTTTCACTGAAAAGTTTTGTTTTCTCACAGATCCAACTTCCCTGATTCATATTATTGTTTTGTGCTGGGTACCTAAATCACATTTCTTCTTTGCCAAGGCAAGAGTGAATTTTCACTGAAAATAAAGACAAGCTGACTTGAGGGCAAATCTTGAATCAGGCTAAGGGAAATACTGACCACCTATTATGGTCAAAACCTTAAATACATACAATTTTTATTTTTCAATTATACCTCAACAGAGCTGGAAAAATAAGATTACTACAACCTCAGCATCAATGTTTTACCCAATTCCAGTGAAGAACACATGATCCTTTAGACAGATAGATGGGGCACTAACTTTCTCTCTAGTAACGTTCATTTTTCTTCTGTATTTTTCCTTTATCTCAGTTTTGTTTACTTTTATGTAATTTTTATAATAACAGGAGCTCTTCTTGGAATAAATACATATGACAGATATGATAGCAACAACTTCTGGGAAGCTGCTTGCTGATCAAATGACTTATATTTATAGAATTCTGTTCAATTAATGCCATTTTGGTGCTTAATGTGTCACAGAAATATTTGAGGAAAGATAGCTGAATATCAAGGCATTTATGTTTTCTAAAGCTCCACAGTAAATAATGAACTCATAAATTAAAGCCACCTAAGGGGAATATTTGAGTCTGAACTGAAGGCAAATGACATGTTGATTGAGAGCACCTCCAATAAAAATCAATGAGAACAAATGTGTTCAAGGGAGCAGAAAACTCAATTGATCCCTGGAGGACCACACCCTCCAGCTCCCTCGGAGACGGATCATTTAGCTCAAACTTCTTATTTTCAATTACTGAGTAGTGTCATTGAGATACACTAAGTTACAATTTCTGTCTGCTACATGAAGTATTAATGTCCCCGCCCAAATCTCATGTCAAATTGTAATCCCTAATGTTGGAAGACGGGCCTGCTGGGAGGTGATTGAAACACAGGGGCAGATTTTTCCTTGCTGTTCTCGTGATAGTGAGTTCTCAGAAGAGCTGGTAGTTTAAAAGTGTGTAGCACCCTCCCCTGCCTTCACTCTCTTCCTCCTGCTCCAGCCATGTAGGACGTGCCTGCTTCCCCTTTGCCTTCTGCCATGATTGTAAGTTTCCTGAGGCCTCCCCAGCCATGCTTCCTGTACAACCTGAGGAACCGTGAGCCAATTAAACCTCTTTTCTTTATCAATTACCCAGTTTGGGGCATTTCTTGAGAGCAGTGTGAGAAAGGACTAATACAACACCTTTCATCCACCAGGTCAGCACCATTATCCAGTAGATACTTGGGACCAGCTGATGTAGTTCATTTGTGGGATTATCACTGGGTCTTTATTTTCTATCTTCACAAACTATAATAAGATTTAGTCAAATGTTATATATATTACATATATTTATATAATTAATAAATATTTTTATATTATTATATATATTTTATAAATATATAAATTATATTTCTATAATTTTTGAAATAGATGCACTTATTGGAATATGTATATACACAACAGTGCCTATTATTTCAAAAATTATGTAAAAGTAAACAAGAAAACAGATAAAGGGAAAACAGGATAGAAGAAAAATGAACAGTACTAGGGAGACAGTTAGTGCCCCACATATCTGTCTAAAGGATGTGTTCTTCACTGGAATTGGGTAGAAACATTGATGCTGAGGTTATAGTAACCAAATCTTATTTTTCCAGCTTTGTTGAAGTATAATTGTATAATTGAAAAATAAAAATTATATATATTTAAGGTGAACAACTTTACATTTTATGTGCATGTACTCCGTGAGGTAATTACCATGCTCAAGCCAATTAACATATCCATCCCCTCACATGGTCACCATTTCCTGGTTTTTAGGGTGAATAATTAAGTTTTAAATGGCCATTTGTTTGTAAAGAAAGCAATTACTGTGTTAGCATATTGATAGACCTCAATGGAATCCATGATTACAATTTTGAAAAGAAACCCCATTTTCTTTATCAGATTAACTTGAGACAACATCACCTTGGAAAAGCTGCTGGTTGGCTTGAACATAGAAATCAGAAGTATGTTCCCAGAAAAAAAAAATAAAGGAGATAGCAGTGAAACCTCAGGAAAATAGATTCAAAACATGGGGAAAAAAGCACATATATGAAAAAAATTAGTCTTCCCCAGCCCTAAATGTGGGCAGGGCATGAATGAGATAAGCAAGACAGATGGAGATGGATTTGAATTCTAAGACTTTTCAGCTTCTTCGTGTTGTCCTCTAAATAGGGATCTTTTCAGGTGACAGACCCAGTAAAATCTGGCAGATGGCATTCCAAAGACACGTGGTTCTGTGAAAGCAGTTACATGAGGAACCAACAGTGAGCTGAGAGCCAGGTTCTCCTGGTCTGACTGACCCCTCCCAGAGGCTACGATCCTGCCACCCTGAGGCACAGAGGATGCTCAGACAGGTCCCAGAACCTCTCCTGAACTGAGTCAAGGGGAACGGGTCTTAACATCGGGCAGGTCCCCAGAAGCTCTCCTGAACTGAGTTGAGGGGAGCGGGGCTTAACATCGGACAGGTCCCAGAACCTCTCCTGAACTGAGTTGAGGGGAGTGGGGCTTAACATCGGACAGGTCCCCAGAACCTCTCCTGAACTGAGTTGAGGGGAGCGGAGGATAACGTACAAAGTACAGAAAAGATACAGAATGGCGAAAAGAAGTGGGAAGATCACAGAAGTCTGTCTCATCTGAGGTCTTCCATGCTGCTCCGTCTCGTGTCCCCTTAGAAAACGCAGCTCTCCTTTCAGAAATAGCACAGCTTCAGGGAACAGACGTCCCTTTGAAGGATAGCATTATCAACATAGGAGGGAAATTGCCTAACAAGTAGAATCCTATAGTTCAATAACATACACTTTGATAGCTTAGAAAGTAAGCTCCGTACAGAAACTGATGCTCATCTTTGGGGAGTGTCTTGGACACATATCAGGGTTAAAGAACACATATGCCAGACATTGCTACTAGAAACCATGTCTTCAGCCTAGAAAATAGAACTAACTGGACTGCTGCAAGCACCATGTCCCCCCATGAAGGAGTCTGGATGTATGAATAAAGATGCCTCTGCCTCACCCTTCAAAAACCCACTACTTAATGAAAGACACACATTCACACATCCCTTTCCCATAAACATTCCCGATGCTTCCCCTTTGAGGAAAATGGCAGACAAGGATAGTATAGAAAAATTCTTCCTACAAACAGCTAGAAATGCTATTACTTCAGTGGTTTGGTTTTTGTTTGCTTGTTTTGTGATACTTGAAAGACTGAAGTTCTCAGTGGTAGGAGAGAGGGTTGGAGCAGGAAGAGCTGAGAATGTCAGCTGAGCCAAGCTCGCTGGGCTACGTGGCCGACCAAGATATGCTAACAGGATCCTATGGCCAAAAAGGGCAGGTCAGCATTACATGCCAATTAGAAGGGGGCCAAAGTCCAGACACTGGCAACCCCTACTGCTGGCGGGGATGTGGAGCAGCAGGAGCTCTCACCCACTGCCATGGGAATGCAAAATGGGGCGGCCACTGTGGAAGACAGTATGGCTTCTTACAAATCTAAATAGACTTATACCATACAATCCAGCAGTCCCACCATACACTCTGGCAATCACACCATTCAATCCGGCAGTCACACCATACAATCTGGCAGTCGCACCACACACTCTGGCAATTACACCATTCAATCCGGGAATCACACCACACACTCCGGCAGTCACACCACACACTCTGGCAATTACACCATTCAATCCGGGAATCACACCACACACTCTGGCAGTCACACCACACACTCCGGCAGTCACACCACACACTCCGGCAGTCCCACCACACACTCCAGCAGTCACACCACACACTCCGGCAGTCACACCACACACTCCAGCAGTCACACCACACACTCCGGCAGTCACATCATTCAATCTGGCAGTCACACCACACACTCCAGCAGTCACACCACACACTCCAGCAGTCCCACCACACACTCCGGCAGTCACACCACACACTCCAGCAGTCACACCACACACTCCAGCAGTCACACCATTCAATCTGGCAGTCACACCACACACTCCAGCAGTCCCACCACACACTCCGGCAGTCACACCACACACTCCGGCAGTCACACCACACACTCCAGCAGTCCCACCATACACTCCGGCAGTCCCACCACACACTCTGGCAGTCCCACCACACACTCCGGCAGTCGCACCATACAATCTGGCAGTCACACCACACACTCCGGCAGTCACACGCCTTGGTGTTTACCCAAAGGAAGTGAAACATATTAACACAAAAACCTGCCCATGGATGTTTCTATGCGTATTTAGAATTATGACAGTTTCCTGTTGGAATAGTCCTTTTACCATTGTATAATATCCCTCTTTGTCTTTCTTAACTGTTGTTGCTTTAAAGGTTGTCTGATATAAGAATAGCTGCTTCTACTTGCTTTTGGTGTCCATTTGCATAGAATATCTTTTTCCATCCCTTTTAAGTGTATGTGAGTCCTATGTGTTAGGTGAGTCTCCTGAAGACAGCAGAAAGAATATAAAATTTTTAAATCACAAGACAATACTATGGAAATTCAATTGTAATGAGTTGGGTAAACCTATACAAAATGATCATTTTAAAAATATATTATAATTGTCTCAAAATAAATAAAAAGAATAACTAGTCCTATAACCTTTTGTGAAAGCAAACCACAAAACAACATAAGCCCTAGATCACATTACAAGTGATTTCCACCAAACTTTCAAGGAAGACCTAATCTATGATTGATGCCAAAACCAGAAACGGTAGAACTTTAATTACAGGAAAGATAAATGCAAACATTTCCAATAAAACATTTGCAAATATGTCAGCAACATTTATACATACATCATGAGCCCAATAGTTTAACAAGAGTATCCATGAATATAATTTAATACATTAACCAGACTAAAAGAGAAAATAGGAAGATAAGTATTGCAGTAGCTCTGATAAAATATTGAAGAAATTTAATGACCATTTGCCACTTTTAAATGAACACAAGCAACTCTTAGCCACTAGGAGCAGGAAGGAACTCAATTATCCTAACGAGTGGAACCACCAAAAGCTTACCAGGAGCCTCACTCTAGCTAAACGTCAGAAACATCCCCCAGGTGTGCTTGGTGCAATATTCTCTCCTTTTGGAGGTTGCCAAGCTTACCAAAAGCTTACCAGGAGCCTCCCTCTAGCCAAATGTCAAAAACATCCCCCAGGTATGCTTGCTGCAATGCTGTCTCCCATTGGCTGTTACCAAGCTTACCAAAAGCTTACCAGGAGCCTCCCTCTAGCCAAACATCATCAGAAACATCCCCCAGGTGTGCTTGCTGCAACACTCTCTCCTCTTGGCTGTTACCAAGCTTATCAAAAGCTTACCAGGAGCCTCACTGTAGCCAAACACCAGAAACATCCCCCAGCTGTGCTTGCTACAATACTCTCTCCTCTTGGCTGTTACCAAGCTTATCAAAAGCTTACCAGGAGCCTCCCTCTAGCCAAACATCATCAGAAACATCCCCCAGGTATGCTTGCTGCAACACTCTCTCCTCTTGGCTGTTACCAAGCTTATCAAAAGCTTACCAGGAGCCTCACTGTAGCCAAACATCAGAAACATCCCCCAGGTGTGCTTGCTGCAACACTGTCTCCTCTTGGCTGTTGCCAAGCTTACCAAAAGCTTACCAGGAGCCTCCCACTAGCCAAACATCATCAGAAACATCCACCAGGTGTGCTTGCTGCAATACTCTGTCCTCTTGGCTGTTGCACTGGACATTTAACCTGAGAATGTAACACAAAAAATAAAACTCAGGAGAATTGTAAAGAAAGAAAGGAAATTGTTATTTGCAGTCGATATGGTCATCGACATAGAAAAGCAAAGCAGATCAAAAGTCATTAGCCCTAACGACAGAGTAAAGCAACGACAAGGACAACGCCATCCCAGAGTCATCACCCGAGTCACACGCGTCCACTGTGTTCAAAAATGCAGAGACCTCTGTTGCACACAGAGCAGCACAGGGGCCACAGGAGAAACTTCACAGCCTTTCCAGAGAGCAATTCGGCAATCCCTGCTGAAGCTGGCGCATCATTTCTTCCACCCAGCAGTTCCGCGTTTACACTTAGAAAACTCTCATAAATATTCACAAAGAGGTGTTAATAAAGATGTTTGCTGAATTCTACTTACGGTATCAAAATTAGAAACAACCTAATTATTTCTCAGTAGAAAAATATAGAACTACTTAGGCGGATAAAGAATAAAAAGAGGGCTGGGCGTGGTGGCTCACGCCTGTAATCCCAGCACTTTGGGAGGCCAAGGCGGGCAGATCACCTGAGGTCAGGAGTTTGAGACCAGCCTGGCCAACTTGGCAAAACCCCGTCTCTACTAAAAATACAAAAATTAGCATGGTGTGGTGGCGGTCGCCTGTAATCCCAGCTACGCAGGAGACTGAGGCAGGAGTATCGCTTAAACCCAGGAGACAGAGGTTACAGTGAGCCAAAATCTTGCAACTGCACTTCAGCCTGGGCAACAGAGCGAGAATCTGTCAGGAAGGGAAGGGAAGGCGGGGCCAGGGGCCGGGGGCAGAGAAGGAAGAGGCAAGAGAATGTTATGTACCAACTTCAAGCAAGACAGTGGTAAATTCTGGAGTGGAAGAGGGAAAGGATAGGCGTCCAGGTTTAACGACTTCGAATATTTAAGTGTGAACACACGTGCCTGTGCATTTCCCTGTCACGTTTTTCTGAAGTGTTCTAAGTGTTTTTAAATTTTTAATTATAAAACTATCAAACTAAAATAGATCAATGCATAGCAAACACGGATGGGAGAGAAGGAGAAATGGAGGGAAGAAAAACAAAGAGAAGAGAGTACCCCAGCAAAAATTTCCAAAATTATCCTTTAGAATTTACAAAGTGGCACAGTTGTTCTTGATTTGGTTATATACAGACAGAACAAGCTCATCTGGGTTGATAAATTATAATATATGCAGCAGTGTTTGCTTTAATATGTACCAGGGCTGATTTACAGGTTATTTTTAACTAGATATTTCCTCAAATGTCTCTAGTCCTGCCAGGTGGGCTAATAAGAACGAATCTAGCAGAGGCTCTGACGTGATTTGCTTCGATTTGTTTATACTTTAGGTAATATTGATGAAGCACCTGTCGTGGGCCAGGCAGAACTCTCAGAGCAAAGATGCAGCCGTGAAGAACACAGGTGTGCTGCCCTCATGGAGCCACGGTGCATAAATAGTAAGGATGGTGTGTGTTAACTGCCTGCATGTTTGCAATAGTGCTGTAAGCTAACTGGAAAACAGAGTTAGTCAGTGTAAACATTTCTTCTATGACCTTGTTCACATTCACTCTTTTGCTCAGTAAATCCTTTGCTCATTAATAATTCTAAACAAAATTTACCTTGGTGCCAAACTAAGTTATCTCACATTTCACATTAAAGGGCCCAAAGAAAGTGAGATTGTGCCAGCATTGTGCATATCAGTTAATAACGTGAACTCTTGCTGTAATAACGCAGTGTCCACCCACTGATGTATTGCTTGATTCCAACCCCTAGTGAGCAGCTATTCTGTGCACTGGTAGCACTAAGAGGCAGAGGAGCCCAGGGCTGGGTGGCCTCAAATGCTCAGGGAATGAGCGATGGAATGAATGAATGGTGTCACTGCTTGGATAGAGGTAGGAAGTATTTTCTCAAAACACTGTAAAGCAGGTAGCAATGGTGTAGACATGGAACATTTTTTACAAGCAAGACATCTTTTACAAGACATGGAACATTTTTTACATGGAACATTTTTTACAACATTTCTAAAAGCAGCACATCTTTCTCTCCAGCCCTCCACCCACTGCTTTCCCCTGGCTGTTCTCTGTCTGTCTTTGAGCAGGCTCTGGCTCCGGGGTAACGTGGGGTGTGCATCTCTGAGGGTGGTTGTGAGGTTTAAATGCACTAATTCTGGCCGGGTGTAGACATGGAACATTTTTTACAAGCTTGCTTATGGCCAGGCGGGGTGGCTAACACCTGTAATCCCAGCACCTTGAGAGGTCGAGGCCAGCAGATGGCTTCAGCCCAGGAGAGACCAGCCTGGGAAACATGGTGAAACCCTATCTTTACTAAAAATACAAGAACTAGCCGGGCATGGTGGTGCGTGCCGGTAATCCCAGCTACTCTGGAGGCTGAGGCATGAGGATGGCTTAAGCCTGGGAGGCAGAGGTTGCAGGGAGCCCAGACTGAGCCCCTGCACTCCAGCCTGGGCAACAGAGGGAGACTCTGTCTCAAAATAAACAAATAAATTTAAAAATAAAAGCCTCCTTGTACTCAGGTAGCCTAGTTGACAGATAAATAGAAGGACTTGGGTTTTTTTCCTCTTTGTTTCAATGTTTAAAAGAAAAACATGGAAATACATACCTGCAAGTTTTCCTCTATTTGGGCAAAAGAACTGAAGCCATACTGAAAACAGCCACTCTGTGACAGCAAACGGCAGCCTGGAGGTGGGGTTGGAAGGTTCCCACTTCCGGAGCGGGCTCTGCCCATTTGATGGAGCAGGCTCTGCTGATGCAGGCCCCACCCACCTGGTGGAGCTTGCCACGCCCACCCAACAGAGGGCCACGCCCACCCGCTGAGGCAAGTTTCTAGGTTCCCTGTCCCTCTGGCTGGCTGCAGCCTGCCTTAGGCTACCACAACAAGCATACAATCCCTTTCCCAGCAAGAAGGTCTGTACTGGGCCCAGGCTCCCTTCTGTGCCTCCAGGGAGCTTTGAGGTCGCTGGTGCCAGAGCTCCAGAAGATTTAGTCTTATTTTGCTCCTAGGTCTACACCCTGTTGCTGTCCCCACTGTCCTGACATCCAGTCTGGCACTTCCTCAGCACCTGGCTGGGAGGCACTCTCTGCCTCATTAGCGAGCTCACCTGGGCTGGGTCCTGGGTGCTTCTCCCTCTTGTCTGGGCCTGATTTCTGCCGGTTGCAGGTGAGTCCTGCAATATTAGGATTTACCTGCTCAAATACCACCACTTCTTAGTTTCTCACTGAGTGGGGGCTCCAAGACCAGCCATCCTCATTAGTATGGTGACCTGTTGCTTTAAACGTTGTTAATGATTTGACTAGGATATGGGAATGAAGAGGAAACAGACAAATGGTGAGGGCTGCTGTTACAGTCGTGTGTCTGAACTGATGGTGCAGCCTCTGTTACCACTGAACCAAGAGAAGATCTCTAATGGACTTGAGAGTTCTGCAAACTGATTTGGACAAGGAGCCATGAGTGGTCAGTGCAGAAGACCAAGGGCATGGGGTGTGTTTATTCCCAGACACCTACCTGATGGGCACAGCTGCGTTCAGCCCTCAGCACATCTAAAGGTTAGGAGCAGAGACTTTGAATTAGCTAGTCATCAAAATGAGAAAGACAAATTATAATGCCTTAAAATTTTAGATCTGAGAAGTAGCTTAGAAAACCTTTGAACCACGTGATTCTACCTGAAAAACAAAGACCCGAGAACCTTTGGGAGAGGACTCTTGTGGGAAAGAGCAACATACAAGCCGAAACCCGAGCCTGTGACCAAGAGGTGTGACCGGGGGCTGTGACTGGGGAGTGTGACCGAGGGGTGTGGGGGGTTGGGGGCCACAGCGGGGGAAAGCAGAGTTCCCTTGGGCACATGAATGGAGCTCAATTTGAGAACTGCTGACCCAACTTTTACAGAGAAGAAAACTGAGGCACAGAAAAAGAAAAGCAATTTGTCCAAGGGTGTGGTATTTGTCTGTTTTCATACTGCTATGAGGACTGCCTGAGACTGGGTAATTTATAAAGGAAAATGGTTGAATTGCCTCACAGTTCATCATGGCTGGGGAGGCCTCAGGACACTTACAATCATGGCAGAAGGCAAAGGGGAAGCAAGGTGCCTTCTTCACAAGGCAGCAGGAAGGAGAAGTGCTGAGTGAAGGGGGAAGAGCCCCTTGTAAAATCATCAGATCTCATGAGAACTCACTATCAGGAGAACAGCATGGGGGAAACCAACCCCATGATTCAATCACCTCCACCTGGTCCCTCCCTTGACACGTGGGGACTATGGGGATTCTGGGGATGACAATTCAAGATGAGATTTGGGTGGGGACACAAAGCTGAACCCTATCAGGTGCACAGCCAAGCCTCCAACAGAGCCAGGACCAAAGCTGGATTCTGTGTTCTTCCTGGTGCAGTCTGGGTTCATTGCTTTTTGACAGCAATATATTAAAAGAAATTATGTTTGTGTTACTGGGAAGTAGACTCACATCTTACTAACATAAAAGCAGGTATGAATGAATGTGAATGATGAACCAGACTGGAAGCAAAGAATTAAAGCAGCACGGAGGCAGTGAGGGGCTGGGTGTTTCTTTTGGTGTCATAAAGTTCAATCAGTTTGGGATCGTGTATTTTAATTTTCATTCTAATGTACCTTTTAAATATTCCCTTTTATTATTCCCCTTCAATACACCTTTTAAATATGACCCCTTTAAGAAATATGGTCATGATCCTACAGGTAAAATGATGTCTAAATAAGATATTCATCTATTTTTAAGCCAGTGAAAAATGAGACTATTATATGCAATCTTTCCCTCCATTCATTATTTAACTGCAGCTCAAAAAGGCAATTAAAAAAATAAAGATCATAAGTGTTGACCATGTTTAGCCTCTACAAAACAAAGGATAAGAGAAGTTTCTAATGGCTCCCAACCACTGCTTTTTCCCAAACATGAGAAAGTCTTTATGAAAATTGAGAGGCAGAACCACCACGGAGAAAATGCCCAAGGACAGATCAGGACACCGGGGTGAACACAGCTCCCTGAAGACCCAGAAACTCCTGACTCAGGTCCTGCCTCACCCTGTGATAGCTTTGCAGTATCATATGCTTAATGTGAAATATTTCAATGCTGTAATTTACTGCTTTGAAAAATGAGTGAGCCCGCTCCCTTTGACATGCCTCTTTGAAACATGGAATATTTAAAATTCATACCCAAACTTAATGTATAGATAGATCACGCATTTTTATGACTTTACTGATGTAATAAGAGCCTTGTAATATCTCAAAAGATATGTTTTATCCCTCCTAATGTGTATCATGTGCAGATTAAGAATCTATATTATTGCCTTCAAAATGACCTGCTATTTCCTGGAAACTGTAATTTGCTGGACCTGTCCTTGTCACTGGGGTAAGTATAATGCCTTTAATAATCTCCCACTCACTAAGTGATGTGTTTGCATCAAAAAGACGGATCTGGCTTGGCGGCGGGGCAGGCGCTCCGTGTCTGTTCTCCCAGTGACATCTAGAGGCTTCACAGAGCCTGGAGCAGAGTGCAGCAGGTTAGAGGACTTTTCTCCAGGTTCACTGAATTTAGTCATAAGAATGTTTTAAAGGCTGAGAATGAGAGCATTTCAGGGCATGATTGCCCTATAGCATGACTCCCAAGGGGGGCAGACAGAAACCGGGTGAGAGGCAGCATCCACAGGAAAGGGTCTGGCCGAATCCTATGAAGACACAGAGAAGCCACTGAGAGCTTTCCCATAAACTACCACCCTCAGTTGAGCTCAAAACTCCAAGCCACTGCGAACCAGCCTCGGGAAGGCTTTTATACAGAGTTCCTTTTCTAACAAGGTAGGCATCAAAGGTGATCTAAGAGAAGCAAGTGTGTTTTAAAAAACACCCTCATGCCTGTAATCCCAGCACTTTGGGAGCTGTAGGCAGGTGGATCACCTGAGGTCAGGAGTTGAAGACCAGCCTGGCCAACGTGGTGAAACCCCATCTCTACTAAAAATGCAAAAAATTAGCCAGGTGTGGGGGCGGGCCCCTGTAATCCCAGCTACTTGGGAAGCTGAGGCAGAAGAATCACTTGAACCCAGGAGGCAGAGGTTGCAGTGAGCCGAGATCATGCACTCCAGCCTAGGCGACAGAGTGAGACTGTCAAAAAAAGAAAAAACAACAAAACAACAACAACAACAACAAAAAACCCACCCCAGGTGGCCCATGCTTTCAGCCCGAGAGTCTCAGAAGAAAGCGCAGAGGCCTGTGTGATTGGCCAACATCCAGCCCACCTGCCCCAGGCCACACTGTGCTTGAGAGAGAGAGCCGGAGCGGCCGGCAGGGGCATCTCAGCACCAGGGGCATCAGCTGCAGTTGACTCGACAGACTGCACACTGCCAGCCGAGGGCTCCACATTGAGTCACCTCCTGTGTGTTGTGGTGCGCATGTGCCCCTGATAGACAAAGGTAAACCTGGGTGTTGGTGATTTACTTTATATGGGAATCACAAATGCCATCTATAGTTTTATCTAGACATATGTGATGGAGATACATACTTTGACCAGTTGTGTTAATTATTGCCAGCAATGTATGCAAAAGTCAACTTTCTACTCCTAGGGGGACAAAACAATTTTGAAAGCAATGAGGAACAAGCCCAACTTTCCAACAGCCTCATTTTAAAAAGTGAATGTGGAGAGGAGGCCTAAAGACAGAACAGATATATCCCTCAACATCTATAAGACCACATACAAGTGGGACAGGAGGAGAGACCCGCACTCCACATAAAAACTTCCATGAAGATAAACGGTAAACAGCGAAACAGGAGAGGGAGCCCAGAAACACACCCGTGCACGTATGGTTGACGGTGTTTGACAAAGGTGCTGAAAACACACAATGGAGAAAGGACAGTGTCCTCAATCAACGGTGTTGGGGAAACTGGATCTCCACAGGCAGAGGGTGAAATTGTCCGTTCTCAGACACCATATTCAAAAATCAACTCAAAATAGATTAAAGACTTCAACGTAAGACCTGAAACTTACATTTCAGGTACAGCTTATGTGAAGCTCTAAAAAGAAAACAGGGGAAAGCTCCATGACACTGGTCCAGGCAAAGATGTTTTTGGATATGACCCCAAAAGCACAGGAAACAAAAGCAAACATAAACAAATGAGATTACATCAAACGGAAAAGCTTCTGCACAGCAAAGGAAACAACAGAACAAAGAGGCTGAGGTGGGTGGATCACCTGAGATCAGGAGTTAAAGACCAGCCTGGCCAATATGGTGAAACCCCGTCTCTGCTAAAAATACAAAATTTAGCTGAGCATGGTGGCAGGTGCCTGTAGTCCCAGCTACTTGGGAGGCTGAGACAGAAGAATCACTTGAACCTGGGAGGTGGAGGTTGCAGTGAGACATCATAGTGCCACTGCACTCCAGCCTGGGTGACAGAGTGAGACTCTATCTCAAAAAAAAGGAAAAAATATTATCCAAAAATACATAAGGAACTCAAACACCTCAATAACAATAAAAGAAATAACTCAATTAAAAACTGGGGCAAAGGCTCAGAACAGACATATCTCAAAAGAAGATATCAGAATGGCCAATCTGAAAAAATGCTCAACATCACTAATCATCAGGGAAATGCAAATTAAAACCATAATGCACTGTCACACACACCTGTTCAGACGCTGTTGTCGAAAAGAGATGCCACGTGTTGGTGAGGGTGTGCAAAAGAGGAACCCCTTGTGCTTTGTTAGCAGGGATGTAAATTAATACAGCCATCCTGAGGAGCAGTGTGGAAATTCCTCAAAACACTACAAATAGGATTACCATACAACCCAGCAACCCCACCTCTGGCTATGTACCCAAAGGAAATAAAATGAGTGACTGGAAAAGAACCTGCACCCCCGTGTTCATGGAGTGCTGTTCACAGTACCCAAGATAGAAAAATCAACCTCAGTGTCTATCAAGGGATGAAAGGATAATGGAAATGTAGAAATGGAATACCAAAGTGAG
Source organism: Pongo abelii (assembly GCF_028885655.2). NCBI lineage: Eukaryota > Metazoa > Chordata > Mammalia > Primates > Hominidae > Pongo > Pongo abelii. The sequence continues at coordinate 1,927,730 of NC_071992.2, read as the reverse complement.
CCTTAAAAAAGAAGGAACTCCTGTCCTTTGCGGCAACATGGATAAGCCTGGAAGACATTCTGCTAAGTGAAATAAGTCAGGCTGAGAAAGACAAATACCACATCTTCTCATTCATATGTGGAATCTAAAAAAAGTCAGACTCATACAAGTAGAGGGTATAATGGTGGTTAAATGGTGGTTACTAGAGGCTGGAGCGAGGGCTGGATGGAGAAAGGAGAGATGACGGTCACAGGGTACAAAGTTTCAGTAGGACAGGAGGGCTAAGCTTAGAGATTGATCTCACAGAGTGGTCAGTATAAGAGATAATAATGCATTGTGTATTTCAAAATTGCTGAAAGAGCAGAATTTCAGTGTTTTCACCACAAAAAAAAGGTCAGTATGTGAGGTGATGGATGTGTGAATTAGCCTGATTTAGTCATTCCACATTGTAAACATATAGCAAAACTTCACAGTTCACCCTATAAATATATACTAGTTATTATTTGTCAATTAAAAATAAAATATTAAAAAATAATCATGTAGACAAACACGCACAAAGAGGAATGGTAAAGAATGGCCTAAAATTGGGAGGCTGAGGTGGATGGATCACTTGAAGTCAGGAGTTCGAGACCAGCCTGGCCAGCATGGTGAAACCCTGTCTCTACTAAAAATACAAAAATTAGCCGGGCATGGTGGTAGATGCCTGTAATCCCAGACACTTGGCAGGCTGAGGCAGGAGTATCGCTTGAACCCGGGAGACAGAGGTTGCAGTGAGCTGAGATTATACTACTGCACTCCTGCCTGGGTGACAAAGTAAGAATTTGTCTTAAAAAAAAAAAAAGAAAAAAAAAGTTCTGTTCCTTTGTTGAATGTTGAATGTCATCATTACTGTAAGTGTACTTTTATGAAATTTAATTTCTAAATCTGCTTATGGTTTTTAATTTTCTAAGTCCTTAAAGTTCCCATGATGACTCCTACTGTACTCCTGGGTTAAAGGTTTTGTGGGAAAAAAAAAAAAAAAATGCAAGCTTGGCCAGGCACAGTGGCTCACATCTGTAATCCCAGCACTTTGGGAGGCCGAGGTGAGCAGATCATTTGAGGTCAGGAGTTCGAGACCAGCCTGGCCAGCACAGCAAAACCCCGTCTCTACTAAAAACATGAAAATCAGCTAGGCATGGTGGTGCTACCTGGGAGGCTGAGGCAGGAAAATGGCTTGAACCCAGGAGGCACAGATTGCAGTGAGCCCAGATCAATCATGCCATTGCACTCCAGCCTGGGCGACAGAGTGAGACACCATCTCACACACACACACACACACACACACACACACACACACACAAAGAAACAAAGAAAGAAAAAAGAAAAAAAAATTCACACTCTGCCATCAGCCACATATTTGTCACCCATGGAGTGAGGCTGGCGTGGTCCATACAAGCCCTGTCCATGGTGCATGTTTTCACTCTCAGCCATCGAAACACATACAGAATGATCCTCCTTTTCCGAAAATGTAAGTGCAGTTGTGATACAGCATAAGGAATAGGTCTTGGCTTAATGTTTGTACAGTAAAGAAACCTTGTGTGAATCCTTTAGAAAGTAGCCAATTTTAAAATAAATGGTATAAATGCCTCTTCGTTTATCTGCGGTACATCTCCCTGTTCCATATCCATCTAACATAAAGTGAGGTCTACTTAATCTTACAAAATAAATGGTGCCTCTGTTCCTGGGTCTCTCTCGGCACAAAGCAGCACTTCCTTCAACATGTCCTTCTGAGGCTTGAAAAACAACGTGGTTCCCAGTAAGGGATCTTGGGGTCATTTTCTAACCTTGCACAATTTCATTCTGGCCTGAGAAGGTCGAGTTGAAACAAATTAATTGGCTTCAAAATTATTCCTTAAAAATGGGATATGATCACTTCTCTGCCTTTGACTAAAATCAAGCATAAAAATTAGTCCATGAGCAGTCTTACTTTTATAAAATGCAAAATCCTTCTATTTCTCACATGAGCTGAACACACTAGCACATTCTCCAGGTAATAAGCAGGAATGAGTTAGTCTGCAAAAAATGTTTGTCTCACTCGTTAGCCCTCGCCTCCACTTTGGAAGCCAATGACTCCTAACATTGTTAGTTTGATGAACTATTGTTTTTTTTCATGCTGAGTCAAATTTCCACCATTTACACTCCCACAGACACAACCTTTACTCTCTTGGGCTCAGCATCTCCCAGGAAGATAACTTCTTCAGCTGGGCGCCAGCAATTTTTATCTAACAATTCTCAAGAGGTGGCCACAGAAGCTGTTGAACTGATAGACATTTTTCACAGATATTTGATTTATTTAAAAAGCCTCACTTCCACCCCCATGCCCCATATTTCATAATCCTGTGAATGCCGAACTCGTTCTTTCTGTAACTGAGCTCTCAGCATACACGTGCAGTCACACACCCGGGATGTGCAGTCACACCCCCAGACACAAAGTCACACCCCCAGGACGCGCAGCACCGATGGAGTCAGGAGAGCCCTCAGCAGGCCCCCAAAGGAGAACTGCTCCGTGGAACAGCTGGCCTGCGCTCTCCAAAATTACCCGCATCACTAATGACAAAGAAGGGTCTTCCAGAGAAGTAAAGCTGTGGCAACTACCCACCCAACACGTGAGCCCAAACCGCATCCTGGACTCCAGCTGGGGAACCCCTCCAGGGACATTATCGGGATGACTGGCAAGGTTAGCATATGGACTGCAGATCACGCCGCTGTGTGACGGTCGGGTCCCTCAACTTTAAGAGCTGTGCTGTGGAAACACAAGGGAACACTCTGCTCCTTGTTCTCGGGAAACAACCAAAGCACTAAGGGACAGAGAAGTGCGATGCCGACAACGTATGAAATGTATTTCCAAATGGCTCTAGGAAAATTTAATTTTTTCACAGAATCAATACCTCGGCAAATGACTGTGTACCCTCCCGGTGTCTTCCCGTTCCTTGCTTTGTGTCATCCTCACAGCTGTCAAATGAAACGACTCAGGCGACGAGCTCCGACCACCGCCCGCCCCATGCTGGGCGTTCGCTGCCTCCACTGCCACACGCACAGATTCTTAAAAAGCGATGAAAGGGCGGAACACTTCCTCCGAGAGAGGTAAGCCCGTTACTTCCAGGGAGAGGCAGTGGGCGACCTAGATGTCTTCCCAGGTGCTCAGTTCTCTGCATTCTGCCCTGAGGGAGCCAGGGGTGATCCAACTGGCATCACATATCTTGAGACATTCATTTGCATAAACACAGCGGCACCCAGATCTCGGCTTCTAATCCCGCCCTGCAGTAAAAGGAACCAGGGTCCTTGGAGAAATGGGTCTAGGACTGGGGCAGGGAACACACAGATGAGCCTGGGTGTCCTGCAGCGCCAGAAAATCAGGCTGTGCCCAAAGAGGCAGCTGTGAACAGACACAGGAGGCCGGCAGAAAGGGCTCCCTGTGGCCAACACTGGAAAAACCTGAGCAAGAAAGTAGGCCGGGCGCAGTGGCTCACGCCTGTAATCCCAGCACTTTGGGAGGCCGAGGCAGGTGGATCACCTGAGGTCAGGAGTTAAAGAACAGCCTGGCCAACATGGTGAAACCCCGTCTCTACTAAATATACACAAATTAGCTGGGCATGGTGGCAGGTGCCTGTAATCCCAGGTACTGAGGAGCCTGAGGCAGGAGAATTGCTTGAACCTGGGAGGCAGAGGTTGCAGTAAGCCGAGATTGCGCCACTGCACTTCAGCCTCAGCAACAAAGGGAGACTCTGTCTCAAATAAAAAAGAAAGAAAGAAAGAAAGAAAATGCACGGCGGAACGTGGGTCACATCCCAGAGATGAAATAGAGCACGAGAGTCCATGCAGATGTCAGTAAATGATGGGATAAATAAATAAATAGGGAGAGGAGACAATCTTTCTTGCAGAAGAATTACAAATAGCAGAGGTAGATGCTCCTGCTCCGAGAGGTGAACGTGATTCCACGCTCTTGCTTCTTTGAGGGTGGCCTGGGCTGAGACAGGCTCCCAAGGAACAGAAGGAGAAGAGGAAAAAGCAGGCATTTCATGGGAGACAGCAGGCAGACATCACCTGAGCAAGTGATGAAGGTTAGCCGATGTCGGGCACCCCACGTGACTCCTCTTCCCAAAAGCACACACCCCCAATCTCATCGCAGGAAGATCGTCTTCCCTGGACTGGGGACCTGGATTGGGGAACATCCTACAAGATAACCAGCAAGCCTCTTCAAAGCCACTCAGGTCATGAAAGGCAAGGACAGACAGAAACTGTCGCAGGCTGGAGGGGCTGGGAGACGTGAACAGCAAATGCATCTGGTGTCCTCGATGGGTCCTGGGACACAGAGAGGGCACTGGGGGAAACCCAGCAAGGTCTGAAGTCCACCTGGAGGTGAGGCCATCGTCTCGCCCCACAGCAACATGAGAGGTGAACACACAGTCTTGTGTGGAGTCCACTGGGGCTCTCTGCGCTGTTGTAAAGACACTTTGCTGCATGTCTAAGACTATTTCATTATTTAAAAAAAAAAAACTTCTTTTAAAAAAATTATAACTCAAAACCAGGGAGGCAGTAAAATGCTCAGCGGTTGAAGGGAAGATTTTTAGGGCAGAGAAAAGACTGTGCATGATGCAACAATAGTGGACCTGAGTCCTGATCACCTGACCAAACCCACAGAGCCAACAGCACCAGGAGTGAGCCCAGGGTAAACTCCAGCCCCTGGCAATGGTGACACGTCAGTGTGTGTGCAGTGATTGTAACAAGCGCCAGAAGCGAGCCCAGGGTAAACTCCAGCCTGTGGCGATGGTGACGTGTCAGTGTGGGTGCAGTGATTGTAACAAGCGCCAGAAGCGAGCCCAGGGTAAACTCCAGCCTGTGGCGATGGTGACGTGTCAGTGTGGGTGCAGCGGTTGTAACAAGTGCTGGGGGTGAGCCCAGGGTAAACTCCAGGCTGTGGCGATGGTGACATGTCAGTGTGGGTGCAGCGGTTGTAACAAGTGCTGGGGGTGAGCCCAGGGTAAACTCCAGCCTGTGGCGATGGTGATGTGTCAGTGTGGGTGCAGTGGTTGTAACAAGCGCCGGGGGTGAGCCCAGGGTAAACTCCAGCCTGCGGCAATGGTGACGTGTCAGTGTGGGTGCAGCGGTTGTAACAAGCACCGGGGGTGAGCCCAGGGTAAACTGTGGCCCCTGGCGATGGTGGCACTTCAGTGTGGGTGCAGCAGTTGTAACAAGCACCAAGAGCAAGCCCAGGATAAACTGGCTTGCAGCGACGGTGACGTGTCAGTGTGGGTGCAGCGGTTGTAACAAGCCCACCCCTCTGGTGGGAGGTGTTGGTAGTGGGGGAAGCTGTGGTGGGGTAGGGGTTGGAGTGGAGATCTCTACCTTCCTTTTAACTTTGCTGTGAACCCAAAACTGCTCAAAAAGGGGGTCTATTAAAAATAGTACATACGGCTTCAAGAAATTCACAACCATTTGAATTCTTTCCCATGAACCACGACTGCTAAACAAAAATGACTGTTTAAACTGGAAAATAAACAAAATCTGTTTAACTAAATCAAGGTCAAATTGAGACTGTCTGTGCCTACCCTTGCCAAGCTTTGGAAAATGCGGCTCCACCACGCAATAAGAACAAACTCCGCTAAAGTTCACCTGCACGACAGACAAGGGAGAAATAATAAAAATAAAATTCTTGCTGATACTCACTTTACTGCCATGGAAACCAGCTCAGCCAGCTTTATGTTATTGAGGACACATTTAATTCTCAGGATTTGTATTATTACCTTAGAAAAATATAACAAAATCTCATAAAATTTGGATTGCCCTTAATGACACAGAAAGGTAAAACATTCTTAATTATCAAAGCTTTTTCTGTTATAAAGCAACAATAAAACCAAAATATTGAAATGGGATTTTTATGCCAGAAGAATTTCAGCCTCTTTCCAAACAAAGGAAGAAAAAGTTCAAAGAGAGGGTATGTTCCTCCTAAGCATGTTTTTTAACTTCACCAAGAGGCCTTGTGTAGGCAGCCAAGTTTTTATTTTTCCTCCATGACTACTACAGTGATCATTCCAAATGAGTGCCTTCTTTCTTTTGAAATCCCTTCCTAATTCATTAGCACACTAAAAAAGAACAGAGCCATCTATGCATTTTGTTTTCCTCTACAGAGACTTTTAGATGCATGGTATTTCTAAGCCTTGCACAAAACGCACACTTCTTAGGACTGGCATGTCTTGGGTGCCGCTGGGGGCCGACAGCCCAGCCTCGTGGGTCGGAGGGGCTTTGGGGGTGTGATTCACCATGCCCTGCTCTCTGGAGTGTGAGTGCGCTGTCTGCACCTCACCAGCCGTGAAAGTGCATGATAACCCATAATTAAACAAGCCAGGAGGGTGAGCAGGTGCAGGTAGGTGTGATTTGGTACAGGAAAACCACAACAAGGTGATTTTTAAAGTTTTATTTGCCTAAAGCAAGAGAAAACAAGCTTAACCAGGTAACACATGCTTCAAAGGCTCCACAGCCAGGATTTCAGAGATGCTAGATCTCGCGGCCCCCAAAGAGAAGCACGGTAGCTTCACACAGACCGCCACATGCTGCACACGTCCGGGTGCCACGCCCATGTGCCCACACCCGTGAAAACGCTAGTGTGTTGTCTGCCAACCCATTCTGTCAGGCATCTGCCATCCACCCTCGTGTAAATACACGTTGTTCAGTCTTGTGGAAAACATTAGCTTTCTCCCTTAGACGGGTATAAAATATTCATCACCAAATGCAAAAATCAAAAGCACAATGTGTGATCAACTATCAGCCCATACAGGACGCCACTGGGACGCCGGCCGCTCCTTTGGAACAAGCACACAGCATTCCTGTCTCTGCCAAGCATATTTTCCCATCTCCAGGCTAGGAAAATGCCTTCACTGGCCTGGCGCTGAGGCAGACGCCGGGATGAGCTTGGGCTTGGCTTGCTGGGGCGGGGCCATGTCTGGGATCTTCTCCCCGTATTTGTACACGCTCACCGTCACGTCAATCTTCTCCCCGCCATACTTGTTCTTGATGTTGATGCTGTACTTGCCCGAGTCCTCGGAGGTCACGCCTTTGATGGTCATGCTGACGTACTTGGCCTGCTCCACCTTCACTGAGAAGTGCTCACTGAGCTGGATGTCCTGGTCGTTCTTGAACCAAACCACTTCGGGGTCAGGGTTTCCAAACACCGTGCAGGTTAGATTCAAGGTCTTTGGAAGGAAGAGGTTGGTGGAGAAGGAAGAGTTAGAAAAAGGAAAGTCATATCACCCCCTCAGACGGTGCGCTCCAGGTCACACTCAGTTATATTTATTGGTCCTTCAATCATTTGTTCAGCAACAAGGCTTTATGTACATGACAGCCGCTCTAGACAGAACAGCCAGAGGACAGCAGCGAACAGGTTCACCACTTCACAGGGGAGCTCATAAAAAAATCAGTGAGCATGTGTCCTATTCTTAGCTTTTATCCATAGCCCAAGTCAGCTAAAGAATTCGAAAGTAATTTAATTAAGCTCTATGTTTTATAGCAGATATATCCAGTCCGCTCCCAAATTTCCTTTCTATTTAGACTTATGGATCCCTCTTACCAGTTCCTCTGGCAAACCCAATGAATATATTGTTTTATAACCGGTAAATTGGAGGCAAAAAAAATGCATTCTTGAAGCTTAGTTAAAACATGCCTAGGATAAAGTAAAACGATTGCTAATTTCTCAATTACATCCTTAAGATGAGATCTCAAGAGCTCTCTAGGCTTCCTTTAGCTACTAAAGAAGAGGTCTATAAATTTTTGTCTTTTGGCCTAATAAAATTCTCTGAAGTATCTCTGTCCCTGTGACATTGAGTTAGACCCACTGAAGCAACCAGAGAAGTATCAATTAGATATCAATAATTCTCCTGACAGGCAACAAATTAAACTCCAATAAGTGGCTTCCACGATGTGTTCCACAATGACCTTGAGAATAGGAACAGAGATTTTTTTTCCTTCGTGTTGTAAAAGCTGTGCTGTTTCACACTGGAAGCGGGGGCTTGCACCTTCACACAGGCAGGCAGGTCATGGCGGGTGTGGCCACCTCATCCTGCAGTTGCTCCTCTGGGTGAATGGCCACAGGGGCAGGTGGCACTAGACCCTGGCAGACCCTGAGGGCCTAGAAACACCCACAGCCACAGCGCCTGCCTTGAGGTGCCTGAGTGGCACAATGTGTTCCTGTGAACACAGGTTTGTGGATTCGGAATGTTATGTGATTCCTTCCTTTGAGAATACAGGGGTTATTCCAAGCCATCCAGGAGAGGCAGGAAAGTTGGGGGGACTCTGGGTTCCCTGCAGGCTGAGTGAGGACACAGAAGCCCCTTACTGGGTTCCCTCTGCTGCGCCCCAAGTGGAAGGGTTGCGTCCATCGCACCGTGCTGACACCCCCACCCCGGCCGAGTTTAGAATCCTCACCTTCCCCTCCATGATGGTCACCACGTCAGGCAAGCCGCCAATCAACCTGCCCCGATCTGCAACAGGAAAGCACCTCGGTTAGGAAAACATCTGCGGGACGTTCCCGCGGAGCAGGGGCCATGTAAGCAGCAGTGGGTACCAAGGTGAACGTAGGGAGGAGCTTATGCTCAGGAGAGAGCGAGCACCAAAGAAAACGATGTATATGTTTACAGTTGAGGGATAAACCAAAGCCAAGGGAAGGTAGATGAGGAGAAAATAGACTCTGTGAAGGGGGGGGGGGGGTGAAACACTCCAGAGGAAATGTGAGATGGGGGCTGGGCTTGAAGGGTGAAGAATTCACCAAGCACAGATTCACCAAGGACAGAAGGCCTGGAGAGCCGCGTGTGTCCCTGAGTTGGGCAGAAAGTGACGGGGTCCTGGCCAGGTGCAGTGGCTCACGCCTGTAATCCCAACACTTTGGGAGGCCGAGGCAGGCAGATCATCTGAGGTCAGGAGTTAGAGACCAGCCTGGCCAACATGGTGAAACCCTGTCTCTACTAAAAATACAAAAATTAGCCGGGCATGATGGCGGGTTCCTGTAATCCCAGCTACTCAGGAAGTTGAGGCAGGAGAATCGCTTGAACCCAGGAGGCAGAGGTTGCAGTGGGCCGAGATCATGCCATTGCACTCTAGCCTGGGTGACAGAGCAAGACTCTGTCAAAAAAAAAAAAAGAATAAAGGAAGAAAGGGAGGGAGGGAGGGGAGGGGAGGCGAGGGACAAAGGGAGGGAAAGAAACTGAACAGGCCCTGGGTGTCTGGGCTGCAGGTTCTGCAAGGGAGGATGGAGGACAGGAGGGAGGGAGGGTGTCTGAGAGGTGACGGGGCTAAGGCTGAAAGCAGTGCAGGGACCAGTGGTGCAGGACATGGGGCTGCAGGACACGGTGCGGTGTTGGTGGCGTTGTTACTTCAGGGTGGGGGATTGCTGGTTATTATTTAATACACAAAGTTGGTACTCCAAAATATGGACCCTTTTGCCCCACCCAAAATAATTCACCATCCTGGTTACAATCTAACAAGTACTTACTCTTCTCTGCAAAAGCAGCAGCTCTAAAAGTTAAAGGAGGCAGAAAGGAGAGAATGAAAAGAGAGTATGAGAAAGTGCTTCCAACAAAATGCACAGCTGAGAGGCTCACTAGTGATGAGAGCAAAAGAAGAAGGAAATACGTTTGCATTCTCTTAGAAGAACATGTTCAGGTCACAGGATCCCAGGATGGATATCATCGATTTTTCCTCATGTTTCCCACTGCCCATTTGAGGTGGAAAATGCCCTATTATCCAGATGCTAAAACCCACAGAAAAGTTTAGCATTCCAGCTCACAGGTTGAAGAGATTTTTTTTTTCCACAAATTCACTAGATTGCACTGGAGACTTGAGATATTTTCGGAATTTGTCAGTTTCGCATCTATCTTGCTCGTCCCTGCACCCAGTCAACAAATCTTTATTAAATAAGCTAGCATGGGCCAAGGACTGCGGTCAGCTTCGGATATGCGAAAACTCGATGGTGCATTTGAAAACCCCAAATTTTCCTTAAAAAGTTGCTCTGTGTGATGTGCTGCTCTGATGATAATTGACAGAGCAGCAGCATCGCCATCTTTGACTAGCATCGCCATTTTAAGTTTTCCTTGATTAGAAACCGCCTAAGTCCAGCCCAAAAACATCAGCTTAAGGGCTAAGGTCAGCATGATCATAAACCACAAATGACACCTCCAACCAGAAACATACCAACCCTGGGATAACCTACCCTCCAATCAAAAACATTCCAACCCTGAGATAAGCTCCCCTCCAACCAGAGGCATTCCAACCTCACAATAAAACTCTCCTCCACACAGAAACATTCCCAGCCTGAGCCAGAACCCTTAAATACCCTTAGTCTGTAAGAGAAAGTGCTCCTGACCGAAATCGGCCAGAAGCCCCACTCAGGTTTATTCTCCAAAATAAACCTGTCTTTGACTGTTAATCTGCTTTGCGTGTTTCTTTCCTCTTTCTTCAACTCTCACAATAATGATTTCTGAAATTCATCCAGGGTTCCGATGACTCTGGACAGTCCGTTTATAAATGCATTTCTGGTTTAGGAGAATGCCCATCCCTCCACATACTGCACTGCTTAAACTTCTGTCCCAGGAACGGCTCTTTCTTTGGGTCACCCAGGCTTCCATACAGATTCCCACATGCAGCCAAAACGACTGGGACCCAACTGCCCCCAGGATGATACCATAGTAACTAAATACACAAATCTTACTTGAGTTGCTGGAATTCTGCAAATGCTTCATCAAAAGCTGTAAGGAAATAGTTCATACGTTACTAATCATTTCAGTGTTCGGATTTTATTTATTCACTCAAATATTCTACCACTGAATCTGGTTCATGAAAACTGATATATTAAAAAAATGAATAAACTCATGTTTTCATTTTCTCTAAATGAAAATCATAAATTCATAGTCTCCTGTATTCATATTGTATTCCCTCCCTTCAGCATCTAAATGGATTTTTAAGTAGGAAATTATTAAACGCTAAAGAATTCTCTTACCTTGTCCGGACAGGTCGAGGGAGCGTTGATGGTTATCTTTGCCATCAAAAATCTCAAAAGTGTATTTTCCTTTATCCTTCTCCGTCGGCTCACATATCTGCAGCCAGGCCATCTCTTCACTCCCCCCGATTCTCATACGCTCACTGGATGAGATCTTAGCATCTCTTTAAAATAGCAACAGGAACGTATCTGAGTTAAGAGTCTCCATGTCACACACACAATGTCTACAGGGCAATGTCCCTTTGCTGTGACAGCCTTCTCTAACTTGCTGATGCCAATGTCACAATAGATTATTCTGGCTGTTATGAATGTATTGACACATCAGTAACCCAGATCTGAAAACTTTCTAAAATTAAATGATACTTAATTTTTAAAGGTATATTATTTAATATATACTTGTCACAACATAATGGACTTAACATTACTCTATATAGTATGGTAGTTCCTCAAAAAATTAAAGCTAGAACTACTACATGATCCAGCAATCGCACTTGTGTAGATACCCCGAAGAACTGAACACGGGGTCTTGGAGAGAGATTGTCACACCCACATCCTTCGTAGCATCGTTCATGACTGCTCCGGTGGGGAAGCAGCCCAAACGTCCATTGGTGATGAACGGATCAATAGAATGTGGTCTGTAAATACATGAGGGAAATCCCAACAACTGCTGCAATGTGGATGAACTCTGAGGACATTTTGCTGAGTAAAATAAGCCTGTCACGAAGAGACAAATATGTACTCCTATGAAGGGCTTAGGGTAGTCAGATTCACAGAGACAGGAAGTAGAACTGTGGGTACTGGGGCTGGGGGAGGGGAATGGGGAGTGAGGGTTTAATGGGAACAGAGTTTCGGGTGGGAGGACGAAAAGGTCCTGGGTGGTGGTGGCTGCACAATGATGTGAATGTACTTAACACCACTGAACAGTACCCTTAAAGGTGGTTAAAATGCTAACTTTTACATTATGTGTATTATGCTACAATATTTTAAAGTTTAGACAAAAACAAGGTGCTCATACATTCCCGCCTTCTAAGGTTCCCACATCTGCAACATATACGGCCAAACTGTTTACTGCAGACAAAAGTGTATAAGTTATTTCCCAACATTATTTCAGTTTAGAGGGAGCCTGAGAGATCTGTGGAAGTCATAGTCAAGGGCGCAAGAAAACAGGACTGACTCCAGGGCCACACGAGAGCTGGAATGTGGACCTGTTTCTCTCAGGCACCAGCTCCAGAACAGCCGGAGCTCAGGGAAGTGGGCTGGGTGCACAGAGAGCCAGCTGTGCTGCTTGTGGCATCTTTCCTTACCCTTGCCGGCAACCAAGAATGCCTTGAGTTCCTCTGGGAAAAGGAATTCTCCAGCCCTCCTCACCATCATAGTCTTTTTCTCTGTTATTCTTTCCTTCAACAAATACATGTTAAGCCCATAATAAATGCATAGCTCAGGCCGGGTGTGGTGGCTCACACCTGTAACCCCAGCACTTTGGGAGGCGAAGGCAGGAGGAACACATGAGGCCAGGAGTTGGAGACCAGCCTGGACCACAAAGCAGACCCTGTCTCTACAAAAATACAAAAATTAGCCGGGTGTAGTGGCAAGCACCTGTAGTCTCAGCTACTCAGGAGGCTGAGGCAGGAGGACTGCCTGAGCCAGAGCCTGAGGAGGTCAAGGCTGCAGTGAGCTATGATCATACCACTGCACTCCAGCCTGGCCGACAGAGCGAGACCCTGTCTCAAAAAGTATTTATGTAAAAATAAATGCTTGGCTCTGTGTCCTGGTCTCTGGTGGTGGTGCTTGCAGTGTGTGTCGGAATCGAGTCTGTCCAGATAGAAAGTGGGAGTTCTGTGAAGGCACAGCAGGATCCTGGCGCACACCAAGCCGGAGTGACCGAAATGGCTGTTCCCAGGGATGGTTTTGTGGGATTGGCTTCAGCCTGAGACTTGGCCTCTCGGATCCTGGACAGAGAAGGGCGGATCTAACACTGCCCATGTGGGGTTGTTTTAGGAATCCAAGAAGATATGCTCAACATCTATTGAAGCAACTTTGGAACATAATTGATACACATTTGTCTACAATAATCAGGTTGGCCTCCCCTGTTACCGATGTGGGAGCGAGTTCATGCCGCCTTAGAAGGCAGGGCAGTGTGAGCACTTTGTTTCTATCTAAACTTTTAAAAACTGTGTTAGAATGCACATAATGTAAAAGTGACCCCTTTAGCCCTTCACAATATGTTAATTATCTCCCTTTTCCCGTAAGCTGCCCCTCCCCGGAAAGAGGCGGGAGAATCGGACCGGGCAATCCTTCAGGAATCTCTCAGTCCCGCATCTGCAATTCTGTACGTTGCTGACCCGGGAGCCTCACGAAGGCTGACCCCGCAGCAGAGCCCCAGGCTCTGCCAAGCTGCTCTCAGTCCACAGTCAGCACGGGATGCGTGGGGAGTAGGAGAGGGAAGGAGAAGCGATGAGGCCATGACCCCAGGATCCCAACACTCAGCAGCCAGAGCCGGCCGGGCCAAGAGTGCCATGTTTGCAAGCTGCAGGCTGGCGCTCACATTCGAGGTGACAGGGACTTGCCAGATTCTCCATCCGTGGTGTGGCTGAGGGCAGGTGAACATTAGTGGCCACACCAGCCGTCCTGTGAGCTCACAGCAGGTCGCTATTACTAAAGGGATTGATGGGCCATTCCAGCACTCAGACCTACTCATCCATGTATAAAAGGGAAATTAGACTTTACATGGTGATTCTCAGCTCTGCAGAAAAGAAAAACCTTGCACAGAACATATACCAGGCAGCGGATTAGCCACTCAATCCCAAACCCTGGCGTGCGAGGAGCAGCAAGAAGCCCATCTGTGCGGAGACCTGAAGGCAAAGAGACACTGACACACTGTAGGGACATCACAGCTTGACTAAGAAAGACTTCTTTATCCCCCCGGATGCACTTACAACTGGACACTTTACAGACCAATCAGCAAATTGGAAATTGCAGATCAATGGGGAACTGAGCCCACTGTAATCGTTTATTGACTAAATGTACCCCATCCAAGGAAACAGGGTTCAACAAGGGTGTGGAACTCTTCTGGTGAGAGTCAGAAAAACTTGTTTTGCCAACACTGATGGGCCTTAGTCATCTTGTCACCCTCTCTTGTTGGAACTGATGAGGGTCAAAGTTCAAACAAATGCACACACACACACACACGCACACAACCAGGCACGGCCAACTTGGCTATGTGTGCTTCCTGCACACACACAGATCCATGGGGCAGGATTCCAGCCTGAGCCTCCACACATCAGTAAGGCCCTCAGTCCTGCCAGGCGCCACTCTGCTTCCCTGCCCTGCAAAGCCTGGATACTGCTTGGGGATTTGTGATGAGCTCCCTGCTTGTGAAGAAGGGGATGATTTTCGTCATGCCTGGTGTCTTGCATCCTGCACGAAATGCTGTGTTCGTGCTGACGCTGGTCAGTCTCACCCAGAGGACGCAACAATCACTGCCTCCCTGTGTCAGCTCATCCCCCCGTGTCAGCTCATCCCCCCGTGTCAGCTCATCCCCCGGTGTCAGCTCATCCCCCCGTGTCAGCTCATCCCCCCGTGTGAGCTCATCCCCCCGTGTGAGCTCCTCCCCCCGTGTGAGCTCCTCCCCCCGTGTGAGCTCCTCCCCCCGTGTGAGCTCCTCCCCCTGTGTGAGCTCATCCCCGTGTGTGAGCTCATCCACCTGTGTGAGCTCATCCCCCCGTGTGAGCTCATCCTCCCACACGTCACGTGGGTGTTAGGGAGAAGACAATGTTTTCTTGATCTCCATTAACTCAAATATGTCTTCTTCAAAGAGCTAAATTATGTGTCAAAACTATTGTATCCTAGATGCATAGACGAAGATGTTCAAACCTCTGCTCTGTGTGTGTATATGTGTGTGTGTGTTTGTGTGTGTGTGTGAGAAAGAGAGAGAGACTAGAACTTCTTCCATGGGGTAAAATTGCAAACAGCCCCGAAATCTCACTGTTTAGACTCAGAGCCATGAAGAAAAGCTAGTGGAGTTTCCACCGTATCAGCCACAGCTTTGTCCAACAGGTGAAATTCACTGGGCCACAAAAGTTGCCTTGCAAATGCTTCATGAAGTGGCGGCGTTTTCGCCTTTGCGGCGTTTATGTTCTGCTGCACTATGTCCCATTCCAATGGTGATCCATTCTACTCACAAAATTAGTAGAAATTTGCTTATAGAAAAAAGAAACATAATTTTATTTTGACATAGGTGACAAGGGAAAAAGGTACACCTTCACATGATCATTCATAAAATAGCTGTAAATGTGTCCAACCAGCCTCCTGACTTTGGTGTAATGGGACACACTGGCTGGGGCTGCAGTGAAGACAAGGGCCCCACTGAAAACAATTGCTTCACTGGCCTCATGTTGACGGCCCTAGGCCTTTGGAGTGACTTATCATTCAAGTTTCACTTTTAAAAAGTGACCCTCTACTTCAACGAGAGATTCTTTACAACAGCCACACAATCTGGGGGAAGAATACTTGAACCCAAATCTCAGCCAGTGACGAAGGGTAAAAACCACTGTAATGAAGAAATGGTATCCACTGAACACCAAATCACACACTGGCCCACTTGGTGCCCTTGTGGGACCCCACATGCTTCTGGCCCCACCTCCTTCATCACAGCTGCCACCTCCGCTGCCACCCTGGGATCTGGGTAAACACATGCATGCATGCAAGATGCCCTGAGCCAGGACCCCACAGCCTGCAGCTGGGACACTACCCTTCCCTGAGCTGCAGTTGCAGAAAGGTAGCCATGAGCCAGGGATCAGGAACCTGCCTTAAACCCCAATCCCAGCCTCGAGCTGCCCATGTTGGTGTTCTGACCCCGGCTTCTCTTGCATCATACACACTTCTCTTGGACTGGGTTCTAATTCTGTTCCCTCGATATGACTCAGACAAAGCCACTCACAAAACATGGACAGCCATTAGCAGAGATTCCAGCAGAGGCTCCCGCTGTCCCTGACGTCTGCAACCCTGGCTGCTCACCTTGAGGGCAAATGCTGATTTCCAGCTTCCCACTCCCAGCTCCAGGGTCTCACCCTAGACCCCACGCCCTCTCATTTGGCTTCCCCAAATGAGCAACTTATAAGAGGGCCAAACACATCCTAGTGCTGAAAAATAGCGGTTAATTTCTTTGACTATCCAGTCGCTGAATTAATTATAACTGTTGCCTTACCTAGACAATGACTTGGACATATAGGGGTTTTAAAATTATTATTGTTGTTTAGAGACATAAATGGGCCAAATATGACAAAACCTCTTCTTTGTATTACTTGATTACAAAACATGACCAAATTCCTTCATTCCAAACTAAAGTTAAAATGGTTCATATTAATATAAGACAGCGAAGGATAGAAGAAAGCAAACGTTTCTGCTCCTTCATGCAAAAGCAACCAGCAGGTTGGTCGCCTGTGACAGGGTAGGTGGGAAGGAGACAGGTAAGGGGCATGGGGACAGGTGAGCAGGGAGGAGGGGAGAAGGTCTGGGCTCCAGTTCTGTAGATCAGACTCTTACAACCACACTGCCTTTCACATTTCCCAAAATAAATGAGGAACGCCAACCTGAAAGCAAGGGGAACCCAAAACAAAATATGAACAGTAACAAATGAACGTAACTATGTTGCAAATGAATTGCTTACCACCCAGAACGTAAAGACATAAAGTAACTTTGGAAAGCAATATTTTGATTTGATACTGTATGGCTAAAGATGAAAGGAATTAATTGCAGGAAACACTGAACTCTAGTTTGCACATTTGTTTCTCACAGAGATATGAGTTACTAATTCTGAAACTGCTTGATATAAACACTAGGACTGAAAAAACAACAACAATAGGTGAAAGCCAGGCTTCTCCCTGGTGAACCAAGTTACAGCTCAGGAAAAGGGGCAAGGCTTGAATGAAGCCTGTGGAGTTGGACTGGGATCCAATCAGATTCTAGTACACAGACGGTGAGATGCAGAAGTGGACACCGATAAGCGAGTGTGTGCCTCCGTGTGCACCCATATGTCACCCAGCCCTGTCTCCAGGGCATGTAAGACCCGCGGCTCCCTGAGACATCGATAGTCTCTGATGCCACCCTTTGTCCAGGAGCCAGGACTTCTGGGATTGTAGAAATGAGGCAGAAAATACAAGATGAGTTGGGAACGTTTTACAGGCCCAGAAAATAAGCCATTGCTCCTAAGATGCAGGCACGCACACTGGAGCAAGCAGGTGACAACCGGAAGGAGCTCCCAAGGGCCAGAGCTGGAACAATTTGAGCAAAGTAACAGCTCACAGAACAAAATCAGCATCCCTGAGTCCAAAAGGATACAGCCAAGCAGCTGAATGAGGAGATGCACAGAGGAGAGGCCAGCGCCTCCTAGCAGAACAAATGTAAAAGGAAAAGGGAACTAGAAAATCACCCTTTACCCAGCCCATCAGAAATCAGTGCTGAAGGCCAGATTCACTGCTGAACCTCAAATCCCAGCGCACAGGTCTGCGGAGGGACAAGAGACTTGCCAATTACTAAAGTATTTATTAATTACCAAGAGAAAAATAATAACATTCCCAGGAGGAGACACGGCAGACACTGCCTTAACCCAGTGGTCAGATATCAGCATGGCTTTTGTTGTATTCCAGCTAAAACTGAGTCACCAACCCAATCATGGGAAACACCAGATAAACCCAGATGGAGGGGCATGCTCCGAAGTGACTGACAGAAGGCTTCAAGGCACCCAGGCTGAGAGAGACGAGGAGAGCCTGAGGAACTGTCCTAGGCAGGGGCGGGGGGAAACCAGGAGCCAGGACACCTAATCACAACATGGGACCTGAGATTCAACACAGCAACATGGAAAAGGGCGTTCCTGGAAAAACAGGTGCAATCTGAATTGGTCTGTAGCAGAGTTCATAGTATTACATCATCATTCAGCTCCTAGTTTTGATGGTTATAAGGTGGCTACACAATACACTAACCTCAGGGGAAGAGGGTGGAGGTGGCTACACAAGGCATTAACCCCAGGGCAAGAGGGTGGAGGTGGCTACACAATACACTAACCTCAGGGGAAGAGGGTGGAGGTGGCTACACAAGGCATTAACCCCAGGGCAAGAGGGTGGAGGTGGCTACACAATACACTAACCTCAGGGGAAGAGGGTAGAGGTGGCTACATAAGATGTTAACCCCAGGGGAAGAGGGTGGAGGTGGCTACACAAGGCGTTAACCCCAGGGGAAGACGGTGGAGGATGTAAGGGAACTCCTTACTTTCTTCCCAACTTTTCTATGAGTCTAAAATTATTTCACAGGGAACGATTTAGAAATATTATATATTTGTAACTGAATATTATATACAGTAAAATAAATGGTTGGAAGTAACACAAGTGCAAAAATCTAAAAACTAAGTCTGAGATCAATAATGACTGACAGACCAGGTGCGGTGGCTCACGCCTGTAATCCCAACACTTTGGGAGGCCGAGGCAGGTGGATCACCTGAGGTCAGGAGTTCGAGACCAGCCTGGCCAACATGGTGAAATCCCATCTCTGCTAAATATACAAAAATTAGCCAGGCATGATGGCGCATGCCTGTAAACCCAGCTACTCAGGAGGCTGAGGTGGGAGAATCACTTGAACCCAGGAGGCAGAGGTTGCAGTGAGCCAAGATCATGCCACTGCACTCCAGCCTGGGCGACAGAGCAACACTCCGACTCTGTCGGAGGCAGGTAGATGGAAGCATAAGAACAGAGCCGGAGCCTCAGAGGCAGTGGTTCCGTCAAGTCCGCTGAAGGTTTCAATAGCACTGTGGTGTCTGAGCTCTTCTCAGTGTGGTCTGACATTCAAGTCAACTCCATCTAGATCTTGCTCCCCTTTTGAAGGGAAATGTAGATAAAAGGGAGAAATTCCCAAAAGCTAGGAAATATTTGCTTCTAGGCTGGCGAGGACAGTGTTGAGGAATGCAGACCTCCTTTGAGAAGAGCCCCACAAGATAGGACAGCCTGAGGGGACCTTAACATACCCAGCAGCCTTTTGCTACTGCTGTCTAAACAGTGAACATCAGAACACATGCAGAGAACTGGAGACACCCTGTGCTTTCTGAGGGGACTGGACACACCTGGAGCTCCCACCCCCGCAGCTGTCACAGACCAGGACCGCAAGGCACCCCACACAGCGGCTGAAGCCACGCCCAGGCCAGAGGGAAGGTCCCGTCACCGCCCCAGCCCTTCCCACTGGAGACACGGCCAGCCACGGCCCCTCCCATCCTGTGGACATAAGGACGAAGATGTGCCGGGGAAGCTGTCTGGGATGTCAGGCAGGCACCTCTCCCCCCAGTTAGTTCAAGAGTTAGCTGAGATTTTAGGAGAGCATTTACAAAGTCAGACTCTGCATGTGAAATCTCCTGAATTGAATTAAAATACACATTTGGAGTTTGAAGCATGCTCTTCTTTGTATGCCATAAAGACACTGTGAGGCACATGAGGTAGCCAAGGCAGGAGGATTGCTTGATCCCAGGAGGTCAGGGCTATGGTGACCTAGAATGGCACCACTGCTCTCCAGCCTGGGTACAGAACAAGACTCTGTCTCAAAAAGAGAGAGACAGACAGAAAGAAAAAGAGAGACTGAAAATTTTTTAGTTTCTGAGATACTTCCAAGACTTCAGTGGTCAATATGTTAAGAATTTGAGATCTAGCCATGTCTAGATGATATATTAATCTCACCTTTGAGTAACAGAACAAAATCTTTTTTCTGAAAAACATTTTTGCTGAATTCCTCTTTGCCTGCTTCTAACTCATGTTGAATAAGTTTCTAACCTTCCTTTAAAGTGACATTTTCTATAGCCTCTGATGTATTACTCAGCATTTTTAACTAAAGAACAATTGTCTTTGCTTACGTCCGCATTTCACAAAATTCTCATTGCACTCTATTGATTCCATGTCACCCATTAACACAAAATATTCCGGGACCCACAGCACCAGTCTTTGGCAGCTCCATTCCCTGGCTTCATAGGGTTTTGTGAAGTGGATTATTTAGCCTCAAATGGCTAAAGTATATTTCAACGAATTTTCCAACTAATTTTCATATTATTCTTTTTTTCCAGTTGCTATCTAATAAGAACGCATTTAGTCATTAAGCAGTGAATTACAATCATACATGATGACTACCTAATATAGTTTCATGTTGTTTAATAGTCAAACAGTAAGAAGTTAAGGTCTTAAGAGTTATGGTTTAGTTATAAAGGTGTTAAAGAAATGCCTGTTGGCCAGGCGCGGTGGCTCACGCCTGTAATCCCAGCACTTTGGGAGGCCGAGGTGGGTGGATCACGAGGTCAGGAGATTGAGACCATCCTGGCTAACAGCGAAACCCAGTCTCTACTAAAAATACAAAAAATTAGCCAGGCCTGGTGGTGGGCGCCTATAGTCCCCGCTACTCGAGAGGCTGAGGCAGGAGAATGGCATGAACCCGGGAGGTGGAGCTTGCAGTGAGCCGAGATCCCGCCACTGCACTCCAGCCTGGGTGACAGATTGAGATTCCATCTCAAAAAAAAAAAAAAAAAGAAATGCCTGTTTTGTTGTATAATGAATTTGTTTGGGGAAGAGAAAACATAGAAATAATGTTACTTTTACAAGTCTGTGGGATTTACAATAACACCTCCTTCTCTTTTTGTATCTAGGGATGCTTTCTTCTGATCCAGGGTCACTGATGAGTCAGATGTGTGAGCTGTGCCCCAATCTGCCTGCCTCTCTGGGACCCATCCTCTTCACTGGGCTTGGAGCTTCTCGGGAGAGCACTGATTAGAACCAGACAAGCCAGCATTCAAATCCCTGCTCTTTCACTTAGTAGGGGTGTGACTAACAAAATGACATGTTTCTCTCCCTGAACCCGTTTCCACATCTATAAAATGTGGGTATAAATACCTAACTCACAGGGCATTTGTGAGGATTAGATAAAAATAACATGTGTTGAATGTGTAACACAAAGTACCTGCTTGCTAACACTAACACAACCTATATATACACACGCATTTCCTGTGTGTTCACACACATACACAGGGCGTGTGTTTAATCCTGTGTGTGGGTGTGTGTTTAATCTCTGTAACCCCCAGACCCAGCACAGTGCATGGCCTGTACTACAAACCACACAAGGCTGAAGAGGGGGGTGGCCTCTCCCAGAAGATGAACATGTTTATGACGGATGGCAGGACACACATTGCAACTGTGTACAACTTACAGCAAGACAACACGCTGTAAATAAGAAGGAAGCTCAAACATGCTGATGATTAATTCTCCTTTTCCAGGGGAAAAGGAGATTCAGCTTGATTCAGCTAGACATACAGATTTACTCATTGTCCTACAAAATAAATCCTGATAAACAATTATATCACAAAACACACCAGAGTTCTAGTCCTGTAAGCTCCTGTTATCACAGTCCTTTAAAAAAAGACCCTGCCTTCAATACACTTTCCTAACAAATCCCTTAACATGGGATCTACAGTGACTCCATTTGAGTTTGAATACACCTGGCTACTAAAATTAAAGACGTGCGAGATTCCAAGCACAGATGTACCGACTCCATTGTAAGACGAAAGCACAGTATGTCAAAATTGAAATAGGAAAAAAGCTAAGAACATATATGCTTTCAACTCTTCAATTTACTTACAGTCACCTAAGCAAACCAGAGATATTAAAAGTGAAATAGTCATAACCATCGATTTTCCTTTGGAAATATTCATTAGATAACTATGATATCTAAAGGCAGGGTGTGGGCGCCCTGGGTATAGCGTACTGAGGGGCGTTAACTAAAGGCAGGGTGTGGGCACCCTGGGTATAGCGTACTGAGGGGTGTTAACTAAAGGCGCGGTGTGGGCGCCCTGAACATAGCGTACTGACGGGCGTTAGCTAAAGGCGTGGTTTGGGCATCCTGGGTATAGTGTACTAAGGGGCGTTAACTAAAGGCGCAGCGTGGGCATCCTGGGTATAGTGTACTAAGGGGTGTTAACATCTGGGTGCCTTGACACCATCAAATAATTGGCCTGAACACGTCGTCCTTTGGACAGCGAAGAGATCTATAAAAAGCCACCGTCCCTGCTCTGTCTGTCCTTCCCACCCACCTGAAGTCCACTTTTATCTGCGGTGATGTCTAAGGGGTTGGTGACCCTGACGCGAGTCCTGTTTTCGGGGACTCCTCATTCAGCCAGCAGTTTGCCTGGTTGTTTCAGATGTCGGCTTGTGCTTTGGCTGGGAAGGAGCCAGACCCCAGAGGCAGGGCAACAGGGACCTGCCCAGTACTATGGATTACATGAGAAGTCTCTGGTAGTTTTCTCAGTGATCCGTACCAACCCAGAGAAGCATGAAATACAGAAAACCGTGCTGTGTCTTCAGGCTTGGTCTTGTTTTCTTCCGTTTTTCATTTTAATGATTGGGCTTGTTTTGGTCCTTTTACTTTTAATCAAGTCTAGTGGAAAACCAACAGACTGGAAATTTGGAGTCTGGTTTCTACACATTATTTATTAGTTCTGCCTCAGCTCTCTGTTCGCTTCCAGAGAAAATGTGTGTTACTAGTAAAGCCACCTTTGGTGACTGAGACACTGGAGAAATTTGTCTGTAATACTATCAGGCATTTCTTCTCTGCCTCCTTCTTCCACGTCCTCCCCACTGCCGTGAGGGCCCCCTTCCCTGAGCTAAAGGTTGTCATCATTGCTCAAAATTATAAAACTTTGAGGGGAAATGGCCTTGATGTTCCCCAGGGAGCGCCTGGTCCCAGCCGTGCGCCCTGGACAGCCCCGTCTACGGCACGGCCCCCATCGGCTGCTGTCATACTTACTTGTGACACCAGTTCACTTTCATTTCTTCTGTAAAATACTTCATGAAACACTGAAGTCGTATTCCTTCTGGGGTGCAGATTACCTTCAGTGGCGAAGCAGATTTCCCTGCAGAAAATAAAACATCCTCAGATCTAGGAAAAGGAGTGCTTGCTGTGCGATCACAGAAGGCGTCGCTGTGGCAAGCCCTCCTGTCCCCACCTGCAATCCTGTTTTCACGTGTGTCTCTCATAAAGTCGGCCAGCCACAAATTCTTATACTTTATTCCCATGCTGTGTCCATTCATTAAACAAGCTCTTACCATGCTAGAATTATCTGAAAAGCTCTTTGCAGAATACTGTAAAAGATATACAACTGTCTAAAAAGATTCAACATCTGCCCCTCAGCAGCTTTGCTTAAGAAAAGGAGGCAAAATAACAACAGTGCATGGTAAATGCTACGTGAGTTGACCCCAAGCTGCAGTATTGTAGAAAATCTGCAAAAGGGACGTTAAGATTTAGCAGGACTCTTTCAGGTGGGAGTCAAGGAGATGGGAGCACCTCAGTTGGTTCTTCAAGACAAATGAAACTTAGGTCAGAGGAAGGAAAGCAGAAGAAACCCCAGGGGCAATAAGAAAATGCAATAAACGAGAACACACACAGTGTGCTTGGAATAAAAATGTAGACTAATTCGCTTGAGGTAGATGATCTATGGGTCAGAGGTCAGAAAGGAGAAGATAAGGAAGTAGCATTAATGAAGGCAGAAGCTCTGAACTGGAAGTAGAGATTGTTATCAGATACTCAACCTTTGGAAATTTACATTCACATACAGTTACCTAGAAGACTAGATTTACATAATTAGCACAGATAATGGAAAATAAGACGATCACCAACTGTTGCGGAGGATATTGCAACAAAGAGGCATTTTAAACAGTATTTTTTCATTTTGGGAAGCAGCTTGAAATTTATATTATGAATCTTAAAATTACTCTTAGTTTTCTACATAGTTATTGTGCTTCTAGGAGTTCAAAGAACATATTCCTAAATACTGAAAGAGGCTTTTTTTGCCCAAAGATGTGCACTGTACAATTATTTAAAATAATGAAAACTCATTAATTTCTCTATAGAAAAGAGCTTAAACCATGAGATTGTGATTCCATGAAATAATAAGTAATTATTTTTAAAAGTGAATGTGAATGTAACATCTATATAAAACAAAGAAAATTATTATAAAATATGTGGGGGAAAAAACAACATGAACGGTATTTGTGACTCCAACTATGTAAAGAAATAGAAACCAAAATAAAAACTGTTATGATGGTGAAGCTGTTTTCCTTTTATCCTTAAATGCATATGAGGAAAGAAAGAGCATCAGCCAAAAATAAATAAATAAAGGCCCCCTCCGTGACAGAGCTCAGGAAGAATGAAGAGATAGTGTGCGTGAAGCTCTCTCCGGCTGCGTCGCCGCGTCACGCCGAGGTACGGCCTACCTGCGGCTGCGTCACCGCGTCACGCCGAGGTACTGCCTGCCTGCGTCACCGGGTGACGCCGAGGTACTGCCTGCCTGCGTCACCGCGTCACGCCGAGGTACTGCCTGCCTGCGTCACCGCGTCACGCCGAGGTACTGCCTGCCTGCGTCACCGCGTCACGCCGAGGTACTGCCTGCCTGCGTCACCGCGTCACGCCGAGGTACTGCCTGCCTGCGTCACCGCGTCACGCCGAGGTACTGCCTGCCTGCGTCACCGCGTCACGCCGAGGTACTGCCTGCCTGCGGCTGCGTCGCCGTGTCACGCCGAGGTACTGCCTGCCTGCGTCACCGCGTCACGCCGAGGTACTGCCTGCCTGGACTTCCACACCTCCCTAAACCCTGCTAGTCCACTGCAAAGGAGGAAACCACCCAGGAACCTGAGGGACAACAGGGGAGGAAATGACAGAATTTGAGCCCATCCCCAGAGCTTCTGGAGGTGGAGGGAGGGGCATGAGGTCTAGCGAACTGTGCGGGGCTAAGAAAGCCAAAAAGTGCCCAGCGAACGGAGTGAGCTCAGGACTCCGAGGGTCCCTGCATCTGGGCCGGCAGCAGACAGGAGGGTTATTGAAAATCTGCAAGAGGCAGAGATCCCTGACCACCATCTCCCCTCCCTAGTCAGGTGGGACTCTGTTTCCTCTACTCGGAGACAGGAGTTCACCCTTCAAGGAATCACAACTTGAAAAACAGCTTGGGAACTGGGTGAAGTCAACACACTGCAGAGCCATATTCCCCCACCCGACCCCCCCTTCCCTCCGCTCAAATTCCCTGACACTGACTCATGAGACCAACACCACCCTAACCAGGCAGAACACGGGAGGGTCGGAGCAGCCTGAGAGCAAAGCACACAGACCAGAAGCAGCTCCCCCAGCCTCCATCAGCCTCTCTCGGTGCTCCCCCATCCTCCCCCAGTGTTCCCCCAGCCTCTATCAGCCTCTCCCAGTGCTCCCCCAGCCTCCGTCAGCCTCGCTCAGTGCTTCCCCATCCTCCCCCAGTGCTCCCCCAGCCTCCATCAGCCTCTCCCAGTGCTCCCCCAGACTTTATCAGCCTCCCCCAGTGCTCCCCCAGCCTCCATCAGCCTCTCCTAGTGCTCCCCCATCCTCCCCCAGTGCTCCCCCAGCCTCCATCAGCCTCTCCCGGTGCTCCCCCAGACTTTATCAGCATCCCCCAGTGCTCCTCCAGCCTCCATCAGCCTCTCCCAGTGCTTTCTTAGCCTGTATCAGCCTCCCCCAGTGCTCCCCCAGCCTCCCAGGGCTCCTGTGTATGAGTCTGTATGCATCAGTGTGTGAGAGTCCACATAAGTGTGTGCCCATATGAGTAAGTGTGTGTATGACTGTGTGTGCGTCAGTGTGAGTTCACGTGTAAGTGTGTGCATGTGTGAGTGTGTAGGGTGTGGGTACACTGGTGTGTGTGAGTGTGTGTGTATGTGTGAGTGGGAAATCGTGTGTGTGACTGCTGTGAGTGTGGGGATGTGAGTGTGTGGGTGTGAGTGTGTGGGTGTGAGTGTGTTGACAACATGGCTTCCACTTCTTCCATTCTGATATGTCGGGGAGAGACTCCAGCCCATGGTGTCCGGTTTCCCATGAGAATAAAGGCTCCCTATTGATGTGGGAAGTTCTGGGCCTGTCCCCTCTTGTCCCTATCCAACTCCCAACATAATGTGCGTGTCCCCTCAGCCACTGCGTCTCTGCCTCGAGGTGACAAGCACACGGTGAGGACTCTGCTTTTTGCATTTGCCTTATACACACTCACTCTTCAAGACCTTCTGGTCAGTTCTATTATCCATGAGTGGCCCTTGGACACATTATGAGATATTTTAACACAAAATAATTTCATGAGTATAACAGTAAAGCCACATTTTTACTACCCAAAGCAATCTAAAGATTTAATGCAATTCTTATCAAAATTTCGATGTTGTTTTTCACAGAAATAGAAAAATAATCCTTGTCCAGGCGCAGTGGCTCAAACATGTAATCCCAGCACTTAGGGAGGCCTTGGCGGGCGGATCACAAGGTCAGGAAATGGAGACCATCCTGGCCAGCATGGTGAAACCCCGTCTCTACTAAAAATGCAAAAAAATTAGCTGGGCATGGTGATGAGTGCCTGTAGTCCCAGCTATTCTGGAGACTGAGGTAGGAAAATCGCTTGAACCCGGGAGATGGAGGTTGCAGTGAGCCGAGATTCACCCACTGCACTACAGCCTGGCAACAGGGAAAGACTCCGTCTCAAAAAAAAAAAAAAAAAAAAAAAAAGGAAAAATAATCCTAAAAGTCATATGCAACCAGGAAAGCCTCTAATAGTCTAAACAATCCTTAGGAAAAAGAACAAAGCTGGAGTCATCGCACTCCTGATTTCAAAATATATAGTTACAGAAACCAAAACAGCATGGCACTGACATGAGAACAGACAGATTGGCCAATGGAACAGGATAAAGAGCCCAGAAATAAAACTAAATATTGATGGTCAATTGATTTTCAACAAAGATGCCAAGAAGACACAATAGGGAAAGACAGTCTCTTTAATAAATGGTGCTGGAAACACTGAATATCCACATGCAGAAGAGTGAAATTGGCGCTTTAACTTACGCCACATGGAAAAATCAACTCAAATTGGATAAAAGACTTAAACGTAAGACCTGAAACTGCGAAGCCACTGGAAGGAAGCTCGTGGGGAGATGCTTCGCCGCGTGGATCTGGGCAGTGATCGCTTGGATAGAACATCAAAAATACAGGCAACAAAAGCAAAAGTAAATAAATGGGACTGCACAAAACTAAAAAGCTTCTGCACAGCAAAGGAAACAATTGACAGAATGAAGAAAGAACCCATGGATTGGGAGAAAATATATTCAAGCTATGCATTGGCTAAGGGACTAATATTCAAAATCCATAAGGAACTGAACTCCACAGGAAGAAAACAACCCATTAAAAACGGGCAAAGGATCTGAACAGATATTTCTCAAAAGAAGACAGAAAAATGGCCAACAGATACATGAAAAATACTGAACATCTCTAATCATCAGGGAAATGCAAATTAAAACTGCAGTGAGATATCGTCTCACACCTGTTACAATGGCTATTATCAAAAAGACAAAAGATAAAACACTGGCAAGGAGAGAAGGGAATACTTGTGCACGGTTGGTGGCATGTAAATTAATATAGCCACTATAGAAAACAGTGTGGAGGTTCCTCCAAAAACAAGCTGAACTGACATGTGATCCAGCAATCCCACCTCTGGGCATTTATTTGTAAAGATAACATGGTTTAATGTGTACGACACAAAGTGAGAGGTTTAAAAATTCATTACGGCTATTCAACACATGTAAAAAGCTGCTCATAGCAATTATATACAAAGCAATCATGCCAATTAACCTAAGGCAGGATAGAAGAAATGGCTAATGAGGAAGCCCAAACTGAGTTTCTTAAAGTAAAACTCAGACTCCAGACAAAACTGAGGGAAGTCCTTTAAAAAGCCTCATCGGCAGCAGATCACCACCCTGCCCTTCCATCCAGGGCCTCGCACAGAACCCCCACCACAGCTCCATGGTGCACTCTTTTGCAGCAGTGACTGCCCGTCTCAGGAAATAGTGATTTCACCACCCCAAATGACTTGAAAATTAAAAGGCATTTACTTACCACAGACTCTACTCATTGCCAAAATCATATCATCATACACTGAAAACAAGAAGGGATACGCACCATTACGACATGTAATTTTAGCAGCATTTTCAATGTTTAATTAAATCGATACAGGAAATTGTAAGGTTCAGTTGAAAAATGAATCATTAAAATGGCAATATTTATCCATAAAAGGCTTATATGTGCGATAAATCCTTTTAACCTATTCACTTTTAAACAAGGATCAAGAACGTTTTACTCAACATAAATCCAACTCTACATTTAACTGAATCACTGCTTTAGTGTTTCCATCATTTTAACTGCATTAGTAATGCGTTGCTTGGCTTCTGATGATGGACCGAAATGACATTTCATATAAACCCAGAGTAATATCATACATTATTCTAAAACACTGAAAAAACTGAAGGCTACCAAAGAACAAATTTGTTTTTTTCTACAGTGTTACTGCTAAAGAAACAAGCTGTGCTATAGCTGAGGCTAGAGATAGACCTGCCTTCAGAACACATTGCATCCTGTTGGTGAAAGGAATTTCTTGTTCACAGAACAAAGGAGGTTTTCTTTTACCTTTGCCAGCTATTTCAAGGACGGACACATCTTGGCCTCTGTCATCTTTCAAGGTTGCCTTGTATTCACCATGGTTCTTCTTTGACAACTACAAAGAAAACACATTCCATATTTATGTAAAATCAATACTGCAATCTTAGAAAACGTAATAAACTCTAATACATTTTCTTTGCAAACCACCGAAATTCAGGATGCAAATTAGAGGAATGCAGAATTTACGAGTTATTTGAAAGTGCCGTTTTTGTTTTGCTTTCGTCTTGTGTTACTCAATGCCTGATACCTTTGGGATGAGCAGCTCACAGATTCCCCTCTCCAGGTTAGGCAATGTCTCTGTTTCATACAGAACGTCATCCTTGAGCCATTTGAAAATGGTTTCTTTCTTGGTGTTTGCAACCTATGAAGTGGAAATCTTCAGTTTAGTATGTAAATCATTCTGACTCATGAGAAAAAGAAAGTCTATTAGAATTTTAAATCACAGAGCCCCCCCCCTCAAAAAACCTTAGTTTTTACTATAGACAGTCTCAGACGAAGGCTTATGGAAAAGCTGTCGCTCCCAATAACGTCAAACACATTTCTAAATTCCAGCTTCTAAGATAATTAAGTCCTCACAGTTGCTCACAGAAGGATAAATGATTCTCGTCATTCTGGTCCATGAAATTAGATGGCGTAAAGATCTTTTGGTCTATATGAAATGTCATTAACAAAGACAAGTCTTAAGCAATATATATGAGGATTTCTAAATAATATAGAATATTCTGAGGGGTCTATAAAGCTGGTTGGCAGCTGCTGTTTTAGCAGCATCACATTTCAGGTACAGGGACACAAAGAAAATGAAATCTCAACACAAAAATGCCCACTAGAGGTGAGGACCTTCCCTATACTGAAATTCCTCACAATTTAGTCACTGGCTAGAAACTAAGCTTTGCGGAACTCCGAAGATAAATGAGCATTCCAATTCACATGCTCTGGCGTTGGTCTGAGGGATGAGGAAGAATTCTGATTCAGCATGGTAGAATGTATGATTCCCATGGGATTATACAAGTCTGACTATTCGACGTTCACATCCCGTGTGGATTCAAGAAGAGTGATGTTGATGACAAAAGATTGAAAATGATTCAACAGTGTGATCAGCTCTGCTAGGGTAACAGTGCAACACAGCTTAGAATTTCCACATCGGCTATGGGAAATGGCATCGTTCTTGACAGCACTGGGACTGAATCTCTGTGAAGCAGGGGTTTCGTCTGTTTCACTAACACCTGTCCCCGAGTGCATGGCTGCCTGCCTGGCACACAGAGGTTGTCCCATCAATGTTTGTGGAATACATAGATGGAAGGTATCCCACTGAGCTGCAAAGTAGGGTCTTCCTTCTAAAGTCAGAACCACTCCTTGATAACAAATCTTAGAATGGACTGTGGCTGAAGCTCCATGACTCTAGGAGATGATTCCCTTTACTTTAACATTTCAAAATTTTCTTTGGTGTCTATTTTCAATGCCAATCTATTTGCTTACTGTCTCTTAAGTCAATACTGTTTTCTCTTCCTCTCTTCTTCAAAAAAATTTTACATTGCTGGTCCTTTCCAATTTTACATTGCTGGTCCTTTCCAATAAATGCCTTTCCAATGACCTTCAATTTGTTTTCTAAAATAAATATATGTAATTAATGTATTTGTCCTATAAGTGGGGGAGGCGGTTCTAATTCCCCAAAATAACCCATTTGTTTCTTCTCTGCACTCCCTCAACTTCTATGTACCATAAACTCTTTAAAATATGGGCACCTAAACTGTACGTGAATGTCTAGGAAAGATGATTACATCACCTCTTAGGCTACATATGGCCCATGCCTGACTCACACTTCCTAACAGTCAGCGCTAATTCTCCACTTCCGCCGTGTAAGAAATGTTTAACAGATTTTCTTATGTTTATGATTATGGTTTCTCTGTGTCTTAAACTTTTAAAAATGGTTTTCTCTGAAGTTATAATGTGAATGTATCCTTGCATAAGTTTTTCTCCATCTATTTTTTCATGTTAATAATTTTTAAAATAACCATCTGCACCACATTATTAAATGAAAAGCCCTGTAGACAAAATGGTGCACAGAATCACAGGCTGGACAGGGACACAAGTATGTAAATCAAATGTATTAAATTGCACAAAAAACCCTCAAATCTCAAGTAATATTAGTTTTCCCAATATCTGTGTTTAAAGATT
The DNA here is from genome assembly GCF_028885655.2 of Pongo abelii. Classification (NCBI taxonomy): domain Eukaryota; kingdom Metazoa; phylum Chordata; class Mammalia; order Primates; family Hominidae; genus Pongo; species Pongo abelii. Next base: position 1,897,003 of record NC_071992.2, on the reverse strand, counting down.
TATGAATCACTTTAGTCAGGGAACCTAAAATAATTTTAAATATTTATAGATGGTTCTATCCCACTAAGATGATATCAGAGCCCATGGAAAGCAGAACTCGGGGGTCTCACCACTGGCCTTGGGAGTGTACACACACCTTGTATGGCATGGTCAGAACAACAACAACAACAACAAAACGAATAAACCGATACCATAACCAAGTCACTCTGACTTGCTCTGGGCTTTGAGTTGCTGACTCCCTAAGGAACTGATTTTTGCAGTGCTGATGTCTAAAATTTGGAAGAAACATACCTTTCTGTGTAGGGTAAATAATTTGAGAAAGTTGTTTTTCCAGCATAAATGGACTACATACACAGGCTATCATCAGTCACCTGGCGGGATTCTTCCCTTTAAATATCCATTATGCTTTTCATTTGTTGAGCAAGACTTCTAAAGACCACCTCCCTTGCAGCTTCCTTGCAAGTAACCTTCTCTTCTTTTAAAAATGTTTTCATTTCTGAATCTTCCTTTTAAACACACTAGTGCAAGAAATTCACTACCAAAAATAAATCTAAGTATTTTTCTATAATAAATTTACCACAACCTTGACTATGTTATCGAACCTATCGAATCAAAGCCTTAGCTCTAGTTATCACTAATATATATATATAATATATCATCAATTATATATATATAAATTTCTTTCAAGAAGAAAGGAAGGGAAAACAGTATTGATTTAAGAGACAGTAAGCAATTAGATTGGCAATTAAAATATATATATATAATATATACAGGAAATCAAATTGCAAATTAATTGCCAATACTGAGGATGGTCAGAATAGTAAGAAAGGTTCCTTTCATCACACAAATTTCTAGGAGCAACCTGCACCTATCTAGGGTGTGTTCAACACCCACCTAGTTCCAAACCCCCATGCCCCATCCTCCTGCAAATCCCCGTGCCCTGGTCCACTCCCGAGTGCACTGCAGACCTCCGCTCCACAGGCACGCACTTCCTCTTCACGGCAGGTCCCCACCTGACACTTAAGCGCATCAACAAGCTCACACCCCAGTGTCCCCGCTGAGGTGGCTCAGTGGAGATCACCAAGGCTTAGCCCTGCCTCCTCTCCATTTATCCCGCCTGGCCTCACTTTCCTGCTTAACTTAGACAGCTGGTTGACCAACTAACGACAGTTAAGCGAGACCCAAAGTTCCTATTCCATCTTCCCTTCTTGCAACATCCATCCAGCAAGACCCCAATCATGAGTCTGTCCCCTGACTCACACCAGGTCACTGGCCACGTCTGGAAAAATCAACCCCAACGCCCCTATGTGGGCCACTACGAGCTATCTCCACGTTGGTGCACACAACAATGATTTCCATTCTTAATAAGGAGCTGCTGTCGTGCCTCCTTCAGTGGCAATCACAGCCCACTCCTTCCACTCCCCGCGCCGTGGGCTACCTTCCTCATCTTCAACACCTTCCAACCCTTCACTGGAAAAAGTGTGAAACCAACGGGCTGCACTGACGGATCTGCCGCTTGCTCTGCCCTGATTTTTGGCATTCCCGCCGCCCCCTCATTGTCCTTCACAGGGAGCTGCCCTGGGGGCCAAGCAGCCCCTTGCATGGCTGTGCTGACCTCCTGGTCTCATCCCCCTCCAGGCCAGCACTGCCCCTCCTGCACCCCCATGCCCTCGCCTTCCTTCACCTGTGACTCCTCTTCCACTGACCCCTCTGCCTATAAATAGGATTGAGTGTCCCCATCCAGAAAGAAAGACAAAGCCGCCCTGACTCCCCTCTCTCTCCCTCACTGCCAGCTGAGCACCTCAGAGGGCAGCGGGCTCCTGCTCGTATCCCCCCTTGTGTCCCATCTCCTCAGCCCACCACATAGAGACCCCATCTTGCCACGGAGTGGGGTTGGAAAGCCCAGCACCCAGCCTATGCTGCCTCCAGCCGCCCCTCCTCACCCGGCCATGCAGCGCTTCACTCCGAAGTCCCTCCCTGCCAGCGGCCACCAAGTCACTTGCTTTCCCTCTGACCTCTCTGAGAGTTTCTGCTCAATAATCCCGGAGCTGCTCTCCTCTTCTCCTCTGACAATCTGAATTTTCCAGAATGCCCCAATTGTTTGTGACGTTCCTATCTCTAAAGGCTGTCCTTTGGCAGCTTGACCCACTTGCATCATGTCCACAGCCAAGCATTCCCGGTACCTCATGAATCCACACACGGTATCTCATGAATCCACGTGCTCCAGTTGACTTTCCCATTGCTGCCAGGTTCACATGTCCTGTTGTGAGCTGGTTATGCCTTACTGCCCATTCCACAGATATAACTAAATCTTTGTGAAATTGAATGTATTCTCAAAACCCTGAAACTTGGCCCTCCCCATACAGTGCTGATCTCGAGTAATATCACACCCACTCGGTCCTCCAATACACTTCCCTCTCACCCACACCCAGCTACTTGCCAGCCCCTGCTGGTTTTAACTGCTGGATGTGTATCCTAAATCTCCTTCTCTCTGTGGATATGAAACTGCCCTGCTGGAGTTACCATCTCTCAGCAGCCTACTGAAGCATCATCCTCCAGCCCTGCCACCTCCAGCCTTCCTTGTCAGCAAGCAGCCCGTGTCACTGCACTAACAGCCCTCAGGTGCTCTGTACCCTCTCAGACCATGGCCAGCCTCTGGGTCCTGCAGGGGAATGCCCCACTTGCCCACCAGCCTTGGGTTTTTTATTGTTTTTATTTTTAAGTGCACAGTTCAGCTTCTCTGTCCCTCCCTGCTGCTGGATCTTCCTAGAACCATCTTTTCCCACTCACTGGCCTGCATAATTCTTAGTCCCCTTGGCACACGCAGCTCAGGAATCATCTCTTTATTGAAACTATCTGTTTACTTTTCTCTCTTATCCAGTAGACAATAAGAAACTAGTTGGGGGGTAAAAATAATGCATTATTGATCTTTTTCCCCCATCCCCTCATCCTGAGACAAATAGTAGGCAGTTATTAAATTGAAGGTTTGCTGCTTAAAAAACGGATTTTTATATTTAGTAATAAAACATATTTCATTACTACATTGTTAAATGAAACTGAAAGAAGTATCTTGTCTCCAAAGTATGCCTTTCCTTTCCTGATGAACTCATATGAGCAGCACTTCCAGGTGTATTTCGCCAGGGCACACTTTCTCATAAACTCACTTAATAATCGTTTAAGTAAAATTTTTATAATCCAACCTTCCGTTGCATCCCACTACACTGTAATCTTTTCATGAAGAAGAAAAGACAAGCACTGAAGTCCAAGTACTAAAAAGTCCATAGGACCCAAAAGCCACTCCACCCATCCACAGCTATGCAGACACCACACGTTTCCTCACCAGCATCGCAGATCTGGCCACAGCTGCTCCCTGAAAGGCCTCTCTGATGGGAACCAGAATGAGATTTATTGTTTCCCTGTTAGAACCGGGTTTCTCACCTTGCAAACAAGTCGAACTTCACATTCTTCGGTGACATCCCAGTGCAAGTACTCAGCAAAATGAGGGCCTAAGGAGGGAAAAAGGGAAAACAACGTTTAAAAAAGAAAAAGTAAACAAATAAATATATAGCTATTATATATATACCTACGCATATATGCATGGTGTGTATATATAATACATAAGAATGTGCATTTTTGGCAGAAGACAATAGCTGTGCAGAATGCAACTGAGATAGTTTTCAGGCCTGGGATGTTGACACGTGTTAACACTGATTCTCCACTGGAATCTGTGCTTCCTGGTAGGAGCGTACGTCTGATGGCTCTTTCTTACTGACATATCTATGCTCTTCAGAAAGGAGGCTATTGAAATAATTATATTTTGTTTCCCAAAGTATATGTCTAACTGAACATTTGATAACATGGTAAATAATACCTTTAAATAAGAGAATAGATATGAGATAAAGAAACAACAGTTTGACCTAGCAATTTTGTAAAACACATTTTCTTTAGATAGCATTCAAAATCAAAGACAGGTTTATATATGTCTTTAAAAAATGTTAATCATTTTTATTTAAAATACATATAGGAATAAGTCATACACTAATACCCTTTTGCCATTCAATGCAAAAATACAAAGCAGATTTGGAAAGTATGTGTTCACTTCTTTCATATACATAAATACATCCTACAAAGTTGGCCAAAAAATGTTCATAATGTAGAAATAAGTAAAATATTTGTGACTATTAGAAATAAAAACAATGAAAAATAATAAAAATTAATGTTTTGATTTTATGTTTCATACTTCATATTCTAATTTTTCTCAAGAAGTATAGAAGTCCCATATATAAAAATGTTTCTTGAGGCCGGGCGCGATGGATCACCCCTGTAATCCCAGCACTTTGGGAGGCCGAGGCAGGCAGATCACGAGGTCAGGAGATGGAGACCATCCTGGCTAACATGGTGAAACCCCGTCTCTACTAAAAATACAAAAAAAATTAGCTGGGCGTGGTGGTGGGCACCTGTAGTCACAGCTACTCGGGAGGCTGATACAGGAGAATGGTGTGAACCCAGGAGGCGGAGCTTGCAGTAAGCCGAGATCGCACCACCGCACTCCAGCCTGGGCAACAGAGCAAGACTCCATCTCAAAAAAAAAAAAAATTCTTTGAATAAATCCTTGGGGTATGTTTGAGAATCTAAAATGTATCCATTTTCCTTTGTATCTAGTTAACATGTATTTGTAAAAGCAATCTATTTAAAATATATTGTTTGTAGTTAGAAAGTTTAAAAGCTCCCACAATCTTAAGTAGAATGAACAATTTCCTGGTGATAGGAATAGCCTCTACTGCCTTCTCTACATTTCAAAGCCAAATGAAGCCCCCACCTCCTCCACCCCCATTCTTTATTCTTTTCATTAAAATTGCTGGACTTCGTCTGGACCTTAAAGCTAGAGGCACACTTTCCTCTTCACTCCCCGGCTATAAAGCAGGTTCCTTTCCTATGCAGTTGGTAAGCCCCACGCATCTATGAGGTGCTCAGCCTCATAAGAAATGTTAGGATTTCAACAAATGATGGAAGAGCCAGCCTGTCCTCCGAGTGCAGGGTAACATCCAGCCCCTCACAAAGGCTCAGAGCCCGTGAAAGGAACAGCCTGGGCCCCTGCAGCAGAGAAGGCCACAGGGAGATGGGAAGACCCACTTTGGACTTGGAATTGGAAAGACCTCAGGAGAGACAAGACGACAGAGACAGGGTGCCAGGAAAGGGGCAAGGTGAAGAAATCGGTCCAGCCCATCCAGGAGGTTGTCCTCATGGTGGGAAATAAGATCTGGCTAAGTGGTGGGTGCAGATTGTGGAAAGCCTGCGTTTATCTGGTGCATGCTTTATGGGGCTATTGAAGCATTTTATGCAAAGGGGCGCCTAAAAGAAATAAGTGTTTCGGAAGAACTGCCTCCCAGCAGCGTATAGAAGAGAGGAGTTAGCAAGTCAGCCACAGAGCCTGGTTAGATTGATGGTTTCTTTGACTTAAGACAATAACAGGAAATGTGAACATTAAACAGACGAGTCTGGGGCTTTTAAAGGTAGAAGCGTTTTTAAAAATGCAGGCAAAATACATGTAAACGACAAAGAACAGAAAAGTATACACATTTCTAGTGCTAAAAAATGGCAATGGTCTTTTTTTTTTTTTCTTTTGAGACGGGGTCTCACCTGTTGCCCAGGCTGAAGTGCAGTGGCACGATCATAGCTCATTCCAGCTTCAACCTTGGGATCAAGCTAGGACTACAGGCATGCACCAACATGCCCAGCTGCTTTTGATTTTTTTTTTTTTTTTTTTTTTTTAGACACAGGGTCTCCCTATGTTGCTCAGGCTGGTTTTGAACTCCTGGGCTCTGGTGATCCTCCCACCCCGGCCTCCCAAAATACTGGAATTACAAGCGTGAGCCACCAGGCCTGGCCTGGCCTAACCTCTTAATCATTTAAAACAGCCTTTAGGGTTGCTTGGGATCATGTAAGATCTGCTTCTGACAAACACTTCAATTGTAAGTCTTTGCTTTATGCTGGGGGCAGGAGAGCCGGTCAGTGACTCACCTTGTTTCCTGAGAAATTCTTTCCTTTGAAACTCAGCCTCTTCCAGCAGAGTCTTGAATGCTAAATTCAATATTTAAAAAAAATATATGAAACATATTTGCTTCTCTCCAGTCAAAAGAATTTCATTTGAATTATCTTGTATGGACATGTGGAAATATTCAATATAGCATACCATCTCCAATAAGAACTAGAGAAGACTGACTTTTGGCTTTCCCATCATGAATCTGCACAGTGTAGGTCCCCTCATTTTCAATACTAAATCGATCCATCACCATCTCAATAATGCCAGTAGCTTTGTCACATTTAATTCTGTGTATCTGCAAGGAAAACAAGGAAATGGAGAATTATACAAGGAAATCTCTCCTAGTTTTCCCTCACAACATTTAACAATAGCATCAGTCATGAGATCTTAAGGGATTATGACAGGAAGAAACCAAAATGAAATTTTATCAAGGAAACCTCTGGGTGAACAAGGATCAAACAGTGGGTATGAGCTGTCACTCAGTGACAAAGCCTGGCTATGTGAGGAGATCTGACAGTCCAAACCAGGGACCTTCTAGGCAGAGACTCCACACCTACCCAAGAATGAGTTAGTAACATGAAGCAGATAAAATTCACAGGAGAAAATAAAATGATATGCAATTGATATGAATTATAACGATCGCCAGCTGATGACAAAATCCCAGATGGATAGCAACAACAGGCAATCCCCACAGCCACTGTCATCTTCAGCTCCCGGGACACAGCACCCACAAGCCCCAGCCTGCTGTGGTCCATCAGGGTGCAGGGGTTTCAGGTGAGGAACAGATAAATGGACCTCCAACAGGTGTTGAGTTTTTTGATCACTTTTGATTTATTTTTTAAAATGTTTCATTTTATTCTACAGTACATGCACAGATACATACGAATGTGTTTTTTAGGTAATCCTACAAGTCAAAGAACAAGTGTTTCTCTAACACACAGATGAATTGAGCGAATTTGATCTTTTGTTTCCCTCTGATTTTGTGATGTTTATTTATTAACTTTTTAACTTCACTAAAACCATTTTCCCCTACCTTTATTAATGCTTAGTTCTCTTTTTTATGTTTTGTTTGTTTGTTTGTTTGTTTTTGCTGGTTTCCTTATTTGGGGGCTTGATATTTTTACCTTTTTGTGCCTCTTGATAATTATTAAAATTATTATAAATTAATATTAGTACTTAAATTTCACTTTTTCACTTAAATAACTCTAATTCTAATGAAACCTTTCAAAACATCAATCAGCCTGCGTAATTTTTAGAACTGTTTCAAACCAATTTCATATGGTATTGGTCTTTGCCAATATATGTTCTTAATATATTAGACCATCTCTTTTTTGTAATTCTGAAAACAAGTTTTCCTGTGTAGCAGTATATAAATGTGTCACATCCCTGTGGTCCCAGCTACAGAGAAGGCTGAGGCAAGAGGATCGCTTGGGCAACAGAGAAAGACCCTGTCTCAAAAAAAGAAAAAGAAAAAAGAAATTTTGTTGGGCTGGGTGCAGTGGCTCACACCTGTAATCCCAGCACTTTGGGAGGCCACGGTGGGCAGATCACGGAGTTCAAGACCAGCTTGGCCAACATGGTGAAACCCCATCTCTACTAAAAATACAAGAATTAGCCGGGCATGGTGGCGCATGCCTGTAATCCCAGCTACTCAGAAGGCTGAGGCATGAGAATTGCTTGAACTCGGGAGGCAGAGGTTGCAGTGAGTCGAGATCATGTCACTGCGCTCCAGCCTGGGCAACAGAGTGAGACTCTGTCTCAAAAAAAGGGGGAAAAAAGAAATTTTGTCATGTATAATGCATACAAACAAACTACAAACATTTGCCCACACAATTCCCCCTTCCTGCCTGCAGTGCAGCTATCTTGTTGCTAAGATGAGAGAAAGATTGGGAGGCTGTTGGTTGCTCTGAGAACATTAAATTGCATCGCTTCATGATTTCTAGGTTACACTGTATCACAGGAACAGTCCACAGAAGCCTGGACTACCTGCCTGTCTGCTGCTTTGGGGATGAATGCAGGGATACATGTCATTCCTTGCAGTTCCCTGAGGGCCATGCCCCACAGTTCTGAGCTTGCTGGCCTCTCTCCAACAGTGCAGCTTCTGCTCACCCTTGTCGTGGCCACCTCACCCGAATGCAGCCCTTGTGACTGGCTCCAAAGGAGACTTCCCTGACGCCCCGGGGTGAGGCTTGGTGTTTTCTGGGGTTTCCACAGCTCTGCCTCCCCTCCCCCAGCAGGACCCCTGCCCTCGGGAGCACCCTCCCCAGCCCACGTGTCCTCCTGCCATCTGTCTGTCTAGCTAGACAATGAGCCCCTGAGAGCAGGCACGGCCTTACTCATCCCTGCAGCCTCATGCCATGCCCAGCATCATGCCTGGCAGTGAGAAACACCAAACACACGTCCGTCAAGGTTCTGATGAGAAAGTCAGCTGGAGGGGGCTTAGCTCACCCTGCCATCTGTGGCGTTGAGGTGGCTGTGGTCTCTGACACTACTGAGTGGCACTGAGCAATTTTGGAAGACAATTATCCTTCTAGGTGAGAGCCCGCAAATGTGGTCAGGACCGGAGCGTCCTTCCTAGTGCAGACCTGAGAAGCCTTCTTGATCAACTGAGACCTTCCCCACCAGATCAGTCATCGGCTGAAACTATGAACCTGTCCCAGTCAGTCCTTCCTCCATCCCTGGTTACACCTGTCACCTCCCTTTCTTCAACAGCTAAACCCCTGTACCACCCTTTTTGACCTCCCTGCCCTGGTGCAGCCACACCCTGGGCACAGAAACCCCACCCCAGGCAGCATCTGGGGTAGAGGCCTCCCAAGGCCGTTGCCTGCTCCCAGCTCACCTTCCCCATGCCTCTGCTCACTCAGCGTTTGGGATGCGCTAACAGATACTGAAAGGTGTTATGGCTGCTAGTGGATTGCATTGTACTCCACCTGGATGATACAGTGTCTGACATCGAGCAGGGTCTTGACGGTAGAAGGACCACATCCCAGTGTGTGACTCGTCCTAAATGCAGCAGTAATGCAGGGCAGGACGGCGTCGAGGGCATCCAATGTCCAACGTGGGACTCGCCCCAGCCATGCCACCATAGAATCACGGGAGTGTGGATGCCCGGCCTCAGCTTCCTCGTGCCCAGCGTTAGCAATATGGCAGTCTCAGCTGCTGTCAATATTTTCTGCAGATCTGCATCTACCTGTCGGATCGATCTCAGCTGGAATTGGGGCAAAGGCTTTCCAGCCTGAATAATGATCTTACCCAGGACCCAGGGAGGCTCTTGGAGCCACATGAGCAAAACAAAAAACTAATAACCTGTGGTGCTCAGCAAATGAGGCAGGCGTAGCGGGAGGAGACCCCGTCAGCCCTTGGAACCACACTCCTCTTACAGCCCTTGCCTTAGCAGCAATACTACAGAGAATTTCTATCGGCAGGTGACAACGTAAGTTTAGCCAGAAAATCAGCAACCTTCTTCTGATAAATCACGTGCATTTATTTTCACAATGTTCTTCTTTATCTCTGAGTTTACATTTCTGTTTTGATATTGCAAATGCTAGTGCCAATGGAGAGGCTTTAGAAGATGAATATTAGCAAACTGGCCACTTGGTTCAGTTTCTCTGTGTTCATTTTCTTCAGCATTGTTTCTAAGTTCTTCTGCCTGACATTCAAAGTCTGTATCTTCCGACCCCATTCCTATTCCCCAACAATATTTCCTAAGATCACTCAGGCAAACAGCCCCCTCCGTTGAGCCCACCCCTCCACTTCCCTGTGTCACTATTCCCTGATCATTCCCCACTCTCTGTGCACTTGAGCAGCTTGGAATGTCTCATTCTCTCCCTCCCATCCCTGACCCCCACCCCCCCGACCCACCATTTCTACCTCCTTAACACCCATTTCAATAACCATCTACCCTTGAAATCTTTCCTGACTGCTTCAGCCTCTTCAACTCTCTGCCTTCTCTGAATTCTGAGAGTGTTTACTCTACTGTTTTAATATAACCTGGGTTCCATCTTTCTTCTCTGTCCTCCTCTAATTGAAGGTGTATTTCTTCGACTCCATGACAGTCTCTGTAAGGGCAACTTCACATCTGACTGTTCTGTCGCTGCTGGTGCATTGGCTAAGTGGATATTCAACAGGTGATGTACAGGTTAGGTGCTGCCGTCCACTGGGAAAGGAAGAGGACCGCCCAAGCTCCCAACAGTTCCTGGGGATGCTGCAATTTTTGTTTAACTGAATCTGACCTTCAGGCTTTACGTGTGAATAAAGTCTGCTCCACTCCTACCCCAGGTTTTGATTTCCCATAAACACAAAAATCACCTTCACAATTAGAAATTCCAATATTATATCAGAGATGTAGATCACACAATGTATACTTGTGTAAGATCACTGAGACTTTTTCTAAACAGAAAACTGGCACAGGAAATTGGTACATCTACAATGATAGAAAGAGACAGAAATGAATGAGAAGGCATGACCTCAGACTGTTTTTGAGGGAGGGAGATTATTTTAAGAAATGGCTCAACTGCAGGAAGCACAACAACTTTGTCCCCATCCCTGGAGACTGACGTCGCTTTTGGAGGTGCCATGAGCAGGACAGGGACCTGAGATTCCAGTGGATACACCGTCCCGTGGACCTTGGGTTTCTTTACAGTGTGGAGTGTTTACTTCCGAATATCAAGAGTAAACTTCAGGTTGATCAGATAAATGCACTGTCCTTATTCGTATGACATTATCCTCACCTCAAACATCTATGAGTAGAGAATGAATGATAGGAACTCACTTTAACTGGCTCTGAGTAAGAAAAAGGTATGATTCTTACTGAGTAGATTCTTAGCAATATAGCAGCTTTTTCCATTTTCTTAGCTGCTGTGCTGCAATGTCTGGGCAGGTTTTAGAAAATAATTAGGCTTCTTGCTAATGCCATTATGCGGCAAGATGAAGTTGAATGATTTTATGAGTGCCATAAATACAGGCTTTTATATGGCTTCCACAAAACAGCATCAATCTTCAAATGTAAAAGTCACCTGTGGATTGCTAATTAAAGAAGTGAAATAGTACAGCCATATTCCAAAAAATTAGCCATGGAGCCAGGGCACCCATCCTGAAAGCAAGCTCTATATAGCAGGCAGGAAGTGTTCATCAAAAGATATCCTGCAAATAAAATGCAATTCCCCTAAATTCCATTTCATTTCATAGCATGGTCTCTGCTCAAAGAAGATTTCTCCAATTACCTGGATCAGACAGTAAGTCTCCCATAGGCAATAGTTATACCATTGGCTTTTTTGCAGCCCAAAAGAAGCTAGATGTTTTCTACTTTCCAGCCAACTCTCCCATGTAGGAGTGAGTCTTAAAGTGTGTCATGATTCTCATGGGAAAGACTGACTGGAGAAGAAAATTCTATGATCCTTACCACGCAAGACTTCTGTCTGATCAACATTCATCTAACTGAGTCCTGCTAAGTGCCCATCAGACACAAAGGCTGGACTGCAATGAGGGGTCCAGCTTAGAAATATGGTAGGTGGGCTGCCCGGGAGCATGAGAGGCTCCTGCATCCCACAGTTCCCCTAAAACTTGTGTAATGAACAAACCAATCAACACTGAGGACTTAGTACACAGCTAAGGTTGCCAACCACAGTCTACACTGGGCATTAAGGGAAAAAGGCAGAAGCAGTAAAATGGGGGCTCTGAGAGAGCCCCAAGCCACCACTGAACAATACAGTCCCCATGAAATCGGGCTGTCCTTTAACCGGGTCCCAGGCATGCTGTAATTAGAAAAGAGGAAATGTATCGAAACACAACCATTGGCTTCTCAAATATTCTCCAGACAAATAAGGAGTACCTGACATAATTGTTAAGATTCATTTTATACAATCGAAAGCAGAACCGAGGCTGTGTCTGGACCATGACAGAGCATGTGCCTTTTTTGTTGTTGTTTTTTTGAGACAGAGCCTTGCTGTCTCACAGGCTAGAGTGCAGTAGTTCTATCATAATTCACTGCAGCTCGGACCTCTCAGGCTCCAGTGATCCTCCCACATCAGCCTCCTAAGTAGCTGGGACTACAGGTGAGCACCACCATGCCCAACTAATTTCTTAAGTTTTTGTAGAGATGGGATCTCCTTATGTTGCCCAGGCTGGTCTTGAACTCCTGGGATCAAGCAATCCCCCCATCTTGGCCTCCCAAAGTGCCGAGATTACAGGTGAGAGCCGCCATGCCTGGCCAGAACATCACTCTTTACAGCCACACTGTCAGATCAGTCTGCCACACCAAGATTGCTGCCCAAACAGGCAGAGAAGCCACAGAAACTTATTCCCCATAGATGCCTTCCATGGGAAGCTGTCGGTGGGGGGAGAATGCAGGGAGGCCTCTCTCACGATAGAGCAAAAAATAGATACCTTCAAAACCATTATCAAGAATAAGTGAACTGATTCATCAAGAATATTTTCCCCCACCTGACCTGAACCTTTTCACAAAAACAAGCTCAAAGTCATTTTTAATTCCAACAGGCTCAGATTTTAAAGACTCTTGATGTCTCCTGTAACCCAGATCAAACCTTTGAACATTGTAAGTAAGAATCAACCATCTCCATTCATCTTGTCAACCTTCCACGCCCCAATCTTTAAGGCTCAAAAAGGGATGGAAACAGACAGAGAGTGTTGATATTCAGTAACTGACCTACCACAACAAAAGTGGGCTCCCTGCAAAGCCAGAGATCACTCACACAGGAACTCACCTCGCTGTCAGAGACTTCTCTGTCATTAACAATAAATCGGTAGCTGGCATCTGGTGATAAGCGCTCAGCCTGGAGCCAGAAGCGAACCCGCCCCTTATCAAAAATCTCATAAGCTAATTCCGATTTCAGAGGAATTGCTACAGGAAGAAAAGAAATCGCAAGTCAATAATGCATGAATCCTTGTGAGGAAGAATACATGCAAATTGTAGGGAAATATCAATCCTAGTTATTAAATTTTTGAGAATTTGAAACCCTGGAGTATTAGATTATGGAAGCCAAAAATAAAAAATAAAACTTGAGTTGGCCTGTTGTTGCCTCTAAAGCCTCGTATCACGTGAGTTCTCAGTTAGCTTTCCGGATGTGTTCGATGAGTAAAGATGCCTGGATTCTTTCTATATTTAATGCAATTCAATAACAGAAGATTTCACTTGATAGGAAATGAAATCTTGGATCTCACTTGGATTAGGAACAGCTATACTAAACCCAAAATTCTAATCATTCTGTATGCAATACAAGTTTCAACAAGCTATAATATAAGCTAATATTTGTTTTAAATCAATAGGTTTCAATCCTGTAAGCTGGGATCAGGAAATGAGGACATCCTTTCCCCAAAGCTGTTCCTTCAAGAGCTCATGCATTAATGAACACGGCCCTCCAGCCAGCAGCTGCAAGCAGAGGGGCAGGGCTGGAGGCTTACTTACTGGGGTTCTTTATTTCATTGCTCAATGCCATCAAACGCTCGAGCTCTAAAACGAAGAAAAAGTATTTCAATTCATCTGGACCTGCACATAGAGAAGTTTGTAGACAACAGCAAGGCTACACACGAGCAAGATTGGAAACCCCCAGGATTTAATTGGAGGACACGAAAGGAATTTAAACTACAAGTCTGAGGGACATAGAGGACAGCTTTAACCTTCACCATTTAAAGAACCCACCTAGTACAGGGGCAGCTGAGGACAAGGCAGGGCACAGTCATGGGGGCAAAGAAATTGGGGGCAGGGGTAGGTATATCCCTGGAATATGGGAGGATTTGGAAGACGAAAGGTTAAAGGGAGTCTTTTCCAGATCCTTGCACTTAATGTGAGCTCTTTCCTAAAATTGATTGGACTGGCTGAGAACATGCTTGTGGCCTGTGACTTTCCTTCCCCTCTCAAGATTTCCTTCTTCAATCTCATTAAAGAAAGATATACATGCCGCTCATTTCATCACTATAGTGTATTACCATGAATTTGAAAAAAACAGGAAGGAAGAATGAAAACAAAAAGATAAATAAATAAACAAAATACACTGCATTTTGCAATCCTGAGAAAGTCCCAAGAGCAAGGTAAGAAAATCTGGGCTCTAAGCCACTTCATTTTTTCTCCTTCCTTCTTAAAATTAGAATCAGAAACAAGATGGTGGTCTCCAAGGCCTTCAAGAACATGTCTATTCAAAATGGAAAAATGAAGTTAGGTTTTTCTGACCAAAAGTAAATTCACATTGGCAGCTGGTTTCACAGGGAGGACTGGCTTTCCCAGTTCAATCTTCTGGTAGGAATTTCCATACATGGAATGAGCTAAATCTTCAACTGCAAAGTTTTGCCTCAAATATATTTGAAGTATATATACACAATATATACACAATATAAGAGAAGGTGGAATTTTTTCTTTTGCAAATATTTAAAATAGTTAAAATTAAGATGGAAACTTTGAAATGGTGCAGAGGAATGCAAAGCTTTTCAGAATTCCTTCAGGATGTTGTGAAGGTACAAAACTGGGTCAAGACCCTGGAAGCAGGGCCAGCAGAGGCTGCTTTAAAAGCATGCAAGTGGATTTTGGGTCTTTCCCCGCCATGCCTGTGAGTGGTGAACTGAGGACCCCAGAAAGGTGAGACAGTGCAGCCTCCTCATTTGTCCGGCTGTGTCTTGTTAAATGTGCATGAGTTTTCCCGAATTTCACCAACATTGAGCCAGACCTGCACACTCCAGAAGCCGAGAGTGTGATTCTGGCTGCCCCCTCCGTGGGTACCTGCCCAGCCCACAGCACCCATCCTGGGTCGGATGCTCTCAGATCACAGCCTCTGCATGATATCAACCAGGACAGTGATTGATAACTAAAGGATCTGCTTGTAAATCATAGGGCATCCCTGGAGATCATTTATGCCATCCCTGGAGAGCACTTTAATAGAAAACTTTTGGAAACTCAAATGCCTTAAAGACCCAAAGAAACCCAGAGATCTGCGGATACCATCCAGCCCTATGAGTTCACGCTGCATCACTGCCCCTTCATTTAAAAATGTCTAAGGCTGACGCTGCCCTGTGGGTGGGGAAAATGAGGGGCCACACAAATACACGTGATGCCAGGCAGTTTAAAAAAATCAGCCCTGCCTGCCTGAGACTGTGTGCCTGGTGAACTCAGACCTGTGAACCTACCTAAGAAAACTATTGTTTTTCCCCTTGATTACCAAACAGACTTTTCTCACTTTTCTCTGCTGTCTTCCATATGTAAGAGAGCAGCAGGTTTTCACTTTGGCAGTTAAAATTATTTTACATGCATAAAAAAATTTTTCTTTGATTATCAGACTTCTCAGTGTTGGAAGGAAGGGAAGACTCTTCCATCCGTAGGTCTCTCATTAATTTCATGGATTTCTTAGCTAATATGTTACCCTCTGCATACCAAACGATTAAAATGTGGCTAAGACTCAACTTTAAACGTACAAGTTGAAGGCTATACAAGCAATATATCAGGAACAGAGACTACTTGGTGGAAACAGTATAAACTTTAGAGTTTGTTTAATTTCTAAAGTAAGTTTTGGCTTATATACATAGCCCCCACCGCCAGCCTCCTGCAAACATACGTCTTTTTTCTAAGCAAGTAAGTCTTTTCTATGTTGGTGTCAATCTTTGAAAGTGTGATAAAACCAAAACAGGCAAGGTTCTGCCATATAAATATTACCTTCTGGGTCCAGAACAAAACTGGAGGACACTCCGTCTGTATCACTTACAGACACAGAGTAAGTCCCTAAATCTTCCTTATCCGGATTCTTTAAGTACAGCTTGGAGCTAAAAAGGAAGAAGAGTAGGTGAATGTCGATCATTTCTGTTTGCAGGAACTTCTAAAAGTTTCCAGTATCCAACTTCCAGGCCTGACTTACTGATCCCCCACGGTTTCGATTTTAAACCTCTCATCATCTGCAATCTCCTCGTAGGATTTACACCAGGTGAACTGAGACGCGTCTGTCATTTCCTGGCAGTCGAAGCCCAGGTAGATGTTGCCTTGTTCATCGACACCGGCACTGATTTCCTTGGTGCCTGCATAAGAAGAGTATGAGGTGAGTGGCTTAGGGACACGGTGTTGTTTCAACTCTCTTGTGGGAGAGGGTGATATGGTTTGGCTTCGTGTCCACACCCAAATCTCATTCGAATTGTAATCCCCAAGTGTCGAGGGAGTGAGGTGATTGGATCACGGGGGTGGTTTCCCCCATGCTGTCCTCATGATAGTGACTGAGTCTCATGAGATCTGATGGTTTTAGAAGCACCTGGTATTTCCCCTGCTGGCACTCACTCTGTCCTGCCGCCCTGTGAAGAGGTGCCTTCTGCCATGACTGTAAGTTTCCTGAGGCCTCCCAAGCCATGAGGAACTGTGAGTCAATTAAGCCTCTTTTCTTTATAAGTCACCCAGTCTCAGATATTTCTTCATAGCAGCGTGAGAACGGACTAACACCGAGGGGGTACCCAAAGCAGAAACCTCATCTTACACCAAATCATCAGTTGCATTTAATGACCCAGGACTGATCAGAGAATCATGAGAGAGAAAACACTTTAGGGAGGACCTGGAGGGGCTTGGTTGTTTTGTCATTGCTTTTTTTTTTTTTTAATTTATCACATTTCTGCACAGTTCCTTCTCTGCATCTCATATAACTGCAGAAAACCTCTCAGGGCTGCCTCTCCAGGCCCTGAAGATCCTGTTCTCTCTGCAATCTCCTCCTCTGACCCCCAGGGGAAGCCCAGCAGCCATGTGCCCACCATGGAGCTCCCCCTTCACACAGCTCTGCCTTCTCCATGGGGCCTTGCCTTGTCTTGTTTGGGAGCAGGGGTTGTTTGTGGTTTATTTGCTACTTTTTGACCCAGGTGAACATCTGGCCCTGTGCAAGGCAGAATCTCTCTCTTAGGAATTAGGAATTGAATGAGACACATCTTAGCCTCTGCTGGTGTGTGGGACTGAGGCCATGAAGTGTCAGTGCTCTCGAGTTATGAAGAAGACACAGATGCAAGGAAAGCCAGGTGGCAGGGTGAGATGACGAGGCCACCACACACAGCCATCAGGATCTTCACAGTCTGAGGCTGCACTGCTTCCTGACACTTAGGTCACACTCTGGAGCTGTGGTTTAGATGTGGATGATCTCCTCAAAACTCGTGTTGAAGCGTAAAAGCCAGTGCAATGATGTTGGGAGGTGGGGCCTTTAAGAGGTGATTAATGACTGGGGGCAGCACTCATGCCTGTAATCCCAGCACTTTGGGAGGCCGAGGTCAGAGGATCGCTTGAGCTTAGGAGTTCAAGACCAGCCTGGACAACATGGTGAGATCCTGTCTCTATAAAAAATAGAATAATAAAAAATCTTTTAAAAATAGGTGATGAGGTTGTTAAGATAGACTCATGTCTTTCTGGAAGGACTGGGTAGATTCTTGCTAATAACCACGGCTGCTGGTTGGTTAAACTGGAATGGACTAGTTCCAGTGAGAGTAAATGTTATAAAGCAAGGCTGCCTCCCGTGCTAGGTCCGTTTCCGCACACGCCCAGTTCTCTACCATGTTGTGGGGCAGCAGGAGGCCCTCACTGGAGCCGCTGGAGCCACCATAGCAGATCCCGGCACTGTGCTTCTTAGACTTCCCGCCTCCAGAATCATGAGCCAAATAAACTTTTTTTTTTCTTTTTTTAAATGGAGTCTCACTCCGTCACCCAGGCTAGAGTGCAGTGGCGCGATCTCGGCTCACTCCACCTCCCAGGTTCACCCCATTCTCCCGCCTCAGCCTCCCGAGTAGCTGGGACTACAGGCGCCCACCACCATGCCCAGCTAATTCTTTGTATTTTTTAGTAGAGACGGGGTTTCATTGTGTTAGCCAGGATGGTCTCGATCTCCTGACCTCGTGATCCGCCGGCCTCAGCTTCCCAAAGTGCTGGGATTACAGGCTTGAGCCACCACACCCACGCCCCAATAAACTTTTAAAAACAAATTACCCAGCCTCAGTGTTCTGTTACAGCAACACAAAATAGACTGTGTATCCTATGGGTGTGTGTCCTGCCTTCAGAAGTATTTGCCCTTTTAAGGTTGACTCCAGGGAAGTTTTATTCACTGAAACCAAGATAATTACCAACAGCTTTAAAATTTTTCCGATAAAAATCCAGCAGTAATATTTTAAAAATGCCCTCCTTCCTGCACGTGGCTTGACCATTCCAAGAACAACCCCTGCCAACCATGAAGATGACCCAATGTGCTCCCTTTCTCATCCAGGGCCATTAGTGCACAGGCAGAGATTTAAGTGCATACTTCATTTGCCCATCCAAATCTTTTTAAAATAACGACAAGACATCTATTCATTTATCCGTGCACCCATCCATACATGCACACATAACACATGCACACTCTCCCACTCACTTATCCATATACCTATACATACATACACATATACATATAACACATGCATACTCTCCCACTCATTTATCCATACACCCATCCATACATACACATATACACATAATACATGCACACTCTCCCACTCATTTATCCATATACCTATACATACATATACACATATACACATAATACATGCATACTCTCCCACTCATTTATCCATACACCCATCCATACATACACATATACACATAATACATGCACACTCTCCCACTCATTTATCCATATACCCATACTTACATACACATATACACATAACACATGCACACTCTCCCACTCATTTATCCATACACCCATACTTACATACACATATACACATAACACATGCACACTCTCCCACTCATTTATCCATACACCCATACTTACATACAGATATAAACATAATACGTGCATAATCTCCCACTCATTTATCCATACACCCATCCATACATACACATATACACATAATACATGCACACTCTCCCACTCATTTATCCATATACCTATACATACATATACACATATACACATAATACATGCATACTCTCCCACTCATTTATCCATACACCCATCCATACATACACATATACACATAATACATGCACACTCTCCCACTCGTTTATCCGTATACCCATACTTACATACACATATACACATAACACATGCACACTCTCCCACTCATTTATCCATACACCCATACTTACATACACATATACACATAACACATGCACACTCTCCCACTCATTTATCCATACACCCATACTTACATACAGATATAAACATAATACGTGCATAATCTCCCACTCATTTATCTATACACCCATCCATACATACACATATACACATAACACATGCACACTCTCCCACTCATTTATCCATACACCCATACTTACATACACATATAAACATAATACATGCACAATCTCCCATTCATTTATCTATACATCCATACTACATACATACATTATACATGCACTCTCTCCCATTAATTTATCCACACACCCATCCCATTAGTGCATGCATAATACAGGTACATTCTCCCATTGATTTATCCACACACCCATACATAAACACATAATATATGCACATTCTCCCATTTATTTATCCACACCTATCTCATTCATACATACATAATACATGTACACTCTCCCATTAATTTATCCACATACCCATACATAACACATAATATATGCACACTCTCCCACTCATTTATCCACACACCCATCCATACATACATACACAGTACATGTACACTCTTCTATTCATTTATCCACACACCCATCCATATATACACACATAATACATGCACACTCTCCCATTCATTTATCCACACAGCCATCCATACATGCACACATAATGCATGCATTTATCCATACACCCATCCACACATCCACACATAATACATGTACACTGTCCCACTCATTTATCCATATACCCATCCATCCATGCACACATAATACATGCACACTCTCCCACTCATTTCTCCACACACCCATCCATCCATACACACAATACATGCACACTCTCCCATTCATTTACACACACACCCATCCATACATGAACACATAATACATGCATTTATCCATACACCCATCCACACATCCACACATAATACATGTACACTCTCCCACTCATTTATTCACACACCCATACATAAACACATAATCCATGCACACTCTCCCATATTTATCCACACACCCATACATACATGCACACATAACACATGCACACTCTCCCATTCATTTATCTACAGACCCATCCACACATACACACATAATACATGTACACTCTCCCACTCATTTATCCACACACCCCCATCCATACATATATAATACATGCACACTCTCCCCCCAAATCATTGCTGTTCTGTAGTTTTTGTTGTAAGCCTTACCTGGTCTTGCCTCTACCAGCACGGGCTCCGACGTGTCCGAGGGCTTCCCCACGCCATTTGCATTGACTGCCCGGACCCTGAAGACATAGGTCTTGCCTTGCTGCAGGTCAGAGACCTCGAAACAACAGCGGAAACACCAGATGTGTGGAGGTAAAATAAAGATGACTTTGGAGTTTTTCACATTTTATTGTGAATAGGGCCTTTTCAAAAATAGCTTATTTTTCCAGTTGGAAAAATGATACTTAATGAGCTAGAAAAGGAGGGAAGAGGAGATTCACAGTGGTGCAGAATGTGACTTTGGAGGAATAAATGCATTCGCTACCAATCTGATAGAACCTCTTTCATTTTTTTATCTCTGCATATTTTAAAGCAGAAGTAAAATCATACTGACTAGTCTATAATCTGGTGTTTATATTTAACATAATTCTATGGAACTAAATACTATTTTAACTGTGATATTTAACTGTGTAAAAATCATCATTGGGGCATCAAAATTAAATCCATCTCTACTTGTACATACATGGGTTATTCCTATTAAAACCTGCTTGGATAAACATCAATATATATTTACTAAGCTTCTAGTTGATTTATGTAGCTGATTCTTAGAAGCTGACCAATTCATTCTAAAGAAACTGGCTGTTTTCTGTCATCAAAGGGTTTCCGGAAGGTGTCACCCGTGGAAGGCCCTCTCGGCCTGTGCTCAGGTGCCGGACCCAGACGTGGCTGTGCTTTAGGGAAGGACGCAGGCCCGCCCCACCACAGGGCACAGCACCTAGAGAGGAAAACCTCTGGGTTAAGGCAGTTGGCAACTCAGCTGGAGCATGTAGGCCTCCTGGCTCAGTCCTTACACCTGACCCAGACACTGAGGAATCACAAGTGCTAAAAACAGAAACATTTTGAGAAAGAGGCTGGAGGACGTGACACATGATAGTTTTGCTCCATGTGTGAAAACCGTGAGTATATCTGTGTGTGGTGTTTATTAAATGGACCTCAGCGATTACATGAATTAAGTAAATTAAATGCAGGGCATGAAGTGGAAGGACATAGTACAATATGCATCATCCCTGTGGAAAGCACACAGATATAGCCCATGAACAGACAATTAACAGCTTTTAGACTGCAATGTGGAAGAAAACAGGTGTGTCTGTGCAGTTCCCCAGGAGCGAACAGCATGTTGGTGTGAATGGAAGGAGGGCGCTGCGTCCTCAAGGCACTGTTCTGCCATCTGCTGGGCCTCACAATGGCATGGTGGCTGCATCCTCAGCAGCCACACCCCGGTCATTTGAACAGGTTCACCTTGGGGCTCAGTGCTGGCTTGTGCAGAGATCAATAGCACTTTCACACAGAGGGAAATGCCAAGACAAAAGACTTACCTTTATTTTTTGTTGTTAATTTGTTTTATTTTGTTTTTTGTGTTTTGTTTTTGAGACAGAGTCTCTCTCTGTCACCCAGGCTGGAGTGCAGTGGCTCAATCTCAGCTCACTGCAACCTCTGCCTCCCGGGTTCAAGCAATTCTCCTGCCTCAGCTTCCCGAGTAGCTGGGATTACAGGTGCCTGCCACAGTGCCACGCTCGGCTAATTTTTTTGTATTTTTAGTAGAGACGGGGCTTCTCCATGTTGGCCAGGCTGGTTTCAAACTCCTGACCTCAAGTGATTGGCCCGCCTCTACCTCCCAAAGTGCTGGGATTACAGGCATGAGCCACCACAGCCGGCCAAGACTTACCTTTAAATAACGGTTGGCCGTTGTCGTCTGATTGACAGTGATCCACTCTCCAGCATCCTCCTCCCTGAAGTCCACGAAATATCCAGAAACAGGGCTGCTGCCGGAGTACACGGGGGCCTTCCACAGCATGACCAAGGATGTGTCCCTGACCTCACAGAACGTCAAGTCGTAGGCAGGACCTGCGAAGTCAGATGCCACCTTGCTTCTGCGCACATAGCCAGTCCAACACACCCACCACCCAACCCGGCCCCAGGGACCCACTGCTCCTCTGGGACGCCCCCAGCAAGGCCCATCCGTTATCTCTTCCCCATCTGATGTTTATCAGCCTCTCTTGGAGAGCGGGGTAAGGAGGGTGCTCAGTGTGATGTTGGGGGTCGGGGAGGAGGGCGCAGCCTAATGCTCCTGCCGCCCCCTCTGTGGGCATCAGGGCCATTGTGGATCTACATAGAATCATTCAGAAGTCCACACTGCATTCTCAGGACCAGCAGATGCTATCACAGAGAGGAAACGGTGTCCAGAAAAGGACAGGTTCTCAAGTTACCCTACACAGGGCTGGACACCTGGCAGTCACAGTCACTCAGGGAGCCTGCCCACCTGGCCGGAAGCACATCACTGCAGCCCTGTCCTCTACAAACACCCATGGCAACTCTGAGGGCATGTGGTGCAGAGGCCCAGGTCCAGGCAAGCACTAAGCGGTGCAGGGGAACAGAGAGGCAGCCCCGCCCCATCCTCAGCCAGTCTCACTGCGGCCTTGAGCCTTGAGAGGCCGTCTCCTATCAACCCTCAAAAAAGGCTCGGGAAACTAGAATGACTTTTTCTTCTGTTGGTTTTCTAAGGTCCAAAATTTAATTTCATTAAAACAAGAAACGTAGGAAGGCAAGAAAGAAGGCGGGAGGGAGGGAGGGAAGGAAAGAAGGAAGGAAGGAAGGAAGGAAGGAAGGAAAGAAGGAAGGAAAGAAGGAAGGAAGGAAAGAAGGAAGGAAGAAGGAAGGAATTTTCTAATTGACTTATTCATCTGGATTCTTAGCAGCTGATTTGCTAAGTCAAAAGATGCTGACTGAAAGGAAAAAGGCAGTATACTCTGGCCATAACATTGGAAAACACTCTGAACTTTGAACTTTTTCAGCTTCAACTTTCAAGATTTACTTTGTCAAAGTATGAGCATATTATCCATTGCATTTGATTCCTGATAGGTTAGAGACAAAGAAATCAACATCTGGTACTTGAGAACTTGTGAAAACAGAGAGAAAATGTTAGCAGGGCATGATGACGTGAACCTGTGGTCCCAGCTACTCATGAGGCTGAGGCAGGCAGATGGCTTGAGCCCAGGAGTTCAAGACCAGCCTGGGCAACACAGAGAGACCTCATCTCAAAACAAAAAATCGGTAGAGTGCGAGCTAAATAAATGCAGATCTGCAACAATTATGCCTTTTAGAACTGGAAGCCCCAAGATCCCCAGATGGCCTGAGAGGACAGCAGGAGCTAACCCACGAATGAGAACCCTGTCGTGCCTCCCAGCTGGGGCCGGGCTAGCACTTTCCCCTCCACTGTGACTCTCTCTGCCTGCTCCTTTGGGGTAGGTGACCTGGGCCAAATCCGTGTCACAGGTCAGGGGGTGCATGGGGAGCTGTCCCTCTCCCCACAGTCTGGGTCCTCCTGTGCTCCCTCCCACCTCACCCTCAGGGCCTCCTACTCCACCCTCATCACTGGCCTCTGGACCATGCACAGCCCAAACTAGATGCAGGGTCTACCTGATTCACAGCCCTGCACAGTGCCTGGCGCATGGTGGCTCTGCGGCTGCAGGTGTCACAGGAACAGACATGCTGTGAAGGCTGGCGAGGCCGGAGCCACAGCCACAGAGGCCCCTTCCCAGCCAGCCTGTGCACTAGAAGGCAGGTGTCCTGGGGGCAGTGACTCACCGGGCTCCGGCATGGTCCAGGCCTCACATTTGAAGTGCTCACTGGGATCCGAGGGCTCCCCGATGCCGGCCAGGTTGACGGCGGCGATTTTGAACTCGTAGAGTGAGCCTTCCGTCAAGCCGTCCACCTATTCAGATTTTGTTTAAATTAATACATGAGATAAAGGATGCATTACAGCCGACTGAGGGGGAGGAGCTCTTATAACTGGCTTGTGAAATAAAATATGAGAGGAAGGAACCTTGTCGGGAAATTGGACCAAATATTTCAGGAAGGCCCTTGATGTGCCCAACAAGCTGCAGCCGCATGAAACCTTATGTGTCCTTCACTCAATCCCCAAAGGCTCCTGCGGGGGCGGGGGACAGGTGATACCCCAGCGGCAGGTAAGGAAACTGAGGCCCAGAGAGGCAACGGTCGCCCAGGGCCAACTCAAGGGCAGAGGCCTGGAGGAGACACGCACTCAGGCCACATACTGTCCCCTGAGCAGGCCCTGCCCTGGACCCAAGGGGGGTCACCCTGGAGACAGAGCCCACCACGTCCCCTATACTCGGACTCTGCAGGACAAGAGCCCCCGGGCTGCCCAGGTCCCTGGGGTGCTGCAGTCCGGGGCCACCCACCGGGCCCTCAGGGACGCTGCCTGGCTGGGGGACAAAGCACTAGGAAGGCCTTTGGCCAACACTACGAGCCTCAACTCCCCAGGGCTAGTGGGACAAAAACACTATCTGGGTAAACACTGTCTCAAAAAATAGCTTCCAAAGTAAGATATCTGAGGATAAACGGCTTCAGTCGGTGGTGACGGCCTTCATCCTCCTCACTGGACTAGCTGTGAAGCATTCAGAGAGTAAGCAGGTACTTTTCTCAGGAATCTCGGACCAAATAAAGAACTGTTGTGCTGAGCGAGATGACCCAGGGACAAAAGGACAGACACTGTGTGATCTCACTCAGATGTGGAATCTGAAACAGTAGCACTCACAAAGACAGGGAGCTGAGGGGTGGGTGCCGGGTCGGGAGGCGCTGGGCAGAGGGACAAAGTTCCAGCAGGAACAGGAGGGGCTAGTTCTGGCGCTTCCTGCACAGTGCGGTGATGATTTAGCCCATAATAATGTGTTGTAGATGTATTTCAAAAAAAATTTTTAAATAGGTTTTAGGCAGGGCATGGTGACTCATGCCTGTAATCCCCGCACTTTGGGAGGCCAAGGCAGGCAGATCACCTGAGGTCAGGAGTTCCAGATCAACCTGGGCAACATGATGAAACCCCGTCTCTACTAAAATAATACGAAAATTAGCCAGGCGTGGTGGTGGGCACCTGTAATCCCAGCTACTCAGGAGGCTAAGGCAGGAGAATTGCTTGAACCCAGGAGGCGGAGCTTGCAGTGAGCTGAGATGGTGCCACTGCACTCCAGCCTGGGTGACAGAGTGAGACTCTGTCTCAAAAAATAAATAAATATATAAATAAATAGATTTTAAATGTTCTTATCACAAAAAATTATAAGTACTGGGAGGCAATGGAGATGTTAATTAGCTTGATTTAATCATTCCATAATGCAAACATATATTAAAATATCACATTTTACCCCATTTATAGGTACAATTATTATTTGTCAATTAAAAATAAAATAATTTTTAAGTTGAGAACATTTAGACATTGGAAGAGGTCAGAACAGAGGTTGAACGTGGGCGAAATATCAATAATGTCACAACAAACTGGAAAGTTGCCTATATATCATCATACGTATATAAAATATTAAAATGTAAAGAGATAGATTTATAAGGCAGAATTTTCTAGTAGACAAAGATTAGATCTTCTAAGGCCTTACCCCCTCCAAAAAAGAAAGCCCTCCTGTTGGAGTGTAAGTGACTCCCCTGGGGTCTGTGGCTCCCCAGGGTCGGGACGGGAGCTGCAGTGTGAGATGAGGGTCATTCATCCATGCTCAGATGAGGGGTCAAGGGCCAGACAGGGAAACAGGACGATGGCTGCCAAGGGTGGGTCTGGATCTGACCCCGGATCTCTGAGCTCCAAGTTGATGTCCTTGCCACTCTCTGCGCCTGAGCACCAGAGGCACTGCAACAAGGGACTCTCTGGGAGGCTTGAAATGCAACAACGTCTCAGGGAATCAGTTGGGTGACAAGCAGAGAGCCAACGTCACTCTTCCTAAACAGACATTCAGCGTGACCCCCCCTCAGCCACACACGTGAGACTCCGTCCCTGCCCTCAAGGCCTCAGAGCCTGGAACAAGGGACACGGTTACCACTGGTACTGGGACCAGATGCTGGTCACACCAGAGGTCATGGACTCATTGTCAGACCCACTCCATCACTGAGCTCCCTTCTTCACTGCTTCTCAGAAAGAAAAAGAATATGATTCCTAGGATCTTTTTAGCTCCAAAACTTCCTGATCTCAAGATGCTATTTTTTAATCCATTTTTGTGTCTGTATCGAATTATCTAATGTCATCAAATGCAGAAACAGTGCCCAAAATGTAAAGAACCACCCAGGCAAAAATAGACGAAGAAATAAAAACCAACTGACCGTTAGGATTGTCGGTTTGCTGGGTGAAGAATTGACCTCGTGCCAGTTTTTATGGTGAACTTCACGCTTGTCCAGGTAGTAGCCCAGGATGGGCGACCCACCGCTGAATTTCGGGACCTTCCAGCCGAGGGTCATGGAGTGGCCGTCACAGTTGAGGAGTGTTATCCCATAAGGATGGGACGGTACGGCTGCAAGGAAGCACGGCCGTGGAGTTACCGAGGGCCTCAGCTGGGGCTTTGTCCCTGGGGCAGCCAGCTCCAGCGTGGCAGAGGGAGGGGGAAGCACCGTGGAGACGGGCCTGAACACTGAGCCCTCTGATCCCTCTCAACCTACACTTAACCACCTTGGTCTTTACACCTTTTTAAAGGGGATGAGTACAAAAATAAACAAAAATTTATCTCATATATATATATTACTATTTCTAAGTGTATCTACTAAGGTTTCCATAGGATGAACGGTTTAAATCTGGTATGAACATCTGACCCAGCAGAAGATGTCCTGTCTTCTCTGTCCCCTGAAAGAAGCTTGGAGAAGGAGCTTTCACTTTTACAACCATAAGGAAACTACTCTGCATCTGTGGCCAGAGATGACAGATACGATTCCAGTTTGTTTCAATTTCCTGCACAGTTACAGGAACTTCAGGTTCCTTCAAATCAGTGTGAATTCATGTTTCCCTGTTTGAGCAGGGCATTTGAAACGGACCACCTTCTCCTAACAGGTCGAGAACGGATGGGCCTGAGTCTGCTTTGCCCCAGCTCTGAGTCACCTCGATGTGGCCATCCTCTGTAACCTGAGACACAGGTGACTAGAATTAAGTGATTCTTATCGCAGAATAAAAACAGGCCGGGTGCGGTGGCTCATGCCTGTAGTCCCAGCACTTTGGCAGACCGAGGTAGGATTGCTTGAGCTCCTGAGTTTGAGATCAGCTTGGGCAACATGGTAAAACCCCATCTCTACAAAAAATCAAAAAATTTGCTGGGCATGGTGGTGGTGCCTGTGGTCCCAGCTAATCAGGAGGCTGAGGCATGAGGATCACTTGAGCCCAAAAGCTCAAGGCTGCAGGGAGCTGCGATTGCACCACTGCACTCCAGCCTGAGCAACAGAGCGAGACTCTATGTCAAAAAAAAAAAAAAGTAACTGGTTTTCTTTTAGTAGGAATGACTTTAAAAAGAAAATGGGAATGTTTGAAAGTCCCTCCTGGAAAAAATTGGGAGGAGATTACTCTTAAAACAAAAGAGTCAGCGCTATTGTACCCAGCTAGGTGTTATCAGATTTGACATTCCTTGGAAATCCAACAGCAATATCATTAGAAGATAAATTTTAATTTCTGAAAATGTTGCAAATTTAGTCGAAGATGAAAAATCATCAACGAGGAACACAGTTCCCTCTGAAGTGGGAAGATAATACTGTGAATCTGAGTGTGCCATATGTGGCATTTGTGTTTCAAAATGTTTCTGAGTATGTGCACTTACTTGGTGTGGTGCATTTCGTGAGAAAACAGAAAGCCATGAGGCTGCAGCACAGCTTGATACAGCAACTATTCTAGGGACGGTCCCTGAGATTTAGGATCCCAATTGTCTCGTTTGATCAAAATAATAAAAACTGTTAAACACCACTATTTACCAACAAAGTCACAAAGTTACATAAATGTGACATTCTCTGAAGTGACTAAAGTTCCTTGAACTGAGAACAGCTAAAAAGGCCATTGATGTCGCTGTATTTTAGCACATATTTTGAAAAGAGAAATGTATCCCCTATAGCATACATATATATATATATTTATATATATATATATATTTTTTTTTTTTTTGAGACGGAGTCTTGCTCTGTCCCCCCAGGCTGGAGTACAGTGGCACGATCTTGGCTCACTGCAACCTCCGCCTCCCAGGTTAGGTGATTCTCCTGCCTCAGCCTACCGAGTAGCTAGGACTACAGGCACATACCAGCACACCTGGCTAATTTTTGTATTTTTAGTAGCGACGGGGTTTCACCATGTTGGCCAGGATGGTCTCAATCTCTTGACCCCATGATCCAGCCACCTTGCCCTCCCAAAGTGCTGGGATTACAGGCTATGAGCCATGGCGCCTAGCCTACAGCATATATTTTAACATGAGTACAGGTATTTGGCAACACATGTAACCTCTAATAATGTTTTCTATTTTTAATTCACGTTTTATTAGTATATTATCATTTCTCCCTCTCACACTGTCATTTCCAAGACAAGCAGCCAACCGAGAGGCTTCAAAGAAACTCATGTTCTCTGTTCAAAAATTTAGTCCCCTTTTCCCCTTCAATAACATTCCAAATGGCATCACAAATGTTTATTCATGCAGAAATGACAGTGTTGGGAGCAATCGGCACAGAACAGCCTGTGAGTGACTTACTGAGTGCGGCCTGCACTTTTATGACGTCCGATTCCTGGGAATTTTCACTCATCCCCACGGCATTGACTGCCTTGACTCGGAAGATGTACTGCTCTCCCGTGGTTAAGCCGTGCACCACGAACCTGAGAAACACAGGGATCAGGGTCAGAACTGCCAGGCTCCACTTTTTCTCTCCTGCAGCAGAAGCAAAAATCACCCTGAACGCGCCATGAAAAAATTTTATGGATAACATACATCCTTCATTTTCAATTCTAGTTAATTAGCTCAACATTTAGAGTCTGAAAGTAAGGTCACACAGCACCCAATTATAGCAGGAGCTGACTACACGTGGTGTCAAAGCCACTTGTTCTGTGAGTTCACCTTTGCTTTTGTACTTTCTGGGCCTCCTCTGGATCAGAGGTCTATTATCCAACAGTATGCCATTCCTTATCTAAAAGAACTCGTGTATGTAAAACTTAATGAGCAGTAATCACACTGCAGTGGTTAAAGGCCAAGACTTGGAAGTCAGATGGACTAGGCTCGAATACTGGCTTTGACACCTCACAGATTTTTGGCCTTCATCAAGCTCCTTAACCCCTGTAAGACTTTGTTTTTCTATTTGTAAGATGGGGATGATAATTCCTACCCCACAGCACTGTTGCAGGCACTACATGGAAAACTCTAGGTGGAGAACTTAGCACAGATGCCTTGTGTATGATATTCAGTCCGTGTAAGCAATTATTATTTATCACATATAGTCAATAAATATTCACTAACCATTTCCCTGTACTGGAATCATGTTTTAAGTTTCTTATTCTGATCGATCTTTCTGCATTTGGTGTGGGCTGTGAAGAACATCTAATTGTTATTCTTTTCAATGACATCTCTTCTTGTTAGCCACCACTTTTCACAGTGTATTTTTTTTCAGATTTTAAAAGGAGAAATGGCTGAGCCATAATTGATCATCTATCCACAAGGGTGGTTCTGACAGCTGCCGACATTTTCCTAAGACGCATATCGCAGAGAAGCCTAATAACCTCAGACATCTCTGCACACTCAGCAGGCAGTAGAAGCAAGTTTCTCTCTAAAGGCAGGGTCACTGGCTTTCCTCTGCAAAGCAACCAGCATCCCCCCGGCTGTCCCTACCACAAGCGAAGAGTCAGCGCCTGGTGGGGTCTCCATCAGGTGCTGGAGAATAGAACTACCAGGCACGTGAACAAAGCAACTTTCAAGTTCAAAAAATCAATACAAAAAAATAAAACGACTTTCACATCGTAGTCACTATTTTTAACTCTGCTATTCAAAGAAAAGGCCTAAGTGCTAACTATGTCTGGAAAAAAAAACAGGTTCTGGAACTCTCCTTTCATCTATAAATAAATCGTTTCGGTCGAGATGAGCAAGTGCAGTAACTAGCTCATCCAAGTGGTCAAACTTTAAAATTATACAGCCCTCGTGTGTGGCTAAGACAGACTCATTTATGCAGAAGCCTTGTGGCCATGGTACTCCCTGTGCCAGGGCCACAGGGGCCTCAATGGTCTTGCTTCTCCTGCAAGGCTGACTCCAGGGCTGGGGAGGAAGGCCGCACCTGTTGTATCCGATGGGCTTGTGGTTGCAGGGCTCCCAGAGGTTGGTTCCGGCCACACAGCAGTCCACGTAGTAGCCCAGCAGGTCCTCCTCATGCTTGGGTCGGTCCCACTGCACCACCACCGACGTCTTGGTGTTTCGGGAAGCAAGAACCCGACCCGGAGCAGAAGGGACAACTTTTCGTAGGAGACAAAAGGAGTCGGTGAAATGGCATCAGAACTTTGGAAGCTACACCAGAGATCTTCCGGCCCTTTTCACAGGGAACTGGACAGCCAGACTGGGGGCTTTGGAAGAAATTCAGACAAGGGGTCCAGGAGCAGGAGAGGAGCCCCGGGCCGACCACCCGAGGGCCACTGGGAGGTGCTGGTCTCTTTGATCTCTTCCCAGGCTCCACACAACTCCTAGAGACACAGGATGACATCCATCCTGAAGCCTCCTGTCTCCCACCAGAGCTGTTAAAAAGATCCTCTGTTGGCAGCAGGGATGGGGCTACCTGGGTAACAACTATTTTTTGGACTGGAAATTAACCAATTTTAAGAAAGTAAGACTCAGTTTTATCAGATCTGTTGGAATCTCCCAGGGGTACTCAAAATTCAATCATGACCTGACCATCAGATCCTCTCATCTGGTGCCAGGCCCCACTAGTGGACTGTGGACTGAGGTCAGGTAAGGCCTTGGGGCCACCTGTGTCCTCCATGCCGGCCACCTGGGCCATGCCCCACAGTGTTTCTCAATGATGTACACTGTCATTTTTCATATGTGTCATAAAGCACAAGAAGGCTGGGCCTTACTGAGGGACAGCTAGTCTCATCAAGCCTGGGTTCTGGGTAAGAGTTTTAAGAGCTTCAGTTAAAACCAGAGCCAGATAGAAACTTGAGGATGCCCTGGAGGCAGCCGGCCTCGTGACCTTGTTCATTTCCATATCTGGCTTTCTCAGGAAACACCATAGAGAGAGAGAGGGTGGAGGGCACACCCAGGCACTCGGAACTGCGTTCCTGACACCAACGTGCCTCCCGTGAAGGCTTCTGGGGATTTCCGGGGTGCCTCCACTTACATGCTAGTTAATTGCCATCCATGAAGGACTTATGACTCCAGGGATTGCAATTCAAAATTTCTGTAATTTGTATTTGAAACCTTCCAAGAGGGACCTTCAAGCCAGATGGGCAAGAAACTCTAGTGCCTGGCTGGGCACCCTGGCTCACGCCTGGAATCCCAACGTTTTGAGAGGCCAAGGTGGGAGGATCCCTTGAGTTCAGGAGTTCGAGACTGTCCTGGGCAATATGGTGAAACTCTATCTCTACAAAACAAAATTTTTTTAAAAAGCACTAATTAAAAAAAACCAACAACAAAAACCCTATTGCACTTAAAATTTGAATTACTTTAAAAGTGACCATTGCAGAGAAAAGGGAACACTTAAACACTGTTGGTGGGAATGTAAATTAGTTCAACTATTGTGGAAAGCAGTGTCATGATTCCTCAAAGAGCTAAAAAAAAAAAAAAGAACTATCATTCAACCTAGCAATCCCAGTACTGGGTATATATCCAGAGGAATATAAATCATTCTACCATAAAGACTTATGGATGTGAATGTTCATTGCAGCACTATTCACACAATAGCAAAGACATGGAATCAACTCAAATGCCTATCAATGACATTGGATAGAGAAAATGTGGTACATATATACCATGGAATACTATGCAGCCATAAAAAAGAACAAGACCATGTCCTTTGCAGGAATATGAGTGAAGCTGGGGGCCATTATCCTTAGCAAACTAATGCAGGAATAGAAAACCAAATACCAAATGTTCTCACTCATAAGTGGGAGCTAAATGATGAGAACACATGGACACATAGATGGAAATAACACACACTGGGGACTATCAGAGGGTCTAGGTTGTGAGGAGGGAGAGGAGCAGGCAAAGTCACCAATGGCTACTAGGCTTGGTACCTGGGTGACAAAATAATCTTTACAACAAACCCCCATGACACAAGTTTACCTATGTAAGAAGCCTACACATGGACCCCGAACCTAAAATAAAAGTTTTTTTAAAAGTTTAAATAAAACAATAAAAGTGACCGTTTCCTAAACATATTTCTCAACTCACTTACTGGTTTCATGAAAAGAAGATGGAGCTTTGGAGAAATGTCAAGAACCAAACAAAACATGGCAGAGAGCTCTTAATCTCTCGTAAAGTGAAGTTTTAAGTCAACTTGAACTTCAACTCGTTAATAACATTAATGTCTTTATTCACACAATTTAAGGCTATTTGGTGTCACCCCACTCTTAGCCCATCCTGACTTGGGGCCACCCAGTGTGACAGCTCACCGGTCACGTCCTGGGGCTGAATGGGGGACGTTATCTCCGAAGGCTCGCTCAGGCCATGCCGGTTTGCTGACAGCACTCGGAACACGTATGACTTCCCTTCCATGAGGTCAAACACGGCATATCTCGGGGATCTCACAGCCGTCTGGGCATTGACTCTCTGCCAGCTGCCGCTCCCCACCACGGACTTCAAAGAGAAACAGAAATGAGACTGGCAGTGAAAACCACGAGGTCCCCAGAGGCGTGTGAAGGAGGAAGAAATGCTCTGTTCTCACTAACCCAGGTCCACCAGGCGCACCCGCTGCGTCTCGCACACAAAGGATGGTCATGCATCTTTTTTGAGTTTTATGAAACATTATGCCAATTTGGAGAAGGAAGTCACAAATTACCCAAAGTTGATCATGTTTACTAATAAATTTTTTTCCATTAAAGTAAATAATTAAACCATAGAAAACATAAGGGAATCAATACATAGGTAGTAGTTTTAGCAAAATAGAATTAACCTGCAAATAATGAAAGATAATTTAGAAGTATATTCATAAAATTCCATCATAACTCAGTGATTCGCATTTCAATTTAAAATTATTACCATATTGCAGCTACTTGCGGTAGTGATTAAATGACAGCAATCTAAATGGCTATCAATATGGTCAGACATATGATGATATGTTCATAGATTAAAAACCTCATGGCCACTTAAATTATTGTATAAAGATCTTCAGTCTAATAAGAGGAATTATGTTATTTTCTGAAATGTAATACAGAATGCAAATTGTATGATACAACAAGGACATTAAAATCTATGGAGAAAAATACTATAAATATATGTACCACACAATATGGCTTTTATATGGTGGAATTATTGTTCATTTTAATTGTATTCCATGTAACTTCTCTCTTTCCCAAATTTTATATACTGCTTGTTTAATTTTTATCTTTTGTAATTACTTTAAAAACCTTGATTACATGTTTTATTTTATTTTTTCACATAGAGATAAAACTCCTTTTTCGAAAGTAGTTTTGTGGTAGTAAAAGTAGGATATACACTGACCCTGGTAAGCCTGCTGAAAATTTCAGATAGCAACCCAGACTTCTAGAAATCAGACTCATATTTGAAGGAGTTTTCTCTCATTTTGGTGAAAGTAGAAAGTCGCTATTTTGCATCTGCCCTGGGCGTTTGTGGTGGGAACCCCCACGGCGTCATGGGCCTGAGGCCCTCACGACCCCAAGCAACCACAGTCCAGGTGTCTATAGGAGAGCTTCCTCTCCTATATCAGAATGTGGGTCCACAAAGGGAAGTCTTATCCACTGCTGGGGGAATGTCATTAGCTCAGTCTCTGTGGAAAGCAGTTTAGAGACTTCTCAAAGAACTTAAAGCAGAACTACCATTCCATCCAGCAATCCCATTACTGGGTATATGCCCAAAGGAAAATATATCATTCTACCAGAAGATGTGTGCACTTGTATGTTCATCACAGCACAGTTCTCAACAGTAAAGATATGGACTCAACCCTGCAATGGCGGACTGCAGAGAGAAAATGTGGTGCCTCCACACCATGGAATACTACACAGCCATAAAGAGGAAAGAAATCATGTCCTGTGCAGCCACATGGGTGCAGCTGGAGGCTGTTATCCTAAGTGAATTAACACAGGAACAGAAAAGCAAATACTGCATGTTCTCACTTATAAGCGGGAGCTAAACACTGGGTATGCATGCACACAAAGAATGCAATGATAGACACCAAGGCCTACCAGACAGGGCAAGGGCTGAAAAACCACCTATGGGGTGCTATGCTCACTACCTGGGTGATGAGATCAACTGTACCTCGAAATCAGTATCACACAATATACCCTTGTCAGAACTTGCACAGGTACCCCCTGAAGCTAAAATAAAAGTTGAAATTACATTTTCTTAAAAATGTGTGTTTGCTGCAAAGGCATAAGAATGACACAATAGACTCTGGGGACTTGGGGGAAAGAGTGGGAGGGAGGCGAGGGATAAAAGACAACAAATATGGTGCAGCATATACTGCTTGGGTAATGGATGCACCAAAATCTCTCAAATCACCACTGAAGAGCTTACTCATGTAACCAAATACCCCCTGTACCCCAATAACTAATAGAAAAATAAAATAATAAAAATTCCAAAAATAAGTGTGTCTACCATGTCATCAGTACTGACAGCAGGTAGTTCTGCCCACACACTGGCTCCATGGTAGAGTCCTCTCTCTAACAATGTGTTTGCAGGACAGGTGTTGTGGCTCACCTGGCCTGCAAACACACTAAAGTGTCTGTAATCCCAGCACTTTGGGAGGCTGAGGCAGGAAGATTGTTTGTGCCAGGAATTTGAGACCAGCCTGGGCAACATGGCAAGACCTTGTCTCTACAAAAAAAATTTAAAAATCAGTGGGTGTGGTGGCGCACACCTGTGGTCCCAGATACTCTGGGGGTTAGGGGGCTGGGGCAGAAGGACTGCTTGAGCCCAGGAGGTGGGGACTGCAGTGAGCCATGATTGTGCCACTGCACTGTAGCCTGAGTGACAAAATGAGACCTGGTCTCAAAAATAAAAATAAAAGTGTGTTTGCAAACTTGGTGTTTTTGTATTGGTGGAAGATGAGGGGAATGAGGGGCCTGAGAAAATACCTTCCACCCTAGGAGAGCCCCACAGAGGGACTGACCACCTGTATTTTCGTAATGCAAATAACTATATTTTGTCACCCAGAATTAATAATGTAATGCTTTACCCTGAAATAATTCCAGTTTCTACCCCCTAGATAACATATATTGCAAATAAGCAGAGAAGGCCAGAGGGTCCTCCTCCATGCTGGGGTCTGAAATGTGGTTCATTTCCATTTCTGTTTCCGCCACGCTGCATTGAGTCGTGCTAGATGTGATTATTGTATTAGGTGGCATAAGCTTCTATATGTTATATTCTCTGTCACGTGCATACTACATATTGTATTACATATTATATATAAATTTTGTATCACAAAACCCTAGTTACAGCCTTTGTAGGACATTGGAGGCTTATGCAACTATGGCCTACAACCCAATAGAGGGTCGTCACCAAGTCAAATTAGTGGGTCACAACTTGTGCCTTTAATGTCACAGGACAGGCTAAAAAGAGAATGTGTGCTGGATGAGGTTATCATTTGTGAAATTCTATAGGTTACATACATATACGTGTGTGTAATTGCAGAACCGCAATATACAATGTCTTTTGCATTTCTTTCTATGCATTCAGGGGGGAAAAAAAAGCCTTCTATTGGATATCTGGCGATTCTAACCCTTCTCCGTCTTGTGTGCATTTCCTCTACACGATTGCCACCCAGTGGCCATACGGCTTGTGCACAAGCATGGCCAGCGAAGAATCTGGAATCCCTAGCACGTAGGCGCCTGGAATGTTGCAGCAGGAAGGAGACGGTAGAACCTTCAAGGTCAGTCCTCCACAGGGCAGTGGAGAACGCGGGCGCCCAGAGAGGGAAGCGACTCCCTGCTCACACCGAGGGGCAATGCCCGGCTAGGATGCAACCCAGCCCCCTGGTGCCAATTTCCGCCCCTGCTGCCGTGTGACCATGGCCCTAACCTCATCATCCCCAGCAACAGTGCAGGGTCTGGACCCACTGATGAACTAGCAAGTCATCTTTAAAACACAGCAAACACGACAGTATGGGGACACGCGGAGATCACGACAGTGGGGGCCGCACATTGATGGCGACAGTGGGGGGACGCACAGAGATCTGCCTTTCCAGGACACAGGCCCAGAGTTTACCTT
Organism: Pongo abelii; assembly: GCF_028885655.2. NCBI lineage: Eukaryota > Metazoa > Chordata > Mammalia > Primates > Hominidae > Pongo > Pongo abelii. The sequence goes on along the minus strand of NC_071992.2, from coordinate 1,860,484 downwards.
CTCGATGAAGTACATGAGCGGGTCCTTGCCACGGGGAGTGGGTGGCTCCCAGCTGAGGACGACATAGTTTCTGCTGATCTCCGAGGCGTGCACATCGGTGGGAGGCCCTGGAACCTGGGCGTCACCTGGAGGAATAATAAACTCGGTGAGTGCTGGAGGACCCCCGTCAGCCTCGCTGCAGCCCACCTCGGGGCACTGGAGGACTCTGCCACTTGGGTGTTGCACTTGTTTTGTTTCTATTTGGGGAAAGCAAACAAATCTCAAAGATGCTTCCTTGGAAGCAGAGGATAAGGCACCACTAAAGATCAGCCAGTTAGTTTTGCTTCCAATACAGATATAAGCTTGTTCATAGGAAAGGAATCTCATCCGAAAATCTTCCAGAGATTCTGTTGGAAGAGTGGGAAGGATTTACCAGAAGAAACCAGGCATTGCACCCGAAATGGAGCTCTGACTGTGTTGGGAATCTGCGCAGAGAACGTATTCACAGTCTGTCTTCTGAAATACAGCAGCACTGCAGAACGAGGTGGCCCCACCTCTAAGGATCCCCTCTGGGTTCTTTCTTTATACCGTGAGCCCTCAGAGCACTTAAATTACGCATCTACTTCAAAAGCACCTTGCCTGCCCCTCCCTCAGAATCTCAGTACCATATTCACAGGCACTGTATTCTATGTCTGTATGTTTGAATTCTGGAGTGATGTCAATAAGCCTTTTGCAAATAACTTATGCTAGAATATTTGCAGTCAGAGATGCTCCATAAGCCTCTCTTCTGACATACATCTTTTTAAAATATACTATGAGGTGTGGGGATTTTTTTTTTAATTTATAGGAGATTCTCATAAGGAGTGGAGGTGGAGGTTTTTCCAGACCCACAGTTCTTGAAATTGTGATAAAAAATATTATGAACCTTCAATTAGATTAGCACATGATTAAAACGGTCTGAAACCTCCCTGGGACATCTCTGAGCCATTCTCAAAATCCAGTTGCTCCCTCAGGACTCTGTGGCAGGCCAGGAACTGAACATGGAAATAGCACAAAGCAAGACTGGGTTTTGTTTCCTGAGCCCCGTTGCACAGCGCATTACGTGTCAGAGGCAACGCAGGCTGAACCGGGGTCATTCTGGTAAGGTGCTGAATTTTACACAAGGAGTCAGCGTGTCTCTGGAAAGTGCAGAGGGTAACTGGGGCGGGGGACACCCCACAGGCCTGCTCTCCACCCGTGCACCGTGTCCACACCTCAAGACCCACAGAAAAAAGCATTCCAGAGAGAAGACGCAGCAAACTCATCTTCCTGTAACACACGCCGAAATTCCAAAACTGAATCCTGGTTTATTTCAGAGGCGCTGATGAGGGAAGCAAACTAAGGGGACAGAAGGAACAAGGCAACGAACAGAAGCAGTGAGCAGGTGTGAGCCGCTGAAGCAGCATCTCGTTCACACTTTCGGAACTGTCTTGCTGCCTTTGCCCCTGCACGTAGCAAAAGGCCCCAAGAAAGTGGAGTGAGAGACAGTTCCTTTGATGACAAGGTGAGAAGGAAGAACACAGCTTTGTCAGCAGGGGATCCCCGGCTGGGGCAAGACATCTGAGTTATTCTTCACATCTTCATCATCTTGGGCAATGTGAGCACAGGAGCCTTGCGGATTTGCAGATGTTCCAACCATGGAGAGAGGAGAAAAGGGTTCAAAAGGGTCCCACGAGCCAGGGAGAGGGAAGCACAGGTGTGGGCACGAGTGATGACCCTGCCCTGAGAGGGGAGCCGAGGGAAAGCAAATGAACGTGGAGCACACACGAGACACCACTAAGCACACGTGAGATGCTGCTAGGCACATGCAAGATGGCACTAAGCACATATGAGACACCACTAGGCACATGTAAGATACTGCTAAGCACACGAGAGACACCGCTAAGCACATGCGAGACACCACTAGGCACATGCAAGATGCCGCTAAGCACATGTGAGATGCTGCTAGTCACATACGAGATGCCATTAGGCATATGCGAGATGCTGCTAAGCACATGCAAGATGCCGCTAAGCACACATGAGACACCACTAAGCACACGTGAGATGCCACTAGGCATATGTGAGATACCACTAAGCACACACAAGATACTGGTAAGCACACGTGACACACTGCTAAGTACACACAAGATGCCGCTAAGCACACGTGAGATGCCACTAGGCACATGCAAGATGCCGCTAAGCACATGCAAGATGCCGCTAAGCACACATGAGACACCACTAAGCACACGTGAGATGCCACTAGGCATATGTGAGATACCACTAAGCACACACAAGATACTGGTAAGCACACGTGACACACTGCTAAGTACACACAAGATGCCGCTAAGCACACGTGAGATGCCACTAGGCACATGCAAGATGCTGCTAAGCACATGCTAGATGCCACTACGCACACACAAGATACCGCTAAGCACACGTGAGACACTGCTAAACACACATGAGACACTGCTAAGCACAGGCTAGACACTGGCCAATGGTTCTACCCCCAGGGCACTGACGCTGCCCTCACCTCTGCTTCAGCCCTGAAGGCTCCCCAGCCCTGTTCCAATGGGCCAAGTCAATACTAAATGAAACAGTGAGAGATACATACACACATATGCTTTTTGTATTATTATATGTTATATGCATTATTAATATATAATATATATGATTGTTTTAAAATGCTTTCACATTCAATATCTTATTTTGGGCTCTGTTCATGTATGGAGGAAGATACTATTGGTTTCCTCCACTTAAAAATCCAGAAATTGAGCTCATAAAAACATATCACTTTCCTAAGATCGCACAGCTACTGGGTGGCTGAATTGGGGTCCAGGCTTAGGTCTTCTGGTTCCAACTTCTGTATTTTGTTCCCTCATCCACCTAAGGAAACTACAACCTCCCCAGGAGATTTTTCTCTAAGTAAATGAAACACCAAGTTTATTTTAGATTTGACAGAATTGAAGGGTCCTGCACAGCACAGAGCAAATGACTGAGCATGTGGGCTGCAAATGCCCCGGCCCAGGACAGCACAGCCAACGCTTGCATACATAATTAGGAGCGAATAACACGGTAGAACAGTAGAGTAAAAACGCTCTCATTATATTCTGTGAGAGTCTATTCTGGCCTTTCCAAGAATACAGTGTCCATTTTTCAACGGAGCAATTCAAGAAATACTGGGCAAGTTGGGTTGATGGTAAGGAAAGTGCATGGATAGCCGTTTAAATGTGTGAAGGAAGACATTGCCCAAGATTAAAATGATGAGAAAAACTCAGCAAAAAGTCAAAAATAGCAGAGGAGCCATTTTTAGCCAGCAACAGTAATGAGTTTTTGTTTCATTAAAACAAGGGGCATTTACCAAGTATTTTCTAGCTAAAGCAATGGTAAAAGAAAAAATATCAGCTGAAGAAAAAAGACACAGGTAGAAAAGGGAACTTCCTAATAGCAAATTCTTGAATCCCGAAATGGTTCGCTTCGAAACATTATAGATCTCTTTCTTTGGCTAAAGATTTTTTTAAGTTAGAGGACATATTCCTTGTTTAAAATGGCTGAGGTGAACAGATAAACTTTCCAAAACCCCATATCAACACAGCAGAATTTCAATTTCATACCCAGTTTGTTTCTGACCATGGAAATTGCCTGTTCAGTGCACACAAAGCGTCACGTCAGAGAACTGAAGTCGGGGAGGCTGAGCCTCAGGCAGTGTCCACATCCCGTCAAGCAATTTTCCATCTAAGAGTCTCACCCTCAGCCTCCCATAACCCACCGCATAAACATAGACTTGGAAAAGTCCCCTGAGGATGAATAAATCCTGCCACATTCACAACCGCCTCCAACGGAGGAGGACACAGGCCCAGCCAGCCAGAAACCTGCCTTGCTGAAAGCAAGGAAAACACGAGACCATGGAAAATAGCATCTGTGTCTTTACTCCAGCGGGAAATGAGAGCTACTGTGTCTGGACACCAAACTTCCACTTTATCAACTGGCAAACCAAGCCTCAGGACACGCACTCTTTCTTCATTTGACACGTCATGAACAGCAGGCTTCATATATCCCACCACAACCATGTCTCACTAGAAAGATAGACTCTCTCTCCAAAAAGGCAGGGCTTCTGCCCTGGGGAAGTTTCATTCCATTACATGATTTCCCTTCCCCAGTGCTCTTCTCAATGGCCTTTACAGAAGGCAAATTTCATCACAGATACGTGACATTTATAAAGCAAGTTACACCTTCTCACCGTGGGTCATTTTTGCCAGGCTGGAATCCTACACATCCACTCAGTGTGGTTTGGGCTGCCCGTCTCCTCCCTGATCTGTCTGCCCTTAAGGAGTGAGAAGGAGGACGGCCTGTTCCTCCCACGTGCCAGAACCAAACCTCATTCTGCGCGGGCTGGTGGGCCTGTTCCTCCCGCAGGCCAGAACCAAACCTCATTCTGCGCGGGCTGGTGGGCCTGTTCCTCCCGCAGGCCAAAACCAAACCTCATTCTACACGGGCTGGTGGGCCTGTTCCTCGCACGTGCCAGAACCAAACCTCATTCTAGGCTGCCTGGGCTGCCTGTTCCTCCTGCAGGCCAGAACCAGCCTCATTCTAAACAAATTCTCTTCTAACAGAATTTGGAGCCATTTTTCGGTCATTCAAATATCCATGTTTTAATCATCTGGAAAACGGGGAGGGTTTATCATGCATGAGACAGAATACTAGGCTGAGTCAAAAAGCCAGATGCCCGAGACTGCAAGAAGTTGCCCTCCCCAAATCCCTCACTTTCATTCCTTATGTATTGAGTGTACTTCCTGAGTTCTAGGTCCTTCTGGAGCCAGAGGATTTGACTAAGGCTTAAAGGTTACCTTGGCTTGACCAGAACTCTTAACGGTCTTCTTTTGGGAGTTTATGTCCCTCATGGGACACATTGGGACATACGTTTGTTTTGAGATCCTAGAGAAAAATCTTCACGTGGCAGAAAATGCAATGTGTGGATACTAGTTGGGGATCTATCTGCTTCAGATGTAGAAAACTAATCCAGAAAACGCTTTTGAGTCTGCAGCTCTAGGAGAGAGAACACGGCTGTGATTTTAAAGAGCAGCTCAAAATCACCTCTCCTTAGCCATTGGCTCCACACTGATTTGAAATCTTTCTTTTTAAGTTTTCACCCATGGCACTCTACGAACTCTAATTATAAGTCCAATTAAAATCTTTTGATTTCTAGTTAATAATGTTGGATTCTCCTTAACACATCATTCTTTCTAAAGCCCTCTAAAAGGAATATCAGGGAGAAGAAATATCCACAAAATCAAATATACATAAGGACCAAGAACATCATTTGGCAGGAAAGACTCAATCCATTTCAGTTAAAATGTCAGGAATAAAATTTTTGCTTAGAAAATGTAAAATGAAATCGATTTCACAATGCAATCTGTGAGAAAGGATCTTACATCACCCAGGAACCAAGTCTTAGCTTTAGTTTGGTTTCTTCTCTACAAATCCCTGAAAGAACGCCTTTGTAAACCCCAAATGAAAGGTGAGTCTGAGACTCACCACTCCTTCACCCTTTCTCCCACCCTCTCCCTCTGTCTTGCTTGATTTTTTCTTTTTTTAACTTCTGTGGACACTGGGCTTGCAGGCCTGACCTGCAGTTTTCATTTTTCCATGCAGAGGCCGTGCCCAGTAGGGGGCGTTCTCTGTCCATCTCTCCCATCTCTAATTATAACTCCAAATCCCCAGGGGCTGAGCAGCTGGGGTGATGAGGAGCACTTACCTTCAAGGTCATCCTGATAAATGGCAATCTCCTTCTCTCCCTCCAAATGAACGGCTGCAGAGAGAAAGGTTGACACTTGATTTGACATGCGAAGTTTTCCCCAAAAGCCCGTTTTCCCTGATTCTGTGCCAGCTCTGCATCTCCTCTGCATTAGGACTACAACCTGTGAGTCCTCTGGGGGCATCAGAGCTGTTTCTGGAAGTGTCCTGGTAACAGTTAGCACTTCTCAGCTTTTGGTGGTGGATGCAAAGGACCATGTGGGTAAGGAAAATATAGCGGCTCGCTTACAACCATAACGAAGGGCCCAGTCCCATTAAGGAATCTGTGTCATGCAAAATTAAAACTCCGAATAGGATGGCCTTCTAAGTGTCATTATGTGTTGAAATTATATCACCAATGGAATAAAAAAAGGTCTAATTCTGAGCCAATTTAACTGGATTCCAGCAAAGAGCTTTCTGGAGGAGAGGCACATTCATTTTAGAGTGTACGTCAGCCTGTTTTCATTCCTGCAGTGATGTTGGCAGAAATGTCAGAGAACAGTGAAACAGCCTGTGCTATGCTCTGCGCACAGGGCGTTCTCAGGGCTCACATCGAGTTGGGAGGGAAAGAGAGAACAAACCACACACAAAACAGCCAAAGCTTCCTGGGCACAGTGGATACTTAGGCGTGAGCAGCTTACCTTGTAACCTTCTGAGGTCCAAGGGGTCAAGTGCAGCCACCGCATCAGAGACCCTGGAGGGTCGGCTGATGCCCGCACTGTTCACTGCCCTCACTCGGAATATGTAAGACCTTCCTTCAAAAAGCCCTGTGACCGGGTATTTGCAGATTTTCACTGGTGCATCATTGCACTGCACCCAATTATTCGTTCCTACTTCACATCTTCAAGTTAAAAAAAGAAAAACAACAGAGAATAGCAAATGTGGCAACTTACTAAATATATATAGGTATATACATATATGCACACACTGATTATAACAGGACAATATCTCACACCAGTAAAATCTTTGCTGCTAAAATATTGACTTGTATAAACTTTAAAAAACAGAGCTATTTAGAAAATGCAATATATATATTATATGTAATATCTATTATATATGTAATATATGCCCATGAATCTTAATAATTTATAGCTGAAGATCAATTTCTGTCATCAAACACATTTAGGCAAAAATCTCCTCAAAAAGTTATTTTAGACATATCCTGAACAGTTCTTTTTCCAACTTATGTGACATAGTCACAGCACCCCTAAGCTGCGGCTTGGCCCGTCTGAGGCTCAGGCTGGGGAAACAGGCTCAGCCCACTCTGCCTCCAGCTCCCGTCCCACTATGTGGGACCGAGGGCCCAGGTCCCTGGGAAAGCTGGCTTACAGTCTCCTGGAATAACGTTAGGACATTTCTTTCTAGAATGCCTCTCGTGGAATTTAGAAGTCTTGAAAATATTAATTCCTGACCAGAAACCTGGAAATATAGGAAAGATTAACCTTTGTTTTTCACAGGTTGAAAAATGTAAGAAAAAAACCTTCACGTTAAATCCCCAGGAGAAAAGAGCCAGTTCAGAAAATCAGTGATGGGAGGGAGCACTTCAACCCCAAAGTGGTGCCTTCATCTGGGAAAGAACCAGCTCTCCCGCTAAGTATCCAGCACTTTTAATGAAAGCTCTCTGATCCACATGTCATGGGCTGTTTTAGCCAAAGAGAACAACAAGGTCAAAACCAAAAGTCTGATGGGAAAACCTGCAACTTCAGGCAACAGCTGGCAAGTCGTAAGCCCAAAGGAAGGGCATAGGAGGAGCTGCACCCCCCACTTGCAAATGCACCCCCATTCCCAAAACGTTCCGTTGCTTTGAATTTCATGTTTGCTCTTTTTGTAATGAGGGGAGGAGTGTGGATTGTTAACTGAGACAGTGCAGGAAATGGTTTTTGTCAACATGGCGGGAAAACTTATCAGCTGTCCCAGGAAAAAAGAAGATCGTTTTGAGGGTTTGTTTTTCTTGCTGTTGTTGCTTAATTCAAGGTAAGCCCTGAACAGCACTCCCTGCAGAACTGTCTCTAGCATATCAAAATATTACTTTGATGGCAAATGTCTCAGCCAAACAAGTAGTTTTGTTGGAAGAGAAAAGAGAATTTAATCAGCATAAACAAACAAAAAAAAGCCAATTTCCTCATTTTTTCCTGAGATAATCACCTTATTTTTCTGTTTAATATACATATAAAATTTTGCATTTCTACCAGGAACCAACCTTTGTGTTTTTTTTTTTGTTTGTTTTTTGTTTTGTTTGCTGGTGGAGTCTCACTGTGTCGCCAGGCTGGAGTCCAGTGGCGCAATCTCGGCTCACTGCAAGCTGCGCCTCCCTGGTTCAAGAGATTCTCCTGCCTCAGCCTCCCAAGTAGCTGGGATTATAAGCACATGCCAGCACACCCAGCTAATTTTTGTATTTTTAGTAGAGACAGGGTTTCACCATGTTGGCCAGCATGCTCTTGATCTCCTGAACTCGTGATCCGCCCGCCTTGGCCTCCCAAAGTGCTGGGATTACAGGCGTGAGCCACCACGCCCAGCCAGAACCATCCTCTTATACTCTCGTCTAATTTCTAAATTCATTTTCTTCGACTATAATTTACTCCAAGAACTGGAATTTGTATTTAGGGCATAAATTGCACATCCAGTAAACCCAGTGGCTCTGCTCATACTCCCCAGGCTCCAAGCGCTGTCCCCAGTATGGGAAGTCAAAGAGTTCAAACTCCACTGGCTCCAATGATGACCTAAATATAAGTTATCAACTCAAACACAAACTCCAATATTTTGAAGCTCAAGATTTTTCACTTGGAAACAAGAAGAACACCTCATTCCTCAGTAGAGAAAAGGAAAGAACTTTGGTAGAAATGAGCTGGCATTCTTCGCAGCACTTTGTCTCTCAGGAGGGAAGGACAGTTCCAAACCTTAATTCTGCTAAAGCCAGGGCCCTCTCTGGTACGGGACACAGCCCGGACCTCAGCAGAACCACAGCGCGGGGCCCAGAGTGAGCCTGAAAACGTTGGTGGGATTGGTTACTGGGTGTGCAACAGGCAAACGAAGCCCCACTTTCAACAAAAAGAAACCCGGCGTGGTTATGCTGGGCTCAGCCTACTTGGCCGTATTTACCAATTACCTAAACAGGACCGTACACAACCAATTAGCCATGTACCTAGAGCCAGTCAAAAAATGGGAACGTCAACCTGCGTTGAGAAAGATTTCTCAATATATCATCGTCCATGGTAAGATTCCGTGCGGAACGTTCCCATCCCCGGGAGACTGCAAGACGCTCACCGGTCCACAAAATAGCCCATGACGGGGCTCTCGGTGGTGGTGTTGGGCGGCTTCCAGGTCACGATGACATAGTCTCGGTTGGCGTCGTGGCACTGCAAGTCCATGGGTGCACCGGGGGCCCCTGTGACCAGCGGGTCAGCATCTTGGGGCAGGGAGAGAAAAGGCACACGCCTGTCATTTAAAGGCTGGGGTCACTGCAAAGCCTGGTGACAGCTCCTCCAAGCTCCAATTCTATCCCCTTGATTTGATCCACTGTTTAATCCTCATGGTCAAAGTACTAGAATATTTCTTACTCTGGTGGGTGGGTGACAAGAAATATAAAATTATTTATGAATTAAAAAGCTTCAAAACATAGAATCCTTGATAAAACACTAAGTCTACCATTTTTCGTCATTAGATCCTGAATTACAGTTCATCTTCTCTTGGTCCTGCTATGTTGCATAACGGCACGTTGGCAAAAATGTGCGGACGAAACAGTGACAATAATTTGGCATTTCTAACACCTGAGAAATATCACCTGAGATACTCTTCTATTTCAAAATCCTTAGGAAATTGGGCGATTTACTCTTTTCGCCAACTTTGAGCAAATGTTTGGGACAATATTGTATCATTCGTTTCTCTGTCTATTGATGACCTTATTGCAATTAGGTTTAATTACAGCTGCATGAAAACCAACAGAGCAACTTAGAAAGTTAACACACTGAATGTGAACCTTCTTATCTAAACTATGTATTTATTCAGTAGCCCTGGCTGTCCTGTGACGCATGCTTAGCGGTGTAAGCACTATCCAGTTTCCTGCTCACATATCCTCAGGGTATTAAAAGCTGAGGATTTCCTGACATTGAGCCAAATCGTTTCCTCTCACATTCAAAAGCCTCAGAAAGCGATGAAAATGGTTAAACTCCCCACCCTCGACTTATTTTCTTCCTCTTGCTGGTGCTGAGTGAGCAAGGCGATTTGAGTTGTGTTGCATTTATTGCCTTTTTATGGGGCGGAGCGTCATACCAGCAGGCACATGCAGAGGATGGAAGGGACATTTAACGCCTGCCTAATAACAGCAGTGAAACTTGGTGGAAGTGTCTAACCTCACAGACTGGCAAGCTCAGGCTATCATGTGGGAAGTGAGGAGGCTGAGATACGTTTGGTTGACATTTCTTCTCTTTCTTTTCAGATGAAATATTCTTTAATGATATAGTCCTTCCTTTAAGCTCTGATCTAGCAGATGCAATGGAAAAATAATCATGAAGATGTATGGATGCGTCCTGCATCCCGCTGGAGCTGGAGGCAGGTGGGAAGGTGAGAACCTGGGCAGCAGGTAAGGACGCCCGGCTGATTGGGATGGAGCTGGGAGCCCGGGGACCCGGAGAGCAGCAGCAGCCACATGGCGCAGGAGCACTCCGACGCCTTCCTTGTGGGTCAGCTGTGCCTCAGCAAGGAGGCTGCCCCTAAATCCAGAGGCTGCTGAGGTGCAGCCCAGGGCAGAAGCAGGAGGGGAGTGAAACAGACATGGATAAAAGCGTAGGTGGGGCCGGGCACGTGGCTCACGCCTGTAATCCCAACACTTGGCAGGCAGAGGGGGGCCGATCACTTATGATCAAGAGTTCAAGACCAGCCTGGCCAACATGGTGAAATCCCGTCTCTACTAAAAATACAAAAATTAGCTGGGCGTGGTGGTGCGTGCCTGTAGTCCCAGCTACTGGGGAGGCTGAGGCAGGAGAATCGCTTGAACCCAGGAGGCAGAGGTTGCAGTGAGCAGAGGTAGCACCACTGCACTCCAGCCTGGGCGACAGAGTGTGAATCCGTCTCAAAAACAAAACCAAAATAAAAGGAGGAGTGGGAGTAGGTGGCCCCTTCTGCTCAGTCACATGATGCTAAAAACACTACAACGTTATAGCAGGAATTCAGGCTCCAGGCTCCAACAAAATTTAAATCCCAGCTTCTCTACCCTAGAGACATTTCTCCTGCCTCTGAGCCTCCATGGATTCATCTGGAAAGCTGAGAACAGTATTTCCTTTTGCTATTACTGTAAGAATTCTAGCTCATATATATATGGATGTTTATGTAAGTATAGACACATACATGCACACCTATAGGCTGTATACAATAGGCATTTTATAAATATATATATATCTGTAGATCACAAATGTTGTCTTTCTTTTCATAAATGGAATGAGTGAAGCTTCCCTAGTGAGTCTGTTGTGAAGACGAAATCTGTGTAGGACCCCAGCACACTGCCTGACATAAAGCTTCAGGTGATGATGGCTGTCATGGCCACAAGTGTCTTAAGCACGAGTTTCATTGAAGTGGGTGGTGGAAGTCACAGCACTGGCTGTCATCATCACGTCTCTCTCTCTTAAGCCAAAGTCCAGAGGGAATGAGTCTCTGGCAGGAGAGTAAGGAAGCTGTTCCCTGGGACTCCAACACTGTACCCCTCTTCATCCTCGGGCTACATTCCCTGAGAATGAGTAAATCTGGGGCACTCACTCTTGGGAATCATTTTTCAAAGGCTAATGAGTAGATGAACAATTAGAGAGACAAAAAATGATGATTCTAATCTATTCCGGATTGTGTCCCGATTCTTCTGTCTGCTCATCAGAAGGAAGCACCTGGCGTGCCCGTGCACTGAGGGAGAATCGGTGCCGCATGGGGTCTCCAAGGAGCAAAGTGGTCTCACACCCTCCGGACTCCTTTTCCCAGTGCCTCCCTCCTCCCAGGGCCACCTTCCCTCCCCTGGCACACACAAGGTCTGCACCCTGACAACCCTGCTGCCGCACCTCTGACAAACAGGAAGGCGCTGTGGTCGCTGATGCCGCCCCGAGACACGATGCGCAGGGTGTACAGGCCTTCGTCGTCCTTGTGCAGGTGGCTGAAGGACAGGGAGGCCTGGCCTTCTCCAAAGAACATCTTCGTCCACTTGGACTCTTTCAACAGCACATCTGAAAGAGCATTAACACGGAAGGTTTGCATCCGAAATCACCCCAGCAGGCAAAGAAAGCCTCGAGGACACCAGCGCCGTCTCAGAACGGGACAGGACAGTCGAGCTGGACACCACGGAGGGCAGAGCCTCAACCTGGTAAAATCCCAACACCTGCACTTCATGGAAGCACATGCGTGAACAGAGCACCCACAGCCCAGAACACAGGCTGCCACTTGAGTGGGTAAAGGTGGGACGTGCTGCGAGCGGCCGCCAGCTTTGTCCTCAGGTAAACTGGGTTCACCCGGGGGCTCGCTGCTTCTCTGCTGGACGGCCACTGCCTCAACCGGCTTCCTCCTGCCTGTAGGGGAACACAGGGATGTGCATCTGAAGGGGCTACTGTCACATCTCCAAAGAACCCAGCATAAACCCTCCATATCATCAAACTCTAAAACAAAATGACTGGATGGGAGGAAGAAAAGGATCTCAATACGACTAAGGTAGCATTTCTGTCTAGAGATAGTACACAAGCTGCTAACCAGCCCCTTGCATGCAGTAATGTGCATTAAACTGAATCTAAATAGCACGAGGTCATTCTTTCTGTCATTGTGCGAGCGGTCAGTCTCTAAGTGGCCGGTCTAGGTTCAGGGTCTCCCTCTCCAGGGTTCTCCTGGATGAAGTTCAAGGTTGACGCTGGGCCGCCAAGTCCTCTACGTCCCTCAGTTTGTTTGGCTGTCTGGAGCTGACTCAGTGGTAGAGACAAAAGCCACATCGACACCCACATTTAAAGGACATTTCTGTCCAAAAGCCTCCTGGTGTGTGCCCGGGTCTGGGCCGTGTCCTACTCACCGTCGCGGTACCACTCGGCTCGCGGCTGCACCCGCTTCAGGTCCGGCGTCACCAACAGGGTGCACTTGAGAGTGACCGTCTCGCCTTCCCTCCTGAAGGTGACCCCAAACTTCTCCAAAAACTGGACATCGAAGTGCGTGTACGGAATCACCGATGACAGGGGCACTGCACAGAAACGATGGAGCTTTCAGGTCCGAAGCGCAGACAGCATCTTTGACAGCAGACACACTCAGGCTGTCACCACAAAAGCACGTCTTCGTCACCGCCCCACAGCATGGAACACCCGTAGCCAGGTCCGTGCTCCAGACGGAATGTCTGTGTCCCCCCAGAATTCTAGTGTTGAATCCCTGACCCTCAATGGGACGGTGTAAGGAGGTGGGGCCTTTGGGAGGTGATGAGGGTGGGATGAGATCGTGAGAGTGGGACCCCAGGGGGGGATGAGCGCCCTTGGAAGAGGAGGAAGAGGCCAGACCTTCCTCCCTTCCACGCGAGGACGCCGTGAGCAGGTGCCGTCAGCAACCCAGGAGGAGGCTCCTCACCAGAAGCCATGCCTGCTGAGTGTCAGGCTTCTGCCTCCAGAACAGAGAGGATAAGTGTTTGCTGTTCGTAAACTGCCCTGGCCATGGTGTGTTGTTCCAGCAGCCGGAGCTGAGACAAGCCACTGCTGAAGAATTAAATGTCATAAAGTCGACTTTGTGGTGTCGTTAGAGGCAGGGCTGAGAACCTGATCGTGTGTGAAGACTAAAGGTTTAAGTCCAACCTCAGCCCCAGACTGTGGCTTCTGGCAAGTCACATGGACTTGGAGGCCATGGCTGCCTTCTCTTCAAAACAAACGGTGGTATTTGCATCCGTAGAGTTTAGAGTTCACCCAAATGAAGTAACTAGATCCAGAAGCGTCAGCCTGGTTAAATTTCAAAAATATGTGTGGTAGGGGGAGAAGTACATACATGTCAGGAAAAAATCTATACTGAATTTTTAAAACCAAAAAAAACTGTATGGTTTATAGATATATGCAAGTAGGGAAGTTTAAACAACAGTTGCAGGCAGGGTATGGTGGCTCATGCCTGTAATCCCAGCACTTTGGGAGGCGAAGGTGGGAGGATCACTGGAGCCCAGGAGTTCGAGACCAACCTGGGCAACATGGTGAAACCACATCTCTACAAAATACCAAAAAAAAAAAAAAAAACGAGCCAGGTTTGGTGACACACACCTGTAGTCCTAGCTATTTGGGAGGTTGAAGGAAAAGGATTCCTTGAGCCAGGGAGATCCAGGCTGCAGTGAGCCAAGATCGCACCACTGCACTCCAGCCTGGGCAACCGAGTGAGACCCTGTCTCAAAAATAAATAAATAAATAAAAATAAAAAATTTAAAAAGCCACTGCCAATGCCAGGACGGTGTGGGAGATGCGCAGGAGCAGCACTGGGTGCTTCCATCATCTCTGTCATTGTTTCTGTTCTTGGAAAATAATTGAAGCTACCCTGAGCCGTACACTGTACAATGGTTAATGTTGTGTTATGTAAATTTGACTTCAGCGAAAAACAACTGAAGCAAAAATAGCAAGATATTTCCCTCTGTCACACACAGGTGGTGAACACGTGAGCATTCTTCCATGGTGATCTATGCTGTAACTGCGCCACGGTTCTTATTGAGGAAGATAAAATGTTAATAGATAGGAGAAACCCTGGGATGGGACCAGGTGACTGCCAGGACCTGCCCAGCTCATCAGTACCTGGGGCAACTCTCCACATGGACTCTGCTCTGTCCTGAGGGCCAAAGCTACACACAGACGCCCAGATCTCCCGGCCTCCCCAGGCTCACCTTGGCCTGATCCCTGCCTGCCCTTTGGTGGTCTTGGGGGCTCACCGAGTGTTGGATGTAGCCCAGCAAAAAAAGTCACACAGAAATCGCAAGCAGAGGCCACGCCCACAGTGGCCAGCAGCTGCCAGGAGGCTCCACCCTCCATGGTCACTTCGGTCAACTCTCCACTCCCAGCATGTGGCCCAGAGCATCTAAGCCTCACATTACAGTAAAATCAGTGCTTCCATCGGAATGTACGGTTCCTTCCTGGGAAGTTCAGGCCAATTCTAAAACTCACTCCCAAGCCATAAACAAGTTGCATTGAAAGTGCATCCATCATGTCCCCATCCTCCAGATGCCCTCATGGGGACCTCCTCACCTCACCCAACATGGGTCACCCAGCACCATGGGACTGCTAGGGTGAAGCCAGCCCAGGGCCAGAGAGGGCTTTGCCTCATTACAAGGCCAAGGCAGGTCCTAGGCCTGGGGTGGGTCTCTGGGCCAAAGCCTGCTGCACTGCCCTCGTTTTGACCTGAAGTCATTTGTTACAAGGACCAAGAAACTTTTGGAGAAAAAAAAATCTCCTTAAACACAAAACAGCAACATGATGCATTCAGGTCAAGAATTTGGACGTGTCTCTTTTCTTCCAGATCAAAAAGGTAAAGTCTCTCCAAGTGATGTTTTCACCAGTCTAAAAATACCACCTAGCCATAGAATTACATGGGAACAAACTGTCAGCATGCTAACACTGGCCAGGAGAAACTTGGAGGAGTTCTCTGAAATATGATTTTTGTAAAAAAGATTTGATCCTTAGGTGTGAACCCGGGAGGCGGAGCTTACGGTGAGCCGAGATGGCACTACTGCACTCCAGCCTGGGTGACAGAGCGAGACTCTGTCTCAAAAAAAAAAAAAGATTTGGCCCTTAGGAAATCATGTTTTCAAATTGTCTGCTATGTCACTAAACATTTCACCACACAGAAAAGAAACGAAAACCCACTTACATCCAATTGGGAGTCCCACCGAACGGAATGGTTCCTCATCTCCCCGGAACCCTGCAAGACAGCGAAGTGAGTGCAGCAGAGAAAGAGAAAAGGAGGCGGGAGGTGCCCTGTGAAAGCCCACCCAGCACTCACTTCTCACCACCACTGCCGCGTTGGTGGACACTTGTCCGTGGGCATTGGTGGCCACTGCTGAGTACGTCGCGGTGTCGTCAAAGTCTGCCCTTGGAGAGAAAAAACAAGAGAAAGTCTGCGGGACTGTTGTGTAAAAGTCAGTGACCCAAATTGCACAAAAGCATTCCTCGAAAGCCAATCACATGTCGTGGGTTATTTGTTCGTGAGTGATTTGTGCAAGAACAATGCCAGCTCTGTCCTTGGAAAGGTGAGGCAGCACTCGGTACTAATGATAGACACAGATGAAGGCCTGATCCCAGACAATGGTGCAGCTTCAGCCTTAAGAATAAAAAGGTACTGGCACTCCTGAAAATCCTTTGTTCTTTCTCAAGGAGAAGTCCCTATTCCATTCTGGTCCTATTTTTTCTACCTCTATAGAATGCGGGGTTTCATCTTGTCAATGGATAGCCTCCCGTGACCTCAAGCTCCAGCAGAACCACTAGTGATGGGATGATACAGAGCCTGCCTGGGAGAGCCGTGGACTCGCTCTGTGTAGGAGCCAGGATGCTGCCAGAGGAAAAGGCAGAGTGCTACTTCAGGGAGGCCCTGAACCATGGCGGGGGAGTCCATTCCATGAGGGAGCTGTTCCCATGGGCCAGTCCATCCCATGCGAGTTCTAAGGTAGTCCGGGAGCTTGAGCTTTGCTCCACTCTCCCAGGTGATCCTGGTGCGCATGGGCATTGAAGAGCTGCGCCCGGGATGCTCTCCGCCTGGTGTGCACAGGCATTGAAGAGCTGCGCCCGGGATGCTGTCTGCCTGGGGCACATAGGCATTGAAGAGCTGCACCCGGGTTGCTCTCCACCTGGTGTGCATAGGCATTGAAGAGCTGTGCCCGGGATGCTCTCTGCCTGGTGCACACGGGCATTGAAGAGCTGCGCCCTGGATGCTCTCCATCCTTTAATGCCCCTGGGATGAGAATCCCGGGATGAAGCCACCGAAAACCCATCAAAGCCCTCAACACAGCTTGTGCCTGGCATACACAGAGGGTTCCAAGGTGCAAACAGAGACCGATTAACTCCTAAGTGACAAACTCCCTGTTCCAAAAGCAGATTCTGCAACCCTACCCAGCTCCTCAGTAGGATTCCCATGCTAATAAGAGGCTATGTCCAGAATCCCAAAGTAATATGATCCCAAGACATGAATCATCCACTGAAGGGTGTATTGAAATGTCTGAGTTGGACTCCACCTGAGACACTGATGTGTGTTTATCCCTGGGAAAAACAAACAAACAAACAAACAAAAACATGACTTAGGAATAGCCAGAGACCCCAAGCTCACAAAACCCAAGTCCGTGTGGGAGTGGTCGTCTGCTTCCCCATATCCATGGTACTAAAGCTAAAGCTTCTTTTCTTGGCTGTGAACGGTCTTCCCACCAGCTTCCCCAGGAAATGGAGACAAGAGGGGGTAAGGAAGAGGCGCTAAGATCAGCTGAGCTTTTACTCAACACCAAGCCCTCCTCAGGTCACTTCACATCAGCATTTCCATGTTCATCCTCAAGTAGCCTGGAAAACAGATGTCGCTATCCCACTAGGATGGTGAGAAATCAACACAGTAAGGTAAGAAGCTAGGTAAACAAGGTCCACGTGACTCCAAAATTGCATTCTTTCTGGTAGCTCCTTTCCAAGCCACGGACACCTGAGCAGAATCTTAATCTGGGAAAAGAAACAACACAAAAAGTCCCCACTTTTGAGAAAAGCAAGAGTTACTCAAGTCTGACTTTTCAAATGCATTAAGAAGCCAGTGCCTCCAGAGACAAAATCCATTCCTGCGAAGTCATTAGTAATTTTATTTTCTTCTCTGTTCCACTATAGGAGCTGAAAATATTTTCTTAGACCAAAAATTTCTGTTTCTCCAGCAAAAGTGAAAGAACGTGTCCGAGAACTGTGCTATCTACTGAGAATTCTTTCCCCTCCTCCTGAAGTTCAAATCCAGTTTCAATATGTCAGAGAAAACCATCTGGCCTCCCTAACTGCCACTGCTCAAGGGACAGATCACACACCAGAGCCCAGTCTGGGTAGATTTTCAAACCAAGAACATTATCTTCTAGTTCACCGTGGAGGAATACAAGCCGAACTACAAAGCCATCAGCAAAGCTACAATTCTAGCCTGAACTCATTAGAAGCTACGCTGCTATGCTATTTCCAGATTCACCACAGGTACAGCCATGTCCCCAGGTGCAAAGCAATAGTATGTGTAAAACACATAAAAATCCCAAAAGTAGAGGCTTTCTCCAATGCTAAGCATTAACAACCTGTGCTAATCTACCCGTAAAATTCACACATAATACTCGCATACACATTCCCACAGGGAGCGCAATGTGCTGCTGCCTCTCAGAACATGCCTGGGACAGGGTCCGGGGTGGAAGGAGCTGCTTCTCTGCAGGACCCGTGGGCATTGCTGCATTTTGTTTGTTTGTTTACTTTGTGCTCATGTTACTTCTTCTAATTAATAAAACCATTATGTTTTCATAAATGCATTCTCCAAACCCAAAGATATTCTTCTTTTGGGATTCGTCCTAACCCTTCCTCTACAACAATCCCACCCCCACTAGCAATAACACAACAGATGAGAGAAACAAGGGGGACAGCCTCCCACAGGCACCACTGGAAGGATTCGGATGCCAGGGTATATGGAAGTGAGCAAGGCGGTCTATAAAATCTGCTTGATTGGAATCTGCTGACCTGGAGCCTGTCCTGCAAACGTACAAGCCAGGTGGACTCAGACTCTCAAGGAGGGAGCCATATACCAGAGAAGCACAGAGCAGGTGCACGGGCAGTTCCCGTGCAGGAACCGCCGGACGTGACCCTACTGGACCAGGGCAGGACTCACGGGATGTGACCCAGCTGGACCAGGGCATGGGCTGTCCCCAAGCCCAGCAAGTCACCGTCATGACCAGTTCCTCAGTGAGGAGGGGTGAATGCCTTGACCTACCCTTGTCCTTGAGGAGCGGGAGTGTGGGCTACATGGACAGGGCTCCAGCCAGTCCCCTCAAAAACCCTGCTGCTGCCTGTTAAGTAACATCAACGGCGTTCACACTGCACCCCACAGCTCTCAACTCTAATCTCCCCTGTGTGCTGCACATTTCTTCTTCCCTGTGTTTTAGCCATTTTTAAACTGTGGTATCAGTGTAGGCTCAGCACATCACACACCTGTCAGGCATGAAGCCCAACACGAACCTTATGCAGCCACTTAACTCATGGGTACCAGGGCCTCAGGCAGAGCTTCTCCTGCTACCTCTGTGTAATTGGATAATATTCTAGATGTCAAGGTAAAAATGTTTTCATTTGCAACTACTTGTCTTGGATTCAGGATTTTTTTCAATATTGGGCAATGAGAAGAATAGAGAATAAGAAGAAACATTGGGCAATAAGAAGAAATAAGAAGAAAATCCAGGGCAAAAATAGTTGCCGAGGCTCTTTTTTGTTGAGACGGAGTCTTGCGCTGTCGCCCGGGCTGAAGTGCAGTGGCGCAATCTTGGCTCACTGAAACCTCCGCTTCCCAGGTTCAAGCAATTCTCCTGCCTCAGCCTCCTGAGTAGCTCGGATTACAGGTGCGCACCACCACACCCAGCTAATTTTTAGTATTTTTAGTGGAGACAGGGTTTCACCATGTTGGTCAAGCTGGTCTCGAACTCCTGACCTCGTGATTCACCTGCCTCGGCCTCCCAACGTGCTGGGATTACAGACATGAGCCACTGTGCCTGGCCTGCCAAGGCTCTTACACACCTGCAGCTGCCAGCCTCAAATTCTCCTTCCAAACTGGTGTCTTCATGAGACCAGCCTGATCATTCTTATCTACTGACTTTATAATAAACACATCGTGGGTATTTTAGACTTCTAGAATGCATGTGTTGAGCACCCACACTTGACTAGGGTGACTTTGATGATTAAATAAAACAATGTACTTGAAAAAATTTTGTGGTTTTATCATATAATGTTAAACTTATATATTAGTAACTAAGAGATAATAGCTGAATTCCTGAACCAAAAGTCCAAAGATGACTCCTTCTGGCCTCTCCTGCACGGAAATCCCTCCTTGCCCTTATAGTCCTATAAAGCAACACAATTTCTAAGTCTTTTGAGAACTGCAATGAATTGCTGTTTCACAGCTCCTGGGCAGGGGATAGCTGGGAGGGGTACAGGAAAGGGATAAAGCTTGTCTAAGAATGGAGGAAATAGGATCACTGGTGCCAGGAGAGGAGAAGGAGGAGGGGGATGTGTTTCCCGGGCCACGGTCCCCCTCGCCAGCCAGCAGCCTCTCCCAAAGGGCATGGAGCTTGTTTTTCAATTGACTTAAGGCATTAAGATCCCAGGGGAGTGCAGCCTCACGCATTAGCACTCATTAGCTCATCAAGTCACCAATTAGCACTTGGTGCTCAGAGGCAGGAGCGACTGGGGGAAGAAGCCCTCCATCCACTTCGCCTCCCTCAGCGACTACAAAACGCAAGGGCTCCTAAGCATTGATTCTGCACTCATTCCGAAGAAAGCGCTCTCCTTCCTTCTGTAAAGAAACCCGTCACCCGAGCAAAGATCCCGACCCACTGACGGCAGCGGTGGCCCCACTCCATGCAGGAGGCGCCCCGCTAAGGAGCTTGCAGTCACCCCCAGGGTGGGCACGGGTAAGTTAGGCCTTCTGTTTATGGTCCCCGCTGTCTCCCCTTTTCTATTTCTCTTTCGCCCTTGTTTCATACTGGATAAAGTATGTTGGAACACAGGTCCCTGTGTAGATTATAAACAAATGCACAGACCTGCCCTGGGAGGGAGGTGAGGGCACAGTGGGGTTTGATGGGGTTTGCCCCCTGCCTGCCCCCAGGCCGGGAAGCAGGGGGCCTGGGCAGACAACAGAGCAGACGCAGGAGGAAGGGTGGCCACTCTCGCGGAGACTTCCTCAGCTTAGCCTGTGTCCACTCGGGATTTGGAGGCAAATCACAGCTTTGGCCCATGGGCAGTTTCCATAGGACCCCCGTCTTCCTCCCCTTCCCGAGGTCCCACACAGACACTCAGCTCACCCCCAGTCTAATTCCAGCCTTTGCTTCATGCTGTGAGAACTTGCAAGCAAGTGAGGGAGAGGCAAGGGTTTTATTTCCTGTTCGGACAGGTTCCCAGAATAGACGGAGAGAGTCTTCCCTGGTCTCAATTTATACAAACTTCCATGGGGACCTTTGGCATCCCAGAGTCTCTGTTTAAAGGCCCCTAAAACAACCCCCTGGGAGAAGCTGGTTCTGTCCTATCTTAAAGATGGGCAGACATGAGGTTAAGTTCTGTATCAATTCTCATGGGCAGCTGGGGCCTCATGTCCTCAAATTATAAGTGGTGATGATGCTGGATTTATAATTTAATTAAATCAAAATTTAAATATCAAGCTCTAAAAATAAAGTACAAAAAACGTTTCCCCCTAAAATCATTCAGCAAGGAATGAATGCGGAGTGAGCATGTTACTTATAGAAAACCAGATAGATTGTTCTATTATAAATACTTTTATAAAAATATGAGAACATCATATTCTTTGAAGAATGAGGGCTCACATCATGAGTCCCATGAGAAAATCTTATGAGCATATAAAACAGTGTCAATTACAAACTTAAAATCAAATAGTACCAAGGGGGAGCTTCTTTTTCAGCACTTTAAGAATCCAGCTACCATGGCCAAGGAATATTCATAGGAATAAATGTCACTCATGTCACAGAAGGAAAAGCTCATTCCTGAGCCAATCAAGACGGGGTGCCAACACATTCCGCCACTGAAAATGGCCACAGATCGGATGACCAACGGCTCAGCAGTTTGGTATGAACAGCTGAGACAAGCTGTAATTTGTGGGTTTATCTCATTGCTCTTTTCCTGAAGAATATTAACATTTCATCTGTTTGGAACTTCCTAGGACCAACAAGAATACTGAGAGAAAAGGTGGTCTTGGAAGTTTCCTTTTCCCAAGTTTCCCAAATATTTGCATATTCAGGCAAAATCCAAGTCCATCAGAGGAGACCTATATTAGGGGATCATTGCGTTGCGGTACTCCAGGGCGGATTCAACAACTTTATCTCACAAATTAGTCCATTCCGTTCAAAGCCCATATGGTGCCCAATGTAAAGTTTAAATGTTGCCAACACCAGTGTCAACGTGACGTTTTTCATTCTTGAGAAAGGAATATCATTCTTTTCTTTTTAAAACAATTATCAGAACACAGCTTGGGAATAAGCTGATCTGGAACTCAGACCAACCTACTTACCCCTAAACAGTCACGGCACACACAGGGTAGAAAGCAGACAGCCCCACACACCCACGAGCTGTCCAAAATGAAGGCAGGTGGTCTCTTTCTAGACATGACGGCCTACGGTCTATTAAAACTCCCACAACTTTCGGAAATCCAAGGAGAGAAAGTTTCTCTCTGAAAAACTTGGAGATGGCCCCAGTCGAGGCATCCCATGCGGCCTGTGCCCAACTCCGCTGTCCACCCCAGCCTACCCTGCTGTGGCGGCCACAGCTCTGAGAATACTTGGACCGTCTCTTTCACTAACGCCCAATCGAGCCCAGCAGCAAATCCTGCTGGCTCTACCCTCAAAAGCTGCCCAGAGCACCCACTTCTTCCCGCTCCTCTGCTCCCTCCACTCCCAGGCCCGTGGTCCTTCCTGGACTCTGGCAACGGCTCCCACCAGGCCTGCCAGGCCCTGCAGCCTGTCTGCAGTCAGAGTGATCCTCTAGAGGTGAAGGTCACATCCTTCCTTCTCCCCTCAGCCCTCTGGGGTCTCTCCACCTCCCTCCAGCAAAGCCAGTGTCCTTACAATGGCCCACGGGGTCCCCATGATCTGCAGGGCCACTGGCTATGCCTGTGACAGCTTGTCCCCCGCCAACCCCCCAGCCCAGGACCCCCAATGCACCTCTCAGAGCCTCTGTGCCGGGGGCCCACCCACTCCACAGCTCTGGGTCCTCTACTGGCCTTCAAGCCTTGCTCATGTGACATCTCCATGAAGGTCCACCTGGCATCTATTTCACATCACAATGAGCCACAGCCCCCTCCCCGCGCCCAGCACTGCTGCTGTGGCTGGCTGTGTCCTTCACTCATTAATTGCCTCCTGATGCCAGAGAGTGGGACCTGGAAGGCCCCTGAAGCCTCTTGAACCTCCAGGACAGCACCAGGCACACAGCAAGCTCTCTGTGAGCAGGGCCGAGGAGCCCGCCAGAAGGAGAGCTTTCCTAGAGAAACCCGGATTTATCTGGAGAAACGAGGTAGGATGCCCTGCAAATTTCAATCTCAATTATTGCCTTTCAACAACCAACTCTAGTGAATCTGCAGAGGGTGGACCATTCCAGCAGGAGAAAGGCCCCAGGCCCCATGCAGGCTCCTGGGAGGAGGAGGCAGGAGGGAGTCCCACACACAGAGGAGCTGGTGGACCCCCTGATGCGGGGAGGGGCACCACTGGGCAGATGCCATGCTCAGGCCACCAGGATGAACATCAGGAAGAGCTGGCTGAAGCCACGGCCCCAGGCAGAGTCAGAAACAGGAGGAAGGGAAGGCAGGAAGAGGAAGAGTTGGTGAGGATGCTGGGGGAAGGCACAGGGCAGGAGCCAGGCAGAGGGAGAGAAGCCAGGCTCCTGACTTTCTGCCAGGCTGGACGGGGACAAAGACTAGTCCCTTACTAACCACCAGGCTGGAGGGGACAAAGATGCCCTCCCTCACTAAACACCAGGCTGGAGAGACAAAGACACCCTCCCTCACTAAACACCAGGCTGGAGGGGACAGAGACGCCCTCCCTCACTAAACGCTGGGCTGGATGGGGACAGAGACGCCCTCCCTCACTAAACACGAGGCTGGAGGGGACAAAGACGCCCTCCCTCACTAAACACCGGGCTGGACAGGGACAGAGATGCCCTCCCTCACTAAACACCTGGCTGGATGGGGACAGAGACGCCCTCCCTCACTAAACACTGGGCAGGACGGGGACAGAGATGCCCTCCCTCACTAAATACTGGGCTGGACGGGAACAGAGATGCCCTCCCTCACTAAACCGGAGATAGCTCCTTGCAACCCTCTTCCCAACCAGGTCCCAGGCTCGGTAGGCCCTCAAGAGTAAGAATCCCACCAGCTCAGCCCAACTCAAGCCCGTCCCTCGATAGCAGACGGGCTCCTCACCCCTCCATCCCCAGGGATGTCTGATGGCCCCAGCCTGCCTTCAGCCAGAACCCTGCTGGGGAGGCTTGGCCGGAACCCCCTCACCCCCATCTCCTCTTAGTAATTTCCCATCCACCCTACCCTGCTCCTTGATATCACTCCCACTTTCCTGCTGTACTCAGAGCTGAGCCCGGTTTCTCTCCCCCAGGGCAAGAATCCCTCCCTGTGGTCCTTGAAGGGAGTCTTTCTTAATGTCCTTAACAAGTGTCAGGATAACTTTTTAACAGGATCCAATGTATAAAAGCTTAAAAAAACAAAAAACAAACAAACAAAAAACCAAGACTTTCATTCTAAGCAGGCTTCTGGGGAGAAGAGGGAGGGATGATCAATCAACGTTTGCGTTCACCCTCCTGAGCTCCTCCAAGCTCCCTCTGGGAATTAGCAGGCACCATTTCCTCTAAAGAAACGAGGCCTAACAATGATGCACTCACTGCTTTACAGTTTAGTCAGAATAAAATCAATAAAATCATATATTCCAATGTCTCACTTATTTTTTACCTTATTTATATTAACATCCCTCATGTTTTCCTAGAAGGGGTTTGATATAACTGACTACACACACAAGCACACACACCCCACACCTCCCGTTATATATATAAACATATATAAACACAACGTGCATCTTCTTATTGGAGTCTCACAGTAACTCTGTTAGTCCTATAGAGAAGATAAAATTGTTACTATCTGTCTCTTGATAATTGTTTTCAGGAGGCATTAATGGCTTATCCAAAGTCACAAGGTAAATGTGGCCTTCTGGCTCCTGGACAAGGGTGTGCTCCTTAAGTTCTGTAACAGGCAGTCAGGTCCACTGGAAAAATTAACATTAGAGCTGTCGGAAGGTGCCACGATATACTACTGATGAAAAAAGCTGACTTGTGTAATGTCAGGGTCTTTTGTGAAAAGTAAAAACCGGGTATGCACAGAAACAGAAAAAGAACAGCAGGGTCTCACTTTTATTTAAAAAATGAAATGTGTGGGCCAGAGGCAGTGGCTCATGCCTGTAATCCCAGCACTTTGGGAGACCAAGGCAGGTGGATTACATGAGGTCGGGAGTTTGAGACCAGCCTGACCAACATGGTGAAACCCCATCTCTACTAAAAATACAAAATTAGCTGGGTGTGATGGCCCATGCCTGTAATCCCCACTACTTGGGAGGCTGAGGCAGGAGGATCGCTTGAACCCGGGAAGTGGAAGTTGCGGTGAGCCGAGACCATGCCATTGCACTCCAGCCTGGGCAACAAGAGCAAAACTCTGCCTCAAAAAAAAAAAAAAAAAGTGTGTGTGTCGCATGAGGAAAAAAGAAATGCCAGCTATACAGCAACATACTGACCCTGGGTGCTGGATGTATAGATGATTGTTTTTCTTTTATTTGTCTACATTTCATATACTTTTTTGATTTGTTATAAAAGAAAATAAAGGCCATCATTCTATGAGGAGTCTGAACTTAGGGTGTGTTACTCGAACCTGGCAGGAGGTGTCAATGAAAGCTTCTTGCACTGCATGGCAGCCTTTCCACCCAGATGCCATTACCTTTCCCTGAACTATCTACTGTCTTTATTCCCAGAGTTTGCATTCCTCTGGCCAGACACTAAGGAAAAACAAAGGGAAGCTTCCAACACTAGTACCATTAACTCATAAATGCTATTTAAAGTCACCCGGGGTACAAACAGACAGGTGTGATTTGGCCTCCAGTTACCCATCTGACTTCTTCTTTGGGGTCTGCAATGCTGATTACTGGACGCCAGAGTCCAGAGCCCCCACCACGGTCATACCTGTTGATCTCCAGCGTGTGCACGCCATAGTTGCTCTCAATCCTGTACTTTCCTGGTTCAGCCGCCTGGCAAATCAGACTGCCATCTTTGTACCTAAATGAGGGAGGCATGTTTTTAGTTTAAAGGCAGAGTAGTATTTTGTGTGTGTGCAATTCTGCCCCAGCTCCCCCGTGCCCCTCTGACTTGCTGCTGCCCATTTCTGCAGGTTTCCGTTAGAGCCTCAGGCGGGAGGAGGACAGAGCCCTGAGGGTGAGGCCCAGAGCTCGCACTGGTTTTGATTTCTAAGGCGAGAGCAGCACTTGCCTCGTTCAGACTCTCAGGGGATTCCCCACCTGGCAGATCCAACACCTGCCTGACCTTTGTTAGGAATCAGGACTTGTCATTCCATAAGAAACACTAGGGTGCTGGGTCCCGGATCCGCCTACTTAAGCTGCAGTGTAGCTAGTGTCTCAGGGAGTTCTACGGGAGCTAATGCACTGACCTTGGTGAAAGGAAGCTGACTTCATGGCTCCATCAAGGAGGCAGGACCACATCCACCCCAGCACCTCCGCATCAAGAGCAGGTGAGCCTCAGCCTCCCAAGCCTGCTTTCCAAAGAACCTCAGGATCCAGCCATCAGCCACGATGCACCTGGTCTGTGGCTCAGAGTCCCAACCCCGCATATAAATGCACATAGATATAGGTATAACTTTAGCAATATATGTTGATACACGTATCAACATCAGTCAGGATGTACCTGGTCTGTGGCTCAGAGTCCCAACCCCACATATAAATGCACATAGATATAGGTATAACTTTAGCAATATATGTTGATACACGTATCGACATCAGTCAGGATGCGCCTGGTCTGTGGCTCAGAGTCCCAACCCCGCATATAAATGCACATAAATATATGTATAACTTTAGCAATATATGTTGATACAAAAAGGGTCTTCAGGGCTTAAAGATGTAATTCTTCAATTACCACAGCTTGATTAACTGCAGCCTTGCAGTCCCAAAACTTTAGAGTTTACGCTTTCCACTTATGAGTTTTCCATATTGAAAAGCAGACTCTCCAGCTTTGTGTACAGTCAGCAATCATGCACATACTCTTGCAAACAGGACAACAGCCATGCTCATTTCAGGGTAGTGACTTTTAAATAATACCCTCTGGTCAGGTGCGTGGCTCATGCCTGTCACCCCAGCACTTTGGGAGGCCGAGGCAGGTGGATCACCTCAGGTCAGGAGTTTGAGATCAGCCTGGCCAACATGGTGAAACCCCATCTCTACTAAAAATACAAAAATTAGCCAGGCATGGTGGCGTACACCTGTTGTCCCAGCTACTCAGGAGGCTGAGGCAGGAGAATCACTTAAACCAGGGAAGTGGAGGTCGCCGTGAGCTGAGATCACACCATCACAACACTCCAGCCTGGGCAACAGAGAGAGACTCCATCTCAAAAAAAAAAAAAAAAAAAAACCCTCTGAAAAATTTGTTGACTCAATGTCATGAAAATAAAAATGTTTGCATATTAGTTAAAGTGGACATTCGGAGTTTCTATAAACATATTTCTGCATAGAGTTTCAAGGTAAGTGGCCCCCAGCACAGGCTCAATGGTGTTTGTCTCCTTAACTGGGGTCTTTCTTCAAGAAAAGGCAGAATGCACTTCTTAACCCCCTGGGAACAGATCCCCTCACCACTGCACCACGGGTGTGGGAAATCCAAGAAAATGCAGAATGGACTTCTTAACCCCCTGGGAACAGAGCCCCTCACCACTGCACCACGGGTGTGGGAAATCCTTGCACGGTGAAGCAGAGTTTCACAGACATCCTCTCCCAGACGGTGTGGGATCGCAGCCGCACCAGGATCTCAGGAGCCCTGCTTATCCGCTCTTCGAATGTGTGTCTCTCCCAGGCCAGCTTGTCCTCCATCTGCCCCGAGAAGCAAGGATGGTCAGGTTCCCAGGCAGCGAGCCACACTCCGCCCTCAGCCTCTCGAGCACCATGCAGACAAGCTAAGATCTAGTCCACGCATCCCAGATACCCAGCCACCCTGAGACCCTCCTACCATCTGCTGAATGGCGTATTTGTCCAGCTTGTCACGGGCCTGGGAGCGTGCCAGGTGGACGTCCTCCTCCAAGTGGGCCAGTTCGCTGAGGAAGCGCTGTCGCTTGGCCTCGCCATAGGCAGCCACCAGGGATTGGTACCTGCAGGAGCCAAGAAGCAACCTCAGTTTCAGGAGTCGCGGAGAAAACAACGTGGCCCCTGAAGGCTGGAAAGGGCAGCTACCTCTGCTCATTTGTATCTGTCTTCAAGAGTATATTTTGGTGTGTGAATGCCATGCATGATGAAGTTGTAAAGAAGAACATGTATGTGATTTATTAATAAAAAATAATACAGGAAGTGCCTACCCCAACTTTCTTTCACCCCTGAGAGTGCACAATTGCAACCACTTGGAGGCCCTAAGAGATGCTTTGGAGAACTGCTGTGAGCAGCAAAAGACAACAGGCACCCACTCAGAGAGTCTGGAAGTTAATCTGAGGCTCTTAAAAACAGACACATTCTTACTCATCTTCCTGTGCACAGAAACTCACATGCAGCAGGTGCTCAGTAAAGACAGGGCAACTCGGGAAATCAGGGAACTTCTGTGGATTTATCAGACAAAGGGCTTGATGCTTTCCCAGGTCTGAGACTCAAAACTGTTAGGTGCTGCTGGGCTAAGGGTGCTTTTGAAGTCAGTTCCATGATTTGAAAATTTAGGAAAATGGTGAGCTCCCCATGTGTGAGTTTTCCTCTTCAGGGCAGCAAATAAAAGCTATTTATTTTCCTGAGAAGGATGCAGTTTCTGAGTGATTTTAAGACTGAATTAAAGTATTTTGAGTTAAAAAATATACAGATAGGAATGTCTGAATGCTAAAAATAATAATAATAAATAAAGGATTAAATAAAGGATTCAGCATCTTCAGTCCTTAGGGACTCAGAAAATGTCCACATCCTCGTGGCTCACGTGCCATCTTGTGAACCCCACAAATCGCACCCCAACAAGGCCAGGCCTGGGCTGCCTCCACGCTCTGAGATGCTCTGGAAACCCTGTGGCAGCTCTTTCAGCCTCATCTCCCTCCCTCACCATCGCGTTCCCAAGGTCCCACAGAAATTAGGACGCTCGCTGTTCTGCTCCCCTCTTGGGATTCTGTCCCACTCATGAGAAACGTCTCACTGCCATCCCTTTCAATCAAAACTCTATCCTTCCTCCAAAGCCCATCTCAGATGCCATCTCTCCCGTGGAGCCGTTCCTAATCCTCTCCCCTGTGCCTTGAACACCAGACCTCTTTTTATTTCTCTTAGGGCCTTTATGATCATAATTTGCATACATTTTATCCTTCCCAGGAGAAAGGATTGGCTACTTCTCACCTCTGTATTCCCCAGCTTCAGTACATAGAAGATGCCTCATAAATACTCAGTAGTCTAAATTAGGCTGGGGGAGGTTCGTTCCCGAGTGGCAGGGACAGGAAGCTTCACAGACGGCCCGGGAAGGAGGCGGTGGAGGGAAAGGTGGCCGAGCCGGAGCGCCGCCTGCGGCGCTGTGCATGAGCCACCAAGAGGCTGCTCGGCCAGGGCCACATCTCACAGAAAGTCCTGGTATCGGAGCTGGAGGGGACCATAGCGTCACGGCTGTCCAGAGACATGGGGAGAGCTGAGACCCGCTGCAGTTTGGCGGTAAGGCCTGTCCCAGACCCAGGGCCGCTGTCCGAGGTGCTTCCACAACCCCACACAGCTCCGATGGACCAGCGCTTCCCCAGCAGCGATTAAGAATAATAATAATAATAAAAGAAAAAAAAATAAAAAAATAAAAAAATAAAAAGACTAAGGCCTGGTGTTCGGCATTTGGGAAGTTCGCAATCAGAATTGCAGAAGTCTGCAGCCTCTTCATACACAAAGGAGGCAGGGGAACCCTAAAATCTAACCATGAAAGGAATGTGGATTTAACTCCTTAGGAATCGGGGACCTCACCTCGCACCTCCCTGTCCCCTCTCCGACCAGACACACAGCCTTTCCCTACAATGTTTAGGGAACAGTCTCTTTGGGCCTCAGCCATTCCACATGCCCTCTGCCTGGGGTAGATTCCTCCCAACCCCTAATGGGCTGGCTTCTGCTCCTCCTGATTCAGCACAGGGATCTCTCCCTCAGAGCCTCTCCCCTGGGGCCACCCTCAAATCACAGCCCTGCGGGTCTCTTTCATACGTCCTCATCCTCCTCCTGCAGAGCACGTGCCACCGCTGTAAGCATACGCATGTGCATGTTGAATGACACCAGCCCTGTCCTGTGACTCTGAATCCCAACCAAGCAGGAAAATGCCCTCTTCATTCCCCCAGTATCCAGGTACTTGGTTCCCCCAGTATCCAGGTACTTGGTTCCCCCAGTATCCAGGTACTTGGTTCCCCCAGTATCCAGGTACTTGGTTCCCCAGTATCCAGGTGCCAGGTGCCAGGAGGAGTTCTAGGAATATGTGTTCAAGAAATGAACGATGGCGTCAGACGTCCTGCAGGGAACAAGCCTTCTTATGGGGGAGTGAATCCCACCGAATTGCAGGGATCGAGAAGACAAAGCTTGGTCTGCGCCATGCAGCGCTGTGATGAGTTTAAAGATTCAGACATCCTCTCTTGACACCGTTTACTTTTCTATGGGCTCTTTATGTTTGAGTAACAAGAGCCTCAGCTTATTCTTAGGTCCATAGCACCACTATCCTCTAACCCTCCATGATTCAGAATAACTAATTGGTCTGGAATTCCTCCCACACCCAACCCCAAGTCAGGACATTGAGGAAATATTTCTGCCGGCTGATGATCAGTTGACCGTGACTTCAGCCCACGTGTGCAGAGTAACGTCATTTGTCATGCACTGATTGTAAATGACAAGCCCCGGGACAGGTGGCTTGCAAGATTCAGGGAGGCCAATTTTTCACTGGGACTGAAGGAAGACGTCAGAGGGACATTTCCAATGGGCCATATCTTCCAGAAGGATGTGTTGAGTGCCTTCAGAGCGCCAGGGTCATATCTTCCAGAAGGATGTGTTGAGTGCCTTCAGAGCACCGATGTCTCTTCAGTATGTATTTTACACAGGGACATCAGCAGTAACTCACATCAGTGAGTCCACAATTTCATCTTTTGCAAAGGACCAACTTGTCCAGTGCGCTAAACTAATATCCACGTTGGGAGGTCAGGGATAAATACATGCTTGTGCTGATGCTTGCAGCCCATGAGAGTGGTGAATTCTAATAAGGGCTGGAATCCACGGAGCTGCTCACATCACTCAGCACGGGGCTCACTCATCCCTCCTGGGCCCTTCTGCATGACGGTAATAGAGCAGGCTTCACAATAAATTTCAATTAGAGCTTGCCCAACTCACTGAGATCCCCACGACTTATGTTTACCTTTAAAGGAGGAAAGAACTGATTTCAAAACGATCTTCCCCATGGAAGACATGCACGTGGGTTAGGAGAATACAACACTGGGAGGCTGCTGAAGAAAATCTCATGGAGAGCGTGAGCCGTGGGCTCCACACAAAGCTGGGACAGCCCCTGGCCTTTGTCCCCCGCCTCTACTACGTCCAAGAAAGACTGAGATTTAACGTGAGCATCAGAGGTGCAGTGAGAACATAACCCCTTCACCAGTCATTCAAATCCCTTCTTTGAGTCAGATTTGGTATTGCAAGAGCATAGCCCGATGTGTTTTAGGACAATTTCCAGCAGCCAAGGCTGTCATGAAAGTCATTGCTGCCAAAACCATATGAATCACAGTAAGCCACTCACTGTTACCGTTTTACCAGCAGGGAAACTGAGCGATAGGAAGTTTATGCAATATGTTCAAGGTCACATCAATGTTTAAATGATAAAAATAAAATGATAAGCTCAAGTATTCTATTGTAGCCCCCAAAACCTAAATATAGGTAGAAGAACCCTTTAATCCAACACATAAAAATCTGGATTGTGTTAACGTCTACATTTCAAAGAGATTCTTTCACAAAAGAAATCTTCACTTTACACTAGAATTCATTTACGTGGCAAAATTATCCTATGACATTTAAAAATAATTCATTTTTTTAAAAATAAAGGTTAACCTTCGTTAACCTTCCTGGCTATACATTGTTTATATTCAACAGATGACTTCATCATTCTGAAACTTTCAAAATGAAAGATGTTTACTCAAATCTTATTTTTCCTTCAGGTTTTAAGCGCTTTGAAGATATAGAGAAAATTCCCAGAAGTAGCAGGGGGAGATGAGGGAAAAAATATAGCAGGTATAAAACAAGGCACCCGCAAACGTTTAACTGTTCACTTCATCCTTAAAAGATCAAAGCAATATCACCACCTGTTTCTCCGTCATCTGGAAATAATTTTAAGACTGGCATTTTTATTAATCTCTCCCGTTCCCATGACATTTCACCCCACGAGATGCCTCTGTTGAAATGTAAAGCATGACAATTTATAGAATCCCTTCCCAACTCTTTAGTTTCCACATGACAACTGTTTAAAACCCTGGCTCCCACTTAGGAAGATGACCTTGCTTGAATCTGCAACCCTCCACAGCTGTTCCTGCATAGCTGCAGAGGTTGCAAGTGGAAATTCAGAATTAATCTCACGCTGCTAGGTCTTGATGTTTTCACGTGTGCTTATCTTGCTCTGTGTGGAAAGGGGCTGAGCTCGGCTTAGAAGCCACAGACCCTGGAGCTCTAAGACCAGCTGGGACGTGCGTGAGACATGGAACCCTGGACAGTGGCGTGAGCGCTCTGAACAGCAACGCTGTCTTCTGCAAAACGGTGGGAAGCTCGTGCCCAGTAGTTTTCTTGTTCAGATTAATTGAGATAATGATGGTAAAGAGAAGCAGGTGATTGGGAAACAGCAGCATTCTCCCTCTCACCCCAGGCATGGCCTGTGTTCCTTGATCTTCCCTCTCAGCTAAGGTCACTCTTCCCTCCCCACCCCACTGTCCCTGCACTGTGACCCCACCCAGGGCACAAGCGGAGTCAGGGAAGCCATGTGCTCACCTGCTTCTGTTCTCCTGCTCCTCATCTTCCTGCGTGCTCACTCGCTTCGCACAGAGTCTGCAGATTGTTCCTCCCAGGGACGTCTGGCTGGAGGCTCTCTGCGAAGACGACCGCTGACTCAGGGACTTCTGGGAAGATGCCTGGGTGGAAGCTCGCCTTCAGGAACATGGACATGCTTAGGAGATGCACGCCCAGACACAGTGTGGAAATTTAACCTGACACACATCACTTTCTCTCTACACACCCCAAACCACTGGTATATGCAGAGCACACACCAGCACACACATGCACAGGCATATGACAGGCATGCACCTACACACATATATGCACACATGCACACACGTATGTGCACACACATGCATGCATACGCACATACAATACACGCGCACATGTGTGTATGCAAATAAATGCATAAATGCAAGGACATGCCTTCCCACAAGCACACGCACACACATACACACAGAGTATGCACACATAAACAAAACTACACAAGTGCACACGCTCTTGCACACAGGCAAACCCAAGCCTGTGTCCCTGTGTGCCCACACCCATACCCCGCACACGCCCACTCTGGGGTGCTTTCTCCCTGAGCTCACTGTGGCTGGTGCCACCTCCCCTCAGAGCCAGCCAGTGCCGGCCACAGTCCTTCTGGCTCCATGCCAGGATTATATATATCTTGACGGATTTGAGACACCCCAAGGCTGCTGGGAGGGGCTGCAAATGTTTGGCTTTGTTTGGCACAAGGGATGGCAACTAAATAAAAGTACCCTAAGCGTTTCTAAATATAGGGTGTGGGTGACATGAGGCAGGCACCTGGGCTGCAGAACGCCTGCCCGCAGTCCCTCCCTCTCTTCACCACAGCCTTCCAATCAGCCCATTAAGATTGCAGATTTGCTGCTACACAAACAGTGTCCATGGGGGCGTGAGCTGCCATCCTGTATAAGGCCATCCCCGAGAAGCTTCCGGAAGATGCGGGTGCACACCAGCCCCAGAGGCAGGGATTCTTTGGCACATCCATGATCGATGTAGCAAAATCACTAATATTTCCTCCCATTCTGTCTTTACTCTGCCACCCATTAACTTCTCTCCTACTGACAGCCTTTCCCACCAGTTTCAATCTCATTGCTCTTCATTTAGATCCTAGTTCTGGAAGGCATGTGATGAGCAGTAAAATCAATGAGCTCATGCAAAGGACTTCCTGCCTCCCCACCTCAACCAGGAGCTGAGCCCGGCCAGCAGGATCTGCCAGAACACTGCGCCAGCTCCACACGGTGCTGCTCCATGGCAGGACCTGGGCACGGGAGAGGCTGCCATCCCTGCTCTCTGACTCCCTGCAAACCAGTGCCTCTCCAGGGCTGATGGAACTGGAAAAGCCTTTAAATGTCAGACCCCCATAATCAAAGCTCTGTGCGTCTCATCAGCAAATGTCAGCTTACTTTTTTGACGCATATTCGTCCAGCAGGTACCGTGTTTGAATATTACGGTAGGACTGGTCGAAGTGCCTGTGTCTCTTCTGGTAGAAGGGGACAGTCACAAGGGACATCTTGGCGTACTCCTACAAAGAGAGTCACATACAACACTGAGCTCTCTCTCAAGCATCATGAGGCCTCTGCAATTTCTGCATCATTCCAAAGGGGAAAATGAACTCCAGTTAATAAAACCCCCTTGGGAAGGGAAAAAATGAAAGATTACATGGCCAGAAATCACCTTAGACCAGCAGTCAGGAAGCCTATTAACTTCCCAGGGACCCAACTTTATTTTTTGTTTTCTTCCATAACAGTTGGAAGATTGGGCTGGTGTTTCATTTAATTGTGAACTCAAGTATTCCTAGAACCCCTGTTGTGTTCAGGGCAAAGTTCAAAGCAATGTAAGTGGGAAGGACAAAAATAATTAAAACAGATTAGAGAAGTAAACAAATACTTAGAATACAAGAGAACATACGATAAGAGCCAAGAGTCCGGGGGAGATAGAAGGTGTCCTGGGAATGGCAGGAGCCCAGGACGGCCAAGTGGCCCACGAGGCAGGTGACATTTGAGAGGAGCCTTGGTGGACAGGTGGGACTGCCAGGTGGAGGTGGGAAAGGAGGGCAGCCCATAAGCAAAGGTTGGGGCAGGAGAATCTAGGATCGTGGAAGACTTGCAGGGGTGGGTGTGACCAGAAATCACTCCGGAAAGACGCAGCCACAAGTGGAGGTGGCCGGTGTCTGCCTGGGGAACCGGCAGTCGCTCCACTATGCAAAGAGGGATGTGGAAAAAGGGACTGGCTAGAGATGCCCCCTGGAATCTGCCATCTGAAGTCTCGCTGGTTATGGTAGACAGGCGTAGCAGGAGGTGAGCAGGGAAGTGAGGACGGAGCCTGGCATCAAAGCCTCAGGGATGTGGGGAAATTCAAGAGTGTGGATGAAATTCTCCCCAAACAGGAGATCAGCAAGTTCCATCCTTTTCTCTGGGAACTTGCAGCATTACAGGTATTAGACATGGCAATCTGCTGTACATGTTCACCCAAAACACGTAAAATGCCAACATGCTGAGTGACTTGATCATCACTACAAAGTTATGTAGGGACCGTATTCCTAAATCTCTGCAGTCATTAATTTCCCAAACAAGGTGCAAAAGGACTCACAACCTGAGCTCCATTTTTTACTTTACTGTTTAAACGACGAGAATCTGTCCTTATTTAAAGACAGAACTCCTCAGACAGGCCCCATGGCACAGCCGAGGGTGGCACAGATGTGGGTGGGGGTGCCACCCACATCCCGGGCCATGGGGATGAGACTTGGGTGGAAAATGCCAAGGGCTGCTCGGAGATGAATTTGTTATAGTTCAGATCTCCAGGGTACATGCTAGAAAATCTACCACAATACATAAATTGCTCCTTAGGAGCTGTTTCCTTTGAACTCTGTGATGTCTGAGAATCACAGTATTGTAGAACTCGGAATGATCACTAGGGATTTCCCAAACTCCTATTCTACAGGGAAGAAAACAGGACACAAGGGCCAGAAAGGAGAAATTCTTCCCCAAAAGCATGTAGAATAGGCTACCCCTGCCCCAAGGCCATCCTTATTCTGGGCCTTTCACACTCTGCCACACTAACTCTCTCAATATTGCCTCCTAAAATCCAACTAGTCAACCAACCACCCCACCCTGGGAGGGCCCAGCTGTGTTTTAGAGTGCACCAGCATGCATTCTACTCCAGGGATATAATGGAACATTGCACCTGATAGAACACAATAAAAGCAGCCAGGCGTGGTGGCTCACACCTGTAATCCCAGCACTTTGGGAGGCCGAGGCGGGTGGATCACGAGGTCAGGAGATTGAGACTACCCTGGCTAACACGGTGAAACCCCGTCTCTACTAAAAAAAATACAAAAAATTAGCCGGCATGGTGGTGGGCCCCTGTAGTCCCAGCTACTCAGGAGGCTGAGGCAGGAGAATGGCGTGAACCCAGGAGGCGGAGCTTGCAGTGAGCCGAGATCGCACCACTGCATTCCAGCCTGGGTGACAGAGCGAGACTCCATCTCAAAAAAAATAAAATAAAAATTAAAAATAAATAAATAAATAGAAGCATATCTCCTCCACTCGCCCTGATATTGAAGGCGGTATCATAGTGCAGAGGTCAAGCGCCCAGGTTTTGACGTCTGGTAGACCTGGGATCGAATTCTGACTCCAGCATTCTGATGAGGCCTGGGGTAGCTTCTAGCTCCTCTAGCTCTGGCGTTCCATATTGAATCTGCATCATGCCTGGCCCTGGCCCTGGTACCAAAATCGGTAGCTGTCTCTGTTATGCTGCTGCTGTTATTGTGGTTCAAGAATTCTGCAGACAGGAAAAGGTATCTGAGAAAATCTATCTATTGCTTTACTATTTGAAATCTCCCCAGATGCAGCTCACTGGGGTTTTCCAATGAGTTAATCAAGGTGGATCTTCAAGAAACGCTTCCTGCTCAGAAACCCATTTACTCTCTCTGGAGTTCACCAGCAGGGTGCTGGGAACAGCTCACTGAACTGAAGTTGGGCCAAGGCTGGGGAAGACGTTTCAGCTTCCATCCGGTTTCCTATCCAAGGTTCTTCTGGGATCAGCCTGACGAATACCAGGCAATTCCACTCCAGCAGACGCATGAGCAATCCCCAGTACCTGCTATTGCAGCAGGGGCTCATGTGTCATCACAGTATTTACTTACACTTATATTGAGTTAAACCTCAGACGTGTTTGTATTTCTTGGCAAAGGGAAGAGCCAAAATATGACCTATTAGGTCAAAGGAGAGAATGAGCCACATTGAAATAAAAGGAGAATCCCCCTGGATGGAAATCCTCCTCCTTAGACCTAAGACCTGGAAGAATGTGAAAGGGCTCAGGTCTTGAGAGCTCACAGACTAGCTATCCTTCAACCAGTCTGGAACGTCCTGTCCAACGCACCCTACATATCACTGATTTGACACCCGGTCCTGTGGGCCTGGAAGTCTTCAAACGCTTCATGTGTGAGGGGCTACACTTTGTAGTGCTTAGCAAGGCAGAGCTGGGATCAAGTGTGCACACTTCCTGCACTCCTCACTCCGATGGTACCTTACTGTGGACGTCTCCCCGGGGAGTCTTCGGATGGGGGTAATAGGGTACTTTGCCATGTTTATCCCCACATGTATTCCCTGCTCACTTCATGCTCAGGACCACCAAAATCAGGAGGTGTCAGAGGCTTTGCAGAATCCATCAGCCTCAGTTCATTCCACAAGTATGGGGTCACTTGCCACGTGCCAGCCAAGCCTAAATCAGAACGCTTGGATTTCAACAATGAAAACACCTTAGAGCTCCTGGCTCGGGAGAGTACCAAGCTCAAGTCTTCTGTGCATTTGACTCCCAGTGCCAATGTGCCCTCAACTCCACTTTTATCAATCTCATGCCCAACCCAGAAAACCAGCACGACTGCACGTCCAGCCTCACCCACCCTGAATGTGTGTCCCCGCCGCAATCTCTTCACTCCTTGGGGGACTTCCTATGTTAGAACTTCCCCAGTGTCCCTCACCCTGCCTAGGCCACCACCTCCTGGCCGGGTGTGATGACGTCTTTGGAAGCAAATCCCCACTGACTCAGCACGTGCTGGGTGCCTGCAGCCCTGGCAGCACGGGGCCCTTCTGAGTGCAGGGAACCCTGGAGAGGACTTGCCAAATGCACCCTACAGGTCGAGCATCCCTTATCCAAAATGCTTGGACCAGAAGAGTTTCCAATTCCTCATTTGTTTTTCAGACTGTGGAATACTCGCATTTATACTTACTGGTTGAGCAACTCAAATCCAAAAATTGGAAACTTGAGATGCTTACGTAAGCATTTCCTTTGAGAGTCACACCAGTGCTCAGAAAGTTTCAGAATTTAGAGCATTTTGGATTTCTGATCTTCAGATTTGGAATGATCAACCTGTACTATTTATGACACTATAAAGAAAATGGCAGGACCTGGGCCAATCAGCACCCCAATGTCCCTCCACTGTCTACGTAGAAAGCTATTTTCCTTTTTAAGGAACTATCTCAGACATGTGTTAAATACCCCCTACACACACTAACAAAAAAAAAAAAAAAAAAAAAGAGAGAGAGAGAGAGAGAAAGAGTCTTTCCTCGCAGGGTAGTTTTTGATGTGAGTCCCTGGGGCTCAGGGGCATTGGGAGGCTGAGACTCCAGTGGGGACCTGCTGACCTTGAGCTCAAGGGCCTCCACCTGCTCTGCTGTAAAACAGGGGGCTGAGTGAGGTGGCAGCTAACAGTCCCCCAGCTTGGACAGCCTGTGGGTAGATAATCCTGGAGCCACGCTGCACTGTTAGCACGGACCGTCCCCAGGGAAATATGACTCGCCCGGGTCACTGGTAGGGCCACGGCCAAACCCAGGCGCCAGCTGACTCTCCTGACGGCGTCCAGCCCACTTTCCACCACAGTCCAGCTCCCCAGCCACTCCCGGAATGCTCCTGACACGTTTAGGAATCATGACACCAGGATGAAACGCAAGCCTGTCCTCCAGTGCAGGGGACCATGTGTCTGATATCCCCATCCTAATTCCTTCCTGCAAAGAATGTGTGGAGCCCATTCCTCATGTCACCAGGATGGGTTTTAATTTGCAAAAATGTTTGAAGTACAAAACGTTGACTTCCACTTAATGAAGGAAATTGTTTGTACAGTTAAAAATGTCAAAGTCAATAAATACACCAAATTAAAGCATTTCTAGAGGGGAAAGGGACTCCCAGACACGCAGCGTTGGCCTGTGCCGCAAGTGGCTAAGCCCTTGGCTCCCAAGTTTTAGCTTGGGACTTGGTTTATTAAATAACGCCTTAAATTATCTTTGTTCCACGCTTTCTTTGAGTCCTGTTTTACTTCTACTTAGTAAGAAAGGAATGTGAAATGGAGAACCAGAAAAGGCCAGGTGTTCCCAGTGACAGCAAACCCCTTCCTTCCCTTTGCCTCTGGTGCCTTCCACGTGCAACCACCCAGCCCCACTGTCTTTCTCCGGCAGGTTGCATTTCAAGAGCATGCCCTGAGACGGCACAGCCTCTATCAGCAGAATGGAGCTGAAGAAGTCTGAAGGGTCACAACACACCCAACAGCACAAAGGAGAAAACAGCCATAAGAACACCGTCATTTTTGGGCAAAAACTTGCAAGTCCTGACAAGGATTGTTCTCTTTCCCATACCCTGGATAATATAGGCTAGGTCTAAGCTGAATGACCCTCGACTCTTTTTTCTCTTAAGAAAATATCCAGTTTTATTATTTCACACCTTTATAAGTCAGCCCTCTCCTCGGGGGAGGCTTTCGTTTCTGAGAATCTCATGAAAATTGCAGACATCAGTCCACTGACTGGGGGGCCCCTGGGGCCATGCTGAGACCAGGGTTAAAACCCAAAGCACACGCTGCAGGGTGCTAAACGGCACTTAGCAAAGACCACGGCTGTGGGAAATAAAATGTTAGTTGAGCATAAAACCTCGTCAAAGAAATACAGATCCCAGAACTAATTGCTCTGTTTTCCACGGTAAAGGGTGCCCGCGATGGGGTGCACTGGCTCCCTCTTCTTGACCCTGAAGTAGAGGTACTTAGAAAATGTGAGTGCAGAAGTTACCGGTCCTCCCCTTAAAGTCACAAATTAGAAAAGGCAAGAAGAGAAAGACACTTACCCAGACAGAAAGGAAAATTGAAAGGAGGAGAGAGAATTCCTGACCACAGGCTCACCAGGCCGCCCACGCTCCAGCCAAGGAAGGCAGAGCTGACTCCTGCAAAGCAAGCGCCTGTGCCTCCCTCCCGTTTAAGTTCTGAGGAGCTGCTATATATAGACGCCCGGGCCTGCCTCTCCCCACATCAATACCCACGTCGTAAATCACAAGCCTGACCTCAGGAGGAAAAGCTTCTTGTTCAAATTGAGGGCAGGGGAAATCACGATTCAAAACTGGAATGTGTCCTTTCTGAGTCCCAAAGTTCACTTTTCCCAGGAAACCAGGTGTGACACTTCAGCCCCCGACCCAGAAAGAGAGGGCAGGGCACTGACTTCTCACGCTCCCTCCCCGCAACTCTCCTCCATGAGTTCTAATCCTTAGGTGTGAATTCTCAGACATATCTTCAATCCTTTCGAGCTACAGGTTCCCTGGCTCATAAATTGCAACTCCTGAATGAGTCTTTAATAATGACATGGATTTCAGTGAGCATTTGTGCCATTCGCAGGCCTGGACACCCGAGTTGAGGTCAGCTGTGGAGGAAGAGAGGTGTGCAAGCCCCTGGGTTTGTGTGCATGTGTGTGCATGTGTGTGTGTGTGTGTGTTCTCTTTTTTATTTCAAGAACGACTCAGGTCTTCACTCGATTGTATCTTAGGGCTATTTTAGCAAGAACTGCCTACCCAAAAGAGGAGCGGTGCCTAGTCGGCAAGTCGGGGCTTATTTATAGCCATTACCACAGATGTACACTGCGTCTACACCACACGGATAATTGCAGGGTGCCCGTCGTTTCCCACAGCGTGTGTCCAAATATAGATAACACACACCTGGCACGGTCCTGGGCTGCAGCCTGGCCAAGAGGCAGGGCCTCAAGGGGATGCCCCCATCTGAGGACCCGGAGAATCACTCCAGCTGCACCTCACCACAGGGACTGAGGACTTCGGACAGCTGCTCCGCCCGCAGGGGCTCTGCTCCCCAGCTCTAAAACGCACATAATAACAACTTTCCTGTAAGTTTGTTGTGACAATTAGAGAAAATATGACATGAGAATTGCCTTAAGAAACTCCACGTTCTCACACTGGGGTATCAGAGGCACAGCCAAGAACCAGCGA
Source organism: Pongo abelii (assembly GCF_028885655.2). NCBI lineage: Eukaryota > Metazoa > Chordata > Mammalia > Primates > Hominidae > Pongo > Pongo abelii. The sequence goes on along the minus strand of NC_071992.2, from coordinate 1,819,461 downwards.
GCAGGTGGATGGAGGCGAAGATGAGATACGAGAAAGATGCGAGCACAGCCTCTTGCTGGGCCCCAGAGCGTCCTGGATGCTGGATCAGGAGACGAGTGTTTCTGTTTTCTTCCCCTTCGTATTCTGATGGCCTAACATTTAATTTAATTAGTGTTTGTTGAGTGATTTCTTAGTCTATTCAGGCTGCTTTAGCAAAACACCACAGTCCGTGTAGCTTATAAAACACAGGAGCTTCTTTCCCACAGTTCTGGGGGCTGGAAGTCCAAGATCCAGGTACCAGCAGACACTGCCTGGTGAGAGCCTTCTGGTTCTGGAATGGCGCGGTCCCTGAGTCCTCACCACGTCGAGGGGCGAGGGGGGCCTCTGTGTGACGACACTGATCCCACTCGGGAGGTTCCACCTCCATGACCTTGTCACTTCCCTAAGGCCCCACCTCCTCACACCATCATTTTGGGGGTTAGGGTTTTAACCCGCATATGCTGGGGGGTGCAAACAGCAAGACCAGAGCAAGCAATGTTTACTTCCCATTTATCAGCCTCTCCTTCTCTAGGGAATCCAGTTCTCGGGGACCTGGGGGACTTCCCTTCAGCCCTTCTGCCCTCCTGCCTCTGAGTGTGGCCGACATGGGAGGGGCGGTGATGGTGCCTCGTCCCCTCAGGTGGCATCTCAGTCCTCTGAGTCCCAGTCCTGGCATCTCAGTCGTCTGGGTCTAAGTCCTAGCATCTCAGGAGGGGACAATCTCACCCCGGGGAGGGGCCTCTCCTGAGAGAAGGAAAGGCCAGCACACTCCTCCTTCTTTTCTGAGATTTCACGGTTGCTGTGCCCTCCTGCTGTGATATAGAAATCCAGTTTTCTACAGTGCTGCACCTAAGAAAGCCTGGATCTTTCAGCCACACCACCCAGAGAGCACAGTGTGACCCAGGACACAGACAGGCTGCTGATCTGGACAGAGCTTCGCCTTCTGCTGGGAACAGGAGACGCCTCCCCACCCTCCTCGTAGGCCCCCATCTCCCTGAGCCATGCCTGCCCCTGCCCTCCTGGGACGTAGCTGCCAAAACTCCCTGGGTGAGGTGCACCTGCAGGAAGCCTGGAGCCAAGAAGGGACAAAAGACGGAGGGAGGCGGTGGGACCAGGCATGGGCCCCACGTTCTCCACCAGACACACCAGCTCTGGGGCAGACAGGCTCCTTCTTGCCGAAGCTCCTTGGGCTGACTTTCTATCATCTGCCATCAAGAGAAACCTGACTAAGACAAAGGAAGAGTCCAGCAATCTCATTTCCACAGCTCAAATTGGCAGCCTGTGAATGGAAAACAGATGGCCTCACTGAGGATGTCCCACAACATAGAAAAGAAGATCAAAATGCAAAGAGTGACATTTTAAAACTACCTGCCTTCAATCCTGTGGAACCCCGGGCCAGATCGTTCATGGGTGAAGTTATGTTCTATAAAGCAACAATCCCCAACTGTTTTGGCAACAGGGACCAGTTTCGTGGAAGACAATTTTTCCAAGAATGGTGGGAAGGGGGATAGTTTCGGGATGAAACTGCTCCACCTCGGATCATCAGGCATAAGATTCTCATAAGGAGCATCCAGCCTAGATCCCTCGTGTGTGCAGGTCACAGTAGGGTTTGTACTTCTGTGAGAATCTAACGCCATGGTTCTGACAGGAGCTGGAGCTCAGGCGAGAATACTCACGGGCCGCCATTCACCGTGCCCTATGGCCCAGCTCCTCACCGGCCACGGACCCCGAGGCTGGGGTTCAGGACCCCTGTTATATTGCACAGAGCCAAAACTGACATTCAATTCAGGAAAATCAGTTTGGATATTTGAAAGAAATAAAGTTATTCTTAAGATATCTTGTTCACTTCCATGCATCCCGTCTCAGAAAACAAAAAGTGCTCCCATGTATTTTAGAAATTATGCATCCAACAGGCCAAACATTCAGTTTTATGATTCAAAGGGGACAGCTCACCAGAAAGAGGCTTCGCAGTTGCAGCCACAGCACAGGAAGGGGCAGGGGGTCACCCTCCGCGCTCTCCCAAACCAGGGGGTGATGAGGCCAGCAACGAAGGCGTCTGGTCCCCACAGAGCACATGTGCACAGGCCTCAGAAGGGAGACTGGAAAATCTGGAGGCAGAAAACTCCCTTGAGGGCATCAGCCCCCATCAGCACTGCCTCTCATTCCCAAACCCTGAAAACCTGAATCTCAGAAAACAGCCCCACTTTAAAGAAAAGAGTTTTGTTCTTTTTTTATTTTTATTGATGATGATTGATTGATTGAGATGGAGTCTGGCTCTGTCGCCCAGGCTGGAGTGCAGTGGTAACCTCCGACTCTTGGGTTCAAGTGAGCCTCCCACCTCAGCCTCCCAAGTAGCTGGTATTACAAGTGTGTGCCACCATGCCCGGATATTAATTTTTTTTTTTTTTTGGTATTTTTAGTAGAGACAAGGTTTCACCATATTGGTGAACAGGCTGGTCTCGAACTCCTGTTCTCAAGTGACCCGCCCATCTTGGTCTCCCAAAGTGCTGGGATTACAAGCGTGAGCCACCATACCCAGCCTTGTTCCTTTTTTCTGCCTTTAGAATGCCTTTGTTCCTATTTATGGTTGTGCAGTTCTGTATTTAGAATTTAAACCTCAAGAAAATCACATCCACTTAGATGAATTAACTGCAATGTTTAAATGTGAACCTTCTGAAAATGTTGATTGTGAGGGTAACCTTGTTTAGAGAAATACAATTGTCACCTTCTTAATTTCCAAGAAGTTCAATAGATGTCTCTTTGAGGCCATGCTTAATCCACTAATTGATGAAATAGGTCGCTGACATTCAGAGGAAGCGCCTTCCTTCTAACATTTCATTAAGTCAGTTAAACACGTGTCCACAGAAAGCAGCAGCTCAGTAATGAGGAACCCTTTATGGACATGAATCAGCACAAATTCCCAATGTTTCCACCATTTCTGAATCATTTTCCAGGAAAGTAGGAAAATAAATGCTTAGGTTTCCTTTGCTTGTTTTTTCTTTTCTGCATAATTTTGACTTTATTTTATACTCCTTAGTAAGTTTACCTGCTACCTCTTTTGAGGCCAATATTAATGTAACTACACATCAATTTCTGAGTGAAGATTCCCCCAACTACACCATCTTACTCTTCCCCAGATACTCTTGCCACAGCAGCCACCAAAGTGTGGGCTTCTTCTACCCAAACATAGCACATTCTCTGTGTTTAATAAAGGAGTTCTGAACTAACTATCCAATGAATGGATTCAAGAGACATGAAGAACTTACTATTGTTAAAGTATAATAGTTAATAGTGGCTCAGAACTAAACAGAAATATACAGAATTGACAAAGCTAGGCTATATTTACTAATTCTTTACCTCAGCTCAAAAATATATATGGTAGATAGATAGACAGATAGAAAGATAGATAGATATTGATATAGATAGCTATAGATATAGACACTTTAAAATATATATACTTTTAAATACATTTAAATATTTATCAAGCATTTACTATGTCTCAGAGTACCGGCATGTCTTAATACTCTATGTAGTGGGTAATATATAAGACATGAGATGTCTGAAGCAGACTTTCACTTTTATGAGTGATAAAGTTGCTTCTAGTAGGACAACATTCTTACCCGGAACAAGTAACAATTCAGATAAAATACAGAGAGTGAAAGATGGAGAAAGAGTAATGAAAGAAAGAGAGAAAAACAGATAAGTGAATGGACATATGAGCTGATGGGCAGATGAATAGACAGACAGATGATGATGATGATAGGTTAGATAGATTGATTGATAAAGAGATTGATGGTATATGAGTTACATGATAGATAATAGATAGATGATAGAGTGATAGAAAGAAAGATGATAGGTAAATAGATAATATATGATAAAGTGATAGAGTGATGATAGAGGTGACAGATAGAGATAGATCAATGATGGAAATAGATCAATAGATAGATAGACAGATAGATAGATAGAGAGATAGATAGATAGATAGACAGACAGACAGACAGGATACACAGACAGACAGATGATACACAAGAGAGCTGTGAAAGCAGCCAGTAGTTCGAGGCCCAGTCCTAGTGAGAATTGTGCTTCCTGAAGTGGGCACTCTCTCTGCACATCACTTTCTATCTCTGGGCTCTTGCCGATTTGTGGCTGGGTTGAAGGTAAGGAAGAGGAAAGAGTGCCGCTGTTGAGAAGCAGGGGAGACAGCAGAGCTTCCTGCAATACTGTGAAGCTGGAGAGATAAGAATTGGAATCTGGGCCTGACAATGCATCCAGGATTTGAAAGGCCAAGATCCTGAAGAGAGGGGAGGCTCAAAGATCAGAGCCCACATCTCAGCACCAGGTTTCACCTCAAAGCACTCCATGAGCAGAAGGCAAAAAGTGGTGAGAAAGCAAAGAAGAGCTGCTGGTGGGTTTCCGGTGCTCTTGAGTCGGCGCTTAGGACCCCCAAGAAGGTGTGGCCATGTTAAACGAGGCAGACTCTCCATTTGCCAATGGTGTGTATTCTTTGGAGAGTTGTCTGTCCAGGCCTTTTGCCCATTTTTTTCATTGGGTTGTTTCTTTTCTCATTGTTGAGATTTAAGAGTTCTTCAGGTGACCGTACTTTATTAGATGTATATTTGCAAGTATTTTCTTCCAGTCTGTGGCTTGCCTTCCCATTCTCCTGATCATGTCTTTTGTAGAGCAGACATATTTAATTTTATTGATGTCTGGCTTATCAATTACTTATTTCATCGATTGTGTCTTTCGTGTTATATCTAAAAAGTCATTGCCATACACAAAGTCATCTAGATGTTCTCCTAGAATGTGTTTCTGAAAACATTAAAACACAAACAGAAATTCTAGAACTGAAAAATACAACTGATGAAGTTAAGAACTTGACAGTTTTCGTAACACTTCCTGTCTCTCCTTTCTCCCTAAGGCCAATATGACTCCCATGCTGTGGATCACATTCACTCACGTGGAATAATCCCAGCTCACACAGTGTCTGGAACACTTTTTGTGACCATTAGCTGGAAAGGAAAACCTCAAAATTCATGGAATATCTGAAAAATACTCAAAAGGGCATGGACTCAGTAGTGGATCAAAACCAGCCCTGTGTTCAAGGCTGATCTCATGTCAACAAAAAACTTAAAAGCAAGCTTTGAAATAATCAAACTGTTGGGGAAAAAAAATACCCTTCACTGTATTACAGAGTAAAGCTCAAAAATATTTCTGGAATACAAAAATATCCAGCAACCAAGAAGTTAAACTTCACAATATCTGACATTCAATTAAACATACCAGAAAAATGCAACATATAATGAGGAGAAAATTAATAGTAACATGCCCATAAAATTGGTAAACAAAGACATTAAAACAGTTATAACTATGTCCCATGCCCTCAAAAAGACATAGAATAGATTGAACATGCTAAATAAAGACAGAGAAGATATTAAAAAGATCCAAATCAAACTTTTTGAGATGAGAAATATAATGCCTGAGAATTTTTTAATGCACTGGTGGGATCGATAGCATGTTATTGCAGAAGAAAAGAGTGAAGATATCCAAGATAACCCTTGAACTTAAAAATAGAAAATAAAAGTTTTTATTTTTTATTCATTCAGTGTTTTTTCTCTTAATATTTTATCAACTAATGAAGATAAATAAAAAATAAAATAGTAAGAGAAAAAAACACTGAATGAATGAAAAGAGCATTGAGGAAAACTTGAAGCAGACAAATATACATGTAGTGTCCCCGAAGAAAGAAGTCAGACAAAAGAAAATAGTTGAAAAAAATAATGTCCACATTTTTTCTAAATTTTCTGAAAACTATGACCGCAGGCACAAGAAGCTCAACAAATATCAAGCTCAAGAAACATAAACAAAACTACACCAAGTCACATCATAATCAAATTGCTTAAAGCCAGTGATTAAAGGAAACCTTAAAACAGGGTGAGAAAGAGAAACATAGTGTACGTATAGAGAAGCAAAGATAAGAATGACATCAGACTTCTCATCAGAAATGATGCAAACAGGAAGACAGTGACACAGTATCTTTAAGCGCTCAAAGAAAAGACCGTCAACCTAGAATCCTATACCCAGCAAAAAAAAAAGAAAAAAAAAGGTTCTTTCAAAAACGAAAGTGACACAGCCTGGGTGGTATCAGTGGACACTTAGAAGCAGAAAGAGGGTGTCCCTGCCACACACACACCTCTGATCAGGGAATCTGGACTTCCAGCCCACCTGATCATGCTTCTGCAGTAATAAGACAGCACCTCTTTCCTATGCCAGTATGGTGCCCATTAAAATATAATATATATGAGACCCAGAGTCTCTTAACATAATACCCAAAATGTCTAGGTTTCAATCAAAAATCACTCACTCTTACTTTATGCAAATAACTTCCTCTCCTAATCCACAAAGTCAACTAAAGCCAAACATAGGAGCTCCATCAACTTCCCCTTATCCCAACTACCTTCTCTCCCTGAGGCTGACATCCCTGAGCTGTGGATCCCACTCCCTCAAGGTGTTTAGGATGGGGATACGGTCAGTCTCTAACACCTATGTCCTCCACGACTGCAGCTCTGTTGCTCAATTGGGTCCTTTCCCATCATTACTTGAACATTTTTCAGGTCTTTCCTAAACTTAAAAACAACAAACAATAAAAATCCTTTCTCAGACCCACTTTCTCCTCCAGCTGCTGCTCTCTCTTTCACAGACAGTGTTCTTGAAAGAGTTGTGTATAGTCACATTTTTTCCATTTCTTCACTTTCCACTAACCCTATTCCAACCTCCCTTCCACTCATATCACATCACTAACCAAAATAGCTCTAAGCCACCAATGACCTCTGTGTCACCAAATCCACAGGACATTGTCAGCTCTCAGGTTACCTGACCTCTCCCCGTTAGTTGGTCCACTTGACCTGCACCTCTTCCTGAAGCACAGTTCCCTCAGCCTCCGTTGTGCCACACTCCTCCCATTTTCTTTCTCTGCCTGTTTTCTTCTTCCACCCTCGGCTGGCTCTGTCTCCTTCAGCCCACCATTAAGTATGGAAGTTGTTCCCACGCACTTCTCAAATCACTCTTCCTGTCTAATCTCCTGCTCCTTCCTAGGCGACCCAAACACTTGCTGTGTAGGAATGGCTTTAATTACTCTTACCTCCCTGATGGCTTCCAGAGGGAGGCTGGACTCATGTTGAGCTGTCCTTCACAACTCCTTTTGAATGACAAAATGGAACCTTAAACAACAGGTCAAAAACTAAACTCAGGAGCCCACCTGATCTCTTTGTCCAGTATTTTATACCCGTGAATATCTCATGCCAGAAATCTTTGATACCTCCCTGAGGCCCACACAGCTTTAAAATTTTCCCTCCTAAATAACCCTCACATCTACGCACATTGCTCATGCTCCATTGCCACCCAACTCGTCCACACTTGACAGTGTCTCGTTCAGGTCCTGTGACAGCCTGCAGTCCGCACACTCCCACTTATCCCCCAGGATAAGGCTGAGGCCCTGCACCCCCACACCCACACTCATCCCTAGGCTAAGGCTGAGGTCCTGTGATCCCCACACCCATGCTTATCCCCCAGACTAAGGCCCAAAAGAATGTCTCAGAGTGCAGATCAGAGCACATCACCCACACACCCCTGAAAGCCACTTTGTGTTTTAACAAGCAGCAGACGTACTATGTGAAGCCCTGTGTGGCCTGGCCCCCACCCCAGTCTTCACGACGCTCTGCATGTCAGTGGAGCTAAGCTCCTTGCTCCGCCAGCTCCCCACCATGCACAGGCTCTTTCCCATCCTTTGGATTCCACAGACACGGTCCTGCTCCCTGTACAAACTTTAGCAGAAGCCCTGATATTTCAGATGCCTTTTCTGACCCCAGTCAAGGTAAGGCTCCTTTGTGGCAGATTCACTAAGAGCTGGGTTTCTCTCCTGCAGAGCCCTCCTTTATGTCTGCAACGTGGTTCATGGCAGAGAAGTCTGGCCAGCCTGTGTCACCCACTGGACCATGAGCACTGGGGGTTCCTCTGACCAGGGAGGTCCCAGGACCTCACTCAAATCCCAGGCCACAAAATACACTAAAAATACTTGCTTACTGAACAAACCAACCAAATAAACTAGCTAACCTGCCTCCTGTAATCGCAGCAAGACATTTAGTGGTGACAAAACCGATATTCTTCCCAAACAGTAAGGCAATTAGATTGCTTGGAGTTTGGGCATTACTCAGCATCTCTGTAATATGGCGCAAAGTTTTCCATATTTTGTTAATCAAAACACATCCTAGGAGACCTGGCAGCAGGCCATGGCTACGTGCCTGGCAGATATCATACGAGCATCTGCTTGCATGACCCCCCTGGTATCCATCCACGGGGGCATAGGGGGTGCCATGACTACACACCAGGGCCTGAGGAACACGAAGCTCAGCTCCGCCTTGTCAGAAGTTTCCTCTCCGACCAGCAAGGTTCATCTGGACGTGGTAGGGATGGAAATGTTCTCAGTTCCCATTGAGTCCACAAAGACCTAATGCACACAAGGAGAGGAAAGTACGAGACTTCGGTCATTTATCATGTGTCTAGGTAACCACAATTTCCTAAATCTTGATAAAATTCAGGGTTATAATGTCATTCTTAATGCAATACTCCTGGCTGTGTTCTAAAGCTGTGAAAACTGCTGGTCTGCTGAGTTAGCACTCTAAGACAGGAGGCCTTTCTCCTAAAGTATCCAGCCCAGGTGACTGAAAGTTTGTGCCGAGATGACGACTCGTCTAGATTTGCACCTTCACTCTGACTGAAACAGTGCCTTGCACGTTGTAGAACTCAATAAATACATTTTCGTTCAGTGGGAAGGCATGGCTTTCGTTCTGTAGTGACTGTTGACGGGTTTCTATCTTCAGAGGTGGTGGCATGTGGCCTCCAGCTATTGGGGAGTTTATCTCCAAATGGCATTCTGTAATCACACCAAGGCTGGGCCAGGCTCTGCCTGGCCAAATTGCCCTGAGCCTGTTGTCAAGGGCACTGGCGCTGGGCCTAGTTTTCTGTTTGCTAATCTGTTGTTGAAGTTTTGTGCCCTATGGAAAATCTCTTCATCTACCCGTGGCCCTGGCTTCCTCATCTGTAAGGTGACCGTGGGATTAGATGATCCTCTCTGAGCTCCAATACGCTATTGTTTCAATCCTGAATGATTGTGCTGGGGAAGGGAGCCTTAACATGCACGAACAAGGTGACCAGCTGCCCGGCTCAGAACAGGATCCAGGAAATGGGACCCAGAGAGCAGCGAGCTGTGCCCAGGGAGGATTCTGTTCTGAAAGTGCCTGAAGGCTTAACAATCTCAAACAATGCAATCAAGCTGTGTGTTCATAAGAAGAGCACTTATAATAAAACAAACATAGATGTCAGGCATAGAGCCATTCACTGTCAGGGGCCACCTGGTCTTGTGAGGAGCAGGAGGTGAATCGCGTGCTCCAGGGCTCCAGAGCAGGCCGGGAGGGCAGAGACAAAGATAAGGTGGATGCCAGCCCCAGAGACATCCCAGACCTGGGCAGAGCAGAGGGAATCATTGCCCCCAACCCCTCACTTCACCCTGCAAATGTGGAAATGGAGGCCCAGACAGGTTTAAAAACCAGAAACAAAAAGCAGGGGTCAAACTGCTGTGCATTTAAAGGGTTTGGACTAAAATTCAAATATCTTGATGTCTAGGCTTTGTGATGTTGCCTCCAGGAAAGGAAGGGGATGCAAAAAGCCAGGTGGAGGCCCAGGTGGGGCCAGAGCCCAGGTGGAGGCCCAGGTGGAGGCCCAGGTAGGGCCAGAGTCCAGTTCTGCATGTGACGCGAGCCAGAACCCCCTCAGGTAGCTGATACTCCCAACTTCTGCACTGCCAGTCAGGCTCAGTGTGAGGCTGGTGGGGACACATCCGAAACCAGTTTCTCAGGTCAAAAGCGTTTTAAACACATGGAATAAAGAAATGGTCACAAGAATCCAGTGTCCCGTCATTAATATTTCTCTTCACCATTGTGTCCTGGAGGCCTCGTTCCTGGGTAAACATGGACTGGAATAGGAGGATCCTGGGACTGGAAGGAGACAGTATCTGCCCATAGCTGGGAGCTCAGTGAGGGCAAGGATGCAAACACCACCACCAACAGCACCAGCAACAGTTTCCCCAGGAGGCCAGATTCTGTGCTACCTGACGTCAAGAGCGTGCACAGAGTTCACCCATGACTGGTCCTAGTGAGAGTGAACCTTCAGATCTGGCCGTGTTGGCAGCTGCACCTGCCCCATATGGACCTCGCACAGCAGGGTCCTGGCTGACTCAGCCAGCGAGAGGACGCAGGCGAAGGAAGCTTTCTTCTCAGGGCTCAGCGCAGGTCAGGGCTGACACTCACTGCCTTCCTCCTGCAGCAAAGCTTTTGGACTCCCCTCTGGTTTAGAAGGAGAGCCATCAGCACCGAGGAGCCGGTCCTTCTTCAGGGTCTGCCTTCAGCCCCCAGCCCCTTCAGTGCTGGTTGGTGCCATGCAGTTGCCACGGCCAAGCCTGCATCCTCACCAGCCCCACTCACTAGCTCTGTGACATTGGCCAAGGCACCAAATAAATGAAAGGGGGTGAAAATGAAGGAGCTAGACAAAGGCGTCTCTGAGATCTGGCTCTTTCCCAAATCCTATGATCCTGCTCCAATTAGGAACCATACAACTTGTCACCCAACCTGGGACCACGTGAGAATGAAATGACTAACAAACACTGCAGGACAACAGGCATGCACCTACGGCCACCCGAATTATTAATATAATCAGCAGAATCAACACAACTAATGCCCAGGTGTGGAAGTCGTTGATATTGTACATTTTGCAGAACTATGCGTATTTAGGAGATATTCCATACAAAATGAAATATTGAAAGGCAGTTGCTCCCTCTGATAATATTTTTTTTCTCCAAAAGACCATTATGTTTCCTTCTAGATTGATTAACAGCTGAGTAGAGATTCAGGTTTTGCCTGTTTTCCCCAAGAGCGCTGTACTTGATTATTTTCTTCTGTAGGCATGCGGTGTTTTCACAGAATCGCCTCGCTAACCGTGGGCTTCTCATTGCCATTCTCCTTTAAACATTTCATATCAGAGACTTCGCCACTGGCAAAGGACCCTGAGAAAAAAATGCACGGATAATACATCAGTGGTTAAACTATCCTAAATTAATAGAGAAGTTTTTTACATAAAATTTTAATTTTGCTCAATTATATATAAAATGCACATGCCTGTGCTTATGGCTTAAAAGTTTTCATAAATTAAAAGATGAACTTCTTGAGTTAAATTAAGAAATGATTTCAGAAACTTGAGCAAATCATTTTCAAAAGCATAAATAAATGAGAGTTGATTTCTACACCTGGAGAGGCAGAAACTGTTTCATTCTTTTTTTATTGTTAAAAACTGTTCCTGGGAACTGACAGATAATACACACTCAATAAATATGTATGTGTGTGTGTGTGTATATATATATATTATTTGAGACAGGGTCTCGCTCATGTCACCCAGGCTGGAATGCAATAGTGCCATCTCGGCTCACTGCACCCTCTGCCTTCTGTGTTCAAGCAATTCTTCAGCCTCAGCCTCCCAAGTAGCTGGGATAATAGTCATGCACCACCACGCCCACTTAATTTTTCTTTTTCTTTCTTTCTTCCTTTCTTTTTCTTTTTTTTTTAGACAGAGTCTTGCTCTGTCACCTAGGCTGGAGTGCAGTGGTGCGATCTCGACTCACTGCAACCTCCACCTCCTGGGTTCAAGCGATTCTCCCGCCTCAGCCTCCTGAGTAGCTGGGATTACAGGTGTGTGCCACCATGCTCGGCTAATCTTTGTGTTTTTAGTAGAGATGGGGTGTCACCATGTTGGTCAGGCTGGTCTCGAACTCCTGACCTCGTGATCCACCCACTTCGGCCTCCCAAAGTGCTGGGATTACAGTGCCCGGCCAATTTTTCTATTTTTGGTAGAGAGGGGGTTTCGCTATGTTGGCCAGGCTGGTCTGGAACTCCTGACCTCAAGTGATCTGCCTGCCTCAGCCTCTCAAAGTGCTGGGATTACAGGCGTGCCCATCCAGTATTTCTATATGTGGATGTTTCAAAGAAAGTAAAAAACTGAGTTAAGAGATGGGGGTGAAGTCAGGAATGAAACTGTGTTAATACTGTAAAAAGTAGAGGTAAGCATCAACTATTATCTTTTTGGGTGTACAAATGAAACGATGTTAATTTATTGAAAATCAACAATATATAAGCATGTATAATCATATGACTCAAATCATCCTGTTTTTTAAATTCACTGTTATACATTATTATCATTTGTACATGATCAAATACTATTCCTTTAGATTAAAGCTCAAACTTTTGGTCTCAGGATCCCTATGCACCCTTAAAAATTATTGATATTTTTAAAATAACTTGTATTTAGGTAGGTTATATCTACTTATATTGACCATATTAGAGATTTTATATTTTTATAATATTTAGTTATTAATTCATTTTGAAATAATAATGATTCTGTTATAGGTAAACACAAAGAATTTTTTTAAGAAACTATTTTTTGAAAGAAAAAATAAGCAGAGTGAAAGTCTTTTATATTTTTTGCAAATCTCTTTAATGTTTGGCTTCAGAAAAGACAGCTGGATAGGTACTTTTGCATTTAATCTGCTGTGATTCCATTTTGGATCGAAATTTATGAAGAAAACCCGTGTCAAGCAGCTGTGTGTAGTTGAAAAAGAGAGAATAATTTTAGTAGTCTTTCTAGATAATTGTGAATAGCCTTTTTCACTACACTAAAAATCTAATTTCTTAAAGATTCTTCGCAATGTGGAATCTGAGATTGCACTAGTGAACTTTTCACACTGTTACGTTAAAATATTTTCATCCCTCTTGCGCTTTGAAGGGATCTTTTACCATTTGTGATTTTGTAACATCATGCATCGGTCATTTGGAAAATAGTAGTTTGGAGTCATGCAGATATTCCAAATTTCGTTATACCGCTGTGGATTACACACACATTGTTAATACAGCCACGGTCTCATCCGAATGATCAAAATAGTTTTCGCCTCGTGGATTGCATAGGAGGTTGTTAGAGGTGACCAGGCATCTCCGGAACAAACTTTTGAGAAGCCGCCCTCCGGCCTTGGGAAGCCTCGCCGGTGAGCTAGCGACTCTCAGCCACTAGAGGGAGCGCCACACCGTCAGAACGGTCTTCATCCTTCTATGGGAAAAACCTAGCAATCGCTGTTCCTTTAAGAATAAATTCAGAGGCATTTTACAGAAGAGAGAAGAACATTTAAAATGCAAATAATATTATGCCAATAATCTTTTGCAATGTTGAACAAAAAATTATATTAATCCTAATTTGGCTGTAGCTAGTCATAGTAATGGTATCCAACCAACAACATATGCATAGGTAATGGCAAGCTAGTTATTTACAGCAATACTTATGTTGAAAATAAGTTTTGAAAACCTGGAAAGGGGTGGATGAAAAGAGAGAGGACTATAAATGTATTTATTGCCACTGAACTGTACACTTAAAATGGTAAAGATGATAAATTATGTAAATATATTTTATCTCAAAAATATTAAAAGATAGATACAGATAAAGACAGAGATATTTGTCTACAGATTATCTACCTCCATCCACATAGTATATTATATATATCTGCACATCGTGATGGTTAATTTTTATGTGTCAGCTTGGCTAGGCCACTGTACCGAAATCTTTGATTATCATTATTCTTGACATTGCCATGAAGACATTTTTAGGTGTGATTAGCATTTTCATCCATGGGCTTTGGGTCAAGCAAATTGCCCTCCACAGTGTGGATGGCCTCACACACTCAGCTGAAGGCCTTCAGACAAAAAGCCTGACCTCCCAGGATTCTGCCAGGGGCCAGCCTGAAGACTCAACGGCAACTCTTCCCTGGGTCTCCAGTCCACCCAGCACCTCCATAATTACATGGGCCATTCCTTAAGATAAATCTCCTTTATCTTAAATGTTGGGTTTTGTGTTTTACATCCTATTGGTCCTGTTTCTCTGGAGAATCCTGACATGCACACAAACATGCATGCACGCACACACAAATACACAACACACGCAAACATGCATGCATGCACACGTGAATACACAACACAAACATGCATGCACGCACACACGAATACACACACACAAATATGCATGCACGCATATGTGAATACACAACACACAAACATGCACGCACACACACAAATACACAACACACACAAACATGCATGCGCACACACAAATACACAAAATACACACATACACGCACACACAAATACACAGCACACACACAAACATGGATGCATGTACACATGAATATACCACACACAAACATGCATGCATGCACAAATACACAACACACAAACTTGAATGCATGCACTCACAAATACACAACACGCATACACAAACATGCATGCATGGACACACGAATACACAATACACACAAACTTGCATGCATGCACACACAAATACACAACACACACACAAACATGCATGCACGCACACAAAAATATACAACACACACAAACATGCATGCACACATGAATAAACAACACAAACATGCATGCACGCACACATGAATACACAACACACACAAATATACCACACACATACACACAAGAACTGAAGACTATCAGCTTGAAAAACAAGGAAATAATAAAATCCCACAAAGTGAATATGACAACAATCTTCTTGACAGTCTCTGTCAGTCGCAAAAAATATTTTCAAGTGACAGCCTGACTTGGGAGTCAGAAATGAAACCTGGCTGAAAGAAGGGGAGGAATCGAGTCAGTGAGATCCCCAGGGACCCCAAAGAGGCGTTCCCTGAGGGTGAGGATGCAGCTGGGTGCAAAGCTCAAACCTCCAACCTCCATGCAACCTCTAGCATCACCAGGAGAACCCCAAACCCTGAGCCGCTTATGGGAGTCCCAGGCTGATGCTTCCCCACCACACCAGATGCCTGCAGAGGTCAATGTAAATATAACCTGGAAAAGCTACCTTACCGAAGAGGAAAAGTTATTCCTACAATTTAATTTTAATGATTTATTTTGTTTGACCCAATACATCCAAAAGATTACCATTTCAACTACATCACACATAAAATTACTAATAAAATCTTACTTTCGTCACGCTAAGCCTATGAACGTGGTGTGTATTTTACATTCACAGCGCATGTTGAATCTGACGAGCCTCATTTCAAATGCCGCAAGTCTCCCTGTGCCCAGCCAGTGGCTCAGCCCGGGAACTGAACCTGGGGGGTCCTTTCTAAGGTGGAACCGTAAGCCAAAGTTCGACTCCTGGGAGTGGGATTAAGCCCGAGCAAGACGGGATTAGCAGAGCCAGGAAACAGACTGACCAGATCGACATGGGGGAAGGGAGCAGGCCAGGAAACCTCAGCCAGTGAGACATCATCCTTTAAAACACGGACCAAAAACAAGAGCAGAGAACAGTCTGTGAAATTAAAAGAGCGTCATGTCCCCACCCTCCTCCTAGAGGTTCGGGGAAGTTAAATTCTTAATCTTATAAGCACTTTTATACAAATGAGCAACAGAAACATCGAGGTTACATCCCATAAACAGTCCTATATGGAGAGAATGAGAAATAAACTAACTCTACAGGTGGAATTGAAAACGGGACAAATTAAACTCTAGTAAAGGATAAAATTGCGAGGAATCAACCAGATGTGGATAAAATTGTGAGGAATCAACCAGATGTGGATAAAATTGCGAGGAATCAACCAGATGTGGATAAAATTGCAAGGAATCAACCAGATGTGGATAAAATTGTGAGGAATCAACCAGATGTGGATAAAATTGTGAGGAATCAACCAGATGTGGATAAAAGCACGAGTTCATCAAATCGGTTACCTTCTGAGAGGGATGGGAAACCAACTTCTTATACTAAAAACTGGGTGAATAAAAAGGAAAGAATCAAGTTCTTTTTTCCAGCCTCCTGAATGTAAATGGTACCACTGGGTAACCAAGTGTAGATGAGGGGTGTGTCTCCTTATAAAACTATTCCAGCCAACATTTAAAAACAAGGTGAGGAGACAGTAGCAGCTTCTCAGACTCCTTTTCTGTTTTCCTCATTAAATTCTCAAATTCAGTTTTTTCTTTCTTAAACATTTCTGAACTATATAAGGTTTATTTTTAACATTCACTATATAGATGTGTGTTTTCTAAACAACAATTACTGGTAATTTGAATACCACTGAGGCCCTTTTGAACTATCATCCACAGGTATTGGCCCCTTGCTAATTGACAGGCATTTCTAACCCTGGTGCCTGTGTTATTTTATTTTCGTTTCCATGACTCTGTAACGGAGATTCTATTACTATTGTGATTTTATACATGAAGAGATGGAGGCTTTGAGAGGCTGGGCATGGTGGCTCACACCTGTAATCCCAGCACTTTGGGAGACTGAGGAGGGCCAATCTCTTGAGCTCAGGGGTTCGAGACCAGCCTGGGCAACATGCTGAGACCCTGTCTCTATGAAAAATACAAAAATTAGCCAGGGGTGGTGGTGCACACCTATGGTCCCAGCTACCCGGGAGGCTGAGGTGGGAGAATCGCTTGAACCCAGGAGGAAGTCAAGGCTGTGGTGAGCCAAGATCACACCACTGCATTCTAGCCTGGGCGACAGAGTGAGACCCTATCTCATAAATAAATAAGTAGATTTTTCAGGGTCACATGTGGTATATGAGCAAGCCTGGAGTCTGAGCAAAGGATCTCAGCCTCAGAAGTGTGAGCTCCTTGCCACCTTCTTGCAGGAATGTCTGCTGGGAAGTGAAATATACCCCCGCCCCCAGGTCATGGTGAAGCCCTAACTCCAGTGTGGCTGTGTCAGAAGATGAGGCCTACAAAGGGATAATTTAGGCTAAAGGACGTCATGAGGGTACAGCCCTCATCTGGTAGGATGGTGTCCTTGCAGGAGGGAGAGGACACAGCAGAAGGTGGCCATCTGCAAGCTGGGAAGAGAGCCCTCCCCAGGCACCGAGTCAGCCAGAATCTGGATCTGGGACTTGCAGCCTCCGGAACTGTGAGCAATAAATGCCTGCTGTTGAAGCCGCCCTGTCTGGGTGCTTCGCTACCACAGCCGCGCTGACTCGTACAACACTCACCGCAAAGCTTGTTTGAGTCTTGTGACCTACAGCCTCAACTTGCTATTTAACTATTACAGGTGAGTGCTCTTGCACCCACATCTGTGTTTCAGACCCCCAGCCCCTGGAGCAGGGGTAAGCCCTGTGTTTCTTTTGACCCCCATCAGTCTACTCAGCACAGTGCTGTCAGCAGATGTGGTGGGAGGTCAATTGCTGAGTGAGGTCATGTTTCCAGAATGTACAACGCTGAGTGTTGAGCACACACCCAAGTCCTGTGTGTTCCGACTTAGTGAAGAGGATTCAGTGCCGCCTCCTCCCTCCCCTGTGTCTCCACCATGCCCAGCTGTGACTATGCCCCTAAGAAGGCTCCACTGTGGCTGGACACATGCAGAGGGCTTTTGGTGGCTTTTAGTCTACCCCATAGGCCGTTGCTAGAAGTTTTGCTTCTCGGTCCCAAACGTTTATCTGCCAGAGATAAATCATAACAATGCTATAGAGCATGTGATGCGTCCCTGTGAAATATGAGAACAGCAAATGCTGAAGAGGGCTATTGGCCACGGATGATTCCAACGCTACATAAAGGTACATTCACAAAATTCATGAAAAGTTCAAAAGAAAGTTGGGTGAAAGTTTAAGACTTTCATGAGACCCTAATCAGACACTCACAATGACCCACATCAGTGGCAATCTACCTCACTCGCAGGACATGTTTATTTTGGAAACATAAGAAAATGTGTTTCTGGGCATGTAGGCGAAGTGAGGGACAGCTCTAGGGAAGGAGCCAGGAAGCCACAGCCTCCGGCAGAAGTTGCCTGGCTGCATGCAGCCCTCGTGCCAGAATGGCTTTGATGTTTTTTAAAGGGTTGTAAAAACAAAACCACATAAAAACAAGACTATTTGACAAACACTGATAGGCCCACAAAACCTAAAATATTTACTATGTGGTCCTTTTCAAAAAGTTTGCAAACCCCTGGTCTAGATCACCCAAGTTACAGCGTGATTTTTTTTTCCGTTTTTCTTGCAAAAAAGTTTAATTAAAATAGAGCTTGGGCCAGGTACGATAGCTCATGTCTGTAATCCCAGCACTTTGGGAGTCCAAGCCAGGTGGATCACCTGAGGTCAGGAGTTTCAGAGCAGCCTGGCCAACATGGCAAAACCCTGTCTCTACTAAAAATACAAAAATTAGCCAGGTGTGGTGGCACATGCCTGTAGTTCCAGCTACTCAGGAGGCTGAGGCAGGAGAATTGCTTGAATCCAGGAGGTGGAGGTTGCAGTGAGCCAAGATTGCACCACTGCACTCTAGCCTGGCGACAGAGCGAGACTCTAAAAAAAAAAAAAAATAGCAGTGTGTTTGCCTCAGGCAAAGTAGATACTTACTGAGGGACAGGAGTGTGTGGTAGGAGTGCCCGTGCAAGTTACAATCCCTGACGAGCCCCCCAGCCCACTGACTTGTCACTTGGAAAGTGACATTCCTAAACTGGCTACTGAGTGACTCTGCTCTGGGATGCCTCTGGCCTGTCTGATAAACGGCATTCCTTCTGCCAGTCTGCTTTGAGATCTGTGGACAGGTTTCAAACATGGCTCTGAAATCCTGCAGTAACCCTGCAGCTTTACACAGAAAGTTTACTATGCAATGAAGCAAAGTTTCGAATCACACGAGTCTGTGTTGGCTCAGCTCAGTGTCATGCCTCCACCCTCACAAAGCGTGCAGCATAAAGCCACAGGAACCTCCCCATCCACCTAACAAAAGCAAGGTCCTTCGCAAAATAGGGTTCTAAACCAATGAAGTCATAATGGCATAGATGCACTTACACTGGAAAATCTAAACAAAAATTTGTATAGCAGATGCTTCCAAAACATTTGAAAATGTGAGGAAGGACTGCAGTTTTCACTATGCTAATATGTATAAAAATAAAATTTGAGATTTTCCAAAAGGCTCAAAGCTCCTGTTGGTCGGTGGAATCCACTAGGTTCACTTATTATAGTGATTTTTTTTTTTTGAGACAGTTTCACTCTGTCGCCCGGGCTGGAGTGCAGTGGTGCAATCACAGCTCACTGCAACCTCCATCTCCCAGGTTCAGGCGATTCTCCTGCCTCTGCCTCCCAAGTAGCTGGGATTACAGGCATGCCCCACCATACCCAGCTAATTTTTTGTATTTTTAGTAGAGACCGGGTTTCGCCATGGTGGCCTGGCTGGTCTCCAACTCCTGACCTCAAGGAATCCACCTGTCTCAGCCTCCCAAAGTGCTGGGATTCCAGGTGTGAACCACCACACCCAGCCTATAGTGACTATTAACTCATCAGACTTGAATGTACATAGGACACCACGGTAGGCTCACATGAAGGGGGGCCTGCAGTGTGTCCTATGATTAACACAATCACGATATGATTTCCTTCATCATACGACATGCATTATGTTTGAGAATAAAAATGTATTTCAGTTCTCTAGCAAGCATTTATTGTGTGTGTGCAATTTAAATAGAATACAATGTGCTGAAAAATTCTTTATCTCCCAAATTTGATCTTGGTAGCTGTGATGGAATTTAAAGTAGTTTGATATTTCTCTAATTCAATATCCTGAACGTGCTCTTCACATTTGGCCCCGAGACGTCACGCTTCCCACTCACCAGCAGATGGTGGTGTTGGATGCGGTACTGGCCTTCGACGTGCGGTTCCTGTTTATGGGGAAATTTTGGAGACCCTGGAGCCGCGGTCTGAATCACATCACCTCAGAGCAGGAAGCCCGTATTGAGAATTGTGTTGTACCGTCTTGTTTTACGGTGAGAATCCAGACCCAGAAATGGCCTCCTGTCACTCGGCCTCTCTGAGAACAGCGCCCGGTGCCCCCCTCTCCTCGGCTCTGACGCAGACCGGCCGCCTCTCCCTCCTGGCCCGTGGCCCTGGCAAGGCCGCGAGCCTCCCTCCTCCTCCCTGCAGAGGCTCCATCCCTGCCCAGCTCCCCTGCTGCCCAGGCCGGCTCCGCGCTATGGCCCCGTCGCTTCTCAAAGCCCCCAGAGCCTCCTGTCCCCGGGCTGCGTCCGATCCGGTCTCAAGCACAGCACCCTTCACGCTCCCCTTCCTAGCATAATTACGACTTCTAATCATTCTGAGTAATTGCTTATATAACCTCATCATCAATCAAAACTGATGATGAAAAACATTCAATTTTCCGAAAAAATTGATCAATACGCATTCATCATTATGCTAATTCATCTATTTACTATTCAGTCGGTTTTTAGACCAACCCACTCAACCTCCTGCTCCCGAGGTCAGGAACCATTTCTGTCCTTCCCATTCTTGACTCCTCCGTGCTTCTGTGGCTGGTGAATCAGCTGCATGCGGGCTGAGGGCTCAAACCACAGCGGCTTCACCCTCCAGGAGCCGCTCCCCTTCAGTGAACAGGATGGACACGGGCAGCCATCGCTGGCAGGTGTGCAGTAGCCCAGCCTCTTTCCGGCCAGTGGCTTTGCTGTTGGAGTGTGAGGGAGTTCACAGTGACTCGCAGGATGGCTGGAGGGGGTGGGCCAGCTGCACATCCCACTGTGACCAGGCTGCTGTCCACGGCTACAGCGGCTGAAAGGACTGTGAACATGAGCTGAGCCGGGCACTGCACAGCTGTGGAGAGGGGAAGTGGCACCGGCAACCCCCGCAGCAGAGGCCTCAGTGCCCAGCAGGTGGGGGGAGCTGTCAGATGGGAGGAGCCGCAGAGCCAGAGGAAAGGCAGCTCCTCCTGAGGACCGGCTGGGCCCACACGTGGTTTGCTTTGCGTTTTTAAAATTAGACGAGCGAGTCCTTTGTCCCACCCCCGGCTGCTGCACAGCAACAAGAATGTCTAACAACAGAAACACTGACATCTCACAACTGTTGAGTATGACTTAAAGTGGAGGCCGGGGCAGACGGAGGGAGGCAGGGAGGCTGGGGCCAGTGTTCCCAGGTCACTCGTGGTCCATGCTCCTGTGCCTTGTGGAGGGCAAGCCCCTCTGCTGCTACTTCTCGGCGGCCCCAAGGGCAAGCACACACACAGGCTCCTCTGTTTCAAGGGTTTATGGGGAAATGGAGAAAGGGAGAGGGGAGCCGTTAGGAAGAAGACTCTCGCCCTGTCCCTCAGCAGTCATGATGCCGTGGTCACTGGGGCCTCCACTCTTTCTCAGGGAAGGTTCTCAGCACATTGCTGCCTTCCAGGGGCCTGGCCAGGATCTGCCTCTGTGGCCTAACTCTTCCTCTGGGTCCCGCCCCCATTGAGAAGGCAGAGCCTCCGCCCTGGGCTCAGGCTGGCTGCTTTGATTCCACCCTCCTGGGACCTGCAGGCCTCCCATGGGACGCCTCCTCCAACCTCGGCCATGATCAGTGCCGATGCCCAGCACTGCCTCAGCAGGAGCACAGAGCCCATGGACACCAGGTGCAGAAGCACGGAGCCCATGCATGTTGGGTGCAGGAGCACAGAGCTCACATATGTCAGCTGGGCGAGTGCTGCCCAGGCCCTGACCCCTGGCTGTGGGTACCAGGGCATGGCGCATTGTTGCCTAGAGGTAGCCCTGGTTCTACCCACCCTGACACATCCATGGCATTGAGTAGGTCCCTAGTGCTCTGGCCCACCTGGCGATGGTCCTTCCAAGTCTGGCGGCTGCACACACAGTGCAGCATGCACTAGGTGAGTCTCGCTGGGCCTCACTGTCCTTCCTCCCTCTCAGCCCACCTGGCATCTCCACAGATGCCCACTCCAGGTCCCCAGTCTCAGCCATGCTCCTCACCCCTGCCAGGCTGGTCCCTGCCCGCAGCCCCTGGTGTCCCAGGCTCTGTCGGCTTGGCCTCCTCCTCCAGGATGCCTTCCCTAGGTCCCCTCAACACGGCTCCATCCCAAACTCTGGTGTCACCCTCGCCAGCAGCCCATGCCTGCTGGGCCTCACTGGATGGGGTTGTCTGGTGCCACCCTCACCAGCAGCCCATGCCTGCTGGGCCTCACTGGATGGGGTTGTCTGGTGCCACCCTCGCCAGCAGCCCATGCCTGCCGGGCCTCACTGGATGGGGTTGTCTGGTGCCACCCTCACCAGCAGCCCATGCCTGCCGGGCCTCACTGGATGGGGTCGTTTTCAGTTCCCGGCCCCCCCGACAGTGGGATGAGCCGCGACTGCGTCTCATTCATCTCTGCCTGGCTGCACAGCTGGAGCTGGGTGCTGATTCATCTCTGCCCCGCTGCACAGCTGGAGCTGGGTGCTGATTCATCTCTGCCCCTCTGCACAGCTGGAGCTGGGTGCTAATTCATCTCTGCTCCGCTGTACACCCAGAGCTCGGTGCTGACTGAAAGAATGACCTCCACAAACGCTTTGATATTATCCAGCCCTACCCAGAATCCAAATATCTGACGTGTTCAACCCAAACGACAAATGGGGGGGCGTTTGGATTGTGCCACGTGAATGATTAGACATTTAACTAGGCAGAGGAGTCAGATAGACAGAGTGAGGCAGAAGGCCCAGCCATGCCTAAGGGTCCAGGGTCGCAGAACAAGTCCACAACTCCAGCTACAAATCACTCAGCCCCATAGCTTGACCTTTTCAAAAGAACACAGAAAGGAACTTCAAAGGAAATCCTTGAATAGTTAACAAAAAGTATAAGGAATTAACACTTTCATGTTCTTTTCTTCACTGCGATGACCTCTTTAAACCGCAGAGGCCACCAAGAGTTTCTCCGATGTGTTCCCTGAGTGCCACGGGGGAGACGGGGAGTGGGTTCCAAGGTCTGGACAGTGCAGAGAATGGGCTGTTGTCCTCGATCCCTGGTCCCCATCCCTTCTGCACACAGGGGAAGACAATGGGCACTCTCTGTTCTGTGTTCTGCGTCTCTGTTTGCACAGAGGGGGATCTGTGACAGGGAGGTGGGGGGAAGCATTGGGGTGCAGAGCTCGCCAGAGAGCCAGAGATGTCCTTTCTGCAAACCCTCACAAGGAAAGAGCCTGGGAGGCAGCAGAACAGCAGAAAAAGAAAACAAACGGAAATTGCCAAAGCCGATTTCCATAGAAAATGTGAAGTGCTTTTATTGCATCAGCGTCCAGTGCCCAGCGCCTCTGCAGGCTGAGTGCTGACTTCCTGCTGGCTGTGCCCTGCTCCGCTAGGAGAGTCCTGGGCTGTGCAGGTGTGTCTTGCTATCTGTGCCCATCCAGGCTGTTTCTAGGTGACTCTGTGGCACTCTGTCCCCTTGGAGGGGACTGTCACGAAAGCACAAGGCCTGTAGTTCATTCCTCAGTCAGAATGGAATTTGACGTTCGAGCCACACACAGCACCACAGCGTCAGCAAGACTAAGACACCATGTCAACCACAGAACTACAGAGCAGTTTTAGGAGTAAACATGTTCCAAATAGCAACAGCTGTTGGGCAGCTATTTAGCTGGAAAGGGAACCATGCTTGACATCATAACTCCCAGGAAATTCATCTGAAGGATAAGGGCAACTTTAATTAAATAGATTTTGTATCAAGTTGTCCTATATTATGACTCCAGCAGGGTCTGTTGTCTAAAACCAAAGAGAAAATGTGACTGTTTTGGCTTCTGCATGTATTTGAAGGATGACACGACATGGCAATTTTGTTAATGGACATGGTGTATCTTTTCGATAGATTACATTTTTTCTTAGATTGTGTATGTAAGGTCAATTACATTAGGACTGTTTGATGTTTCAGAGATTTTCCAAATTATGCCATGGAGGCAGAAGAAACTTTGAAGACTGTGCTGCAAAGGGTAACATCAAATTTTCAGAAAAACAAATGGCTTCACATTTTAATCTCACTCATCTCTAAGCTTCTCCCC
Organism: Pongo abelii; assembly: GCF_028885655.2. Lineage (NCBI taxonomy): Eukaryota > Metazoa > Chordata > Mammalia > Primates > Hominidae > Pongo > Pongo abelii. Next base: position 1,795,537 of record NC_071992.2, on the reverse strand, counting down.
CCAACTGAGCTATTCAATCTGCTTCAAAGTCCAGGAAGCTCACACTGTCACACCCGAGCCTGTGATTTGGTGGAGGGATGACAGCTCCCGAGATGTCTTTATGAGCACACAGGTGTTTAATGGGTGGAATAAATGTGTCAAGGTTGGAAGCCTGGTTTTGGGCAAATTACATTCTGGATCTGGAAATTACTGTGACAATTCTTCACAAGTATATAGGCCACACGCCAATTTGCTCACAGGATTAGCTATAAAGTCTGTGAATGTGCAAAATTATTTTGAAGTCTCCCACTGTCAATGATAGCTGATACCTAAATTGTGTGAAAATGTTCAATTCCGAGTTTAAAACTGACTTCATTTTACAGGCCTTGGGGGAAAGGAGGCTGTGACATCCAGCCTGCACCTTTCATAGAAGATGCTTTGTTCTATGTGATTCGGGAAGGTGTTTTATAAGCCTGGTGCTGTTTATTGTTTAGCATCTCTCACAGACAACTCTCCTTCAAACCCCCCGTTTCTCAAGCATATCCTAATTCGACACCACCTATTGGTTATGACTTAGGTGTTGACAGTCCTGTTTAGTGTCCAATTTTGATTCCTTTTCCTGATTCTTGTTTTTGGTTTTGTCTTTTGAAGGCCATATGTAAGTGCAAGGAAACATGCTGTATTCTAATGAAACTTCAGATTTACATTCATTTTTTCAAGTGTTCATCTGACGTCCCTCCTACAATAAAAGGCTTCATCTTTTTATGTGACACTTCTCTTCAGTCAGAGCACAGCTCTCCCTCACTTGCATATGTGAGGCAGCCAGAGTTTCCTCCAGGCACCCTCACTGTAAGCTGTCAGGCTCCCCACAACTTTCTGTTGTAGGACACAGCACATTCTTGATGACTTATTTGTGTATTAACTTCAATAGAGGTTTGTACACCTATGTATATTAAGAGAACATGCTTAGAGGCAGAGTTTCTTATATAAAATCTATTCTTATTTCCTCTTATAAGAAAACTTGACAGTAAATTAAGAGATTAGGGAGTTTACATATTGCATACTATTATTAACAAATATTAAATATTTTCATTGTTAAAAGATTAATGATTAACCCCAAAAAGAGAAACCATCAGGAAAAAAAGTATTGGATTTGATATTCAATGATATTCAACTAAGGATTGTTACTCAATAAAATATCCCACCAAAAAATGCTAACTTATGTGGAAGAATATATTTAACATTTCTAAAATACATAAAATGGTAATATCTAAATCTACAAGAAATTATAAATCCACAGAAAACAACAAAGAAAAAATACAAAGAAGTTAAATGGGCTGGTCACAGAAGTGAGTGGTTAATCAATAAATGAAGGCACGTTCAATCCCACAAGGTGGCAGAGAAATGCAAATTAAAACAAGAGATTTTAGTTTCCTGTTTGATGGAGACAAATGGAAAAGTTGCATCAAAGCAAGTGTTGGTGAGAATGTGGCAGGATGCTCTGTGCTGGGGGCTGCATGTGGAAACATGACCTGGTATCACAGTGTGGTTAGATAGGCATTATATCCAAGATGCTTCGTGCATCCCAGAAAACCCTGCTGCCCTGTCACAGTGGAAAGCAACACTGGGAATCACCCATCCCAGTGGTCGGAACCTGAGTTCTGGCAAGCCCCCCTGCCGTGCGCTAACGTGCTCTGAAGTCCCAAATAAACTTGAAAGGCAGCCTGGACCACAAGCACTGCAACTCCTGGGCAAGTCCTGGTGCTGTGCTGAACTCAGTCAATGGACTTGGGGGACACATGACCCAGTGAGATATCAGCCAGGGCAGCCAAGGGAGTGCTTGTGCAACCCCTTCTCCTACCCCAGGCAGCACAGCTCACAGCTCCTGAAGAGACTTCATCCTTCCCCTGAGGAGAGAAGAGGGAAACCCGAGGAGGCCTTTGTCTTGCAACTTGGACACCCGCTCAGCCACAGTAGGATAGGGCACAGAGTCCTGAGGCCCTCATTCCAGGCCCTAGCTCCTGGATGACATTTCTAGACACACCCTGGGCCAGAAGGGAATCCAGGGCCTTGAAAAGAACCCAGTCCTGGCAGGATTTGTCATCTGCTGACTAAAGAGCCCTTGGGCCTGAATAATCAGCAGCGGGGGCCGGGTAGTACATGCCAGGGGCCTTGGGTGAGACTCTAAGACATGCTGGCTTCAGGCGTGACCCAGCACATTCCAAGCTGTGATGGCTAAGAGGAGAGACTCCTTCTGCTGGAGAAAAGGAGAGGGAAGAATACGGGTACTCTGTCTTGGTACCATCTTGGCCACAGTAGGGTAGAGCACCAAGCAGGCTCTTGGGGTCCCCAATCCTAGGCCTTGGCTCCTGGACAGCATTTCTGGACCTACCCTGGGCCAAAGGGGAGCCCACTGCCCTGAAAGAAGAGTTCTAGGCCTGGTAGCATTCATCACACACTGAATAAAGAGCCCCTGGGCCACGAGTGAATATTGACAGTAGCCAGGCAGTACTCACTGCAGGTTGGGAGCAATGGTGGCCACGGGGAAAGACTTCTCTGCCTGTGAAAATGGGAGGGAAGAGTGGGAAGGACCTTGTCTTGTGGCTTGGATGCCAGCTCAGCTGTAGTAGAATAAAGCACCAGGTAGATTCCTAAGGTTTCCAACTCTAGTCCCTGGCTCCCAGATGGTATCTCTGGACCTGCCCAGGGCTGGGGGAAACTCACTGCCCTAAAGGGAAGGAAAGAAGCCTGGTTGGCTGTGCCACCTGCTGATTGAGCAAATTAGGCAGTAGCTGGTCAGTGGTTACCATGGGCTTTGTGTGAGTACTGTACTGGCTTCAGGTCTGACCCAGCACAATCCCAGTGGTGGTGACCAGAGGGATGCTTGTGTCACTCTTCCCCAAGCTACAGGCAGCTCTGCATGCAGAGAGACGCTCCAGTTGTTTGGGAGAAAGTAAGGGAAGAGAACAAAAATCTCTTCCTAATAATCCAGAAAATTCTTCTGGATCTTCTCCAAGACAACCAAGGCAGTACCCCTACAAGTCTATAAGAGCCACACACAGCATGACTGGGCTTGGGGTGTCCCCTAATGAAGATATGGCTGCAATGACTGAAAACTTAAATTCTAACACCCAAGTCCCTTTGAATACCTGAAAGACCTTCCCAAGAAGGACAGGTACAAACAAGCCCAGACTGTGAACACTACAATAAATACTTAATTCTTTGGTGCCCAGACACTGATAAACATCCACAAGCATCAAGACCAACCATGAAAACATGACCTCACCAAACAAACTAAATAAGGCACCAGGGACCAATCCTGCAGAGACAGAGGTATATGACCTTTCAGAAAAGGAATTCAAAATAGCTGTTTTGAAGAATCTCAAAGAAAATTGAAATAACACAGAGAATGAATTCAGAATCCTATCATAAATTTAGCAAAGAGATTGAAATAATTAAAAAGTCAAGCAGAAATGTTGGAGCTGAAAATGCAATTGACATACTGAATAATCCATTGGAGTCTCTTACCAGCAGAATTAGCCAAGCAGAAGAAAGAATTAGTGAGCTTGACAACAGGCTATTTGCATACATACAGTCAGAGGAGACAAAATAGAAAGAACTTAGCACACCTATAAGATCTATAAAATAGCCTCAAATGGTCAAATCTAAGAGGTAGTGACCTTAAAGACGAGATAGAGAGAGTGAGGTTAGAGTAGAAAGTTTATTCAAAGGGATAATAACAGAAAACTTTCCAAACCTAGATAAAGATATCAATATTCAAGTACAAGAAGGTTACAGAACACCAAATAGATTTAACCCAAATAGTGCCTCAAGGCATTTAACAATCAAACTCCTAAAGTTCAAAGATAAAGAAAGGATCCTAAAAGCAGCATGATAAAAGAAAAAAATAACATACAATGGAGCTCCAATCCATCTCAAAGCAGACTTTTCAGTGGAGACTTTACAGGCCAGAAGAGGATGGCATGATATACTTAAAGTGCTGAAGGAAAAAACATTTATCCTAAAATAGCATAAGCAGTGAAAATATCCTTCAAACATGAAGGAGAAATAAAGGCTTTCCCAGACAAAAAAAGAGCAGAGGGATTTCATAAACTCTAAACCTGTCCTACAAGAAATGCTAAAAGAAGTTCTTCAATCTGTAAGAAAAGGAGATTAAAGAACAATAAGAAATCATCTGAAGGTGCAAAACTCACTGGTAATAGTAAATACACAGAAAAACACAGAATCTCATAACACATAATAGTGATGGGGAAACTACTCGTACCTTGAGTAGAAAGACTAAAAGATGAACCGATTAAAATAATAATAACTTTTCAAGACATACACAGTCTAACAAGATATAAATAGAAACAATAAAGAGTTTGAAAGCAGAGGGACAAAGTTAAAGTGTAGGGTTTTTATTAGTTTCCTCTTTGTTGGTTAGATTGGCTGTTTATACAATCAATGTTAAGTTGTCATCAGTTTAAAATAATGGGTTATAGGAAATTATATGCAAGCCTCATGATAATCTCAAATCAAAAAACATACAATGGATACAAAACACACACACACACACACACACAAAGCAAGAAATTAAAACATACTACCAGAGAAAATCACTTTCACTAAAAAGAACACAGGATGGAAAAAATGAAGGAAAGGAAGACCAGAAAATAAATAATAAAATAGCAGGAGTAAGTCCTTACTTATCAATAATAATACTGAATATAAATGGTCTAAATTCACCCATCAAAAGGCACATAGTGGTGAATGGACTAAGAAACCAAGACTCAATGATCTGTTGCCTTCAAGAAACACACTTCACCTATAAAGAAACACTCTACTGAAAATAAAGAGATGGAAAAAGATATTCCATGCAAATGGAAATCAAAAAGAACAGGAATAGCTATGCATACATCACACAAAATAAATTTCAAGACTAAAACTATAAAAAGAGACAAAGAAGGTCATTATATAATGACAAAGGAGTCAATTCAGCAAGAAGATATAACAATTGTAAATATAGCTGAGGCAGGCAGATCACGAGGTCAGGAGATTGAGACCATCCTGACTAACACGGTGAAACCCCATCTCTACTAAAAAATAGAAAAAATTAGCTGGGTGTGGTGACGGGTGCCTGCAGTCCCAGCTACTCGGGAGGCTGAGGCAAGAGAATGGCATGAACCCAGGAGGTGGAGCTTGCAGTGAGCCGAGATCGTGCCACTGCACTCCAGCCTGGGAGACAGAGCAAGACGCCATCTCAGGAAAAAAAAAAAAATTGTCAATAAATATGCACCTGAAACTGGAGCACCTAGATATATAAAGCAAATATTATTCGAGCTAAAAGAGAGAGATAAACTCAAACACAATAATAGCTGGGACCTCAGCACCCCGTTTTCAGCATCAGACAGCATCTAGACAGAAAATGAGAAAAGAAACATCGGACTTAATCTGCGCTATAAGCCAAATGGCTCTAATAGTTATTTACAGAACATTTCACCCAAGAGCTGCAGAATACACATTCTTCTCTTCAGCACATGAATCACTCTCAAGGACAGACAGTATGTTAGGCCACAAAATTAGTCTCAAAAAAATTTTTTTAATGAAATTATATCAAGTAACTTTTCTGATGACAATAGAATAAAACTAGAAATCAATAACAAGAGGAATTTTAGAAATTATACAAACACATAGAAATTAAGTATCTGCCTGAATAACCAGTGGGTCAACGAAAAAATTAAGAAGGAAACTGAAAAATATCTTGAAACAAATAATAATGGAAACAAAACATACCAAAACCTATGGGATACAGCAAAAGCAGTACTAAGAGGAAAGTCTATAGCTATAAGCACACATCAAAAAAGTAGAAAAACCTCAAATAAACAACCTCACAATGCCTCTTAAAGAACTAGAAAAGCAAAAGCAAACCAAACTCAAAATTAATAGAAGAAAAGAATAAATATCAGAGCAGAAATACACGAAATTGAAATGAAGAAAACAATGCAAAACATCAACAAAATGAAATGTTTTTCTACTTGCAAAGATAAAATCTACAAACCTTTGGCCAGACTAAGAAAAAAGGAAAGAAGACCCAAATAAATAAAATCAGAGATGAAAAAGAGACATTTCAACCAATACTGCAGAAATTCAAAAGGTCTTTAGAGGCTACTATGAACAACTATAAGCCAATAAATTGGAAAAGCTAGAAGAAATGGGTAAATTCCTAGAGATATGCAACTTGCCAAGATTGAATCATGAAGAAATCCAAAACCCGACAGACCAATAACAAGTAACAAGATTGAAGCCATAATAAAAAGTCCCAGCAAAGAAAGCCCAGGACCCTGCCTCAACCTCCCAAGTAGCTGGGATTACAGTTGCCCACCATCATGCCTGGTTAAGTTTTGTATTTTTAGTAGAAATGGGGTTTCACCATGTTGGCCAGGCTGGTCTCGAACTCTTGACTTCAAATGATCCACCCTCTTCGACCTCCCAAATGGCTTTACTGCAGAATGTTACCAAACATTTAACAAAGAACTGATACCAATCTTCCTCAAACTATTCCAAAAATTAGAGGAGGAGGGAAAACTTCCAAACTCATTCTACAAGGCCAGTATTGCCCTGATACCAAAACCAGCCAAAGACACATCAAAAAAAGAAACTACAGGCCAGTATCCCCAATGAACATTGATCCAAAAATCCTCAACAAAATACTAGCAAGCCAAATTGAATAATATATTAAAAAGACATTCAACATGACTAAGGGGGATTTATCCCAGGGATGCAAGGATGGTTTGTGATAGGCAAATCAATCAATGTGATATATCATTCAACAGAATGAAAGGCAAAAACCATATGATCATTTAAATTGATGCTTGAAAAGCATTTGATAAAATTCAACATCCTTCATGATAACAACTCTCAAAAAACTGGGTATAGATGGAAAATATCTCAACACAATAAAACTATAGATGACAGACACACAGTTAGTATTATATTGAATGTGGAAAAACTGAAAGCCTTTCTCTGAAGATCTGGAGTACAGCAAAGATGCCCAATTTTTTTTTTTTTTTTTTTTTTTTTTGAGATGGAGTCTCACTCTGTTACCCAGGCTGGAGTACAATGGTGCAATCTCGGCTCACTGCAACCTCTGCCTCCTGGGTTCAAATAATTCTCCTGCCTCAACCTCCCAAGTAGCTTGCCCACCACCATGCCTGGCTAAGTTTTGAATTTTTAGTAGAAATGGGGTTTCACCATGTTGGCCAGGCTGGTCTCAAACTCCTGACCTCAAATGATCCACCCTCTTCGACCTCCCAAAGTGCTGGAATTACAGGCGTAAGCCACCACACCTGGCCAAGGATGCCCACTTTCACCATTATTATTCAACATACTACTGGAAGTCCTTTCCTAGAGAAAGAAATAAAGGACATCCACAATGGAATGCAAAAAGTCAAATTCTCATTGTTTGCAGATGATATGATCTTACAATTGAGCTCTGGCAATGCTGCAGCCGATCCCTGTCATTACACATTTGTCCAACCCCATGGAACTCACAACACCAAGAGTGAGCCCTTATGTAAACTGTGTACTCTGGCTGGTGATGAGCTGTAGGTTCATTGATGTAAAAACGCCCCACTCTGACAAGGGTGTTTACAGTGGGGTTTACACTATATGTGTTGGGGGCAGGCGACTTATGGGAACTCTGAACCTTCCTCTAAATTTAGCTGTGAGCCTAAAACTTGTCTGAAAAATAAAATCTTCTTTGGCCCATGATCAAAGAATGCTAAAAAGAATTTGATGTTTTATGATTTGCAGTTAATATCATAATACTATTATCAACCTCCTGCCCTTAAGACTTTACCAAGCACAAAACCGGATGCCAAGAGTAAACACTGCTCTGCGTTCTGGACCCACAGCTGCCATTTTCCTTCCCTCTCCTCCTGTCACTTGCTCATCTCGGGACAACCTACTGTGTGCCTGTGGCCACCGCATTTCTGCTCTTAATCATCTGCTTTGTGAGCCTAGAAATGACAGTCATGCACGTGAGAATGATACTTAGATTACAAACAAAGATGACATGAGAACACAGGATGTTTGTGTGGCTTCTTGGAGCTGGGGACATCTGTTCCAGCAGCTAGAGGCTTGCTTCTCTGTGTCCTTACAGGCTCCTGGCTGCGAGTATTAGAGCACTCAGTGCTGCTCTTGCAGGCTGGACTCCCCTCTGCTTTATTTTACTGTGAGCTCATCACCTCTGTCACTCTCCGTAAGCGTCTTAAGCGTGGGTGTCCCACTTTACAGTCATAAACCCTCTCAGTGATTCACACAGGGACGTCACCTCAAGTACATTTTGAACTAGAAAGCTGAATTTGTGACAGGCAAAGTTACAAGAAGGAGATTTCAGCCGATTTTTTTTTTTTTTTTTTTTTTTTGAGACAGAGTCTCACTCTGTAGCCCAGGCTGGAGTGCAGTGGTGCAATGTCTACTCACTGCAACCTCCACCTCCCAGGTTCAAGTGATTCTCCTGCCTCAGCCCCCTGAGTAGCTGGGATTACAGATGCGCACTTGCACCTGTCAGGATGGGCGGCTGAGGTCCTCAGGTGCTACGGAGTCTCTGCTTTTTCAGCCCACCGTGGCTGGGTCAGGCCGTTCACATTGCAGTTCCTGGGAACTGTTTGGGATTCACTTACTATAAGAGGGTTTGTTTTCAATGCCTAAATGCCTTCTTTCATCCTACATGGGGTTTGTGACAAGCCACAGTCTCATCGGGGTGATCCAAGTTAATAGCCACAAGTATCTTTGCCAGGAGAGTGTGTGGAGAGGACACCAACCACCTGGCGAGCTCCGCACTGGGAGCGATCCGAAACGTGCTTGGATTCAGCCACCTGCTGGGAGGTCCTACAATAGTGTTTTTAACAGCGTGGCAATGCGAGCACTCACCTCTGAATTCCCTGTTAAAATGCACATCTCTGGCTGCATCCAGGATATAGCACGTGAGAATCTCTCATGTCAGGACACAGAATCCCTGCGTTTAAGGAGTAGCTGCAGTGACTCTTCCGGGCCCAGAGGCTGGACGCCGCCATGGCTGTCTCCACACAGCCGTCTCATTAGCACTCTGGGGACTGCTCTGATTCAGATTTTAGGAATATGAAGCTAAGAACGTTGATGAGGCTTAGTGGCGTGTCCCAGACTATACAGACAGCAGAAAACAGAGCTGCAATAATGAACCGCGACCAACCGCCAGCGTTTTATCTACTGAGTCACAGCCATCACTGAGGAACGTGCTGTGGGGATTGATGACCGAGGCTCCATGACCCATTCCCGCCCTCCAGAGCTCTCAGGTGTGGGGATTGATGACTGAGGCTCCACGACCCATTCCCGCCCTCCGGAGCTCTCAGGTGTGGGGATTGATGACTGAGGCTCCACAACCCATTGCTGTCCTCCAGAGCTCTCAGGTGTGGGGATTGATGACTGAGGCTCCATGACCCATTCCCACCCTCCGGAGATCTCAGGTGTGGGGATTGATGACTGAGGCTCCACGACCCATTCCCACCCTCCGGAGATCTCAGGGAGCAGGCCTGGATGATGAATTCATCAGCCCACGGCTGTGTGCATTCAACTGTTCAGTTTCTGCTGCTGAAGCGTTTGGACGCATCTTCAGGGCCTGAGAACACATTCTAAGGTGTTTGCCACACAGCGTGGCCCACCAGCAGCAGGGCCGCATCACTGTGTCAAGACCCTAGCGTGGCATGGTACACAGTGATGCCAGCAAGATGGGCTCTGAAGGGAGGGCCTTAACACACCTCCTTCATGACCTCTGAGGAACTGAGCACAGTCAGCTCTTCTGTGCACAAATAGGTTTAATTGGGCTGGGCGCGGGCTCATGCCTGTAATTCTGGTACTTCGGGAGGCCAAGGCAGGCAGATCACTCGAGGTCAGGAGTTCCAGACCAGCCTGGCCAACATGGTGAAATGCCATCTCTACCAAAAATACAAAAATTACCCGGGCATGGTGTGCACCTGTCATCTGAACTACTCGGGAGGCTGAGGCAGAGAATAGCTTGAACCCAGGAGGCGGAGGTTGTAGTGAGCCAAGACTGCACCAGTGCACTCCAGCCTGGGTGACAGAGTGAGACCCTGTCTAAAAAAAAAGCTGGGGGTTGGGGGAAGACAAATAGCTTTAATTTCATTTGTCTGAAGAGTTGAAAAGTCCCCCTTTCTCACTAAGCAAGAATATTAGACTTCTGCAAATTGTTCTCACTTCTTTTGCCTCAATTTATAAGATTCATCACCTCAGTCTAAAAGGCCCATGTGTTTCCTGGTGTTATATCAGGTTTAAAATATTCAAAATACTCAGCTAAGAAAACCATTCTCATTTATTATAAAAATCCTAAAGCTCAGCAGGGGAAAATGTTGACACCATAGGAAAGTTCAAACAGAATTCTATTTCTACAGAAGAAAATGCTATGAGAAAAACTAAGATAACAACTTCAGGTTGGAGAGCTTCTGTCTCCACTCTTTGCTTAGGAATATACTTTTAGCAACATTCCTTTTTGTCCCCCATGAAAAATAAATATTTTAAGAGGAAAAATAATTTTTTCAAGACCCCTCACAAATGAACAGTAACACTTGGTTCTGGCTCAAGTACAAATTGTGTATAGAAATGTTTGGCCAGCTGCAGTGGCTCACACCCTAATCCCAGTACTTTGGGAGGCTGAGGCAGGAAGACAGCTCAGGGCCAGGAGTCTGACACCAGCCTGGGCAACATGGTGAGACCCCGTCGCTCCCAAAACTAAAAGCATTAGTTGACCATGGTGGCATGCACCTGTGGTCCCAGCTACTCGGGAGGCTGAGGCGGGAGGATCACTTGAGCCCAGGAGTTGGAGGCTGCAGTGAGCTGAGAGTGCACCACTGCCCTCCAGCCTGGGCAACAGAGGGAGACCCCATCACAAAAGAAGAAGCACATGAAAAAGAAAAAAGAAAAATGTTTGTGTCTACAGGTTTTCAACTCAAAGTTTTCCTTGGTAGGAAGCCAGGTGAGGGTGGAGGAGGGGGTCTTGGGGTCAGAGGAAGAGAGAAGCCCAGGTGGCCCGATGGCTGGGCGTTGTCATGGCCATTGCCTTATCTGCTCTGAGAGCGGGGTGGTGGCGACATGCAGGAGCACCAGGTCTCACCGCAGTGTTCACGCGGCCCACGCCCCAAGCACACGGGTTGGGAAGGAGCATCTTCCTCCCTCATTCTGGCCGCGCCTTTCATTGGCTCCAGACCGCTTTCTTTCTCGGCTGTCTCAGTGTAGACCCCAGGAGCCTGTGAGGCCCCTGTGTCCTTTTCCATTGCGGGTGCGGGGCTCGAGGCCGCCCCTCCTGTGCCGAGGGGCCACACTTAGCCACACACTTGGCCACACACACTTGGCCACACACAGGGGCCTCCTGTGTCGAGGCCCACACTTGGCCCTTGGGGTCGGCACTGGAGATGCCGGAGGCCATGGGGTCCTGAAGACCCCAGTGGTTAAATACCAGGCCCTGCCCTGTATTTAACATTCTAATCCGACCTCAGCCCAGTCTAAGGGCAGAGAGTGATCTCTAAGCTCCAATGGCTCAGAAACATGCAAAGGCACTTACCTATGTGCTCCCCCAGGACATGGAGTGGCCACAAGAGAACAGGTGCATCCCCGGGGAACATGGCTCCAGGCTTGTTTCCATGGGGAGGAAGTTTCTGAGGCTCCTGGTCCTGGCCTCTCTGCAGCTCCTACCTCCGCCCCTTCTCCCCAGGGGAGAAGCATGGGGAGCAGCCCCTCCCTCACATCTGGGCTCTCCTGTGGGACCCCTGCCCCCCAGGAGCAGGGCTCTGTGCTTACTCACAGGGAGTTCTGGGAGCTGCATCCTCCAGGCATCCTGGTGCCCTGACACCCTGTAGGGGGTGGGGGGCTGAGTGCATCTGACCCCCTGGGGTGGTGGGATGTGTGCACTGACTCAGGTGACCTTCACAAGCCCACGTGGCAACAAACCCAGCACCACTCTCTGGCACAGCCCCTGCGGGTGAGGCCGTGGCTGTGAGTCTCACCTGCCTGGCTGCTGAGCCGTTTCTCAGTTCGTTCTTACCTGGGGGTGGGCGGGAGGACGCGTTCTACGTTAGTTCCCCCAAGCCACACTGCACCTGGGAAATTTCATGGAGGAGGTGCTGCTGGGGGAAGGGGAGGGGACACCGGGGAAGACATGGGATGGCCCTAATGCTCTTCCCTACCCACCCCGGTACCTCCCGACCCACTCCAGGGGCAGTGGACTGTGCCTGGCGGTCCTACTGACCACCTCTTTCATTTTCTGTACTTTGTGATGTTTCGGCATCTTACAGAGCTTGCTGGCCTGGCCAGGGACAGGCTGTCCTCCTGAGTCAGCTCATTCTTAGAGATGGGAAGGCCTTGGCCGGGAGCTCATGTCCAGACCAACAGACTGGAGTCCACACCTCCAACCCCTCCTCAGCTACTCTACAAGCCCTGCCCTGTATCACCCCTGGGCCCGGTACCAGGCAACCAGAGACCACCGTGATAGCACAAAGCCCACCGGAAGGACGCAAACCAGTGCAGCGAAGTGGCTCCCCCGACCTGCCTTCCCCGGGAACCACAGTCTAGGCGCCGGCCTCGGCTTCCACATGCTCCTGTACCGCCCATCCTGGTGTTCCCGAGGCCCTGTGTGGTGTGCCGTGATCCCCCGCTGGAACCTGTGAGCAGACCGAGGAATCCAGGGCACCTGGGAGTGGGAACGGACACCCCAACTCAGAACCTCTGTGCAGGGGGAGCTTCAGGAGCCAGCGAGGGCAGTTCCTCACTTAAAGGGCAGTAGGCGTCAGCCCTGGGTCCCGCAGGCAGAGCTACGATCCCTGATTCACAGGAGAAAACGCCGCATCTGACGCTCGCTGTGGAGAAAGAGAAAAGCACTCCGGGCACATCAGGAGCACTGGCACTTTCTGCATGATTTATTTCATCTCGGCGTGAACTGACAGACATACAAGGCTCTGCACTATTTATGCCCAGGATTTTAAAACTCAAGCATTAATAAATACATTAACTACACAGATCACAACAGCTGGCCTGAACTTGGCCTTCAACAGGTGTAGTTTACCTTTAATAAATGGTAACATTTGAGAATCGCTTAGAGCTTGAACAGGCTTTGGTGGAGCTTTGATCTCACATGAGAACCCGTCTCCTGTTTCATATGCATTCAATCCAAATCATCCACTTGGCGTGTCTGAAGCACCTGCCAGCACAGTGTCTGTGCTGGGTGCCTGAAGGCTGCACAGTCCAGGCTTCCTCCTGGATGTGGAAAACGTGGAAATGATGCGGCCACTGAAAGAAATTCAAGACAACTGAAACAATTGCAGATTTCCATTTTCAGCTCGTGTTTTCTTATGAACAATAACATTGCAGAAGGGGAAATATCAGAAAGTTGACTGATTTTTAACCCAAAAATAGAACTTTTTGTAAGCTAGAAAAGCATCTACAATTAACAAGAATACAAAAATGCACTTTTGTTTACATTTGCTCTATTTAGATCTTACAAGAGATTATGTCTTGAATCTATCGTGACTTCAGGAAAAGACAAAAGAACATTGAAAACATCCTATTTCCAAATCGTTTACAGGAAGTTACCTAAGAGACTGACAGATTCAATGGTTGCTACCAGAATTACTGAAGTGACACCAGAAATTAGCAGAAACAGAGCAGATGATTAATTTCTTACTTATTTGTAGCCAAACTGATACAGTCACGAGTTTTAAGTAGCCAAAGAATTTCCACAACATTCATTTTCTTACAGAAGTCGGTGCCGCCACAGACTCAGAAACCAAATACTGAAGTTCCAAATCCAGCTCTACAAAGCTGCAGGAAGCAGTGCAGAGTGGAGGGCTGTTCCCAAGACGAAGAATAAAACCGGAAGGAAAAGGAAGAAGGCTCAAGCTCATTCCTCTGCATCTCAAATGAACCTTGATTGGCAATACAGAAGGGATTGCTGTCACCTAAGCAAAAGGTCAGGCTTCCATGCATAACATTTTCCCCAAAAGACACCACTGCCTTTTCAGACATTTGGAAAGGCCCCTGCGTATGGGTTAATTTCAGGAGTCAGACATTTGGAAACGCCCCGACATATGGGTTAATTTCATGAGGAGTGTGGATAGCTGTCATCAAGGCACTAGCCTCATCTAACTATTTTAATGGGTGGATGACCAGGAATATTTTTGCACCAACCTTTTTCCTACACAGTGTTGGAGGCAGACTTAGAACACCACTTTGAATTGGAAAAGATCCTACCTGGGGCATCAGCCATTGCCAGGCAGTCTCAGCAATGCCTCTGCCCTCCCTGCATCAGTCCCAAAATGAAAGCCACACCTTGGAGGGTGTGGCTTTTCTCTGTTTCATGGGTGCAAACCCTAGCAGCTCCACACCCCAGGGACTGGCCCCCAAAAAGCAAAAACGCTGCTCGTGGCGTGGCAGCTCCTCTAGTATGTATTTTTATGTGATATCACTATTTAGAAATGTGGTGTATACTATTCTATATATTTCCACAATAGGTTGGCTGGACATCCTTTAATGGTTGGTATTAATTCCTCTTATTCTTTATGTTTCTTAGTGCATTTTGCTGTGAGGTGACAGGGAGTACCTGGGGCTTTGCTGCCGGGCCCCACAGGAAGCTGTGCTACATCTAGTGTGGGCATTCCTTCATTAAGTGAAATGCTGGAAAGCCACAGGAACCGCACCTGACTGTGCAACCGCCCCCACCCAACATCCACCCACTTCTCATATCCTCTTCCGGGGACAGTGTTACTCTGGAAGCCTAATTTTGATATTTCATTTTCAAACAATAAACATTACAGGAATGATTTCACAAGTAAAATCACAGTGATAATAGCATATGAGTTTGATATTTAAGGACTGAAAATATTAGCCTGGTCCTGGTCCCATTTCATATAAAAATTTCTACCATTAATAAAATTCTAGAGGAAAAGGCAGGACAGTGTGAACGGTACACTGCTTAAAATGAACATTATTTGTTTCCTTTTGCTGTAAATACTGTTTCTACAACCATTTCTCCAGTATACTCCTATAAAAGGCCAATCAAGTCAGGCGATATGAAGTCTGTTTTTCTTTCCCAAGATGATTAACCAAGTTGCCAAGCTATCCCCTCAGTTCATGAGTAACCATGGGCAAGCAGACATGTCCCCAGAACATACCCTAACCCAGATCATAAATTCCAGCCCCCCAGTCATGCATAAGGTTCAAGATGATCACCTCTAAACACACTTAACTGAGACTTCTCATAACCACAGACTCTTTAAAAAGCATAACCTATTTTTCAATTACCCACTGATTTCTACAGAGATGGCAGTTCCCATTACTGGATTAACAAACAAATAATATTAAAGTAGACATGATTTCAACTAGTTACGTTCCAGTAACTTTTCCTCTTACAGTAAGAAAATGGGTTGGATTCGGAGTTCAAATGTTCGCCTCTATTTGTGAGCATGGATCTCATCCTCAAACTCGTAAGTCCTCTGTATACACACTTGAAAAGTAAAATGTTAAATGAGAAACGACCCAGCTGATTTGTTTTTAATCCTCATACCCTGTCAATGCAGTGAGCCTCATGTTAATTCTATTAGGGTATTTTGGAATTCAATTCAATACAATTAAGTACATGCAGTTTACCTGCTAATCTATGGTGATAAGCATGTCACTTCCTTGTTATAAATCTATGCCCACTGTCACTCGGCCACACTTTCTTAGAATACTGATTGTAAAAATTAATCTCCCTCATCGGAACTACACGATCCATATTGAAAACATCATAAACAGTGGGTTTAAAATGCGCCTACACGTTTTTTTTATAGAACTGTCAAAACAAAATGATTTTCCCCGTTTTTTAGGAATAATATTTTATCTCGTTCCAGAACATGAAAGCGGCTGGGCATACAGAGTGGGCTATCAAAGATTGCTTTTTAGATAGACAAGCACCCTGGTAAGTTTTTCCTGCTTACGATGTGCTGTTTGGTAACATTTAGCCACTAAAGACTCAAAATTTAAATAATGGTAAATCATCGCTACATCAGTTAACATCCTTTAAACTGAAAATATGAAAGCCCCCTCGGTCCAACAGTGAGACGGAGCTGCTCTAGGCATGTGAGTTTGAGTAGCAATGGTGTGGGAAAGGAAATACTTCCAATGCATATTGGACAAGAAACCTTACTGGTAATCAAAGATTTTATCTTTAATGCTTATTAAATTACTCTTTTTGGAGTTGAGCCAACCAAAGCGAGCAAATGGTACGAAAATTTCAACTAAATTAGAAAGAGCTTATCAGTTATAATTTTAAATCTCAAGCCAAAAATAAAAAGCGTGACCCTCTCTGCGTGCTTCCCCTGATAGTTCGCGGCGACCTGCTTGAGGGTCCCAGGCTCCTGCGCACAGCCTCGGTGCTCTGCGGGGTTCGGGACACCCCGGGGCCGGCTGCAGGCTGCCTCAGGAACCCCCACTGTATCCTGAGGCTGACCCTTTGGATCCCACAGCCTTCTCTGTGTCCTGTGTCCTGTCTGTCAAGGGACCCATCCGCACACCTCCTGGGTCTCAAGGCATCGACCCCCAGAAGCAAAGAGAAGCAAAAGGAAAGCAAAGCGGAAGCGGCCCTGAGAGCGTCCTCGGGGCTCCTTCGAAGCATCCAAACCACCAGCGTGGCCAGCGGCCCCGACTCCCCCGCGTCCTCCTCCGCGGGCCGAAAGGTACCTGGGCCCCGCAGACCCCTGCCCAGGGAGACGCCCGCCGACCCCGCCGGCCTACGCGGCGCCCTGCTCCCCTCGGGGCGGTTTCTCCGGCAGGCTGAGAGCGAACGGGATGAGCACGCCCCGGACGTCCAAGGGGGCGCCCAGCGCCTCGAAGCCGCCGCCCTGGCCTGCGTCGCCGCCGGCCTCACCGTCCCGGGCGGGCTGGAAGCGCCAGGTGCCCGCGCGGCTCACGCAGTAGATGGCGCCGTCCAGGGCGACGCAGCGGAAGGGCTGCAGGCCCGTGGGGCCGCCGGGGGGGCGCAGGGGCGCGGCGCACGGGCTCCACTGCTTGGCCAGGCAGTGGTATCGGGACACGCTGACCCCGCTCGGCCCCGCCGCCTGCGCCTCGCCGCGGCTGCCGCTCAGGTCGAAGCGGTAGATGAAGCCGTCGAGAGCCACCATGTCGGCCGAGCGCTCGCGGCTGCTGCTGCACGGGCACTCCTGCCACTCGTCGCGCCGCGGGTCATACTTGAGCAGGCGGTAGAAGAGCGAGCCCCCGGACACGTAGATCTCGCCGTGGCAGGTGGTGGCCTCATGCGCCACGGCGAAGGCGCCCCTGGGCAGCGGCGCGACGGGGGCCCAGCGGTCGGCGCGCGGGTCGTAGCGCTCCACGCTGAGCAGGCACTCGCCGCCCACGGCGTAGAGGTGACCGTCCAGGGCCAGCAGCCGCAGCTGCGAGCGCGCTTGGCGCAGGGGCCTCACGGCGCTCCAGCTGTCTGTGGCCGGGTTGTAGCAGAAGACCTGGTCGGACGGGCGCGCGCGGCCGTCGGGGCCCGCGGGCGCCACGCCGCCCGCCACGAAGAGGTAGTTGTAGAGGACGCACAGGCCGCAGCCCCGCGCCGGCGCGCCCTCGGGCAGCCGCGTCAGCTCGCGCCACTCTCCCGCCGCCGCGTGGAAGCAGTAGACGGCCGCGTCCCCGCGCGCGTCCGCGTCCCCCGAGGGGCTCTGAGGCCGGCTGCCCGCGCGCTCCCCCGCCGGCCCGAGCGCCGCGGCCAAGAGGTGGGCGCGGCCGGCGCGCAGGCGGCGGCGCAGCAGCAAGTCCCGCTCGGCGCCCGACAGGCGGCCGAACACGGCGGGCTCGCGCAGCACCTCCAGGTAGTGGTCGCTCATGAAGCAGTAGGCGGCGTCGCGCAGCTCGTTCAGCCGCTGCCGCTTGGCCGCGCTCAGGACCTCGTAGCAGTTGGCCAGGCTCAGCTGCGGCCCCACGGCGTCGGTGGCGCGCTGCGCGGCGCCGGGCAGCTGCAGGCGGCGCGCGCCGGCCACCACCTCGGCCACGTTGTCGGGCCGCACGCCCGCCATGCGCCCGCTGTAGGCGTCGGCCAGGAGCAGCCGCAGCGCAGTCAGGCTCACTCCCTGCACCCGCAGCACGTCCCGCGACGCGCGCGCGCGGAAGTAGTCGCTGCGCGCCGCCAGCACCGCCTTGTGCGCGCGCAGCCGGCGCCCCGACACCTCCAGCACCAGGTCTGGCTCCCCGTACACCGCCCCGAACCCCGGCGGCACAGGCGCAGGCTCCCCGGGCTCCTCGGGGGACGCGGGGTCCTCAAGCCAAACGCGCGGTTCGGGGGACGGCGCCGCGGGCTCTTCCGGGCACGCGCGCTCCTCGGGGGACGCGAGCTCCTCCGGGGACGCGGCGCCCGCGCTGTCGGCCTCCCACTGCTGCTCCACCACCCGCGGGCCACCGCTGGAGGGCGGGGAGGTGGCCGCGCCTTCCGCCGCTGAGGCGAGGGACTGCGGCGGGGACTCTTCCCCGGAGCTGAAGCACAGGGACGCGCCGAGACTGCAGGGTGTCTGCGCCGGGGACGCGGCGCCCTCGCTCTCGCCTTCCCCGGCAGCCCCGGGCTCAGTCCCTGGGTAGAGGACGCAGGGGGCTACTGCGTGCTCCATGGCCGGGCTGTGCTGCGCCCGCGCGCCCCCGGTTCCGCAGCCTGCAGGTCTGGCCAAGGTCGAGCGTTACTCCGGGGTTTCCAGCCTCACAGCTTTTCCTGGCACGCGATCATATTTCACTTGTGTGTCCACGCTTTTTTGTTGTGTGTGTGAAGGGGGGAAATCTCACACGCTGCTCCCCCGCCTCGCCTTTCCCCTCTTCTCTCCAGCGAGGAGGGGTGTGTCCAACTTGCTGAACTTCTGAACCCCAGCCACTTTAAATCTGCCCAGAAAGTCTTGGTGAATGGATCTCCAGCTGGCGCAAGACCGCGTCAGCCAACATCCAGCACTGACTGGAGCTGCAGTTGACTGCGGTTGTTTCTGCAGCCTGGGTGACCAGGTGTCTCTCTCTGCAGCCTGAGTGATTAGCTGTCCCTCTCTGTAACGCTGGCTGACCAGGTGTCTCTCCGCAGTACCGGATAACCAGGTATCGGGTGCGCCCTCGCTCTCAGGAGTCCGTGCTCACCCACTCCCTTCACATTCTGTCATATCACCGCGCCCCCAGGACACAGAAAGCTGAGACCGGCTGTGGCCCCAACTTCAGAGCCTTGATTTAACCCCATGTCTTGAAAAGAGTCCCATTGCGGGCTCTCCTCTGTGGCTCCCACTTGTGGCTACACAACTGCAAGGTCACGGGGAGGTCACTGGTCCTGTGTGCTGGTCTCAGGAGCTCTCCCCGTGTGTCGGCATCCACACCTCCTCATATACGGGGTCATCCGTAATTCACTGCCAGGGGGATGTTAGGAGAAGCCGCTGTGCTCCTGGAGGCCGTCCTCGCTCACGGGGCAGGACCCTTCCTCTGCAGCTTCCTTTGCTGGGGTATCAGGTGTTTCCGCGTCCTCTCACCATACTCTTGTTCCTGTTTATAAGACAAAAAGAGAGGATATTTGTGCGTTTTTCAGTAAGGTTATTTCGTGTCAGCAGAGTCTACCACCCTTCCCTCTCCAACGTTCAGATTATAGAATTCAGTTTTGGTTGTAAAAGGGTTGTGATTTTTCTCTGCTGGAGAATCTGATGAATAGGACACACAGAATTATTTAGGAATTTTTTAAAGTACCCTCTCGATATTCCTCTCCTGATTTTGAGGACTCAGGAGAGTCCAGTTCAAGCAATTGGCACCACCAGACATTAAGGCCTGACATGCATCGGTTAAACCATATGAAGTTGCTAGTTCTGTAGGTCAAAAGCAGTCGAGTATCAACAATTAACTGTTTTCAACATAAACAGTGTAAGTAGCATCAAGAACTCCTTTTAGTGAGAAAGCATGACTGGATTGTGTGATTTTATTAATTTATTAACAGATCACAAGTTTTCTTTCAGTGTTTCCCAGTTAATTATTTCAAATGCAGTTACAACTATTTGTAGAAAGGCGTTAGGATGCTTCTCTGGAATCAGCTTCAGCCAACAGCATGAATTCAGGACCCCAAATGGCGCCAACTCCTAAATCTCTTTAAACTCTTAGAATTACAACCCTGAAAAACCTCAGAGAAGCAATTATCCAAACAGTCTAAATGCAGCAAAAGGAAAATCAAAGCGGAAAGACTGAATGAAGTATGCGGAAGGCAGATATGAGTGCCGGCAGATGCATTATAGAATACAATCAAATATCTTTCTTAAATTGGCAAACGCTTCACGGACACTCCCTAGCATACTGGGAAGAAATTTAGAGTCCACATAAGCCAACTTCATTCTGGCTTTCTAAAGAAAAGAATGTGGACAACACAACCATCCAAAACATGACCAGGCTTATCTTTATACAGAATGCATGTTCAGCTCTCAAGTGAGATGGGTAAAATGATACTTAACCCCCAGCATCTTCTGATGTTCTACTTATTAGGTGCAATAGCATTACCTGGTTACTATAAATGCCCTGCTCTTCCTGTCACTCTGTCCCTGAAAAGGCTTTCCCAGTATTCTCAGAAATAAAAGTGTCTTCAAGTTGGAAACTCCAGATGTTTGACTCTCCCTGTCTCTTTGTCTCCCTCCCTCTGTCTGCCAGATATCTTTCACAATAAAATGCTGGCACACTCCCTGTGTGCACACAATTGTCATAAGATGCCTGGGGAATGTAATATTAAGAAGGTTTTTGAGAACCCTGAAGCTCTGATCCCCGGGGTAGGTCACAGACAATAGCTAAGCAGGACACAAGGGTCCCTTGTGTTCACCCGGCCATGCCTACACTGACAGGTGCTCACCTCAGGCCCCCATCCTGCTGTCCAGTGGTGCCCAGTCCAGGGCCAGGGAAAGGACCACAATGTAAGGGTGACCCGAACTGGAAAAGCTGTGAAGCTGCATCGGTGAAGGGCACCAGCCCTGAAGACTGCAGTCTTTCCAGCCAGCTGAGTCATGCAAAGGAGAGAGAGAGCAAATCTAAGACAAACTTCTCTATCAGATCAGAAATACACACGAACCTCATGTCTGAGATAAAATCTGAGAACTGGCTGTCTCAGTTGGCTTATTCGTTTAACACTGCTTATGTAAGATACAGAAGACATAGACCCTAGAAATCCAATGTAGTAAACTTTCTTCTTGGCCTAGAAAGGGGTCTCAGAGCTCCCTAGTTCTTTCTCTGGCTGGACTGTCCTGCAGTGTACAGGAGCCTCCATCCTGAGAGTCATCTTTATGTAATTAATCATTACGGACTGAAGGGAAGTCATGCAATCAGTCAAATGCATTTTAAAAGCTTAAATTTGGAACTCTGCCCTTCAAAGTCCTATGAAATCAGTTCAAAGCCTGAAAGAGTGTTTGATAAGTATACATTTTGTTATAACTACAGTTAAGCAAGAGAGACATCTCCATGATGAAACAGACACACCGGAAAGCAGCCCCCAGCACCCCCAGCAGTGAGGGACCCATCTCTGCTGTGCCAACAAAGAAGCTGTCTGGCTAGAGGCTGAGTAGCCCTCATCCCAAATGCTTGAGCTCTTCAGGATTTCCCATTTTTTGAATTTTGGAATACTTGCATTTATACTTACATTTCAACTCCCAAAACCCCAAATCTGAAAGGATCCAATGAGCATTATGTCAGCACTCAAAACAGTTCAGATTTTGGAGCATTTTCAGTTTCAAATTTGGGATGTTCAACTCACACCTGGGTTAGAACTGGTTCTTATTCCAACTGGCCCCAGAAAGAATAAAACTCAATCATCTCAAAAGTCATGATTCAAGCGATCTTTATGTTACTTTTCCAACACACACGTTATTAAATTGTGTCCTTCTGAGGAGACCCTTCCAGCAGAGGTGGTGGCCCTATCATACTCTGACGTCCCCGCCATCCCCCTGCATGCCCTTTGGCTCACATTACAGAGCAAGTTGGCAGAGCCGGGGATGGTCTCAACATGGTACAGCGTCGCATTCTCACTGGGAGGAATCACAAGGCCTCTTAGACACCACTGCATTGAGATCACCTGCCACACAGCCAAAAGCAGGCCAGCAGGTCTCTGTCCACCACCATCAGCGATGTTGTTTCTGACACCAAGATCTTCAGCTACCCTGTCGAATAGCAGCAAGGCTGCATCAGGGGCTCGGGAGCCCTCCACCGCCCCCTCTAGGAGGCTCTGGGCAGCCCTTCTGGGAGATGGTCTCACAGCACTAAACGTGCCTGCCCTGCCGCGGGTCTCCCTGCAGAATGGACGTGGTGTCAGACACCATATGGGAAATGAGGGTAAGCAGGAGGCCCTTTTCTGTCTCAAATGATGTTAAAAGAAACTCAACATTAAGAGCTTTTTTTTTTTTTTCCCGGAATGACCCATTACTGAAATTTTTACCTTAAAATAGACGGGGAGGAGTCGGCCTTTGAGTCTAGCAGTCCTCTGAGGCGTCAGCAACTGCAGTGACTGTTAGGGTCAGATTTTTTTGGATGGGAAGTCAGGGGCTTCCAAAGGGATTGCTCCCACCACCATCATTTTGTAGTTGGCTCTAGAATCAGAATTCCACTAAGAGGCTCCCTGAGGAGCGTCCATCCTTGTTACTGTGAAATTACTGAAACTCTCCCACCCCCAACTGGAGGGTTTGGAAGGATTTTTTCCTGGGTGGTCATCAACAAGGGTTTCCTGAGCCCACTTCTGGAGTCACAACCAGGCAACACAGAAAGTCAGCACTGCAGTTTCCATGGAAGGCATGGCGGGGGAGATGGGGAGTGACCAGTTTCCTCCTTGCTGGTAATTAGGAAATAGTTTCATAAGAACAAGGGCTAATTAAATATAAATAGTATTAATTAAATGTAAATGATAAAATATATGTAGCATTTTCCCCCAGAGGATGTAAGTTTCTTCTAGGCCTTATAAATATCTAAACTTTTAAGTTTCTATACATTTCTTTACTACTAATACAAATTAAAAAATAAGATTTTGTATGATTTCCCAATGTGGACATTATATATTTAATGTGGACATTAGGATTTATTCAGAATTAAATATCATGCTCTATTTTAATAACACTGTTTGCTAAAAAGAATCTTCCTTTCAGATCATTACAGTCAGCTTAATTTTTTTTAAAGAATGCGTTAATTGACTTAGGGAGTTTATGTAAACTTCTGTGGTATGTTTTGCTTCTAAGTCCTTCAGCCGGGTGCAGTGGCTCAAGCCTGTAATCCCAGTACTTTGGGAGGCAGAGGCGGGTGGGTCACCTGAGGTCAGGAGTTCAAGACCAGCTTGGCCAACATGGTGAAACCCCGTCTCTACTAAAAAAGTACAAAATTAGCCGGGCTTGGTGGCACAGGCCTGTAATCTCAGCTACTCAGGAAGCTGAGGCAGGAGAATCACCTGAACCCAGGGGGCGGAGGTTGCAGTGAGCCAAGATCACGCCATTGCACTCCAGCCTGGGCAACAAGAGTGAAACCCCGTCTCAAAAAAACAGAAATTCCTTCCAGCGTCTTACACGCATTGCCTGTGTCCCGCCACATCCCCTTAGACCACAGCGTCCCTGGGAATAGCGCCTGGGTGGGCCACGCCCACATGGCCTCCATCAGCACCAGAAAGATGCCATTCACACAGTTAAGTAGCCAATGAATCGCGAGGTTAATTAAGAAAGAAAAGCTGTAAGTCTAAGAAAAATTACAGCATCTTAGAAACTTGTAGGGAATCTCAGGATTTTTTGTTTTTTGTTTTTTTGAGACAGGGTCTTGCTCTGTCATCCAGGCTGGAGGACAGTCACACAATCATGGCTCACTGCAGCTTCAACTCTTGGGCTCAAGAGATCCTCCCACCTCAGCCTCCCAAGTAGCTGCGACTACAGGGGTGCACCACCACAGCTGGCTAATTTTTGTATGTTTAGTAGAAGCAGGATCTCGCTATGTTGCCCAGAGTGGTCTTGAACTTCTGGGCTTAAGTGATCCACCTGCTTCGGCCTCCTAAATTTGCTGGGATTACAGGTGTGAGCCACCACGCCTGGTCAGGATTTCTCTTTGATTCAATGTATTGGTAGACTGTTGGTACAAACACTGCTTTTCAAGGTTATTTTCTCTCCAGGCCCAAATGAAAACAGGCCCACAGCTTCTGGGCAGGCAGGACCAAAGGTGGGTGAAGCAAGAAGGGAGTCGGTGCCGTCGCTGACACCAATGCCCCGTGGAGCTGGCTGTCCTCACACCCAGCCCTGATCCACATTTTCTCAGTACGCTTTAAGGCACAGAAAATAGTGTAAGGGGACCATGAAAATGTGCAGAATTACACAGCCTAAAGCTAGCCAGGAGGAAACACCACTCAGGAAATACATTTTCCTTGTAAAATGCAGCCCATATTTAACTTGGCCGTATGGCTACTAAAAGCAAGGTTCTGTGCTGTCCTGGGGAATGAGAAAAGTGGCTTCTGCTCTTAGTGTCTGCCTTCAGGATTCCTACAATGGTTCAAGCAACGAGATACTACATGGATAAAAGAAAACTGAAGCCAATTGTAGGCAATATTTTCTGTGTAGTTTAGAAATGGGGAGGGTGTCTATTGCGTGGTGGAGTTTCTTGAGTAACTGAATGAATAAGTAAATGTTCCATAATATACCTAGCAACATGCATTAGAGTCTGTCCCACCAGAGCACAATCTATACTCTTTTAGTGATTTTTTTTTTTTTTTTTTTTGAGACAGAGTCTCACCCTTGTCCTCCAGGCTGTAGTGCAATGGCACGATCTCGGCTCACTGCAACCTCTGCCTCCTGGGTTCAAGCGATTCTCCTGCCTCAG
This sequence comes from Pongo abelii, assembly GCF_028885655.2. NCBI lineage: Eukaryota > Metazoa > Chordata > Mammalia > Primates > Hominidae > Pongo > Pongo abelii. The sequence continues at coordinate 1,770,667 of NC_071992.2, read as the reverse complement.
CCTCCTGAGTAGCTGGGATTATAGGCACCCACCACCACGCCTGGCTAATTTTTGTATTTTTAGTAGAGACGGAGTTTCGCCATGTTGGTCAGGCTGGTCTCGAATTCCTGACCTCAAGTGATCCGCCCACCTCGGCCTCCCAAAGTGCTAGGATTACAGGCGTCAGCCACCACGCCTGGCCTCTTTTAGCTTGTTTTTTATGACGGGCATCCTAAGAGACCAGCTGGACTGCAGCGTGACCTGACAACATGTGAGTCCGAATGGACACAGAGCAGCAAGCGTCTATTTTGCCAGGCAGTGTTCTGGTGTGTGTTGTATCATATTAACACATGGCACCCGCAGGAGCCTTCTGGGAGGGAGGTGTTATGATTAGCCATTTATGTGATTTCATCAATATGCATTTTATAAGCCATGCAGTTTTAAGGGGCAGAGCCAGAAATGAGCCAGGCAACTGGCTCCACTGCCCACGCCATCAGCCACCGCGCCATGACGCCTCTTGAGTCATTCAGACTCCCAGCCCTGTCCAAGCTGACGCCTGTCACAGCCATGCACAGGGCTGAGCAAAGCCTCTGGAATGTTCAGGCGGGTCGCCGGTTACCCCTGCATCCTGTAGACAGAACCCAAGCAAGTCAGGGTGCTCTGCGCAGTTCTGAGCATGATACAGCAGGAGATGGGGCAGCACTAGGATCCTAGGGCAGGCCCGGCCTGGCTCCACCAGCTGTCCCCCACCTGCCCTCCGGAGGGTCATTTAGGGGAATAACAGTAGGCTGAATGTCCTAGCAGGACTTAATTGGAAGAAGTAAAATTATTGGGAATTTCCTGAAGAAGAGCTGTTATACAATAGATATTCTTGAACTCCAAGCTCCGTAGACCGGTAAATAAACTTACTGAGCAATATGCTCCCAACTCACCCGCCCTCATGCCTCACTCCCCTCTGTCCTACTGCATGAGCTCACGGAATTGCCTGTGGCTCCCCTGATAAACCATCTATGGGTTTGTGTGTTTGTGTGTGTGTATGTGTGTGTAGGGGGTATTTGTGTATTCATATATTGATAGCTTTTGCTGGTGCAATTCTCGCTGCCTAAGACAACCCCCATCCTGGTTTGAGCAGCAGAATTCTTGCTCATTCTTTAAGCTCAAGCTGCCATGGTGCATTCTCTAATAAGCCTTCCTCACTTCTGGTTTTAGTTGCTCTACAGTCTGTGTTTGCAGAGAAAGTCTTATTTTAGCACCACATAGTATCATTACAGATAGGGAGGTGTATGTGTCATCCTTTTCCATAAAAACATAAAATTCACAAAAAGGAGGATTACCTTTCACTCTACCATTAGCACAGGCTGGACTCTGCAAGGGCAACTGGATGGATGGATGGATGGATGGATGGATGGATGGATGGACGGATAGATAGATGGATGGATGGATAGACAGATGGGTGGGTGGGTGGGTGGGTGGGTGGATGGATGGATGGATGGACAGATGGACGGATAGATGGATGGGTGGGTGGGTGGATGGATGGATGGATGGACAGATGGATGGACAGACGGATGGATGGGTGGGTGGGTGGATGGATGGATGGATGGATGGACGGATGGATGGATGGACAGATGGATGGATAGACGGATGGGTGGGTGGGTGGATGGATGGATAGATGGATGGATAGAAGGATGGATGGGTGGGTGGGTGGATGGATGGATGGACGGATAGATGGATGGATAGACAGATGGGTGATTGGATGGACGGATGGACGGATGGATGGGTGGATGGATGGATGGATGGATGGACGGATGGATGGATGGATGGACGGACGGATGGATGGATGGACAGATGGATGGATAAATGGATGGACAGATGGATGGGTGACTGGATGGATAGATGGATGGATGAATGGATGTTAGCCAGGGAAACTAAAACAATGTTAACTCTGAAAATACTCAGATGAAACCACAGAGGCCGGGCATGGTGGCTCATGACTGTAATCCCAGCACTTCAGAAGGCTGAGGTGGGTGGATAACCTGAGGTCAGGAGTTCGAGGCCAGCCTGGGCAACATGGGGAGACCCTTTCCCTACTAAAAATACAAAAAAAAAAATTAGCTGAGAGTGGTGGCGTGCAGCTTGTGTAGTCCTAGCTACTCGGGAAGCTGGGGTCAGAGGATCACTTGAGCCCGGGAGAGGTCAAGGCTGCAGTGAGTCAAGATCATGCCACTGCACTCTAGCCTGGGCAACAGAATCAGACCATGTCTCAAAAATAACAACAATAATAAAATAAAAGCAAGTTTTTAAACTACACAAAGAATGGCAGATTAAGATATTATCCACATGATAGCTCCAAGTAGGGGCTCACAAAAAAGGTTTTTAAAAAAATAAATAAATAAAAGAGATCAATAGTTATATCTGGATGTTGGATTACAGCTAGGTTTTATTATCTCCTAAATAAAATGCTGAGTTTCAATATTTTCTAAAATAAATATATGCTGCTTTTATAATCAAAAAAAGTTGTGGGTTTTAAAGTATAGACCAACTTGAAAAAGTCTTAAGATATAGAAAGAAAAAACAGTATGAAAATAAGGATGGGGATTGGGACGAAAATTTTTTTTTTTTACTTTTTACACATTTTTTTAAATCTATTATGAACAGGCATGATTTTAAACTCATATTCCTAAACTATGGGGAGCATTTCCAACCTTGGGAAATCTCTCCAGATACCTACACCTCCAGCCAGTGTTTCCCACCCCGCCCCCGCTTCCAATTTAAGAAAAAGCCTCCACCGAGCTCACTCCCCTCTCCTGGCATCCGTCTGGCCCTTCCTCCCCTGCCTGTTCCTCCTCTCTGAGTGTATCTGGAGGATGTGTGGGTCACGTGGAGGAATTAACATCTGTGTTTTTGTACTGTGTGCAGGAACTGTGCAGGTGACATCAGTTACCACACAGACTCCAAACACCCCGGGAGGCAGGCAGCACTGCCACGTCTTACAGTTGAGAAAACTCGGGCTCAGGGATGAGGAAACTCACCCGTGCTCCCCTTCAGGCAGCGACAAAGCCCAGCAGGAACCTGCCCCTCTTCCTGGTGGAATGAACAGGTGGGGCCAGAGTCCAGGAGTGCGTGTCCTGTGTGACAACAGGTGCTGCTCAGGCACCTTTCAGAAGAGGGAGGGTGGGTTTGAAAGTTAGACGTTCCTCAACTAAAGGCCCATGGGTAGATGATCTCCCGTCTCTGGCACTTCCTTGTGCATGACGCCCACCTCACTCTGTGTCTACCAGGATGAAATAAGCACGCATTGGCAAAGCTCCAGGAAGGTCAATTGTTTCTGAAGCCTTCCCTTTGGCGTCGGACACACCCAGGTCGGAGTCTCTTCCCTGTAACTTACTCCCACTAAGAGCCCAGGCAATTTGCTCAATTCAGTGATCTCGTCCTAAAACGAGAAGGCCCACTCACCGGTGGGCGCCTTCTCTGCCACTCCATCACTGGGTTCCCTTAGGGCAGTGCAGGACCCCCAGGAAGCAGGCCTCAGGATCCTGGCTGGGCTAGTCACAGCTCATTGCCCACAAGATACCCTGAGCTCTCCTGACCTGATGTGGGGAGAGCAAAGCCTCTGGCGACACACGGGCCTCTGGGCTGATGCAGGAGCAAAGGCCCTGCCCTCATGGATCACAGAGCTGGAATCGAGGGAAAGCTCATTATCTCCAGCAGAAGAAAAGAAACGATGCACAGAGCAGAAAACTTAAAAATGGGAAGAGGACAGGAGAGTGAGACCCCTGAAGCAAGTGGTGCTGAAGAACAGCTTCTGGGGGCTTCTGAGGTAAGTGCGCTAATAAATGCCACTTCTGGCTTAGGCAAGCGTGCGGGGATTCCCATCCTTGGAAACTGTAATCCTTCTACCTAAAAGCAAAGGTCTATTTCACCAGGTGGTCCTGGAGTTAAACGGGGTGTGTATAAAGAGCACGGTGCCGCCGCAGCCCTAGTAAGCCTTCCCACATGCAGGCAGGAGTGCCTCCCAAGGACAAGGTCATTCCCAAACGACAGAGGCCCCCCAGCAGGACAAGAAGAGGGCACCAAGGTCCGGCAGCACCTACCCAGACAGGGTGCCAAGGCCCCGCAGCACCTACCCAGACAGGGCGCCAAGGCCCCGCAGCATCTACCCAGACAGGGCACCAAGGCCCAGCATCTACCCAGACAGGGCACCAAGGCCCAGCATCTACCCGGACAGGCTCCCGGCATCTTCCCGGCAACTGTCCCATTTCAGTCTCACAGCTCACACACTCGAGACAGGCAGATCTACCAGCGTCTTCATTCCATAAATGAAAAAATGCTCAATGCACAGAAATACTAAGTTTCTAGTCTCAGAAGACTGAACAAAATTAGCAGCTGACCAACACCAAAGTTCAATATTCTCTTCTCTTCCTCTGTCTCTGGAGCCTTCAACAAGGGGCCTCAAAAAAAAAAAAAAAAAAAAAAACCACACCTGAGACGTTGTTATCTGTTCCCTAGTGAGCTGGCCCTCACAAATTAGCAGGGATTCACCCCTGCTGGTCACAAGTTTAACAGGTTTGGTCAGAGCCATGATTCCAGCCCCTGTGGTCTCACCCCATGAGGATGCCTGCTTCCAACTCTGCAGTCAGGTTCACAGCCAGACGCAAGGGAGGTGAGGGGGCACTCTTGTGTCCGGACCCTTAACCACTGCCTGCTATGAGCTCTTCAGGGAGGCGATACGTCGTGCAGAGAGGGGACACCTCAGCTGTGAAACTTGTTGCATGGATTTCCTGATCTGCTTCCTGTGTCTGATTAATGGATTTTTAAAAAAACGCAAGCATCTGAGATCCATGTGGTATGGAGCTTAGTGACTCCGTCATTTCCTTCATTGCTGACATGACGATACACCTGCATGGAGCATACTTGAAAGTAGAAGAGGAATGAGATGTCCTTGCACAGAAGTGTGCGGTCAACTTGGTCCAAAACAAGATTGGACAGGGAGCCGCTGGCGCCTGTCCTCGCTCTAGTTATAACACAGCCTGTGCTCACTGGAATCGCAGATTTGGAAGTACTGAAAGAAAACTGGATGAAAATAAATCAGTGTATTCATTCAAAAGAGCCTTTGAGTCAAAGGAGTACAAATCTTACTCGAGGTTTCTGTGAGTGTCCTTGGGGTGGAAACTGAGAATATGTTGAAACAGGAAGCGTCTGCCCTTCCCTGTGGCTCCAATTCAAGAATTATTGATTTTATTGATTCAGCCAAACATAAAGCGTGAATACCAAGGTCTCACCAGAGCACCAAGGCTCTGGACAGAGGGACCGGCTGAAAGACTCTCCTGAAATGTCCAGCTCTGAAACCCAACTCTGAGCAATGTTTGGGTCAACTTGACTCTTTTAAAATAAATCTGTTTCATTTTAAAACTGAAGTCGAAGTTGACTGTCCTACCAAGGATGCTCAGCCGGAATCGGAAATGAGAGATTCCTGGGCTGAATAAATCCTACAATTGCTCACAACTGTTCAATCTGTTAAATTCACAGTGATATCTCAATACTGATAATTAATTAGCCATATTCATTCATTTGCTCATTTATTGAGCAGATATATATGAAGTATTTACAATGTGCCAGACAGTGCACCAGCTACTAAAATGGTAGCAAAGAATGAGACAGACTTGGTCCCAGCCCCACGGGGCTCAAGCCTTGGTGCAGAAGGCAAGCGTTGAGCCACTGCACGCGTTTGAATGGAGTCAGGAACCAGGACAAAGGCTTGAAGAGACCAGCAAGAAGACTCCAGGAGGGGCTAATATCCAGAATCTACAAATAACTCAAACAAATTTACAAGAAAAAAAAAAACATCAAAAAGTGGGCAAAGGATATGAACAGACACTTCTCAAAATAAGACATTTATGCAGCCAACAGACACGTGAAAAAATGCTCATCATCGCTGGTCATCAGAGAAATGCAAATCAAAACCACAATGAGATACCATCTCACACCAGTTAAAATGGCAATCATTAAAAAGTCAGGAAACAACAGATGCTGGATAGGATGTGAAGAAATAGGAATGCTTTTACACTGTTGGTGGGAGTGTAAGTTCGTTCAACCATTGTGGAAGACAGTGTGGCGATTCCTCAAGGATCTAGAACTAGAATTACCATTTGACCCAGCAATCCCATTACTGGTTATATACCCAAAGGATTATAAATCATGCTACTATAAAGACACATGCACACATATGTTTATTGCAGCACTATTCACAATAGCAAAGACTTGGAACCAACCCAAATGACCATCAATGATAGACTGGATAAAGAAAATGTGGCACATATACACCACGGAATACTATGCAACTATAAAAAAGGATGAGTTCACATCCTTTGCAGAGACATGGATGAAGCTGGAAACCATCATTCTCAGCAAACTATCGCAAGGTCAGAAAACCAAACACCACATGTTCTCACTCAGAGGTGGGAACTGAACAATGAAATCACTTGGACACAGGGCGGGGAACATCACACACTGGAGCCTGTCAGGGGGTTGGGGGGCTGGGGGAGGGATAGCATTAGGAGATATACCTAATGTAAATTATGAGTTAATAGGTGCAGCAAACCAACATGGCACATGTATACCTATGTATCAAACCTGCATGTTGTGCACATGTACCCTAGAACTTAAAGTATAATAATAATAATAAAGAAGACTTCAAGAGATAAGGACAGATGAACCTGGTTCTACTGTGGTGACAGGTGTATCCTTCCAGAATGTGAAAGTTCTGCTGCAGCCTGAGAGAGGAGCAGGAGAGCAGCTGGAGGAGTCCTCCAGGTAGAGACAAGCTTGACGGGTTCTAGAGACTGAGGGTGGCCGGAGCGCACGGAGTGCTCGGGGTCTGGCGGGGCCAGCACAGGGGCCCAGTCACCTTGACCACAACAGGGATCCGCTGACGGCGTTTAAAGAAAGGAAGCAGTGACGGGAACAGTAATATGATCAGTCTTGGGTTTTAGAAAGATTGCTTTGTGTCCTTTTCTACAAAAAAGGATTGATTCAGCTACTCCCAGATGGGTTTTGTGTCACACTAACACTGTCCAAATAAATGACCTAGATCTGCATGCCTCAACTTGAGTCGATTTCATAAACAAAATTTTGAATTTCTGAAGGTTTGCAGTTGCAGAAAGATACTGGATAATTCTACTTACATATATTTTAAACATTAAAAAACACCTATGTCTTTTATGGAAGTGTAAAAACAGAGAAAGGAAGGACAGGCATGGATTCTTGTGTATTGATCACTTCTGAAGAGGAGGCTGGGGATGGGACCACAGGGCTTCCAGTGTCTCTGCTGATGAGATAGACTGTATCATTCAGGTTCCTTCTTTGTGTGTGTGTGTGTGTGTGTGGTTTTTTTTTTTTTTTTTTTGAGAGATAGGGTCTCACTATGTTGCCCAGACTGTCTTCAACTCCTGGGCTCCATTGGTCCTCCTGCATCAGCCTCCCGAAGTGCTGAGATTACAGGAGTGAGGCACCATGCCTGGCCTCATCTGGTTTCTTACGAACAAAAAGTATTTGAAGCCTAAGTGGCAAAATGATAGCATGTATTAAATCTTAGTGGGATCCATGAGTGTTTCTTTAGATTGCATTATGGTGTTTGAAATATTTTACAATTTACAATTTAAAATGTAATGCCATATGTTTAAATAACTACCATTATTTATCAATTAAGTAATCTGGCCTGCTAATAAAAATGAATGCAAACCATACAACCTTAAACACACCTAAGTAAAGTTAATCACCAGGTAAGAATTCTTCATGCCTGTGCCGCTGAGTAACTTAGTTACTAAAAGTTCCAGCCAAGTGGAAATACAGGAATCTAAATAAAAACTCGTGTTTTGTCCTTTTTAAAGTTCTGGGCTGTTGGTTTCATAAAAGAGAGACTTGTCCAAGATTACAAACAAGTTATGGCAGAATTGGATATAGAACAGATTCCCAAACTCTACCTTTTCTAATAATCTCATGGGTTTATTTGCATCGTTGGTATAAACTGAAAGGAGGGCAGAAACCCGTCTCCTACTTCTTTTTTGTGTTTTGTGTTGGTTAAGATTTGACAGAGTCCCAATTTTGCTGCACCTGCATCATCAAAACTGTCAGCACGATTCTCAAAAGTAGGATGTTATTCAGCTTGTACTTGCTACTCTGACTTTGTGATGGGGGAACAATGACCATTTGCTGCTTTAGATCCAGGGAAAATGCCTGAGATCCCCAAAGGCAAGCACACCATGGCCAACCCCAAACCAGCCAGGTGACTGAGTGCAAAGGGAAGGAAGGTTAATGACAGGAGAATTGATTTGTCATTGTTACTGATATTTTAGCTACTATTTTTGATGCGGAAATCAAGACTTGTGGTCTGTCAAACAAGAGTGCAGTTATGTGAGCAGGAAGAGACAGTTTCAAATCCAGATGGTCCTGCAATTGCCAGGCGGGAGTGTGGATGCAAAACCGATGTGTCTATAATTATACCTTGAGACTGAATGGGAACAACCTGATGTTATCATTTGTTCTTTACAAACTCTTTTAACGTCTGACTAAATATGGTTTATAGATGAAGATTGTCAACATACTGGTTTTTATTTCATTGTTTGCTAGAGACACGGTCTCACTCTGTCACCCAGGCTGGATTGCAGGGCTGCCATCATGGCTCACTGCAGCCTGGGAGTCCCAAAGCGCTGGGATTCACAGGCATGAGCCAATGCACCTGGCCAACATATTTTTATTTCATTTTTTTTCTCTAAAATGCAGGTTTGAAGTTAACGTGTAGCATGTTCGGGGTGAGATGAGAGAACAGTTCAGTCTCACAAAGGTGATTATTTAGGAAAACAAGGATCCCACCTTGGCAAACGCCACATGGCACCCAGGCTGGAACCTGAGCAGGCTGCCGTGTGTGGCTTGCCAGGCGCCAGCCACCAGGACAGACGCTGCTGTGCAAGAGCATCTCCCCCGGAGACCGTCCAGTGTTCGGAATTCCCGAGGGGGAACCCCTAAGCGCATGAGACAGTTTCAGAGGAATAAAGCCAGGTGGCGTGGGAGTTGGCCAGGTCAGGCAGGCTGCCTCTCTGCAGAGAAGCAAAGCACACCCTGATCTTTGCTCTGATGGGCTCCTGACAGCTCACCCTCACCAAGGTCTGTGTGGGCTCCATCAGTGGACACCTCATGAGGTACTCTCCTGTAAGAGCTCTGCCTTCTCCTGCCAGGTCACCTGCATTCGGCCATCGGCCGCCCTCTTTGGGGGTCTCCAGTGAGCCACCTTCCACTCTGACTGCTGTCGGCAACAGGAGTTCCTACCAAAGGGCTTCTGATTTTGTACAGGGGCTTCCGAGGACCCAGGGCATACTGTGGATACCCCTTAGAGCATGAGAATGCGATACCTGATCAAACTGCCACGCCATTTGACCCTGATTCAAAAGCACATGACCTTGTAATTGCAGTGACTCAGGCCGTGAAACACCCTTATGTTGGGCTTTGCAAACAGAGACCCTTTCAGATAACAGCCGAGAAGGCCAAACAGCAGCAACATGGCCTGAAACGTACATGGCCTTAAAGTGGGGTTTCATTTCCAACGATCGGCTGCCACTTTCACTTAATGACATTTTATTGCAGGAGATGCCACTAAACTAATCACAGTTTGTTTCAAAAGTCTGCCACATCTGCCCAAATGCTATGACTTCCTGCTCCTGCGGGAAGTCAAGTTTTGAGTGCCTATCATACGTGTGTGTTTTAGGGGGCCACTCACCTAGCTGTTCATGTGTGACTTTTCATTAGTTTTTAAAAAATTTTTTAGAGACGGGGCCAGGCGTGGAGGCTCATGCCTCCCAACACATTGGAAGGGTGAGGCGGGGGGATCACAAGGTCAGGAGATTGAGCCCATCCTGGCTAACACGGTGAAACCCCGTCTCTACTAAAAATACAAAAAATTAGCCAGGTGTGGTGGCGGGCGCCTGTCGTCCCAGCTACTTGAGAGGCTGAGGCAGGAGAACGGTGTGAACCCGGGAGGCAGAGCTTGCAGTGAGCCGAGATCGCGCCACTGCACTCCAGCCTGGGTGACACACTGAGATCCTGTCTTTAAAAAAAAAAAAAAGTGCTCAGCAACTCGTACTAAAAGTTTACTTCTGATGAATTGGCCCCTTTGGCATTATAAAATGCTGCTTGCATTATACAAAGCTTCTGAGTGCTGTGTGCCAGTTTTAACTTGAAGTGGATTTTATCTTATATAAGGATAGCTCCCTCTGCTCTCTAATGCTTTCCATTTGCGTGGAGTATCTGTTCCCATCCCTTCACTCTCAACCTGTGTTTCCTCAAAGGCCAAGTGGGTCTCTTGTAGGCAGCATATAGTGGGGTCATACATGTTTTTTAACCCATTCATGCACTCTACGTCTTTTGATTGGAGAATTTAATGCATTTATGTTCAAGGTAATTATGATAGGTAAGAATTTACTACTCCCATTTTCTTAATTGTTTTCTGGTTGTTTTGTAGGTCTTTTGTTCCTTTCTCCCTCTCTTGCTGTCTTCCTTTGTGATTAGACTTTCTCTTGTGGTATGCTTTGATTCTTGACTTTCTACCTTTTGTGTACCTACTATAGGTTTTTGCTTTGTGGTCACCATGAGGCTTACATAAAATACCTTATAGTTGTAAGTCTACTTTAAGCTGACGATTTAACTGATTCAATAAAATAACTCTACACTTTTAACTCCTGCCCCCCACCCATTTTATGCTTTTGATGTCACAAATGACAGCTTTTTGTACTGTATATCCCTTAACATATTACCATAGCTGTATTAACCAGGGTTCTCCAGAGAAGCAGAACCAACAGGAAGGCTAGACAGACCGGTAGATGAGAGGGAATTTGCTAGGGGAACTGGCTCACACAGTTTTTGAGGCTGAGAATCCCACAACAGGCTATCTGCAAGCTGGGGAACCAGAGGAGCCAGTGGCATGGCTCAGTCTATTGTCAGAGGCCTCAGAACCAGGGAAGCGAATAGAGCAACTCAGTCCAAAGCTGAAGGCCTGAGAACCCAGGGGGCCACTGGTGCAAGTCCCAGAGTCCAAAGGCTGGAGAACCTTGAGCTTTTATGTCCAAGGGCAGAAGAACACGGTGTCCCAGCTCCAGGTCAGGGGAGAGGGGAGAGAGACAGAAAGAATTTGCCTTTCTTCTGCCATTTTCTTCTATCTGGGCTCTCAGACAATTGGATGGTACTGAGGGCAAATCTTCCTCACATTGGTTCAAATGCCAATCTCTTCCAGGAACACCCTCAACCCTCATAGACACTTCCAGAAATAATACTTTACAAGCTATTGGAGTATCCCTTAATCTACTCAAGTTGACACCTTGAAATTAACCATCACAGTATCTTTTATTGTTTTAATAGTTTTGTCTTTCAGCCTTCATACTAAAGATGTAGTTAATTTACATACCACCATTACAGTGTTAGAGTATTGTGAACTCAACTGTGTACTTACAATTACCAGTGAGTTTTACACTTTTCGATGTTTTCGTGTTACTAATTAGTGTACTTTTCTTTCAGCTTGAAGAATTCCCTTAAGCATTTCTTATAAGACAGGTCTGGTGGTGGCGAACTCCCTCAGCTGATGTTTGCTTGGCAAAGTCTTTCTCTCCTCTTCATTTCTAAATGACAGCCTTTCTGGGTACAGAAATCTTGGTTGGCAAGTTTTTTATTTCCTTCGGCACTTCGAATAGATCACCCCACTCTCTCTTGGCCTGTTAGGTTTCTGCTATGAAATTCACTGACAGGCTCAGGGTCACACAGCCAATTAGTGTTGGGGCTAAAATTAGAAACCAGAGGCTGAGATCCTACTGCCCTTGTTACTATTTTGCCCTATTGCAATGCCAGACATATGAAACAAGCTGAGAACAAGTCTGTGATCCAACCATTCGTAAAGATTTCCACAAATCCCATGAAACTGCGGGAAACTCAGCCCATGCAACAAGCAGGCAGGCTTTCTGTGGTCATTCAGGTTGAGCAGATTGTTAAAGTCGTGCATTCATCTGCTCTCGCTGGCACTCTCTGAGAAAAGACAGTTAACAGAACCAGTAGGAAAGATGCTGTCCCTGCCCTGCCCCTGCCCTGGCGGCCGCGTGGTGCCACCTCCAGCTGGCAGAGGCTCCAGGGCAGGGGCAAACACTTCTCAGCACATGCTGCCACCACAAACCACACCCCGGCCACGCCACAGCCGGATGCAGAAGCACGTGGCATCCCCCATGGAGGCTGCCTGCAGTGTGGAGCCACAGGCTGTAGCTTCATGGAGCTCATTTTAAAAGTTTTGATTAAAGGCTGGGTGTGGTGGCTCACATCTGTAATCCCTGCGCTTTGGGAGGCCGAGGCAGGCAGATCATGAGGTCAAGAGATTGGGACCATCCTGGCCAACATGGTGAAACCCCATCTCTACTAAAAATACAAAAATTAGCCAGGCGTGGTGACGCGTGCTTGTAATCCCAGCTACTCCAGAGGCTGAGGCAGGAGAACTGCTTGAACCCAGGAGGCGGAGCTTGCAGTGAGCTGAGATTGCACCACTGCACTCCAGCCTGGTGACAGAGCGAGACCCCATCTCAAAAAAAAAAAAAAAGAAAAAAAAAGTTTGATTATCAGTATTTCACATCATTTAGGCTGGGACACAGACTGGGTCTCTATCTTATCTCAACATTTGTCCTCAAAATACCAAATCCCATCTAATAAGATGTCATGCTTAGACAGGGGATTCTACAAATCCCAACAGATTCATAGAAAACGAAACCCCACCACACTTTCAGGTAATTGTACAGATGAAATACTGCCAGCTCAGGCTACAGGGAACAGATTCAGTACAAAGTGAGACTGGGCATCAGACTCCCAAAGTACTCTGGGCAGGACGCAAGAAAACCTCTCAGCTGCAAACACAGGCCTCTCCATGGAAAGGAAGAGGGACTCCCCAAACAGATCCAAGAGCCCAGAGGGCGCAGCCAGGAGTGTGGAAGCCACGCCGGATGAGGCCCGAGCCCTGTCCCGAGGCTGCCAACCTGCACCCAGCTGCACTTCAGGACTGCGTGGGCCAGACACCCCTGTCTGTGCCCACTTCTCCCTTTCTGAACAGGAAGGTCATGATAGGTACTTTTATGTGCCCCCTTGGCTAGGCCACAGTACCCAGATATTTAGTCAATCACAGTCCGAATGTCACCGTGAAGGGTTTTGTTTTGTTTTGAGACAGAGTCTCACTCTGTAGCCCAGGCTGGAGTGCAGTGGCGCAATCTCGGCTCACTGCAACCTCCGCCTCCCGGGTCACGCAATTCTCATGCCTCAGCCTCCCGAGTAGCTGGGATCACAAGCACGCGCCACCACACCTGGCTAATTTTTGTGTTTTTAGTAGAGACGGGGTTTCACCATGTTGGCCAGGCTGGTCTCAAACTCCTGACCTCAAGTGATCTGCCTACCTCGGCCTCCCAAAGTGCTGGGATTACAGGCGTGAGCCACGGCACCTGGCCTAAGGGTGTTTTTTAAAGACATGATTAACATTTACATGGGAGGATTTTGAGTAACGCATGTTTCTATTCACAATATGGGTGGGCCTCGTCCAATGAGTCAAAGCCTTAAGAGAAAAAGGCTGATGTTCCCCGAGGAAGAGGGACTGCAAGGCTGAGGTTCCCCGAGGAAGAGGGACTGCAACGCCAGCACTCCCCTGGGTCTCCAGCCTGCCGGCCTGCCCTGCACATCTCAAACTTGCCCCACCACCATCAGATGAGCCAAGTCCTTCAATCTCACTCTCTAATCCCTCTCACATGTGCAGACACACACACACACACGCACCCCGTTGGTTCTGTTTCCCTGGAGAACCCTGACCAGCACGAGGGCCTACAGCAGTTCTCCTGTGCCTGCCCAGGGCTGTACACTGTGGGCTGGGGGTGGGTCTCTCATCGCTTTGAACACCAGCCTTTGCATCAGAGGAAGGACTAGAGCCCAGGGAGACACTTTCACACCTGACTTCCATGATGACTTCCTGGAGCCCGAGTCTGATGCCACAACAGGATGAGATTTGGGGATCACCATGGCCTTTTTTTTATGTGGAAGAGACATAACCTTAGTGGAAAAAGCAGGTTCTATTTTCCAAAGATGCCCCATGGATGCACCCTGCTCGGCACACCCTTCCCGCCCAGTGAGATTCCCCTCTGCTCACAGCTGGGACCCTGTTCCCTCCCCTTCTACGCGGCAGGCCGGGGACTGAGGGGGAAGCAACACAACATGCCCTCTCCGCCTCGTGAGAAAGGTGACCCGGTTCCACCTGGCTGTTTTCTCAGGTCACAGTCCGTGGTGACCCTGACTCAACACACAGGGAGTCCACTGCATCAAGGCTGCCACGCTGCAGCGAGTACACGGACGGACACAGAGTGACAGGGGGAGGTCCCCAAGGGGCCCCTGCTGTGTGAATCCTCCTGGCACAAGCCTCAGGCAGCAAGTCAGTAGCCTCCATGGTTCCAGCCCTTGGCCTTCAAGCTCCGCATCTGGTGCTGAGTGGCACCAAGGTGAGCTGTGCCCAGCGAGACTGCAGACTTTCAAGCAAAATGAATGCTATTGCTACTAATACAGGAACAGAAAACCAAACACCACATGTTCTCACTTATAAGTGGGAGCTGAACAATGAGAACACATGGACTCAGGGAGGGGAACAACACACACTGGGGCCTGTAGAGGGCGGCGGAGGGAGAGCATCAGGATAAATAGCTAATGCATGTGGGGCTTAATACCTAGGTGATGGGTTGATAGGTGCAGCAAACCACCATGGCACACGTTTACCTATGTAACAAAACTGCACCTCCCGCACATGTATCCCGGAACTTAAAATATAAATAAATAAATGCTATTGTTTTAAACCGCTAAGTTGTGCGTGGCTTATTGAACAACCATGATATTGGAACAAGGGTCTTGATACAAATATTTAGAACTGTGGACTGCATCTTGCAGGAATGGGAAGCTATGAAAGGCCTAATATTGTAAGAATTTTAAAAAATAATTGCTCTGAGCTGGGCGTGGTGGTTCATGCCTGTAATCCCGGCACTTTGGGAGGCCAAGGCAGGAAGATCACTTGAGGCCAGGAGTTCAAGACTAGCCTGGCCAACATGCCCCATCTCTGCTAAAAGTACAAAAAAAAAAAAAAATGAGCTGGGTGTGGTGGAGGGCGCCTGTAATCCCAGCTACTCGAGAGGCTGAGACATGAGAATTGCTTGAACCCTGGAGACGGAGGTTGCAGTGAGCTGGGATGGTGCCACTGGATTCCAGCCTGGATGACAGAGCAAGACTCCATCTCGAAATATAATAATAATAATAAAAATAATTGTTCTGACTACTGTAGGAGAGCCTGTTCAAAGAGAGGACGTGCAGAGCCTCTCCAGAGACTACTGCAGAAGTCCAAGCATGAGATGGAGGTGGCCTGGACAAAGATGGTAGACTTCACAGAAGCACGCCCATATGTATGTCCCCACGACTCTACACCTTTATAATAAAACAGTAACAATACCAGCTAACATCGGCACCGTGGTTTTTCATTTACGAAACATTCTATGTGCATCTTCCTATTTAATGATTTCACTTTAGGACTCAGGATGTCTCCGTGCTACAAAATTAATCCATATGAAACTCCATCAAGCTCTAAAGCAGAAGTCTCCAATCTTTTGGCTTCCGTGGGCCACACTGGAAGAACTGTCTTGGGTCACACATAAAATAGACTAACACTAATGATAGCTGATGAGCTAAAAAAAAAAAAAAAAAAAGAAAAAACGTCTCATAATGTTTTAAGAAAGTTTACAAATCGGTGTTGGGCCACATTCAAAGCTGTCCTGGGCCACATGTGGCTCGTGGGCCATGGGTTGGAGGACCTTGCTCTAAAGTGTGAAGCTCCATCAATTTAACTCAGCCATAAAATCAGCTGACATTACACTTTTACTACGCTCTGCTCCAGCACCCCTCACTGGCCTCTCCGTGCTCTAGTCCTCACCACAGGGCCTTTGCACACGATGTTCCCGCAAACTTTCCCCTCTTGGGCTCCTGAGCCACCCCTCTCATCCCTTAGTTCTCGGCCTAAGATTCCTCTGTTACGTGCATTCACGGGAATGTATTCCTCTCCTTCAATGCACTCATCTCCGTGTGTTATTACCTAAGAATTAACGGAATTATATGCTGAATGCCTTTCACTGTATTAAAGTCTCAGCTGCAGATAGCAGGGAACTAGGCTGACTTTACTTACAACTGTATTCCCAGCACCTAGGACTGTGCCTGACCCAGTGCCTGGGGGTGCGGGGGAACTCCACAAATATTCAGAAGCAAAGGAAATTCATGCTAATCCTTCAAACGAAATGCACATAAGACATGCAACGGTTTCTATTTCCAAGACATCATTTATTTCAAAATCATTTCTAGCAGGAACCTGGCTGTTGGCAAAAAGTAAACTCCTAGATGCTTTAATTTATTCTTGAAGTTTTTGCTCATTGTTAAATACTTTGCAAATATGTGCTGGATACCAACACTATAATTTGAGCTTAATTACAATGATTTCAAGAGGAAAAAAAAAACAAAGTCAAGACCACAATTGACACGATGAGCCCTTGACCTCCGGAGAAGGGCAGATATCGCCCTGAGTCACCAGGGGAACATATGCTGAATGACAGGCTGATTTGTGATCAGGAAACCCGCTGTTCTCCCGGCCCTTCTCAAGCCCACTCAGACACCAGTCCTCCTTGATCACAGCCTTGGATGCAAGGAGGCTTAGAGGCACTGCAGCTGCCTAAGTGATTCCAGATTTGCAGGAGAGCTATTATTACTGAGCAATCTGTGCTCTTGGTATTTTGAAAACAACTGAAACATGTGCCCAGATGGAGGCGTCCTCAGCACGGAGAGTCTCTGTATCAGCACAGGGACAAAGACGGGACCTGCTGGGCTCCCACTGCCAAGCTTGCTACCTGTACCGGAACATATGGAAACCCCATTGAAGCGGGTTTATCTTGGAGTTTACAAATGATGCGATGACCTCCAAACCACCTTTCCGGATTCTGCCATCCTCCCAGAGCAAGGTGCTCTGAGGTTCAAGTTAGGCCCAGACATCAGTCAACACAGAGTCCTGCTCCCTGGGAATTTCTTTAGTCTCAGAGCCACAAAATTTAAGCTTTCTCCCCTCCTCCCAAGCCCAGTGCTGGCTTACATACAGTCACGAATGGTTCAGATGCAGACAGGTTCTGAGAAATGATAGTTAGATAACTTCATCACTGTGCAAACATCACACAGGGCACTTACACACCTAGACGGTGCAGCCTGCTACACACCTGAGCTCCACTGCACAGCCTCCTGCTCCAGACTGCACACCTGTACAGCGCGCACAATACCGCAGGCAATTGTAACACAATGGTGTTTGTGTATCTACACATTTCTAAGCATCAAAAAGACACAGGCAAAACAGTTTTATAATCTTACAGGACCACCGTCATCTTGGCGGTCTGTAATTGATACGAACGTGGCTGTGCTACACACGACTATACTGTAAGCAACACCTTTTAACTAATTTTATTATGTGCTGTCTAATGCTACGGCCAGCAATGCCTGTGCAACTGACATGAAAAGTTCAAAGGCTTTATCTCATTTCAATTTTTGCTTAGTTATGCCCTGATGGGAGCACTGCAATGCCAATTACCATAAATCCGCAGACATCAGGTTGTTGCTGGAGCAAATCTGAAGGCAATGGAACGCTCCCTTCCGTGATGTCAGGAATGTGGAGGATTATTCTAATAATAGCACACTATTAGCTCAGGATAAAAGGCCGAAGGGTTCCATTGACATCCATTAAGGAGTCCTAATTGGAGCCTGAGTAACTGCTCCTTAGTGGGAAATGGAGGCGGGAACTGCGGGGAATCAGGCGAACTTCTCACTCAGTGCCTGAGGGGATGGCAGGAACTTTAAAATCTGACGGCGGCGCCTTTCGTGGGCTGAGTAGAATAAAGCTCGCTGCACTGATTTGTTCCTTTTCTTTTCCTTAGAATAGACACTGGAGTGGGTGGAGGGGGAAACGTGGTTTTGTAGGACTCTAAAAAGGTGGAGGGACTTTGGTTAACTCTCTTTTCGTGCTCCAGAATGAGACCCGCCTGAGAGGAGGGACCCCTGCGGAATCCCGCCCAGACCGCCCGAGGGTCTCCCCAGCACATGGAGCGGGGGCTGGAGGGGACGCCCGCAGGACTCGGGAGCCTCGACATGGTGGGGCGGGTGGGGCGGGGTGCTCGGGGCTCGCGGGGGTCAGCGGCCCGGACACCCCCGCACCCCGGGCGCAGCGGCGGAGGACCAAGGGCCGCGCTCCCCTCCCCAGGGCCCCGAGTCCAGCAGGGACCCCCGTCCGCTCCGGACAGCCGATCCCCGCGACCGCCGAGAGCCAAGCGGAGCAACCCCGGGAGGAGGCCCCGCCCTGGCCCCGCGCGCTTGGCTTCGGCTTCAGCTCCGGCTTCTGCTCCGGCTCGGGCGGCGGGACCCTCCGCGGGGGCGGTGACTGCGGGCGCGGCGCGGGCCGCTCATTGTCTTCCGGCCGGGGTTGCCGCGTCCCGTGGGAGGGCCTGGGGAGACCCTGCGAGGAGGCCCCCAGCCCCCCACGCGGCCTCCCGGAGGCGGAGCAGAGACCACCCACCGCCGCCCACCCCGCCGCGGGCAGCGCCGCCCCCTCCTCTCCCGGTTCCCCCTCCCCTCCCCTCCGCTCCCCTCCCTCCCCTGCCGGCCTCCCCTCCCCTCCCCTCCCGCCTCTCCCCTGACGGCCTCCCCTTTTCTCCCCTCCCGCCTACTGCCGCCCTCGCCGACCACCCCCCACCCGCCGCCCCCTCCGACCCGCGCCTCGGGCTGCTTCCCGCTCCGCCCGCCAGGCCCCGCCGCTGCCTCCCCGGGGTCCGCCCTACCTCGCCGCGGCTCCTCTTCAGCCCCCGGGCCCGGGACGCGCAGCCTGGCGGGTGGGCTCCGGCGCATGCGCGCGGCCTCTTCCCGGCACCTGTGGGAGCCGCGGCCCGGCCTCTCCGAGCACCTGCGAGCGCGAGCTGCTCCTCCGACCCGCAGCGGGGCGTGGGCGGCAGAAGGGGCGGCAGAGGGGGCGGCGGACTGGCCTCTCCGCCTCTCCAGGCCGCGCGGAGCCAGCGCTCCAGCTCCAGGCTGCGAGGGGCGCGCGCGGGGCGCGGGGAGGGGGGCGGGCGCGTGCACACGGGGCGTTCTCGGGCGCGCGCCGCCTGGCCGGGTCTGCGGAGGGGCTGCGGGTCCCCCCGGGCTTCCCAGCCTCGCGCCCGCCCGCCAGGCGCTTCACCCCCTCCAGGACCGCGGCCCACGCCCCCACCCGAACCCGAGCCTGAGCCCACGCGCGAGGGCCGCTTCCTGCGAGGAGGCGGGGACAGGTGTCCGCGGGCGCAAACAGCGGAGTTTCGTGCGCCTATTTTTTGGTAAAAGTAGAGGCGATGCGTTGTTGACATATTTAGAGGTTAAAAACCTACTGCTAAATTCTCAACAGATTCCAGAATTTTTTAAAGTTCACAACACAAGAGTGGACGAAATGTCGGAGCTTTTTCTCATATCCAGAAATGTGGCCTCTGCCTCCCACCCGGGCCCTGCGGTGCAAACGGGTTCAGGGCGGCGAGGACTGAGCCAGGAGCGCAGAGTTCCAGCTGCTCCCAGGCTGGGTTCTAATTAACACTGGACCCCTGCTGGTAAATGCTATTTTTAATGGCTTTGTGCAAATTAATGACGATGAGATTTCCATAAGTACCGAGAGCCGGAGCCTTTACTTTCTCTTTTTTTATTCTTTTTGCTTTTGACAGTCTTTGCCAGTTCCATGCTGTATACACATAATGAGCCGTTAGGACTCCAGCACCAAAGCTAACGCCCCGGGAACGTCTTTAAAACCTTTTCACTCAGTTGCCAGGACGAGTAGTACCTGCTGTCAGTACTTGAATTACAGGAGGCTGAAACTAAGCGAGCTACCGGGATTTTTTGAAAATTGAAAACTTCCGTTAACTATAGCAGAAACAGACCCTTTTGGTGGGGGCTAAAATAATTCCCATGCTGCTTCGTTTTTATTTTGTTCAATTTACTCCAAAAATGTTCCAAACTCTACTGTGATCTTCTTAGTGCATCTCTACTTCCTTTTGGCTGCAGAATAATACTTCTTTTTCTCTTCCTTTTGTTTTTTTTTAGAGATGGGGTCTCACTGTGTTGCCCAGGCTGGAATGCAGTGGTGCAATCTCGGCTCACTGCGACCTCTGCGTCCTGGGTTCAAGCAATTCTCCTGCCTCAGCCTCCCAAGTAGCTGTGACTACAGGCATGCACCACCACACCCAGCTAAATTTTGTATTTTTAGTAGAGACAGGGTTTCACTCTACATTGGCCAGGCTGGTCTTGATCTCCTGACCTCAAGTGATCCACCTGTCTTGGCCTCCCAAAGTGCTGGGATTACAGGCATGAGCCACCGCGCCTGGCCTAACTACCCCCATTCTTTTCCAGAGAAACGTGAACAGGCCAAAGCCTCACCCGGCTATAATGCCACCCTGGGGTTGGGCCCCCAAAGGCCCGGGAAGTCACCTAAGACACGGTGTTCTGAACATGCAAGCCCCACAGCATCTTGTCTACCATCCTGCCAGCGTCCGGAGACCTGGGAATAGGTCATACCCCCCACTGCATTTTACAAGCTTGGCATACATTAGGTTCTCAATAAATACTGAATTAATGAAAAAATTGCTGAAGTAGCTTAAAACATCCATCCAAACCCCACACCATCTAGTAGATACGTAGTCTGTGGGGAGTCCGATATTTTTCTTACTTTAGATATTTATTTTGGAAATGGACTGTAGGCCCAACATGGTCAATGAAACTTGCAGAGGAACATTTCATGCCTTTAATTAGTTCTTCGTAACTACAGGGACCTCTAAAGTTCCTGAAATTGAACTGGGTTGTAATACTGTCAAGAAGAAGGAGGACCTATCTTAAATCTATTTCAAGGGTAATACTATTTTAGTATGTAGATTTTCCCCTGCTCAGGGACAGCCTGATCATGCATGGTAGACTCGAAGCATGCAAATATTTCAACATGCAAAACCGCCCTAAAAATATAAGCGAAGCTTATGGAGTTGTCCAGGGTACAGTGGTTTATTGGCCCCTGAATGCTGGACTCCATCAAACTGGGTTCCAGGCTGGGAGGTCTCTGAACCCAATTTGTAGACAGCCCGCTTTGGAGTTCAACTGATGGGACCTTAGACACCGGCCTCACCCTCTGCAAGTCTTGTGATTTGGAGCCAGATCCTTGGCCTCTCTGTGCTCCAGAGAGACACCATTGCACCTACCTGAGAGGACTGAAGGAGACGATCCGTGCAACTCACTCAGGATCCTCGATCTTAAGCCAACGGACGGACTCACATTTGTCACCTTTGATTCTGTCGCCTCCTGCGCGATGACTTAGCAAACACTTCTTACTCTCCAGCTCTGCTTCTTACTCTCCAGCTCTGCTGCCCTGTTCTGGTGCTGACACCAGACAACAGATAATTTCCCAAATGCTTGTATTAGCCCTTAGGAGTTCATGTGTTCCTCCCCCAACCAATAAAGCTGTTAAATCCCAATAACTGTCAGGAATGGAGCCAATTGCCATAAAGTACTTCCAGCTTCTTGGCATGAAAAAATAATTAGAATATATGTGTTGGCTTTGAAACAACACTCACTGGTTCATTAAAAAATTCTGTGCATATTGTACAAAAGCAATCTTGGCCTTGGCACTCCCTTAGATGAACCTTACCCGGCCCTGGCACTCCCTTAGATGAACCTTACCTGGCCCTGGCACTCCCTTAGGTGAACCTTACCCAGCCATGGCACTCCCTTAGGTGAACCTTACCAGGCCCTGGGGCTCCCTTAGATGAACCTTACCCACCTCAGTGCTACCTCAGCTCTGATGAACTGTGTGCAATTGCGTTTTTCTCGCAAGCTGTTTCTTAAATACTGTGAAGCTCTTTCTTTATGTCAGTCTCTCCACATATGTTACCAGCCAGTGCCTGAGACCCTCATATTAAGGAAACAGTGTGCTCCTAAGTCCTCCAAAATATTGTCCACTATTGACTATCAGTAGCATACATGTATTGGCCATGTGCTAAGCATGGCATTCCCCAAATTTTATTTTATTTTTTTGAGACAGAGTTTCGCTTTTGTTGCCCAGTGTGAAGTGGAATGGCGCGATCTCAGCTTACTACAACCTCCGCCTTCTGGGTTCAAGTGATTCTCCTGCCTCAGACTCCTGAGTAGCTGGGATTACAGGTGTGTGCCACCATGCCTGGCTAATTTTTTTTTATTTTTAATAGAGATGGGGTTTCACCACATTGGTCAGTCTGGTCTCAAACTCCTGACCTCAGGTGATCCACCCACCTCGGCCTCCCAAAGTGCTGGGATTGCAGGCGTGAGCCACCGTGCCAGGACCCCAAATTTTAAATTACAGACAGTCCCAGGTTTAAGATGATACCCTAATTATCCTGATTCGAATAGGGAAACGGAGGCCATGCTTTTTAGCTTTGTACCCCTGGGCCCAGCACTGTGAGGGCATGAAGCCAAGCTCAGTAATTGTTGAGTAAATGAAGGAGTGAGGCCTGTTGAGCCCAAATGCCCATTGCTGATCATCCCTGACAGGCTCTCCCAGGGGCTGCGGGGGCCTGGGCACTTGGTTGCCTTAAGCAGACTGCAGGTTACCCTCAGGCAACAAGCTCTGCAAGTGAATTAACGCTGCTGTCCCCAAATGGCCAGTATGTTTATTAGTGGGAATCCTAGTAACCATTTTTCAGAAAAATAAAGGAAATAAGATGGCAACCATTACTTTAAAATAGTTTCAAGGTATATATTAATAATGTTAGAGCAAGTTAGCTGCAATTTAAAATATTTTCAGGGTTGGGGGCAGTGACTCACATCTGTGGTCCCAGCACTTTGGGAGGCTGGGGCGGGCAGATTGCTTGAGCCCAGGAGTTGAAGACCAGCCTGGGCAACATGGCGAAACGCTGTCTCCACAAAAATACAAAAAATTAGCCGGGCGTGCTGGCGTGCACCTGTAGTCCCAGCTACTCAGGAGGCCGAAGTGAGAGGATTGCTTGAGCCTGGGAGGTCGAGGCTGCTCCAAGCCATGATTGCGCCACTGCACTCCAGCCTGAGCAACACAATGAGACCCTGTCTCAAATATATATATTTATTTATTTTAAATATAAATTTTATATTTTATATTTTTATATTTTATATTATTATATATATAATATTGTATAATTTAATTAATATATAATATATAACATATATTTTATATATATTTATATTTTTATATTATTCATTTATATTTATATATCAAATATAAATTTTATATTATACATTTTTATATATTATATATTTATATATAATACATATTTTATAAAAATATCTATTTTATAAAAATATATATTATATTTATAATATATAATATATATAAATATAAAATATATATTATAAATATAATATATAATATATATTTTAAATATAAAATATATATAGTTTGAATATGAACTATATATTATATATAGTTTGAATATGAACTATATATAATATATGGTTTGAATATGAACTATATATTATATATGGTTTGAATATGAACTATATATTATATATGGTTTGAATATGAACTATATATTATATATGGTTTGAATATAAACTATATATTATATATGGTTTGAATATAAACTATATATTATATATGGTTTGAATATAAACTATATATTATATATGGTTTGAATATAAACTATATATTATATATGGTTTGAATATAAACTATATATTATATATGGTTTGAATATAAACTATATATTATATATGGTTTGAATATAAACTATATATTATATATGGTTTGAATATAAACTATATATTATATATGGTTTGAATATAAACTATATATTATATATGGTTTGAATATAAACTATATATTATATATGGTTTGAATATAAACTATATATTATATATGGTTTGAATATAAACTATATATTATATATGGTTTGAATATAAACTATATATTATATATGGTTTGAAAATAATATATAGTTTAAATATATATAATATATAATATATATTATATATAGTTTAAATATAAACTATATATTATATATAGTTTAAATATAAACTATATATTATATATAGTTTAAATATAACTATATATTATATATAGTTTAAATATTAACTATATATTATATATACTATACAAAATATATAGTTTATATATAAACTATGTAAAATATAGTTTGACTATAAACTATATAAAATATATAGTTTGACTATAAACTATATAAAATATATAGTTTGACTATAAACTATATAAAATATATAGTTTGACTATAAACTATATAAAATATATAGTTTGACTATAAACTATATAAAATATATAGTTTGACTATAAACTATATAAAATATATAGTTTGACTATAAACTATATAAAATATATAGTAGTTTAAATATAAACTATATAAAATATTTTTTCAAGGTATCTTTTAATAATGTTAGAACAAGTTATCTACAATTTCCACATAAATATTCATGATATATCTATATGTGGTATATCTACGGCTCCAAAAATAACAGGTGGTAGTGACTGTTTCCATTTCTCAGTCGAGGAAACTTAACATTCAAAGAGGTCCGGGTAACTCATTCAAGGGCACGCCTTTTCCATGAGGCGGAGCTGGGGCTCAGATCCTAACTCAGGGCCCTTGTTCACAGCAGTCGCCAAGAAGAACTGCTCTCCAGAGCTGTGAGCAGGTCCGTGCTACAGGATGTGCTTCATACACCAGGAATCTGTATGCTAAAAATAACTAAAACTGGCATCCCAGCACATCTTACAGCTTAATTTCACCACATGGATTTCCATCCCAATCCTGAAACTATTTCATGCTGTGAGTTGAAAGTTATCCTTAGAGTTTAAATGTCCCAGTGTGCATGCCTCTTGAACTTGTCTGGGTCGCCCGAGATGGCAGGAACCCCAAGTTCAAGGTCAGCGGCAGGGGGTGGCCTGTGGCTGATACAGCCCAGGAACTGGGATGCGGCCAGAGTTGGCCATCCTGCCAGCAAGGCAGGACCTCCGCAAGGGTGTGTCCTGTTGTCACATAAATCGGTTCTAAACCATGCTGCTATCGCTAGAAAAGAGTATTATCCGTAGCTTTGATGCTGTGCAAGGCTCAACAAGACAAAAACCCAAGTAAAAGCGTATCTGTGATGTTCCTGATCCCACTGCTGGTAATACAGTGACTGCAAACAAATTTCATTTTCAAGCTATTATTTACTTAGAATAGGTATAAGTAATACATTCTCAAACGTATAAATCCAATAGGACCATTTGCCAGATAACACATTATTGTGAGCCACAATTTAAAGATTGTTAAGGGTTGAATCGTGTCCTGAAGAACAAGATCTGTTGAAGTCCTAAGCCTCATCCCTCAGAATGTGACTGTATTTGGAAAGAGGCTCTTTTAGAGGTGATTGTGTTAGTGCGAGTTCATCAGGGCAAGCCCTCATCCAGTATGAGTGGAAGGAAGTGGAAATTCAGACACAGAGACACACACGGAAAGAAGATAGTGTGGGGGTGTCCAGGGAGGAGGGGGGTGCGGGTAGGCGGGGATTGCAGTGATGACCTGCCAGCAACAGAAAGTGGGGAGGGTTCCTGTCCACACTGGCAGCTGGAAGAGATGGGAAGCCTCCTCCCCAGATCCTTTGAGGGAGCGTGGCCCTGCTGACATCTTGATCGTGGGCGTCTGGCCTCCAGAGCTGCGGAGAATCCGCTTCTGTGGTTTTCAGCACCCCTTCCCCCGTTCCCCTGTGTGTGGTATTGTGTTACAGCAGTGCCAGGACACTCATCCCAGGGTTTTGTGTCTCTTCCATACAGGCAGGGCTTTCCACGCTATTGGGAGTGACATGTCAGTTTATGATTTTAAAGTTTTCAATCCATTATAGACAGACAGCATTTCAATTTACAATACAAATAAAAATTGTAAAAGACATACAGAATACAAAATCATTACCTTAGTGTTAGGTTAAACAGGCGCAAAATCACGCTGTCAAACTGGTGCACAACTTTCTAAACACTGGTTTTCGTTTTAGTACTGGTGGGGATGTTGGTCCTTCCTGGAGGGTTCATGGCCCGCAACCGTCACACTTTGAGCCGCATAGCTGAGGGTCACTGGGTGATGACTGAGCAATTGGCTGGTCCCGGAGAAACGCAATGCACATCCGTGCCCTGGCAAAGGCCTCACCATGCCAGGTGGGCGCAGCTGGAGTGGTTCCTAGACTCAGTTATTCCAAACAAAGTCTTCCGGCCGAATTAGGCAACACACTTGGGAAAAAGTAGTTTTGGGGTATAAATGTTTGAAAATGGCTCTAAACTATTTCCATCAATACAAGAGAACATCTAACTGCTCAGCCAAATAGACCTCGATGTCTTCTGAGCAGGCTGACAAATCTCTCCTTCCGGCTGCTGTCTGGGTTTAAAATGCTACGGTTTGCAGTGTGCCAGGAAATCACTTTAAAAAACACTAACAGTCAAACTTGGATGGCCTCTCGGTGTAACACCGAGGCCTTTCGGGATATGGGGATGCACGGGGTTGTGTACTTAGGAGGGTGCGGGACACTGATCAGCTGCAGAGCTTCTGCTCGGGCGCCCTGGGAGGAAGGTCAGCCGCCTGCGCAGCTGCATGGAGCTGGGCCACAGAGAGTGGTCAGCCTCGACCGTCCTCCCTGGCTGCCCCTCCCCCAGTCAGCCTCGACCTTCCTCCCCGGCTGCCCCTCCCCCAGCTCCAAGGCTGTCTGTTCTGCAGCAGGAGGCGTGGGAAGTGAGGAGAGTGGGGGGCTGACCACAGAGCCTCTCCCAGCTCCACCTGGCTCTGTGGCCCCTGCAGCCCTGAAGCCCCCACACTGTCCTGAGAGCTCCTGTTCCTGGCATCCCAGGCAGGAGCCTGCAGGGAGCTCTGGAAGCTACAGAGGAGAGGACTTGGAGGAGACCAGGTCAGAGGGAGGTCGGCAGGACCTTCCTGCCCTGGGCGTTTCCTCAGAAGGCTCCGCCCTCTTTCTGGGCAGCCCCAGCTGCTCAGTAGTCCCCAGCTTCAGAGGGTTCTTCGCTGGAAAGGACCTACAATCCTCAAACTGCTTTGGCCTCTGCACCTTCCAGCAGGATCCTGCTGCGATCAGAACTCCTGTGTCCAAATTTTAACACACCAGAGAGTCTCCAGAGAGGTCACCTCCTGTACCGGGGTCCCACCAGACGGAGCTGAGACAGAAACGGGACTCTGGGCCCTGGCGAACCATAGACCAGGAGTGGCGGTGGGCAGTGTTGGGGGCACCTGTTGGAACGGACGGCTTTCAGGTAACTCTTGAACCAAAGCACATGCTGAGGAAGGTGAGTGGTGGCAGGAGGGCAGCTCTGTCTGGCCTGGAGGAGCCGCACCAGCTCCAATCCTCAGAGAGACCCTGGTGCCAAAGCTCGACTGAGTGCGTCCTGGGTGTCGTCTCTTTCTGTGGAAAGAAGTTATTTTTTTAATCTACAGGAATGTATCCGTTTTCCATGGCTGCTGTCACAAATCGACAGAAAATTCGTGGCTTCAACAACACAGATTTATCATCTGACAGTTCTGGGGCCAGAATTTTACCATCAGTCTCACAGGACAAATATCCCTGAACTGTAGCTCCCGTAATTCCCACGTCATGGGAGGGACCTGGTGGGAGGTGTTTGAATCATGGGGTGGGTCTTTCCCGTGCTGTTCTCAGTGATTAAATGAATAAGTTTCATGAGATCCAGTGGATTTATAAAGGGCAGTTTCCCTGCACATGCTTCTTGCCTGCTGCCGTGTAAGATGTGTCTTTGCTCCTCGTTCACCTTCTGCCATGATCGTGAGGCCTCCCCAGCCATGTGGAACTGTGAGTCCATTAAACCTCTTTCCTTTATAAATTACCCAGTCTTGGATAGTTATTCATAGCAGTATGAAAATGGACTAATATAATCTCTGTCTCTCTCTTTGTCTCTCTCTTTCTCTATCTCTTTGTCTATCTGTCTCTCTCTGGCTATGCCTGCCTCCCTCTTTGTCTCTGTGTCTCTATCTCTTTGTCTCTGTATCTCTCTCTTTGTCTCTCTCTCTTTGTCTCTGTCTCTGTCTCTCTGTCTCTCTGTGTCTCTGTTTCCCTCTCTTTGTCTCTCTGTCTCTATCTCTTTGTCTCTGTCTCTGTCTCTCTGTCTCTCTGTGTCTCTGTTTCCCTCTCTGTGTCTCTCTTTCTCCTCGGCTTCCATTCTCACATCTCCTTCTCCGTCTCTGCCTCCTTCTTAAACAGACCCCTCTGATCACACTGGGCCAGCCCAGAGAGTCCAGGGTCATCTTTTCATCTCAGGATCCTCGGCTCGGCCGCACCTGCAAAGTCCCTTTGCCACATAAGGCCACATATCCACTGTATCCAGGAATGAGGACGTAGACATCCATGAGGGGGCCGCTGCCCAGCCACAGGACGCCGCAAAGAGGGCTGGGTGTTAGGGAAGAAGCAGAACACCACAGATGGGACTGCATCTCGGGTCAGAGCCCAGCAGGCCCTGCTCCCCTGCAAGCTCCAATCCCTGCTCAGAGCCAACCTGCTGCAAGCAAGCAGTACATGTTTGTTGAAGAATTGCAACTATCTAAGTAAGGAGTGAGGAAATTATGGGATAATCGAAGCAATCGCGGCCCATAGGGATGCATGACTGAGACGGAGGTTGGGGGAAACTGTTATTACGTAAGAGCTCCTACCTACCGACCATGGGTGACACACAGACATCTTCCCATGCCTGATTCATTCACATCTCCCACCAGCTGCGTGAGGCAGCTCCTACTGGCTCTGTTTAAACAGATGTGAAGTAATTAGCCCAAGCAGCTCTAAGTCCAAGTTAATGTTTGGGTTTCGGGGCCTGTGTGCTTCATCCGTCATTTGTGTTTCTGAAAAGCGAGATGAATAAAAGTTCCAGAACGGCAAACATGATCTTCAGGCCTCAGGACAGCAGCATTGAGTGATTCCTGGTCACACAGGGATGCAGCCACGGGCAAGCCTGTCCCGGGAGCTCACAGCCCCGGTGGGCAACCGTGGACCCGCGGATCCCGCAGCCGTAGGCACACCTGTCCTGGGACTCACAGCCTCCGTGGGCAACCATGGACCCACAGATCCCAGAACCTGGGTGAAGAATTCCCATCTAAAGCCTGCACCTCCTTCAGAAAATCAAGAGGGGTCTGTTGTAAACTTTGAATATGTGAAAAACCAAGCCCAAATTTACTGTTTGTGTGAGTCAGAGGTACATATGTTGAATTTGCTCAAAATAAGGTAAACTAAATTGTCTCCTACCACCAGAAATTGTTCTTTCTGTCTCGGCTGAGTATGGATCCAGATCCCTTTAGGCTATGAATGTACTGTTGGGTTTGGCTTAGAGATGAATGAATGGAAGAGTGTTCATATATAGGCTGATTGGCACTGCTAACTCCTGCTAGCCTGTGTGAGAATTCCATTTCACGACCTAAAGAAGAAACTTTTAAAAATTCAAAATAGACTAACAGTGCTGAAATGAGACAGGCAGTGAGAACAGGGGGGACGTTAGAGACCAGAGCAGGACCCCACATGCTGGCAACAAAAGGGAAACCAAGCCATTGATTTTTGATTGGGTGGAAGATGGTGAAGATGAATCGTCCCTTACTTAACCGACTGACCAGGGTCTTCCAGCCTCTGTGCCGTCGGCGTCTGGAGCTGTTCGGGCACTGCAGGATGCGTGGGGCATCTGTGGTCTCTGCACATGGAAGCCTGGCGCCCACCCTTCCCCCAACCTCTCCCTGTATTGACCACCAAGGTATCTCCCAAAATTGCCAAATGTATCCTAGTTGGTGGGGGAAGGTGGAAATTACTCCTGGGTGAGACCCACTGAACTGGAGATGGAACGGGACTCTTGTATGTTAGCACCAAAAAAGCAATTTGTTTTCATGAGCAGAAGAAAATAAATGCAAGCCCCTCATTGCTAACAAGAGCAGCCCCCATTTTACTTTCTCTCCACTTTGCTTCTTGAGCCTGTGCCTCGCACCCACAATCCAAGGGGTTGGACTCTGGACAAGCCTGTGGGTGTCGAGGGGAAAGGTGCCTTCTGGGTCACCCTGATTCTTGCACCATGGCATTTGAGGCTGCCTCCAGCACTGTATCCAAAGACCCTGTCCCAGAGGCCCAGCAGGGCAGGATGGAGACTGCGGGCCAGTGGCACACACAGGTGCCTCCTCTGCATCGCAGGCCTGCCCTACCCCAGCCCCCTCTACACACCCCCACCTCCACCACAGAGCTCTAGGCTTTTGCCATTGATGCTCAAGCATCATTCTAGAAGCCTGCAAAACGGCCCTGGCTCTTCTTTATCCTTGGAAAAGGCGGTTCTGCCACACTTGGCTGTGTGCCATCTACACAGGGCACCCGCTTAGAACCAGAATGTACAGAACCCTCTGGATCTCAGAGGCTGCCGGCACTTTGGGACTGGAGGGCAGCTTTCCAGCCAGCAAGCCGGGCTTTGTCACCACCGTTTACAATACGCAGGAGGGAAGAGCCCCTGGATGGCACCAGGGCACGGATTCCTGTGGGCAGCTTTTGTTTGGTTTCTGCTTCTAGCCCTTTTGTTTGTTTGCTGCGTGTCCGGGCCGGGCTCCAGGCCGTGCGGTTATCGGCCCTGGCTGAGCCTACAGCTTTCCAGGGCCTGTCTCACCGCCCCTTTACTCTGTCATCCCAACCCCGTCATCCTGACTCGGGTCAATTCTGGTAATGAGGGCGGCCACGTGCCACAGAGCCAGGCTGCTCCACCCAGCAGGAGAGCAGCTCCTACCGCCCCTGGCCAAGTAGCCTGTGGCGAGACTCCCACCCACGGAGCCATGGTGTCCTCGTCTGCAAGACAGGAGTGAATGACACCTTGCATCACTAGGGCCGTGCTCAGAAATGCGCTGCTCATGGGGAAGGAGCTACACGCACCTTGCGTCGTCCCTGTCACCCTCACTCTGCAGATGGAGGAGGCAGCTCGTGACCCTGATTTGACAGCTGACAGAAAACCAAAGAGCATGGACTTTACCGTTCCTGCCCTGGCTCTGCCACTTTCTAACCAGGAGCCCAGAACTTGGCTCGTTTTTGTTAGAAACAGCAGAAGCCATCGGACGCAGGCCCGGGAGGTGATGTAGGCACCAGGGGACCCCTGGGAGCACGATGGTGTCTTCAGCCACCAGAGGCCTCCGCATCCACAGCAGCACACGTGCGTCCCTCCCCACAGCCGCTGGGGATGCCGAATTCACTGCCCTGCTCCAACGGTCAGTTCTTCTCAAGGCCCCTTGAAACAGCAGATGGGAGCAGGGAGCCGACGGAGCCACCGGCTTCCCACCCGAGTGTGCACTGCTCAAGCAGGGCCGCAGGCGCCTGATGGGGAGCACTGTTTCCTGCCCAGTACCAACCTGACTGGTACTGGGCTGGTCTTCCCAGGAAAGGATGCCAAATTGAAGGAGCCATGAGGCTCTCTGTTGCTGGCAGCCTGGATGCTCAGCGGGGTCTTAGCAAGGCCAAGCTTGGTGCCAGGGAGCCCACGATGCTGAGCTGGGGGGCCACTCACGTGGCCCTTCTGTTCCTACACCCATTGCACAAACTGACTCTGGCCAACAGCCCCAGACAGACCACTCTGCTCACCCCGGGGCCGGGGGCTTTCTCTCTGGAGGGCATTAACGCAGACACAAAGACACAGGCTTTTGCTTATCCTCCTTCCTACTGAGAGGACGACTGCGTGCCCTGTGTGCAGCTGTTGTGTGCGGAGGAGTGTCTTCCACGGCTTCCCACAGGGCCTTCCTCGCATAGGACGAGATAGCCAGGGCCGCAGTTCATGCAGCAAGGACAGGAGTGTCCCCATGCTCCCCCAGGGGCCGGCTGCTGCGCATGGCTGGGTATGGACAGGGCGGCGTGATGGACGCTGTCAGAGCCACCTGCTTCCTGCCTTTTACTTCACTTTCTGAACCTGCTTGGTGCTGTCCCTAAGGTGTCGTGTCCACCCCAGCCTGCAACTCACCCATCTCACGACAGCATTCCCCGGGCTGCTTAGCTCAGAGTCGGCATCTGTTCTGGGCTGCAGGTTCATATTCCCCCAAATTAATATGCCAAGGCCCTAATTCCCAGTGTGATGGCCTCTGGGAGGGGATGAGGTCAACAGGGTGGGGCCCTCATGATGGGATCGTGTCTTTGTAAGAGAACTTGCTTCCTCTCCCTCATGGGAAGACATGGTGAGAAGCTGGCTGGCTGCAGGCCAGGAAGGAGCCCTCACCACGACCCAGCCGTGCGGGCAACTGGATCTGACTTAGCCTCCAGCACAGAGAGAAATCAACGTGGCGAGGCTGCCCAGTCTATGGTGGTGTGTTCTGCAGCCCGCGCTGAGACAGTGGCCTCTGTATGGATCCTGGCACCCAATTTTGACTGGGCCTAGTACCACCCAAGCTCCATTTTTCAAATGGGGGATAACTGAGAGTCTGGCTCTGCAGCTTTGTGGGCTGTGCTGTTACAGCAACGTCTCAGCATAGTCATATCTGCATCATCATGAGGCCAGGCAAGGCGCCTGTGCTGCAGAAGTGGTTCAGCAGGCTTGTCCCTGCTCTTGGCCCCATTCAAAACTGCCAGCCTTAGAGGCTCCCCAGAAATGAGTTGGAGGAGTCTTCCCATGTGTAGTGCATGCTGGGTCCAAACTCCAGAGGTCCCCCAGTCACTGCTCCCCAGAATGGCATGGAGCGTGGGGTATGGTTTGCCCTTTACCTCATAGGGTGTATCAGGGCATGCTCAGATGCTGAAACCCCAGAAGCTTCAATGATGTGGCAGGCCTCCGATATCTCCCAGCCTCAGGCAGACACCTGCCTTCCTAGGTCACCTGGGTTCTCCCAGGTCCAGGCAGCATGAGATCATCAACACAGTAGTGACCCTGTAGCCTTATAGTAAAGCCAGGGTTCACAGCACAGTGGGCAAGGCAGTAAGTGTACTGCAGTCCTCGCCAAGTCAAGGCAAACTGTCTTCTCTCCATGGATAGGGTGTGGAGAAGAGTGCAGTTGCTGAATCGGCAGCTGTGCTCATCTGTTCCGGTAAAGACGCTATTTGTCACAGCAGCTGTGACTGGAGAGACTACCTGGTCACGCTGTAGGACCCCACTGCCGCCTTCCACCACAGCCTGGTGTCTGCAGTGCCCAGTTCCATGAATTACATGGGAATCGGTGGGCACTGGAATTTCACCATCCTTTGGGCCTCTGACGGCGGCTCTGATCTCTGCGATTCCTCCAGGAAGGCAGGATGGATTTACTAACTTGGTAGGAATGGGGAGGGGTGTTCAGAGCCTTCCAATTGATGGTCCCTAATCCAGTGGCTCTGGCTTCACAGGTTAAGGAACCAGTGATGGTTTCTGCCAGCTGCCAGCTCTGTCCATCCCAATTATACACCTGGAGACCCACAGGCCCTTGTGAGACGGACATGGGCCTAACTGTGCGAACCATGTGGCTTTCATAAGACCCATCTACAGCCCAAGGTGCCGCTCTGCTTGTCTGCTCAGCGGCGACTCAGAGCCTGGACAGTTTCCAAGGTCTGCTCTTTCCTGTTACCACTGCAGTCTTCCCAGCACGCGCATGCAGGTCCCTTTGGGGAAGCATCGACCATATATGCCTGCAGCCTACGTTTGGGGTCCTTCCTCAGGTGAACCTGACTCCCCCTTCAGTCAATGAGCTCCGAGCCTGTGAGCTGACTCAGGTGTGGGACTTGGACCACGACCTGCGGGTTTTCGTTCATTGCTGAGCAATGTCTCTTGGTGCCTTCCTGTCTCCGTTCAGGCTGCTGTGATGAAATACCAAGCCTGGCCATACCCCAGGGCAGGACAGGGGCCCCATCAGGAGGTGAGATCATGGTGCCAGCCAGGCTCCTTGTTGATCAAGTTACTGAGGGTCTGCCCAGCAGATGGGGGCCCGGAAGCTGGGGCAGACACAGCCATTTGGCCCTGGGCTCCCACGTGTCCTGCTGTCACTGGGTTAATCCCTGTCCAGGAAGAGCCCAGGGCTCTGCAGAGGAGAGGGGGAATAAACCGACAGTGGCAACCCCAAAGGGATGCTTTTTCTCTCTTGTCCCATCCCCAGGGCCTAAGACAGAGCTTGGCCTCACCTCTGACACTCAACAGGTCCTCAGTAGAAGCTTGTTGCTTAGCGAACGCACTTGCCTCTATGCACGGCTTCATTCGTTGGTGATATGCTTGTTTTCCTCATTCACTGTGAGCCTGTGAAAGCAGAACCCGTGTCCCGGCATAGCGGGAGTTCTCTGTAGCCCACATTCTCCAACCTCTTCCTCCCTCAAAGCCCTCCTGCGTCTGCCTCTCTCAGGATCTCTGGAAGTCTCTCTTCTCTAGGAGGGCAGGGGGAGGTAAGCAGTCAGTTACACAGACCCCACTCTGTCCATGTCCTGCACCTTCAATCGTGTGGAAAGATTTCTGTCCCAGCAAGTTAACTTTACACATCCATTTCATCTGTCCATGTAAGATGTTGGCCCTGGTCTGGTAAAACACCCATAATAGGAACATTTTACAGGAAATTCATTCTACTCATGACATAACTCAAAATGGAATGGCCAAGTACAGGCTGGGCACGACTGTGAAGTCACAGCCACTGGATTAGGGACCATCAATTGGAAGGCTCTGAACACCCCTCCCCTTTTCTACCAAATTAGTAAACCCATCCTGCCTTCCTGGAAGAACAGCAGAGATCAGAGCCGCCATCAGAGGCTGGAAGGGTGGCAAAATTCTGCCAACCAACTCCTGGCTCACACTAGGAATCTTAGCACTTTGGGAGGCTCAGACACGAGAACTGCTTGAGGTCAGGAGTTTGAGACTATCCTGGATAACATAGTGAGACCCCATCTCTACAAAATGTTAAAAAGAAAAAAAGAGTTAGGTGCTGGTGTGCATCTGTAGTCCCAGCTACTCAGGAGACAGGTGGGAGAATTGCTTGAACCTGGGAGGTTGAGACTGCAGTGACTGTGGGAGCCCAGGGGGTTATGGTGAGCCCAGGGGGTTATGATCACACCCCTGCACTGCAGCCTGTGCGACAGAGGGAGACTTTATCTCTTCAAACAAACAAAGAACAAGTACATGGGTTGCTTGAAAGATTCCCAGTGCCTACTTCCAATTCAGAGCACTGTCCTCCACGCAGTTGGGTGCGTTGCTGGGATTCAGACACGGAGTCTCCCCAAAGCAGCAAGTGGTGATGCAGCTAGGAATGGGCAGGCCAAGCTCCCCACAGAACGGGCAGGCCAAGCCCCCCCACCCAGCCCCCTGAGAGTGATTGTCCCTTTCCACTTGACACAGAAAAGAGGCAACTCGTCCTACTGCATTTTAAAATAAAAATACTTTATTGATGAAGTCAGACAGCAGCTAACAGTTTGAGAAGCTTGGGAAGAAATCACTTTCACATGGGGGATATATGCAACCTAGAAAATATTTGGCTAAGTCATAAAATTAACATTTTTAGTCATCTGTAAAGTGCTGAGACATTTATTTCTGGTGACTGCCTGTGTTAGGATTTTTTTCTTGTTATCCGTCCAGTAAGTGAAACACTGAAATCACATTGAGCAGGATGGAGCTCAGTAAGTATGCACCTTGACATGATGGTGTGCACTCATTATGCACCTTCTCACGTGGGATTGGCTCTGCAACTGCAGAATAGAAACTGATGCGTTCTGCAGAGGCGGCATCTGCACAACAGACAGGCTGGCCCGAGGTCACACTTCTTGGCCTGGGTCCCGCTCGGTGACAGCAGCCAGCATGGCCTAGCACCAGGAGTCATTCGGAGCATGCGTGCTAAAGCAGACACAGCATTCCAGGTCAACAGGGGCAAGAAGCCGCACGAAGGAACTAAGCAAGACTTCTCTGCCTATCTCCTCTAATACTAAAGCACACACGTTTCTCATGTGGATAGTCACTCTATTTATACGAGAAGGGAGGAATAATTTGGTGTTGATGCTTGAGTCCAAATGTTGACAGGCGTTGAGCATTTTGGTTCAAAGCAATTATTATTTGTGAAATGCTACAGATAATATATTGACTGAAACATTAACTGTTAATTTTTTAATAGAAAAATGCAATATAAAAATATTACTTTGTTAAAATATACAGTACACACATTATACCACTTTGGAAAACCTAGCTCACTTCTGAAAGCAAATCATGCTAACTGGACTGGTAGGTGTTACCTGGCTTTTAAAATTGTTAACAAATTTTATTCTGAAATTCAAAAATATAGAATATAAATAAAAGTCGTGAATCTGAATCAGGTAAAACTATTTTAAGAATTGTTAATAAATGCCTGCACTACTGAATACATATATTTTCTCATAAATTCTTAGTCTGCAAATGCTCTGATACAATAGGTCTAACGCTGATGAAGTTTAACATTTAGTATTTATATATGGACTACAGCAGTCAAAAAGAATGTGGTATTTTCCCAGAACTGCACTCAATTACTCGAAAATTGCATCAGTCTTCTGCCTTCGTGAGAAGTGCCTGTTACTACTTCTGCTGTACCAAAGAGAAGGAAGGAATTGGCAGGGACGCCACCATTACGCTATTGCACGTTTCTCCCCCAAATACTGTTTTTAATTTATTCCCAACCAGTGTAGACACAGCTTAATCACTCAGGCTGTAGGATTAGCTGAGAAGTCACCCTTGATTGCAAATTCCGACAGCAGGAGGCGGCCGTCCTGCTTATATATTCAGCAGAGGGATCTGCCAGACCATGACGGACGGCGCCAGCTCTTCCTGGTGGGGCTGCCGGGCCTTCCTGTGCACCCGGCGGTGGCCCTGCCCTCCACAGACCACCAGCGCCGAGTTGGCCTTGGCTTTCTTGGCCCGGCGTGCTTTGCTTCTCAGCGAGACAGGATCCTTCAGGAGGTCATAGATGGTGCTGTCCTCTGATCTGTGCTCTAGAGAGCTGGAGCCGTGAGACAAGCTCAGGGACCCAGACGAGGAGGACACGTCGCTTTTCTGAGTCATCGATCCCAGCGAATCTCCCAACCAGATGGCTGCGTCAGGGTCGCCCTGGCTCAGGGATGAACCGGCTCCTTCACTCGGAAGTGCGTCCTTCTGGTCTTCGTCCTGGAGCTCGGGGCCGGGAGCCAGGCTGTCCCTGGATTTGTCCTTGTCTTTCTCGTGCAGAGCCGTGGCCAGGACGATGAATTTGACAGGACCGTTGTGTGCATGGTAGGAGACCATGCCTCTTCCTGAAAAGGGAAACAGTTCAACAGCTGTCTTTTAAAATAGGCAAAATTTGAGAGAAGGAAGCAAAAACCCCAACACATTCCTCCCTGCCCAAATAACGAAGCCTGTAAGTAACTTGCATACTTGAATAATAGGCTACAATGAAAATATCTGGATTATATTCTTCTGGGTTTTTAGTTAATGTGAAGAAGGCTTTAAAAATGATTTTCTAAAATAGAAAGTTGTGTTTTCCTCAGCAGTACTTCAGTTCTAATACTCATATTGTACTTTTCAAAGTAATAAAATAGTCATTTTTCCATTCTGCATAAAATACCTTCTAACTTACCCTATGGAAATACTCTGAATTTTCCTAAGTCTTGATTAGAAATATTAATGCCTGAAATGTGTTGGTTTGGGAATGAAATGACTAAACTACCGGCTGCCTGCCATTTTTCATTACAAAAACATTATGGGGTTCAGAACAATTTAACTCTATAGTTTGATTAAAATTAGGACTTTCGGTTTTCAGGTGATGTGATTCAAATTTTCAAGTCATGATCGTATCAGAAACACCTGCAGGTCTTCTTAATGCCACAAAGAGCCCCGAAACCCCCACACTGATTCTGTAAGCATCACGTGGGCCTGGCGTGTCTTCTGGATGCTTCGTGGGTGACGTGACATATGGACAGTGGCACGTGTCCTTTCCCCAAGTGCTTTCAGATGAAACAGGCCCCAGCCCTCACCATCATCCTACTCTGGCCAAGGCAGATGACATCACTGAATCTTCCACCATGGTGAGAGTCCATTTCCCAAAGAGGAGAGTGGCAAAGTGAAGTCTGCAGGGAGCAGGAGCTGGGGGGACTGTGCAGGGACAGGGCCGCTCATCACCTGGCGAAGCACACACCTATGTTCCCCGCACACCAGCGATGCTGCCCCTGGGCATGCCCCCAGAAGGAGCTTCTGGGCATGCCCCCAGAAGGAGCTTCTGCCCATGTCAGCAGGGTCAGCCACACAAATATTCAGAGACTTGATGTGTAATGCAAATGGGTAGCACCTAGCTACCATCCAGAGAAACACAGTGAGTGCACCTCCTTTCAGGAAGCACCTAGCTACCCATCCAGAGAAACACAGTGAGAGTGCACCTCCTTTCAGGGAGCACCTAGCTACCCACCCAGAGAAACTATGAGAGTGCACCTCCTTTCAGGATGCACCTAGCTACCCATCCAGAGAAACACAATGAGTCCACCTCCTTTCAGGAAGCACCTAGCTACCCATCTAGAGAAACAGTGAGAGTGCACCTCCTTTCAGGAAGCACCTAGCTACCCATCCAGTGAAACAGTGAGAGTGCACCTCCTTTCAGGATGCACCTAGCTACCCATCCAGAGAAACAGTGAGAGTGCACCTCCTTTCAGGAAGCACCTAGCTACCCATCCAGAGAAACACAGTGAGTGCACCTCCTTTCAGGAAGCACCTAGCTACCCATCCAGAGAAACACAGTGAGTCCACCTCCTTTCAGGAAGCACCTAGCTACCCACCGGGAGAAACGGTGAGAGTGCACCTCCTTTCAGGGAGCACCTAGCTACCCAACCAGAGAAACAGTGAGAGTGCACCTCCTTTCAGGAAGCACCTAGCTACCCCTCCAGAGGAACACAGTGAGTGCACCTCCTTTGAGGAAGCACCTGGCTACCCATCCAGAGAAACAGTGAGAGGGCACCTCCTTTCAGGAAGCACCTAGCTACCCATCCAGGGAAACAGTGAGAGTGCACCTCCTTTCAGGGAGCACCTAGCTACCCATCCAGAGAAACACAGTGAGTGCACCTCCTTTTAGGAAGCACCTAGCTACCCATCCAGAGAAACAGAGTGCACCTCCTTTCAGGAAGCACCTAGCTACCAAACCAGAGAAACAGTGAGAGTGCACCTCCTTTTAGGATGCACCTGGCTATCCATCCAGAGGAACAGTGAGAGTGCACCTCCTTTCAGGGAGCACCTGGCTATCCATCCAGAGGAACACAATGAGGGCACCTCCTTTCAGAGGCAGGCTGCAGGCAGGGAGAGGAAAGCACTGTAGCTGCGGCACCAGCAGGGACTGACCCCAGCAATGCCTAGAGAAAAAGCGACAGAGGCTGTGTGCACCACGGGACAGCTACAGAAAATGCAAAAACAGGAAAGGTGAAAAGAACCCTTTAAGATACAAATTGGTACAACTACAGAGGAGGACCAAAGGAATAATTGACATAAAACTCAGCAACATCATTTCCTAGGGTGTGAGCGGAGAGGGCTGAGGCTGAGAAGGGGCGGCTGAGGCTCAGTGTGTGAGTCACAGCCCCTTCTGAGCTGGGCACAGGCATGTGGCCTCTTCTCATTACCATTTAAACTGTGAAACTGCATTATGCACAATTCTATGTATTTACAGGCTGAGTGTCACTTATCTGAAATTGTTGGGACCACAAGTGTTTTGGATTTTTTTTTTTTAATGTTGGAATATTTGCATTGCACTTGCTGGTTGAGCATCCCAAATCTGAAATCCAAAATCTGAATACCTCCAATGAGCACTGCCTTTCAGCATCACGTCGACACAGAATCTGGAGCATCTGAGGCCAAGGCAGGCGAATCACTTGAGGTCAGGAGTTCGAGACCAGCCTGGCCAACATGATGAAACCTCATCTCTACTAAAAATACAAAAATTAGCCAGGCATGGTGGCTGGTGCCTGTAATCCCAGCTACTAGGGAGGCTGAGGCAGGAGAATAGCTTGAACCCGGCAGGCAGAGGGTGCAGTGAGCCGAGACTGTGCCACTGGACTCCGTCCTGGGTGACAGAGTGAGACTCTGTCTCAAAAAGAAAAAAAAAAATTTGGAGCATTTTGCATTTTGTTTTTGGATTTGGGGTCCTCAACATGTACAATCCCATAGATGATAATAAAAACATAAATTAGGAAATGAATGGCAAAACTAGAATTCCTTAATCCTCATGGGTGGACCTGCCAAAATCTGAGTGCACAGAAGCCACCGTCAGGTCGGCCTGGGAGAAAATCACAGAAATGGAGCCCGTAGGAACAGTTCTGCTCTACAAGCTTCCTGCAAAGCGTTTTCTCTGTTAGTATTTCCCCCGGCTGACATCGTAACCCACATAGAATCTAAGGCCGTGGTTTACTGAACTTACAGGACGAGGAGTTTTCCGCGTCACTGCAGGCTCCGCACACACCACTTCTGCTGGCTGCGTTCTACCCATTACCGGCAATGCCACCATTTTATTAAATGGCCCAATCCCTCATTACGAACTGCGGGTCACCTCCTGTTTTGTGCTGTTAAAAATTAAATGCTGTGGCAAATGTCTTTTTGCATCATACTTTGTTCCTAGATTAGGCTGTTTCCTGGGCCAATTCCCTGGATTGGGAATCCTGATTCCAGACACACAAGCATATTTTAAGGCCTCCAATCCCTAATGCGACCGTGCTTTCCAGAAAGGCCATGTGCTCCAGCCTGAGCTCTTACTGACATTGCAACAGCACAACGGAGCCTTTTCAGATCCCCGGCTTCCTTCTTCACAACATAAAATACAGAAAGGAACGATGGAGATCCCAGCTTCCTTCTTCACAACATAAAATACAGAAAGGAATGACGGAGATCCTGGCTTCCTTCCTCACAATATAAAACACAGAAAGGAACAATGGAGATCCCGGCTTCCTTCTTCACAATATAAAACACAGAAAGGAATGATGGAAACTAATTCTGGCAGTAAACAGAATATGAAAACATAAGATTCTCCTTGGACTACTAAGGTAATAAACAGAAAAAAATATAAATTGATAATTCCAATTAAACAGACAGTCTATTAAGTCATTATAATACACTGAAAAAGCACAGATAATATGAATTGTTTAAACAATCCTAGGATGTTAAATCACACTACACACTGCTATGCTCCACGAGTCTGCAAGACAGGATGCAGACACTCAGTCTGCAGGTGCCACTCACCGGTCACTTTGGGAATCCCTTGCAGACGTGGGACCGGCAGGGCCACGAGGACTCCCAGGCTGGTGCCGACCATCAGCAATCCGTGGCAGACAAGCAGGCTCGTCACCGACAGCCGCTGGTGCCCTGGGCGGAAAGACACGAGTGGCTTCGGGTCTCGTTTGTGTAGCAGAGGTGGTGGGGCAGTGAGGGGGTGCTGGAAACCCCACAGGCCTGTTGTGCCACCACCAAATCCGCCAGGGGCAGGATGTGGCACAGGAGTTCCCAAACCCGAGCACCAGGCTCCCTCAACCACATGAGCAAGACAAGGGTCTTGGGGGCATGCCCTGCACCTGCACCTGAACAGAACAGGCCAGATGTCTGGCTGGGTCTCCTGGACTGTCCTCTGCATGGCTCTGCTCAGCCCCTTCAGCCATGAATCAAGCCCCTGGATGAATCTGTCTAAACCGTTTGCTTCTGGGCCGTGTAGCACGTGAGCTCGTGAGCCCCCGACATACACAGCGGCCTGTGGTTCTTTGGGAGCACAGAGGCCCCTTTACAAGTGAGGAGAGGTCTCTTAATGGGCACGGCTGGACTTGAGTAACGGGCCCTCAGCTGCAGTTGGACCCTAGAGGGGAAATGAAAGGCCTCTCCAGGGCTCTGCGTGAAGAACATCGTCACACAGCCTCAGCACTGGACACAGCAGGGAAACACCATGGTGGATGGTGGGGTCAGAAGGGCCTTTGAGGCTCTTTGTTTGGTTTTGATTTGCTTTACAGCCAAGGATCTGAAGCCCAGAGAAAGTAAACAATTTGCTCCGGCAGTGACAAGGCTAGAAAGTGGCTGCAAAACAATGTGGGAGACGCCTGGCCTATTCCAAGACCGTGCCTCAATGCAGTTTCAGGAAGACCCCTGCCTCACCGTGACTACAGGG
The DNA here is from genome assembly GCF_028885655.2 of Pongo abelii. Classification (NCBI taxonomy): domain Eukaryota; kingdom Metazoa; phylum Chordata; class Mammalia; order Primates; family Hominidae; genus Pongo; species Pongo abelii. The sequence goes on along the minus strand of NC_071992.2, from coordinate 1,728,494 downwards.
AAGACCCCCGCCTCACCGTGGCTACAGGGAAGACCCCACCTCACAGCGGTTAAAGGGAAGACCCCGCCTCACCGTGGCTACAGGGAAGACCTCGCCTCCCTGTGGCTACAGGGAACACCCCGCCTCACCGTGGCTACAGGGAAAACCCCGCCTCCCGGCGGTTACAGGGAAGACCCCCGCCTCACGGCGGCTACAGGGAAGACCCCGCCTCACGGCGGTTAAAGGGAAGACCCCGCCTCACTGTGGCTACAGGGAAGACCCCGCCTCACGGCGGTTAAAGGGAAGACCCCGCCTCACGGCGGTTACAGGGAAGACCCCCGCCTCACTGTGGCTACAGGGAAGACCCTGCCTCACGTAGGTTACAAGGAAGACCCCGCCTCACGGCGGTTACAGGGAAGACCGCGCCTCACGGTGGTTACAGGGTGGGAGATGCATGGCCTGTTTCAAGACCCCACATCATTGCAGTTACAGGATGGGAGACACAGCACCTGCTCCAAAGACCCCACCTCACTGGATTTACAGGGTGGGAGACGCATCACCTACTCCAAAGACCCCACCTCACTGTGGTTACAGGAAGACCACCTCATGGCGGTTACAGGGTGGGAGATGCATGGCCTGCTCCAAAGACCCTGCCTCACTGTGGTTACAGGAAGACCACCTCATGGCGGTTACAGGGTGGGAGATGCATGGCCTGCTGCAAAGACCCTGCCTCACTGTGGTTACAGGGTGGGAGACGTATCAGCTGCTCCAAAGACCCCGCCTCATTGTGGTTTCAGGGTGGGTCTGGACTTTCACATCATTCCACCACAACTCTGACACAATCGTCAGCATCGTGGCCTTCAAACACAGAAAAGATAATCCCCAGTGTTTCTCTGTTTAGCTCCAAAGCTGAGGAGCACAGAAGGCCAATTTAGCTTGCTCCTGAGAAGTGATGGTGAACACTTAAAAACAGTTTGATTCTTCTTTTCCGTAGACATAAAAGCTATTTTAAATATTCCTGCATTTGACCCAAAGTTCATCTCAGATAAAGAGCATGAAAAACAATCTGACACCAGAGCCAAAGACTCCATATCCACAGAGGTCAAACAGCCTCCCCCAAAACAAAAAACCCTCACTACAGAAAAAGAAAGACATTTGGTTCTATTTCTAAACACCGATTCATATTATTTTTAAAAGCTCAATAATATGCATGTCCCAGGAATTCTGAATGTTTGCCTGGTCGGCGTGACTTGGTCAGGGCAATAGTGAATCCACAGCACTGTCCTGTATGTAAGCCGGCGCTGTTATTTTCTAAAGCTAATGAAAAACACGGCAGCGGCTTCAAAGCTGATACGCAGTGTACGTGATTCCCAGCTGCTCCGAAGTCCTGACCGCTCTACAACACGGGGAGCAGCCCGGGGCGCAGCCGCAAAGGGAATGTGGGTGATCTTTCTAGAGCAGCAGTTTGACTCAACAGTAAGTATTTTAAGTATGAAACATGATTGTCTTATGAGAGAGAAAACCAGTGTGCATATTAGTGCAGCATCGAGCCTGAACCTGGCCTCCCCGGCCCTCCGTGTGGCACTAGGATGGGAAGCAGCCCCGCTGTGGGAGCAGGGATGTGAGATACTGGGAAGGGGAGAAGCCCCACTTGCCTGCAGGGCAAGGCTGTGGCTGCGTGACTGAAACGATGGCCTGGCTTCTGGAAGGGCTCCTGTGATGCTGGCCAAAGCTTGCATTTAATAAAAAGGATAGGCCAGGTGCAGTGGCTCTTTGGGAGGCCGAGGTGGGTGGATCCCCTGAGGCCAGGAGTTCGAGACCAGCCTGGCCAATATAGTGAAACCCCATCCCTACTAAAAATACAAAAAAAAAAAAAAAAAAAAACCCTAAAAAACAAAACAAAACAAAAAAATACAAAAAAACTAGCTGGGCGTGGTGGTAGGCGCCTGTAATCCCAACTACTCAGGAGCTGAGGCAGGAGAATTGCTTGAACCCAGGAGGCGGAGGTTGCAGTGAGCCAAGATCGCACCATTGCACTCCAGCCTCGGCAAAAAGAGTGAAACTCCGTTTCAAATAAATAAATAAATAAATAAATAAATAAATAAATAATAAATAAAAAGGGTAAAAGCAGGTAAAAACCCGATATGAATGTTTTAAACTGGTTTCAAAGTACCCAGGAACTACGTAAAAGAGTTAAGTTCCAGAGAGTGGTTTTCCATTGCATTTTCCAAGCAGTCTGCCAATCAACATCTTTAATTTTACATGTGAAAGTTGACGGCCACAGTCATGAGATCATGCGGTCATTTTCCGAATCCAGAGGCTGCAGTGAGTGCCACTGTCCAGGCATCCCGTGCCCGTCCGGAAGCACCAACAGTGACCTAGACAGGACAGCAGGGTGTGTCCCAGATGGGGCTGGGTCCTGGGAGCTGGAGCCCACGTGAGGTCCGCTGGCGAGGTGGGAGCAGGGGCAGCTGAGGTGGTGAACGGTGATGCAGCTGCAAAGTGAGGTTGGTAAATGGGTTACACGTGTGAAGTGGGACTGACTGCACTTGAGCCGCTGCTGGATGGCGACTCCGTGGTGAGCCACCAGGGCCTTCCGCAGGCAGCCACAGAGACAAGCATCTCCCGCTCTGGAGGCTGGGAGGGGCTGGAGGTGTAAACAACACCATCCAGGTTCATTCAAATAACCTCAGAGACAGAACAGTGAGTAGAAGAAGCAATAAGTCCCCCAAGTATGGGAGGGAATGCTACCAGGGGGATTTGCCCTCTGCTCTTCCCAGCCTGGAACATAAACCAAAGGACAGGCCAGGGCCACACCGGCCACTGAGAAAGGCTGTGGCTCCCAAGTCCTCAGTCTCGTTTGTTAACTCACCATCTTGAGTCAGGTTTCATTTACTGAATTCCCTTACGGTGTAGTCCATGGTCTTCAGAAAAGCTACACTTTTTTTTTTTTTTTTAATGGAAATTTTGGCCATTTTATTTGGTCACATAGTTCCTGGAGGCTCTGTATTCGCTCGGTGGAGACTCAGAAAGGCGCAATTTACCATGTGTCTCAGCACTTTTCCATCAAAAATATCCTCCTTTGAACAGGCGGGACAGAGCAGGAAACATCTGCCTGGTGACGTAACCTACTGCAACTGCTCACAACCTAAAAGCTGAGGCGCCGTGAACTCACTCGCTGTCAACTCTACTCCTTTATCACTTAGAAAGGTAACGACCGCTCTAACGAATGTGTATGTTAATCACAGACCTTCATCAACTGTTAGTCTGTGTTGAATCTGATGTAGCTTATGTGAAAGAACGTGAGCTAAATGGTTTTCAGAACTGAATTCCAAATAGAAGGAGAAAAGCCAGGTCCTTAGCTACAGATTCACGGATTCCCCAGGGGCCAGCGTGCTGAGACCCTGAGGAAGGAAGGAGGTTTCATCACGTTGTGTGAACTTATACAAAAGGCATGAGTTATAATACAGTTTGTTTTTTTTAAATTTTGTTGTTTCGGCTTGGCAAGTCTTCACTTGCAGAAGCTACCTGACTTTTATATTCCAGCAATAATACAAAAAGATAATTTTATGTCTTGTTGCCACACACACACACACACAGACAGACAGACATACGAAAACCCATTTGAGCATCGTCATGAATACAACTCTAGAATGGTTTTGTGTGTGTGCGAACAGAGCACAGAGGACATGTGTGGGCCTCCAAGAACCATCTTGGACAATAAGGAGGAGAAGAACCCAGGAGCAATGATGGCCCGGCGACCTCAGCATCCGCACACTTCAGCATGGTATGAACATGCCCCCACCAGAATGTCTAAATACAGCATGAAATGTATGAAATATTGGCTGAAAGGCAAAGACGACTAGACAGAGGAGACGAGAGGAAAGGACTCTCTGGCCTGCTCATTCCCTCTGAGTCACAAAATGCAATGAAAATCAGAACCATTTCAGTCTATGCCCCTCCGAGGATCTTACAGAGAATCACTGTCAGAAGCATCACAAACAAAACTGACCTTCTGGTGTCACCAAGGTTGGCTCTAACCCGTGTACCTTTCTCCTACTGACAAGGCCACGGTGGCAGCAGACCACAGCCTGGGAGCAGAGAACTGAATGTGGGTAAAGCAGTCAGTGTCCCCAAGAAATCACTGAAGCTGGAGCTATTTCAAACTTAGTACCGAAATGCCAGAGAAACCTGCCAACTAGAAGCACGGCGCTCCATCTGGACAGACGCATGTGTTTGCTTTCATGCGGGTCTAAAATGCAGACCTGACTATGTCGTGCAGGAATAAGTAAAGACCCACGATTCAGGGGCCCCCAGAGCAGGGGGCTAAGGGCACGCACTGTGGCCGTGGAGAGCCAGCCCAGGATGTTGGAGGGGTCCCGGAGGGTGGGCGCCAGGGGACGGTGGCTCTGCAAAGCCCCATGCATCTGCTACCAAGTGAGAGGCTTGTGGTGGGCTTGGGATGGATCCATCATCAGCCGCCTGGAAACTATGAGCTGAAGGGTGAAAAGTCCCAAGGAAGGCTCAGCGCCCAGCCACAGACAACTTTATTCATCCAAAACACGCAACACAGGCAGCTGCGATTTAGCCAGAACCTGCGACCTGAGCAGCCGACAAGGGCTCTGCATTCTGATTCTGGGTGGGTGCAGGACTGTGTTGGGTGCTCTATGCTTGGAGGGAAGCAGGATAATTCCGTCTTTCTCTTCTACAGGAGAGGTCAAAGACAGTATCTAAAACAAAACATCAAGAACCTGCCATACAGGAGTGGCTTTCGAGCAGCAGCAGTAGGGAGGCGGGCGGGAGAGGCAGCTGACAGCAGGGTGGGGTATGGGGACGGTGGGGGTGCCGGGGCGGGTGCTGACAGTGGGTGGGGTGCTGGGATGAGAGGGTGGGCGCTGACTGTGGGGTGGGGTGTGAGGATGGGGTGTGAGGAGGCAGGGTTGGGTGCTGACAATGGGTGGGGTGCTGGGATGCGGGCGAGGCTGTGGATCCCCAGAGCGCAGGCTTTCCTATCCTGCTTTGCTTTTCATAGCCTGGGCGTGAGTGCTGTTGGGTTTTATTAAATCGTGTGCAAGGGTTATTTTATTAAGAAATCAAATTCAAAATACAAACTCCACTCACACTTGCCAGAGCCTTCCCTTCATTAGGAGTTTCTTTCTGATCCTAACCGGAGAGGGATAAACACCAAGGATCCTGCGGGGCCGCTTCATTTCCATGGCTGCTCTCGGAACTCTGGAACCAGGGTAACCGTGGGCTGCTTCTCCTAGGAGGGAGGTCTGCGCTGCAGGGCAGCTGGGGCAGGATTTGGTGGCTCAGATGCTGGAGCCCACGGGAGGTCGAGTGGAGAGGTTTTTCTCACAACACCCTCCTCACCTCCCCTTGTGTACAGAACTTTGAACACATGGACACTCACTGCCGCGTGAGAGCGTGCTTTGGCAATTACGGATGTGACTTGGTTTTGTCCCAACAACGACAGCCTATTCCTGCAGCAAACATTTGCTCCAGCAGTGAGTGCTCCAAAGAAAACACAAGGTCCGCAGCAGAGCATCTGCTTTCTGAGCCACAGGGACTTAACCATTTTGGTTCTCTAAATATAAACTTGCATGTTACATAAACCTCCTTTTCCTCACTAAGAGAAATCTCCTGTAGTATTTTAACAATGACTTGTACAGTTAGCCCCTGAGAAAAGAACGGCTATCACGGATCCACCGTGCACCGAATATATTCACCCTCCTACCTCCAGTGGGAGTGCGGAGGGGACGCAGAGGCCCCAAGGAACATCCCAACGCCGCCTCGTCCTCCTCATCCTCCCCTTGTCAAAGGACGGCCTCACACCCGTTAGAACCAGACCCCTAATCATTGTGGTTTTTTTCAACGTATCATAAATGGCCCGTCATGGACTGAATGTTTGTGTCTCCCCAAATTTCATTGTTGAAGCCCTGCCCGCGGTGGGATGGTGCGAGGAGGCGGGGCTTTGGGGAGGTGATTAGGGTTAGATGAGGTCATGAGGATAGGGTCCCCATGATGGCATTAGCACCCTTACAGGAAGCAGAGGAGACCCCAGGGCTCTTTCTCCACCACATGAGGCCCCAGCCAGAAGGCACCAACTGCAAAGCAGAAAGCAGATCCTCCCAGAAACCGGCCCTGCAGGCACCGTGCTCCCCGGCATGCAACCTCCAGACGTGGAGGGGCAGCCTCTCTGGCTTGTAAGCCTGCCCGTCTGTGGCATGTGTCACAGCAGCCGAAGGGCTTGGAGGCAGAGCCCTTACTTCATGCCTTCCCCTTAAAACTGCAAACGTCTTCCAATACCCACCAGCAGGCAAAGAACCAAAACAGCCCTTCCACGGACCCCACCACGGCCTCCGGCTACCCGTGAAAGAAGCCGGTTGGGCCCCCTCCTCATTTCTTTCCTCCATCCTGTTGTAGGATGATCCTCCCAAAATTCAATGTGTAACGGCCTTCTCCCCTGCCCAGAAACTTCAGTGACACCCACCAGCAACAGGGCATTCACAAACATACGCCTCTGTTGGCCTCTCCCCAACAGCCCTCCCAGTCAAAGGGAGGCCTCCTGTTCTGTGTTCTTCAGCCTCAGGTCCTGGCTTCCCCAGGGCCTTGTTGCACCGACGATGAGAAATCGTCTCCCACCCGCTTTGACCTACAGAGATGGCACTGCCATGCGGCTCCTCCCAGCACGCCGCTCCTCCCAGCACGCGGCTCCGTCAGGGCCTCTGTGCCCTGCACCGGGAAGCGCTAAGGTGGGCTGACCGTGCTCCGTACCCCCACGTCTGTCCCTGGGCCCTGTCCCGCCCCCTTACCTGGCAGCATGCTGTGAACAGTGTCCTGCACTGGGAAGTGCTAAGGTGGGCTGACCGCGCTCCGCACCCCCCACGTCCATCCCCAGTCGCCGTCCCATCCCTGGGCCCCGTCCCGTCCCCTTACCTGGCAGCATGTTGTGAACAGGGGTGGCGATGTTGATGTCCTGCAGGTGCTTGAGAGTTTCTGTGTGAAAAAGTCGGAGCGTGGACCCCGAGGTGAAGGCAATCCAGATCCCGACGCCGGACACGGCCATGTGGGAGATCACCATGCCTTCCTCCTGGTGGGCCTCCAGCTGACCCTGTGAAATCGAGAGGTCAAGTCCGCTAGCCCTGTGGAGTAAGTCTGAGTGGGGCCTGTTGGGTCCACATGGCGTCCGGCTGGAGCGCCATTCAGTGGCTGCAACACAGTAGCAGGCTTTGCTCCAAATCACAGGCCTCTCCAGCAACCGAACACCAGCAACCCAACTGCCTGCCATTTTCCAATCATCCTGGCTCCTTCGTGAGCCCAGAAAATGGCCATTCCAAAGACACAGGCATGGTGCACCTACCGAGGGGCCACTGAGCTTGTGTCCTAAAGGAGACATGGGCAGGCCGGCAAGGGGAGGCACAGGATCCATCCCCCCAGGCCCATCAGAACCTGCTGGAACCTTCCCCGAGGTCTCCAGGCTGTGGCATGGGGCCCCACCGCCTGCCTGCAGCCCGACCCTGGTTCTGAGTCTGTGCCTCCTCTTAGCTCTGCTGTCCTGGAAAGGCACCTTCTGCTTCTCTATGCAACCTGGTCCTTCTGGAGCTTCCAGGCTCAGCTGCAGCCCCGCAGCTCCAAAAGTGCATCCCAGTGGCCTGCTCTGAGGGGTCCCACTGGTGCCTGGGCCTGGGCCCTCGTCACCTCACAGCCAGCAGGGGCTGCTCACACAGCGACCCCCCCACACGGCCTCAGGGGCTGCCTGGCGTTCAGGCTTTCTGGGATCAGTGCCAGGAGGACTGCCCCCGCCTTGCCCATCAGGGACTGGAGGGGGCGGCAGGGGGTGAGGGCTGGGATTAAGCTTAGAGACACTGTGTGCCCCAGGAACCAGCAGCCTCACAGCTCTTGAAATTAAAGAAACTCATGATCCTGCACAATTATCTAAAGTAGTGATGAAACTCATAAAAACCCACAGGAAATAACCAGACTGACATCTCGGCCCTATGAGTTGTCCCACAATCTGAGAATAAGGGAAAAGACGACAGCCCCCATGGTGGAGACTGCTGACTCCACACACATGCCCCGTGGCACCAAACCCCACCCTGCGGCACTACGCCGCGCCCAGAGCCCAATGAGCCCAGCGGGCAGGAACTCAGGGATGCGACTTCAGTGGATGGGAGATCCCTTCTCCCATGGTATCGCCTCTTATTTCAGTTGAGATTCCATCAGGAACGGGGGGCAGAGGAGGACCCCAGCCTACACAGGGGCGCTGCAGGGCCTGAGAGCGATGCCATCTGAGGAGGGGACTGTGTCCTCAGGCTGGGCACGCAGGGGCTGGGGTCCCAAGGGAGGTGACACGGTGTGGGAGGCTGGGGTCCCCAGGGAGGCAGCATGGTGTGGGAAGCTGGGATCCCGAGGGAGGCGACATGGTGTGGGAAGCTGGGGTCCCCAGGGAGGTGACACAGTGAGGGAGGCTGGCCCACACGGCCCCAAGTCCCATCACTGTGGGTCTTGAGCGGGCTCCACATCTGACTGTCCACCCCCCTGGAGCAAACTGGAACCCCCCAGGTCCCCTGATGTGAAGTGAGAGCCCCGCCTCTAAAATGCCCATTCTAGAGTCAGCTGTGTAAATGCCTCTCGCCATATGCCCATAGTTTCCTCATAAAATGCCCATTCTAGAGTCAGCCGTATAAATGCCTCTTGCCATATGCCCAGAGTTTCCTCATAAAATGCCCATTCTAGAGTCAGCCATGTAAATGCTTTTCGCCATATGCCCGTAGTTTCCACATAAAATGCCCATTCTAGTCAGCCGTGTAAATGCCTCTCGCCATATGCCCGTAGTTTCCTCATAAAATGCCCATTCTAGAGTCAGCTGTGTAAATGCCTCTCGCCACATGCCCGTAGTTTCCTCATAAAATGCCCATTCTAGAGTCAGCTGTGTAAATGCCTCTCGCCATATGCCTGTAGTTTCCTCATAGAAAATTTCTTCAATAATCACAAGTTGAATTTAAATATTTGTCAATGAGAAGGAACTGGTGCTCACAATTGCAAAGGAGTCTGCATCACTGACTTGTGACTTGGTTCCTATGCAGATAATCCAGCTCTTACTCCCCAGCGGAACACGAATCTCATACACAAAGATCCCAAGTGTTTTTATGAACTGAAGCTTCACAGGATCTTCACACTCTAAACTATCTGGGCTGTGCGGCGTGGGAGACAGAGCATCTGCCTGGGAGTTGGGAAGTCTGGGTTCGGATTCCAGATGGTTCTAGCGCGGGTCTGTTTTTGATCCCTCCTCCCTCTGAGTTGGCCTCCTGCGTCACAGAGGAGAAGGCGTGCAGGCCCACACTTCCCCGACACTCCACCTCCAACCTGCAGAGCTCCCTGAATCTGGCCTCCTCCCGGCACTGGCTCCTTCCTCCCCTGCTCCTCGCCCTCCTCCTGGAATGGGGCCCTGTCTCTCCTGGCTTCTGTCATTGAGCCCCAAAGCATGCACAAGTCTCACTCAAAAAGAAAAAGAGGGAAAAAGGAAAGGAAGAAAAGCCTGTGCCCCTTCCCGGCTGGGCTGTGGGGTTCCCCTCCTCCTGCCTGTGCTAGGCAGGCCGCTCCCAGCAGCCATCTTTGGGGCCAGCTCCTGCACCTGCTTCAGGCTAACTTCTGCTGACTTCTCAGCTACTTCCAAAACTGCCACCTCCTTTTGAAAACACTGAACTATAATTCACATATCATGAAGTTCACCCTTCTATAGGGCGCAATTCTGTGCTTTTTAGTATATTCGGGAAGTTGCCAACCTTAACCGCTCTTGAATTCCAGAACATTTTATCACCATTATGCCCCCTTCCCCAGCTCCTGACAATCACTCATCCACATTCTGTCTCTGGATTTGCCTGTTCTGACATTTCATATAAACAAAATCCTACAATGTTCGGCCTTTTGTGTCTGGCTTTTCACTGAATTTGGCGTTTTCCAGGTTCATCCATGTGGTGGCGTGAGTTGGGGCTTCGCTCCTTTCTATGGCTGAAACCAATCCTCGTGTATGAAGGAACCACATTCTGTCCATTCACCAGTTCCTGGGCGTCTGGGCTGCATCCGCTTTTTGACTATAAATAACACTGCTATGATAATTCGTGTCTGCATGAATATCAGGTTCTTCTGAATCTACACCTACGACTGGAAATGCTGGGTCACCTGGTCATGCCACGAGTTACTTTCTGAAGAAATCACAAACTGTCTTCTCAGAAATTGTACCATTCTGCATTCCCACCAGCAAGAGTCTCCCAGCGTCCTCACGTGCTCTCCAGTGCATGCTGGCTCCACTAACAACACTATTCTTGCCATCCTAGTGTGTGACACAGCGTCTCATTGTGGTTTCGCTCCATGATTCCCTAACAAGCAACAATGCTGACCATCTTCTCGTGTGCCTATGGGTCGACTGTACATCTTCTTTGGAGAAATATCCATTCAGTTCCCTTGCCTTTAATAGTGTTAGTTTTCTTTTTATTAAGATCTAAGAGTGTGTTAGATACTCTGCGTACTAGATCCTTCTCACATGAGCTATACGTATTTTCTCCCACTCTGTGGGTTGTCTTTTCACCCCGTTGATAGTGTCCTTTGAAGCAAAAAGGTTTTAACTTTAATAAAGCCCAGTGTGTCTTATTTTTCCACATCGGTTGCTTGTGCTTGAGGTGTCAGATCTAAGAAACCACTGTCTAGTCCAAAATCATGAGGATTTACCCCTATAATTTAAGGTTTTTATAGTTTTAGCTTTTACATTTATGTTTTAATTCATTTGAGATAATTTTGTATGTGGTGTGAGGCAGGGGTCCAACTTCATTCTTCTGCACATGGATACCCAGTTGTGCCAGCAGCACCTGTTGAAGAGGCCATTCAATATTCAAATGGAATAGTTTTGGCACCGTGTTGAAAATTATGTGACCACAGACACACGTGGTTTCTGGTCTATGTCACTGATGTATGTGTCTGTCCCGTGCCAGCACCATGCTGTCTTGCTTATTGTGGCTGTGTGGTAAAATCTGAAATTAGGAAGTGTGGGCCTCCAATTTTGTTCTTTTTCTAGATTATTTTGGCTATTCTGGATCCCCTGCATTTCCAGATGAATCTCAGGATGTGCTTGTCAAGTTTTGTTTTTAAAAAAAAAAGCAGTGGAAATTTTGATAAGGATTGTGTTGAATCTGCAGATCCATTTGGGGACTGTTTTCTTCTTAACAGTAGTACCTCTTCCAATCTATGAACATAGGATGCCTTCCCATTTATTTAGGTATTCTTTAATTTCTTTGAATGATGTCTTGTAGTTTTTAGTGTATAAATCTTGCACTTTTTGATTAAAAATTTCTCTAAGTATTTTTCTTTTTGACAGCATTATAAATGAAGTTTTCTTTATCTCATTTTCAGGTTGTTTGCTGCTAGTGTATAGAAATTTAATTGATTTTTGTATACCGATCTTGTGCCCTGTAACCTTGCTCAACCTGTTTATTAGTCTAGTAGTTTTGCTTTGGATTCCTCAGAATTTTCTACATACAAGAGGATATCATATGCAAATGCAACTTTACTTCTTCCTTTCATCTGAGTCCTCCACTCTTTTTCCCTTGTCTAATTGCTCTGGCAGATCCTCCATTACTACTGTGAATAAAAATGGTAGAAGGCATCTTTGTCTTGTTCTTGATCTTCAGGGGAAAACTTTTTTTCTTTAACCATAAAGTATGATGTTAGCTGTGAGTTTTTTATAGATGCCCTTTGGCAGGTTGAGGAAAAGTCACCTTCTAGTCTTAGTTTGATTGTTTTTATCATAAAAGGGTGATAAATTATGTCAAGTACTTTTTGTGCATCAATTGAGATGATCATGTGGGTTTTTCCCCATTATTCTGCTAATGTGATGCATTCCACTGATTGATTTTCACGTCCTGAACCATCTTTGCATTTCAGGAATCCATCTCATTTTTCCAGGGTACACAATCCTTTCAGTACGCTGTTGATTTCACTTTGCAAGTCTTCCGTTGAGGATTTTTGCATCCATGCTCACAGTGGATACTGGTCTGTGGTTTTCTTGTTGTGTCTTTGGTATCGGGGTCATGCTGACTGCAGAATGAGTATAAAGTGTTGTTCCCTCCTCGTCAATATTTTTGGAGAGTTTGGGAAAGAGTGCTGTTAATTCTTTTTTAAAGATGTTAGGTTAGAATTCACCAATGAAGCCATCTGGTCCTGGGCTTTTTGTTGTTGTTCAGAAGTTTGTGATTACTGATTCAATTTCCTTACTAGTTTTAGGTCTATTCAAGTGTTCTATTTCTATTTCTTCATAATTCAGCTTTGGTAGTTTGTGCCACTCTAGAGTCTGCCCATCTCATCTAGATTATCTAATTTGTTGGCCACCTGCTGCCTGTTTCATGCACAAGTCTCCATCATAGCTGGTTTCTTTAGACAGTTCAGAACAAAGCAGAAATTACTCCCTGGAAACTGTCTGGGGCAGAGGAAGGCAACTTCCATAGAGAAGATTTTAAAAAGCAGAACAAACAACCGTGGCATATGACGGAACTCTGGTGTGACTAGAGAATAGAGGAGCAAAGCTTCTTTCGTTCCTCGGGCTTTTGATTCTTTCACAATCACAATCCAAACTTCTGGAAAGATGATTTAAAAAAACCAAACCCATGGAGTTTTTAACCCAGCACAACCTCCTTGGTTCTAGTATCCAAGCGTCTGGCACCCCGTTACATTGCTGGCAAAATACTCTTCTGAAAACAAATTTTGACATCTGTTCCACACTAAAAACCCTTCAATGGCTCAGCACCGTCTGCAGCAAAAGTGCTGTTTAAAAGAAAACTACACAGAACTGTGCTCCAAGAAGTCAAGTCAAAGGTGGCTACCTTCAGTGGCATGGGGATGCCTGCACTGCCCATGCTTCCCCCCAATCCCCGGGAGCTGAGCCAGGGACAGGACCCAAGCTCCTTGTCCCCTACTGTGCTCACAGACCCACCCTCTGCTTCCAGCAGCCCCTTGGGGACCAGTAGTCTCAAAGCCTGATGCATCTCTCCCTCTCTGAGGTGGCATCCCAGTTTTTCTCCTAGTGAATCCCTCCTCACCCTCGACCAGGCAGCCACATGGGCACCATCCCTAGCAGCTGCCGAGGGCCCTGTGCCTGCAGGGACGCATGCTTGGCTTGATGCTTTGCTGCTGCCGTCATGAAATTCGTAGTAACTGTGGGATGCAGGGCCCCCGGATTTTGGCTCACTGTGCCAGCCTGAGGCCTGGAAGGAATGTTGCCCCCAAAACTTCCACAGCACCCTCACTCACGCTGGCAGCCCAGCCATCCTGGGACTGAAAGCCGGGCCTGTGTGATCAATGTCTTAACCATCTGTGGTTGGTCTGTTTTTGCACAGTGCTAGGTACTTGGTAAATGTTTGCTATGTTTCTGCTGGAGGACAGATTATATGGATATTACCTTAGCACTGATGTTGTGCATGGCTTCTCCTTTCTCTAAGCCTCGGTTCTCTGAAAATAAGAACACTGGGCCACAGGATCTCTAAGTCTCCGTTTGCCTTGAAATTGTGTGATTCTGAAGGTGTCTGAAAGAAAGCAGGCTATGGATTCCACAGTCTTCGGGGGTCTCTGGGGACCGGGATTCCACAGTGTTCGGGGGTCTCTCAGAACTGGTATTCCACAGTGTTCAGGAGTCTCTGGGGACTGGGATTCCACAGTGGTCGGGGGTTTCTGGGGACTGGTATTCAACAGTGTTCGGGGGTTTCTGGGGACTGGGATTCCACAGTGTTTGGGGGTTTCTGGGGACTGGGATTCCACAGTGTTCAGGGTTTCTGGGGACTGGGATTCCACAGTGTTCGGGGGTTTCTGGGGACTGGAATTCAACAGTGTTCGGGGATCTCTGGCCTCTTCTGCTGACCTGGGCCTGTTGTTTTATTTTCTGTGTTTAGATATAGGGTCTCACTCTGTTGCCCAGGCTGGCCTTGAACTCCTAGCCTCAAGCAGTCCTCCTGCCTCAGCCTCCCAAGTGGCTGGGATTACAGGCGTGAGCCACCATGCCCGCTTAGGCCTGTTTTGTTGCCCTGTGTCTCTTTCTACACAATGACAAGAATTAAATTCCTATGAGAAAAAAAGGCATTGCTGCAGAAAATCACTATGTTGCACTATTTAGGTCATTTTTAATATCTCACCTATTTTATTATTTCATTCTGTTTTTCCCTTCAGTGGAGGATGGGGGCAAGAAACCTTTTTCCTCTATTTCCTTCCATCTGTCTTCAGTCAAGAGCACTGCATATTGTAGAAAATCAAGAGTGAGGAAGAAAAGGTTTGCACTTTAAGCAGCTGTAGTTATTCAACTGAAACTAGCTGTGACTCAAGGCTCTAAGCAAGAAACCTGTCCAGGCAACACCCCCCAGAAATCCAGAATGATTCACCCTTTCCTAAATGTCAGATCCCTTAGCACTGCATCCGTGTTCCTAACACTATGAGATTTAAACAGCAATTGGACAAACCCAGGGTAAAGGGCTATTTGCAGTTGGAGAAAAAGAGATACTTCCCCTCCCCTAAAGCGTCCAGGTGACTGTGACCGGCACCGTGCGGCAGCTCAGCGTCCACGGCATGTCTTCCCATCTGCTCCTGATGGCCCTGACAGGCAGGTGGGTGCCCCCCTGCCACGCTGGGGGTGCTGCACCAAGCACCTGGCTCAGCGTCTCTACTGGTTTTCCCAGTGCTGCTTTGTTATGGCGCCAGAACTGGGACAGGGCCAGCCACCCCCACTGGTATGCTGACTACTCCACTGGCACAGTCACTCCAGGTGCCTTTTTCTTCCAAATATGGCTGGCATCTCCCAGCGTGCTCGACCCAAGCCCAGATCACATGCAGCTCCCAGGCCAGCACTGTTCTGACAGCATATGGCCATTCGGGACGGATCCCCCCGCAGCTGCTGCCCTTGCCGTCAGCAAGGCGGACGCACACCCAGGGCTCGAATCTTGTGGGCTCAGGTCCTGCGGGCTGCACCAGCCCCTGGCCACAGTTCCCCTGCACAACGGGAACGACAGGATGAATTTCATGTTTTCAGAGAGCAGATTTTTGCTTCTTTCTAAAAATGTATTTAGTTATTTTGGTACTAAAAATGCAAGGAAAGAGCCCTATATCTGGATCCAAACACATTGCTTCTCTCTGAGTCTTCGAGATTTACAGCATATAAATTACAAGCAGCTTGAGAAAGGGGAATTACCCCCAGCTGTCGGCTCAGACAACTGAGGCCCAGGTAGGTGGCTGATCCACGATCACTGTGCACTATATGGCTGAGCTCCCTGTGTAAATACACAATTACTAGGATGGCTGTACTGATGGTGTACAAGGGCTGTGAAAAAACTCAAGAAGTTGTGACAGCATCCACGATGCTACCCTGCATGGCAGCACTAGCTAATCCCTGGCTCCCTGCGAAACTGAAGGCTTCTCATTCTCAGAGCAGGTGAAATAAGAAGTGTCAGATGGATATGAAAAGTAACAGGAACAATACTGCCAAAAATCATCTAACATGTATCCCGACCTCCCTGTCCAGCTATTTTTTGTTCCTGTCTAGCAGGCCGGGTCTCGAAGGATGTTGGGGAGGCTGTGTCAAAAACAGACTCACACACAGGAATGCTATTCATGATCCATGGCAGAGTGTCGGACTCCAGGAGGCTCAGGACCCAGGTCCCATCTGCACCTTGCCCCAGTGTGGACCTCGCATCCCTAACCAAACCCACGTCTCCAGGGGCCAGCCGGAGAGCCCCTTCCTGGCTGAAGATGGCATTAGCCCGCATCCCGCCGTGCTGCCAGCCAAAGGGGTGTCCGTGTGGCAGCTCAGGAGCCACTTTCCCTCTGAGATGACAGAGGATGCAGCCTAGGCACATCCTGAAACCAGTCTCATGAGTGTGTGCAAATGTGATTCATGAAATACCAGCAAAATGTCTTAAAGTTCCTAACCTGGGGAACTGATACATCCCTCCTAATGATGGTCTAGACAAGTATTTTTAGAAGCTCTTAATGATAACATTTCTTTCTGGATTTGTGTAGATATAGTCATTAGAATGTCTTCAGAGGCTTCAAAGAGATGAAATTAGACCCCTGGCCCCAACTGAAGACATTCTTTCCTATGACCTTTTGTGTGAGGGTCAAAGGAATTTTTCTTTTGAGACAGGGTCTTACTCTGTTGCCCAGGCTGGAGTATAGCAGTGCAATCTTGGCTCACTGCAGCCTCAACTTCCTGGGCTCAAGTGATCCTCCCACTTCAGCCTCCCGAATATCCTACAGGCATGCACTACCGTGCCCAGCTAATTTTTATACTTTTTGTAGAGATGGGGTTTTGCCATGTTGCCCAGCCTGGTCTTGAACTCTTGAGCTCAAGCGATCCACCCATCTTGGTCTCCAAAAGTGCTGGAATTACAGGTGTGAGCCGCTGTGCCCGGCCCAAAGGAATTTTTAATGATGAGTTGGTCCATTTTATTGGCTGAAAATACACCTGTGTTATCCCAGTTTGTTTAGGGACAGTAGGGTCAAGAGATGGCCATGAACAGACAGTAAAAAACAAGACAGCGCAACCTCATAATAAACACCACATATGACACAGCTGAAAAATGTAGGTGTGAGGGGAAGCATGTAGCCTTTTCCTCAACACTTCAGGAATGTCTGTCCAACTGCAAACACACACGCTGGCACGTCACACAGCCACTGACAACAGCAGACACGGGTGGGCTCATCAGGCTCCACAGCCTCCCTGGGAGTGGGCTCGGACAGTGTTCCACAGCCTGCTTGCCTGCACGTGCCCCCATGGGCGTGCATTTAGGAACACCCACAAGGAGAGGGTGGGCTTCCCCCCACTGCCTGAGCTCACCTGCTCCATGGGGCATAGATGCCCTCATTTCCCCAGCTCCTCCCATGCACGTGCATTTAGGACACTCCCAAATGTTTGTGATACCAACAAGGTTGCAACCGACACCCTTAGATGTGTGTGCACAAGCTCCTCCGTAGAGAGGATTTCTCTAGGGCGGGGAGTTGCCGGGAAGACGTTATGAGCCGCAGTGCTAACTGGTAATAGGTGAGTGCCCTCCGGAGGGACTGCCCTAAGACCCCGCAGTCCCAAGAGCCCTGTGTCCCCACGTTCCAACCAGGTCATACTTAGCATTTACCTTCTGTCAATCTGAAGAAATGGCACCCTGAAGACCAGTGGTTGCCAGGACTTGGGGAAGGAGGGCTAAACAGAGAGCAGAGGATTTCCAGCGCAGTGAACCCACTCTGTGCGATGCTGTAGTGGTGGACAATGCTGCGATACATTTGCCCAAACCCACAGAAGCACAGCAGCAAGAGTAAGCCCCCAGTGGACCCTGAGTGATGAGGGACTGTGGACCCTGGGCAATGATGACAGGCCCATGCAGGCTCACTGACTGTAACAAATGCACCACTCCAGGACGGGGCTGATGGGGGGTTGGGGGTGCTGTGCGTGTGTGGGAGGAGGGGTACATGGAAAATTCCGCACTTTTCATTCAATTTTGCAGTGAACCTAAAACTGCTCTAAAAATAAAGTTTATTAATAAAACAGTACCTTGTTTTAACAGGCAATGTTAGTTGCTAATGAGGCTAAGTTATATGTGTATGAGTTTATTGTTTCTTTCTTTTTCTGTGAGCTGCCTGTTCATGTCCTTTGAACATCTTCTATTGGGTTGGTTACCTTTTTCTTAGTTTAATAAGAAATATTTATATTTTAAGAACATTAATTCTTAGTCATATATACAGGAATTTTTTCCCAGTTTTTCCTCCATAAATATTTGATACACGTATTTCAATGTGAAAAAAGTTATTAAACTGTACCATTTTATTTATTATGGTAACTTCTGGGTTTGTGGCATGCTTGGAGAGGTTTTCTCCATTGCAAAGTAATAAAACTATTCTACTGCTTTTTATCTTAGAGGTTTATAGTTTCATTTTCATGTTGAAATTCCCGTCCATCTGGAGTGTTTAGAAGAGGAGAGGGCTGGGGTTTCAGAGCCAGCTCTGTGTTTTCCAAACAGCTGCCCACTTGTCTCCTGATTCTTTGGTGAATGGTCCATTTAGCCTACTGAAATGAAATGTCACCTCAATCAAATGCAAATTTTCCCTAAGTCCTGGAGGACTTTACAGGTTCATACTGAACACATTTCTTAAAGCAATGTTTCTTTTACTTAGCAGATAACCAGTGAACACAGCTAAATGGTTAAAAAATGGTTAGTTGAATTTTCTTGCTAATCTTGTCTTTCTAAGCAAAATCTAGAAGGAATTTTCTTTCCTTTTTTTTTTTTTTTTGAGACGGGGTCTTATTCTGTTGCCCAGGCTGGAGTGCAGTGGCGAGATCTTGGCTCAATGAAGCCTGGACCTCCTGGGCTCAAGTGATGCTCCTGCCTCAGCCTCCTGAGTACTTGGAACTACCGGTGTGCACCACCACATCCACTACAGGTGTGCACTGCCCTACTCAGCTAATTTTTTTGTAGGGACAGGATCTCACTTTGTTGCCCAGGCTGGTCTGGAACTCCTGAGCTCAAACAATCCTCCAACCTTGGCCTCCCAGAGTGTTGGCATTACCGGCGTGAGCCACTGTGCCCGGCTAGAAGGAATTTTAGCACATGGCCACAGGCAAGAAGCCTTGACTTCAGCACCAGAAGTCAGCTGAGCTGTTTCTGAAATGCATCTTTTCCACACTGTGTAGCCACCTAAGTGACTTACCTCTACAGCATGAGTCTCCACACTGATGATGAAGACTTGACCTCCAGAAGCCGCCCACAACGTGTCTTCCATCATGAGTAGACTTCTAACGGGTAGGACGCCTAATTTTATCACTTTTTGAGGTTCTGAATCCCAGGATCCATCTTAAAAGAAAATATTTCATTTCATTCAAGTTCAGTTCTCTGTGCACAGGAAAATAGGGTCACACATCATTTTAAATAACTGACAACCGAAAGATCACCTGTCGTGTTAATGCTTGTGCCTGATCCTGGGTGTGTCTGGGGATCCACAAGCTGACACCCACCCCAATCGGGCCACGGTGCACAGCCAGGAAGCACAGACAGCTGCGGGACACGCGGCCCTCAGGACCCCCCCGCCCCCCTGCCTATCCCCTCCGTGTGTGTCCCAGACAAACCACTCATTCACCCTGAATCTCAGCTTCCTTCAGGGTAAGATCGAGACCATCCTACCACTAGCCGCAAAGGTTGTTTCAAAAGTTAAAAATGAAATAATGCATGTACAAAGCTCAGCACAGTACCCAGCACACAGATGTTCAATCAATACTACCATTTACAATAATAGTACATAAGATGATTCAGTTATCATTAAAAGGAACTGCATCCAAAATAACTGGGCAGATGTTACATTTCCCCATTAGCTGCTTCCGTTCTAACATGTGCCTCGCTCTATATACTGCATCACGAAGAGAGGCTATATCTTCACAGAATAAGAAACCAAAACTGAGGCAAAAGGAATTCCTTACTTTTGATGAATTTGTTCCCTTTCTTGAAGCCTAGAGAGTCGTGAAATATTCTCGTTTGAAAATATTTCCAAAGATCTACTGACAAGGTCTTTCACACTTTATATCAAGTATGAGTTGCTAGCTTGAATACCAACAAAAATCATTTGAGGCAAGATTTACCACAAACTTCTAAAGTGACTAATGTAATTATCCTATAAATAATTAAAATGAATTCTTCAGTTCTCAATCTAACCATTAATTAAGACATCCACCTTAAAAGTGTAACTAAATTATTAATCCATCAATGCCGTCGACTTCCTAATCAAATAAACACGCTTCACTCAGTCAGGAGAAAACGGCCTCAGTTCTTATCTCTTTGTTCTGGATTTCAAGCACTGAACCTTTGAATACAAAACAAGTGTCTGAAGCGGAGGTGTGCAGTCACTAAAAGGCAACTATGCAAGCTTTGGCTTTTGTGGCATACTTTTAGTTATAATTCAACATTAATGGAAATGCTTTTATGTTGCAATTAGGCTAAAAGTGTTGCAGGGTAATTATTAGCCCCAGTGAACATGGGCTTGCTTTTCATTTGTAATATCTGCACAGGGCCCAGTGTATCATTATGTGACTAAATATGCACATGCACCCATGCACAACACACATGCACGCACACAGAAGTGCACATGCCATATACACACACGCGCGCACATGTCACACACACACGCAGGCATGCACATGTGCACACATGGACACACACGTGTGCACATGTGCACTCGAGGCACACACACCTGCCTACACACACACATGCCCTCACAATCACGTGTGCATACACACATGTGCACACATGCATACATACCTGCTCACACAGTGCACATCCCCTCACACTCCTGTGCATACATACATGTGCATGGGCCTTCCCATCTGGTACTCATAGCCCTTTAAAGCACTGCACACTGCAACCTTCAGAAATATGTGGGCTCAGGGCAGAGCTACAATTTTCTCTGACATTCACACACTCTGAGGGGCATGGAGTGGCACAAGAACGCAGGGTTTTGAATCCTAGGTCAGAGCTCTCTCTATCCACTGCCCACTGTGCTTGGATCCTGGCTGTCAGGTGTGGCTTAGCGGTGTCCTACGAATAGCACCATTCCTTTGAAACAAGAACTCAAAGATCAATGACAGGATGGCCTACTTGAGACGTTTCGCTTGGTTAAGCTTTAACTTCCAACAACTGAACTTTGTTCTCCGAGCACCTGGGTGGGTCATTCTGCAGTGTGGGCTTGTCTTTCTTGGGATGACTTCTCCCTGTGTATGTGCCCCCAGGCCAGAGCCCTCAGCAGGCTGCCCACATCGCAGCCGGACCCAGGCACACGTTAATGATGTTTTGAACTAACACTTAATATTCTGGAAATTGCCCACAGAATTTCAGATTTTTAAATCCCTTGAAAGGTCAGAGCCCTGGCAACAGTGAGGGGTTGGGAAGCAGCCTCCCTCTCCCTCTGCCCGGGCCGAGGCCTCCAGCCAGCCACGTCGCCCACCACCAAGAACGAAGTGGCAGGCGATGAGCTTCTGCGCAGGCCGCCGCGCACGCTCCCACACGGTACGCCGGCCAGCTCTCCGTGAGGAAGATGCGAAGAGACGTGTTCAGCAGATCTCAGTTACAGATCATGCAACGCGTCTGACGAGGCGAAAACACAGCCCAGCACAGGGCTCCACAGTGGACAGGACAGCCATGCAGCCAAGTAAGAGGCTGGAGAGATGCTCGCTAGTAAACCCGGGGAAAAAAGGGGGACATAAGCATAAAATACATTTTATGTAATAGAAATTAGAAAAACAGAAAAAAAAATCCAGATGATATGAAAAAGTCCTATCAACACACATTCCTCCACGAAGCTTCATGAAAGAGTTGAGCGCAGAGTGGTAGGCACACAGGCAGCAGCAGGAAGGCGGCTCTTAGCGCACATGCGGAGGGGCCTCCGCCTACCGTGGAGCAGAGACAGGACGGGAAAGCCGGCCAAGGAGGCTGGCAGAGGTTATGACAACAGATGAATGACAAAGCAGGACTGGAATGGGAGAGCCCAGCCCCGAAGACACACAACCGTCCATGGAGAACTGAAATCATGAGGCCAAGAGGGGATGCAGACCGGAAGCCAGGCCGGGGCACCCACCGGCTAAGAGGGAGGCAACCAGGGGCCCGCCAAGGAGCCAGGGATCGGCCAGGGATCAGCAGGGTCAGAGTCCAGATGGCTGAGGGACGAGACAGGAGCGGCTCCTGTGCTTACTCCACCTACCGTAGTGAGAAAGAAGACCGGGCCTTCTTGGCGCAGGTGCGCACACGGGCCAGGCCGGAACCACACAGAAGGAGGGGCCGTCTCCGTGGAGCAGGTCTAGAGAGCCTCCCCAAGGAGGAGGTGTCAAAGTCCGAGGGCAAATAACACCCCAGGCTCTGGGAGGGGCTGGCGCAGATTTCTAAGGAGGGAGGAACTCCAATAGCAGCAAGGGGCCAAATGCTCAGAGCAGAGAGAACGGGGGTGGTTGGAGGGCAGAATGCCTTGTGAGCAAGGAACAAGGACTGGAGGACTGGAATTCTATTCTAAGTACACTGGGGACTCACCAGACAATTTTCAGCGGGGGAGGTGGGGGGGGGGGTAAAAACCTTATTTACAGTTTAAAAAGCTCAATAACAAATATTTGGAGAATGAATCAGTAAAAGCGCAAGAATGAAGGCGAGGCTACGCTGCCATCCAGGCGGGAGCTGGGCGGTTTGGACCAGGGTGGTGATGATGCGGGAGTGAGCTGGGACATGGTCTCGGAGCACAAGAACAAGTGGTGGATGGCCTGGGGAAGATGACAGGAGCCGCCCAGGGGTCGCTCCCGGGGGGAGGGTGGCGCAGGGCCGCTTTCGGTGAGGGAATCCCTGCGTGTTCCACTCCAGGATTGCAGCACCGAGACTGGCTGGGATCCAGCTGGGGCTCGGCACCCCTGCACTCAAGGCTGAGTGAGGGGCCAGGAGAGCAGCCTCAGCCAGCACCAAGGAAGCTGGAAGGAAAGCCCCGTACCCAGAGCTCCCACAAGCAGCGGCGGCCAGATCCACAGGAAGAGCCTGCAAAGCACAGCTGCCACCAACGCGGCAGGGGCTGGAGAGAGAACAGACACACAGCAGCCTGCCCCCGGCGGCTGCGGGGACCAGGCGGGATGGGCCAGGGAGGGCCTCGTCTAAGGCACCCAGCAGAACACAATGGTGTCCTTAGCCCTGTGGCCAAGAGAACAGCAGGGACCGAGGGCACAGCACCGGGGCAAAGAGGGCTGGCCCAGGTCCAGGAGGCCCCGCCGGGCGGGCGGGCAGGCTGCTCAGCTGGTCAGCGCAGGACATGCTGAAGGAGGGCACTGCATGGCCTGGTGCCCCTATCCGAGGGGGAGAAACAGGCAGGCCGAGAGAGGTGGGAGGGTGGGAGGAGACGGGGAGACTGACTTCTGAAAGATGTCTGTATATTCAACAAACACCTTTTGGGGAAGAAGCAAGGCACGCAGGCCTTGGGCAAGGGTGACGAATGCAGGGGCGGAGGCACAGGGGCGGGAGGCACGGGAGGCGGGGGGGGGGTGGGGGGTGCGGGAGGTGGGAGGCCCGGGAAGGGGAGGGGAGGCTAAACCGGATGCACGGTCCCCCGAGTGAACCCCGAGGACTGGCCAGGAGGCCGTGAGACCCGCCTCACCTGGGGCCCTGGCGTAGCTGGCCACCGCGCCGTTGACCAGGCCAGCGTACAGGCTCTGAGACGTGCAAGCCAGGCTCATGACTGTGGACTTCTCAGGAGTGAAAAAGTGCTGAAGTCTCACTTTCTTGGAGCCTTGACTGCTTTTATAAATGGAAATGCTTTAAGAGAAAAAGACAAGCGAATACATATATTTGCTCGTTGTGAGAAGAACGAGGGTGCCTATTAACATAAACACAAAACATTTCAACTCTTCCCTCTTGCCCTTCCTTCTCCATTCCTAGGGACACTTGCCTGTACTTTTAAAAAATTTGCAACCACCTTGATTTCTTTATTTTTAAAAGGGAAATTCTGGGATATATAAAAAAAATTAGTTCTTCCTGTATATCTTGGAACTTCACATCAGGAAAATCATTTTAACTTTCCTTTAAATGGTGTCAGCAATTCAGTATGATCATGACATAGAATATGGCTGTTTTATTCCAAAATATAAGGGGGGATGTGCTTTTAAAAACCATTAATATAAATGAGACATTTCAGTGGCAAACAGCCAAACTTTCCCCTTTAAAGAAATACCACTTCTCTTTAAGAGTTTCCTGGAATAATTTCCATGGGCCCAATTCACTAGTTATTTCAAAGTGCAATGACTCTAAAAATTTTCCCTGGTATCCCCTAATTCCTGCACGGGTTACTCCTGAGTCAAAGTCAAGGACTCTTTCCAGGACAGGCTCCCCACCACGCCCTCCACGGGCAGAGCAGGCTGATTCTCTATAACTCAGTGAGCATGCCCTACCTTCCCTCCTCCGTCCCTACACAGATCGTGGGGACATCAGAAGCTCTCACAGCCGGGGTCTCGGGGTCCGGGGGTGCCCCAGGCTCTCTGCGCTTCTCCTCAACGGGAATGTATAGCATGCACAGGATGCGAGATTCCACGTTGAAGCACTCGATGACTTTGGGGGTGGAATTTTGAAACGAGATGATGGCAATCTGACCCATTTGATGGGTGCAACTTCCGATCTGAATCAGAGAATTAGGAGGAAAGAAGAAAACGAGCATGTGGGGGCTTCCATAATACGCTGGAACCTGACACTTAATGGCCACGACAAGCTTCAATTTTCATGTGAGAATCAACACACTTAGAAAAATTTTAAAAAATGCTTAATTGCTCACAGAGCCCCTTTTTCTTTTCAACATATTTAATTCAGTCTTCAAAAAATTTTAAAGCAAGAGCGTAACTTTCATTTTTACAAAGTCACATTTCTATACTTTAAAAATCACGTACTCATCGTAATATGAAGGTAAGGGCCCATCCATCCTCAATTTAAAATCCTAAGAAGCAGATTATTATCAATTTTAATAACACTAATATTTAATGACCTTGGCTAAGAAAACAAACCTTTCAAATGTGAAAAACATCAATAAGAATGCATCCCAAGTAGATCATTGGAATTCAACATGTGGTATGCTGTGGAATTTCTTTTTTTTTTCTTTTTTCTTTTCTTTTTTTTTTTTTTTTTTGAGATAGTCTCACTCTGCCACCCAGGCTGGAGTGCAATGGCATGATCTTGGCTCACTGCAACCT
Organism: Pongo abelii; assembly: GCF_028885655.2. Lineage (NCBI taxonomy): Eukaryota > Metazoa > Chordata > Mammalia > Primates > Hominidae > Pongo > Pongo abelii. The sequence continues at coordinate 1,703,752 of NC_071992.2, read as the reverse complement.
CTGCCTCCAGGGTTCAAGCGATTCTCCTGCCTCAGCCTCCTGAGAAACTGGGACTACAGGCTCGTGCCACCACATCTGGCTAATTTTTGCATTTTTAGTAGAGATGGGGTTTCACTATGTGAAAGTACAGACAGGGTTTCACTATGTTTGGCCAGGCTGGTCTCAAACTCCTGACCTCATGATCCACCCGCCTAGGCCTCCCAAAGTGCTGGGATTTCAGGCGTGAGCCACCACGCCTGCCGTGGAATTTCTAAAGTAGCATTGCTGCAACAGTGTACATGAACTTCCTGTGTGTCTGAATCTCTACAACGAGAACACATAGCATAGTTTCCCAATTAAACTTAAATTTATTTGTGTGTTTTTTTTTTTTAAGTGAGAAAGGGCCTGATCCCTGTAAACAGAAAGCACTAGCTGGTTTAGGGTGATGTTTTCATTGATTCTTTTTGTTTTTCACCAACTTTGAGAATGTTGTTAAACTCTCCTTATTCTTGTATTTGTTGACGCTCCATACAGACATCCTACTTTCATGCTTTTGTAGGAAGGATGCCAATCTGCCAAGCCCCTGTCCTGCCTACAGGGCCTGGGGGCTATGACCAGGCCAGGGGATGAAGCTTCAGCGATGACAGGTCTGCCTACCTGGACGGAAAACAGTTCTCTTAGAAGTGGAAGCCCCCAAGGGAATTAAGGCTACTCCTCCATTCATAGGTTGGTACAAATGAAATACCAGCTAATTGGGTTGTTCAATTTCTGACACTCAACTAGGAACACTGACCAAGCAGGAGCTGTGGCTGTGAGAAGTGAGAGGCAGTGGCGTGCTGCACAGGATGCCTGGTAGGAAAGGATGAGAGTTTGGAAAAGCACAGTGGAGACCTGGAGGGCGAGTCTGAGGCTGCAGGGAGGGAACACAGGAAACCAGAGAGGGGAGAGCCTGGGACCACACAGCTCCAAGAATGTCCTCTGGTTTGCAGGAACCAGGAGCGTCTACTGCAATTCCAGCCTAATTTCAGTTGCGATATTTCATTTGGAACGAATTAATTTTAACTGCTAAGTTTCCACTGGAAACAGCCAGTCTTGGAACAAGAAAAAAAATCCATGCAATGTTGACATCAAAATGGAAAAACATATTAAAATTGTTCTCTTATTAGTTAGTTGTCTTTGGACTGAACTTTATCTGGTAAATGTTTTAGATGAAAAGGAAAAGAAACAAATATTTGCATTCCTAAGAACTCTAAATCTTTTCCAAAAGTGATCAGCTCCCTTTCAAAGAAGTTTTCATGTTTCTAAGTACGCTCTGGGATACGCCACCGCCAACTCTCTACTGAGCAATTCACATCTCAGTCTCTCATCACACTAACCATGAATGTTGATTCTCTGTGAACTTGCACCAAAACCAAATAAACACAACTTACCCACAGGAAACCATGTGCCGTGGAAAATGAATCTGGCTGGCTTTCATTATTTAGGTAAGGTTCAGGATTATAAGCAGCACATTCAATCTAAAATGGAATAAAATCAAACATTCACATATAAAACAGAGCTAAGAGGCTCCTAGACTACATAACGTCTTAAATGGATGACTTACTTCCAATGCATAACCACAGAAATTACAGGTTCATTACCTATCAAAGATTAAAATAGGGAGGATAAAAGTTTAAAAGTACAACTCTCAGAAGTTAGCTTTTTAGAAGCGAACACCTAAGTAGATTCAACCTTTGGTATCTTACTCTTCAGATCCCATCAGCATGCTGAAATCCAGCATCTCGGGCGCTTCAGATGGGAGGGCTGGCCCTGCAGGCATCAAGTACAGCCTGTGATGGCCTGTGCATCTCCCCTTCCCTGTCCCACCCCAGCCTCTCCCAGAGGAGTCCTGTGTACCGCCTGCAACTCTCAACAGGAGGGGTCAGGGGAGCTGCTGGGAAACCCTGGCCAGAGACCAGGGTGAGAAGAAACATCTTTATTTCTTAAAGAATGAGACATCGTCAGCGTCACTGAAGGCCCTGGCCTGTGATGCCTGAGTCAGCAACACTGGGAACATTAATAAGACGCCACCCTGGAGATGGAGTCCGCCAAGGCAAAGAGCGGGCACGGTGCCTCAAGCAGACAGGAGACCTGGAGTTACGATCCACTGTGGAAACAGACTGCTCGCCAAGCAAAGGCAAAACAGAGCTACAAATGTGAAACACGTGTCCCCTGTTTAACTAACAAGGCCTCAGATGCTGTGGCACTGCTGCAATACCCGAGGGTCCTGGCCCAGGACTGGGCTTCGGAGACAATGGCTGAGTGTTTTTTTAGGTTTCAAACAACAACAGTCTTATTTCCAAATAAATGACCTCCAGAGAAGCAGTCACTGTGGTGAACCTGGGAAGACCATGTTCTGACCACACTCCTTAAGAATTATCTCCCAAGTGGCCCAGTCAGAGCTGCGAGGTGCGCCCCACCCCGGGCAGCAGACCCTGCCTCCCTTCACCTTGAACTCCTGCTGCTTGGCCACCATCACGGGCATGTGTCCGACAAGGAGAGGATGCTTCTCCTTTTTAATGTGATTCCCATCGTCTTCTACACAGAACCAGCCCATGTGGTTCTCCTCTTCTGCAATTATATTCAGAGAGAAATGAGCAAGAATGCAGTTAACTCACATGCAAAGACCTGCAGCTCCACAGGTCACAGCAGGGGAAGTTTCTGGCATTCTGTTTGTATAGGGCCAGACAACGCCATGTTTTACTTGTGGAAAACAGCACAATCTCTTCTTACAGCATAGGCTGTATATTCGTGGCATTATTTTAGGAGGCAGCCTGGTCCCATCTAAGTGGCAGGGACCTCTTCCTGTTTGCGCCTCCTGAATACACTGGACCCAAAGCCTGCGAAACTTCGCTGTATAAACCACATAGGTCCACTTCCCTTTATCTTTCTCCAGTTTTTCCAAAGCAAAAGAAATGTTTAGATTCAAATACCAGAGATGTACTGAGAAACTTTAAAACATGGTATAATGCTATGGGATAAACAAAAGTACAATGAAATGGAGAAATATTTCACTACCAAAGCAAACTGTCAGCCTGAGCATTAAAGAACATGTAGCTGATCTGAAGACGAAAGGGGGCTTATCTGCACGTTCAGCTCATTCTCTTTAGAGTGGCCAGTTCCTTGTTTGCTAAGTTACTCTGAACCTGACCTGACAAACGACCAAATTATTCAGCAAGAGAGAGAGAGGCGTTACCCACGCTCCACATTTCTCTTCTGTATTTTATACTCCGTTAACATTTCAGATTATCTACAGCAGAAGGAAAATTTTACACACACGACATCCCAGTGTGTTCTGGGTAACAGGTCTGTAAGCATGTGTATAAGTACATTACACACACACACAGAGCAAAAAATAATCAAGGCTGAAGAGACATAGGAACTAGGAAATCATAAAGTCACATCCATCTACAGTAAAACCGCAGGGTTGATCTTTGGTGCTGGGAGGATCTTTAGTAACCCCCCAGCCCAACACTGTGTTTTGCTTCTCAGTGAGGGGTGAGCAGAAGGGCCAAGAGGAACAATGATCCCCCTGCCATTTGGAGGCCGCCGCCCGCCGCCCGCCGCCCGCCGCCCGCCTTGAGCACCTGGCTCACGGCCAGGCTCCACGGGCTTCCTCTGTGTTCAGCTGCCTCAACTGATACTCATGTTCTGGTACCAGAAACACCATCCATTTTAACCCCTCCATTTTAATATGAAACCCCTCCATTTTAATATGCAATCCCTTCATTTTAATATGAACATCTAAAAAATCGCCGGTGCCAGGGTGAATTTTCCTGTTTAGAAACACTCCTTCAGGTCAATGGATAGATCTACTGCTGAGTTTCCTTCTCAACCCTGACCTCACCCTTGTGGGCAGGAATTCATCATCACACTGCATGCCTCATTCAGCCTCAGTCAGCCAGGACTTACCCAGGGCGAGCTTGGCCATCTGTAAGCTGTTGACCCAGGACTCCTTGATGGCAGGGGTGAACGTATTGAACACAGCTGTAAAGAACGTCGGTCGCCCAGATCTGCCAGAAACAACAGACAAGCATTCATTTTATAAAACGTGCTCCATCCTGTGAGGCTAAATTACACATTTTGCCTGTCTGATAGAATCAGCAAACCAAAAAACATACATGTCATGACAAAGAACCATTTTTTCCCCAGCATTGGCCAAGAAGGTTTCGTTTTAAAGCTACTACTAACTTGTCCTGCTTCCCGGGAAGCTGTAACTGAATTCTGCAGCAGTCCGCAGCTCTGATTTCATCTTCTTTCTTCAAAATAAGCCTTTGTAAACCTGATGTCCAGTCATGGGCTACTGACTGGTTTAAGTTCTACAAAGGAAATAAATACGCATATTTCAAAAGTGTTTAAAAAGTAGGGCCATCCCAAGGAAGATAAAAAAACAAAAATTTTAATATGAGAAATTCAGACCAAACGAAACTATTGGATTATGAAAAAGAAAGCTTTGGGAGTCAGATCACACCAGAGGGGGAGCTGAGACATTTCTAAGATAGAACTGATATTCAAGCCTATTTGCAAAATGAAGAAAAGTTACCATTAAATAGTCTCACCTTATCTAACATAAGAGAAAATGTACATTCAGATTAATTTTTAAAGTCAAAATGAATTTTCACTTCTGATAGACCCTGGAGATATAATCACATACTTACAATGACTTATAAGTAAAGGCAGAATCTTAAATCCAATTGCTTCAATTGTTACCTGATAGTTTCCTTTAAGGTTTCCTATCAGCTGAGTGATTTGGCCAATTACATTTAAGTCATGCAACAAGTTTTGTAAATCTTGATAGAGTTGTCCTGGCCCCATGTAAACTTTGTCTACAAAATAAGCAAAAAGAAAAAAAAAAAAGAATACAAAGGTAAAGCCATATTTACTCCAATACTTGAGGGAAGAAAACACTACTAGTTAAATAATTTTTAGGTTGAGGGGTGAATCTAGAACTTTTAAAAAGTGGACATTTTCAAGCATTTAGTGGTTTTTCCTTTTCTAACATTTATTTAGAAATAATTTTAGATGGAAAAGTTGCAAAGAGTTGCCTCCTGAATGCCCAGGCCTGGCTTCCCCAGAGGATAACATCTGACGCAAGCGTAGCATGACCGTCAAATCCAGGACACCACATTGACACGTCACTCCTGACTGATCTACAGACCGTCTTCAAACCTCACCGCTTTCACATGAATGTCATTTGCTAGTCCCAGATCCAGCCCAGGGACTCGCACTGCGTTCAGTGGTCACGTCCATGAAATCTCCTCCAGTCTGGGGAGTTTCTCAATCTTCCTCTTTTGTGACCCTGACATTTTTGGAGGATGCTGGTGAGTTACAGAATGTCTCACAATTTGAGTTTGATTCATGTTTTGTCCCTTTTGTATTTTTTAAACACTGTTGACATAACAGCTACTAGAGGCACTTAGAAATGACATTTAATCTGAACCACATTTCCAATAACTGGGGTCATCTACCATCAAAATGAGTTCCCCAATGATCTTTCCTAAAGTTTTTTTTTTTTTTTTAAGGGAATAGAAATGGTTTGTCTTCGATGACTTGGGTTAGAGGAATGACGCGTGTCCCGGGGTCTGTTTGCCCAAGTGAGAATTGCTCTACCCCTCACAGAGGGCTTCCTGTGTACTACAGGAAGTAATGTTCAAATACTTCCTCACTAAGTCCCACGACGGGCCCACAGGCACAGAGGACAGATTCCCCCATCTCCCCATCTGACTGATGACAGATGAGAAGGATTTGATCTCAGAATTAGCCTGAGTGTCTGTACTTTAAGCAATATGCAGTAATACACTCCTTCTTTTCCACTTTTCATAGAAATAAATTGTCTAAGGTCAAACAACCAGTAAGAGAAGGAGCCAAAATTCAAACCCAAGGAGAAGAAATTCATTTAAGTTGAGTAAAGTGCCTTGTGTTTGAGCAGGACAGGCTTCCCGGCCACGGGTCTGTAGAATCGCATGGACCTGAGCTTACAGGGCCCAGAACTTGGTCTCAGGCTCTGATGTGGACATCCTGAAATTCTTTTTTTTCCTTTTTTCTTTTTTTTTGTGAGACGAAGTCTCGCTCTTGTCCCCCAGGCTGCAGTGCGATGGCACGATCTCAGCTCACTGCAACCTCTGCCTCCCAGGTTCAAGCGATTATCCTGCCTCAGCCTCCCAAGTAGCTGGGACTACAGGTACCTGCCACCATGCCCAGCTAATTTTTGTATTTTTAGTAGAGGTTTAGTAGAGGTTTCACCATGTTGGCAAGGCTGGTCTCGAACTCCTGACCTCAGGTAATCCACCCGCCTCGGTCTCCCAAGTGCTGGGATTATAGGCGTGAGCCACTGTGCCCGGCCTGGACATCCTGAAATTCTTAATAATTTTGAGGAAAGGACTCTGCATTTTCCTTCTATGCTACGTCCCACAAATTATGCAGCTTGTTCTTTAGTGTATATAACACATATAATACATATATATGTCAAAACTGAAAGAACTTACATATTTCCAATAAAAAGATTTCAGATATAGGTATCTAAAAATATTTACTATATAACTGAGGAGTAGCATAACCATTTATAATTTTGCAGGCACTTTATGTTGAAGACATGATTACGTGGTATTTATGCACATGGTAGGCCTGATTTGTATCAACTACCTAGACAAATTCAATTACTAACTGCATTTGAAGTATCATGAAGTTTCGTAAAAAAGGGAGCAGCCAGGCACAGTGGCTCGCTCCTGTAATCCCAGTGCTTTGGGAGACCAAGGCAGGAGGATCACCTGAGGTCGAGAGTTCGAGGCCAGCCTGATCAACATGGAGAAACCCTGTCTCTACTAAAAATACAAAATTAGCTGGACATGATGGCGCATGCTGTAATCCCACCTACTCGGGAGGCTGAGGCAGGAGAATTGCTTGAAGCTGGAAGGCGGAGGTTGTGGTGAGCCAAGATCATGCCATTGCACTCCAGCCTGGGCAACAAGAGCTAAACTCCATTAAAAAAAAAAAAAAAAAAAGAGCAAAGTGATCTAGTAGTTACACATAGCAACTTTATTTATCCTTACAGAATGCTTATAATTTAAAATGTTTCATAACACACATATTTGCTTTCATTCGTGAACTTTGATGATAAACTCTATAAACACAACCTTGTAATACAAGTATAGGCTGGGTGTGGTTACTCATGCCTATAATCTCAGCACTTTGGGAGGCCAAGGTGAGAGGACTGCTAAAGGCCAAGAATTCAAGACCAGCCTGGGCAATACAGTTTAAAACATCAAAAACATAGAGTTAAAAAAAAAAATTAGCCAGGCATTGTGGTGCGTGCCTGTAGTCCCAAATACTTGGGAGGCTGAGGTAGGAAGATCGCTCGAGCCAAGGAAGTCAAGACTGCAGTGAGCTATAATTGTGCCACTGCACTCCAGCCTGGGCATCCAAACAAGGCCTTGTATCAAAATTAATAAATAAATGAGTAAATAAAATTTTAAGTGCAATATTAACTTTATTAATTAGTTGACTTCTTTTAAAATATGATCTTCACAATTATCATCCAATCAAATTGACCCTTCTATTTTTGGTGTGCAGCTCTATATATTTTCACGCACGTATAGATGCATATAAACATCTCTGCAGTAAGCCTGAGGGAGAACTCCAGGGCACACAGAACAGCTCCATCACCCACAGAACAGCTCCATCATCCATAGAACAGCTCCATCATCCACAGAACAGCTCCATCACTGACAGAACAGCTCATCACCCACAGAACAGCTCCATCACCCACAGAACAGCTCCATCACCCATAGAACAGCTCCATCATCCACAGAACACCTCCATCACTGACAGCACAGCTCATCACCCACAGAACAGCTCCATCACTCGACAGAACAGCTCCATCACCCACAGAACAGCTCCATCACTCGACAGAACAGCTCCATCACCCACAAAACAGCTCATCACCCATAGAACAGCTCCATCACTGTCAGAACAGCTCATCACCCATAGAACAGCTCCATCACTTGACAGAACAGTTTATCACCCACAGAACAGCTCCATCACCCACAGAACAGCTCCATCATCCACAGAACAGCTCCATCACTGACAGAACAGCTCCATCACCCACAACAGCTCCATCACCCACAAAACAGCTCATGACCCACAGAACAGCTCCATCACTGGACAGAACAGTTTATCACCCACAGAACAGCTCCATCACTGACAGAACAGCTCCATCACCCACAAAACAGCTCATCACCCACAGAACAGCTCCATCACTCGACAGAACAGTTTATCACCCACAGAACAGCTCATCACCCATAGAACAGCTCCATCACTCGACAGAACAGTTTATCACCCACAGAATAGCTCCATCACCCACAGAACAGCTCCATCACTCGACAGAACAGCTCCATCACCCACGGAACAGCTCCATCACCCATGGAACAGCTCCATCATCCACGGAACAGTTCCATCACACAGAGAACAGCTCCATCACCCAGAGAACAGCTCCATCACCCACGGAACAGCTCCATCACCTACGGAACAGCTCCATCACCCAGGGAACAGCTCCATCACCCATGGAACAGCTCCATCACCCACGGAAGAGCTCCATCACCCAAGGAACAGCTCCATCACCCCCAGAACAGCTCTATCACTCTACGGAACAGCTCCATCACCCACAGAACAGCTCCACATCCACACAACACCTCCATCACCCACAGAACAGCTCCATCACCCACAGAACAACTCCATCACCCACAGAACAGCTCCATCACCCAAGGAACAGCTCTATCACTCACAGAACAACTCCATCACTCACAGAACAGCTCCGTCACTTTACAGAATAGCTCCATCACCCACAAAGCAGCTCCATCATCCACATAACAGCTCTATCACCCACAGAACAGCTCCATCACCCACAGAGGCAGCTCTATCACCCACAGAACATGTGGGATAGGTCACAGGGATTCACAGGTGCACAGATTTCAGTTCACTGGGAGGAACAGGTTCAAGACGTCTAATGTAGTTAATAAGGTATTGTATACTTGAAAATCACTAAGAGTAGACTTTAAGGTTCTCACCATGAACAAATGGCAAGTGTGTGAAGTAAGGCATAAGCTAGTTAACTTGATTCAGCCATCCGACAATGTATACATATTTCAAAACATCATGTTTTAAACCATACGTGTATATGATTATTTGTCAACTAAAAACATAAACATTTTTAAAATAACACACACACACACACACTGCCACCAATGTGAACCTATCATGGGAAGGGAGAATACTCTTTCCCTAGTGTATTAAAGAACCTTCTGTACTGAGATGAGGAGGAGTTCCTCGACCTTACGGAGCATGGAAATGTGCTGATGTTTTATGTCTGCCGGATCATCAGACAGTTCGTAACAGGGCACTGTCAGGGCACAGATGACACCACAGAGCAACCTGAGCCTTCCTCATGAATGGGGACAATGTGCGCTGCCAAAGAAAGCGTCTGCACTCACATCCCAAGAATTACAAGAAACCACACAGTGCGGCCAGTGCTTTTCAAATGTGATTCTCAGTTTCAGAAGTAATTGTTTCATGTTGATTTTCTGGCCAAAATTGATTAAAGAAACCCCTGCAGTTCAGGCGCGGTGGCTCACGCCTGTAATCCCAGCACTTTGGGAGGACAAGGTAGGCGGATCACCTGAGGTCAAGAGTTCGAGACCAGCCTGGCCAACATGGTGAAACCTCATCCCTACAAAAAATACAAAAAAAAAAAAAAAAAAATTAGCCAGGCGTGGTGGTACACACTCTGAGTAGTTCCAGCTACTCACAGAGGCTGAGGCAGGAGAATCACCTGAACCCAGGAGGTGGAGGTTGCAGTGAGCCAAGATCACGCCATTGCACTCCAGCCTGGGCAACAGAGGGAGACTCCATCTCAAAAAAAAGAAAAGAAAAGAAAAAGAAAGAAACCCCCTCAAATCAGAATTTTTCTGAGAGTTGACTTCCAGCCCTCTAGCTGACAGTTTCTGGAGTTTCCAGTTCTGTGAGCGAAGCTCTTCGTCGCTGCAGTGACACACAATTGCTGCACTTCCGCAAAAGCACTTCCCGAGTCTTTCTCACGGACACTTCTCGTTTCCATGGAAATCCCTGCAATCTGTTTGAAAATTCAGGGTCTGTCAGTGAAACGGAATTTGTGTGGCAAACAAGGAACGGTTTGTGTGGCCAGATCAATAGCAAGGACGGCTGGAAAAGCCCCTGGGGGTGTGCTCGGTCCCTGAGAACCTCCACGCCTGGGCTCAAGGGCACCCTCACAGCATCTTCAAGCCTCTCCATGGTGTGAGACTGAGACGTCAGAGCCGGAAGGCATCTCCAGGCACTGGGGAGGAGGTGAGACTAAGGAGGAATGGGCACTACCCCTACACGCCAATGGGCTGACTGTGGGCAGCCTCAGCCCCCACCAGTATCCTCTGCAGCTGCCCATCAACCTTCATGGGGTCTGAAGAACCCTACACCTCCTTAGCTCCTTAGCCCTGTAAAACTCCTATGTGCTTTTCTTTCTGGTGTTCTCCTCCTCAGAGCTGTGGCAGGGGTCTCTGCGGACCACACCCCCTAGTGCGGCACGTCACCTCTCCCTCTGCCTCCGGACTCCGTTCCTGGGGGCCCTGCCCTCCCCAGGACCTTACCTGCCTCCTGCAGGGAGCTTCCCATGGTTCTCAATAGGCAAGGCTGGTGCTGCCAAAGGAAACGGACTTAACATGGAACCGCCCCTTTCCTCCTGGAACAAAGTTGACCAAAAGCCTAATTTCCCTTGCAGCTGGAAATAATGTTCCCATTTGTGATGTCTACAGAGTGTCTGTGCACAGTGTGGCTGTGACAGAGGAAGATCTGATCAGAACAGGGTGCTAAAGAGAGATGAAGAGTCGGCCGGGCATGGTGGCTCATGCCTGTAATCCCAGCACTTTGGCAGGCCGAGGTGGGTGGATCACTTGAGGTCAGGAGTTTGAGACGAGCCTGGCCAACATGGTGAAACCCCGTCTCTACTAAAACTACAAACATTAGCCGGGCTTGGTGTTGCACGCCTGTAATTCCAGCTGCTCGGCAGGCTGAGGCAGGAGAATCGATTGAACCCAGGAGGCAAAGGCTGCAGTAAGCCGAGATGGCGACACTGCACTCCAGCCTGGGCAACAGAGTAAGACTCCATGTCAGAAAAAAAAAAAAAAGGAGAGAGACAAGAGTCGCTGTAAGGCCCGTCCTGCAGGGCAGAGGCCGCGGGAATGGGGGAACTTTCCCAGTTGCAACCGCAAAACTCCCAACAGAGGGATCTTGTTCTCTCCGGCCACCCTTCCAGAACAAGCTCTCTAGAAGCAGCTCCTTACTTCAATGAGCAGAGCAGGATAAATGGTCCCCACACCTAAAACGCAGGGGGCAGGCTGGAGCCCCAGGTGTGTCAAAAGAGTGTCTAAGAATATGAGCCGAAGAAATTACCCCAAAAAAGGGAGCAAATTTGACAACTGAGAAATTAAAAGCTTTAGACTTCTATAAAAGTATAGACGTAAATAATATGTGAAGCCATGTAAAAATAGGCAATTATTTTCCATAAAGACTACATATACATTAAAAATGATAATATTCTAAAACCCCAATGATAAAGTAAACAATTCCCAGAAAAGATACAGATGGCTAATATATGTGGAGATGCTCATTCTCACTAGTAATCAAAGGAAAGCAAATTAAAACAGCCAAATTAAATCAGGTGAGATGGCGTGCACTTGTAGTCCCAACTACTCAGGAGGCTGAGGCAGGAGGATCACTTGAGCCCAGTAGTTTGAGGTTGTAGTGAGCTACGACTGTGCCTCTAAATGGCCATTGCCCTCCAGCCTGGGCAAGAACCCTATCTCAAAAAAAAAGCCATTAAAAATTTTTAACTTAAATTAAGGCAAATTTACAAAACTGTTTTTCACAAATCAAATCACAAAAGTTTCATTGTGTAATCAAAGTCAGACATAGCCAGTAGAAATGGAAACTGGGGAAAACTTCCTGGAAAGCAACTTGCAAAAATGCATCAAGAGTCTAAAAGAGTATACAAATGTTCTACTCTTTGACCTGAAAATTCCACTTCTAAGGAAATTATCAGACTAATGTGTGAGGATGTCTCCATGTCACTGTTCGTAGTGGTCCAGTAACTGAAGAAGCTTGCAGTATGCAATAAACTCAGGTTCAATCACGAAGAAATGTCCTGCAGTCAGTTTAAATGACTTCGATTCAGAATTTTTAATGACTGAGAAAATGGTCATCCTATAATGTTAAATGAAAATTCCCTATACAGGATCACATAGAGCAACTGTGGTATATGGACAATGGTGTGAGAAAAAGGCTGGAGAGAAATCACTCACGTGTTAATACAGTCGCCAGATACAAGAATTACAGGTCATTCTTACCATCTTTAAACGTTTTAGTGTTTTCAACAGAGAACAAGAATTAATTCCAAGGAGAAAGAGGGTAATTTTTAAATAGCATCATGTATAAGTCCCTAGTCTGATAAGAGGCACAAATTGAATTTCTCTATAAGCAAGTAGTTTTCTAACATGAAAGTATAGAAAAATCTTGGTTATGAACCAGTAGTGATCCCAGCTATACTCAGGCAAAATAAATCCTATGTGGTTCTGGACACGTTATGGCAGCTCCTCCCAATGCAAGGCCTAGGAGACTCCCAGGTGCAAAGCTGAAACCACAGCACTGAACAGAGAAGAACAATAAGAACCTTCCCCTGTGACTAAAATCCAGTATGGCTTTTAGAGTTTTAACAAAACCCAAGCATTTTATAATGTGAACATCACACTGTCACGAAGATACATGTCATGTCTCAAATTCCAGATCTTTAATCAAGAAGTAAAACCATCCCTATAGCTTCATGGGGTTTAAAAACCCAGAATATAATATTAATTTGCTCAACATCTAACTCATATGTGTCCATGTGTACTAGGACACATGTGTGTGATTCCCACAGAGACAGGACCCCGTCCACAGGCCCTCCTGCGTGCGCACCTTTCCATGGCTGGCCGTCTGCACTTAGGACACAGAGACAGGACCCCGTCCACAGGCCCTCCTGCGTGCACACCTTTCCGTGGCTGGCTGTCTGCACTTAGGACACAGAGACAGGACCCCGTCCACAGGCCCTCCTGCGTGCGCACCTTTCCGTGGCTGGCCGTCTGCACTTAGGACACAGAGAGAGGACCCCGTCCACAGGCCCTCCTGTGTGCGCACCTTTCCGTGGCTGGCTGTCTGCACTTAGGACACAGAGAGAGGACCCCGTCCACAGGCCCTCCTGCGTGCGCAGCTTTCCGTGGCTGGACGTCTGCACTTAGGACACAGAGAGAGGACCCCGTCCACAGGCCCTCCTGCGTGCGCACCTTTCCGTGGCTGGCCGTCTGCACTTAGGACACAGAGACAGGACCCCGTCCACAGGCCCTCCTGCGTGCGCACCTTTCCGTGGCTGGCTGTCTGCACTTAGGACACAGAGAGAGGACCCCGTCCACAGGCCCTCCTGCGTGCGCAGCTTTCCGTGGCTGGACGTCTGCACTTAGGACACAGAGAGAGGACCCCGTCCACAGGCCCTCCTGCGTGCGCAGCTTTCCGTGGCTGGCCGTCTGCACTTAGGACACAGAGAGAGGACCCCGTCCACAGGCCCTCCTGCGTGCGCAGCTTTCCGTGGCTGGCCGTCTGCACTTACGACACAGAGATAGGACCCCGTCCACAGGCCCTCCTGTGTGCGCACCTTTCCATGGCTGGCCGTCTGCACTTAGGACAGAGATAGGACCCTGTCCACAGGCCCTCCTGCGTGCGCACCTTTCCGTGGCTGGCCATCTGCACTTAGGACACAGAGAGAGGACCCCGTCCACAGGCCCTCCTGCGTGCGCACCTTTCCATGGCTGGCCGTCTGCACTTAGGACAGAGATAGGACCCTGTCCACAGGCCCTCCTGCGTGCGCAGCTTTCCGTGGCTGACTGTCTGCACTTAGGGCACAGAGACAGGACCCCATCCACAGGCCCTCCTGCGTAAGCACCTTTCCGTGGCTGGCCATCTGCACTTAGGACACAGAGAGAGGACCCCGTCCACAGGCCCTCCTGCGTGTGCACCTTTCCATGGCTGGCCGTCTGCACTTAGGACAGAGATAGGACCCTGTCCACAGGCCCTCCTGCGTGTGCACCTTTCCGTGGCTGACTGTCTGCACTTAGGGCACAGAGACAGGACCCCATCCACAGGCCCTCCTGCGTAAGCACCTTTCCGTGGCTGGCCGTCCGCACTTAGGGACACGTGCTGGCTGCACTTTCCTGACGGAGTCTTCTCCACGAGACTTATGGGAATGACTGACATGTGACACACAGGCATGGCACTCATCTGGCCCATCCCCATGGCTGAGGAGCTATGATCACTTTCCTGAGAGGCTGGCTGTCAGGTCCTGGACAGGCCCGTGACCCTGAATAGAAGGTTTCTGGAATGTCAACTTGACTGACAGTCATAGCTCCAGGGATGCATTGGTGTCTAAGTTCACAGGTCAGCTATACAGGCCGTTAGGAATGAGTATTTTGGCATCAGCAGATCATGTAGACTAGTGTGCATGTTATATTTAGAAAATATGGGCATCCCTCTTTGCATGGAACCACTTCTCACCTGCCTCCTGTTGAGCTCCTAAAGACAGAGAGTTTGAAGAGTGTGTTACTGAATACCCAGTAAATTCACACCAGTGTTTGTCCCTGAGGTAACGGGGGATATAAACAGACACAGTGACGGAGAAGGCAGCAGCCATCTGCATGGAGAACAGAGCCACACATGTGGCATCACCACCACTGTGGGACTGTCCTAAAAGCATGTGTGATGCTGGAAGACCCTTTCCCACTTTCTGTCCATCTGCCATGCTGCCCCTGTTTCCTCCCCCAGACAGAGGCTGGGCCTGGGGATGGGCTTGGAACAGCCATTCTAACAGGGACCCAAGTCCCAGGCTGGCTCTGGGCTTCCTTAATGGGCTCTCATTTTGTGAAAGTATGAAATACTCTTTAAATGTAGAAAAGTAGAGAGAATAACTCATGGACACATTTTTACCCACTGCCCAGAATCTGTGATGTGACTGTTTTGCTCCATTCAATTCAGATGCCATTTTCATCAAAAATCCCTGAAAAGCTATGGCACGCCTACCCTGTTTTCACTCTGCCTTCCATCCGGAGTCGGCGCCCATCCTCCCTGAGAGCTCTTTGTGGTTTTAATCCCTATGTATGTTTGAAGGCCTTTCTCAGCATACAGATGTTGTCTGTAGGAAGGGAGGCCGTTCATCTGCGTTGAACACACTGCATGAGCATGCAGGGGCACAGGACACAGACAGTGGTGGCAGGAGGTCAGCGGCTCCACAATAACGAGCAGCTGCATCCGCTCCCCCAGTGAGGGACTCATCTGTTGGTGTCACATTCCACAGGCACACCGACCTCTGTGTTGCATTGCAGGAAAGCTACTGAAGACTGTTTCCGGACTGTCCACGGTATTCAGTGTGGAAAGCCAACCTCCCTGCTACCTTTGGCCAAGTGGTGTGTTTGCTCTCAGTACTCATTCAAGGGTTATAATGACACTTCTGATTCCTGGGAAAGACCTGCAAATCCACACGCCATACAGGAAAAACAGTGCCGAGTCCTGGCCTCATCTCCCACATGCACACACGTGCTGTTTTACGTACAACGTTCAGATGACGCAGAAGCGGCCCTTCCCACAGCAATGGAGCACAGAGGCATTTTGTTCTGTTTCCTTCATTTCGACTGCTGTGTATTTCAAAACACGACAGCTTTGCCATGGTGGGCTTCCGCTGCACCTGTCCTCTCATCTTCAAAATGAAGTTCACTCTTACAGGTGTAAGGAGCAAGAACGGTGACCCTTCCTGCCCAGAAGTACCTGACTCTGGAAAGGACATGTTGGAGACCAGGCACTGTCCCTGCCCACAGGCGAGGCCATGCAGTGCGTCGGGCAGGGGCCAGGGAGAGAAATCGGGGCTAACCCGTCACTCCTGGGGTCCCACACCGGTCACTGTGTTCAGAACCCTCGGGGCTGTGGCTGGACGTGCCGCTCAGACCTCTCCCTGACTCCACGGAACAGCCACTTGGTCACACATGCCTGGAGGATGCAGCTCAGGGGAGCCTCATGAGGAACCGTTTCACGTCTTAAAAATACAGCTCCGCTTCTCTTGCTGCCTTCTACTTCAGGAGGATCAGTCAGGTGTATATTCAGCTGTTCAAGCTTCCTTCGGCCAGGCTCACTTCTATTTAAAGACTGTAAGTCATGCCTGCCTTCCTCCCTCCTTGTTGCTGGTTCTTTGCTAGTAGTGTTTTGCTGTTTTTTAAAACTGTGTGAATTTTGTAGGGGAGGTACTATGTTTTCTGGGAGCTCCCTGAACACTGACCTCACCCACGACCCTTTCCGCGTTTGCCTGGAAGTTCCCCTCTCTATGCTCAGCAGGGACCCTGAGCTTTCAGGAGCTGTCTCCTACCCTCATCACAGTACAAGCTTGCTGGCAGCTCCTCCAGCTACCTGTTCATAACTGTGTCTTGTTACAAATCCTCCTGTACCAACCGCCATATCCAGCCCAACAGTACAGAAGCACTCCTGGCACTCAGGACACGCTTCCGGGACAGAAAGCGGAATGGGCCAGAGCAGGGCGGTCTGAGTGGACTTTACCTCTTGCTGCAAAGTTCTGAGAACACAGAGGGAGGCAGCGGCCTTCTGGAAGCTGCGGCGCCCCTTCTAGGCAAGCTGCCAGTGCAGGGACGGGACGCTGGTATTGGACCAGGTAGATGCTGGTCCAATAACAACCAAAGCCAGAAGGATCAGAGGCCAATCCTGTTCCGTTAAAAGCTGACCTTACAGCAAAGAACAGAGATGCTTTTTACCTTCATTCATTTTTAAGAATTAAATAACTAACTACAAAGTAATGTGACTGATTTTTACAAAAGTAAATGATGAATATTTGCACATCTGAAGGAGTGTTTCCTTTAAAGTAGATTCAAGTTGTACTCACATTTCTCTAAACATTTTAAGAACTTCACCTATACACTGACTTGAGACCAGTTGAATAAAAGTACGCGCGCACACACACACACACACACACGAAGAACTTCTCCCTGGGAAGGATGGGCGGTAACAGCTCTCCAGTGGCCATTCTTCTGAAACACCCTTGAAGGCCAGAGCCCGGCTAGAGCAACTGATCTCACCTCTCCTCCCGTTCTAAAGGCTCCCAACAGTGGGACTATGCGACACCTCCCCACCCACCCCCACAACTCCTACTTAGCACAAGACCTCGAGAACTAGGAGCGCTTGACAGTCCGTTCGTTGAAAATGAATTGAGGTTATAAAGATACTGCATGAAGAAACCCCCCCTCCCACAGAATGGCAACAGCGAACATTACTTTCTCATAAATCCACCTACCAGACAGGATGGAGCGCAAAGTGAGAAGGAACAGCGGCTGGGTGGAGTGCACCAACAAAGATGCTGCACCAGGCCAGAGCAACCGACGGCTCACGCTCGATCTTCCTCCTCCCCGCCACCAGTCCCAATCGGGGAGGCTGGCAAAACCTTTAAAATCACCCCAGAAAACTACACAATATTTTTCAAAATAGCATCAGGGAGTTTGGGAGCTTAAACCAATCCATGGATCCATAGGGGACATGACATTTTTCAAAATAGCATCAGGGAGTTTGGGAGCTTAAACCAATCCATGGACCAGGGGACCCATGGTCACCAGCTTGCAGCCTCTGCAAGAGAGGAAAGTGTCACATCATAACTCCGGGTGTCGAACACCACAGAGCAAACCCGCGATCCACATGGCGCTTTTGCAGGGACAGGGAGCTCCCTGCTGAGTCTAACACCGCAGAGTAAACTCACAATCCACACAGCGCTTTTGCGGGGACGGCGAGCTCTCTGCTAAGTGGAACACTGCACAGCAAAGCACAATACACATGGCGCCTTTGCAGGGACGGGAGCTGTCTGCTGAGTTGAACACTGCAGAGCAAACCCACAATCCACACGGTGCTTTTGCAGGGATGGGGAGCTCCCTACTGAGTCTAACACCGCACGGCAAACACTCAACCCACATGATCCACACAGCACTTTTGCAGGAACGGCGAACTCCCTACTGAGTCTAACACCACACAGCAAATGCACAATCCACACAGCACTTTTGCAGGGACGGCGAGCTTCCTACTGAGTCTAACACCACACAGCAAATGCACAATCCACACAGCGCCTTTGCAGGGACGGCAAGGTTCCTGCTGAGTCTAATACCGCAGGGCAAACGCACAATCCACATGGTGCTTTTGCGGGGACAGCGAGCTTCCTGCTGAGTCTAACACCACATGGCAAACACACAATCCACACGGCGCTTTTGCAGGGACAGGGGGCTCCCTGCTGCAGCTACTCACTGGTCTCGGGTGGTTACCATGCTGCCCACTCTGCAAGCAGAGGTTGTTGGGCAGTGCTGCCTACACTCTGTCAATATCAAGTAACACACCAACGTTTCCAACACTGAATTTTAGAACAGTCATTCAAGCAGCAGAAGTCCTATGACCATCAACTGAGAACGAGAATTTCTGACTTAGCTTCTCGATATAATTTAGAAGTGACAAACGCAAGAGAACCGGAAGAAACAGAAACACTGAGAGTGAATTTGAAGCCATTCTATGAAAACTCTGAGGGAGGCATTAGAGGCAGCCCCATGGAGATGTGGTTCATGGATGTACCTGGGTTTTGTCAGCATAAACGGTAAGGAGCGAGCTGAGATGAGCAGAGTGAAGGGACGTCATTCACCGGCTGCAGTGTGGCACTCATGGGATCAACATGATGGATTTGATACAACATAGACTCACTCACGATCAATGCTAACAAGAGACTGTCTGTCTACCCTGGACGAATCCAGACGTGTTGGGATAGAACCCCTGCCAGTCCCAGCAGAAAGCACAGTGCCCACTTATACCTTCTCCATAAATGCAAGACAGCACCATGCTCTTACCTGACGCCGGAAAAAAGCCCCAGAGAATTCTGACTTGAGTTCTATCTTCAGACACATACAGAATTAGCACATTTTAAATAATTTGTTTTAAAAGTTTTTTTTTTTAATCTAGAAGAACAAAACACTATTGATGGCAAAACAAGTTTATCATTTAAGCTCTCTGTTTAAGGCATCGGGCAAAAAGATGTCCCATGGAAAACTGGTTTCACTGAGGTTAACTAGGTGCTTTTCCATAGAGACGTGATAAAAAAAAAATCAATGCAAGTATGCAAAACACAATCATATATGTTTTCAAGTGTGTTCCAAAGTCCCCTTAACTGGAGATGTAACACCAAAGATCTCCTTGAATTCAGAATAAAGAAAAAGATTTACTCTCCAATGTGGCATATTTCTTTTTAATAGACAATGAGAACTTGTCCATACTCATTGTTTCTCCTCTTGCTGTGGCTGATGGGAAGCTCATAGTTAAATCCAGGGTACAAATGCAATGATAAACTCACTCCAGGTTATTTCCTCCATATAGTATTTTAAAAATGGATTGAATCACCCTGCTTTATGCTTTTTTCACATTGCTAACTGATTCTAAGTTAGCTCAGCATAAATCATAAATAAAAAGATGAATAAGAAAATATAATATTGCATGGAATACATACTATTTTATGGATCAAAGTCACCTTTAGCTATTTAAATACAATAAGGCCATCTTAATTATGAATAAATTCTAAGATTGCTAGTATTATAAAATACATAAAGGTATTTTTGTTCACAAAACCACAACATAAATTTGATTGCCAATCAATGTTTCCAAATAATTTAAAAGGATTTTTAAAAACCTTTAACAAGGCATCCAATTTGCTCTTGAATAAAATGTTAATGAATCATGTCAATTTGGAAATCATTTCTCTGTCCCCACGTCCCCTCTCCCCCTGCTCCTCCCTCTCGCTCTCCATACCACCCCCCGGAACAGCTCTTTTGGGAAATCTGGGTTTTGGTACTTCAGTTATTTGTGGAGAGGGTTTGATACAGACGCATACCACTTTAAATAGAAGGAGGATTTAAGAGTCAGAAATTTAAGAGATTATAAATTGTAATAATATGCTTGACGAATTAGCCTACTAGGCAGATTACCAAACGGAATAACTATTAACATCAGGGGAATGAGAAAAATAAAAGCGATCCCAAAGCGAATTAGACCTAATACTCCTTACATCATGTTCTGCAAATCCAGGTGAACATGGAAATTCAACCAGAAAAGGTTAAAAGTTCTCAAGTGGTTTCCTTGCTTCTGAACATGTCAGAAACAAAATAATCTGAAAAATTCATGCGTATTTAACCTATGAAAGGTTAACTGAAAGTTCCCATGCATCGTGTTTTTTAAATTGTTCTACAATTCAGGGGTAGAGCCCAAAAAGTGAATAAAACTTAGCCAGTCGTTCTTTGGATTTTTTTAATAATGAAGAGAAGGTAATGATTTTTACACTAAGATTAAAATCTGCGGTCTGAACAATGTTAGGTAATAATAATCATAAATTGTGTGCAATGCTAAGACATTTCCAAAGCATTCTGACACCTCTCATTTAACCTTGGGAAGTTCGTGGACGAGCACTGCCTCCATGGGGAAACTGAGTAAAGACATCACAATGCTGCCCGGCAGTGCGAGCAGGTGAGCAAAGAGCCGAGCTGGAACCACCACCGCCCCAAGCTCCACGACTTCCTGCAGGCCAGCTCCACACACTCAAGAGACCAGCACTGAAGTCTTGATCTGGTTAACTGGAAACGCAAAACTGAGCTCACTGGACCGGGAAGATGGTATCCACTTCTGACTGGCCAGGTGCACGGCCCGAACCTGAAGGAGCCCCAGCAGCACGTGGGACGAGTCAGAGATGAGCAGCTGACTTGGCCATGTTAGTCAGACAGCATACAGATTCTAGAGACTGGATCACCTCTGCAGACTTGCCATGTTAAACCCTGAGCCTGCTGATGTTGGAGCTTACACTGGCCCCGCAGCTAGCACGAACGTGAGAGAAAGCGTCGGATTTACCGTGTTAAACCCTGAGCCTGCTGATGTCGGAGCTTACGCTGGCCCCATGGCACGAACATGAGAGAAAGCGTCACTTACTTGGTTTCGCGTTAGCAACCACGGCCAGGCTCTCCGGCGGGTGAACGGCAAGGTGCCTGCTGTGCTCGCCGGTGCCTGGGCTGCTGCCATACTCGATGGCGTCCACGTGTCCCAGTGGAACGCTCCACTTTAGCAAGTACCTCTGGCTGCTCATCACTCGGCTGTCATGAGAGGGGCTGAAAAGACCAAAAGATCCTTGTTTTACGAATAATTACATGAACACGTTATGGTAATGTTCGTCCCTCAGATATTCAAGTGAGAAACTTTCTATTGCTGAATTGTAACTCTTCAGACTTTCTCACAATAGTAATTGTGCTTCTGACTTTCTTACAGAGTCCCCACTCGCTGCCATAAAGAGGCCTCGAAGTGGATGAGAGAGAGTGCAGGGAAGAGCCGCACAGGGACGGATCTTCCGGAAGCTCCGAGGTTTTCCGTAAAGGCTTAAAAGGAAGCAGCTCGGTGCTCACTGATGACTCTTGAGCAAAGGTGCTCGATTACCAGGAAAAGTCTCCTATGTGGATAGAGATATTCTCTGGCCGCTTCATAAGAGTTAACTCTTAAATTCCTTCTTTACTCTTTTATGGGTATACTGTAACTACTTCAATAGAATTAAATCATACCATTATACTCCATGACTAAAATATTTATCAAGTGTACAGAAATTGAACAGAAAAAAAACTATGACTTATACAGATTATTTTCTTCTTTTATCATAAATAGAACATATACCTGAAGAAACACAAAACACATATGTACAGTCTAGTGGAAACGGCCTGCGTCAACATCTGTGTAGCTGCCACCAAGGCCAAGGCTGTGACATCGCCAGCATCCCCACAGCCCCAGGAAATCCCACCCTCCAGAATCAACCATTATGCTCACTTAGTGATCATCGTATTTTGCTTTTCTTCAAGATATTGCTGTTAAAAATCAAAGTGTGGGCTGGGCGCGGTGGCTCACGCCTATAATCCCAGCACTTTGGGAGGCCAAGGCGCGCAGATCACAAGGTCAGGAGATTGAGACCATCCTGGCTAACACGGTGAAACCCCATCTCTACTAAAAATATATAAAAAATTAGCTGGGTGTGGTGGCGGGTGCCTGTAGTCCCAGCTACTAGGGAGGCTGACCGCAGGAGAATGGCGTGAACCCGGGAGGCAGAGCTTGCAGTGAGCTGAGATCGAGCCACAGCACTCCAGCCTGGGTGACAGAGCAAGACTCTGTCTCAAAACAAAAAAAAAACCAAAAAAAAAAAAAAACCAACAAACTGTGGGTAGGAATAACCAAAATGCTGGGTGCTATGCATTGGACTGAGCACCTGACTGGCTGGGAGCCCGTCTGCACCCAAGCTCTCCAGTTCCCTCTTACACCAGAGCACTCTGCCCTCCATGACGACATCCAGTCCATACAGAAAGGGAAAGGAGGAAGAACAATTCAGACACAGTAAGAGGAAAGATGGGTTGTGTTCCGTGAATTAGACTGTGCCTCCAATTTAGAAAAACAGAAATGCCCATGAGTTCTTACCAAAATTCCGATTCCTCCTCTTTGAATGTAAAAATCTCCATCCCTACAGAGGAGGTTTAGAATCTTAATGTTCACAGGGCTGACCAAAGGGTACTTGGGAGCTATTTGAACCAAAATGCATTCTCATCTCATCACCTTCGGGCAGTGTCGCTGAAAATCTCACACTGACAACATGTCCATGGGAAATGAATTGCGACTCACCACTGCACTTCGCAAAAAAAGAAATTCAAGCCCTGGCATCATGGGAAAGGCAGGGGCATTATTTTAAGGAATCGTCTAGCAGTAAGCACAGCTGAGTTACTTCTAAAGTATCCATTTTAATTCATCTTTAAAGTACACCACGTCTGTCAGCGTGAGAATTTTAAACCTACTTAAAACTGCCCAAGAGCCAACAGCAGCCTGGGGGGTTCTGGCGCAGCGGTCAGCGTCAGACAAACATCAATTATGAATGCGGAAAAGACTCAACAAGGACCATTATATTTGCTTAGGACTTTACTGTTTACAAGGTCATTTCACTTCTATGATCTTGTCTCCCAGGGCAGGTGGGACAAGCATTAATGTCCCCAACTTGACACATTGTGTGGGCCAACTTGCAGGTGAGGAGCTGGGTGGATTCAGCCACACTGGGGCCACTTCACTGAAAACTAACTTTCCAGGTGTTACGTGGAGAGGGGGGTTCTGGGACAGTTAAACTTGGAAGCCATACTGTTAAGTGATAAACACCATTAGTCTCCACACTGTGGGAAGCACCTCATAACACCAGGGAAACAGGGGTGGAGACACCTTACTCTGCATCCTCGCAATTCTAAGCATCCTCTAGAGCAGCCCACACCTGGAGTTCTCCAGCTGCAACATTCCATGGCCCCAGTCCGTCAGCTCCTCTCCAACGCAGGGTGCAGTGGGCTTCGCTTCTGCACACAGAAGGCAGGTGGCCTGCGGCTGTCGCCAGGCATCCACAGTGACGGCCGAGCCATGGGGTATGAGTCAAATGAACAGCGTTCTTTCTCTTACAAGGAGGAGTATCATTAAAGACTCGTATATTTTTTGGACTTATTTTGTAGCTGCCACAAAGTAAGTGAGGACGATGAAAAGCAACAATGAAAACCTGTCCCTCGCGGGCAGTGCCGTGTGCCAGGTGCCCTGAGGCAGCTTAATGAACGTCCTCACCTTGATCGCTGAAGAGCCCCACGAGAGCGTACCGCTGGCCTCATTATTTTTATGATCAACCCTATTGTACGGATGAGGAGTCCGAGGCATAGTCAGAGCGGGTAATTTTCAGAGTTCAGAGAAGGTGGAGCTGGAGTTCACGCTAAGGAGTCCGACTCCTGAGTGTTAACCTGTACACCCTCGCTGCCTGGGTCTCTAAGGCAAGATGAGGAGGGCAGGCAGATATATCCGGCCGCTGGAAAATGGGGGTGATGGGCATGAAAAATAGGGCATGTTGAGTGGTGTGCTGGCAAACGTTTAACAGCTGGCTCTCACTGGGAGGACAGGCTCCTAACACATCGTGTTGGGCAAATTCCATGGTGTAAATGCTCCCGTGTGGATGACTTCAAGCTACCAAATGTTTAGCAACTGGCTCTCAAAACTCCAGAAGATTCAACACTTGACTCTCGCAAGACATGATGAATCGGCACCACGTTCGCTTGCATTATTTTCTACAGCACCAGGAGTATTATAGTTAATTTTACATCAATTCCCTTATCATCTACCTATATTTGAAGACCTTTTAGTTTCCCACATATCCTCATCTAACTACAATATTCCATGTGTTGGAGAACGAGTCTGATATAAAACTATTTTAAGTGAAAATAACTCATTTTCTTGGTTTACAATAAATATGAATATACCCAACTTTATTATATTTAAACATTTATCAAAAATATATTTATAGAGAAGCAGGTAAAGAGAGAATTTAAACCATAAGAAAAAGAACTCTTGATTTAGGAGGGTTATGAAGAAATTCAATTTAGTTTCTAGTTCCACCATCAGCCCTGTTTGAAGAGTATATAAGCCTCTACGTACTTGACTTCTACTAACAGTGCCTTGGTGACTTACACTGAATCTATTTAAGCTTGCCTGTTACAAGGGTTCCCTTAGTCACAGGACTGAGCTTTGGCACAAAAAACCAGCTCAGTCTGAGTGACAGAATTAACAAAGTCATTCATGTGCCCTTAGGCAAAGGTAACATGTGATGATGATAGGACTACTATAGAGAATTAAATGCACTTACCGTGAGCTGACGGTGGCACACATTAACACATCATTTAACATGAAGACTCGGCGTTCTTTGGTTTTAACAATCTCTCCTCTGTCGTTGTAAACGGTTTCTATCATATCATCTGATCGAATGAGGTATCGGCTTCCACTGCTGAGAAGCTGGACGTTCAAAACACAGCGCAGGGACCACAGTTGAGTTTACCCGGAAAAGAAAAAGACAAGGAAAAGTCTGGTATGGAGTCTGAGGGTGACTTTTCCAAACTGAGCGCTTTACGGAAATCGTTCCTATGTTCACCGTGACTGCGCTGAACATCCGCCTCCTTCCTCACAGACTTTCACCGCACAGTTGGCCCTCCCGTGATTTAAACACTACATTAACCAGGAACGGTGAGGAATGGAAGGAATTGTTTTTTAATTTTACTTTTCCCCAAGTAAACCTAATTAAGCATAGTTAAATGACTATCTTAACTTCTTAAGGTAGGCCATATTTTACTTCACTGAGCCAAACCAAAACCATCAGTTCTTCAGAAAGACGCTTTGTGTGAACCAAGACAATGGTATGCGATGTAGAAGTCATCCTACCTTTTTTGTTTGTTTGTTCTGAAACCAAGCCTCGCTCTGTTACCCAGGCTGGAGTGTAGCGGCACAATCTCAACTCACTGCAACCTCCACCTCCTGGGTTCAATTGATTCTCGTGCCTCCACCTCTCGAGTAGCTGGGACCACAGGTGTGCGCCACTACACCCGGCTAATTTGTTTCTCTTTGTATTTTTAGTAGAGACGGGGTTTCGATATGTTGGTCAGGCTGGTCTGGAACTCCTGACCTCAAGTGATCCACCCAGCTCGGCCTCCCAAAGGGCTGGGATTACAGGCGTGAGCCACCGCACCCGGCCAATACTTATAAAAACTCAGCCCACAAGAAAAACAGAGTCCTCAGCCCTGGTGGTCTGTGCTGTCATTTGATTCTAAATCTACGCTGCTGCCCAGCTCTGAGCAACCAGCGAGACACCCGCCTCCCTGACTGTCCTTGCCAAGTGCATGGGAACGATGAGGCGTGTGGGTGACATTCAGTGTGAAGCATCATCCCCTCTTCCCGGGCCTCTGGGCTTGCTCCGTGCCCCATGTGGATTCAGAGGTTCAAGTGCCACAGGGAGCATGATTTTAAATAACATCAACCATGTCAAGAATATAACTGAATACAATTTGCTGCTTATAAACGTTCCTACATAAAACACTTGGAGAACTGGGGAAAATATGTGGCTTAAAGTGTATTACCATAAAGTTCGCACAGTTAAATTACTGAATGTCATTGTAATGTAAGAAACTACTCCTAATGACAAAACAAACAATGATTTTTAGCAATAATGAATATTAGATGCAATAACTTAACACAGTTCATACAAATTACCATCTCCCTGTGAGCCAGGGCCTTCAATGAATACGGGAAAGCCCACATAAAATCAGAGTACTGCTGCAGACAAGTAGTTATGGTTATATAAGCATCAAGCTGAAATGTAGCCTGGCAAATGAACTGCCGCCCTCTGGGTCCTGCATCTCTTTTCATGGCCAATGCAGCTTAGCCCATGCATAGGTGAAGACAAAAAATGTTTGTGATTTTTTTTTTTTTTTTTTGAAATAGGCTTTTGCTTCATCACCCAGGCTAGAGAGCAGCAGCTCAATAACAGCTCACCACAGCCTGGACCTCCCATGCTCAAGCAATCCTCTGGCCTCAGCCTCCCACGTAGCTCGGACTATACAGGTGCATGCCACTGTGCCCAGATAATTTTTTTTTCTTTTTTTAGATATGAGGTCTCACTATCATGCCCAGGCTGGTCTCGAACTCCTGGGCTCCAGCGATCTTCCCACCTCAGCCTCCCAAAGTGCCGGGCTTACAGGTGTGAGCCACTGTGCCTAGCCTGTAAATATTTTCAGCTTTAACTATTACTATCTGAAATTAAATACAGTTATTTTGAAAGGAAAATTAAGCTAAAGGAGTTGCTCTTAACCCTTTGGGAGGTCCTGGATCTATTTGAGGGTCTAATGAATGTATGAATCTCTTTCCTAAGAAAATGCAGACAGGCTGTTAAGGTTTTACATACAATTTCCACGTTGGTGAGACTCTCCCGAAGGCCTCCATCCACCCCGGTTAAGAACTCTGGGCTAAGGGAATTACTCCAAACGATCCAAAAGATTAGTATTGCTGGACAACGACACCTTATTAGCACAAAGCAAAAATAATTTTGGAATAGAGTTGAAGAAAATCTCTCAACCTTGTTCAGGTATCTTTCGTTTATGGCTTTGGCTATTTGCTTAACTTCACAGCGTTGATCAGCATCTCTCTTTCTTTCATTTAACTTCTCTGCTAGTGTTTCGAGCTCTGTCAGGGCCATCTGAAGAGGCAGCCTGTCGGGGTGGCCTTTGGAGGTGTTCTTCAGCATGTCCTACAAGCAACAGGGGAGAGGTGGGCGGTTACCACGTGCACACTCCCAGTGCAACAACAGTCGTGTCACCCGCCAGCTGACAATGGAAAGGAGGCAGTGGCATCCATCATCCTGGGGAAAAATAAAGTCAGTTCTTGGTAAGGGATGATGAGCTGAGTGAGTCACGACTTGGCTGAACATATGAACAGCTTCCTTTGCAAAAACAAAATTGAAAAAATAGCACTGCACAATAAAGGAAACGCTAAATATGAACATATCACAATCTCAGAAATACTGTGCACTTGGAACGATGCTCATGATGATGATAGATTGTCCTTCTCAAGTTGAGTCAGACAGATGAACCCACGCACAGATGGGTCCAGCTACTTTCTTCAAAACACCAGTCTCCCAGTTTCCAATGTGCAGGAGTTCTGTGGTGCCGAATACTGCACCCATGGTGTCAACTCACACAGCAGGATTGAGTCTCTCTCACACTGACAAAGGAACTGATTTTAGGGCGGCAAAGATGCATCACACTATCATGGTGGGTACATGTCACTAAATGTTCATCCAAACCCACCGAATGCACAGCACAAGGGTACACCCTCCTGCAACTGTGGCCACTGGGCAGTGGCTGCGTGGCCACGCAGGCTCCTGGTTGTCACAAATGCACTCTGGTGGAGATGTGGGGGGAGGGGGGCTGTGCATGTTGGGGGAGGGGTAGATGGGAAATCTCTGTACTTTCCACTCAATTTTGCTGCGACCCTACAATTTCTCTTAAAAAGTAGTCTTTAAAAAAAAGGGAGTTGAGCTACCTCTTCTCCCAGTTAAGGTTTCAGACAAGCACGAGGAGGTCAAAGTGAGGGTATGTGGCACAAATCAACAACAACCGCCAGCAAAAAATGACGCACTGCTGCCAATCACAGGATAAATGTTAACAGGCAATAACAAAAGGACACTTTTGTCACCTTGGTTTTAGGCAGGGCCTTTTGTTTCCCAGCTTTCGTTCACATTCGACACACTGACGTTTGCTGAAGGGGCAAACGTGAACTTGAATCGCTCTTTCTGAGAATTAAATGTGGTTCTGCAATGAGATCACACGGACACAGGGAGGGGAGCATCACACACCGGGGCCTGTCGCGGGGTGGGGCTGAGGGGAGGGAGAGCATTAAGACAAATACCTAATGCACGTGGGGCTGAAAACCTAGATGACAGGTTGCTAGGTGCAGCAACCCACCACGGCACATGTATACCTGTGAAACAAACCTGCACATTCTGCACACATATCCCAGAACTTAGAGTGAAAAAAAAAAAATGTGGTTCTGCATCTTGCCTACCAACTTTTCCATGTTTATACGAATATTAGCAGTCATGGAATTCAACAGTGTGCTTATCTTTTTAAACCTTTTTTTAAAATCTGGAAAGGACACTGCATAAATGATCAAATGTTTCCAGTTTGTAATGAACATAAACTATTCTATACATTTGTTTTCCTATGAGTCACAACGAATTCTATCAAGGCAAAAAAGAACAATCTTAACACTAGTTCTGCACCAAAACCACACACTGGTGGTGGCACTGGGGACTCGGCGTGCGATGGAGACAGCAGCCAGCACAGGGTGGAGTCCAACATGCCGTGGGGCCACTGAGCACAGCCAGGGGCATCCACCGGGCTGGCAGCCACCCAAGGAGGCCCAGGAAAGGAGAAAAGTGAAGTTTCTCACTGCTGTTGTTACCAGAAATTGTTACTTATCTTTGCACAACAACGGAGAGAAATAGGTAGCTGGGATAAAGTAAGACAAATGTCACAGGGCCAATGGATGTTTCTGGATCCATGGGAGAAACGGACAGTACCAGCATAGCCAGGGTAAGCTGGCTTCACTGCCTGAGCCAGGGGACAGCTGTGGCTTCACAGCACCTGTCTTAGAAAGAAGGTCTGGGAGCACTAACCAGGAAAAATGCAGGCAAGACCGGAGAGCAGAGACCAGGAGAGTCACTGGGAGGAAGAGGACAGAGGGTGTCCAGGCCTCTCCACACTGTCTCCCCATCCACCTACACTCAGCACACGGACCACTGCAGAAGGCAGGAGGGAGGGTATGTGCTTGTACCTGCTGACTCTCTGCAGCCCATCTCCTCGCCCAATCCCAGGTGCCCTGAGCACCCATACCTGAGGTAGAGCCCCTCAGGCACATCCACATAATGACTCCAGACACAGACACCGCCTTGTTTCCAACTGTGCTTCTTCCGAAGTACGTGGACCCACCCTGCTCCCCTCCGAGAACACTCTAGGATGCGCCAGGGTTTCATCAAATGTGGGCAAAAAGTGTCCCTGAGGGAAACTGCTCGGCACATCTAGGATCTGCAGTTTGTTTTGTCAGATCAAGGCAAAGACCATTTTCTCCTTCAGGGGCAACAGACCCTGTGTGGGAAATTCTAAGGAGGGTCTCTGGAGGCAAGGAGGGAGGAGGACGGGGACAGCTGTGTGCAAACTGACCTACATAAGTCTGCCGGTGACGATCTGGAAGAGCACACTGAATCTTTCTAAATGCAAGTCTTTTGACACCCAAGTTCCTGAGTTTATTACATAACTGGAATTTTGAGTTTAAGAATGTTCTTCCTCAGAGAACTTAAGTATTTATAAGTATGTTTTCAAAAAAGAAAAGAGCGTACAAAATTCTTACAAAAACAGATTTGTAAATGGCGCAGTGTGTAACGGGCAGGCCGTGCCCATCCGACAGTGCATGTCTGTAGTGTTCCATCCGCTGCTTTTCCCAAAGTCCTGGCTGGCATTCTTTTGGGGTGTGGACAGTGTACTAGATTTGTGGCTGGACAACTGTGTTAGAATCCCAGCACATCTATCGGGCTATGTCACCTTGGGAGAATCATCAGCTTCCCTAAACCTCAGTTTCCTAGAGCATAACTCAGTTTCCTAGCGCATAAAAAAGGGGCAACGACCTCCCTAGGGCGGCTGAAGGTGGATGGAAACGTGGAAGCTGCTCGGGCTCCTCAAAATCCCAGTGGAGGCTTTTCCCTGCAGTTCTCTCTCCTGTTCCCTTTCCAGCAGCCCCACCCACCCCTTCTGTCTAAAAGAATGTATTTTGGAAAATACCTAGGCAAAAGTAGTTACTTACATACTTGTAGTTACTTATTTATATTTAACCAAAACCTAACAAGCTCGTTTGAAAATTATATCCAAATTTAATAAATTAAAAAAATTTTAAAAAGTATTCTGATACATCATAGAAAGCCAACAACGTGCGTGACCTCACAACACAGTCAGTGCTTGCTGTTGTCCCTGGTGACCAAGAACGACCCAGGGACTCACTGGCGCATCGCTAAACACAGGGCATGTGGGCTGGTTCACCCGTATGGTTTAGGAGGCTACACAGGGTGTGTGGGCCGGTTCACCCGCCTGTATGGTTCACAGCCTGGTGACACTCTCCCAGCTGTGGCTGAATAACTAATGTCTAACAGGCAGCCTGACCCCCTTCCTCCCAAGCGCCAGACTCCCTCACACAAGGAAGCTCATCCATCACGTCTGTGGCTGCTTGCCGGAAACCAACAGCGTCTCACATGTATTAGAACTCAGTACATATTTGTCAGCTAAAGAAATAAAACACACTTTGAATATTTTGATCTAGGGAAAAAACAGCTTTTGTTATTAATGCTGTATACAGGCAAACTGTACATTGTTAAAAATATAAGCGAGAGGATAAAATTAACATGACCCATCAACCTGACCATGGAAAGAGCCCATGTTGATATTTTAGTGTGTATCCTTTTTCGTACTTTGATGACTACTTTTATTTCAAAAGAATGTGCCATGGATTTGGTTGGTCAAAAATAAAAATAAAAGCCTCAGTGGAAGGGGACTTCACACTATTTCCCAGGCGCCAGTTCATTTCTGGCCATGATTCCACCAGTTCATCTTCAATCGGCTCTAATAAGCAGGCAGGCCAAGCAAAGTCCTCTGATTTAATTAGAAAAAGCAAGCTGCGCAATCATTGAAAAATCAACACAGGCAGAAACCAGCATGGACTCTCCTTTGAAATATCCTCCCTGGAGGCATGGCATTCATTTAAATAAATGGGTGCTGAGCCCCGCAGCTTACAGGGTCACCTGGGCTCCAGGGTATGTGGGAAGGTCGGAAAATGAGCAGGCAACCACACACTGCATCAGACGTGACCTAGAGGCCGTCCGCTGTGAGATGTCATGTCAGCACGTGACCTAGAGGCCGTCCGCTGTGAGACGTCATGTCAGCACGTGACCTAGAGGCCGTCTGCTGTGAGATGTCATGTCAGCACGTGACCTAGAGGCCGTCCACTGTGAGATGTCATGTCAGCACTCAGAACAGGCCTACTGTTCACAGCCACAGGTATCCAATTGAGAATCCTTAGTTTAGAGAAATGAGGGTCCAGTGGAAAGTGTCTTCACCATCGTAGCATCTCCCTGTCCTCGGTGATTTGCTGTTAAATCAGTGATGGGTATGTTTTGTTTAAATCTATTCTTAGCTTTCCAAGCCTGTTCATCCCCTCTGGGCACAGAGGCGAGAATCATTTTTCATGTGATTCTAGACCAGACACAGACACACTGGAGAAGGGAGCCGTGACCTGTGGGCCACTGATAACCAAGCCCTGCGGCCCCCCAGTGCTGGGGCCCCGCAAGACAGCGCATGAGGCGGGCCAGGGGCCACGAACACCCCTCCCCACAGCCCATCCCCTCTGTCCCCCAAGGCCGGCCTCGCAGGCACTGGGCCCTACAGCTGCCCCCGGCGTAGGGTGACTCTCCGCAGGTCTCCACCTGCCTCTACCCCCCACCTCCTGTAACTGCCTAGAGAGGAGATGGGGAGGCCCGAGGGGCAGCCACTCCAAAGTGGAGGAACAGACGCCATTTTCAAATGAGTCATGGGCGAGCCAGAGGACTAGCCTGAGGAGGTCTCCGTGAAGCACTTACCTGGAGCAGGAGGATGAACTGTGGGAACCTCTGGATGGGCTTCATCATCAGGCTGTAGAGCGTGGTTCGATCGGGGCTGGCCTCCTGTTCCTGCTGTGGAGGAAGGCACCGGGGTCACCTCCCCACAGGGCTGCCATGCCCTCCCTGCCCCTGGGGCTGCCTCCTCCCCACCACACTGAACACTCGGGAAAGTCAAAAGCCTGCACCTTGTCTTCAGCTACAAGAAGAAACTTGGCCAAATACCTTCCACCTACTTTCAACACCTGCTCTAGGGGCTTCCGCTTTGCTGCAGGGGCTGGGCCTCACATGTTGGCCTCAGCTCCGGGGGTGAATTCCCCAGGCCAGGGGACTGGGCAGATTCCAGGGGCTGTCTTTGGGTGTCTGTGTTCTGGCCACAGTGGGTCCCCAGAAAAGGCTGGCAACCTCTTCTGGTGCCATGGGCAGAAGGACGTCCTGGAGGCTGAGGGCTCCTCTCCCTGAGCACATCGGGGATGTGCAGTGGGGCCATTTGCTACCAAGGCTGTTGGGCAATGTTGACCTGGGGGGAGTCTCCAGTTCCCTCTGCTGAGGGGGCTGTGTGGTGAAGAGGGCCGACAGCACAGACCTGGCTGTGCCCCGGCCTCTCAGCTCACAGGGCACCTGACTCTTTGGGGCTCAGGTCCTGGAGCTATGAAATGGGACGAGAGAGTCTATCTCCCAAGGCCACGTGGCAGCCGCCGAGCTGAGGAGTGGGCACTGCGGTCACGGCCACGGCTGACATCCTTAATGGGACTACAACAAAATCCCCAGAGGGAGTGAGCTCTTAGGTGAGTCCATGTTTTCTTTCCCCAAGAGAAAGAGATGGTTCCCTAGCCAAAGGACAGAGGCCACAACTATCCACAGTGGGAACTGTGATCCGATCCCTTAGGACAGAGCCCACAACTGTCCAGAGGGGGAACTGCGATCCGATGCCTTAGGACAGAGCCCACAACTGTCCAGAGTGGGAACTGCAATCTGATCCCTTAGCAAACCTCCATGGGCCACAGACTGTGCTCCAGGAGGAGCAAGAGCTGCCGTGCTGGATAAGGCAGAGGGAAAATATTCCAGCTTCAATGACACGTTGCTGTGGGCAAGAATACTTGCCCTGTGTTCACTCGCTCCAGGTAGCAGCAGTTTCCAAGAAACAGTCCAAGTAACAAGAACACATTTTGTCCCCGGGGTTTATCATGCAAATGAGGAGCTCCACAAAGGAGACTCAGTTCCGCGGATGTCTTTGAAGGGGGTTTCAGCCTGGTTCATTGTGCAGCGAACTGTCAGAACACAGCCTCGGACACGCATCCCACGACTGGGGAAGCCCTGCCTGCCTGCTGATTAAATAACGCTAACCCACACCCATCAGGGGACATGCTCCCCATCACTGCCAGGTCAGAGACCACTGAGGAAGGCCATCAGTGCTGTCCTCAGCATTGGGAGGAACACAGCCTGCGTCCTCCTCAGGTAGGGCCCGTTCCAGGCTCTGACTCTCCAGGCCGGTGCCTATCCCCGATCCCAAAGAGGCCTGGAATTGAGATGTTTAGTTTATTTGATTCCTAATACCATACCGAAGAACAGTGAGGAAAAGGTAACTTTGGGCCGATCTTGACTTCTTTTTTGGGGATCTGATTTTAACTTTCTTTCTGTCTATCTGCTGATACACTTTTAAGGATGTGCAAATAAAATTGTTTTCAAAAAGCTACATTAGGACCTAAAATTCATCTTCATTTCTAGCATTAATCCAATACCTAAGGCATTATTGGTACCGAAATCTTAATAATGAATAACTGCATTCAGAGCCAAGGTTTGACATGTAACTTGTTATCAGATGGTGTTAAAACCCAAATGAAAAAAAAATGTGCTTACCTTTAAAAATTCAAGAAAAGTGGGCTTTGTGGCACATGTTTTCTTGAGGACTGCCACAGCTGTGCTGAAATTGTTCACATATTCACTGTATGCATCCAGCACCATGGACTTAGAAAACTGAAACACAGGAGGAAATTCAGAGAGAAATCACAGAGTCCAGATATCCCTTTTCCAACATAAAACAGAAGATTTGAAACTCGCCCTCAAAATACTCTTTCAGTCACTGTGATGTTTTCATAAGATAAACTTTATTATGACTGTGTGAGTTTTTTTCTTTAAGCAAGCTTGTTAGGAGTTAAGTTGCTGGTTTGATCTTATTGTTTGACCCCAGAGCACTTTCTGACATCCTTGTTCAAAACCATGGTAATTTGGGTTTCAGTTAAGAATGTCCTGACTACAGACAAATAAGGATGGTGATTTTAAGTTCCTGCCAAGTCTCACTTGGTGGGTTCAACCTCCAGGCAAGAAAGTCATGCAACTCATTCCATGGTGGGCCCAATATCCTGAGAAACAGGCCTCAACCACACCCTGGAAATGGGGGCTGGGGGCCGGGGCTGATCCTGCTTCTCTGGCGTAACACACAATGCCCCACACATGTTCGTTTTCCTAAAAGCACAAAGGTTTTCTGTTAAGAGGCAGAAACATTTGCCCTTGCTGTCAATATTCAAAGAGAGAAAAATCACTCTAAGTTGTTCTAAGAAACCGTAAATCCTTTAGGATGGATGGCAGAGCTCTGGTGTGACTGGCATTGACAGCAGGAATGCTTTCATCAAAATTCTATTTCTTAAAAAAATCTGTTTGCATTTTTAAAAATGTTGGGAATGTAGGTATTTAAAGAACAGTGATAAGGTTGAACCTAATATATAAAACAGCCAGAAAAAAAATCCAATAACAAAATAAATATCCAATATTTCTCTTTTTTTAAGGATCCATAAACAGTATTATGCAAATATCTTTGTAAGAATTTTGTTTCCATATTTATTCAAAGCATTTATAGACCTCATCAAGTACATATACAAACTATATAGGAAAACATTTCACGTATTATTATTATAACATTCACTTAACAAGAGGAACGCTTTTTTTTAAACTTGCAAGCTTATATACCTTTGATAGCATCATAGTCTTAAATAATTATAGAAACCAATCTGTTTCACTCATAATCCTTTACATCTAGGTAGAATCCAACCAATATACGCTAAGTATGATTCATACACGGAGTGAGGATAAAATGACTCAAAATTGCCCATGCAGAAACCACCAGTGGTTTCCAGGCAGCTAACCCTTTCTCCTGCCAGGAAGAGTTAATGCAAGCTGTTGTAACATCATATTCCTGTGTCACAGCATAGGGCCAAAAGCCTGTTATCTACACAACAGAAGCTACAGCCAAGGGCAAAAGTTTGAGAAAACATCTAGGAATTTTCCCATCATGTGTTTTCTATTTTTCCCAGGCACAGATAATTCTGCACCGAGAAAGTGACACCTAGATCAGGAAGAGAACCTGTGTGAGGGCTTAAAAATGGCAATTTTACAACATTGCCAAACACACGGCATCCTTGTTCAACAACAAAAAGCTTCAGCAAATCATCTAATGGGGCATCCAAGACTCGATAAAGTGCATATTTTTAAATGTCCTCAGATATAGCTTTTGTCTGGAGCGTCTGCCTTTCTAAAGCCTTGGCCTCCCTGGTAAAGATCCATTTATCATTTCCCTAGTGCACACGCTTGGCCGGGGCATTGCAACTTCAGCCTGGTCTTTGGATAGAACTGCACACTAGTCAGCTTGCAGGAGCTCAGGGGCAAAACATCAGCCTAAGAAGGGAAGACAGGACAGGTGCATGGAGAGCCCCGTGGACATCCAGGTGTCCCGACTTAATTACCGAAGCCACGAAGACATCACCTATCATTTCCACAGAGTCCCACTCGGAAACGCGGCTGGCCAGCGCGATCTGAAACAGCGAGTGGCACTGTAGGATCTCTTTGACTCGGTAGAACACCGTCTTCAGCTTCCTCTCACTCAGAACCTTTGGCTCCATCTCAGACAGCGGCTTCTCATATTGCTAAGACAAAATGAGCAAAGACAGTTCAGACTTTTCTTTTTCAGAGCCTGGGTCTCGTTTTGTTGTCCAGGGTGGAGTGCAGTGGTGCGATCGTGGCTCACCACAGCCTCAAACTCCTGGGCTCAAGCCATCCTCCCACCTCAGCCTCCCAAGTAACTGGGATAATAGGCATGTTCCATGGGGGCGCGGCTGCTTCAGACATTTTTCTTTCTTTCTTTTTTTTTTTTTTTTTTTTGAGACAGTCTCAGTCTGTCACCCGTGCTAGAGTACAATGGCATGATCTCAGCTCACTGCAACCTCTGCCTCCCGGGTTCAAGCAATTCTCCTGCCTCAGCCTCCCGAGTAGCTCGGACCACAGGCGCACACCACCACACCCTGCTAATATTTTGTATTTTAGTAGAGATGGGGTTTCACTGTGTTACCCAGGCTGGTCTCGAACTCCTGAGCTCAGGCAATCCACCTGCCTCAGCCTCCCAAAGTGCTAGGATTACAGGGGTGAGCCACCCAGCCCGGCCCAGACATTTTTAAAGCTCAGATAAATGAATGTAAATATTCACTTACATAAATTATATTTATTTCAAAATAAATCATGACTTTTGATGTCAATATACAGACACAATACTTAGATCCTTTTGAGAATTTTTCAAATTTGCATGTTATGTTTCATAAACATATATGCTTTGCATTTATGTATCAAAATGTATATACATAAGAAAGAATAATAAAAATGTATGTATTATGTAACATGACATTTAAGTACCTCCAAAATCCTCTTAAGAGCATCTACGTAGTTCTTTTCACTGTCGACAACTGAACCCAGTATATATCTTCTTACAACCTGTTGGAAATTTGAAAGTACAATGATAGAAAACTGCTTTATAATACATACAGACACATTTTACTTCTATGCTGAGGCTTGCTGATAAATAACTTTTCTATTTTTAGAAAACAGTGCATAAGGGTAGCCTAATTAAATAACATTACAGGTACAAAACATACTTTGCCCCATTAATACAATTATATAATGTCTTAAACCTCAAACTATGAACTATAACTACCATTGGGACAAAAAAAATTACAGCACTGAAAAGAAATTCCTTCACTTATGCAACGATAATATACTGAATTAACTGATTGTATTTTATGTATCCAACATTCAGGTAGATGATACTTCCTATGAATTCAGGATAAAAAATAGTTCCAGTCTTGATCA
The DNA here is from genome assembly GCF_028885655.2 of Pongo abelii. Taxonomy (NCBI): domain Eukaryota; kingdom Metazoa; phylum Chordata; class Mammalia; order Primates; family Hominidae; genus Pongo; species Pongo abelii. Next base: position 1,666,344 of record NC_071992.2, on the reverse strand, counting down.
ATGAATGTTATTAGCAACACTTATCTAAAATCCTTATTCCAAAGTTCTGAGAAAACAAAGTTTGTGGAATGTGGAGGAATCTTTTTTTTTTTCTGCAAAGATCTTTCAACCATCCAAAGATCTACCTATCAGGCCAAGAATGTGGACAGTAAATTATTCATGTCACTTAGAGGTGCAAAAAAAAAATCTCTACAATCTGACATGTTTGCAATCAAAACCTGACGTTATTTTCTATCTTGCTTTTCATCACTGAAGCACACACAATCGACTTGTGGCTGTAAGATCTTGTGAAAGGCCAATGAGGACGCCCGGCATTTTCCTCATTCTAAACACAGTCCAGCTAGTGATCATTGTACTTTCAACTTGCCAATTCACGGAAAACAGAGCAAAATAGGGCAATGGAGTTGCTCCTAAACCAGCATGCACACCCACGCATATGAACACATGCCCGGGGCACGCCACCCCATATACATGCAAGATAACACATACGTGCACGCACAGAAACACACCACACACACACATGCACACACACGGATACACCAGTGTAGTATCAGGCTACCTGCAGCCCTGGATTATGCTATTTGAACGGACTGCATTGCCACCTAGCGGGCAAAAAGCATTTTTCACAAAGGAAATTTCTCTGGTTAAAAAGATTGCAGGGCAACCAAGATTTACAAAACCTGATTAACAAGGGAGAGATTACTCTTTTTAGAGAAAGGATTATTCCATTCCCAAAAGACAAAAATCAACCCTTCTAAAATACCCAAAGAAGAAACTGATGTATTAAAAAAATACAGACGTAGCTGGGATTAAAAACACACACACACACACACACACACGGGTGCGCACGCGTGTGCGTGCACGCACACACACACGCACAAAGCTAGAAGCTGGGAAGCTGCAGCTGCTGCTGCTGACTGATTCACAGGAAACGTCAGAGCACAGAGTCTTCCCTTTCAAACGAGAGCTTAGAACCCAAAGGCCAAGCAACCCCTCCCATCATCAAACCCAGGCCAGTCTTTCTTCTGAAATTCAGATTCCCAAACACTATCCCAAGGCTCCTGAGTCACAGCTGTGGGGGTCAAACATAAACATGTATTTGTGTATATATACATATAATATATATAATATGTTATATATTATACTATATATATTATTGATATGTGTACCTATATTATGTATATATATAATTTATATGTGTATATATATTATGTATGTATATTTTTTAAAGTCCTGAGATGATACTAATATAGTATCAGGTCAAAAGATCTGGAATAGGTATAATATTAAAATACAAAAACAAAACCAATCTCCTGGGTTTCATGGCTACTGCATGTGATGTCAGTCTTTTTGGCAGTTCAATCTGACACATCGAATTGTATGCCCACTAAGGGGTGGGACAGGGAGCCTCCAGTGCTCAGGAAGAGTGTCACTCTCTTCCTGAGAAGCCTGACCTAAAGTCATAGAGGAGAAATCCATCCTGAAGGCAGCCCCCACAGGGAGGATCCCCGGCATGAAGGTCACGGGGCAACTGGACAAAGCCAGGGCTGGAGGACAATCAGAGAGGCTCCTAGGCCTGAGCCTGGAGAGCTGTGGATGGTGCCTGGGCCTGGCCCAGCCTGACCTTTCTCATGTCCTCACCGGGAATGGGGATGGGACAGGATCCTCTGTCCTCCAGCATCAAGGGTACTTTCCAAGTAAAGAACAACCCTTCTTTATTTCAAAAAGAACATTTTCCTTTTTCCACCCCCAAATTAGGCATGCAAAGAATGTTTAATATACAGCATTTTAGAGTTATGTTTCCCTTAATTCAATTCTAGAGGAGAACAAGAATTAAAGAGCATCAATACCTTCCATTTAACCACTCAAGAGAAAACTCCCAGGGACAACACATTTGGCAGGAGGAAAACAAAATCGATGTGAATCATGACTACAATAAAGAAACCTGCATGAAAAAATGCAGAAATCCTAAATACTGCTAAGTTTCTAATCCTAATTCCAGCTATCACCTAATTGAAACTGACAGCACTGTGCTAACACAACACAGAGACCTTGCTATACAGGACTTCACTGAACCATTATTGGTGTGATAAGCAAGATGGAAATAGACATTAAAATCCACCCTTCAAAGAAAAGGAAAACTGAACTTCAGAAATTAACTACTAGACAAAAGTAACAGATCATCAGAGCAAAAAACAGAATTTCATCCAGGTCTGTGAGACTAATTTGGGAAGCTTAAACCCTTTACAGAAACCATAAAACAATGAACAGTCACCACCAATTTGCTGACCAAATCCACCAAAATCAGTACCCAACAGACAGGCACTTGGAAAAGTGCCATACGGCAAAAAGGTCAAACCATCTTTCCTCTGATATGTGCACACACCCCTACTAATCACTACTCACTCTCTCTTCACAGAACCTCGACTCTTACCCAGTGACACCCCACAGACCCCGTGACCCACTCAGTGTCTCCTCACAGACCCCTCACACCCCACTGTCTCCTAACAAACCCTAACCCCAGTGTCTGCTCACAACTCTCACCCCACTCAGTGTCTCCTCACAGACCCCTCACACCCCACTTAGTGTCTCCTCACAACCATCACTCTACTCAGTGTCTCCTCACAGACCCGTCTCGCCCCACTCAGAATCTCCTCACAACCCTCACCCCACCCAGTGTCTCCTCACAACACTCACCCCACTCACTGTCTCCTCACAACCTCACCCCATTCAGTGTCTCCTCACAACCCTCACCCCACTCAGTGTCTCCTCACAACCCTTACCTCACTCAGTGTCTCCTTACAGACTCCTCACCCAATTCAGTGTCTCCTCACATACCCATGACCCCACTCAGTGTCTCCTCACAGACTCCTCACCCAACTCAGTATCTCCTCACAACCCTCACCCCACTCAGTGTATCCTCACAACTCTCACCCCACTCAGTATCTGCTCACAACCCTCACCCCATCAGTGTCTCCTCAGAACCCACTGCACTCAGTGTCTCTTCATAACCCTCACCCCACTCAATGTCTCCTCACAATCCACACCCCTCCCCTCAGTGCCTCCTCACAAACCCTCACCCCACTCAGTGTCTCCTCACAACCCGCACCCCATTCAGCGTCTCCTCACAGACACTCATCCCCTCAGTGTCTCCTCACAACCCTCACCCCACTCAGTGTCTCCTCACAAACCCTAAACCCACTCAGTGTCTCCTCACAACCCGCACCCTATTCAGTGTCTCCTCACAGACACTCACCCCACTCAGTGTCTCCTCAAAAACGCTCACCCCACTCAGTGTCTCCTCACAGACCCCTCACACCACACTCATTGTCTCCTCGCAACCCTCACCCCATTCAGTGTCTCCTAACAACCCTTACCCCACTCAGTGTCTCTTCACAGTCCCCTCACACTCCACTCAGTGTCTCTTCACAGACCCCTCACACCCCACTCAGTGTCTCTTCACAGACCCCTCACACCCCACTCAGGGTCTCTTCACAGATCCCTCACACCCCACTCAGAGTCTCCTCACAGAGCCCTCACACAGCATTCAGCGTCTCCTCAAAAGCCCTCACCCCACTCAGTGTCTCCTCACAACCCTCACCCCACTCAGTGTCTCCTCACAGACCCCTCACCCAATTCAGTGTCTCCTCACAGACCCCGCACCCCACTCAGTGTCTCCTCACAGACCCCACACCCCACTCAGTGTCTCCTCACAGACCCCACACCCCACTCAGTGTCTCCTCAAAGACTCCACCCAACTCAGTGTCTCCTCACAACCCTCACCCCACTCCGTGTCTCCTCACAGACACCTCACACCCCACTCAGTGTCTCCTCACAGCCCTCACCCAACTCAGTGTCTCCTCACAGACACCTCACAATGCACTCAGTGTCTCCTAACAAACTCATCCCACTCAGTGTCTCCTCCCAGACCCCTCACCTGACTCAGTGTCTCCTCACAACCCTCACCACACTCAACGTCTCCTCACACACCCCTCACACCGCACTCAGTGTCTCCCTACATACCCCTCACCCCACTCAGTGTCTCCTCACAACTCTCACCCCACTCAGTGTCTCCTCACAACTCTCACCCCACTCAGTGTCTCCTCACAACTCTCACCCTACTCAGTGTCTCCTCACAACCCTCACCCCACTCAGTGTCTCCTCACAACTCTCACCCTACTCAGTATCTCCTCACAACCCTCACCCCACTCAGTGTCTCCTCACAACCCTCACCCCACTCAATGTCTTAACAAAAACCCTCACCCCACTCAGTGTCTCCTCACACACCCTTCACACCGCAATCATTGTCTCCTCACAACCCTAACCCCACTCACTGTCTCCTCACAGACCCCTCACACCGCATTCAGTGTCTCCTCACAACCGTCACCCCACTCAGTGTCTCCTCACAACCCTCACCCCACTCAGTGTATCCCTACAGACCCTCCACACCCCATTCTGAGTCTCCTCACAGACCCCTCACACCCCATTCAGTGTCTCCTCACAAATGCTCACCCCACTCAGTCTCCTGAAAACCCTACCCCACTCAGTGTCTCATCACAACCCTCATCGCACCTCGTGTCTCCTCAAAGGCCCCTCACACCCCACTAAGTTTTTCCTCACAAACCCTTCACACCCCACTCAGTGTCTCCTCAGAACCTTCACCCCCACTCAGTGTCTCCTCCCAAACACTCACCCCACTCATTATCTCCTCAAAAACCCTCACCCCACTCAGTGTTTCCTCACGACTCTCACCCCACTCCGTGTTTCCTCACGACTCTCACCCCACTCCGTGTTTCCTCACAACTCTGACCCCACTCAGTGTCTCCTCACAGATCCCTTACCCCACTCAGTGTCTCCTCACAACCCTCAACTCGTTCAGTGTCTCCTCACAGATCCCTCACCCCACTCAGTGTCTCCACACAGACTCCTCACCCCATTCAGTGTCTCCACACAGACTCCTTACCCCACTCAATGTCTCCTCAATAACCCCCACCCCACTGTCTCCTCACAACCCTCACCACACTGTCTCCCACAAATCTCACCCCACTCAGTGTCTCTTCACAACCCTCACCCCACTCACTGTCTCCTCACAGCCCTCCACACTCAGTGTTTCCTCACAAGCCTCACCTGATTGTCTCCTCATAACCCTCACCCCACTCAACGTCTCCTCACAATCCCTCACCTCATTCACTGCCTCCTCACAGACCTCTCACACCCCACTTAGAGTCTCCTCACAGACTCGAACCCCACTCAGTGTCTCCTCAAACACTTCACCCCACTCAGATCTGTGTCTCCTCACAGATCTTTCAAACCCATCAGTGTCTCCTCACAACCCTTACCCCACTCAGTGTCGCCTCACAAACCCTCACCCCACTGAGGGTCTCCTCACAACTCTCACCCTCACTGCCTCCTAACAAAGCTCACCCCATGCAGTGTCTCCTCACAAACCTTCACCCCAACTATTTTCTCTTCACAACCCTCACCCCACTAAGTGTCTCCTCACAACCTTCACCCCACCTAGTGTCTCCTCCCAACCTTCACCCCCTCAGTGTCCCCTCAGACCCCTCAACCCACTCAGTCACCTCACAGACTCCTCACCCCACTCAGTGTCTCCTCACATACACCTCATCCCACTCAGTGTGTCCTCACAACTCTCACTCCACTCAGTGTCTCTTCACAACCCTCACACCACACTCATTGTTTCCTCACATACACCTCATCCCATTCAGTGTGTCCTCACAACTCTCACTCCACTCAGTGTCTCTTCACAACCCTCACACCACACTCATTGTTTCCTCACAACACTCACCCCACTCAGTGTCTCCTCACAGACCCCTCACACTGCATTGTTTCCTCACAATCCCCACACCCCACTAAGTGTCTGCTCACAATCCTCACCCCACTCAGTGTCTCCTCACAACCGTCACCCCACTCAGTGTATCCCCACAGACCCTTCACACCCCATTCAGAGTCTCCTCACAGACCCCTCACACCCCATTCAGTGTCTCCTCACAAACACTCACCCCACTCAGGGTCTCCTCAAAACCCTACCCCATTGAGTGTCTCATCACAACCCTCTCCACACCTCGTGTCTCCTCAACGGCCCCTCATACCCCACTAAGTTTTTCCTCACAAACCACTCACACCCCACTCAGTGTCGCCTCAAAAACTTCACCCCCACTCAGTGTCTCCTCACACACCTCATCCCACTCAGTGTCTCCTCACAGATCCCTTACCCATTCAGTGTCTCCTCACAGACCCCTCATACCCCACTCAGTGTCTCCTCACAACCCCCACCCCACTCAGTGTCTCCTCACAGACTTCCCACACCGCATTCAGTGTCTCCTCACAACTGTCACCCCACTCAGTGTCTCTTCAAAACCCTCACCCCACTGAGTGTATCCCCACAGACCCTTCACACCCTATTCAGAGTCTCCTCCACAGACCCCTCACACCCCGTTCAGTGTCTCCTCACAACTCTCACCCCACTCAGTGTCTCTTCACAGACCCCTCACACTGCACTCAGTGTTTCCTCACAGACCCCTCACCCCACTCAGTGTCTGCTCACAATCCTCACCCCACTCAGTGTCTCCTCACAAAACTCTCACCCGACTCAGTGTCTCCTCACAACCCTCACACCACTCAGTGTCTCCTCACAAACCCTCACCCAACTTAGTGTTTCCTCAGAACCCTCACCACACTCCATGTCTCCTCACAACTCTCAACGCACTCAGTGACACCTCACAGACCCCTCACACCCCAATCAGTGTCTCCTTATACCCCTCACCCCATTCAGTGTCTCCTCACAGAACCCTCAACCAACTCAGTGTCTCCTCACAACCCTCATCTCACTCAGTGTCTCCTCACAAACCTCACCCAATTCAGTGTCTCCTCACATACCCTCACGCCACTCAGTGTTTCCTCACAACCCTCACTCCACTCTGTGTTTTCTCACAACTCACACCGCACTCCATGACTCCTCACAGACCCCTCACACCACACTCAGTGTCTCCACACAGACCCCTCACCCCATTGTCTCACAAACCCCTCACCCCACTCAGTGTCTCCACACAGACTCCTTACCCCATTCAGTGTTGCCTCAAAACCCCTCACCACACTTGTCTCCTCACAGACCCCTTACTTTACTCAGTGTCTCACTACTCCTCACCCCACTCAGTGTTTCCTCAGAGATGCCTCACATCACTCAGTGTCTCCTCACATACCCCTCACTCCACTCAGTATCTCCTCACAACCCTTACCCCACCCAGTGTCCCCTCACAACCCTCACCCCACTCAGTGTCTCTTCACAATGCACACCCAATTCAGTGTCTCCTCATAAACCCTCACCCCACTCAATGATTCCTCACAGACCTTTCACACCCCATCCAGTGTCTCCTCACAACCCTCACCCCACTCAGTGTCTCCTCACAGACCCCTCACACCCCACTCAGTGTCTCCTCACAACGCACACTCCACTCAGTAGCTCCTCAGAACCTTCACCCCCACTCCGTGTCTCCTAACAACCCTTACCCCACTCAGTGTCTCCTCACAGACCCCTCATACCCCACTCAGTTTCTTCTCACAGACCCCTCACACCTCACTCAGTGTCTCCTCACAACCCTTACCCCACTCAGTGTCTCCTCACAACACTCACCCCACTCAGTGTCTCCTGACAAACCCTCACCCTACTCAGTGTCTCCTCACAACCCTCACCCCTTTCAGTGTCTCCTCACAAACCCTCACCCTACTCAGTGTCTCCTCACAACCCTCACCCCATTCAGTGTCTCCTCACAACCCTCACCTCATTCAGTGTCTCCTCACAACCCTCACCTCATTCAGTGTCTCCTCACAACCCTCACCTCATTCAGTGTCTCCTCACGACCTTCACCCCACTCTGTGTTTTCTCACAACTCACACCGCACTCCGTGACTCCTCACAGACCCCTCACACCACACTCAGTGTCTCCAAACAGACCCTTCACCCCATTCAGTGTCTCCTCACAAACCCCCCACCCGACTCCATGTTTCCTCCCCACCCTCACTCCATAGTGTCTCCTCATAACCGTCACCCCACTCAAAGTCCCCTCACAAACCCTCATCCCACTCAATATCTCCTCACAACCCTCACCCCACTCAGTGTCTCCTAACAAACCTCACCCCACTCACTGTCTCTTCACAACTCTCACCCCACTCACAGTGTCTCATCACAGACCCCTCACACCCCACTCAGTGTCTCCTCATGGACCCTTCACCCCAATCACTGTCTCCTGACGACCTGCACCCCACTCCGTGTTTTCTTGCAACTCTCACGGCACTTGGTGACTCCCCACAGACCCCTCACACCCCACTCAGTGTATCCTCAGAACTTTCACCTCTCCTCAGCATCTCCCCACAACCCTTACTCCACTCACTGTCTCATCACAACCCTCACCGTACTCATTGTCTCCTCACAAACCCTCACCTCACTCCGTGTCTCCTCAAAACCCTCATCCCATCTAGTGTCTTTTCACAAACCCTCACCCCACTCAGTATCTCCTCACAAACCCTCACCTCACCTAGTGTCTCCTCACAAACCCTCTTCCCACTCAGTGTCTCCTCGCAACCCTCACACCACTCACTGTCTCCTCACAGACCCCTCACATCACACTCAGTGTCTCCTCACAGACTCTCAGCTCACTCACAGTCTCCTCACAACCCTCACCTGCTCAGGGACTTCTCACAGACCCCTCACCTCACTCAGTCTCCTCACAGACTCCTCGCCCAACTCAGTTTTCCTCACGTACCCCTCATCCCACTCAGTGTCTCCTCACAGACCCTTCACACCCCACTCAGGGTCTGGCATCGTCTCTTTCACACTCACCCCCGCACCCTGCCCACTGGTCTTCAGCTCAGGCCACTGTCTTGGCTTGGGCCATGTGTCCTCAAGGTCTCCCGACTCTTCTGGTCCTGAGTCACTCACACTCCTGTTATGATTCCTGTTTAGTCTCTCATCTGCTAGGAAGCATTTCCCCTGTGCTTTTCCCTTCTTTTGCTATTTTTGGTTTTCGGCTTCATCACTACACTAAGTTCTCAGAGTGCAGGATCCAAGTCCCTCTCACATGGTGTGTCCTCACCAGAACAGGTACCCCACATGCAGTGAGGGCCCCAGATAGTAGAGGACTGGTCAGTGTGTTATCCTATTCAGCACCTCATAGGACTGGCAAGAAGATGTTCAGCCATGAACCGCTTTTATAACTCCTGAGCATGAAGTGAGGTCGGTGAGCTGCACAGCATGCACAGGAGAAAGCACTAGATCCTCTGTTCCTGGTAAAGGTTGTCAACCATCCCCCTGGACGTGTGGCAGCCCAGATCACATGGCCCCAGTGAGCATAGACAGGTTAGGAGCAGGCTGTGATGGGAGAGACTGAGATCAGACATGACCCCTTCCTCGCATAGCTGGAGGACGCAGTTCTGATGATCAACCTCCTCCGAGTCCAGGCTTCCTTACAGAGTATACAAGGACGGCAAGGGGATTTGCAAGGATGAAATGCAGTGAAACACACCAGGGACTGGGCACGGGGCCTGCACGGAGCATGCACACCCATGAGTGACAGCTGCTCAACAACTGTCTCCAAGCTCTGTTGACATATTCCATCCCGTCACTCGTGTGATGCTGCTGACAAAACTAATACTTCAGTCATCGCTGTTCAATTCCAGTGAAATGTAAGCTTCCTATTTCAGCCTGGCCGATTATGAACAGCTCGCAGGTATCCCTTTTCATCTCTTTTTAAACCTGGCCAGTCACTAAGCATTTCTGTGTTGTTTTTCTTTAATCTGACAATGCTCTCTCTCACTCTCTGCCTACCTGTATCAGGGATCTCCCCAGATCCGTGGATTACACATGTGTCTGCCTATCCATCCTGGTGTCCATGATTTGCACCTCGCTGCCCATGTGGGAAACAACTCCCATCATCCCAAAGTATCAGCCCCTGCTGCTAAAGGCCTGCAAACTCGGTGCTGTCACTCTGGTTCCTCAAGTTTTCTCTTCCTTTTACCCTAAGACAATCCAATGAAAACCACTGATTTTTTCCCTTCTGCTACCAAGTTTCAGATTTCTAAGAAATGCATTATATTCAGATTTAATTAGTTACTGAAAATCTCTCATTTTCATCTCAGTCTCAGGTAGCTACATACACATACTGACCATACAAACCCACACTCTGTCTCTGTGAAAGTAAAAACTGTGTGACTGACTCCCACGAAGAATGCAAGTTCCTCCCCTTTCTCACAGTTACACTCAAGGGTGCTGTCCAAAATATTTAAGGACCAGAAGGGCCTGAGTCCAGGCCACAGCTGCTGACCAGGGTCCCCCTAGACCCTTGCTGAGCCCAGCAGTAAGCCTCTAAGTGCTGGGCCAGGAGCCTACAGTAGAGGGCCCGAGTGGATGCAGAGTTTGAGACAGCAGATATTTACCAGCCAGCATCAAACATACAAATATTTAAAAACTAGCACAGCTCTGCTGGTCAACAGCCCCTGAGTGTCAGCTCTGCTCATCTCACCTGCTGCTGAGATAAACCCTCGGGCATCGGGGTCAAGATGGCTTCCGGGTGCTTGCAGTCAACATCAATGAACAGATTCTGTTCTTCCTCAAGAGAAGATCTGTGATCTTAAAAAAAAGTCAAAATGCATGAGTTTTACATTGAAATAATATATTCAGAACACTATAGTACAGTAAAAACAATCAAATAAATATTTTGTGTAGACCTTTCAATTTTCCATGCTTACTTGACACCCAGCTATTATTAAGTTGAATTTTTAACAAATCCAATAAAATATTCTTTTCAGAGGGTAATACAGTATTTGTCTGTATTTGAAATTTTCAGTATTTAAAGTTTAACTTCAAAAGGGAGAGGTGCCATTTGAATAGCTAGATAGTAAAGTGGCAATATTTTGGAATCTTAGTCTTTTAGAATATTTCATAAATTAAATATTTTAGTTTCTTAATCTATAAAATATCACAATCAGAAACAAGGAAACACAGCTAAGAATGGCTAAGAACAGTCATTGAAAACTGAGGTGAGTCAAAAGTCATTGAAAACTGAGGTGGCACTTAGTATATTTCTTGTGTCTCTCTCACTGGATGCCTTAAGAAGCACAACTTTCCAAAACTCAAACAGTTTAAACAAAAACTAAATTCACAGTCGGGCGTGGTGGCTCACTCCCCTAATCCCAGCACTTTGGGAGACCGAGATGGTAGAATCGCTTGAGCCCAGGAGCTCAAGACCAGCCTGGGCAACATAGCAGACTCCATCTCTACAAAAAATTTAAAAATTAGCCAGGCATGGTGGTGAGCACCTGTACGTCTAGCTAGTCAGGAGGCTGAGGCAGGAGGATCACCTGAGCCCGGGAGGTGTAGGCTGTAGTGAGCTGTGGTCGTGCCACTGCACTCCAGCCTGGACGACAGACTGAGACCCTGTCTCTAAAAAACAAGAAAACGCCTACATTCATTTTTTAAAACACAGCTAACTACATTAAAGCATCCACAAAATGGCTGGAAATCAGAAAAGCACAGGCACTTTTAGAGGATAGAAACCTGAGTTTTTCTAGTTCAAAGATCCCAAACCCTGGCTGCACAGAAACATCTATCTAAGGGGCTTTAAAACCTACTGATGCGCAGACTTTTCCCTCAGAGATCAACAGATCAGCCAGGGAAGGAGGGCCTGGCACCAGCATGTTTAAAAGCTTTCTAGTTAATTCTTAGGTACAACCAGGACGAAGAATGAAATTCTGTCCAAGTGTCTCATTTTATGGCTTAGGAAACTCGGGTTGGGAGGTTAGGGATTTGCCCTTTTTGGGAGGTTAGGGATTTGCCCTTTTTGGGAGGTTAGGGATTTGCCCTTTTTGGGAGGTTAGGGATTTGCCCTTTTTGGGAGGTTAGGGCTTTGCCCTTTTTGGGAGGTTAGGGCTTTGCCCTTTTTGGGAGGTTAGGGATTTGCCCTTTTTGGGAGGTTAGGGATTTGCCCTTTTTGGGAGGTTAGGGATTTGCCTTTTTTTTTTTTCTCTCTTGAGATGGAGTCTCGCTCTGTCTCCCAGGCTGGAGTGCAGTGGCGCGATCTTGGCTCACTGCAAGCTCCGCCTCCCGGGTTCATGCCATTCTCCTGCCTCAGCCTCCTGAGTAGCTGAGACTACAGGCACCCGCCGCCATGCCCGGCTAATTTTTTTTAATATTTTTAGTAGAGACGGGGTTTCACCGTGTTAGCCAGGATGGTCTTAATCTCCTGACCTCGTGATCTGCCCGCCTCGGCCTCCCAAAATGCTGGGATTACAGGCATGAGCCATCACGCCCGGCCAAGGATTTGCCTATTAAACTGCCGCATCTCTCCAACTGACCCTCAAAAGAGTACCCCTAAACCAGAGACAAAGCACGACCTGCTCCCAGGGCCTGAGTCAGGGCTTCTCAGACTGTCCCACACACCCAGTCCCGGGGGACTCTGCCAGCCTGCAAATCCTGGCTCAGGGGCCTGGCATGGGCTCCGGGTGGGCAGTTGTGATCAGCTCCTGGGATCTGGGCCCCAGTCGGGGGGTTGCTGCTGGTAGCAGACACACTCCTTGAGGCAGTGAATGTGGCTCCAAATCCCAACTCCTCACTGGACAGAGCTGCCTGTGCTTTCCAGGGGCTGTGTAAATATGGCCACCTCCCCAAAGGCTGTCCTTTGCTGCCCTGAGCACCTCATGGCACCTCATCAGGGCACAATACTACTGCACATTTTATTAGAATGCACCTGCCCGTCTCCATCACCAAATAAACCCCTCGGGGATGCTGACAGCTTTCCCCCACCTTGTCTGAGATGCCGAGCACTTCATTAGGACTGAAAGAGGAAAAGGCCTCCTGAGTTACACCATGTCATACCAATTACAAATCATATCCGAGGCTGTTCCTTGAGGGAAAACGTGACTGTAAAGTCCCTTCCAAGTACAGATATTAGCAAATGCTACTCACGTCCTAGCACCAGACAGGCACGTTAGAAAGCTGGAGAAACAACCACGAAATGCCAGGTCAGAGTCACAGCAACCCCTGTATGACAGTGAAGTCTCAGCCACCCTCCCGTAACTCGACCTTAGGACATCCGTGCACAAAGGCTCCGAGAAGTCTTCTCGGATGGTAAATGACCCCAGCCTGCCGCTTGTTGCCGCCGTGCACGACACCTCCACACCAGCTGCCTTTTCCACACATAACTGCACAGACCACTGCGCCTTCGTGAGATGTTTAGAAAAACCTGGAAATTCTGCTGTCTACTCCAAATCTCCCCTCACCAAGGAAAAGGTTCCTGAAATCCCAGTTCAGGATGCTCACGACCTCAGTCCCTGTGGGACCATGCCCAGGAGGGCCAATGTGCTATAAATACAGAGTCCAGTGCCAAGAATCCACAGTGACAGAGGCCCCTGCACAGCCCTTCCTATGTCCAGCCAGTGATTCTCAATGATTCTCTGCTGCTGGTGCCCTCGGTCTAAAACGCCACCGCCACAGGATGGGGAGGCCGGGGTCAGCAGGGCTGATTCAGACCCAAGCACTGAGCAGGCTGGTGCTCCCCAAGGCTGTGGGAGCCTGTGTGGCCGCCCCCCACCCCGAGTCCTCCCCACAACGTGTGGCCGCCTCCCCAACCCCATGTCCTCCCCACAAGAAGACCCGCAGGCACGGACCCTGCGCGATGAGAGACTTGGTCCTGATGAAGGAGCGGCCCCTCTTCACGGCTGCCCTGGTCCTCTCCAGCCCGTCCTTGGTGCCGTCCTTCGCAGCCTTCACGAGCTTCTGCATCTGCGATGGAGAGGGAGATGTGAGAACGGGACAGCGGCAGAACCCACCTGCGACTTTCATTTGCCTGTTTTAAAAGAATACTGTCAAGTAGTCTGGTTCTTGTGAGCGCATGTGTCACGTGCAGTTCTAGGCTAGGTTTTGTTTTGGTTTTGTTGGTTGGAAAAAAGGAAAAAACAGACCTTAAAAATACAGCCCTTCCTGGACATGGTGAAACATGTTCCCTGCTCCATTTACGGTATTATATGTGATCCACTCACACAAAGGGCTACGTGGGGGTCACAGGTGAGTCACTAACATGCACAAATGTCACACAACTCGCCCTGAATTAAATGGCAAAACAACTAACTGCAGACGCTCACAGCTCCAGTTCAGCCTTTTAACCTCCCCGGGGCTTCCCACTGCACCCCATGTTGGGGCATGGCCAGCTGTTGACAGGGCCGCCTTACACGGACCCAGCCTCAGCCACGGGGCTGAATGCAAGACCCTGGCAAATGCTGCAGACACGCATGGGACACACCCGAAAGAGGGTCGGGGTACAGCATGCTGCGGATGTCAGACTCGGAAGCCATGTCCCCCTGGCCTGGGGCTCCCTGCCTCCACTTCCTCGGCCAGAGCTGTGCTGGACACTCACGGCTGCCTAGACTTAGGGGCGTCTGAGGCGTCTCCTGCCATCTGATTTCTTATTCCTTAAAAACCCAACATCTGAGGTACTAGCCACTGGACGCTGAGTGATTCGTCTTTAAAAGATGATCTCTTATGGGACAACCGATGTCCCCATCCCAGGGACCTCTCAAAGGGACCAGCAGTGCAGCTGAGAACCAGGCTCTCCTCACTCTGGGTCACATCACCGCGTGAGGGGCAGGGCTGCTGGGCACCAGCGTGCAGACAGTGTCGCTCTAGCCCTGGCCGTGTCTGCCTGCCCTGGACTTCCAAAAGCCTGAGGGCTGCCTTCCTGAAGTGTTCACCATGAACACCACACAACACGCATGGCCTCACACCCGCATCGCCTGCCCCAGCCCATCTCCATCACTTGCAAGCTGTCCCCCATCGACGGCGTTAACATCACGTCCCCCGTGGGCTCCCCTGCTCCTGCATCTCCCAACCCCACATGGGACCATGTCCTGCTGCCATTTCCTTGGCCCCTGCACCTACGTCCCCTGCCTCCCGCCTGATGCCGCAGACAGCCCTGCCCGCCTGCGCGTTTGCATCCTGCACAGCCTGTCCACATCCTGCACAGCCTGTCCACATCCTGCTCTTTCTCAACCCCAGACCTGGGCTGTGAACCCTTGGTTTTCAGCCAGCCCCATCAGGGTCCCCGGACAGAGAATCAGAGAACTGCAAACTGACAAACTGGAGGGCCGCCATGCTCCCTGAGCCCCAGAGCAGGCGAGACCCCGTGCAGAGCAGGTGAGACCTGGGGTTCCAGGTCACAGCCTCGGCCAAGTCTCCCAGCTCTCAGGGCTGACACGGGGCTGCTCTCACTAGGGGAAGCAAATGTGCTGGGCCCGGCCCTGGCTGCTTCCCCAGCCTTCCTTCCCCACTTCCCACAGTGCCCTCACCTGCTTCAGCCAGGGCACTCCCCGTGTCTGTGACAATCTCCAAACGTAGCTCACACACCCCTCCCGTGGTTCTGATGGTACCCTCCACTCCTCAGAAACCCCGCCACACTGCCTGCAGCCTCCAGCAGGTCCCACCAGACACCCTGCAGGGGAACCAGCCGGATGCTGGATGTGACGGGGTAACACAGCTCCCAGGGGGCGGCTGTAGCTTCTGATGGCCCAAGCACAACAGGGCGGATGAGCCGGCTGCTCCAGAAGCTGTGTGGAGTGCACATCCCTTTCCAGTGAGTGCCACTCAACACATATGAATGATCACAAAATACCAGCAGGATAAAAGGTCAAATTGCAGGAAACAGTACTTGACAGTGCCCTTTTAAAAGACATCGTGCAGAACAGACTGTCACGACATTCAGGTCTGGCAGTTCTCAAGCATTCCGGTCTCAGGGGTCCTGGACGCTCTTAAAAATTATGGAGAGCCCAAATGGCTTTCGTTTACCAGGGTTTTATGTATCAATATTTACTGCATTTGAAGTTAAAACGCTGAAAAATTTTGGATATTTTTATAAATGTTCATTTAAAAAATAATCAACCTATTACATGTTATCTTAAATAACATTGATGAAAAATTGCTGTATTTTCCAAAACAAACAGAAAGTGGCATTGTTGTGCATTTCTGGAAACGCCTCTCACGTAGACAGCCGGATGGCATTCCAGCAGCGTGAGGCCACAGCTGTGGAGCCTCCAGAATGTTCCTGGGTTGCCCGTAAGAGGGAGAGAGTGAAAGGCACAGAGCGTCTCAGAGTCCACGTGAGCCCCAAAGCGTCGGGGGATTCCGGGAGCCCCGGACCACCCTTTGAGAACCGCTGCTGAGACAGCAAGGACCGACCGAGCCACGCGGTTTTTCTTTACTGCCCGGCCGGCAAGTGGGGGCAGCGGCCGGGGGCAAGACTCTACCTTCAGTTCATGCTTCTGCCTGAGCTGCTGAATCTCCACCACGCCCACAGTGCTTGCCATCAAATCTCTCATCTTTTTCTCATAGTGCTCCTTTAAACGGGTTAGGTCATGAGAAAGCTACAGCATAAAGAGACACAGTCTTTTCACAAAAAGGCTCTTTTTGGTTCTTTGGGACAATTTTACATTGAGAGGATGCTGGCAGCGTCTGCAGTGGCACATCAGGCCTGTCCTGGCTGGGGGCTTCTGGGACTACATGCGAGAGTCCCCACTACTAGCCCGGTTGGTCCTTGAGAGATAAATGCACAAATAGTTGGCTGGGCGCGGTGGCTCACCCCTGTAATCCCACCACTTTAGGAGGCGGAGGTGGGAGGATCAATTGAGCTCAGGAGTTCAAGACTAGCCTGGGCAACGTGGTGAAACCCTGTCTCTATTAAAATTACGAAAATTAGCCAGGTGGGGTGGTGTGCGCCTGTGGTCCTAGCTACTTAGGAGGCTGAGGTGGGCGGATCGCTTGAGCCTGGGAAGTGGAGGCTGCAGTGAGCCGTGATGGTGCCACTGCCCTCCAGCCTGGGCGACAGAGTAAGACCCTGTCTCAAAAAAAAAAAAAAAAAAAAAAAAAAAGGAGAGATAAATGCAGAAATGAGTTAAACATGACATCAAAAGACAGACACTATCCAGACACCAGGCTAGAGTCTTCTCTGTGCTAGACAGGAGCAAATGCACGCACACACAAAATATCTGTGAAATCATTCGTTTACATTTTGGTGGAATCAAAATTATCCAATAAATAAAAATACATAAAATTATTTTTTATGTTGGCATCCAAGCAAAAGATACTTGTATTTAAACTGTACTGAAAGTGACATATTTTGGGGATGGCAGCACGGATTTTCAAGAGTCTCCAACCTGAGGTCACTTTCTAACTGACGGGACTGGGGACCGCCTGGATCCTTCTCCGTGTGGTCACAGACACTTCAGATGCACATGGCTGAGGCCCCACTGCTCGTCTCGGGGCATTTCTCATCTCACGGACACTTCAGGAAGTTTTTAATAAAATTCGAGATTTTTTGAGATGACTTTTGAACAACATATAGTTTTATTTTGGTCGTTTTTAAAATGTGACTATTTGAACGAGAAAACCTGGTGCTGCCTGCAGCACTTCCATCCTGGACAGGCCTAACCCACGGGCGCCCTGTCTGCACCCCACACAGTATTCCCATCCCCGGTCCAGGCCACTGTCCTGGCAACATGGAGGTGCAGGAGAGGCTGGAAATGCAGAGCCCGGCACTCCTGGGTTGTAATTCTGCACCACAAACCCACTGTGTGCTGGCTTTCCCCAGCTCTTCTCCCAGCAGGGAGGGCTGCTGAACCACTGGCACTGCCCGGGCAGTCAAGGGCTCCTCTGGGATATGGGTCTGCTCCAAGGCAAGGGCAGGGTCTCCTGAATTACTACCAAGGAGTGACTACTAATGCCTGTGGGCTCTTCAGTGGCCTGGCCCCTCTGTCCACAGCCCACCACAAAGGGGAAACTGAAGAGCATTTAACCCACGCTCCGAGGCACGCACCGAGCCTCCATCAGAGCCCAGCACTCTTCTTAAATCTCAGTTTAAATCTGACTCAGCTACAGCAAGCTAAATATCATCTTAGTTATCAGCTGTTAAAAACTATAATTGCAGGCCGGGTGCAGTGGCTCATGCCTGTAATCCCAGCACTTTGGGAGGCTAAGGCAGGCAGATCACGAGGTCAGGAGTTCGAGACCAGCCTGGCCAATATGATGAAACCCCGTCTTTACTAAAAATACAAAAATTAGCTGGTAGTGGAAGGTGCCTATAATCCCAGCTACTTGAGACACTGAGGCAGGAGAATTACTTGAATCTGGGAGGTGGAGGTTGCAGTGACCCGAGATCACGCCATTGTATTCCAGCCTGAGTGACAGGCAAGACTCCATTTCAAAGAAAAAAAAAAACCGAAAAACTACAATTGCGGCTTCATTGGTTGTTTAAATCGCAGTTGTAATGATGACGGTGGCAGAAAAGATCTAATTCCTGGAAGAATTTGTGAATGAAACTGGGTAGGTGAGCTGACTGCCATGATCTAGTAGATTCTCCTTGAGTTTCACGAGGCAGGTTCACAGAATATGAGAATTGTAGACAACCCATAATCACTTGTAAACCACAGGGATGTGGCAGCTATGTCCAGGAATGAAATCTCCGCTTACTGGGGGTTACTAGGGGACCGGAGGGATAACACCGGTTATCGCCAACTGTCACTATGGCGGGCATCCGGTCACCATCTCTATCAGTAACACGGGACTCGCTGGCCTCAGACGAGGACTGTGTGTGGCTTCCATCTCAGCCTCACACAGAAAGTACACAGACATCACTGTAGATGAGCACGAATCTATCCTTTTACAAATAGTCAAAAAATACTCTAACAACAAAACACCTGTGGCACGGCCCGGCACCACCAAGACCTGGGATGTGCCTCAGCTGAATGGTTCCCAGGTTCCATGACTCACAACCACCCAATTCCAGAATTCACGCCTTACAGCTCTGACATCCCACCTCGCACCCTAATCTCAAGACTTTTCCACAAAAAAAGTAAAATAAAAATTCTCTGTAAGAAAGGATCATCAGGCTGGGCGTGGTGGTTCACACCTGTAATCCCAGAACTTTGGGAGGCTGAGATGGGCAGATCACCTGAGGTCAGGGGTTCGAGACTAGCCTGGCCAACATAGGGAAACCCCATCTCTACTAAAAATACAAGAATTAGCTAGGAGTCCTGGCAGGCACCTGTAATCCCAGCTACTTGGGAGGCTGAGGCAAGAGAATGGCTTAAACCCGGGAGGTGGAGATTGCAGTGAGCTGAGGTTACGCCATTGCACTCCAGCCTGGGAGACAGAACGAGACTCCATCCCAAAAAAAAGAAAAAGAAAAAAGAAAGGATTGTCACAAGTCAGTTTAGAAGCTTTTGTCCCGTAACATCTTCTATTTTTACATCTTCCTGTTCATGCTGAACATGCTAAAGTTCAAATCTCGCTTAAAGCAAAGTGCAGATGTGCTGTGTCTTAGGGAACCCCGATCCCATCTATTCAGTGTTCTGCAAACGGTGCTACGTGCAAAGCACATAATACATTAAAACACAAGCAATTCAGAGAACAACTACTTTCTTATTCAAGGTGGTGAGCTCATTTAAGACCTTTTAAGTGGTTTATAGAAGTTTAATTTCTCCATCTTTCCATGACGATACTTAACTATATGAAACAAGAGACGTCTTCTCCTTTGCCAATATCTTATGCTTTCCCCAAACTACTTATCAGCATCTTAACAAATCACTATGAAGTACTAGGTGGATCGCAATCATATTCACAGCCCCCTGCCCGTGTTAACACGAGAGCACCGTCCCTCACACATGCACGGAACACATACTTGCTTTTTGTGGTTGCTGCGCAGGAAGGACCTGGGAATCCCATTCTTGCACTCCGAGTCACTCTGCTCTTCGTAACTTTCAAATTCGCTCGAACTCCATCCATATTCCAAGGAGCTGTTTCCACCTTCATCCCCATTCTCAACATCATCATAGATCATTTCATCTGAGTGCATAAATTCCAAAATGAAATTAAAACTTTAGAATTCCATATGGGCTGTTTTGTGCCTGTTTGTTTGTGGTTTTACCAAATCATCTAGAGCTGGGGGTAGAAGGAAATCTGAATCATGCTGAGGACCCTGCGGAGCCCCGGGCTTGCGCCATGGAAGGCACTGTGCAGCACCTCCACCACCGGGGCAGGGCCGGGGAGGCTGGGGAAAAGCACTTCAGGTGTTTCTCACAAGTGTCCCTGCCCCATCTGTACCCTGAGGACCACCTGGCTATGGGCGTCTGCCACAGTCACGCCAGATAACTTGTCAGCCTTAGAGAACTTCCCAAGAAGAAAAATCTTCCTTTATATAAACTTACAGGATGTTTTGAAAATTAGACAGAAAGAGAATTGGTGGACAGATGATAGGCAGCTAGATGGATGGTGCATTATAGAAATTTGGGTAGGTGGATGGATAGGTGGATGATACAGATATTCAAATACCAGCACTAGCAAGAAAATACAGACAGATTTTTAAATTTTCAATGCTGTGATGCTAACAAGACTTTTAGAGAATGAAAATGACATTCTTCAAACTCCCAGAATATAAGTGTCTCTCTAAATCTTTTATCAGTCACACAAGCATGAATGTTTCTTTATTTTACCTGGTTTCTTAGATATAAATAATCTCCATGCCTTAAAAATATTAAATTTATTCTTTATGCATCCAAATCATTCACTGTAACAAAACTAGGCCTTAAAAATCCTTAGTAATTAAGCACGGAGGAATATATACATCTTAGCACATAAGTAACATTCAAAGCCAACACTTGCTTTCACTGGAAATGCAAAATTAGACATGAACTTGTCACTTACAATCCTTAGATATTTCAAATTACTCTATCCTTGTAATATTTCTCCACTGACTACAAAACAGGTCCTCCAAATGTCTGATTAAAAGTTCTGGCGGGTAAACAGCAGCCTGGAAAAGCCATAAAATGCGTGAAATGAGCTCACTTTGCAGAAGCTGCAGTGCGTTCTGTGTGCCACGGGCAATGATCACCACCCGGGCACCCAGCAGCCTCAGCAACTCAGCTCAGCGGGTGAATAGGTCAAGTCCTTGCACAACTGCCTGAAATTTGGGGCCAGGCGTCATGCTGAGAGCTCACCCACATGCTCAACAGCCAAGAGTCATCCTGAGAGCCTACCCACGTGTCCAAGAGCGGAGGGGCTGCAGCCTCTACCATGTACTACGGGACTCAGAGAAAGGCACCCCTACACTCCCCAGTGTGTGTCTCCACTGTTCCTCCAGCCTGTCTGAGAACCTCCACCCCCTACACGCCTTGGTGTGTGTCTGCACTCTCCCTCCAGACTGTCTTAGAACCTCCATCCCCTACACGGCCCCGTGTGTCTGCACTGTTCCTCCAGCCTGTCTTAGAACCTCCACCCCCTACACACCCTAGTGTGTGTCTGCACTGTTCCTCCAGCCTGTCTTAGAACCTCCATCCCCTACACGGCCCCGTGTGTCTGCACTGTTCCTCCAGCCTGTCTTAGAACCTCCACCCCCTACACACCCTGGTGTGTGTCTGCACTGTTCCTCCAGCCTGTCTTAGAACCTCCATCCCCTACACGGCCCCGTGTGTCTGCACTGTTCCTCCAGCCTGTCTTAGAACCTCCACCCCCTACACACCCTAGTGTGTGTCTGCACTGTTCCTCCAGCCTGTCTTAGAACCTCCACCCCCTACACACCCTAGTGTGTGTCTGCACTGTTCCTCCAGCCTGTCTTAGAACCTCTACCCCCTACACGGCCCCGGTGTGTGTCTGCACTGTTCCTCCAGCCTGTCTTAGAATCTCCACCCCTTACACACCCCGGTGTGTGTCTGCACACTCCCTCCAGACTGTCTTAGAACCTCTACCCCCTACACGCCCTGGTGTGTGTCTGCACTGTTCCTCCAGCCTGTCTTAGAACCTCCATCCCCTACACGGCCCCGTGTGTCTGCACTGTTCCTCCAGCCTGTCTTAGAACCTCCATCCCCTACACGGCCCCGTGTGTCTGCACTGTTCCTCCAGCCTGTCTTAGAACCTCCACCCCCTACACACCCTGGTGTGTGTCTGCACTGTTCCTCCAGCCTGTCTTAGAACCTCCATCCCCTACACGGCCCCGTGTGTCTGCACTGTTCCTCCAGCCTGTCTTAGAACCTCCATCCCCTACACACCCTGGTGTGTGTCTGCACTGTTCCTCCAGCCTGTCTTAGAACCTCCACCCCCTACACACCCTGGTGTGTGTCTGCACTGTTCCTCCAGCCTGTCTTAGAACCTCCATCCCCTACACGGCCCCGTGTGTCTGCACTGTTCCTCCAGCCTGTCTTAGAACCTCCATCCCCTACACACCCTGGTGTGTGTCTGCACTGTTCCTCCAGCCTGTCTTAGAACCTCCACCCCCTACACACCCTGGTGTGTGTCTGCACTGTTCCTCCAGCCTGTCTTAGAACCTCCATCCCCTACACGGCCCCGTGTGTCTGCACTGTTCCTCCAGACTGTCTTAGAACCTCCATCCCCTACACACCCTGGTGTGTGTCTGCACTGTTCCTCCAGCCTGTCTTAGAACCTCCACCCCCTACACACCCTGGTGTGTGTCTGCACTGTTCCTCCAGCCTGTCTTAGAACCTCCATCCCCTACACGGCCCCGTGTGTCTGCACTGTTCCTCTAGCCTGTCTTAGAACCTCCATCCCCTACACACCCTAGTGTGTGTCTGCACTGTTCCTCCAGCCTGTCTTAGAACCTCCATCCCCTACACACCCTAGTGTGTGTCTGCACTGTTCCTCCAGCCTGTCTTAGAACCTCTACCCCCTACACGGCCCCGGTGTGTGTCTGCACTGTTCCTCCAGCCTGTCTTAGAACCTCCATCCCCTACACGGCCCCGTGTGTGTCTGCACTCTCCCACCAGCCTGTCTTAGAACCTCTACCCCCTACACGGCCCCGGTGTGTGTCTGCACTGTTCCTCCAGCCTGTCTTAGAACCTCCATCCCCTACACACCCTAGTGTGTGTCTGCACTGTTCCTCCAGCCTGTCTTAGAACCTCCACCCCCTACACACCCTGGTGTGTGTCTGCACTGTTCCTCCAGCCTGTCTTAGAACCTCCATCCCCTACACGGCCCCGTGTGTCTGCACTGTTCCTCCAGCCTGTCTTAGAACCTCCACCCCCTACACACCCTGGTGTGTGTCTGCACTGTTCCTCCAGCCTGTCTTAGAACCTCCATCCCCTACATGGCCCCGTGTGTCTGCACTGTTCCTCCAGCCTGTCTTAGAACCTCCACCCCCTACACACCCTGGTGTGTGTCTGCACTGTTCCTCCAGCCTGTCTTAGAACCTCCATCCCCTACACACCCCGGTATGTATCTGGACTGTCCCTCCAGAGGTTATAAGGAAACTCCATCCCCTACTTCCTTGCATCCACCTCTGGACTTCCAACTTTTCTGGTCTATACAAAACAAGTCCGCACAGACATGGTTTTTATACATGTTACCTTTTTCACCTCAATTAGATTTTCAGCCCTTTGAGAGTTGGAGCTGCATTTTCTGTATTCAGCACAGCAGTTGGCAAGAGTCTAATCAATCAATCTAGTTCTCTCAGTGCCTTGTTAAGGCTCCTGGGACCTAGCCACAGCATCAGGCATGTTTAGATGCCTTTACCTTAGCTCTATTACAACTCAGGCTATTCAGATCTATGAAAAATGGGTGGTTTTCAATGTTTTAGAAACACAATTGCTGTTCTGGCCCCCAGCAAACACTGAACTTCCAAGGACTTTGAAGGGTCTTGCTAACCATCAATTCAGTGAATTACTTACGTCCTCTTGAATGCCTGGCTGGCAGATTCGTGGTTCTAAAACTGGACGTTAAATCCAGTCACCCTGGCACGTGTCTTCTGACCAAGCCAGTGACCAGGCAGCGCCATCGACTTATTGTCCTTGATGACAATCTTGTCGTCAGCCCTTAGCCCTGCGTATTTAAAAAGTGGCCTATGGAAGCATTGGCTGCACAGTGAGCATACCTAATGCCACTCAATCGTACTTGCTGAACTGGCTGAAATGAATATTTACATATACCTGACACAATAAAAAAAAAAGAAAAAAGTGGCCCTGTGTGGCCTCCATAACATCTAGTAAGGAATTCTCCCATATTCTCCTTGTGTTCTGAGAGCCCCGAACTCTAAACAAGTGAGGAAATGCGGGTGCACTACCCCGCAGCACCTCTCAACGCAACTAGGAAATGCGGGTGCACTACCCCGAGGGCACCTCTCAACGCAACAAGGAAATGCGGATGCACTACCCGGCGGGCACCTCTCAACGCAAAGAGGAAATGCGGGTGCACTACCTCGCAGGCACCTCTCAACGCAAAGAGGAAATGTGGGTGCACTACCCCACGGGCACCTCTCAATGCAACAAGGAAATGCGGGTGCACTACCCCGCGGCGTCTCTCAACGCAACAAGGAAATGCGGGTGCACTACCCCGCGGGCTCCTCTCAATGCAACTTGATGCCGGCACACTGTCACTTTCTCCTCTTGATTTTTGCTCACCATGGCTTCTGAGTTCTTATAAATATACACACATATAATTTCCTCGTTTTTCTGCTGCTGTGCTATGGGTGGTTTACTGGATACTTCTGCACGGTGCCCTCCTGCAGCCACCAGGCTTTCCCGTCTCCCGCTCCTCACAACAGCTCTGCACAGAGCATCCCACAGGGCCGGAAACTCGCTCCCTGCCCCACCACTGCTATGGATGGCCTGCCCATTAACTCCAGCTTGTGCTGTCCTTACAAAGGGGACACACTGGGCCTCGCTGACGGCTGGACTTCCACAGTGTGCAGGGTTCTCAGTCACCAGACCACGCCTTCTGTGAGGAATGCCCGACGTGGCCGGACAAATTACCCCAAAATGCATTTCAAACTTGTTTTTACAGCAACTAACCTTTGGTCCTCACTTTATTTGTGGCACATTTACCTGCAAGCACCTAGGAGTTTTCCTGATCAACAGGATGAAATCACCCTGTCTCCATGACAGCAGGCACACCTCCATCTAGTACTCGGTATGTAACTGCCCAAAACATATTTGGGGAATGAATAAATTAACAAATGCCTTGAGCTCCTCCCCATTACGCTTCCGGTAGATTTTAAGAACACGTCCTTAATTCAGCTAAGTGAGTTTCCTTCTATTAGGAGTTTTTAATGTTGGATGGTCACTGAATCTCAGCAAGTGCTTTTTAAACACATGCTGAGATGAGCATACAGGTTTATGTCCATTAATCTGGGGAAATCGTGTTACAAGAGCTTCTCAAAGGATCCTTGAACTGCTGCCATGAATGTAAAAGGTTAAGACAGGCTCTTGCTTACTTGTTAGGGTCGTGCTGGATTCAATTTCCTGACATTTCTGGAAGGAAATGTAGCATCAACCTTCATGGGTGAGGGAGTTTACAAGTTTATGCTAACATTATGAACTAATTCACACCACATCCTTGCTTCTGCTATTCACTGGAACAGTACATGCGACAGAGGGGTTTGTCTGCTCCCTGAAGGCTCAGTAAACCCCAGCATAAAAACATCTGAGCCTGGTGGGCTGTTCTGCACAGTAGTTAGGCAAACCATTCATTACCTTGGATCATTATAGGTTTATTCATGGTTTTTATTTTGGGTATAGTTGATTCTTCAAGGCAATTTTTAATTTCATCTAACTTTTTGATAAAAAGTTATTTATAGCATCCTCTTACGGTTTTTACAAATTTCTACTGCAGTTACATCCTCTTGATCAACTTTATCCTTCCTTCCTTCCTTCCCTTCCTTCTTCCCTCTCCCCTCTTTCTCTGTGTTGTCCTAATATAACCAGAGGCTTGTCTATTTTTGTACTATTTTTAAAGAACCAACTTTTGGTTTTGTTAATACCTTATGTTGCTTCCTGGATTTTTATTTCATCATTTTTGCCTTGCTCATTATTTTTTTCCTGCCACTTCCTTCAACTCTGCTGCTCTTTCGTGTAGCTGGCTGGATACTCAGTTCACTATTCTCTGTTGTTTGTTTGTTTTGTTTTGTTTCGTTTTTTCAGAGGGAGTCTCGCTCTGTTGCCCAGGCTGGAGTGTAGTGGCGCGACCTCGGCTCACTGCAACCTCCACCTCCCGGGTTCAAGCAATTCTCTGCCTCAGCCTCCCGAGTAGCTGGGATTACAGGTGCCCACCATCATGCCCGGCTAATTTTTGCACTTTTGGTAGAGATGGGGTTTCACCATCTTGGCCAGGCTGGTCTTGAACTCCTGACCTCATGATCCACCTGCCTCGGCCTCCCAAAGTGCTGGGATTACAGGTGTGAGCCACTGCGCCCAGCCTGTTTTATTAACATATGCCATTATGTCTATAATTCCTTAGACTTTAAAATCTATCCCATATAGTTTATGTAATGTTTTTATTATTATTCAAGTCAAAATATTTTCTAGTTTCCATTTTGTTTTTATCTTTGACCATGAGTTACAGAGTAGTATATCATTTTTAATTTCTAAATGTTTGTGTTGATTTTTTTTACTGATGTTATTCAGTTGTCATCAGGAAATAAGGTCTGAACATCCATTCTTTGGCATTTGTTAATATTTGTTTTGAGGCATACCATATAATTTTTTAAAAATATTTCATGTGTTTAAAAAAATACATATTCTGGAACTACTTTCTTCAAGGATCTGTATATGACCTTCAAGTCAATCATACTACATTGCTGTTCTAATCTTTTATGGTTTACTGATTTTTTTTTTTTTTGAGACAGAGTTTTCACTCATTTCCCAGGCTGAAGTGCAGTGGCACAATCTCGGCTCACTGCGGCCTCTGCTTCCTGGGTTCAAGTGGTTCTCCTGTCTCAGCCTCCCAAGTAGCTGGGATTACAGGCGCCCGCCACCACGCCTGTCTAATTTTCGTATTTTTAGTAGAGATGGGGTTTCACCATGTTGGCCAGGCTGGTCTTGAACTCCCGACCTCAAGTGATCCATCCACCTTGGCCTCCCAAAGCGTTGGGATGACAGGCGTGAGCTACCGTGCCTGGCCGGTTTACTGATTTTATGTCCAGGATCTGTCAATAGCAGAGAGAGTTTTCTTAAAATTTCTCACCCCAATAGTGTATTTACATATTTCTGATTAAGCCTTGTTATATTTTGCTTATATATCTTAAGGCTATGCTGTTAGGTGCATATGAGTTTAGAACTGTTATATATCTTCCTCATGAATTATTCCTTGCTTTATGGCTTAACATTTAGTGTATTATTATAGTTACACTGGCAATACTTTGGTTAGAATTTGCATTATATTTCTTTTTCCATACATTTACTTACAAATCTTCTGTACTCTTATGTATCTCTCACAAGAATTTATGGCTAGCTTTGCTATTTTATCCAATCTGAGGATTTCTTTTACTGGCAACATGATCCACTTTACTATGCGTATCAATATGTTTGTACTTATTTTGCAGTCTTTTCTCATATGATTTGCAAAGCTTTCTTATTTTATATTTCCTTGCTTTTACCAGATTGGGTTTTGCGCTACTGGTTTCAAAGTTAAATAATCTATTCCTATTTTCTTAGCAGTTACCCATAAAATGCAAACTTGACCAATCCATAGCAAAAAAAAAAAAAAAAAAAAAAAGTCGGTAATAATATCCTTCCCCTGAAAAATGCCGACTTCAGAACTTCAGAACACACGGCATGAACTGTCACCCTCCCCTTCAGTCAGCACTGGCTGGGGTTCTGACTCCATCTTAAACTCAATCAGCACTATCAGCGCTGTCTTGAGCGGTGCTGGTATCGACTTCCCACACGCCCGACACTTCCCGGGCTCCCCACTCCCTCCTGCCTCCCGTCACCTCCTCCGTGGTTCCGTGTGCTCTTCCTTGCAGTGAGTGCATCATCACCTATTTCCTTAGATTCTATGGGCAGCAAGTCCCCCAGCTCTGCCTCATGCAGCCCATCTCCCATTTCAAAGGACTGTACTTTGCTAGATGTGGCTGCTCAGGCTAAAAGAGCCCTTCCTTCTGCGCTTTGAGAACCTGCCCCCAGCCTGCGGATAAGTAAAATAGCGAGCGGTTCCTTTGTAGGGAGCCATGTTTTCTCTCCAGTTGCTCTCAGGAGATTCACCCTGGGCTTGGTGCTCTGCGGTCTCCATTGTATTGGCCTAGGTATGGATCAATGTGTAATTCATCTTGTTTTGAATCTCTATTTCTAAAATCTGAGAATTTATGTTTTTCTTTAATTGTACAGTATTCTTAGTTATTTCTTTGAATATTACCTTTGCCTGATTCTCTCTACTTTCTCATTGATGTCATTTATTCGATATACATTGCTGCTTCTCAGCCTCCCTGTTTCCTACCTCTTTGCCGGCATTTTCTGTACCTTTAACTCCTCTGTTTGCTTGGGATAAGTAAGATTAAACTGCCCTATTTCAAGTGTTATAAGCACACACACATATGTGCACAAACACCAATATTCCACCACACATCAATAAGCCATTCTAGAAACAACATACAAAACGTGAATACAGAAAACGCCTGGGCCATCCACTAAATAGTCACTTTTGCATCCAGAGGGAAAGGCTGCTGAGCTGAATCTCCTCAAATCAATTCCAGACAAAATCAAACCTGGTTCAGAGTCTGAGTTTTCCCTTGGAACGTCATCGTAAATTGCTTCTTCTGGATCTGGAATAAACGGGGAGAAACACTTTAAACAGTGACCAACATAAACCTAGTGCAATTTAAATTTTACAGGGCCACAGTTACCGATGATGTCATGATTATTCAAAAAGTTGGTTTATAAGGGTAGTTTTTTTTTTTAATTTATTTTTTACTTTTTTGTTCTTTGTCCCAACCAGTAGACAACCAGGGCTGTAAGGCAGCTAACAGCACCTTACCAAAGCATAAGCATTATTTTTAGGGCAGAATAATTTATTGGGAATGAAAGATGTCCCTTTAAATGGGCCAGCTGTAAAATGTCACTAGGAAGGAGTTTTATGGTTTCCAGGTCAATCTTATTCTATGATTTTGTGTTCAATTACACATTTCTATATGGCTCTCTGATGAGTATTTTAAGCTTATGAAGTTAATGTTCTGATGCACAAAAAAATACAACGGTGTCACACAGACTTCCAGAAATAAGAAAAGAGCCCATCAGTGCTGGATACAATGGAAAACCATCCAAATAAACCAATGACACCATAATTTTGTGCCACTGAAGGTAAAAAGTAGTAGCAAGTATCAAAATGCTAAACATATAGGACAGTGTTTCTCAATCTGTATCACGTGCAACACTGGGGTTCTGTGAAAGTGAAACCGTTTCATAAAAAAGAAGGGAAGCTGTGTAAGCAAAACTGTGCTGTATGAGATGACCACACAGGACACCAACAATGAGCCTGAGGTTTACTCAAATATCTGTAAGAGTTACACGCTTCATATGAAAATCTGTTTCATAAAAAGACCTTTAAATCAAGGTTCCACTCATTGACTAGCGGTCCCCTCCCTGCAAGAGAACGTCCAAACTACGACGTATGACTGCATCGAAAACATACAGACAACCGCTTCCTAAGCCACATAAGAAAGAAAATGAGACCAACAAACCCGAACTCTCCCCTGACATCCAAGCCACCACTCCTGTCCCCACACTAGCGGGAAATAAAAATTCAGGAAATTCCTTATCTGCTGCTGTTGTCAAGCTCCAGTATTACAGATGCTCTTTCTTTTAATAGCATTTACTATCTGCAACCACAGTAAAGATTTCTACTCCTCTTAGATAATGTTCAGGGACTACTAGTTTAGAGATCATATTTCCAAATATAGTTATTCCAATTCACTGTCATCTGGGTAATAAAAATGAGTAATGAGAAAAAAACCAGACAAATTTTACTTCGGAAATAAAATTGTTAGCAAACAGCCAAGACAATAATTTAATCCTGTAACGATCCTGCTTTAATAGCCACCTAGCGGAATCATCTAATTACACTAAGATCTTTGTTTTAACAACGTCATAATTGAAACCAGAATGAAGACTTCCAGGAAACAGTTTAATAATCAGGAGGTAACTAAGACGGTTCTACCTTGTAAGTTGATCATATAAAACAGTTACATAGAAATTAGTGAGCCAGTGGATAATGAGAGGCATAATCAGGAAAGTAATCTTTGCTTTTCCTTTAAAAATTAAAAAAACAAGTAAATCTAGCTAAAAATCTTTCAGCCTTTGAAGCCGCAGGTGGGACTGCAGATCTGGCCACCTGGAGTGGGGCTGGCTCAGCCAACTTAAAGGGAGAAAGAATGCCTTTAGGTTTACTCTGAATTGTATGGAAGCTCGAGCCGTGTGTTGGAAATGCACTCGCTTTAATCCACACAGAGACGGGACATAATCCTACAGGTTTAAATGTACATAAAAATAGAGTTTGGAATTCTTTGCTCTGTTTACGTTGCAGACTGCTCTCATTTCAAGGAGTGAGATTATAAATAAAATGATGCACTTTTGGATGTTTCCTGTTTTTGAAATCTGAACACGAATCATTCACATGACCAAAAATTGTGCTTTTGTCAAAATACATGTCTAATCTGTCCTTTAAGTAATAGTTCTCTTAAATAAGCTATGAGATTAATCAGATCATTACCAGTTAGCTTTTCAAGCATATTTGATTCAGGCTATTGTTTTGGAAAAATACGCTACAGAACTTATTTTTAAGTTACAAATAAATAAGAGGCTACTAAATGTTTTGGAATCTGTTGTTTCTGCCAAAAGGTAAATTAACAAAAGATTTATTCGGGAATCCCCATTTAAATTTGTATGATTAGATAAAAGAAAACACCAAGTTATGTAAAATAAAGTGTGTATGGAAAAAAAAAAAAGGGAGGCCCACCCGCCCCCTCTTCAAAACGGGTGCCAGACACTGCATCCCCGTGGGAATCACAGGCAAGCGCAGGGTGGGCGTCTGGGTGGTGGCCGACCGTGGCTGCAGGTCAGAGTTTCTGTTCCCCACATATCTCACTGTTACCACAATAACAAAGCCTGTGCTAGGAAGAAACGACCAGGAAGAGTGAGTGCGTGGACGTGGAGAGCTGGGGTGGCCTCACGTGAAGTGACAGCTTCAGGGAACCCCGGGAAACTTCTGCATAGTCAGCCCGTGTTACTATTTTCAGTAAATAAACATCTTTTTAGAGTTTTAGATCTGATGGGACCCGAGACTCAGGGACCTGGCCCCGCCGCACTGACGTCTGTGGAGCATGTGAGGATTCTGGCTGTGGGCGGCCAGGGAACTTACTCTCCATCCAGGCTGTGTTGGCCGGGTCTGCGGCCCAGCGGGCCAGTGCGCTGTCCTCTCGACCGACTTGATCTTCACTTAAAGAAAACAAACCATAAAGTCAGAATATCCAGGCACAGCCCAGTCACTAGGCTGCCAACTGCCCTGCAGAGTGTGTGTGAGTGTGTGTGTGTGTGTGTGTGTGTGTGTGAATATATATATATATATGTTACTATACAGGGAATCACATATTTTCCCAGCTATTATTATAGGACATCCCAGGTTCAAGTTTTCACTCATAACTCTGTAAATAAGTACTCCAGATGTTTGGCCTACGCACGGCGCAGAACACGGGCAAGGGCAATACAGCCGCAATACGGTCCTTGCCCTAGAAGGCCTGAACTGTCTTCTGGTTTTTCAGCCACCCCTTTGAGGACCTCTTAGGCCCTGCTCAGGACGCTGGGTGGTAGAGATGCCAGCGGGCAACGGGCCATCTCCATGTCCAGGAGCAGGTCAGCGGGAGAAAGAGATGCAAGGCCACCCAGCATAAACCACAGTGCTCTGCCCCCAGCAGGTGGTCACACGGGCCACCAGAGTCCCGCATACACAGGGACTGGGGTGTCATCCTTGGCAATGAGAAGCTGTGGGAATGCTCCGCTCAGAAGGATGATGAGGTCAGACTCACTGCACACACCGAGTGTCGCCCCATGAGAGGCACCACTGCTGACAAATGAAACACAGCAGGGATCAGTCCTCCCGACACCAAGTCCCGTGGGTGCTGGGGGATGCCCCGTGTCCTGGTGACGGCCCCCTGGGTGCTGGGGGATGCCCCGTGTCCTGGTGATGGCCTCGTGGGTGCTGGGGGATGCTCTGTGTCCTGATGACGGCCCCCTGGGTGCTGGGGGATGCCCTGTGTCCTGGTGACAGCCCCCTGGGTGCTGGGGGATGCCCCGTGTCCTGGTAACAGCCTCGCGGGTGCTGGGGGATGCCCTGTGTCCTGGTGACGGACCCCTGGGTGCTGGGGGATGCCCCGTGTCCTGGTGACGGCCCCCTTGGTGCTGGGGGATGCCCTGTGTCCTGGTGACAGCCTTGTGGGTGCTGGGAATTGCCTTGTGGGTGCTGGGAATTGCCCTGTGTCCTGCTGACAGCCCCATGGGTGCTGGCGTTGCCCTGTGTCCTGGTGATGTCCCTGTGGGTGCTGGGGTTGCCCCATGTGCTGTGCTGTGCACCTGTGGAATTAGGATGCAGCCCCCTGCCCTGAGAACTTATCACATCACCAAGGAGCATTCTTGCACTTTTAAAGTTTAAAATAATATCAAAACAAAAAGTTACCTAAAAAGGTAAAAGAAAATCTGAATCAAATAGAAACAGTATTTTAAACTATTTATAACTATTTCCATGTTTGAAAAATTTCATCCTTTTGAAGATCATTTAAGGTTTTCATCACACTACATTCTATATTCATTTTCTTCAAAATAATTCCAATTTTCAATGCACATTTTTTTCACAATACATTTTAGATCACCAGTGATAACACGCTACCACTGATTTTTAACTTTACATAAAACCTGCAGTTTCTAATGGAGAACCGTGGCTGGACCTACCTGGTGGCACAACTCTGTTTAAACTGGAGCGAGAGCACTGCTCTAGTGGCTGCTGCTCCCCAGATACCCCCCCCCTGCCTGCAGGGGGTTTCACAGGGGACGCTTTACCCTGCAAAGGCCGCCTTCATCATAGAAAGGAGAAAAGCAAATGAGGGACAGCAACAGCAGGGCCGTGACAAGGGCTGAGCCTGGACACACCTGGACGCCTGAAATCAGACCCAGTTATCAGGCCCTCACTCCACTTGTCCTAACCCTACATTTCCAGGGGACACTCGCCTGGGAGGGACCCGAGGCAGGAGGTGGGGCTGGGACAGCTCCTGCCGCGAAGAGCTAAGGATGGCGGGCAGGGACACACGCCAGGATCCCCACGTCCAGCTCCCCAGGAGAAAGGCGGGAATTCAGCAGGTGCGGTAAGACGGATGCAGATACCTGTTTGGAGGCTCCTCGGAACTCAGGGAATTAGGCTGGCGATCTTCTGTGACTTCTGGTGTTTCTGCTGGGAAAGAAAATAAGTGATGCTGCTTTACGCCTGACAAAAATGCTTATGAAGTTGATGTTTTTACCCTTAAAAATGGTTTCACACTTTCCTTTCTTATCAATGAGAGGCTTATCTTAGCATAAGGGTGATTAATAAATTTAAAATTTTTTAGCTTTTAGATAAAATGTATTCAAGACTGGAATCTAATAAAATGGGATCTACCGAGGGCTTGTGAAACAGCCAGAAATAAACTGCACCGGCATCCAGATGCATCAGGCTAGAGTTAGAAAGAAACGGGATGTTCTCTCCCATTCCATACGTCCACAGGAGCCATGGCTGTGACTGGCCTGAAGGGGCATCCGCCTGGCATGCTCAAAAGATGTCCAAGAGAGGAGTAGTTATGCTTGTGACATGTGACACCAGCTTTCACTCGCACACGCTCACATCCCTCCACGCACAAATCCACGCAGCGTCCGACCCGCCTGGCGATTCCTTCCTGCCCGTCTGTGGCTCTCCAGGGTGAAGGCTGAGCCGTGAGCAAAGCCACAGTGCAGGTTTCCCAAACATTCCACGCAGGTGGGGTACGAACTTAGACCATCAAAGAGCAGCCTGAGATGCCAGTGCAGAAGGAGCAGACCCTCCCACCTCGGAGGGCTCCTGGGCAGGAGCCAGCCAGAGTCTATGATGGCTGTACCGCGTGGGTGCGGGCTGCATGGGTGCGGGCCACGTGGTCCCTTGACGAATCTGCCACCGCCCAGCTGCGTGGCACCAAGAATGACGTGGGGAAGGAGAGCCAGCAGCACTCAGCGGCTGCTGTTCATCGCCATGCTGACAGCTGTCCATGAAATACTTTCTAAAGGGAATTTATCTTTGGGGTGAGCAAGTTCTCAGCCGTTTTCAAAAACCGCAGCAGTTGGCTCAAAGTCTGAGAGAGCTGAGCTCGATGTAACCTGCTTGGAGGTCTCATCCCTGAAAACAGGCCCCTGGTCACACGAGGAGCCACCACACAGCTGGATGCTGACTAGCAACAGACGCGGGATGCCCGAGGGGCTGTGGGGGTGGATCTGCGGGCAGCGCTGCGAATCCCACAGGCATCTGCTGGTTCAGTGTTCCGGGCCACCTTCCTGAGGGGCAGGTGTCAGGGCAGAGGCAGGGCCAGGATCTGAAATCCAATCCGCCTGCTCCAAAAACTGCCCTTCCCACGCTACCACACTGCCTCAAAGAAACACCCAAAGATCTGGCCAGGTGCGGTGGCTCATGCCTGTAATCCCAGCACTTTCGGAGGCCGAGGCAGGAGGATCACGAGGTCAGGAGATCAAGACCATCCTGGCCAACATGGTGAAACCCTGTCTCTACTAAAAAAAAAAAAAAAAAAAAAAAAAATACAAAAAATTAGCCGGGCGTGGTGGCGGGCGCCTGTAGTCCCAGCTACTCAGGAGGCTGAGGCAGGAGAATAGCATGAACCCGGGAGGCAGAGCTTGCAGTGAGCCAAGATCCCATCACTGCACTCCAGCCTGGGCAACAGAGCGAGACACCGTCTCAAAAAAAAAAAAAGACAAAAAGGAAAAGAAACACCCAAAGAGCCACAAAGCTTTTACTCGTGTTCTGCAGAGGGACAAAGGCAGGACATGCTGCCCGGCAGCAATCTTGCTGCACGATGAGAACTGTCTCCCCCATGGGGGTGTCCAGGAGCACAGACTCCCATCCCCAGAACACACACATGAGCCTTCTCAGGCTCCACCTCAGGAAACTCTTCTTTCCTCCGCCTTCCAGGAAATTAAGATGCAAACTGAGTCTGTCAAGGTCAGAAGGAGGCAGACATGCTCGCCAGGGAGTCGCCTAAACAGCTCCGAGCAGCAGCGCACCCAGAGGCTTCTGGCCACAAGAGCCCGTGCGTAAACAAGAGCAGGACCTGCCTGCGGACGTCTTTCAGAGCTGGTTTCGGTTGGCAGGAAAAATAACGGAATCTGGTCATCCCAGTTTGGCCAGCTGGGAGCTCCAGGCAGGGCTCTGCAACCTCCCATCGCAGGCCTAGGGAGCCTGGCTGGGCTGTATGTCCCGGGGAAGCCCTGCAGAGCCAGGTGGCCGCCCCACCCCAGGGAGGCTCCAGAGCAAGGAATGGAAAAGCCAGCGGCGCCACCCGGCAGGAAGTGTGGGCCAGGCTGGGGACCCAGCCTGACACCAAATCCATGCTTTTCCATCTCTCAGGAAGGAGGTCTGCATTCACATCCCTCGTTCAATGATCAAAACGCAACTGGAGAACCACCTCTACTCCGGGACTTAAAATAGTCTTTATTAGAACAAGGCTTTATTACTGGCTCTAGGTTGACAGAACAAAAATAAGCAAATTGTTTTAAATTCATGCTAAATTATTTAAAAAATAAATTAAATGATGTGCAATTATTTTAAATAATCAAATAATATCTTAAAATAAGAAAATCACTTTAAAATAAACGTATTTTCCTTCAGCCGAGAATCCCACACTCCGCATGCCCTCATTTCCAGGGGGTGCTCATGTTCTGCGGTCACAGAGTGACAACAGCAGCGTGGATCATGCAGATCGTGGTGAGTTCCCAGGACTCCGGCCGACTTCAACAGGAAAACGCACAGGAGGCCGTCTATCCTGAAACCTCTGCGGTTCCCAAAATCCAAAATCGAGATTTTTCTTTAAGGATTTTTTTTTTCTCAACTGTTATTAACTGGAAAGGGAAGGTTGCTTCCACTGAAACCTTTACAGGAATAAGAATCAGGTCTCAGGCGTAGAGGCTGTGGGCTTCCATTAGAGGAGCATCCCACGAACCCTGGGAATCCTGCAGCGCGTTCCTGGGAAAGACAGCATGGAAACAGATCTGGGCAAAAAAGGAAAACTTCGGCTGAGACGCCTCACTGGGTCGCTCCTGAAGACAGAGGCACGGTATGTGCTTACCCTCACCCTGGCGCCTGGCCCCACAGCAGGGCCGGCAGGAGGCCCCAGCCCTTGGGCTGCAGTCGGAGCAGCCACGGCCTGCATGCTGTCCTTCCAGCGGAAACCTGGGGCTCTGCAGACACAGCTGGTGCGTGACTACACATGGCAGGGCCATGTAAGGACAGCAGAGAACGGGCTCCACCAACCAAGCCCTTTCTAAAGCACATGGCAGCTCCTTCTCACTAAGTGGAGGAGGAAGCAGACTCGAAACGGAGCTGTCAGCACTGAGGACACAGAGACCGGAGGTGAGCGAGGCGCCCACGAGGGCACCCACAGTCCTGGCTCCTGGCTGCAGGGAACACCGTCCTCAGTGGCCGACTCTGTGCCCTTTGTGCTGCCCCAGGTGGCTCTGACCTTCCACTGAGGACTCTGCCGAGATCCTGCGACATCTCCCCAGCGAGGAAAAGCATGGGTGGGAGACAGGGAGCCCCTGAGGCAATTCTCCCATCCCCACCGCCCCTCCATCCTCTGGAATGAATACAGCTTGACACACGCTCTGACCCCAGGGAGCCTGAGTCTCTAGACAAGCAGGTGACATGGGACATACATAATGGTAACTGTCATCTAGCACAGTAAGTCATACAGGCCAAAAACTGCACACAGTCCCATGAGCAGCTGGTGTGGGAATCAGAGATCGGGGTGAAGTTCAAGGCACGCCAGACATGAGGGGGTAACACATTCGGGACCAGACTTTGTTTCAAACTTTTCGAAACCATACACCCTGGCCTTCCCTCAGTGGTGTTCCTGTCACTGAAGATGAACTGGGAGCTCATTTTCCAACTCTGTAAACAAATATCTAATGACCTGGGCGGGGGCAGGGGGAAGGTCAGGCCTGGACTCTACAGAACCACAGGCCACATCGGGGGCATGGAGAGGAGGAGGAGGGGGGAGGGTCAGGCCCAGACTCTACTGAACCACAGGCCATATTGGGGGCATGGAGAGGAGGAGGAGGGGGGAAGGTCAGGCCCGGACTCTACCGAGCCACAGGCCACATCGGGGGCGTGGAGAGGAGGAGCGGGGAAGGTCAGGCCCAGACTCTACGGAACCACAGGCCACATCGGGGGCGTGGAGAGGAGGGAACCACAGGCCACGTCAGGGGCGTGGAGAGGAGGAGGGAGAAGGTCAGGCTTGGACTCTATGGAACCACAGGCCACATCGTGGGCGTGGAGAGGAGGGAACCACAGGCCACATCGGGGGCATGGAGAGGAGGAGGGGGAAAGGTCAGGCCTGGACTCTACAAAACCACAGGCCACTTTGGGGGCGTGGAGAGGAGGGAACCACAGGCCACTTCAGGGGCATGGAGTGGAGGGCAGCAGTACCTTCTTCATCCAGGGACGTGGCGCGGATGATGACCGGGCTGGAGTAGGCAGGCAGCAGGAGGGGCAGGTTGGAGGGCACCGCATAGCCGCAGGGCACAGGCACCGAGTACCCGCAGGGCACGTGGAGACCCACATTCTCCTCCTCAGCGCTGGGCAAGGGGGTGGGCGGCTGGTCCTCCTGGAATGGCGTGATGTCAATGACAGAATATGGGTTGACTTTCATCGGGAGCACCAGCTTAGTAGGCTCTACCACTGGGGTGGTTTCTGCTCCAGCTCCATCCTCACCTCCTGGGGATGCAGAAAGGACTTGTCAGCAGACACATCACCAAGGGCATGGCAGGCATGCCCTCCTGGAGTGCAGGTGGGAAGCAGGTATGAGCTCCCACCATCATCCCATGCCAGGACCCCTGGACGCTCCCAGGTCATCATCAGGTGGCCTCGGAGGGAGCACTCACACATGGGGAACCCTGCATCACCTCTGGACACAGGCGAGACAGATGCAGCCTGGTCACTACAGGAGGCTCATCCCATGAGCTAAGTGAGGGAGAAGCTGCCGGAGGAGGGCAGCCGCTCCCCTCACCAAGAGTCTGGTGCTACGCACAAAGAAACACCATGCAAGCCAAGAGGTGGGTGCTGTGCACAAAGAAACGCCATGCAAACAACTGAGAGGCTGGTGCTATGGCCAAAGAAACACTGTGCAAACAACCGAGAGGCTGGCGCTATGCACAAAGAAACACCATGCAAACAACCGAGAGGCTGGTGCTATGCACAAAGAAACACCGTGCAAGCTGAGAGGTGGGTGCTGCGCACAAAGAAACACCGTGCAAACAACCAAGAGGTGGGTGCTATGGCCAAAGAAACACCGCGCAAGCCAAGAAGTGGGTGCTGTGCACAAAGAAACGCCATGCTAACAACCGAGAGGCTGGTGCTATGGCCAAAGAAACACTGTGCAAACAACTGAGAGGCTGGCGCTACGCACAAAGAAACACCATGCAAACAACCGAGAGGCTGGTGCTACGCACAAAGAAACACCGTACAAGCCAAGAGGTGGGTGCTATGCACAAAGAAACGGCGTGCAAACAACCGAGAGGCTGGTGCTGCACCCAAAGAAATGCCGTGCAAGCAGAGAGGCGGGTGCTATGCACAAAGAAATGCCGTGCAAGCAGAGAGAAACACTGTGCATACTGACAGGTTGGTACTACACCTGAAGAAACACCGTGCGAGCCAAGAGAAATGCTGCCAAACTGAGAGGCTGGTACTACACCTGAAGAAACACCGTGTGAGCTGAGAGGTGGGTGCTACACACGAAGAAACACTGTGCAGGCTCCCCCACCGCAGCCTGACCTGAGCAGTCCCTCTGGTCAGCAAATGAAAGCACCCAACCCACCTCCAGACTAAGAAAGCGAAACCTCTACAGCTACTTCATCCCACATGTTCTGAATATTTCTTTTAATCTAGTGATACAATGATGAGGTCATTCTTATTGGGAAATAGCAATACTCTTTCTTTGCAAAATACAAAGGTAGAGTGAAAAGGTTGAAAATTATGGAAAATAGTACAAAGAGAAGAAACTTAGCCAATCTTAAATTAAGTCCTTTCAGGTACATCATGAAGAAATCATAACTCTCTGGCTCCTAGAAATCATCCTTTCCCTACAGTGTTCCAATTGGGCCGTAAGAATGGGGAGAAAATCGGCGAGTCCGATGGCTGAGCACAGGTGACCCTGACACCGGTGATCTGCGGACTCACCTGGGAACCCACCAGGGGACTCACCTGGGGACCCACCTGTGGACTCACCTGGGGACCCACCTGGGGACCCACCTGGGGACTCACCTGGGGACCCACCTGGGGACTCACTTGGGGACTCAAGTGGGGACCCACCTGGGGACTCACCTGGGGATCCTCCTGGAAACTCACCTGTGGGTGCAGGGGCTTCACTGGCTCCAGCACCCCCTGTCTCAGGGGCGGAGGGGGCCTGTCTGTCCGCTTCTGGGATTTCATCTCCACTGTCAAAATCGAACTGTTCTCCCTCTTCCTCTTCATTATTATTGGTATCATATTTCATTTCATTTTCTAAAGAGAAAAACCAAAACCAGATCAAGGAGAGATAGATAGATAGATAGATAGATAGATAGATAGATAGATCGATCGATCGATCTATGTTAGCCAGAGACACTGACTAAGTTCCTTTGTGCTGTACTGCGCTTGTAGTTAGCCTTTCTAAGGGGCAAAATATGTATCATTAGAATTCTGAGTCACTGGTTTTTATTTTCTTTTAATAGGATCTACAACTCACAGTTAGAAAAGAAAATAAGAGGCTCAGGGCAGTAGCTCACATCTGTAATCCCAGCACTTTGGGAGGCCGAGGTGGGCAGATCACAAGGTCAGAAGCTTGAGACCAGCCTGGCAACATGGTGAAACCCCATCTCTACTAAAAATAAAAAAATTAGCCAGGCGTGTTGGCGGGCGCCTGTAATCCCAGCTTCTCAGGAAGCTGGGGCAGGAGAATGGCTTGAACCCGAGAGGCGGAGGTTGCAGTGAACCGAGATTGCACCACTGCACTCCAGCCTGGTTGACAGGGCAAAACTCTGTCTCAAAAAAAAAAGAAAAGAAAACAAGAAAAAGTAAGGGGAAAAAAGAGCTTTTCACATTTTAAATCTGTGCACCCAGCAGATGAACATCAACCGGCTGGGCTGATGGTTTGGAAGAGAATTCAGTATCATCCACTTTACTTTTAGAAATAACTTCTGACACCCTGCGTCTCTCCCTAGAATTCTTCTCCTTTTATTTTCATTTTGCCTCTCTTACTTACAATTTTAATTAAATATCTCTAATGGTTAGAAAATCAGTGTCAAATATGAACATCGATATATAGCTTAAAATACAAACTTCCATAATTATTAAAGAGCATGGTTAATAACCGTTCCAAGTAAGTGCTTGATAAGAAACATTTTGCAGGAGGCGAGTCACAGGTCTCCTTGGACTGGGGTTACAGCTGATGGTACAGCCTGCCATGTGCATCATCTGCAGAGACAGCGTGCTGGGACTATGCACCACCATCAGAGCAGACAGGTGCTTCTCCTTTTTCCAGAGGAGACCCATGTGCTGGGACAACACCACCCAACACACCAAGGAGCAAGAGGAACCCAGCCCCTTCCAGCCTTTCCCAAGGGCCGGGATTTCTTCCCAGCACACATTCCTGAGGAAACCTCCTGCTGCCACGCCCTGCAATCCACAGAAGCAGGTGGCATCTTGGGACAGGGCCTGGGTCAGCCCAAACTAAGCCCCTCCAACACAGACATTCCTCTGTGGGCCAGGGAGATGCACCCAGGCAGGACGGACCAGCTTGGCTGCAGGCAGCTCTGGAGGGGGCTGAGGGGGAGCCCTGCTAGGGAGGAACCCACAGACACATGACCCACTTCCACTCCACGCAGTCTCCAGGCGCACTCTGCCGGGCCTCCCGGGGAACTCTAGTGGTCTAAAAACAACCTTTAAATTTGAGCTGTTTCATTTTCCTTTGAATCTCCTAAACTAGTCATACATTCTAGGAGCACCTTTTGAAGGAAACAGATTTTTAGATCACCACAACTACACAGAAGGGCCCAGGCCCACGACAGCGTGAACTGGATCCAGCTTCTGTGCAAGGATGGTGGGGATGAGACCCCCAGCTGACCATGACACCCGGGGACCCCACGAGCTTTCTGGAACTGCTTTCACCAACACTCACGAATTTTACAAGTATGAGAACGACAAATATTAAAATTGAATCAAGAAAAAGGATTCAGAAACGTGTTATTTTTAAAACATACATCTGATAGGAGTGTGTGTTGCTGTCCTTCTGGATGGTGAACTCTGCTCTGCCCAGATACCAAATCCTCACCCACTTCCTAGAGGGTCAAAGACTTCTCTAAATTCAAAGTTTTGAATTTAAGCCTAATCAAGTGAAACAGTCAAAGAAGGGGGAGAGCTGGAATGGACAGAACCGCTAATTTCCAGAGTCTGAGCCTTGTTAACTATGTACTTTCAAACCAGTCCTCACTGTCTCCCAAGTGACCGTAAACAAAACCTATTTCAGAAGGGTTTTTTTTTTTTTTTGCCATATCATTAAGTAGTCAGTTTATTGAAATGAACTGGTGAACACCTTTTAAAGTAAAAAGTTAAACAAACAAACAAAAAAACTGTTTTCTGGAATATTTTCCAAATGCAACTGTCATTTCCATAGAATTCACATTTGGGGAGAAAAAATCATGTTTGCCAAATAAACATGCTGGGGAAACAATGCCGACTAAATGCCCTGATGAAAATGATCAGTGAAAATGTTTATGTATTGCTAGGCGCAGGGGCTCATACATGTAATCCCAGCACTTTCAGAGGCCAAGGCAGACTAATTGCTTGAGCCCAGGAATTTGAGACCAGCCTGGACAACATAGTGAAACCCCATCTCTTAAAAAAAAAAAAAAAAAAGGTACAAAAATTAGCCTGGTGTGAGGTGTGGACCTGTAGTCCCACCTACTCAGAAGGCTGAGGTGGGAGGATCACCTGAACCCAGTAGGCGGAAGTTGCAGTGAGCTGAGATCGCGCCACCGCACTGCAGCCTGGCGGACAGAGCAACACCTTGTCTCCCACCCCAAAAAAAGTTTCTGTTCTGACCACCCCAAAAAAAGTCACTGCCAGGCACATGTTCAGATTCATCCAGACAGTGACACAATCACATTAAATTTTTATATTGTCAACTCTCTTTTTTGGAAATTATATTTTACTACTGCTGAACTCTAACAATTAGATAAAATACACCTAGACATGATTCTATAAATATTGTTTTTTAAAAAAGCTTGCCAATGTCTGGTACAAAATAGGCTCTTAAATATCTACAAGGGGAGAAACACGAGCTGTCGGGACCGGAACCCACACTGTACCCCATACAGGAAGAAGGAATTCTCTTTAAAGTCTTCAGGAAGGAAGGCCGTGAACAGGAGCCCGTGTGTGCAGGAAACAGCCCTGAGGAGACACCGAGGCCCCTCCACTCCCTCCCCATACGCCACCCCCTGGGCTGTGACACCAGCCCCAGGAGACCTGTGGGATTACCCGGGACAGTGCATGTCCCGTGTGCCAGGTACAGGTATGACCCTGAGAAGAACCGCATGCATTCTCGGAGCCGGCACCTCTGCTCACCGCCCAGCAAGGTGCAGTGGGAAACCTGGTAGGTGGCAATGGGTGACACGGTTGTCATGTGAGCGAAGGAATGAGAGAATGACAAGCAGATGAGCAAGCTTCAAACTGTTTTCAAAAGAACTCACTTTTTCCCCCAGTAAAACTTTAAGTAGAATTCTACTATACAAGGTAAATCACAGCAATCAAGAAATTCCTCCAAAAGTTTAAATGTTGTTACTTTAGACTTGGAGAGACTTGGAAGGGGCTTGGGGCTTGGAATTCAAGAGCTCTTTGCTGTCACTGAAAGACTGGCAGACACTGGCGGAGCTGCCCTCCATCCTGTGCAAACACTGGAGAGAAAGACTTTCAAGTTAGATAGACTTTGCAGAATGATGTGTGTTACAAATTCCTCTCAGAATTCAGTTCCACTAAGAAAAAAATAGCCTTTCTACAAGAATTCAAAGAAGTTGTGCTCAATGTAACCACCTGAGGCTGCACCCCTGCCTACATGGGTGCCCACAGCTGTGCCCACGGCGGGTGCCCAGGACAGAGGGCGAGGCAGCC
Source organism: Pongo abelii (assembly GCF_028885655.2). Taxonomy (NCBI): domain Eukaryota; kingdom Metazoa; phylum Chordata; class Mammalia; order Primates; family Hominidae; genus Pongo; species Pongo abelii. The sequence continues at coordinate 1,623,099 of NC_071992.2, read as the reverse complement.
TGGAGCTGGGCTGCTCCTCTGACACCCACCTCCAGTGGGGCCTCCATCGATGGTGAGGTTGCACCGCCCTCTGAGGTGAGCATGGGGCCGGGCGTTCAAGGTGGTGTGTGCTGAGCATGTCCATCCCAGACACTGCCCTGGGCCCTGGGGGATCCTGGGCATCACAGACCCCACCCGAGCTCCCCAGGTCCCTTCGTGAAGAGCAGTGCAGAATGCCTTTAAAAATCCCGGCATTTGGGGTCCTAAGTTTAGCTCTGACACCAGCCCTGACAGGTTCAATTGTGTCCCCTAAATCCCTGTGCTGAAATCCTCACCCCCAATCCCGCCGGTGAGCTCATCTGCAAACAGGTGACTGCAGGTGCAATTGGTTAACAGGAGGCTGTGCTAGAGCAGGCTGGGCTAACCCAGCGTGGCGGCGTCCTCGTGAGAGCAGAGGCCAGCACAGGGACGAGGAGCCACCTGGCAGTGCAGGTGCAGGAACTCCCGGGAGTGCCCACAGCCGGCGGGCACTGGAAGAGGCAAGGAGGGCTGTGACCTACATTCCCGGGGAGCACAGCCAGCCTGCCAGCACCCTGACCTGGAACTTCCAGCCTGCAGCCCAGGAGGCTCCCCCGCAAGCTCAGCCAAGCCCTTTCCAACACAGAAGGTCCTGTGCCATCTTCAGGGCCCTGGCGGGAGCCAGGCAAGCTGGGCTGGGTTGGTTCCCACAACACTCCTGCTGTAGCCACAGAAGAAATTCCCGCTCCTCAAAAGCCCAGCTTCAGAACTGAGCCATTCAGCTGAAGGAGAACATTGATGAGAAAAACTACAATTTGCAAACTAGAAAAAATGCTCAAGGGCTGCTGAAAGCATCTCGGGAGATACAACGTGTTGTAGTTTGAGACGACACGGATCTTTCAAAAAGCTGCTGGGGAATCTGCAGTGTAGCCATCATTCGCTGGACACACAGTGGCCCAGTGTTCTCCACCCGTTGGTCCCTGTGGAGCCCAGGAGGTGGGCGGGAAGGGCCCGGCGCCCTGGGTAGGCAGCGTGGCAGGGAAGCAGGGAACGGCGGCCTGGGCAGGGCTGTGGCAGGGGAGAGGTTCTATGCCCCTCCTGCCCACGCAGGACGGCAGGTTCTGAGAGTCACGCGTGAAGGCCAGGACACGGAGGAGGAAACACAGACGGCAGTGCAGCCCGTGCCGACCCACCAGCACCCAGCCCAAATCTAACCACCCACCAGCGCCCGGCCCAAATCTAACCTGGCGTTTGGGTTTGGGGGATCATTCTTCCCCTGCCCCTCTCCTCTGGCCTGCCCAGAACAGGCTGCCCTCTGGCCACAGCTGCACTTTCCAGGAAAACTGCAGGCTCTGCTGCATTCAGGGGCCAGCCCTTGTGGGTCACTGGCAGCTTGACAGGACACCCCTAATGCTGACCGACAGCAGCAGCCATTTAAGCCTCAGGACTCAGACTGTTTCTGTCACGGCAGGGCCATTAGGGCTGCCTTGGTGGCACTGACTTCTTAGCAACCTGACTGTTTACTTGTCAGTATGCAAGTAATTGGCTCATCAATTAAGGCACACATTTCTAAAACAAGTTACGAAATAGAAAACCTTAAGAAACATTATGTTTCCAATTATTATGACATAATATGACCATGTCCATTTTAGTTTATGCCTATATGCAAAAAAGGGCGAGGAAGTTATCTGACAATCCAATCTTCGAAATGCTGCTGCTAGAAACGGTGCTGCTCCCTGGTTCTCTCCAGGATGATGGAGAGGTTCTAGAAGGCACTCAGGACAGAAACGGTGCTGCTCCCTGGTTCTCTCCAGGATGATGGAGAGGTTCTAGAGGGCCCTCAGGACAGAAACGGTGCTGCTCCCTGGTTCTCTCCAGGATGATGGAGAGGTTCTAGACGGCCCTCAGGAAGAAACGGTGCTGCTCCCTGGTTCTCTCCAGGATGACGGAGAGGTTCTAGAGGGCCTCAGGACAGAAACGGTGCTGCTCCCTGGTTCTCTCCAGGATGATGGAGAGGTTCTAGACGGCCCTCAGGAAGAAACGGTGCTGCTCCCTGGTTCTCTCCAGGATGACGGAGAGGTTCTAGAGGGCCTCAGGACAGAAACGGTGCTGCTCCCTGGTTCTCTCCAGGATGATGGAGAGGTTCTAGAGGGCCCTCAGGACAGAAATGGTGCTGCTCCCTGGTCCTCTCCAGGATGATGGAGAGGTTCTAGAGGGCCCTCAGGACAGAAATGGTGCTGCTCCCTGGTCCTCTCCAGGATGATGGAGAGGTTCTAGAGGGCCCATAGGACAGCTCAAGTCACACATGGCTGTTGTGCTGGGGGTGGCCAGTGTGACCAAGGGCCTCACTTGTTGTTGTTATTTAATTCTTATCAATTCTAAGTTGTGTAGACACCTGAGCCTAGTGGACCTCGCAGGCCTGAATCTCAAGCTATCAAGACAGCTAAAGGCCTGTCTGAGCCTGAGAGCCGTCCCCACACCTACTGGGCCCCTCTGCTTGTGCCTGTCTTCATATGGTCTGCAGCAGAGATTCATTTCCATTTGGTTATTACTTTTTTTTTTGAGACAGAGTCATGCTCTGTTGTCTGCGCTTAAGTGCAGTGTTGCGATCGCAGCTTACTGCAGCCTTGACCTCCTGGGCTCAAGCAATCCTCCCACCTCAGCCTCCCGAGCAGCTAAGACTACAGGCATGAGCCACCACGCCTGGCTAAGTTTTATTATTTTTAATAGAGACAAGGTGGCACTATGTTGCCCAGGCTGGTCTCAAACTCCTGAACTCAAGTGATCCTCCTGCCTCGGCCTCCCAAAGTGCTGGGATTACAGGCATGAGCCAACGTGCCCGCCCCAGTTTGGTTATTTTTAAGAGATACAGCTTTTTAGAGCAGTTTTAGGTTTACAGGAAAATTGAGAGGAAGGTACAGAGAGTTCTCATATACTCCCTGCCCCCACAGAGAGCCTCCCCCAACACTATCCCCCATCCTCTGCCAGAGTGGAACACTTGTTGCAACTGAGGAGCCAACACTGAGGTACGTCACTAACTAAAGCCCACGGTGTGCGTGAGGCCTCGCTCCTGGTGCTGTGCCTTCTACGTGAGGAGCCAACACTGAGGTACGTCACTAACTAAAGCCCACGGTGTGCGTGAGGCTTCGCTCCTGGTGCTGTGCCCTCTATGTGAGGAGCCAACACTGAGGTACGTCACTAACTAAAACCCACGGTGTGCGTGAGGCCTCGCTCCTGGTGCTGTGCCCTCTATGTGAGGAGCCAACACTGAGGTACGTCACTAACTAAAGCCCACGGTGTGCGTGAGGCCTCGCTCCTGGTGCTGTGCCTTCTACGTGAGGAGCCAACACTGAGGTACGTCACTAACTAAAGCCCACGGTGTGCGTGAGGCCTCGCTCCTGGTGCTGTGCTTTCTACCGGTTTGGACAGGCATGTGATAACATGGATGCACCATTATCAAGGAATTTCGTGGCCCTAAAAATCCCCTGTGCTCCGCCTATCACCCCTCCCTCCCGCAAACCCCTGGCAACCCCTGAGCTTGTTACTGTATAGTTTTGTGTTTTCTAGAATGTCATGTGGTTGGAATCGCACCATGCGCAGCCTTTTCAGGTTAGCTTCTCTCGCTCAGTAAGATGTATTTAAGGCTCCTCCATGTCTTTTCACGGCTTGGCAGCTCATTTCTTCCTAGCACTGAATGTTCCATTGTCTGAATGGGCTCCAGTTTATCCATCCATTCACCTCCTGAAGGATATCATGGCTGCTTCTGGGTTCTGGCAATTATGAATAAAGCTGCTATCGACACCTATATGGGCAGGTATTGAGTGGACATTAAGTTTTCAACTCATTTGGATAAATACGCCTGGCATGGCTGCAAATCACACGGTAAGAGTGTGCTCAGCTTTGAAAAAGCCACCAAACTGCCCTCCCACGCGGCTGCCCCACACCCTCTAGCCACCCGCCAGCACCCGGCCCTCCTCAGCATTTGCCATCTGTGTCCACGTGGCCACCCCACACCCTCCTCGGCATTTGCCGTCTGTGTCCACGCGGCCGCCCCACGCCCTCCTCGGCTTTTGCCGTCTGTGTCCAAGCGGCCGCCCCACACCCTCCTCGGCATTTACCATCTGTGTTCTGGATTTTGGCTATTCTAAATCGAAGTTAGTTTTAAGTGATCTTTTCTTAATGAGCAAAAAGGTACAAATAAAGTACCTAAGTTTAGTTTAAAATTTAATTACCCTCTGTCTGGGGTGGGGAGTGGCCTCTGGGGGTGATTAGCACTGACTGCGTGATGGTCCTACATACTTGTGAATACACTAAAAGCCACTGAGCTTTACAATTTAAATAGGTAAATGGTACTAAGATATGAATTATATCTTAATAAAGCTATAAACAAAAAAGCTTCATCTCTCATTTTAAATAAACTATACATATAAAAACAAGTGCTGCCTAGGTTTGTCAGGGAAAAAAATTGCTAATGTTTGAAACTTATCCATGCAGATACTATCACTTACATTAACGGCATTTAAAAGTTTGCTTCAAGGGGAAAAAAAAAGACTACTTCTAAAATACTGGAAGAATATTCACTAAAATTTTAACAGTACTAATCTCCCAGAGGTGAAGTATTTTCTTTTTCGTGACTTGTCTATATTTTAGTTTTTATTCTGCAATTAACATGCATTATAGTTTTTTTAATTACCCAATTTAGATTATAAACTGTAAAGTCATTTGTAATACCAGAAATGTAGCTTCACTACATTTACACAGTGAATACATTTAATAGTGAATACAATATTCACTGAATAAACAACAAACAGAAACCACGATACGCCCATCACTGCACAGCACATCTCCCATCCTGCTGTGTTATTCTGAAGCCCCTGGACAAATCTACGCAAGAAATGCTAAGTACAGAGTCGTGGATGAGAGAACGGCTTCTGGAGTCGGAGAGCTGGGTTCAAACTTCGCTTGCTGGCCACGAGACCCCATCCCTCGTCTATAGAAAGGAATCACAGAATGGAAAGAATTCCTCCCTGGGGCATGTTGCAACAAGTAGGAAAGGCCGTGTGGTGTGTACAAAGCCACTTAACCTGAGGACTAAGACGGAGGACCCACTGTACCTCTTTGCAGAGATACTGAAGAGAGGACGACACATACAATATGCACGATGCAAAAGAAGATTCATAGAACACTTCAATTTTCTGTTTTCTTTAGCGAAATATTTATTCTACAAGCTACCAAGACCTGGTGGCTCTGGTCCCAGCACCCTGAGTAGGAGAGAACTGGCCGCCGGCCCTAGAGAAGCAGGCCACCCATTCCCGGGCCGCCTTCCCTCATGAGCAGACAGCGCTCTGACTGTTCCAAGTCCATGAAGAACTTTTAAAGACATGCAACGATTAATACACTGAGAACAAGATTAAAGTAATACTCATTTTTTAAGATCAGAGATAAAAGCTAAGTGTTATTTTTCCTGGGGCTTTGAAGAGCATATTTGATTCTAATATGAAGGTTTAACTCAGGATATGATTTTCTCTTATTTTGAATGAAGGCTGTTTGTGTTTTAGCTCTATTGTTTAAAGAAAAGTCCTTTAAAAAGCACCAGGCTGCAAACAGCTTCATCCACAAGAGGCTATTCATAACCACTTCTTGGCTCTGGGTGTCACTGTGGTTTGTAGCTGCTTGTGCTGAAGGAGGCCTCCCCAGAAACAGTGCCATCCCCCAGAAACAATGCTGCCCCCAGAAACAAAGCTGCCCCCAGAGACGATGCCAGTGTGAGTGCTGGCGTCTGTCTGAGCTCATTATGGAAGTTACCAGGTATTTGGTAAATGATTTTTTGTGAACCAACGTTAACATGCCAATTGTACTGATTTCTTTTGCCCTAATGTAATTTGCATGGGAATTTTGCTACTAATTAGACAAAGGCTTTAGCTGGCAGTGTGACTTGTTTTGCATTCTGAGAAATCCCAGATCATCTTCTGAATGGATTTGCTAAGTGCTTACCAGCTAGGTCTAAGTACTTTATAGATGCTAACTTGCCAAATCCTCCCCAAACTTATGAGAGGGGTTCTGTTTTTTTCCAGGAATGACGGAAATCGAAGGCTGCTTAGGTCATCAGCTCACACACCTCAGGGTCAACATTTGAACCCCAGCAGCTGGGCAGCAGAGCCTGAAATCTTTCCTGGTGCACAAGCTGCCTCTCAAACACCACTTCACCTCGTGATGACTTGCCTTGTTGCCAAGGACATTTCTAGAGAAGGCACAGGGACCTGGTAAAGGTGAGGAATGGGCATGGACTAAAGAATGATTCCACTGGAACACACAACAGCACCCCTGCCAGGAGGCCCTGAGTGCAGCCACTGAGGAGGACACTTATGAAAAATGCACAGCAGCCTGGAAAATACTCACAAATGAAGCGGTATAAAAACCTACACTCAAAATTTAAAAATCAGGCCACGTGTGGTGGCTCACGCCTGTCATCCCATCACTTTGGGAGGCCAAGGTGGGCAGATCACTTGAAGTAGGAGTTCGAGACCAGCCTGGCCAACATGGTGAAACCCTGTCTCTACTAAAAATACAAAAATTAGCTGGGCGTGCTGATGGGTGTCTATAATCCCAGCTACTTAGGAGGCTGAGGCAGGAGAATCCTTGAACCCGGGAAGTGGAGGTTGCAGTGAGCCAAGATCACACCACTTCACTCCAGCCTGGGTGAGAGAGCGAGACTCCGTCTCAAAAAAAAAAGTTAAAAATTTATATTCAATGGCTACAATTATGTAGAAAAGAAATGTGGGGGGAAAAAAACAGAAAAGTGATGATCTAAAGTACCAGCACCAACTGTGTCCGAGCGCAGGCAAGAACTGAGGTCGCAGTAATTTCCTGCTGCGTCCTGATCTTCAGGGGCACTTTTAAGCGGACGGTTTACTTAATAATGGGGGAAATTATAATTAAAGTACCACAGAATCCTCAGAAAAGACACCAGGCCATTATCCCTATTTCTATTTGTCATAAAAGTTATTGGCTAGAAACTCACCTAAGTTTCCGAGCCAGAGCACTGTCATTAAATGGTGGCTTTCTGTATCAAAGTCCAAGGCCATGTGGCCTCTCAGCAAGGGCAGGGGCCTCACTCCCAACCCCATAGAGGGCTGGGCGGCTCCTCAGCCCCTCCAAGGCTCCTGGGCTCCTGCCAGGGTCTCCCGAGGACACCCTCCTGGGTGAAATGTTAACAGTGGCAAACTGTGGAGATCTCTACGTTCCTGCAGCCTGGAGTTAGTGACCAGCCCTGAGGCTGGATCCAGTGGGCCTTGGCCCAAGGACGGCCTGGCCAGTCCAGCTGCACCCAGAGGGCGTGGGCCAGTCATACTCTCCCCTGGGTTGAAATCTGGGCAGAGGGAGGGGCTATGGAGACACCCCCAGCCCCAGCAGAGGAGCGACCTGCTGCAGGCACCCCCAGTCCTGCCTCCATCAGAGGCCACGTCTCTAATTAGCACAACTACCAAGGTGGAGTCCTATGGGCCCAGGAACCTTTTTCAGAAGCCAGTTCTGGTCGTGGAGACCATGGATGGATGGGCATTTCATGCAATCCAGGTGGTGGTACCGCTGGGCAGAGCTCCTCAGGGTGCCAGGCACTAGCCAGGACTGATGACGACGTCAGCAAATGCTGGAGATACATTTAATGAGAAAACGGTGTTTCCGCCTTCTTTGAAACAGTGGGCAAAACAGGGTGAAAGGCAGCATCCATCTGCCATGGGATTCTGAACGGGCCCTACGTCCTCCACACTTACCTGCAGAGACAGCTTCCTGGCCTTGCTTTTATTTTTAACTTTCCCCAACAACTGTACTCGCCTCCTGAGCATGTCAAAGCACCGTATTAATGGTGTCCCCTCTTACATGCGTGTGGGAAGGAGGGGAGGCAACAAAAAAGCACACAAGGTCTGGTGCCCACCCCTTCAAACAGAAAACTATGCAAGACAACCACTCATTTCCGTGAAATGCCAAAAAGAAAGCAGGGAGGCGGGAGGGGCCCTGGAGGGATGGCCGCCCAAAGTGGGCCTGCGGAGGGTGAGGGTACAGGATGACGCCCACTGCCCTGCTTTGCTGGGGCATCATCTCATTTGATAGGAATGAAAAGCAGTAAAAGATTTTGCTCTCTGCCTCATGTTCCACCTTTATTTTTTAGACAGGGTCTCAGCCCACCACCCAGGCTGGAGTTCAGTGGAAGGATCTCGGCTCACTGCAGCCTCAACTTCCCATGCTCAAGTGAACCTCCCACCTCAGCCTCATGAGTAGCTGGGACTACAGGCATGCACCATCATGCACAACTAATTATTATTATATTATTATTTTTGCAGAGATGGGGTCTAATTATTACAACTATTACAACTGATTATTATTATATTATTATTATTCTTTTTGCAGAGATGGGGTCTCACTACGTTGCCCAGGCTGGTCTCAAACTCCTGGGCTCAAGTGATTCACTCACCTCAGTCTCCCAAAGTGCTGGCATTACAGGTGTGAGCTAAGGTGCCTGACCTCATTTTCAATTAAAACAACCTAGTCTGGCAGAGCCTGAATGCCAGCAATCCACACATAAGTGAAGCTGTGGCGACAACGAGCACCATGGCTACAAAGAGGCAAGGAGACCGGCCGACGTCACCCCCAGAAGAGAAGCAGCGGAGCCGTGGCCTCGGGTTTCCGGTACCGAGTCTCGTACCCTGTGGTCTTGCGGCTCCGGAGAACTCCAGGAGCTGGACTTCCAGGCCTGGTTCCCCACCACAGACCCCCGGCAGCAGGAGTGGGCATCCCTTCTGGCCCCTGCGGTGTCGCTGGCTGTTTCTGGGGTGGCCACTGCTCATCCCTGGATTCTCCCGTCTCTGTCATCTACCAGGCCCCAGTGACTCCTGGATTCTCCCGTCTCTGTCGTCCACCAGGCCCCGGTGACCCCTGGATTATTCCGTCTCTGTCGTCCACCAGGCCCCGGTGACCCCTGGATTCTCCCGTCTCTGTCGTCCACCAGGCCCCGGTGACCCCTGGATTATTCCGTCTCTGTCGTCCACCAGGCCCCGGTGACCCCTGGATTATTCCGTCTCTGTCGTCCACCAGGCCCCGGTGACCCCTGGATTATTCCGTCTCTGTCGTCCACCAGGCCCCGGTGACCCCTGGATTCTCCCGTCTCTGTCGTCCACCAGGCCCCGGTGACCCCTGGATTATTCCGTCTCTGTCGTCCACCAGGCCCCGGTGACCCCTGGATTCTCCCGTCTCTGTCGTCTACCAGGCCCCGGTGACTGACTTGCTTATGAACAGCCTGACTTCTAGGCTGCCTCTTTTCTGATCCAGCTACAACCTCTGAGGGCCCAGAGTGTCCACGTAGTTGGGGGGCACAGACGACCAAATCCCAGCATCTCCCAAGACCCACACCCACAGTGCCAAGGGGCCTGGAGCCCACACAGTTAATTCCCTGACCTCCACAGCTCCATCACCCCCCGGATCTGCAACGGACACCAGGCCCGTGTGCACCGTGTGGTACGGCAGGCCCTGGGAGGACTGAGGCCAGGTCTCCAGGCCCTGCAGACAACCTGCCATGGAAACGTCGGTCAGTGTCCACCTTCTCCACCGGCCGGAGTGCGAGCTGGCAACCCTGGCACAGTCTTTTTGGCAACAATTTAACTCAGGTGAGGTGACAATGAAGATAAATCTTTCATCAGCAGCCCCTCCCTTATTGGAGCATATGGATAGAGAGGTCGTACTTGTCCCTGAGCGGCTGCTCAGAGGAGGGAGGCAGAAAAGGAAACTGGGTGAGCACCCGCCATGGGCGAGCTGTGCTTTAAGCCTGAGCGGGGCCTTTAACACTGGAAGGCGCCATTCTGTAACAACCCTCCCGCTCCATCTCTGATTGCATCAGGCTAAGGGGAATCTTAAGGGAATTTCAGATGCTGACCATAGGACCCCAACAGCAATACAGCAGCACCTATGAGGAACGCAAGAGGCTAACCCAGGATGCCCCCATGGCAAGGCAGGGGTGGGGGCACCCAGGCTCACGTCAGAACCTTCTCTTTCTCCCGAGAAGCTCTCACTCCACCCCATACCCCAGTGACCAGCAATTCAGTGGTTCCAAAAGTACCCTGTCCTTGATGAGAGCGGCAGCGCGCCCTGACCCACAGGCCCACCTGCTGAGTGCTGTTACCTGCAGGAGCAGGAGGCAGGGGCTCTCGCTGGTCCATGCTGCAACTCCAGATGCCTCTCTCAGCTCTGTTAAGGGAAGGAGCTCCTGCAAGAAGGAGAGACACTGCTTGTCACCGTTCAGGTGGATAAACACGCACTCAATAGGTGCAGGGCTGTCGACAGAGAACCCCGCAAAAAGGAAGAGCTGTCATTACTAGCCATAATTAGAAGACTCGCCACCTATTAGTCGTGAATACTTGTAAATCTCCCTTGAAACAACATTCAAGGGCAAAACAAAAGAGACTTCTCAGAGTTGGAGTGACTTCACCTTGAAATGTAGCCAGAAGTTTATTTTGCAACTTGGATTCGCTGGCCAGGCCCACCCAACCTGACAGTGGCTTCAACTCCTTGCTGAATTTCCCACCGTATTCTAAAGGGAGAAATCAACATGTAAACCAAACGTGTTTCTTCCAGACTTAGCTGGGATCAGGCGCGGCGCTGACGGCCCTCTCCACTCCTTTTTCTTCCAGACTTAGCTGAGATTAGGCATGGTGCTGACGGCCCTCTCCACTCCTTTTGGTAAGCATGTGGCTAACCTCTCGGGGCAAGGCTGGGTCCCGGCCTGCCTGCTGTTGTGATTCTTGTCTACACTTCGTGTTTCCCTCCCTGCTTCGAGGACACGAGTTTGAGTGTGAGCTGGATGCCAGCCGAGTCCTGGGAAGGCCAGTTCCTGGTGACTCGTGTTAAGACCACAAAACACAGGCCTGGCTCCCGCCAGAACCATCCAGGGTAAAATAAACTGTCCTCAGGGAACTCTCCGGCTGCCTCGGCTCCAGCACCAGGGACCAGGCTCTAGCACCAGGGACCAGGCACCAGCACTAGGGTCCAGGCACTAGCACCAGGGACCAGGCACTAGCACCAGGGACCAGGCACCAGCCCCAGGCCCTCGCAGCATCAGGAAAAGCACATGGGACCACAGGGGCCACGGTCCGTGAATGTCACCCACAGGCCAGCTCCTCCGAGGCCAGGCGGGCCCATGCCCAGGGTGGTCACCGGCCTCGCGTGCTCTTCAATGAGGGTAACGCGAGGGGATGGCATGGTGCCAAGAGTTTCAGGCTCTGCCTGCCACACAGCCAGGACGCCACCAGACCAGCGAATTCCCTTATCCTAGTGCAGAGAGCTGGCCACTGGCTCTGGCACTCTCAGAAGCAGACAGACACTGCTTTCCAATGAGGCTGGCAGTGGGACCCTGCCCCCAACCTCAGATGCGGCACCTCCTGCATTCCCAGCCCAGTGCCCACCCGTCTGCTCTCCTGTGTTCCCAGCCCAGCACCTGCCCTTCCGCCTTCCTGTGCTCCCAGCCCTGAACCTGCTCTCCCTCCATCCCCCAGACTCGCTCAGGTGCCTGCCACGTGCCACCACCCCCACCCCATCCCCAGCACCTGGCCTCATGGTTGGGCACCTCGCAGCCTCAGTTCCTAGGTTTCAGGTCATGTCACCAACAACGCACACAAGTAGCTCAACATGCACTGGGGCTCCCCACGAGCAGCAGCTGCGATTGTCTCATTTGTTAACACAACTGCTGAGAAAAGAGCAGAACTTCTGTTTGAGGGATGGGAGCCCTTTCACATCATCAGGCCCCGAAAGATGTGCAGACGAGCCACAACCACACCCTGCTCCCCACTCCCTGCCCCCGGGGAGCCGCGAGTTCACTCAACACGGCCTGCTATGGCCCCCAGTGGCTGGGAAAGAGCCTGGTGATGCCGCGCTGGACACTGTAATACACCCTGTAGCTTAACAATGCACAGCCATCACTAATCAATAAACCAATGGTTTCCAGAAACTAATGAGAATTCCTAACAAACAGCTTTCTATCAGCCTCCCTGACCCCCTTTCTGCTTTCCAAAATCCCCCTGGAGGCTCTGCCCATCAGCGTGCGCTCAGGGCAGCCTGATCCAAAATCCCCCTGGAGGCACTGCCCATCAGCGTGCGCTCAGGGCAGCCTGAATCCAAAATCCCCCTGGAGGCACTGCCCATCAGCGTGCGCTCAGGGCAGCCTGAATCCAAAATCCCCCTGGAGGCACTGCCCATCAGCGTGCGCTCAGGGCAGCCTGAATCCAAAATCCCCCTGGAGGCACTGCCCATCAGCGTGCGCTCAGGGCAGCCTGAATCCAAAATCCCCCTGGAGGCACTGCCCATCAGCGTGCGCTCAGGGCAGCCTGAATCCAAAATCCCCCTGGAGGCACTGCCCATCAGCGTGCGCTCAGGGCAGCCTGAATCCAAAATCCCCCTGGAGGCACTGCCCATCAGCGTGCGCTCAGGGCAGCCTGAATCCAAAATCCCCCTGGAGGCACTGCCCATCAGCGTGCGCTCAGGGCAGCCTGATCCAACATCCCCCTGGAGGCACTGCCCATCAGCGTGCGCTCAGGGCAGCCTGATCCAACATCCCCCTGGAGGCACTGCTCATCAGTGTGCGCTCAGGGCAGCCTGAATGCAGGCTCCTGGGCTGCAGGCCTCACACGTGCCCCAAATAACCTTCTACATAGATTACTTTTACCCTAGCTTTTTCCTTTTTCCTTTTAGTCCACCTCGCCAGCGCAACTCCAAGACGTGGGTACTGTTATTATTTTTCAATGGAGAAAACACTGGTTGGGAGACTTGAGACACTCACCCAAGGCTACAGCTGAGGGTAGGTGGCTGACGCGAAGGCTACAGCTGAGGGCGGGTGGCTGACGTGAAGGCTACAGCTGGGGGCGGGTGGCTGACGTGAAGGCTACAGCTGAGGGCGGGTGGCTGATGCAAGCACCCAGAGCCCAGCCCAGGCCCCGGCACATCCCTGCCCTTCCACCCACCGGCCAGGAGACGGGGCAAGTGAGGTCATCGCTCCACCTGGAATATGTGGGGAGTCACAGGATCCATATCAGGTGCCCTTGCAGGTGAGCTCTCTGTGCAGCGAGACAGGGTCCAAGTGCCAGCCAGCGCACCCATGAGGCAGGAGGGGCCCACCCTCTCCACCCCAGCAACACCCGTGAGACGGGAGGTGCCCATCCTCTCCAGCCCAGCAGCACCCGTGAGGCGGGAGGTGCCCACCCTCTCCAGCCCAGCAGCACCCGTGAGACGGGAGGGGCCCACCCTCTCCAGCCCAGCAGCACCCGTGAGACGGGAGGGGCCCACCCTCCCCAGCCCAGCAGCACCCGTGAGGCAGGAGGTGCCCACCCTCTCCAGCCCAGCAGCACCCGTGAGACGGGAGGGGCCCATCCTCTCCAGCCCAGCAGCACCCGTGAGACGGGAGGGGCCCATCCTCTCCAGCCCAGCAGCACCCGTGAGGCGGGAGGTGCCCACCCTCTCCAGCCCAGCAGCACCCGTGAGGCAGGAGGTGCCCATCCTCTCCAGCCCAGCAGTGATTCCATAGGATGACAAAGGATGTTATCCTTGGAGGGAAAGCTGTCATTTCCAAGTTAAGGTCAGACAGACATGCTTGGACCACAACAGTGAATGTGGGGAATGACGCTCATGGAAGGAATCCTCAGAGACAAGTGCAGCAAACACACCAGACAGTACCCACACCGGACAACATCCACACCAGACAGCATCCACACCAGACAGCTTCCACACCAGACAGTCCCCACACCAGACAGCTTCCACACCAGACAGCTTCCACACCAGACAGTCCCCACACCAGACAGCTTCCACATCAGACAGCTTCCACACCAGACAGCTTCCACACCGGACAGTCCCCACACCAGACAGCTTCCACACCAGACAGCTTCCACATCAGACAGTCCTCACACCAGACAGTCCCCACACCAGACAGCTTCCACACCAGACAGTCCTCACACCAGACAGTCCCCACAGTGGACAGCTTCCATACCAGACAGCTTTCACACCAGACAGCTTCCACATCAGACAGCTTCCACACCAGACAGCTTCCACACCGGACAGTCCCCACACCAGACAGCTTCCACATCAGACAGCATCCACACCAGACAGCATCCACACCAGACAGCTTCCACACCAGACAGCTCCACACCAGACAGTCTCCACACCAGACAGCTTCCACACCAGACAGTCCCCACACCAGACAGCTTCCACACCAGACAGTCCCCACACCAGACAGCTTCCACACCAGACAGTCCTCACACCAGACAGTCCCCACACCAGACAGCTTCCACACCAGACAGTCCTCACACCAGACAGTCCCCACAGAGGACAGCTTCCACACCAGACAGCTTTCACACCAGACAGCTTCCACACCAGACAGTCCCCACACCAGACAGCTTCCACACCGGACAGTCCCCACACCAGACAGCTTCCACACCAGACAGCTTCCACACCGGACAGTCCCCACACCAGACAGCTTCCACACCAGACAGTCCTCACACCAGACAGCTTCCACACCAGACAGCTTTCACACCAGACAGCTTCCACACCAGACAATACCCACACCAGACAGCTTCCACACCAGACAATACCCACACCAGGCAGCTTCCACACCAGACAGCTTCCACACCGGACAGCTTCCACACTGGACAGTCCCCACACCAGACAGCTTCCACACCAGACAGTCCCCACACCAGACAGCTTCCAAACCAGATAGCTTCCACGCTGCACAGTCCTCACATCGGACGGCATCCACGCCAGATGGCCCCCATGCCAGAGAGTCCCCACGCCAGACAGCTTCCATGCCAGATGGCCCCCACATCAGACAGCCCCCACACCAGACGGCCTCCACGCTGGATGGCCCCCACTCCAGATGGCATCAATGCTTCCGACAATCGGAACCCATGGACAGAGAGAACCACACTGGCTCTGAGACCCTGACAAAACCCAAAATGACCCTTCAGCCTCAGTCAAAAATATTCAGCCAACACCAACTGTGCTGAAGAGTGCGTGGCTCTCTGAAGGAATGCACACGTGGTGTCTGAAGAGGCCTGCCACCGGCGTGCACACAGCAGCAGGACCGGACGCTGACTGCTGCCCTGAGTGCAGAGAGAGGGATGGCTTCTTCCCAGGCTGGGCGGGCGCCGGGTGGCTGTGGGAAGGAGAGGACTCCTTCATTCGTCAGCTTGGCCTGGATGACTCTGCAGCCTCAGAGCCGGATGGAAGAAGAGTACGTTCCACGGCTACAGCATCTCCCAACAAAGAAAATTAACAATGCTCCAACATAGCTATGAGTCCTCAAGAGTTTAGGTTGACGTCATCTTTCCCTGGGACGCTGGCACCAGTGCCAATGCCATCTCACGCATCAGGATCGCTGGAGATGGAGTCCAGGCCCCTTAGAGAAAGGAAAGCCCCCCTGATACCCCCGGCATCCCTGGTGGGTCCCAGCCCAAGGTCTGTTCCTTCCACAGTGCACCAGGACCTTGGGGAACAGGACAGACGAAGACGCATCCACCATACGAAGAGGAGACAATGAATAAATGCCCTGAACTCTGTGGAGGAGACAATGAATAAACCCCTTTGAACTCTGCAGTCCTGAGGGGAGACGGAGGAGGAAACCGTACCTAGAGCACCTGTGAGAGTGAGGAGCAGCGTCCCCACGACCCCGAGTCCTCACCACCTTGACTCACTGTGAGGCACGTGGTATCCCTCAGTTTCTCAACTGCTGAAGAAACAAAGGTCACAGATTCACCTGCCCAACATTAGTAATGTGACGCGGCTGAGGAGCCAGGCAGCCTCGGGCTTCAGAGAAAATCAGCGCCCTCCCCTCGTCACCCACGCTCTGTTTGCAAAGGTGGTGAGCAAGTGACAGGGCCAGAAGCACACTCTTCCCCTTCCTGCCCTGGACAAGGCCAGCTGTACGCCTGCCGGGTCTGTTCAAGAATGAACACCACACTAGCACACTCTACCTGACAGCCACATGGCTTTGTGTGTCTTCAGAGAATTCTGTTTCCTTAAGCCCTGTTTACTCTCCATTTTTTAAACCACACTGTGTAAATCTCATTCATGCTATTTGTTTCTCTACTAAAATGCATAAAAATGAGTCAAATTGATTTCTCATTTCTCCACTGATAATCTTAGGACCAATGGAAAGATGAACAAGACTGGGCATTACTCCTTTTTATGCCTGGCCCTTTTTAAGGGTGACAGCTCACCCTTCACCCAGCACCTACCATGGCGTCTGCCTGCATCAGCTCTGCAAGTCTGCAGGGCAGCCCTGTGCAGAAAGCGTGCCCCCGACCCTCCTGCAGCTCCGCACAGCGCACAGCAGCCCCTGGCTCTACAGCTGGGAAGCAACTGTCAGATTCTGGCCCAGGCCTTGCCCTACCACTGGCATCCTGACCCATACACAAGTGTCAGGCAGACTGCAAACTCCAAACATTTCCTTCCAAATTAGTGTCCCTTAAAAACTGCATTCCTAAGAAGGAAAATTTCTACGAGGCTGTATCAGTCCACCGTCACGCTGCTGATAAAGACGTACCTGAGACTGGGAACAAAAAGAGTTTTAATTGAACTTACAGTTCCACATGGCTGGGGAGGCCTCAGAATCATGGTGGGAGGTGAAAGGCACTTCTTACATGGCGGCGGCAAGAGAAAATGAGGAAGAAGCAAAAGTGGAAACCCCCGATAAAGCCATCAAATCTTGTGAGACTTATTCACTATCAGCAAAATAGCACGGGAAAGACCAGCCCTGATGATTCGGTTACCACCCCCGGGTCCCTCCCACAACACATGGGAATTCTGGGAGATACAATTCAAGTTGAGATTTGGGTGGGGACACAGCCAAACCATATCAGGGGCTGACACAGAAACCACACCTTTGTTTCTGGACTCAGAGCTGCCTGTGCTCCCTACACAGCCCATGGCAGCATGCGCTCCTCCCCCCACAGCCTGCTCCCCCAACTCGGACCTGCTGTGAGAAGTATCTGTGTCCCTAGAACCTCCAGGCCACACAAAACATCCCAGCTCCCTGAAGCCGGGGGTCTAGAGCCTGTCTTCTGTGTGCAGTCTTCCAGCAGCGCCAGCCCACATGGCCGGCAACTCCCCACAGGTGACTCACCTGGACCTCACAGGCATCGTTTTCAGTGGTGGGGCTGGGCTGGGGCTCACTCTCCCTGCCCTGGTGCAGGTGCGATGGACCCTGGGGGCAGAGCAGAAGACTCCGCTTTCAAAACACTCTATCCCCAGCAGCGTGCAGCATGAGCTCATACCTGCCTGGGCTGCAGGCTTTGTTTCATTATTGCTGTCATTTTCCAGTTTAAGCATCTTAATGAAAGATTTCACTGTGCATTTGAATTGTGTGTTTTTTTTTTTTTTTTGCTCTGTCGCCCAGGCTGGAATGCAGTGGCACAATCTCGGCTCACTGCAAGCTCCGCCTCCCAAGTTCACACCACTCTCCTGCCTCAGCCTCCCGAGTAGCTGGGACTTCAGGCGTCCACCACCATGCCCGGCTAATTTTTTGTATTTTTAGTAGAGACGGGGTTTCACCGTGTTGGCCAGGATGATCTGGATCTCCTGACCTCGTGATCTGCCCGCCTCAGCCTCCCAAAGTGCTGGGATTACAGGCGTGAGCCACGGCGCCTGGCCTGGATTGTGGTTTTAAACAAAAAGATGATGCATTCAGTCAGAGAGGGAGCCCAGAGACACTGAGGCTGAAGGATCGTTTCATGCTGTGTGCATCAGGGCACAGCCTCGCCTTCTACAAGTGTTTACAGACAGCACAGCCACTGCGCTCCCTGACGCTGTTCCGCATGACTGTGGGGACACACCCGCACCTGTGCTGCAATTGTGCTATCTGTGCCTTTCACCATGTGCCCAGGCCTGCAAAAGGAGCTCAGGGGAGCCCATCCAGGAGGAATGCAGGGTGGGAAGGATGCTGGCTGAAGACCCAGGGACGTTCCACAGGCACCTTTCCACAGTCAGTGCTTCAGGACGGCATGAGCGCGCTGGCATGAGCTGTCATGCTGACTCCTGAGCAGGAGGAAGTCACCATGACCCAGGGCCTCTACCTGGGAAACAGCTGCAGGGGCGGCAGGGCTGGAGCCTGTGCTGGGAGCCTGTCTGCATCTGCCCCAGCCCAGCACTTCCCAGCCACACAGGCCCTTGACCTGCCTGCACCCCCACGGCCTCAGCTGCACAGGGACGGCACCGACTCACAGGGCTGCCGCGTGGTTTCAGAGATGCACCTGGGGCAGGGACAGGCTCTGTGCCTGTGAAGTGCCCTGCTCTTCACTTGCTGCTCAGCCCTGTCCGGCACTCGGGCCTCGAGCATCCTGGGCCCCCCGGTCGGTTTCCTATCGTCCACTCCTCCGGCCTCCATGGCCCTGCAAAGGTGGGGGCGGCAGGCTGAGCCACATCCCGTGTCCGCGCCACAGACTGCACCAGCGTGGGATGTCCCAGTGCCTTGCCAGACGCGGGCCGGGGGCCATCAGCGCCCAGCACTCCCCGACCGAGCCGAGCTCAGAGCGTCGCGGCGGACCCACTTGGCGAATGATGCAGGGGCCATTTCCTCCATCCTCCCACCTGGGGGTGAAGTGGCCCCGAGGACAGAGCTCGGGAACTTGGGGCCGGGAGCCGGGTGCTGGGTGGCTGGTGTCCAAGGCTGCGCGGCCTCTGGACATCCCACCCCTGATGCACCACAGGAGACAGGAAACCCCTGCAGCCCCGGCATTCTGCACCTGATCGATTTCACATTCATAAGGTTCCAACTCAAGACATAAATCCACAAGGGGGAAACGTAAAAGGACGCAAAGTCTACGGCAGGAGTCCTTCTGGAATGTTATGGTTAACTCAACTGAATGCCGCAGCAAGCCAAACATGCCAGCCCTTTCCACTGAACGTTTCCAGAGGTCTGTGAGGAGACTCAATCTTACGGAAAGGGGATGGATGGACGGACAGAGGGAGGGAAGGAGGGAGGAAAGAGCTTCTTCTCTAAGACTCGGGAGAACCCCGCTGTCCTGGGTTTGTGTTTTGTGACCATCTGGATTGGGCCTCAGAGAGCAGCTGTGACTGAGTCTCAGGGCGCATGGCACCCAGCAGCCCCTCTCTCCAGGGTCCTCCCTGGGCCTGTGTCTCCACCTCTGCCACCTTCTCACCATTACGCTCTGCTCACCTCGGACTGAGACAGTCTCCATGGGACCTTCTCCCCTCCTCTGCACGCTCCCAGAGAAGAAAAAACAGTGAAAAGAAAAGCAAATGTGTTCAGTCTCGCAAGGGCTTTATAAAACGGTCAGTCACGAGCTAACCGGGTCAGAATCAACCCGCCCAGGCCCAGAGCAGGTGCGCCCCTCTCTGCGCCACATGCTGGGGAGGGGACAAGCAGCCCCGGATCTGCTGCCGCAGTGTCCACTCACCCGGGCAGAACTGCCCGCTCCCTGAGAGTCCACCCCTGATGGGTGAGGGTGGCGTCCAGACAGCTGCGTGCCCCAGGCCTCTGCAGTCGCTGCAGGCAGCCCAGCCCTGCTTACCCTTCCCCAGGAGGGCTGGAGCTGCATGCATCTGCTTGTCTCACCTCCTCTAGTGCCCCCAAGCAGGAGTGGTCATTGGGGGGCTCCCAGCAGCCCCAACACGGTTCCCCACCAATGCTGTGTGCCGTACACTTGGGGAGGGGTCAACGTCGCAATGGAGGCTGAGGTGCACGGTGCCAGCTAAGACTCCCTCCCAAGGAAGCAGCACAGGGAGCTGGGGACGGGGGTCAGCAGCCAGGAGGGCTTCCTAAAGAAGGCAGTGGGGCCGGGATCTGCAGGAAAGGAGACTGCTTGCTGGAAAGGGTTCAGGAAGCAAGCCGGGCTGGGCATGAGGGCAGCAGCGGCCTGGGGACTGCCCAGGGCCTGGCATGGATAGTGGGCTGACACAGGGCTGGGAAGAGACCAGAGAGCATGGCAGGCATCCTGGGGGTGGGGGCTTGGAGGCAGTAACAGGGCACCAAAGAAGAGCGAGAGGCAGCCGTGAGGGCCATGGTTGGGGTGGACGCAGTGGCAGCGGCTGAAGGCCCCAGGCTGTAGCCTGCCTCTGTCTCTGCCTCTGTCTCTCTCTGTCTCTGTCTCTGTCTCTGCCTCTGTCTCTGTCTCTACCTCTGTCTCTGCCTCTGCCTCTCTCTGTCTCTGTCTCTGCCTCTGTCTCTCTCTGTCTCTGCCTCTGTCTGTCTCTACCTCTGTCTCTGCCTCTGCCTCTCTCTGTCTCTGTCTCTGCCTCTGTCTCTCTCTGTCTCTGTCTCTGTCTCTGCCTCTGCCTCTCTCTGTCTCTGCCTCTGTCTCTGCCTCTGCCTCTCTCTGTCTCTGTCTCTGCCTCTGTCTCTCTCTGCCTCTGTCTCTGCCTCTGCCTCTGTCTCTCTCTGTCTCTGTCTCTGTCTCTGTCTCTGCCTCTGTCTCTGTCTGTCTCTGTCTCTGCCTCTGTCTCTGTCTCTCTCTGTCTCTGCCTCTCTCTGTCTCTGCCTCTGTCTCTGTCTCTCTACCTCTGTCTGTCTCTGCCTCTGTCTCTCTCTGTCTCTCTCTGTCTCTGTCTCTGTCTCTGTCGCTGCCTCTCTCTCTGTCTCTGTCTCTGCCTCTGTCTCTCTCTGTCTCTGTCTCTGCCTCTGTCTCTGTCTCTGTCTCTGTCTCTGCCTCTGTCTCTGTCTCTGTCTCTGCCTCTGTCTCTGTCTCTGCTTCTGCCTGTCTCTCTGTCCACAGCAAGGGCGGTTGCACATGACCCTCAACACAGCCTTGGCACAACGTGACCCCCGCCACCGCGACTCCTCCAGGCATCTACGGATGCTCCATCCCTTGGAGCCCTTGGGAGACTCACTTGGAGCAGCATGGTGACTCGACCGCAGCTGCGCCTCAGACAGGCACCAGCAGAGCGGGGCCACAGGACCCCCTGCGTGGACTAAACTACCCTTGACCCACCACTGCCCCTCCAGCCCCACAGTTGGGAGGAAGCACCGCATTCCACAGACTCCTGTCCCCACACCCAGTCCCCACCCGGCCACACCCACAGGCTCGGGCACCACCCTCCCCTTCTGCCGACTTGCTGGTTTCCACAGGCAGCTGCGGGAAGGGCGCCCGTCCAACTCCACCCGGCCGTGCGCCACCCTCCAGGGCATTCCTCACCCAGGGCCACAGCCCCATAGGACCCCATGGTGAGAATGAGAAAAAGCTGCCTGTCATCGACGTGAAAGTCAACACACTGAAAAGTGACTCCATCAGGAGTACCCTGTGCAGGTGCCCAGGAGCGAGCAGTGCACAACCTACACAGCAGTACATGACCCGCAGCACAGGGCTCTGCAGTGGGCGCTGACACCAGCAATCCCAGCAGCATGGAGCGGCCTTCGCGTCCCAACTCGGTCACCACTCACTGTGCACGGCCCCTCCACGGCTGCCACTGTCCCTCCATGGCCATCACACTGTCCCAATGCCATCACACTGTCCCTCCACGGCCGTCACACTGTCCCAATGCCATCACACTGTCCCTCCACGGCCGTCACACTGTCCCAATGCCATCACACTGTCCCTCCACGGCCGTCACACTGTCCCAATGCCATCACACTGTCCCTCCACGGCCGTCACACTGTCCCAATGCCATCACACTGTCCCTCCACGGCCGTCACACTGTCCCAATGCCATCACACTGTCCCTCCACGGCCGTCACACTGTCCCAATGCCATCACACTGTCCCTCCACGGCCGTCACACTGTCCCAATGCCATCACACTGTCCCTCCACGGCCGTCACACTGTCCCAATGCCATCATACTGTCCCTCCACGGCCGTCACACTGTCCCTCCACGAATGTCACACTGTCACTCCACGGCCGTCATACTGTCCCTCCACGAATGTCACACTGTCCCTCCATGGCCGTCACATTGTCCCTCCAACGCTGTCACACTGTCCCTCCACGATGTCACACTGTCCCTCCACGGCCGTCACACTGTCCCTCCAATGCTGTCACACTGTCCCTCCACGGATGTCACACTGTCCCTCCACGAATTTCACACTGTCCCACCACGGCCATCACACTGTCCCTCCACGGCCATCACACTGTCTCTCCACGGTGTCACACTGTCTCTCCACGAATGTCACACTGTCCCTCCACAGCCATCACACTGTCCCTCCATGGCCGTCACACTGTCCCAATGCCATCACACTGTCCCTCCAAGGCCGTCACACTGTCCCTCCACGGCTGTCATACTGTCCCTCCACGAATGTCACACTGTCCCTCCATGGCCGTCACATTGTCCCTCCAACGCTGTCACACTGTCCCTCCACGATGTCACACTGTCCCTCCACGAATGTCACACTGTCCCTCCACAGCCGTCACACTGTCCCTCCAATGCTGTCACACTGTCCCTCCACGATGTCACACTGTCCCTCCACGAATGTCACACTGTCCCTCCACGGCCATCACACTGTCCCTCCACGAATGTCACACTGTCCCTCCACGGCCGTCACACTGTCCCTCCACGAATGTCACACTGTCTCTCCACGAATGTCACACTGTCCCTCCACGGCCATCACACTGTCTCTCCACGGTGTCACACTGTCTCTCCACGAATGTCACACTGTCTCTCCACAAATGTCACACTGTCCCTCCACAAATGTCACACTGTCCCTCCATGAATGTCACACTGTCCCTCCACGGCCGTCACACTGTCCCTCCACGAATGTCACACTGTCCCTCCACGAATGTCACACTGTCCCTCCACGGCCGTCACACTGTCTCTCCACGATGTCACACTGCCTCTCCACGGCCGTCACGCTGTCCCTCCACGGCCATCATGCTGTCCCTCCATGAATGTCACACTGTCCCTCCACAGCCATCACACTGTCCCTCCACAGCCGTCACACTGTCTCTCCACGGTCGTCACACTGTCCCTCCACGGCCGTCATGCTGTCCCTCCACGAATGTCACACTGTCCCTCCACAGCCATCACACTGTCTCTCCACGGCCATCACACTGTCCCTCCATGATGTCACACTGTCCCTCCACGGCCATCACACTGTCCCTCCACAGCTGCCACTGTCCCTCCACAGCCATCACACTGTCCCTCCATGATGTCACACTGTCCCTCCATGGCCATCACACTGTCCCTCCATGGCCATCACACTGTCCCTCCATGGCTGTCACACTGTCCCTCCATGGCCGTCACACTGTCCCTCCATGGCTGCCACTGTCCCTCCACAGATGTCACACTGTCCCTCCACAGCTGCCACACACTGTCCCTCCATGGATGTCCACCACCCTGTCTGCTACAGCTCTCTGTCACATGGCCACTCCGTGGCTCTCCCACACTGTCCCTCCATGGGTCTGGCCCATGGCCCTTCCAGCCGCTCTGACACACGGAGCCTCCAAGGCTTCTTCCCATGCAGTTCCCCCGCTGACCTGGCGTTCACCAGTCCCCTCTCGCCTTCGGCCCTCCAACCCTGGCCGACCTGCTGTTCCCGGACGTGCTGGGTGCACCACCTCAGGGCCGCACAGACGCTGTTCCTCCCACTGGGAATGGGCTTCTACGGACGTGGGCTCAGTCATCTCTCGGCTCCATTGGCATTTCAGGCAATGACCCCATTCTCTTGGAGCCTTGCCTGCCATGGCTCCTATTCAATTCCAAATCCCTCCTCTCCGCACCTTGTAGCCCCGTGTATGCCTTATCTTTCCACAGCTTTTCATCTATTACTTTACTTTTTAAATCATCTTTCCTAAACACAAGGATGCCAGCCCCCCAGGGCAAGCACATGGCCTCTGCAGTTCACGCCCTGTCTTGGGGTGTGAGAGCACTTAGTACTTAGCACGTGGCAGTATTCATGAAACACCTGTCTCTTAATAGGTCATTTCCAGATTTGTCGGTGCTTGTCATATGGCCGCAGGTAGATTTTCTTCATGTGTAAAGGTTGTTTCTTTTTATAGAAGTTAAATCAAGTATAAAAACTTGATTTAAAAAACACATAAGCACAAAAGGGCACTAAATCTAAGCTAACAGAGAAAGGCCTCGAGGGACCAAGAAGGTGCTTGCAGGTGTTTGCACGGCCCTCGGAGGCTCCTGGCAGCCTGGATGCTGGACAGAAGCCACACCCAGGAGTCAAGCACCCACGAAGGACAGCCGCCTGGGCCCCACGGGAAATGAGCCGCCTGCCACGCATGCCTGCGGATTGCACTGGAAATCTCCCAGGATTACAGGTGCACACACACAGCCTCCCTCCCTTGCCTTTGTCTGATACTCCTCTTGTCACCAGGAGTCCTTGCCCTCTGGGGCCGCCTGCTGCTGCAGACAGAACGGAGCAGGGAAGCGGCTCTTTAGAGCAAGCGGGAGCTGCCTCCTAACTCCAGCCCTCTCACGGTTGGCAGAGACCACTTCAGAGCCTGCACACTGCAGAACATAACCCTCTCCTTCCTGCTACCACTACCTATGACTCGCTCCCCAGATATTTTCATCAGCTGGCAAAATGCTGCACCTTTCATTCCTTCCTATGAAATCATGGAGAAGCGTGCATGTCTAAACGCCATTCCAGGAGCAGGGTGCCTGCCGCCGTGCCAGCAGCCTCCACGGGCCTCGCTGCGCGTTCTTCCTCCGCAGACCCCGGATTCGGGACCGTGAATGGAGCGCTGCGCCGCTGTGCAGCCCTTGGCACCTATGACACTAGTTTAGACTTTAGCTGCAGCTGAAAAGTGACCTATTCTACATAACACAGGACAAGAGCTTCCAGAGAAAGGAATTCTCTTCAACCCTGCTCTGCGAGAAGTGCCTCTGCTGGCTGAATGCACAGAGCCCACACAAACGACCTGAAGCCACCAAGCCGCGGCTTCCGTGGAGGCACAGACGGCAGCTGGACGCGGATCAGGGCCTCTCGTGTGGGCTGCTTCCCACAGGCCTGCTGAGTCAAGTGCTTGAGAACAAAGCATGAGTCGACTTTCTTATCACTCCTGCAGCAAGCGGGCTGGCCAGGGTCAGGGGCTGGCTTCAGCCCTCAGCGGACCTCAAGCTGGTCCGGCCCACACAGGGCAACCGCCCACAGGCCCGGCCTTACAACATCTCACTGGTTCAATGCCTCTGACCCAGCCAGGCTCAGACCTGCACGCACAATGAGGAAGACCCACCACATTCTTTCCTTCTGAACCAGGAGTGTCATTAACTCTGGAGCTCCCTGGGTTGTGTCTACACGGCCCACGCAGGTATCCTATCGGGACGACCCAGCTCAGGCCCGACATGAGCGCTACTGTGGAGGCAGGGAGCGCTCAGCCTGGCCGGGCAGGCTGCCCCCCACCCCCACAAGCTGTGCTGGAGGCCCTGCCGCCTGCTTCCTCTCCAAAGCTCAAGGCCTTCCAGTCTGTGTCCCCTCAGATATGCACTGAATACCACGTTAGCTTATGTAATGCTCTTTGGACTCACTTTTCTCATGTTCCTTACAGAAAATCAGAAACTGCACTGAAATCACTGCTTTATTTTCCTTGCAGAAAAAAAAAAAATAAGCACACGATAGAATAAAACAGTAAGCGTGCAGGCCACAGTTTATCAAAATGTAATTCTTTAAACAGTAAGTGTGCAGGCCACGGTTTATCAGAATGTAATTCCTTGGCCTTTCCTGTGTAGTCGGCTCTTAATCACCCACACCAGTAAGAGAGGACAAAAGTTCAAAATTCACTTTGAGCACTTTTAAGTTTTCCTTTTGGTATTTATATTCCAAAGTAAATGTCCACACTGCTTTTCCACAATATAATAATGACCACATCCAAGTGTAAGGGTCTGTCCCCCACAGCTGGACAACAAGCCACGGGCACAA
This sequence comes from Pongo abelii, assembly GCF_028885655.2. Taxonomy (NCBI): domain Eukaryota; kingdom Metazoa; phylum Chordata; class Mammalia; order Primates; family Hominidae; genus Pongo; species Pongo abelii. The sequence continues at coordinate 1,597,266 of NC_071992.2, read as the reverse complement.
AACAAAACAAAGAACGTGATCTCAGCACGGAAGCAACACCTACGACTTGCAGGAGCCTGACTCACCCTGACTCACCCGGTGCCGAAAAGGGCCTCGGCTGTCTGTAGCTATCAGTGGAGGCAGAGTGTTGAGGTATCACAACCATTCCTTCTGTTTTCTTCATTAAATCCCCACTGTGAGTCCCCAGGGACTGACGGTCATTAAGATATTGGAACCTAGAATGGCCAAACTGGTAACTAGCACCTCTGCCAATCTGCCAATGCTGATGTAGCTAGGCCTGTTCTAGGCAGACAGCCATGCATCTCTACGTGCGCCTGCAACAACCTACAGGCTTCCCCATCGCTCCCTCACAAGGGCCCCCGCACCAGTCACAGCTCTGGACACCATATTTTACTTTACAAAGTTATTTCCCCTATCAGAAGGTGACCCATGGAAGAGAAAAACTTTTAACTCAAACATTTTTAAAAATATTTTACACCTTTTTCACATCATTTAACAAAAATATAAAATATCGACAACCCCCAGATAGCACTTTCTACTGGCAGGCCTGCTTTACTCTAATGGTATAACAAAAAGCAGGAAATGGCAATGATGGAAGGAAAGGAATAATCCACGATTAAAAATGATCATTTTGACGGGGCATGCAGTGGCTCACGCCTGTAATCCCAGCGGTTTGGGAGGCTGAGGCAGGTGGATCACTTGAGGTCGGGAGTTCAAGACCAGCCTGGCCAACATGGCAAAACTCCATCTCTACTAAAAATACAAAAATTAGCTGGGCACAGTGGTGGGTGCCTATAATCCCAGCTACCTGGGAGGCAAAGGCAGGAGAATTGCTTGAACCCGGGAAGCAAAGACTGCAGCAAGCCGAGATCCCTCCACTGCACCCCAGCCGGGGCAACAGAGTGAGACTCCGTTTCAAAAAAAAAGATCATTTTTTCAATCAAAATTTTGAAAACTACTCACAGAAAACAAACAAACAGAACCAAAACCAAATGTCCAAACCTGACAACTATGAACAGGTTGAAGCAGAGTAGGGTGGCAGATGTGGCGGAAGTGTGTGTGTATCAGGGTGGCGACCAGTGGCAGGGCATTCTCCCTGGGCCCCTTTGCCACATCTGTCCTTACAGGTAACCCTGCCCCTCCCTAGATGGACCTGGGGCTGTGGCCCTGTCTGCAATCCCCTCCTGGTCACCTGCCTCTGCTCTCCCTGCCTCTCAGACCCTTGGCGGCCCCTGGGCCTGGCCCACCCCTTTCCACTGCACAGCTCCCAGAACCTTCCAAAATTACACTCCCAGAAAGCCTGGTTAAGGGAGAGAGCTGAAATTCTCCCTCATGAATGACTAACAGCTATGCTTCCCTTCTGTCTTATTTCACGCCACTTACCTTTCTACCCAGGCAAACTATAAACAACGCACGCATGAAACACAGATTCTCTGAGCATCTCCAGATCCGAGCTGTTCTTTGCATGCTTCCTGCCACACACTGTGCAGTAAAGAATGACGGGCCTACAACAGTGCTTTCTTACGGCTCACTATGGCGTTTTCACATCGCTTACAGAATACAACCGTCATTAGCGCATTTCCAGTTTGCTCTAATTTATGCCAAACATCTTTGTTTAAGAAGCACTTGCCCATACAGTGCCTTCTAGCAACTTCGTTAGTGAGCACTCTCAAGTCCCGTGAGAAGCCTGGACTCACAGGGTCAGGGAAAAGCTTCCCCACCTCAACCCAGGTCTCTAACTCCACACCCTCCACACCACCCAATGCCTCTATCTACAACTCACACACACGCGCACACACACACACACAAAGCACACACATGCACACAAACACATGCACACACACACGCACACACATGCACACAAACACAAACACATACACAAACACACACGCACACGTATGCACACACAAACTGCAGAGGAAAGGCAGCACACCAAAGCACCCAGAAGACAAATGTGGTTACATTTGGAAGTCAAGCATCAACTTTTAAAAACACAAAAAGCTATTTTGAATAACTTTTAACTTTACTTCACTCTCAACTGTCTACAACTAATGAATTACAAATAGCACCTTATACAAATGACTTTTCTTACTGCTGAGAAATCCTGGAAGTCTTATCTGACTATAAAAAGTTACGCATCCGTAACTGCCGATGTTGGCTGCTAAAGCCAGCAAATAAATGCTGAGAGACAGAGAGGGACAAAGTGTGTTTTTAAAAATATACAAAGTGTAAACCTCAGTAATCATCTCTCTTTTCGAATAAAAATTATTTTCTATAAAGCAAGTGTTCAAAACATATTATTAATCAGCAGCAGTGAAATTGTTCCTCCTTGCAGCATTCCACCTATATGGAAATTAAGTCACTCCTGCACAGAATCTAGAATACTGACCAGTCCGTACTCAGGTTATGGTTAACCAGAGAAAAGAATTAAAACCCGTTGCATCTTGAGTCAATGAGAATTTTTACTTGCAGCAAAAGTTAGTGACTGGAATCAATATCAGACGGCAGCAAGTTCGTCTACCGCTGCCTGGGAACATGACCTCCTGGCCACAGTCCGGAGGGGTACTCAGACTTCACCTTCAGTGCCCAGGGGCCCATGGAGGGGGAGTGGGGCCGGGACAGGTGGACAGGGCGCCTGTGGACCTAGGGCAGTTTCCTCAGAATCTACTTTGGCTTCTTGGGCACCAGCGGGCTGTGGGGTGCAGGGGAACAGGCAGAGTATGGGGGGGACAGCTGGGGTGCGAGGGACAGCTGGGGTGCAGGGTAAACAGGTGGGGTGTGGTGGGACAGGTGAGGTGCAGGGGACAGGTGGGGTTCAGGGGGACAGGTGGGGTGCAGGGGGACAGGTGAGGTGCAGGGGACAGGTGGGGTTCAGGGAGACAGGTGGGGTGCGAGGGGACAGGTGGGGTGCGGGGGGACAGGTGAGATGCAGGGGGGACAGGTGGGATGTGGGAGACAGGTGGGGTGCAGGGGGACAGGTGGGGTGCGGGGAGACAGGTGGGGTGAGGGGGGACAGGTGGGGTGCGGGGGGACAGGTGGGGTGCAGGTGAACAGGTGGGTGCGAGGCGAACAGGTGGGGTGCGGGGGGGACAGGTGAGGTGCAAGGGGACAGGTGGAGTGCGGGTGAACAGGTGGGGTGTGGAGGGACAGGTGGGGTGTGGGGAGAACAGCTGGGGTGCGGGGTAAACAGGTGGGGTGCGGGGAGGACAGGTGGGGTGCAGGGGGACAGGTGGGGTGTGGGGGGACAGGTGGGGTACAGGAGACAGGTGGTGGGGTGCAGGGGAAACAGGTGGGGTGCAGGATAAACAGGTAGGGTGCAGGGGGACAGGTGGGGTGTGGGGAAACAGGTGGGGTGTGGGGGGGACAGCTGCGGTGCGGGGGACAGCTGGGATGCAGGGTAAACAGGTGGGGTGTGGGGGAACAGGTGGGGTGTGGGGGACAGGTGGGGTGCAGGGGGAACAGGTGGGGTGCGAGGGGACAGGTGGGGTGCAGGGGGACAAGTGGGGTGTGGGGAGACAGGTGGCGTACAGGAGACAGGTGACGTGCAGGGGGAACAGGTGGGGTGCAGGGGGAACAGGTGGGGTGCACGATAAAAAGGTGGGGTGCAGGGGGACAGGTGGGGTGCGGGGAACTGGTGGAGTACAGAGTGAACAGGGGGTGCTGAGGGACAGGCGGGGTACACGGGGTGCGGGGAACTGGTGGGGTACGGGGACAGGTACGGTGCGGGGGAAAGACGCCGGCTTTCCTTACACCGGTCCTTCTCTCCATCCTGAGGCGGACGGCATTCTTCTCCTTTACCGGAAAATCTAAGTTACTGCACGACCCCCAGGCGCAGCCCGCTCACCCCTCCGGCTCCTTCAGCCGATCGGGGTTCGCTCCTGCCCCTGGGGCCGGGGGTCCCTGCTGCCAGTCCCTGCTCCCCCCGCCCAGGCCCGCGCCGTTATCCTGAGGGGCCCGGGGCGCCGCGGAAGGGGGAGCTGCTCGGGGGGGGTCTCAGCCCCTTCCCTGAAACATCTGCGCAGAGGGTCGGGGGCGCCGCCACCTCCGGGTGGGACCCAGCGGTTTCGGGGGAGCCGGGCAGAAGTGCAACTCTCAAAGGAAACCAGAAGCCCACGAGGGACCCACGGTCCGCGGGGCCCGCACTCACCTCGGCGGCCAGGACGCGACCCGCAGTCCCCTGCTGTTCCCCGCCGTCCCCCGCGTCCCCCGCGTCCCCCGCGTCCCCCGCGACCCCGTCCGTCCGGGATAGCGCGCCCGCCGGCTACAGGGATGCGCCCAGCCCCTCCCTCCCGGCCGACCGGCTCCACCCACCACGCTGTCATTGGCGGACCCAGACCGTTCCGGGCGCCCATTGGCCGCAGCGCCTGCCGGTTTCTCGGCAGCGCCCTGCCCTCGCGCCCGCGCATTCCTTCGAGGCCACGTGGCCGCCCGCGCCCCCTCCCGCTGCCCAACGCCCGGCCTGGGCTGCGCACGCGTGGGAGGGGGCGCGCGGCAGAGGCTCCCGCCCCCGGATCATCGCCTGCCCCGCAGACCCCGGGCTGCCCTCACTTGGGGAGGGGTCGCTGGGCAGACCGAGTGCCCTCCACGCCCCCAACATCTGGATCCTCCCCGCAGAGCCTGCTCCCGGCTCAGAGCTGCGCCTCTTGGGGAGGGGGCGCCGGGCAGACCCTAACCCTCTCCCAGAGCATCGCCACTTTCTGCGGACCCCCACGGGCTGAGCTCACTTGCGGGAGGGGGCGTCCGGCAGACGCTCCCCCCTCCCCCAGAACATCGCCCCTCCCTGCGGACACCCGGGGTGCGCCCACTCGAGGAGGGGGCGTCGGGACCCCACCCGCCCCGCCCCTTGAGACCCCGTCCCTCCGTCCGCAGCTGGCCCTGCCCACAGGGCGTTCCGGGTCTTCCGCGCCAGCTGCCCTGGACCAGCCAAGGCTTGGGAGTTTGGAAATGCGATGACTTCAGCCACGTTTCCGAGGCAGTTTTTGAAGCTTGCTTCTTGCCAGGAAGCGCTCGTTTTTCCCGGGACCTTTCCAGGGAATGGCCCCTTCTGAGTTATTGGAATTGTTTACTTTGAGCATATATTTGTCTTATACTTTTAAAAAGGAAACAGATTATCGTTATAATTACTATTAAAGGAAAAAAACGAGAAACAAAGACATTTTTAACCAAAATAACTGAAGGATGTTATCTTTTACCTGGTCAGCACATTTAACACGTGTGTTCGCAGAGGCTAGATTTATTTCTATGCCTTCTCCTACCCAAATCTCCGAATCATAGAAGTAATTTTAAGTCAGCGTTTTGGAACTATCAGACTTCTTAGAGAGTTCTAGTCCCTTTCACTTGTTTTATAGAAGAAATACAAACAGCTATTTGGGATGCTAAGTATCACGAAATTAATCTAAACATTAACTGCCCTTAAGGCTTGTGTGCTCTGGAATAAGTTATTTCCCTGAAAATTTTGGACTATGTAAAAATCATAGCCAACATGAAAGACTACAATGGTTGGAAAAAATAATCGTAGGTAGGCTGACATTTTTTCAATGTTTATTATTCACACTTGCTAATTTTATGAAATCAGACTGAGTTGGGTGTTCCTCTCAGCGACCTTAAGATTAGAAAACTTATTTCAGGTTTCTATTCCTAGGGTCCTCTGGGTACCTTATTCAGAGATCTGCACAGACAATTAATGGTCTCGGTCAACAGAAGTAAAAAGGTCAACTGAATTAGTTCTTGTTTACCTAAATACGATGAGAAAATCCTGATACTTGTAATTTTTCTAAAAATGTAGACTAGAGATAAGAGGAAATAGTCCTGTGTATGGAATAAACAACTCATTTTCTCAATGGATGGAATTGAGCCCCTAAACTCAGGGCAGCCAGGGACACTGCTGAGTGGGGCCACAGGGCAATGCCTTCCAGGCAGGTTGGGCAGAAAATCCTTTGATTTGGAGCTCCAATAGATCCTGTCTGTCTGCTTTATTCAGGCGTTCCTCACAGATACATCCCTATTTTCGTAAGCCCGGATATGGAAGAGTTGGGATTTTCCATTGTGATTCCCTCTTTGACCCATGGGATATTTAGAAAAGTTAGGTTTACCTTTCAAATATTCGGGGACTTTCTCGTTTCCTTTTTATTATAACTAAAGTTTAATTCCACCGTGGCCTTAAAACATAATCTATTTTATTTTTATCGTTTAAGATTTTCAAACACTTGCTTCATGGCCCAACATTGTCTATTTTTGTAAATGTTCTATGAGCACTTGCTAAGAACATGCTTTCACTGACGTAATGTTCTACAGATGTTAATTAGGTCATATTTGTTACTGATTTTTTTATCTGCTTGTTCTATGGGATACTGATAAGGGTGTATGAAAATCTTCGACTCTCCGTAGTCTATTCAGCATTGTACTGCAGCATCTAACAAGAGTTATAGGTTATAAAAACAAAAAGTATAAGGATTGAGGGAGGAAAAACTGATTATTTACAGTCAACATGATTATATATGTTAAAAAAACAAAATTATCTACAAATAAACTATTAGGATTAAAATACAATTTAGGAATTTCAGATGGATCATAGACTTAAGTGTAAAAATTATAAAGTTTCTAGGATAAAATATAAGAAAAGATCTTATGGATCTTCAGGTAGGACACAAAATGGACCAACCATTTAAAAATGATTAAATGGTTCATCAAAACTTAATATTTCTACTCGTCTCATGACATCATTAAGAAAATGAAAAGGCAAGCCACAGACTGGGAGAACACAGGGGCAATGCATGTATCCCCCAAATGACTTGTCTTAATCCATGTTGTGCTGCTGTAACAAAATACCTGGGAATGGATGATTTACAATGAACAGAAATTTATTTCTCACAGCTCTGGAGGCTGGGAAGTTCAAGATCAAGGAGCCACATCTAGCAAGAACCTTCTGGCTGCATCATCCCATGATGGAAGGTGGGAGGCGGAGGTGGGGAGGGAGGATGCAAAATGGGCCAAACTTACCTTTTTTTCTTTTTTTTTGAGATGGAGTCTCACTCTGTCACCAGGCTGGAGTGCAGTGGCGCGATCTCGGCTCACTGTAACCTCCGACTCCCTGGTTCAAGCTATTCTCCTGCCTCAGCCTCCCGAGTAGCTGGGATTATAGGCATGTGCCACCACACCCAGCTAATTTTTGTATTTTTAGTAGAGATGGGGTTTCACCCAAACTCATTCTTTTATAAGGAACCCACCGCCTCAGTCATGGCATTTATCCATTCATGAGGGTCATACCCCCATGACCCAGACACCACCTAGTAGGCACCTTCCAACACTGCTGCATTGGGGGTCAAGTTTCCAACACATAAACTTTGGGAAAAACGCGTTCAAACCATAGTGCTGGTAAATAGAGAACTCCTGCAAATGAACAATAACAAGACAAGTCTATTTCAAAAGGGACAAAACAATATAACAATAACAAGCCTGTAAATAACAATAACAAGTCTATTTAAAAATAAACAAAAGACGTAAATACTTCACAAAAGATGTACTGATAGCCAATAAGAACAGGAAATGGTGCTCAGTGTTATCCAAAGTAAACTCACAACGAGATGCCACCACCGTCATCCAAGCACGGCTGAAACTGCAGACCGACGTGGCAAGAGTAAAAATGTGGAGCCCCGGGAACCACTATACAAGGTGATGAGAGTGCAAATGGCGCAACCACTCTGATTAATTGTTTGGCCATCTCTCAGCAATCCCACTTCTAGGTTTGCCTAAGGCAAGTGAAAACATAAGTCCCTTAAAAGACTTTTACAGCCAGACATGGTGACTCCCACCTGTAACTCCAGCACTTTAGGAGGCCAAGGTGGAGGATTGCGTGAGCCCAGGAGTCTAGCATGATAGTCTCCACCTCCAGTCCCAGCTACTTGGGAAGCTGAAGTGGGAGGATCGCTTGAGGCTGGGAGGTCAAGGCAGTAATGAGTCATGTTCATACCACTGCACTCTAGCCTGGGTGGACACAGCAAGACCCTGTCTCAAAAAAAAAAATGATTTTTACAAGAACTCTTTCTTCAAAACAGTTCAAATACTTCACAACTGAAAACTACCTAAATTCCATTAACAGGTGAACTCATAAAGTATGGTATCTTCATAGAATAATAGAATACTAATAATACAGTAATAAAAATGAAGAAACTGATATGCTCAATAACAGATGAATCTTCAAAACATGAAAAAAAAGACAAAAGGGCACATATAGTATGATTCAATTTTTATGAAATTCAAGAATGTGCCAAACCAACCTATAATAATAGGAATCAGAACAGTGGTTACTTTTGGGGGGATTCTCTCAGAAAAGACAAAGGAATTCTGGGGAGTGATGAAAATGGTGACTACATCTTGATTTGATTTGCAGACACATGGATGTGTTCGCTTTGTAAATAGAATCAAGCTGAACACAAGAGTAAGGTACTTCATGGGATATACACAGTGGACTCAATGCATCCCCCTTGATGACTGAAAGTTCATCACCAACGTGATAGCAGTAAGAGGTGGGGCCTTGAGGAGGTTAGTGGGTCATGAGGGATGGGCTTAGTGCCCTTGTAGAAGTGCCAGGGGGTTGTTCACCCCTCCTACCAGTGAGGGTACAGTGCTCAAGGTGCAGTCTTGTGAGCAGACACCAGGCTCTCCCCAGACACTGAACCTGCCGGCAAGTTGATCTTGGACTTCCCCACCTCCAGAACTGTGAGGAATAAATTCCTGTTGTCTATAAATGACCCAGTCTCTGGTGTTTTGTTACAGTAGCAGGAACAAATTAAGTTATGTATCAGTAAAAAGGGGTTTTAAAAGCTGGGTTCCTTTAAAAAAATAAAGATTTCCTTTATTGACGGAATACAAAATATCCCTTGATTAATTGCAAGCTAAATTAAGTGCAAGGCCCATGCAGAGGGTAGGGATACTCTATACCCTAGTTAGGACTTTCAGAAAGGAAAAAAGTGACAAAGATAGCCTGCCTGGTTCTAGGCCCCACCTCTACTCCAGAGACCTCTTCATGTCCCACGTGGAGGGGGTGCATGAGGTCAGCTCTAGCAGGGCCTAAAGGCCTAGGCTCTATCATCAAATACGCCCGGGGGCTTCTGCCTCTTCTGCCACTATATGGATGAACATGGGCGTCATTCAATGTCCTGGGCCTCAGTCTCCTCACTGAAAACAAGAGCAATAGCCACCTACTTAGGCAGCGTGAAGACTCAACACTTTCGTGTGCAGAGACCGGTGTCAGGGCACCTGACCCCATGGACATCTCGGGGGAGCCTGAGGCACTGTCCGAAGATGGAAGCTTGTATCCACTCCTGGGCACAGTTCCTGGGTTCACATCCCAGGCACTTCCCTTACCAGCTCTGCCATCTGCATTGCTGTGCCTCTGTTTCCTGTAAAGAATTGGAAGGACATTCGCACCTACTGTGCGTGTCAGTTTTATATGTCACCTTGACCAGGTGACAGTCCCGGGTAATTCATTCAACATGGGTCCAGATGTGGCTGTGGAGGTGTTTTGTTGGTGTGCAAAAGGCCCATCACACTGGACTTTAAATGAGGGAGATTATCTTAGACAATCCGGGTGGGCCCGATTCAGCACTGGAAAGGCTTTCCAGAGAAGAAATTCCACTGTGGGCGGTAGCTTCAGCTCTACCCCAGGTCCAGCCTGCCCTTCCCACGGCCTGCCTGCCCGGACGTGGCTCCCAGGCCCCCATTGCGGTGCCGGATCCAGGCTCCAAATCTCTCCAGGTCTGCCTCCTACTGGCTGAACCTTGGCTGAGGCCACTTGTAGGATGGCGCCATTGAAAGGGAGATGGTGTGCACGCGTCTCAGAACTACTCCACTCCGCAGGCGGGGAGCGAGACCCCGATCCCGGGGACGGCGAACATCCCTGGATGTGAGACCTCAGACAAGTCCCTAACCGTACTTAGCCTGCTATCTGGTGGATACAGGGTTAGTCACCAGTCCCTGGCTCTGGAGCGGCCGTGAAGATGAAGGCAGCCTGGGTGTACCTGGCGCTCCGCCTGGCCCACAGCGCACGTGGGGCAGACCTCAGGCCTCAGTCACGGGGCTGTTCAGGTGCTGCGATGGGAGAGGAGCCAGCAAGTGAGTCTCCACCCAGTGCAGCTCAGTCATGGGACCCAGGAGTGCCTTCAGTCACGGACCCAGGTACAGCCTGGCAGGGGACAGACGGTGCTCCAGGGAGACCCTGGGCAGCGTGGGGGTGGGGTGGGGCTGTCACAGGGCAGAGGCCCTGGGCAAGTGCGGAGGCCACACGAACATGGGGTGCAGGGGGTACATGGAAATCAGAGGCCCCCTCCAGGCCTCTCAGCCTCCCAGCCTCCCAGCCTCGAGCCATGAGCTTTGTCTGGGCTTACCCAACCCCAGATGTGGCTGAACAGGCTCAAGTGCCGAGGAGCGCTGGGAAGAAGCTGCCGACCTCACTGTTCCTCGCCCTGCCTTCACCTCCTGCCCTTCGTCTCCAGTCACCCCGAGGCATCACCCAGCCGCCTCTCCTAGCTGGGCTCCTGGGGCAACACATCCGAGAGCCCCCAGCAGGCCACACCACTCCCAGCGCCTGTCCCCATAGGGGGCTGGGGACTTACAGGGAACAGTATGGCCTGGAGGCCATCGCGGACGCCCTTCAGGAAAACAGGATGCTCTGCAGATAGGACTACTGTGGCCACTTCCCCAGGAAACAGGCCAGGACGCTGCCTGAGCTCAGACGGTTCCGGACACAGACCATGCTCACCGCTTTGCAAACCACACACAGTCCATTTCCTGGTGTGAGTTTGTTTCTACTCATGAGTTTGTGTCTTTATAAGAGTTCTAAAATAAAACAAAAACAAACAAGGACAGTGACATAGACACCACCCAGGGATGGGTCGGGTCGGCCTCTGAAGGGCGGTGGCTGCCGTGCGGGAGGCAGGTTCCCGAGGAGCCAGGCAGGCTTGGGAGAGGCTGTGCTCGCTTTCCTGACTGTCGGGACGGATTCACATGCTATGTGTTCCTCAAAACTCACTGAACCACACACGTTAATTACGTGTAGTCACCGTGTGCCAATGACGCCTCAATCAAGCTGTTAGACGAAGGCCAGAGCAGCCCTGCCTGTGGGGCTGTAATTTTTTCTGAAGCCTTGATGAACCGCCCTGGGCTGTTTCAAACGGACCACAGCACAGTCTCCTCTTGACTTCCGCGGTGGTTGTATTCCTGGGACGTGTGGTTGGTGTGTCTGTAAGTAAACAGTTAGCATCCAGGCTCAGATGGTTACAGATAGCTTTCCCCGTAGGTGGTGTCCTGTGGGCCCTATGTAAGCTATGCAGGCCGCCCTGGACTCTGCGGCGAGTGCATGGGCTGCAGGACGGTGCATCCCTGGCCTCCACCTGTCAAATGCCCCACACTGACCACCGGAGCATCTCCCGCTCTCTCCGGCGAATTCTAAAGCTTCCCTAGTGGGGAGTTCCTGCTGGGGAACTTTCTCCATCCGCCCTCTTGGACCCCATAGCCGTCGGCCTTCCGAAACAGACGCTGCACCCCATCTCATTAGAATGCTGCACCCCATCTCGTTAGAAAGCTGCACCCCATCTCGTTAGAAAGCTGCACCCCATCTCGTTAGAACACCGCCATGGCCTGCATGTGTGTCGGCTCCAAATCTCATGTTGAAATTGTATCCCGGGTTGGAGGTGCCTCCTAGTCGGAAGTGTCTGCGTTATGGGGGTGGGTCCCTTGTGAATAGATTAATGGAGGGAGCTGTGAGTGACTTCTTGCTCTATTAGTTCTGTGAAAGCTGGATGCTAATAAGAGCCTGGCACCTCCCCCATGCTTCCTTTCTTTCCTTTCTTTCTTTCTCTTTCTTTCTTTCTTTCCTTTCTTTTCTTTTCTTTCTTTCTCTTTCTCTCACTCTCTCTCTCTCACTGTCTCCTTTCTTCCTTCCTTTCTTTTTTTTTCTTTCGACGGAGTCTTGGTGTCTTGCTCTGTCGCCCAGGCTGTAGTGCAGTGGCACGATCTGAGCTCACTGCAACCTCCACCTCTGTGTTCAAGCAATTCTCCTGCCTCAACCTCCCAAGTAGCTGAGATTACAGGCATTTACCACCACACCTGGCTAATTTTTGTATGTTTAGTAGTGATGAGGTCTTGCCACGTTGCCCAGGCTCGTCTCGAACTCCTGACCTCGGGTGATCCACCTGTCTAAGCCTCCCAAAGTGCTGGAATTACAGGCATGAGCCACCGCGCCCGGCCACCCCGTGCCACTTTCTCTCTCTGATCTCTCCACCTGCCGGCTCCTCTTCCCCTTCCACAGTGAGTGGAAGCAGCCTGAGCCCCTCCCCAGGTGCAGGTGCTGGCGCCATGCTTCTCATACAAAAAGGGGCCAAATAAACCTCTTTTCTTCATAAATTACCCAGCCTCAGGTGTTCCTTTCTAGCAACACAAACAGGCTGAGGAACACACTGCGGACATTTCGGTGGGAGAAAACAGTGGGTAGATGTCACCAGGAAAACCGATTGCAGAAGAAGGGAAAGTGGAGGGGCAGACAGAACACACACACTCGGCACACTCGGCTTCCCTACGTGAGCACGGTCCTCCTCTCATCCCAAGCTAAGAGATAGTCCAGTCCACACAGCGAGGGCTCCCACCATAGACACCAGCACCTACATCTCACAGGGCACTCAGTGGCCTTGGGATCTTGCCTTCCTAGCTGGAGAGCCTAGAGCAGATTTTCTGGCTCAAACAGACGCTTGTCCCTAGCTACATAAACCATCATTAGAGTGTGTCTCTAGGGGTTAACTCAGACTGGTCTGGTCTGCTGAATTAGAAATGCACCTTGAACCAGCCTGGCCATCATGGCAAGACTCTGTCTCTACAAAAAAAATTAATACATAAATAAAATAGCTGAGCCTGGTGGCGTGCACCTGTGGTCCCAGCTACTTGGGAGGCTGGGGCTGGGGGATCACTTGGGCCCAAGAGTGTGAGGCCATAGAGAGCTATGATGGCACCACTGCTCTCCAGCCTGGGCGACAAAGTGAGACTCTCTCAAAAACAAAACAAAAAAAAAAATAGAAATGCACCTTGGTAAGTAGAAGGTGGTCATTAAGGAAGCAATGAAAAGAGGGAAATTATACGATGCCTGTGTCCGAAGAGCGGCAAGCACGGACAGCCGGCCTTCCCACGATGGGCCCTGTAGGTGGCTTGCCTGAAACATGTCTGATTCCATCATGACAAAGGAGGCTCCATCCGTGCCCCCTTTGATGGAGGGCAGGCCAAAGGCAAAGAGGGGCAGAGGAGAGGAAAGGTAAAAAAGAGAAGAAGCAGAGAGGAGGCTGGAGGCACCCAGAAAAGATCCAGAGGCTTAACACTGTTCCTCTGTTTCAAAGGAGTCAGCATGAATGCGGTGGGGGAGAAGGAAGCATTGTTCCAGGAGGAAAACAGTGATGTTTTTGTTTCCAGAGCTCTTGCAACAACTAAGCCTGTTTTCTTGCTTTGCTCAAATGGGAGGGAGAGGTGAAGAGGAGAGAACTGGAAGAAGGGAATGCCACTCTCCCAATGACCCAGCTCAGGAGGTGCTAGGGGAGGATGGAGGAAGTGAATGACCCAGCTCAGGAGGTGGTGAGGGAGGATGGAGGAGGTGCTTCCCTTTAAATGCTTCCCCTTTGCGGGCGCTCACCTAAGGCCCAGAGAGGGCCACCACTCTCATCTGGGGCAGGCCCCACCAGCACCTCCCTCCATCCTGCCCCCTGTCCTTCCCCTCAGTCATCTAGAGCCAGCCTCTGCCAGCACAGCTCAGAGGTCAGTGGCAGGGCTGGAAGGAGTGTCAATGCAGAAACCAGGGGCAGGAGGGAGTGGGGCGGGGGGTGGGGGAAGGAGCAGGGGTTGGGGAGTGGGGCGGGGGTGGGGGAGTGGGGTGGGGCTGGGGCGGGAGGAGTGGGGCCCGGGTGGGGCGGGGGAGGGGCTCTGGTGGTGACATCCAGGGCTCCCTCCTGCACTGGGGGCCTGGCGTTCAGAACATGCTCTAGCCCTCAGCATATAGGAGAGCGTGGGAAAGGGGTCAGTGCATAGCAGGACAGGCGGCCAGGACGGGCCATGATTTGAGGCCCACAGGGGACAGTACCCCACACCCAAAACACGCCTGTGTAGGTGAGTCTTCCGTCCTTCCGACCCACTGGCCTGAAGTTCCCTGTTACTCCTGGTTAAAGCACTGAAAGCCTCAGTTACAACGTAAGGGTGTTTCCTGAAGTCCCTCATTTATAACTCACACAGCTGAACACCAGCAGTTGGCCAGATCCACACTAGTCATTTGAGGACCATTTAGGAAGAGCACAGAGGACAGGTAGGTTTACATGGGAACAAGGGCAAGGAAAGATGTAGGATGCGGACCACACGAGGAGGGACGTGGGAAATTCATATGGCATAATGTTACTAGATATGGGAGGAGAGTAAGAAGATGAAAAATAGAGAGGGATGGAAAATACGGTGCTGGGTCCAACTGTATGCAGAAACGTGGAGGCTGAATGGGCATCCTTATCTGAAGGGAAACCAACGTGCTGTGTAATAGCTCCTCAGCTCTGTTCACCGGGAACACAGTCCTCTTCCTGCTCAAGGCCACAGCAGTCCTGTGATGGGCAGAGTTTACCTGCGATTCCATTGCTAGTTCAAAACAAGCACAAAATTCACAAGCCCAACAAACGCCGCTGAAAATGTTTGAAACTCCTTTCAAAGATGGCCAGTCATGCTCCCCCTACCCTAGGATCCCCTCAGAGTCCCCTGTGCCCATGCTCCAGTGTGGTCTCCCCTCCATCCCAGGACCCCTCACAGCTCCCTGTCCATCCTCCAGTGGGGTTCCCCCTCCATCCCCTAGTGGGGGCTCCCCTCCATCCCAGGACCCCTCACAGGTCCCTGTCCATCCTTCAGTGGGGGTCTCCCCTCCATCCCGGGATCTTCTCCCGTGTTGTTGCCCGTCGTGCAGTTTTTTCTTTTTTCCTGAAAGCCGCCCTCCTCACCTTCGGTCTGGGGTCTGTCCTTGGGCTGTGGGGACACTTTGCCCATTGCTAGAGCTGGGTCTCCCGTATCCATGGCTGAGGGGCTCAGGTGTGGAGAACCTGAGGGCTGATGTGAGGGGTCTCAGGCAGGTGAAGTTCATGCTGTGGAACCCTCTGAGGGTCCGGCTGGGCCGGGGCTCCCTAAAGATGCAGCCGTGTGGCCTCCTCCCCTTCCTCACCCCCTCTTCCCCCTACCGGTAGCTTCTCGGGGACTGTTCCCTAGACACAGGTCTGTGTGAATTCTGGACTCTGGGTCTGAGTCTGCAGAGCCTGAGCGAGGACACCATGGCTGTGTCTGCTTCTCACCCCACTGTGTGCCCTCCATGTTCTCTGGACTCATGACTCTTCCCTCTGCAGAGGCTTCCCCCTGGGCCGGCGTGAACCTGGGGTGGCCCTTAGGCTGCTCTCTGTCCCCCCTGGACTTGTCCCAGCCATTCGCTGCTGCAGGGCATCCCCTCAGCCAGGACAGTAGCCTCCTGGGCAAGTTTTCCCACCCCTTCTCTGCCCCTTCTCCACCCCTGCCATCTGCCACCCTGCCTGGGTTTCGGGGTCCGTGCTGGGATGACTCCTCTGCTTTCCCCTCCATTTTCCCCCGTTTTCTCCCTCCAGTCGCATTCTCTGCTAGGCTGCCGGCCCAACTCTACAGAACGCACAACTGGAGCCATCTGGAATCTCAGGAACCTGCAAGGCTTCCCTCCCACGACGTGGACTAAGGGCAGGGCTCTCGCAGAAACGTGAGTTCCTGCGGCAGCGGGTGGGGCGGCCTGTTGTTCATCTCCCCAGTTTTTTCTGCGGTCTGCAGAGATTGAGGGAAGCCTGAATCATATAACTCTCGGTTTCCGTCTTTCCCATGGGACCACATCAGCAGATGGCATGACATTTTAAGAAATATTTCAAATATTTCAAAAGTTTTACATAGAAATATTTATTCTCTTCAGATTTCTAGGATGTATGTGCTGCAAGTAGGAAGGCCAGTGGTTGATTAGAATGGGATGGCACTGGTCCTAATGGATATGTAATGCTTGAGCATCCAGTACAAACAGTGGGCCCTGCACGCCTCCCCCAAGTTAGCTCTCACTCCACCTGTTCCAGATGGTTTTCGCCCCCCTGGGCCAGTGCCTCTACCTACGGCACATAGAGGAACATCAGACTGATTTCTGCTGACCACTCCTTTTCATCCCCTTAAGGGACAACGTGGGTACCGTGTCCTTAGTTTTTCTCAATCATCTTTCTTATTTTTCTTAATTCCCTTAAGAACTCTGATCTTGTTTCCCTCTCTTTGTTCTGTTTGTGATCCTCCGAAAATGACCCTACCCTTAATTTATTTAAAATGAGTTGTTTAGCCACTAGAATGACGAAGTTTAAAAGTTTGACAATACAAAGTGTTGTCAGGGCCACAGAATCACTGGAATTCTTAAATGTTGCTTTTGGGAGTGTAAAGTAATACGTTTTATTTGAAAAAGAGTTTACAGTCCCTTATAAAGTAACCACACACTTAGCACATGACCCAGAAACTCTACTCCTAGGTGTTCACCCCAAGTAATAAAATTTATGTTTTAAGAACAAGAAAGTTCTTAGCAGCTTTATTCAAGATAGCCCCACTGGTAACAACCCATCGGTAGGTAAATAGATAAACACATCGTGCTATACTCATACAGTGTATGCTATACTGTATGCTATACTCATATACTGTATGCTATACTCATACAGTGGAATGGTACTCAGCACTGAAAAAGAACAACATGGAAACATCTCAAAATATGACGCCAAGTGAAAGGAGTGAGACACACAGAGTTCACACGGTGCATCCTCATTTATGAAGTTCTCCAACAGGCAAAAGTAACAGTCTGAACCTTCAAGTTCCTCTATCAACCCTGCCAGTCTCTTTCAGGTTCTGCTAAAGTCTTTCCTCTTCACTCTTCCTAATTACACTTACTTTTTTTGAACATCGATCTTTAATAGAAATTTTTAAATGATTTCTTATTATATTATTATGTATTACTTTTGTGTTTGGTTTAACTTTGGGTATAGAGCCTTGTTTTGTATTACTTATCATTCCAAATGCATGGGCCTGTGGCTTTGGCAGGTTTTTTGTTTTGTTTTGTTTTGTTTTGTTTTTGAGACGGAGTTTCACCCTTGTCACCCAGGCTAGAGCGCAATGGCGCAATCTCAGCTCACTGCAACCTTCGCCTCCAGGGTTCAAGTGATTCTCCTACCTCAGCCTCCTGAGTAGCTGGGATTAAAGGCACCCACTACCACACCAGGCTAATTTTTTTTGTATTATTAGTAGAGATGAGGTTTCACCATGTTGGCCAGGCTGGTCTCGAACTCCTGACCTCAGGTGATCCGCCCATCTCAGCCTCCCAAAGTGCTGGGATTACAGGCATGAGCCACTGTGCCTGGCCCACTTATCTTTTTTTGATCACCAGTGTTTAATAGAAATTTTAAATGATTTTTTATTCAATTATATTACTCTGTAATACTTTTCCCTTTGGTTTACTTTCGGGTATAGAAACCTTATTTTATATTACTTATTTCAAATACATGGGCCTGTGGCTTTGGCAGGTTTTGTGTGAGTCAGAGCGACGCTGCTGGGGAGTTTTCCTTACTCGCAGCCTCCACACGCGGCCTGCAGGTAGCCGTCTGGAGTCAGGGGCTCCATGTGCAGCTGCTCCCCAGAAGGTGCCTGTGCTCCCCAGAAGGTGCCTGTGCTGTTGGCATGCTTTTCATACCGGTGCATACCGTTCTTCTATCATAGGCATAATTAAAAATTTTAACAACTTTTTTCAATTTTCACCTAATTGTCCTCAAATTTAATTCTGTTAGAACTGAAATATTTAACAAACAGACCACCAAGAAGCTATTCTCAAAACCAAACAGCCTCGCCCTTTGTATTTCCACAATATTGGCCACCGCTGGGTTGGACCCAGCCAAGATTTTCAAGCATTTGTAGAAAGACTCTGACTCACTCCATATTCACAATGGCGTTGTTTAAATCCCTTCTATTTCCTTCCTGAGTAAAACTTACACAAGCCTTCCATGTTACAGAAGATGAACAATATTAGCAAACTATTTTGAGGGGAAATGGTATCAATTCTAAATCCTCCTAAGCATTTCCTCTTCTGAAAACAGACATGGATATCTTAGTTGAAATCATAGGAAACTTAAATCGTATTTATAAGAAGCAACATCCTGCTATATTTAGATGTGCATCTGGGGCTGGGCGCGGTGGCTCATGCCTATAATTCCAGCACTTTGGGAGGCCAAGGTGGGCAGATTGCCTGAGCGCAGGAGTTCGAGACCAACCTGGGCAACATAGTGAGTCTACATCTGTACAAAAAAATACAAAAATTAGCCGGGCATGAAGGTGCACACCTGTAGTCCCAGCTACTCTGGAGGCTGAGGCAGGAGAATTGCTTGCACCCAGGAGTTCCAGCTGTGGTGAGCCATAATTGCACCACTGCACTCCAGCCTGGGTGACACAGCAAGACCCTGTCTCAAAAAAAAAAAAAAAAAAAAAGTGCATCTAGCTGAAAATAAAAAGATATACAAATCTTAATTTTCATGCTTCAGCTAGCTGGATAACTGTGGATAAAGTGTTTAACTCGTAGGCCTATGAGTTGAGATACACGAGCTCAAGGTGACCAGCCAGTAGACGACTGTGTACCAATCTAAAGTTTCATTGCAGACAATTCATACTATTTGGTTTCTTTGCCATTCGTCCCATAAAGCACCACATAATTGACTCAACCAAGCGCATAATGCCAGTGTCTCACCTCAGATCATGTTAGCATATCATGAAAGTTCATGACTATTCCACACGTGCAGAATCACACATGTAGCACACACAAATGGGAAGAATAATAGGATGCATACCCTGTACCTACCACTCAGTTTAACAGACTATTAATAGGATACTTCTATCCCTTCCTCCAACCCCAGTGGTACCTGGAGTATCCTAAATTGGGGGTTGATCATCCCTTGCTTTAGTTTATTGCTCTAATACCCACATCTCAACCCAACCTGTGTCTGCTTGTCTTTCTCATATATGTTTAGATTTGTATGTTTTTTTGTTTGTTTGTTTGTTTGTTTTTGAGACAGGGTCTCACTCTGTTGCCCAGGCTGGAGTGCAGTGTGGTATTACAGCTCCTGCAGCCTTGACTTCCCTCAGCTCAGGTGATCCTCCCACCTCAGCCTTCTGAATAGCTGGGACTACAGGTGTGCACCACCATGCCCAGCTAATTTCTATAGTCGGCGTTTTGCCGTGTTGCCCAGGTTGGTCTTGAACTCCCATACTGAAGCAATCTGCCCACCTCAGCCTCCCAAAGTGCTGGGACTATAGGCCCAAGCCACCACGCCTGGCGGCTTTGCACGTTCTTGGTACCTTATACAACTGGTATCATACTACATGTACTTTTCTGAGGCTTTCTTTGTTGTTCCCAATAAGTTCCTTCTTTTTCACTCCTCTACAGTAATTAAGTCATGAATATACCATGCTGATGGACATGTCTGTCACTTCTGGTTTAGGGCTATTATAAGCAATACTGATGTGAACATTCACATATATGTTTATCATGTGCTTATGCGTTCCATAGGGTGTGTGCCTGAGAGTGGATTTGCTGGTACTAGGTCTCAACATCTTCAGTTTCCCCAGATGACACCAATTGTTTTCCAAACAGTTGAAACTGTTTAAACTTCTACCGACTGGGCTCAGTATTCTAAGTTAAATTTTGCTTATCTAATATGAGTGTAAATACCCTTTATCAGATTAAGGGAGTTCCCTTCCATTTCTAATATGTTAGGAGGTTTTATTATTAATGGGGTTTGATTTTTATGAAAGGCCTTTTATTGAATAAATATATACTTTTTTTTTTTTTACTTTAGGTGGTAATGTGGAGATTCAAGGTAATAGATTTTTGAAAGAATTGCTGTGTTTGATTGGCTAACTTTGGGAAGTATTTTTTTCCATCTCTGTTCATGAATGAGAGTTTTGCCATTTCCCTCTCTCATACTGTTCTCACCAAGCTGAAACTGACCTCATCAAATAGGTGAATTCTTGCTACTCTCTGGAAGAGTCTGTCTAAATTTTAAATTCTCTTTTCCTGAAATTTTTGATAGAACTAGCTCATAAAAGCACCTGGAACTTTCATTTTCTTGCTGGAAGAATTTTATTTACTCAATTTTTAAGAAGAGTTATTGAGGCTTTTTCAGCCAGTACTGTGGACTTCTGTGTTTTCAGGAATGTGTGCATTGATTCTAAGATTTCAAATGTGTTGCCATGGAGCTGCTTATGAGCTTGTCATATTATTGTTTTACTCTCTGCTGCCCGTATAGATACGGATTCCTTTTCATGCATGTATTAGTTTTCTATTTCTCCCTTAACAAATTACCACAAACTTCGATTTTTTTGTTTCTTTGAGACAGGGTCTTCCTCTGCCATCCAGGCTGGACATGGCTCACTGCAGCCTCAACCTGCTGGGCTCAAGCAATCGTCCCACCTCAGCCTTCCAAGTTGCTGGGACCACAGGTGTGCTGCACCACATCTGGCTATTTTATTTATTTTATTTTATTATTTATTATTTTATTTTATTTTATTTTTATTTTTAGTGGAGATGAGGTCTCACTCTGTTGCCCAAGCTGGTCTTGAACTCCTGGGCTCAAGAGATTCTCCCACCTTTGCCTTCCAAGTAGCTAGGACTAGGCACACACCACCATGCCTGGTTAATTTTTTATTTTTATTTTTGTAGAGACAAGGTCTCACTGTGTTGCCAGGGCTGGCCTCAAACTCCTGGGCTCAAGAGATCCTCCAGCCTTGGCCTTCCAAAGTACTGGGATTCAGATGTGAGCCAGTGCACCCGGCCACAAACTTAGTCTTAAAACAACACAAATTGACTGTCTGTGGGTTGTGTATCTGCAGGTCAGAATCTAGCAGGGCTCTCTCGGAGCTGAAACCACAGTGCCAGGGCTGCATTCCCATCTGGAGGCTCCGGGGAGAAGCCTTGCCTTGCACTTGCCACACTCCTGGGCTTGCAGCCCCTTCCCCACCTCCAAAGCAGCAATGGTGGGCTGAGTCCTTATGCTGCCGCCCGCCCCTGAACTCTTCTGCCTCCTCTTCTACTTTCAAAAACACTCAGGAATACACTGGACTCACCCACATGATCCAGGACAATCTCCCCCTTCAGATCCTCTCCTTATGCACCTCTGCAAAGCCCCCTTCACCTGGGGAGTCCTGCGTGGACACTCTGAGGTCACCACGTCTCAGATTGTTGGTCTGAACCTCCCTGCTTTTTCTCTGTCTCTTTTTCCCTTTGATCATTTTGCTAGAGGTTTCCAATTTTTCTGTCTTTTCAAAATCCGTTCTGTCATTTGTCCCCATGGAATTACTATCTTCTACTTTATTAATTCTGGCCTTATTTTTATTTTCTCCCTTCAGTATACTTTTGGTTTGTTCTATTCAGTTTCTAAAGTTGTAGACCCAATAATTTTTAGCCATTCTTTTTTTTCTGTATTTTTTAGTTGACAAAATTATATATTCATTAAAATCTCCCTTTTGCATATACATATACATATATATATATATATATTTGAAATGGAGTTTTGCTCTTGTTGCCCAGGCTAGAGTGCAGTGGTTCGAGCTCAGTTCACTGAACCTCTGCCTCTCGATTTCAAGCGATTCTCTTGCCTCAGCCTCCCAAGTAGCTGGGATTACAGGTGCCCACCATCATGCCTAGCTAATTTTTGTATTTTTAGTAGAGATGGGGTTTCACCATGTTGGCCAGGCTGGTCTCGAACTCCTGAACTCAGATGATCCACCTGCCTTGGCCTCCCAACGTGCTGCGATTACAGATGTGAGCCACCGCACCCGGCCCCTTTTTACATATACTTTTGATTTTTGTATATACATTTTTATGAATATATATAGTATGTACAGCGTATATATTTTGTGTGGAGAGAGAGAATTTCTAGTTTTTAAAGGTTCAGAAAATCCATTGATACAAATATTACTGAGAATGCTTAGGGGACAGGACATGAGGTACCTTCCACTTCAAAACCTTCCTTGTGCAGGTGAGTGAGAGACCAGGAGTTACAGGATTATCTGGGGGCAGGGTGGGGAGGGGGTGCTGTTGAAATGAAAACCAAAACTCCCGAGTGTTCCTATACCAAATTAGCAGCTTCATGTGAAAATCAGCCCCAAGGAAAACCCAGGAGACTGCTGGGTCCACAGCCCTGGAGAAGCAGGAGCAGCAGCTGGGTCCACAGGCGAGGAGAGGCAGAGCCTAGAGAAGCAGGCTCACTTCTCCCGCCCAGTGGTGGCCATGCCATGTCCCTCCTTCCACGTCTCCCAGCCGCACCTAAAACTAGTACAGATGGGAATAAAACCCACCTCTGGAGTGTGTGTAAGTTATGCAAGGTATGAATCAAAGAAAGAAAATGCTGCTAGTGCATGGCCTTGGGCAGACACACAGAAGAACTGACAGCAAGGAAATTTGCCAAGATATTAACACATGGTCTGTTTCCCTCTTTATTGTACTTTGTGTTTCCAAAACTAATACTTATTACATTTATATACTGATTAAAACAATGAGTGAATTTCTCTAATAGATAAGAAGTATCAATATTTACAAGTCCATTTTATTCATGGCTGAATTAGCAAGAAATATATAAGAACCAGTTAGGCATATTTTGACACACTATGTCTTTTAAATTAGCACTAGCAGTAGCCTATCAGCATAACTCAAAGAAACATTTACCCTTTGTAAAATGACATCTTCCTCTTGTCAAGTGTTTAAAATGAATATAAATGGGCCTGCTGTCCCCAGTTTTTCTGAGCAAGTGATTTGCAAAAGCTTAAGGCCTGAAACCTTGAAGCCTGTACCAAACTGTCTAAACAAGGCAGTGTTGATGAAGATGGACACCCCTGCTATTTTCTTATTCAGTCCAGAATAAGTAGGATGTAGTTACAGAAAAATCATGCAGGGTGCCATGGCTGACACCTGTCATCCCAGCACTTTGGGAGGCCAAGGCAGGCAGACCATGAGGTCAAGAGATCAAGACCAGCCTGACCAACATGGTAAAACCCCATCTCTACTAAAAATACAAAAATCAGCTGGGCCTGGTGGCACGTGCCTGTAGTCTCAGCTTCTTGGGAGGCTGAGGCAGGAGAATCACTTGAACCCAGGAGGCAGAGGTTGCAGTGAGCCGAGATCACGCCACTGCACTCCAGCCTGGCGACAGAGCGAGACTCTGTCTAAAAAAATAAATAAATAAAATAAAAAAGTCATGCCAGAGAGCAGGAACACTTTGCAAAGGAAGTTATTGACAAACGGTACAATTCTAAAAATCACTATAGTAAATGAGTGAAGGTTAGCTGCTACAAAGAGGAAAACGTACATAGACCATAAATTAAGGTACACATCGTAGAAAAATAAATCATCACCCCAAAAGATCCCACCTCCACAGGGAGGCTTGAAAAGATGATATTACACCACAGCCCACAGATGAAAGTGTGAACTCAGAAGTATCTGAGACACGTCTCCATCCACTTAGAAAGTTTATTTTGCCGTATTGGTTTACTTTCACACTGCTATAAAGAAATGCCCGAGACTGGGTAATTTATAAAGGAAAATGGTTGAACTGACTCACAGTTCCACATGGCAGAGGAGGCCTCAGGAAACTTAACAATCATGGCGGAAGGCAAGAGGGAAGCAAGCACCTTCTTCACAAGGCAGCAGGAGAGCGAGTGTGAGTGAGCCCAGGGCAACCGCCCTTTATAAAACCATCAGATCGCCAGGCGAAGTGGCTTGCGCCTGTAACCCCTGCACTTTGGGAGGCCGAGGCGGGTGGATCACCTGAGGTCAGGTGTTCAAGACCAGCCTGGCCAACATGGTGAAAACCCATCTCTACTAAAAATACAAAAATTAACCAGGCGTGGTGGCAGGCACCTGTAATCCCAGCTACTCGGGAGGCTGAGGCAGGAGAATCACTTGAACCCAGGAGGTGGAGGTTGCAGTGAGCCGAGATCACGCCATTGCACTCCAGCCTGGGCAACAAAACTCTGTCGCAAAAAAAAAAAAAAAAAAAAAAAAAAAAAAATCAGATCTCATGAGACTTATTTACTATCGTGAGAACAGCGTGGGGAAAATCGCCCCCATGATCCAGTCACCTCCGGCCAGCTGTGTCCCTGGGGACTGCAATTCAAGATGAGATTTGGGTGGGGACACAAAGCTAACCATATTATTTGCCCGTGACACAGCCTCAGGAGGTCCTGACCACATATGCCCAGGGTGGTCGGGGCACAGCTTGGTTTTATACATTTTAGGGAGACGTGAGACATCAATCAATAGGTGTAAGATGCACATTGGTTTGGTCTGGAAAGATGGCACAACTCAAAGTGGGGGCTTCCAGGTCACAGGCAGATAAGAGACAAACAGTTGCATTCTTTTGAGTCTCGGATTAGCCTTTCTTTCACCAAATACACAATTTACATGTGAAAGGGGGGTAGAGGAACAGTCACTTTTGCCTTAGTCTGGCTTAGTGAATCTGCATTTTTTTCTTATTTTTTAGAGACAGGGCCTTGCCACATTGCCCAGGATGGTCTCAAACTCCTGGACTCAAGCAATCCTCCTGCCTCAGTCTCCTAAAGTGCTGGTATTACAGGTGTGAACAACTATGCCCAGCCTGAATCTGCAGTTTTAAATAAAATGGGAGGCAGGATTCCCTAATGCAGTTCCCAGCTTGGTTCTTCCCTTTGGCTTAGTGACTTGGGGTCTCGAGATTTATTTTCCTTTCAGAAGAGCCTGTGGTTCCGCCGTAAGGACTGGAGTGGCCGATACAGGGGGAGGAGTTTTGGGTGTGGCCACAGAGGTAGCTCCCAGCAAAGGCTGGCCACTGCATCCCCCTTCCTCACTCTGACTCAGTCTTTCTGCCGTGAAACTTGACCTCTGTCATTTCAGGGATTTCTTGCGGCCCCTCCACCCAGGCTGGCCCGGCTGAGCCCTCGAGGCTCCTTCTGCATCCTGGGCCTTGTTCCTGTCACTTTCAGAGCCTGTCTGGTCAGTCTGAAGGTCTCTGTGTTAATGTTAATGCCGTCAGCTGTGCCTGACCCCAAAGGGAGAGGGTACAATGAGGCGTATCAGACCCTCCCCTTCCCGTCTGGCCTGACTTGTTTTTCAGGTTTGTTTGGAATCCTCTTGGCCAAGAGTAGGGGTCCATTCAGTTGGATGGGGGGCTTTTGGTTTTTGGAATTTTTGGGGGGGTTTAAAATGGATGCTCACATGGGAGCCTGGGCCCAGAGCGGCCCAGGAAAGCACGTTCCAATGCTCCCTGCAGTGATGTGCAGAAGGTGGGAATGACTGTTCTAGTTCCCAGAGCCCCTTTTGCAGGAGACAGATGCTGGTATAGAGTCCATGGTGCATTCAAGTCATGTTTCCTGCCCATTCCATCCATCTGAGTGCAGTAGCCTCAGTATCTCATGCTACTAAAGTAATTGTCCAATCACTGTCACCGCCTGAAGGCCGGATCCAAAATTAAGAGATTAAAACTCCTGCCCACTGCACAGAAAAAACCAATTCACTGAAACCATGGCATTGCAATACAGAAAGCTTAATTGACACAAGGCCAGCCATGCCACGTGGGAGATGGAGTTATTGCTGAAATCAATTTCCCCGAAAATTTGGAGGCTAGTGTGTTTCAAGGGTAGTTTAGCAGGGCAGGGAGTCCGCTTCTGAGTGGGGCCACAGGATCAGTCGGACATCAGAAATGCAAAAACTTGAAAGGACATCTCAAACGGCCAATCTTAGGTTCTACAATAGTGATGTTTATCTGCAGAAGCTGCAAATCTTGTGACCTCCGGAGTAATGGCTGGTCATCGTTTACATCTATATTTTAGCAGAATCCAGGCTCCTTTCATCCTCCTAACCTAGGGGCCTTTCATTAGCTTTACACAGGCAGTTCAGTTTGGGAGAGGGCTATTATCATTTAAACTATATCTTCCAAAGTTAGTTTGGCCCAGGCCTAGGAGTGATGAAAGACAGTTTGGAGGTCAAAGGCAGGATGGCGGTTGGTTAGGTCAGGTATCATTCAACGTCATAGTTTTCTCACTGCTGTAATTTCTGAAAGGCGGTTTCATCACTTTCAAGACGGTAGAAGACACGTCCTACTCTGGCGGCAATTCCTGTGCATGGCTGAAGGACTGGTCTGCACAGAGCGGCTGTCAGAGGCCAGTGCGTTCTCTGCTCCTTGTGTTCCTATCACCCAACTCTCCTGTAAGCCAGGCAACAAGAGACAGGAGAAAAACATCCTCATGCAAAGCAGCCGGACCCAAAATGAAGAAATGAAAAGATCGATGGATCGTTAAGACCCGAAGTCAAGTTTTTAACATACCCCTGACTT
This sequence comes from Pongo abelii, assembly GCF_028885655.2. Taxonomy (NCBI): domain Eukaryota; kingdom Metazoa; phylum Chordata; class Mammalia; order Primates; family Hominidae; genus Pongo; species Pongo abelii. Next base: position 1,570,834 of record NC_071992.2, on the reverse strand, counting down.
TGTGGTTTTAAACTTGCCTGTTTGAGACATGTAAATTCTCACTGATTTATAAAAACGCCAGTCATCAGGCGTGCCAGTTTGATTCCAGAGAAAACAGTAGAGGGTGCCTTATCGGGAAGAATAAATGGCTGCCCTTATCTAGACGCTTTCACTTACTGCATGGTGCAGCACATGGCATTTTTATGATATGCAGAAACCATCTTCATAAAAAGTAATTTCCCACTTGCCCAATTAAATAACTGCCAAAGTGTATTTCCAAGGAAATTATACTGCATTGTTCTTAACTTTGCTTAGTTGTTAAAAAAAAGTTGACATTTTATTGTGAAATAAAACATATATGCAGAAGAATTCACAAATCACACATTTAGTAAAGGATTATAAAGCAAATAGCTATGTAACCAGATCACAAGCAGAGCCCTGCCAGCACCCCAGAACCCCCACGGATCCCATCCTAACCACAGCCCCATTCCCTCATTGGGAAATGTGTTTGGTTTTATTTGCTAGCCAACCCATAACCTCACCTCATGTTCCAAGAAAGTCCCACAGCGTTATGAGACCAATCTGTTCAGCTATTTTTATAGGGAATTCTTTACAGCCTAAATCCAAAATACTTCCCACTTTTGGGAGCCTGGAACTCACTCCCATGCTCTTGGCCTTATCCAGGCAGGAGCTTTCTCACAAACCTGTTGCTCCAGTTCCTAAGAAACCAGATTTTATTAAAAGATTGGGTTTAGGACAATTAGGTAACTGATTAGTCTATCACAGTTGTCTGTGACAAGAAACATAAGTATTAGAGTTGAGACATCAATTTTGTGAATAAAACCAAGTAGAAACCCTAACAAAGGCAAGAAGGGGTTTGTTTAGATCAGATGCAAGGGCTTCTGGTCCAACAGGCAGACAGAGCCCTCATGTCCATCCATTTCCTGCTGAAACCTGGCTAAAAATATTTAAGTGTTGAAAATAGAGAAAGAAGATAGAAGGCATGGCCGGGTGTGGTGGCTCACGCCTGTAATCCCAGCTCTTTGGGACGCCGAGAGAAAAGGGTTGGTCAAGGCCAGCCTGGGCAACATGGTGAGACCCTGTCTCCATTTAGAAGAAGAACAAGAAGAAGAACAAGAATTAGAAGAAGGAGGAGAAGGAGGAGGAGGAGGAGGAGGAAGAAGAAGAATACAATGCTCCAGGGCCAAGACAGTGAAAGGCAGAGGGCCATGGCAAAGTCTGAGGGCTGGAGGCAGATGGACAGATGATAGACGAATGGACACCGGTGAGGCCAACCAGAGGAGGCTACTGGAGCTACAGGGAGAGCCTGGGGAGGCTCAGGCATCTCTGAAAGGGGGCATCAGGCCAGGCTGAAAGCAGGAGGCACAGGATCACCAGGTTCTGCTCCACACCCAGGAGGGCAGGCAGCAGCCCCGGCCCAGCTGGGAGGGCCCAGGAGGAATCGGCCAGAAGACACTGTCATGGAGATCCTGAGGCAGGAATGGGAAGCAGGAGGAGTGAAGGAACAGTGTCCTTTGCCTACTTGGATCCAAGAGTTGTGGCAGCCGAATGACAGATCCTGTCACCGCACACCCCAGGGGACAGAATGACAGATCCTTCCGCTCCGCACCCCAAGGGATAGAATGACAGATCCTTCCACCCCACACCCCAAAGGACAGAATGACAGATCCTACCGCCGCACACCCCAGGGGACAGCATGACAGGTCCTTCCGCCCCGCACCCCAGGGGACAGCATGACAGGTCCTTCCGCCCCGCACCCCAGGGGACAGCATGACAGGCCCTTCCACCCCGCACCCCAGGGGACAGAATGACTGATCCTTCCACTCCACACCCCAAGGGACAGAATGACAGATCTTTCCGCCGCACACCCCAGGGGACAGCATGACAGATCCTTCCGCTCCGCACCCCAGGGGACAGAATGACAGATCTTTCCACCCCACACCCCAGGGGACAGAATGACAGATCCTTCCACCCCACACCCCAGGGGACAGAATCACAGATCCTTCCGCCCCATATCCCAGGGGACAGAATGACAGATCCTTCCGCCTCACATCCCAGGGACCCCAGATTCCTTTCAGGGAAACACACCGATGAGAAAAATCTGCGTGATTCAAGAGTTCCTCAATATGAGACCCACGCGCCTCCGTGGTCATCCCAGGTCCCACAGGCAAACCTCCTTATGACACACACACACACACACACACACACACACACACACACACACACACACACACTCCCGGGGTTCCACATCCCTTCTCAGTGCCTCATGCTGAGAAATAAATAGTCGAAGACCACCGGACACAAGGAAGCCTTTGACCTGGAGAAAGAGGCAAAACTAAATTGTGTGGTCAGAGGAGACAGTGAATGGCGCAGAAGAAAACTTCAACAGAGAAAAGCGATTGTTGAAATGCTCGGGGGTGTCTGTCTCCCGCCAGTGGAATTGCTGTGACACTCGGTGTGTGTCAGTGTGTGCAGAGGCATCTCCTGTCTCTAGTGGAGACTCTGGGATCAAATTAGTGATGGGTACACGAACACTCATCAAACCACCAGAGGAGGAGGAAAGGGCGCAGGGCTTTACTATGAACAGGCTAGGTCAACAGGACTGGCCTCGGGATGGGACGTGGGTTTGAAGAGAAAGAGGAATCAAGAAAAATCCCAAGAGTTTTGACTTCAACACCTGGAAGGAGAGCAGCCCCCTGTACTGAGATGGAGGTAACAGGAAGAAAAGCACCTTGTGGGGGAAAGCAAAGCCCTGGTGTGGGTGGCCTAAGGTTGTAGAAAGTGTGTGATGCCCCAAATAAGGTGTCAGCTGACTCAGTATTCAGGTCTGGGCTGGAGATGAGATTTTGGGAGCTTCTGGGGTATGGATGTGATTTATAGGTGACTTTGCCTGGGAAGATCCTACAGATGGAGAAGAAAGACAGGAGGAGGTTAGGATGATGGGAGGGGGACGAGGATCGGGCTCCAGGATCCCTCCCAAAAAAGCCCTTCTGGAGGAAGGGTTGGTGGAGCAAGTGCTGGCCGCCGGTGCCCTGGCAGGAGTGACTGTGGGGGGCAAAGGGCGCTGTGGTGGGCTTTGGGCCTAAGAGACAACAGGAAAGAGGAGGTGGGGCTGGCGTGTGTAGGAAGTCCTTCTAGGTGGTTTCTCTAGAAAGAGAAGAGGTAGCTGCTGGAGGGATCTTTTCATGAAGATCCAGGGGTCTTTTCATGGCAGCAGCTCTCAGCATGGTGTAGATAGACCAGTACCCCTGAGTGTAAAGGGGCGACGGTCCCGGGTGGAAGGGGCTTTGGACAGGCACAGGAGGGGAGACGGCGTGGAGCCTCAATGCTGGTGGGCGGGGTCGATGTCATGGTAAGCAGACTGCGACAATCTCTCAGGATTTCTCCATAAAACCTAGTGGACAGTGAAAAAGAGGGGAGAGAGAGAGAGAGAGAGAAAGAGAGAGCAGTGGGAGTCCAGGCAGATGTGAGTTTGTGACCCAGGGAGGAAGCCTGGCAGAAGGGGCCCCTCTCCTCCAGATCTGGGGATCTGGGACCTAGGAGTGTCTTGGGATCTGTAATGACTGGGAAACATATGGGGCACTTTCCACGGCAGCCCCAGTGCACCAACACCTGGTCCAGGAGGACAGAGAGATTTACTGAGTCCAGACTCCAAACAGAACTACACAAATGGGAAGGTGTGGAGGGGGACGTGGGTCCTGATTTGCAGACTGGGGCCTCCAGCCTTGGATGAAGGAAGTTAGGAAGGAAGGAAACAAGGAGAATTCAGGGACAGCTGGAGAAAAGGCCTGGAGTTCCTACCGGTCTATGGCAAAAGCAGCAATCTTGTGAGTGGGAGCACTATCCGGAGCTGGGTGGGTGGGAGGACTGTCAGGGAGGCTCGGGGCTGGGTGGGAGATGGCCCTGCCTTCCTTCCCCTCCCCTCTTCTGCAAAGCAGGCAGGTCTGCTCATCCAGTCCTCAGGGGATGCTTAACCTCACTGTACTTTCAGCTATTTGTTTTTTAAGAGTTTGACTGTAACTCCCTGCCCCCAGATGCTGGCGGTAGGGCTAGAGCTAATGGAGTGGTTGGCCCAGACTCTTTCCCTTCCCAACCCCAGTTCTGGGGAATACCTGACCTGGGATCCTCTGACCAGTGTCTTATACCCCAGGGGGAACACACCCACTCCAAAGAGCTAACACCCAAGGACTGCAACCCCTGAACAAGAAACGAGTTGAGCTGAGGATACTGTTTAAAGTTTATTTATTTATTTATTTTATTTTTATTTTTTGAGACAAATCTTGCTTTGTTGCCCAGGCTGGAGTGCAGTGGCGCGATCTTGGCTCACTGCAACCTCTGCCTCCTCGGTTCAAGCGATTCTCCTGCCTCATCCTCCTGAGTAGCTGAGATTACAGGCCCACACCACCACACCTGGCTAAGTTTTGTATTTTTAATAGAGACAGCGTTTCACCATGTTGGCCAGGTTGGTCTCGAACTCCTGACCTCAGGTGATCCACCCACCTCGGCCTCCCCTGTTCAAAGTTTTAAAACAGATGCACCAAGAATTTATACAAATAAACATATTCAAAGAGATAAAGGCAGACACCAGAGACATAAAGCAGGGAAGAAGGAATGTCTAGCATCCAATGAAATAATTGAAATAAGGAACATGATGAGGCCAAATGCAGCCAAAGCCAGGTGAGCAGGCTAGAGGCAACTTGCCCCAAAGGCAATAGGAAAAGAGAGAATGTATGAAAGAACGGTTAAAGGTGAGTAAGGTAATTAAAGAAGTGGCAATGTACAGATAATGGAGTTCCAGGAACACAGAAAAATAAAAATGGAGAAAAAAATATTCGAAGGTAAAATGAGAAAAATTAAATGAAAGCTCTCAAGTTGAAAGGGCTTAGAGAGTGTCAAATAGGATGGATGGGAAACTTACCCATAATTGATAGTGAAACTCAAGAATATCAAAGAAAATTCCAAAAGTTTCTATGAAGAGCAGATCACCGACAAAAGAGTAAGTTTGATTTCAAAGTTTCCAGCAGCCACAATGGGTGCCAGAAGACACTGGAGTAATATTTTTAAAGACCTCAAGGAAAATAATTTGACATAGAAGCCAGGTGCAGTGGCTCACACCTGTAATCCCAGCACTTTGGGAGGCCGAGGCAGGTGGATCATGAGGTCAGGAGATGGAGATCATCCTGGACAACATGGTGAAACACCATCTCTACTAAAAATACAAAAATTAGCTGGGCATGGCAGCACATGCCTGTAATTCCAGCTACTAGACAGGCTGAGGCAGGAGAATCCCTTGAACCAGGGAGTTGGAGGTTGCAGTGAGCCGAGCCAAGATCATGCCACTGCACTCCAGCCTGGGAGACAGAGCAAGACTCTGTCTAAAAAATAATTAAATAAATAAATAAATAAAATAAAATAAAATAAAACATAAAAAAAAAGGAATTTTACATAGAATTTTATAGCCAGCTCAACTGTCACTGAAGTATAAGCACATATCAAATTATCTTCCAATATAAAAGGCCTCAGAAGATCCACTTTTCCAAAACTCACTTTGAAAACATTCTTCAAGGAAATTAGAAGATTAATAAATCCAGGAGGATGTTGATAGGAACTATGGGTATAAAAAGCTTTAGATCAAATAGATTTTAGTAGTCTATTGTTATCTAAAAAAGCCAGGAGCGGCCAGGCGTGGTGGCTCACGCCTGTAATCTCAGCACTTTGGGAAGCCAAGGCGAGCGGATCACAAGGTCAGGAGATCGAGACCATTCTGGCTAACACGGTGAAACTCCATCTCTACTAAAAATACAAAAAATTAGCTGGGCGGGGTGGCGGGCACCTGTAGTCTCAGCTACTCGGGAGGCTGAAGCAGGAGAATGGCGTGAACCCGGAAGGCAGAGCTTGCAGCGAGCCAAGATCGCGCCACTGCACTCCAGCGTGGGCAACAGAGCGGGACTCCGTCTCAAAAAAAAAAAAAAAAAAAAAAAAAGGCCAGGACCAGAGTGAGGAGAGAAGATGAAGTACATTTACAACAATGCAAAAGTAAATATTTAAACAGAATCAACATGGGAGTCCAAAGATTTAATATTAATCTGCTCAGGAAATCAACACAATTAGCTATGTATTGATGTGGATCTTAAACTAAAGGTAACCACCATTAAAATCTATAGGAGAAACTTAGGGAAAAAGAAAGGAATGTAAAAGCCAATTATGAATGAAGGAGGCAGAAATAAAGTCCTGCTGCAACCAGACATGATCAACTTAATGAGCTAAAACACCAATACGAAGCTTGGATTTATAAAGAAAGAATCAACAGTTTTCCAAGAGAAGCATACTTAAAAGTAAAGGATACTAAAAAGTTTAAAATAAATAGAAAAAGAAGTGCTAGGCAAATTTGAATCAATATAAAACTAGATAGTAGCCCTGCTGTCTGCCAAGTCCCAAGCAAAGTAATCACCAACGAACAGCATGATGTTACACACCTGAAAGAGGAAACAGATGAACAAGATGCAACCATCATGATCATATGTGTACTTAAGAATGTTTCTTTGAAAAAGCAAAAACTGACCGGGTGCCGTGGCTCATGTCTGTAATCCCAGCACTTTGGGAGGCCGAGGCGGGCGGATCTCCTGAGGTCAGGGGTTTTTGAGACCAGCCTGGCCAACATGGTGAAACCCCACCTCTACTAAAAATACAAAAACTAGCTGGGCATGGTGGCGCATGCCTGTAATCTCAGCTGCTCGGGAGGATGACGCAGGAGAATCACTTGAACCTGAGAGGCAGAAGTTGCAGTGAGCCGAGATCGCGCCACTGCACTCCAGCCTGGTGACAGAGGAGACTCCGTCTCAAAAGAAAAAAAGCAAAAACTGACACAACTATACAGAGAAAAACATAAGTTGGCAATTATATTAGCTATTTCTTAAAACATATAAAATAGCAGACATCAAAGATTTGAAATATACAAATTCTAAATTATTATATTTACATAGAACTCTGCATCTGATGGCGACTATAGTTTTAAAAATGCATAGAACGTTTACACAATTTGATCATACATCATGAAAAATGTATTTAGCAAGAAAGAAACACAATAAACTCTAAAGCAACAAAGTGTGTTCTAATGTAATAGTATAATACATTTTGAAATAAATAACAAAAGGATAGAAGTTTTAAAATACCACATTTTTGGAAAGGAAATGACATTACTAAATATCCCTTGGGTTTAAAAGTAAATCAGAAGAGGGTTACAAAATATTTAGAACCAAATGAAAATAAAAACAAAAATGTCAAACTTTGTGGGACAATGTTAAATTAGCACTTAAAATAAATTTTATAATTTCAAATGTATTTACAGGAATCAAGAAAACTTCAAAATAAAACAAAATATTCAATAGAAAAATCTGAAAACTGAATAGAAACACTGAATAAATTGAAAACAACAAGAAGAAAGGAAATAATGAATATAAGGACAGAAACAAATAAAAAATTATCAAAAAAAGTTAACCAAAAAAACCACTTACTTCTTAGAAAGATTAATAAAATAGAGCTTGAACAAGACCAATCAAACCAAAAAACAAGCAAGTAAGATACAAATCAACAAAATATAGAACAAAAGACCCTACAGATATAAAGAGATTTGCTAACATAAAAAAGTACATTTTTAAAAATGGTACATTAGTTAGGAAATATAGATGAAAGACGTATGTTTTTCAAAAACATAAATGCTGAAATTGTAACAAGAAGGATTTTTGTAAAAAAAATCCTGCATGATTTCATGTGTAAGACAGCCTAGAACAGGCTAACTAATCTAAGGAGAAAAATAAACTAGAAAGGGATCAAAGATCTAAATGTAAAAGGTAAAACTAGAAAACTCTCAGAAAAAAATATGAGTGTCAGTCTTTGCAGTCTCAGGTTAGGCAAAGCCTTTTGTGATATGATCCAAAAACCACAAACAACAAAAGGAACATAGAAACTTCTAGAAACATCAAGAGAGTGAAAAGACAAGCCCCAGAGTGCAAAGAGGTCCGTGCAGACCAGGTGTCTCATAAGTGGTGTGCATCTAGAATAGATCCAGAACTCTTCCAGCTCCACGATGAAAGAATTACCCCACCAGGCCAAACGGACACAGGATGTGAAGAGGCTTTGCTCTCAGGAAGACACACGAAGGGGCCAGCTGCCAGTGAGGTCACTCAGTGTCATCAGCCATCAGGGAAATGGGAATCAAGCCACATTCAGGCACCACCACGCACCCACTAGCATGGCGGTCGGGACGCAGATGGATAGTAACAAGGACTGCTGAGGATGTGCGGAGCCCGGAACCCTCATGCACTGATGGGAGCAGAAAGCAGCCAAGGGTGCAGGTGCTTCGTGAAACGGTCTGGCAGTTCCTCAGCATCTAACCACAGAGCGAATGTGGGACCCAGCAGTTCCATTCCTAGTGGAATACATAAGAGAGGGGACGCCTATGTCCCCACAAAAACATGCAGACGATGTTCATCACAGAATGGTTCATAACAGCCAAAACGAGGAGATGACGCAAATGGCCATCAACTGATGGACAGCTACATAAAATGTGGTCAATCCATACGATGGGGTATGATTTGGCAATAAAAGGGAATAAAGTACTGGTACATGCTACAACACGGATGAACCTTGAAAACGTGGTGCTGTGTGAGAGAAGCCAGGTGCACAAGGCTATGTACTGTATGATTCCCTTTATAGGAAATGTCCAGAATTGGCAAATCTATAGAGACAAAAAGATAGCAGTTGCCTAAGGTCAGGGAGGAGGACTGGGGTGGGGCGGGGGGGGGGGGGCTGGGGGGGGTTGGGGGGGAAATGGGTAATAGCTACTAATGGGGACAAATCCTTTTTTTTTTTTTTAGTTGATAAAAATGTTCTAAAATTGATTGTGGTGGTTTCACAATTCCATGAATACTAAAAAAGCACTAAATACACTTTAAACGGGTGAATTTTATGGTATATGAATTATAGTTCAGGAAAGCTGTTAAAATAAACGAACTGGTTCCTTTTGGAGAAAACAGGGCAGGAGAAATAGAGAGGAGAAGACATTTCTCTGAGCATAGCTTTTTGAATAGTTTTAACTTTTGGAATCATGACATTTTACATATTCAAATAATAAAATTATCAAGAATCGGGGAAAATGCTACAACAGAATGCCAACAAAGGAACCCAAGTGTCTTTCAAATGATTAGCCATCATCTGAAGGAGAGCCGGGACAAAACAAATTTAAGTAATTTTTGAAGACAGCACTTTGACTGCATGTCCTCAGACTAAAGAAAAAAGCTGCAAACAGATCTGGAACTCTCCATGAGTTTGTTTCTTGTGGTCCTGTGGGTGGAGCCATTCCAAACCTGCTCTGTGTTACGGCGTGTTTGAGCCATGCGTGATGCTGCCTCTGCTGCTGTGAGCTGCGGTCGTCACCATGCAAGACGGGATATGCAGGAATGAGGCAGGCAAGGAAGTGCCGTGGGGCTGGGTTGCAGCAGAGGTAGAAGGGTCTGGAGGTTCTGATGGCCCATGAGCAATGAGCACATCTCCCACCCACATCTTAACTTCTAAATCCCATTCCTCACTAAAAAGAATCAGAATTCTCAGAGAAAGGGCTGGATCCAGCTGCAAGGCAGAGAAGGTGCATCCGCTGCATAGAAAATAAGGACGTGGCCAGGCGCGTGGCTCATGCCTTTAATCCCAGCACTTTGGGAGGCTGAGGCAGGCGGATCACAAGGTCAAGAGATCGACACCATCCTGGCCAACAAAGTGAAACCCCATCTCCACTAAAAATACAAAAATTAGCCAGACGTGGTGGCGCATGCTTGTAGTCCCAGCTACTTGGAAAGCTGAGGCAGGAGAATCGCTTGAACCCAGGAGGCAGAGGTTGCAGTGAACCGCCACTGCACTCCAGCCTGGCAACAGAGTGAGACTCTATCACAAAAAAAAAAAAAAAGCAAGAAAGAAAAGAAAAGAAGGACGTGCTCCATATACACCATGGAATACTATGCAGCCATAAAAAATGATGAGTTCATGTCCTTTGCAGGGACATGGATGAAGCTGGAAACCATTGTTCTGAGCAAACTATCACAAGGACAGAAAACCAAATACCGCATATTCTCACTCATAGGTGGGAACTGAACAATGAGAACACTTGGACACAGGGCAGGGAACATCACACACCGGGGCCTGTTGTGGGGTGGGGGGAGGGGGAGGGATAGCATTAGGAGAAATACCTAATGTAAATGACGAATATAATGGGTGCAGCACACCAACATGGCACATGTATATGTAACAAACCTGCACGTTGTGTGCATGTACCCTCAAACTTAAAGTATAATAAAAATAATAATAATAAAAAGAAATGCAGACATGTTAAAAAAATAAAATAAGGACGTGCTCAGAACAAGGACTGGTACAAAGAAGGACACTGGAACAGCCTGAACAGACCTCCACAGCAAACCTGGAACAACGGGAGCAGCAACATCAGAACAACAATCAATTATAACCCACTATAAATAGAATAACATTGCCGAACAGAGAATCCATGAACCCACAGGGATAATAAACAAACACTGGAAAGAAAGTAGCCCTTCTTTATAGAATGCGGTAAGAAGTGACGGAGTTGGAAAATTAGCATATTGAGCCATCCCCATAAAGGTTGAGTGCAAACGTGACTTGGTGCCAGTGAGGCCAGCTTGGGGCAGGAGGCAGCTTTGTGGGCAGACAGGGCGTTCTCAGCCTCAGCAGATCTCCCGCAATACACCCAAGGAGGAGGAAAATCAGTGACTATTCAGCGGAGGAACCACCTTATCAGGGACCAAAATTAACATTGCCAATCAGGGCAAGCTGACAGATGTCTCTGCATTTGATATCTCAAGGACATTGTTTACAGAGCACTCCAGCCAGAAATATGTAACTCGAATTCCATCCTGACAAAATACCAGACCAAACCAAATTGAGGGCATTCTTTAATATAACCGGCTGGTATTTTTTCAAAAATATCACTGCTGTTAAAGACAAAGACAGGCTGAAGAACTGCAGCAGATTAAAGAAGAATAAAGAGATGTGATTACTAAATAGAGCATGTGATCTGGTACTCTGTCTTGGACCAAGAAAAAAAAGGAGAGGAAAGAAACTGTCAAAGTTAGAATGAAAACTGTAGATAAGATAAAAAGTACTGGCTCCATGTTACATTTCTTGAATTGATAGCTTATGTGGTTACATAAGAGAATATCCTTATTCTTAGGAAATAAACACTGAAGTGTGTTTGTTTGTTTTTTTTTTTCCACATAGCCTCACTCTGTCTCCTAGGCTGGAATGCGGTTGCGCGATTTCGGCTCACTGCAACCTCCACCTCCCGGGTTCAAGCAATTCTCCTGCCTCAGCTTCCCTAGTAGCTGGGATTACAGGTGTGCACCAGGCTGATTTTTTGTATTTTTAGTAGAGACGGGATTTCACCATATTGGCCAGGCTGGTTTCGAATTCCTGGCCTCAGGTGATCCACCTGCCTCAGCCTCCCAAAGTGCAGGGATGACAGATGTGAGCCACCGTACCCAGCCAATAAACACTAAAGTATTAAGGGGTAAGGGATACAAAGTAAAGTACGGGAAAGAAAGAAAGAGAAAGAGGCAAGGAGAGGGACAGAGACAGAGGGAAAGGGAAGAGAGACTGCTATGACAAATGTGGCAAAAAGTTAAAAATAGATAAATATGGATAAAGAGTATATGGAAGATTTGTTCTTTTCTTCCCCCTCAAATTTCTGTAAGTTTGAAATTAGTTCAAAATAGGAAGCTAAAAACAAAAATAAAATGGAACAGAGTAACTTCCTTTAAACCAGGAAGCCTCCTTTTGAAGCTGCAGCATCTGAGATGCAGGCGGCGAGTCCAGGCCCCTCCACTCTGTCTCCCCTCCCAGCCAAGATGATTTTTAAAAGTCCACAGTTGCAAACTGTTAGTGTCTCCTAGTGAGGGTTTTCTATCATTCACGTGGTTAACATGGTTAGCAGGTTAACACCTTCATCCTGTGTGTTTAGGAACCTCTGTGAGAAAGGGTAAAGGTGAACACAGCAGGTGGGGCCGTCAGGCCGGTGTTTTTCTTGCGTGATGGGACCCCAGGCTGGTGGCCCAGGGCTGTGCCACCCGTTGCTTCCCATGCCTGAGTGTGGATGTGGATCCTCATGCCTGCCCCTCATGGTGCCAACGGCAGGTGCCCCTGTAGGCATCGGGACTGCATTTCAAGCAAAAAGGAGGCAGGAAGGGGCAGGAAGGTGTCCTCATTCTAGGCTTGCCTTCACTTGCAAAGGAAAACGCACTCAGCCGCAAGCCCTCCCCTTCTCAGTGCCCAGAACTGTGCTGTGTGCATGCCAAGGGCCAGAAGACAGACACCAGCTGGCAGAGGACTGGCTAACCAGGGACCCACGCTGGCAGAATGCAATTCCAGTCCTGCAACTAGCTCCAAATTAAAATGTAAAAAGCCACGTTTAGCAAATGAGATTTTTCCTGAGCTTTATGTTTTTTAAGGGCTGCATGCTTTCTATGCATGCAATGGGAATATCGCATGGTGGCCTCCACCTTTCTAAGCTTTGACTGTTGGCACAAAACCACTCTATGGCTCTAACGTTCTGTGCTCCGTGACTGTTTTGTGTGGAAACAAAATCTCTGGGGTTGACCAGATATGCTTGGAAATTCCTTGTAACAAATGAAACAGCGGCTAAAATGCACTGTGTTCCAATTGGGGTTTTGCATTTCACATATTATTTTTGAAAAACAACACAGAAAACGTGCAAGTTACAAGGACTATAAAAGTTTTGTATGTAGGCCAGGCACGGTGGCTCATGCCTGTAATCCCAGCACTTTGGGAGGCCAATCTGGGAGGACTGCCTGAGTCCAGGAGTTTGAGACCAACCTGAGCCAGACAGCAAGACCCCATTTCTACACAACAAATTTAAAAATTAGCTAGGCATGGTGAGATGCGCCTGTGATCCTAGCTACTTTGGAGGCTGAGGCAAGAGGATCACTTATGCCTAAGAGTTTGAGGTTACAGTGAGCCACGATCATGCCACTGCACTCCACGTCTGGCCGACAGAGAGAGAACCTGTCTTGAATTTAAAAAAAAAAAAAAAAGTTTTTTATGTAAAGTTTTGGCAGAAACTTTTCAGATTGAGACTTGACATTTAATAACTTTCTGTAATAATGGAAGATTTTAACTTTGGTTTAATTTTTGGAATCTTTTGATGGGTTTGAGGTTGCAGGTATCAAACCCTGCAGGAATGGGCTGTGCACGGCTTCAGGTGGGCTGGAGTGCTAACTGAGGCTGCCAAGTGTGAAACAGCACAACAGTAAAAGCAAAATACATGCAGTGAGAAAAGAAATGAATTCACTCCATGGGCCTGCAGATGTGGAAATGAAGTGTCACTAAGGCCAGGCGCCTGTGCTCTGGGGTTCCTGGCCAGGTTCCCAGAAGGAAGGGTGTGGTTTCTTTTTCCTCTTGGATGGCTGGCTCCGGGTCCTGGATACTTCGGAATCAATTCCAGACATTTGGGGTTGAGTCATCGGAAGAAAGGAAATAGAGACGTCTGAATTTTTCACATCACTATATTTTAAACATGATTAGGCAAGTATATTTTGGTTACTAAAATAGTAAATACATTTTACTAATAGTGAAGTACATTTTGTTACTAAAAAGGAGAAAAGTTATTCAAAATGATAAATATTGAATTAATAAGCTCTCGCATTGGAAGAAAATAGGAAGAAAGTTAGCAAAGAAAGGGGTGAACTGAAAGTGTCAACATGCATTCGTGAAAGTCTGGGCGCGGTTTATTCTGATTTACTCTGAGGTGAGCTGAAATCAGGACCACAGGGTGGGTGATGCATCTGTGACAAGGCTAGACAGACTCACTGGTGCCCGCGCCACCCTCCTGCAGCCACTCCCCAAGGGCAGGCCTCCTGTCCTGGGAGCCAGGTTGTTGGCATGTCACACAAAATCACATGTGCTGGGTTCTGCACAGAGCAAAGCCAGGTATGCAGCACAAGGCAGACTGTCTGGCTCTCGAAGACCCTGAGATGGAGCCCCCGCAGGCTGGGCATGTTCAGACCCCAGAGGTGGCAGCTTCCTGCAGTTCCCTGATCTGTCATTCCTGTCCTGTGACTTCCAGGGAGGGGCAGCTCCTGGGAGACCCACCAGGTGACACCTGGGACTCTGCCCTTCCCTCCTGGGCTGCTGTGTGAGTGGGGCCGGGGTCTGGAGACCCTGAGGGCTGCCCCAACACCAACACCCCTGCCTGTGCTCCTCTTATGACGTGGGTGCGTCCTGTCTTTACTGCCGAAGCCACAGCAGGGGTGTAGGGAGTCCATGCATCTGACTGGTACCTGTCTAACTGCACACTGCCTGTGCCACTGTAATCCGACCAGTACCTGTCTAACTGCACACTGCCTGTGCCACTGTAATCCGACCAGTACCTGTCTAACCCCACATCACCTGTGCCACCGTAATCTGACCGGTACCTGTCTAACCCCACGCTGCCTGTGTCACCGTAGGACAGAGCACAAAGGAGCACCCAGGATGCACACCTGATGCACTTTGTGGCCGAGCCACAAGCCTGATGAGCAGGAGACCCTTGCGGTTCAGCGGCGTGAGGGCAGAGCAACAGAGCCCCTCCGCTTCTGTCTGCGTGAGCACGTTCGCATAGAACAAGACTTCTGACCTGGTCAAACACTTGACACGCACAAAATGGAGGAAACTTTTGGCATGCTATCAAATGCTTTGTCACACGCACACAACATCTCCGTCCCAGCATGATGGAAAGGCAGCTGACCCTGGCCGACCCCACCCCAGGCTGGTCCCCACCAGAGGCCTGAGAGTTTCCCCTTCCAGCCACACGTTTCCAGTGGCCACTGTTCTCTACTGAGGACATCACCTCCGGCTGCTGGTCTTGCCAGGCACCCTGTGTGAGGGAGAAAATGGCTGCCCATTCTCCCAGCCCTGCCCTTACCATGGTAAATTCCCCCCTCAGCAGACGTCCCCATATCAGCCCTTGGGTCTGTCCCCTGCAGGGCCCTGCCTGGCAGCCCTGGGTATCACTGGTTCATCCACTCCCCACTGCGAAGCAGCCATCCCGTGCCAGGGACATGGGGCTTAGGATCAATCAGAGAATAAAACAGATGCAACCCTGCCTGTGTGGAGCTCACAAAATTCTGACACGGTAGAGAACCACATTCACCGGGTGCTAATGCTGCAGTGTGACCGTGTCCCCTCCAGAATTCACATGACATTGTAATTGTCATTACAGTGGTATTAAGAGGTGGGGCCCCCTACTCTTGCAAATGGCTTAATGCCTCATAAAAAGGCAGCGGAGAACTAGCTGAGGCCTCTTGACCTTCCATCCCCACCACCACATGAGGATGCAGTGTTCCTAGCAGAAACTAATCAGCCCACACCTTCATCTTGGACTTCCAGCCTCTAGAACTGTGAGAAATGATGTCCGTTCTTTTTTTCTGAGATGGAGTCTCACTGTGTCACCCAGGCTGGAGTGCAATGGCGTGATCTCAGCTCACTGCAACCTCTGCCTCCCAGGTTCAAGCAATTCTTCTACCTTAGCCTCCCAAGTAGTTGGGACCACAGGCATGCACCACCACCCCCGGCTAGTTTTGTATTTTTAGTAGAGATGGGGTTTTATCATGTTGGCCAGGCTGGTTTCAAACTCCTGACCTCAAATGATCCACCCACCTCGGCCTCCCAAAGTGCTGGGATTACAGGCATGAACCACCGTGCCTGGCCTGTATGTCTGTTCTTTATAAACTGCCCAGTCTTAGGTGTTTTGTTACAGTGGCCCATACTGCCTGAAGCACGACTTTCTGCACTAAATGCCGTGTTGAAGAGCCCAGCTCTGGCGCCAGAGCCTGTGCCCAAGGCAGGCACGGCTGTTAACGAATTGCATCACCTTGGGCACGTCATCACCTCTCTGAGCCCCGAGGCTCCTCGACGGAAGTGGAATCAACAGTGCCCATTTCATTCAAGTTGTCAGGGCGAAGAAAATGGAAAATCACGTCCCTTAAGCACAATACCTGGTAAAAAATCTCACACTGAACTGCCGCCATGACAACTCCAGCATCGCCCAAGGAGCCTGGACACCGAGAAGGGCAGAAGCCTGTGCGGCCCAGCCCCTGTAGTGCGGCGAGGAGGCTGCACCAACCCTTGGTCTTCAGTCACTCAACCTCCCTGGCCCATTCTGTTTCCCAACTTAAGAAACAAAACAAAACATGGGTATGGAGAAGGATTTCACTATCAAAAGAGAAAGCGCGGTGACAAGTGATCACACCGAAGCCAAGCTGGAGAGCCACATCCTGGCTAAAGGCAGGGCCATTTTCTATCCGGGTCACCTGCCATCGGGTGGAGTTAGGGCCGATATTGCCCAATCTTCCTAGTTTTCAAGCAGTTCCAGAATTCCTGTTATGTGAACTCACCTCGTTTAACACTTGCTGTAACTCTCAATAGAGGATGTGAAGCACGCAGCGCACACGTGCAGATGGATGCTGGCCAGTGTGGGCCGCTGAGTGGGCCAGGCCCAGGCTCACACCAACCTGGCACCAAGAAGTCAGAGCTCATGAATGTCGCTTGCACCATGCTCCACTACAGATACATCCCCTCACACTGCCAGTCAGGGAGACTGAGGCCAGTGAGGACCATGGGAAAGTGCTGTGCCATCTGGAAGGTGTACGCATCCTAACAGTTCATGAAGCCTTTTCCACCCCAAAACCCCCAACTTCAGGCTCTGCACTGAGGGGTCCCCAGACCAATGTGTGGGTGACACTAGACAGAGAGGGTGAGCCTGTGCTTCTCTACGGCACCTCCATCTCCATGCATCCAAACACGCGTATGAAGATACAGGAGGTAAAGTGTGGACCCCTGGGAAGGCCAAAGTCCTAGTGGAGGTGAGATAAAAATTAGGCTGTCCACTTCCAACTCCAAATCGAATTCTGAACACATGATGAATTTATCATTATATTTTGTATCTCCAAGATAAAGCATTCACAGCAATATGAATAAGTTAGTTTATTTTGAGAGAGAGGAAGACATCATTTGGGTTCTGTAAACATCAGTCACTTTATTATGCCTCTGTCTGGCTGAAAAACACCAGCTCCTGCTGACTCCACAAGGGCACGACTGCAGAGAGTGCTGCCTGCCAGGTGTGAAGTTTCTAGTTAAAAGTTTCAGCAGGGACACCATTTGCTCGATGGGTTTAAGATTAAAATCGCTTCGTAAAATGTGATAAATAGGTTACTATACACCTTGGTCAATAAAGTTAAAGCACCAGCAATCAAAATACACTGCTACAGGCCAGGTGCAGTGGCTCATGCCTGTAATCCCAGAACTTTGGGAGGCCAAGGTGGGCAGATCACTTGAGGTCAGGAGTTGGAGACCAGCCTGGCCAACATGGCGAAACCCTGCCTCTACTAAAAATACAAAAAATCAGCCAGGCATGGTAGAGGTACCTGTAATCCCAGCTACTTGAGAGGGTGAGGCAGGAGAATCCCTGGAACCCGGGAGGTGTAGGTTGCAGTGAGCCGAGATCACACCACTGGACTCCAGCCTGGGAGCCAGAGTGAGGCTCCGTCTCAAAAAAACGAAAACAAAAACTAAACAAAAACAAAACACTGTTCCGAGAGTTCCATAAAACATAAGGAACATAAGTCACACATGATTCTCATGAGCAGCCGACGTTTTCTACATACATTTCAAAGGTGCTTGTGATAAAAAATAAACTTTGAATTTTAATTGCACATTTATGTCAAAACACTCACATACACACACACACACAATTCTGTATGTGTTAACAAAATTGCTAAATTGGTGTATAACTTCTACCTGGGTATAAAACAGTAGGAACAATGTACCTTGGGACTCATCATCAGGCAGCTCATTGCCAGGGGCTGCTGCAGGACCATTCTAGGGACCCCAGGACCCTGCAGTTGAGCATCTCTCAGGGGTCCAGGTCCACCCTACAGCTCAGGGGGAAAATGACATCACTACTTGTCTTGAAATCTACAGAGGAACACCAACCACAGAATTAGGGTCTAGATTGGGTGCCTGTAGGTAACTCAGTCAATTAAAAACAGCTTTAAAACCCAGACAACCTGATTACGAAATACTCACCTTATTTTGTCAAATGAGCAATACAGTATGAATAATAACTTCTCATTTTAGAACAGGTACCATGATTTAAAAAAAAAAAAAAAAAAACTTGCAAGATTTCATCTTGACCAGCCCACGCTCTGGTTGGTGCGGGTTAAACTCCAAGGCGTCTCTGCTGCTACAGGAGTCACTACCCTTCAGCGTTGTCTTTGTACCATCTGCCACCAGATGGCACTGCCGTACACTTCGGTTTAGAATTTTTTTTTTTTGAGACAGAGTCTTGCTCTGTCACCCAGGCTGGAGTGCTGGAGTGCAGTGGTGCAATCTCAGCTCACTGCAACCTCCGCCTCCCGGGTTCAGGCAATTCTCCTGCCTTGGCCTCCCAAGTAGCTAGGATTACAGGTGTGTGCCACGACGCCCGGCTAATTTTTGTAATTTTAGTAGAGATGGGGTTTCACCGTCTTGACCAGGCTGGTCTCAAACTCCTGGCCTCAAAAGATCCACCTGCCTCGGCCTCCCAAAGTGCTGGAATTACTTTGGGTGTGAGCCACCCCACCCAGCTTAGAATTTCATACGCTGGGAAACTTTAACAAGGAACAAATCATGTTATTTTCTATCTTAGCCCAATTCTCTCCAACTGAAAAGAATGTGACTTCTGAATAAGACACACAGCATATGAGTGTGTGGCTGGAAACAGTCAACGCTGACCCACCCGCCCTGTGGGAGGCACTTCACTATGAAGCTATTTCCAGCATTCAAAGCCACCCCACTCCTAAACAGGTGTGATACCCGGATGTCTGGACACCATGGACTCCTCTCCTAGATGCTTGACACGGTCCGGCACGGCTAAACTGACAGAACCTGCCAGGACAGTCACAAAATTATAATTTCTTAAAAATACTTTGTAGCTACTTCAAAATTAATGCTAATGAGAAATAAAGTTAGTATTTCCCTTAGAACAAATACAAAACATTCACTGCCTCATTAATTCAAAAGCCATTATTCACGGAGCTTCCCAGAATCGGTGTGCCAGATCCGCTGCTGCCCAGGAGCCCTGGCTGGAGCAGCTATGGCCTCTTCTTCCGCAGCAGCTGCCCGTTGCCTTCTGGCCTGCTCTTGGCTTCTGGCTGTGCAAAGTTCCAGTCCACCGGATTGAGAAGCTGCTGAGTCTTCTTATGGGTCCAATATGGATTAATGATTAGTGTAAGCAGAGCCAGTCCGACAAGGAAGAGTGTCAAATGAGGCAGATACAGGCTGCTGACCAGGCTGTCCCAGTGCCAGAAACACACCCACCACATGTGGTAGGTCAGAACCATGCGGCAGTGAAACATGTGAATCATCAGCCACTGGTTGAGCTTCCAAAACAGAGACTTGGACCAGCCCGCCTGCATGGAGACAAGACAAATGCGCAAGTCAATACGAAACTGCCAAAATTCATTCTTCACATCACAAAAAGGTATTTGCTACCTTACTTACCAAACAAAACAAATTCATTTCAAAGCAACAGAATTTCCTCCCCAGGGCTCTGCTCTCACTGGGACTTCATTCTGAAAGGAGGCCACCAGCTCCGTGGGCGCACCTGGGCCAGCAGGGCTGACCCTTGCCCACGCATGCTGTTCTCCTGCTCCTCTTGCTCTTTGACTTCTGCTCCCTAAAGCTATGATAAATTCAACCTTTCTTTTGGTATCCCTTCAATCTTTGTTTTATCGTGAATTTGCACATATTAAGTAAATAAACAATACTTATTTGGCAAAACCAGACACAGGTATATCAAGCTCCCATACCTAGACCCTGGGAAGTGATGAGGTCTTGGGGGTGAGGACCCATGGTGGGATTAGTGTCATAAGAAGAGAAAGAGACCAGAGCCTTCCCCTCCTCCATGCTAGGACACAGCCAGAAGGTGGCCATGTAAACCAGGAAGTGGGTCTTCACCAGACATGAATCTGCTGGTGCCTTGATCTCAAACTTGCAGCCTCCAAAACTGTGAGAAAGGAATTTCTGCTACTCAAGCTGCCTAGTCTATGGCAGTCTGCTGCGGCAGCCTGAGCTGACTAACACAGTATACCTCCCCGGCAAAATATTCTAACTTGGGCTGGGCACGCTGGCTCACACCTATAATCCCAGCACTTTGGGAGGCCAAAGTGGGTAGATCACTTGAAGTCAGAAGTTTGAGACCAGCCTGGCCAACATGGCAAAGCCCCATTTCTAATAAAAATACAAAAACATTAGCCAAGCATGGTGGCGCACCATGTAATCCCAGCTAATTTGGGAAGCTGAGTAATGAGAATCATTTGAACCTGGGAAGCAGGGGTTGCAGTGAGCTGAGATCGTGCCACTGCACTCTAGCCTGGAGAAAGAGCAAGACTGTCTCAAAAAAATAAAATAAAATAAAAAATTCTATCATGTTCTTCTGGTAGTTTTGAATATTTAAAGCCCCAGGTATATTAGCTGTTATAGACAGTCCCCTACTCACAACGGTTTGACTTACAATTGTTTGATTTTATGGTGCAAATATGATACACACTCAGTAGAAACTGTACTTCAAGTACCCACATAACCATTGTTTCAACTTTCAGTATAGCATTCACTGAATTACGTGAGCTGTTCAGCATTCTGTTGTAAAACAGGCTTTGTGCTATATGATTTTGCTCAAACGTAGGCTGATCCAAGTCTTCTGGGCATGTTAAAGGCAGGCCAGGCTATATACCATGATGTTCGGTAGGCTGCACATTTCTGACACAATATTTTTAACTTACGATGGGCTTATTGGGATGCAATCCTATCCTGAGTCAAAGAGCATCCATTCTAAGTCTGGACTGAAAAAATAAATGCGAGGAAAATTAGAAGAGAAAGGCCAGCAGAATGCAGTAGCCCAGCCTGCCTCATACAACTGTCACGGGAGTCTTTCCCGGGTCTCAGAGGGGACCTCAGGGCTCCCGCATGTGCATCATAGCACCCTCATGCACACACACGCCTTCAGAGACCGCCAGTGCAGCTTTCCACAAACATACCAAGCACTTAGTTCACCCCAACCCCAGGTGCAAATGAAACACTCCCACCTGGGTTTGGGGCCACCTCAAGGTGGGCCAGGACCACAGGCTTCCCACGCATTCAGCATTGCTGAGGCACAGTGAACACTCAGGAAGAAGAGCAGAGGAAGCAGGATCCAAAACAATCCTGGAGCCTCCAAACTGAACGGGACAGGGGAGAAACCCACGCAGACCAGAAGAACCCACGGCTGTCAGTTCCGGACGGTTAAGTGACATGGGATTGAAATGAAATGTGAAGAGTTAATACTATAACTTATTTCTTACTTGTGAAATTATAGAGTTAGGCTACAAGTTCTTGGAGGTTCTTGATATGTCTAAAGCCAAAGTCACAAATATAGCTGGTTCTCAGCCCCTGGGGTGACTGCAGATCCTGGTTTGCCTGGGGCAGTCCCTGACATCCTTGTCTGGGTGGTAAACAGTATAGTCGCTCTGACAACTGGCCACAACCACCAGGGCCAAAAGTGGTGAAGGACAATGCTGGACTTTGGCACAGGCAAGTTTTCGATCTCACACCTCCCTCAGACCCATAGTGGCAGTACCAGGTGGGCCCACACCCAGGTGAGGCCGGACAACTGTACCTACAGCAGTGTCCAGGGCTCAGCACCTTTGTTTCAGTCAACAACACACAGTGTATAGACGGTGGTTCCACACAAGATTATAATGGAGCTGGACAATTCCTATCATTTACTATTTTACTATACTATACTTTTTATCATTATTTTGGAATGTACTCCTTCTCTGATGAAAATAAAGTTAACTATAAACAGCCCCAGGCAGGTCTTTCAGGAGGGTCCAGAAGAAGGCACTGTCATCATAGGAGGTAGCAGCCCCATGTCTGTTACTGCCCCTGAAGTCTCTCCAGTGGGACAAGATGTGGAGGTGGAAGACAGTGATATGGATGATCCTGACCCTGTGCAGGGCTGGGTGAATGTGTATTTGCATCTTAGATTTCAACAATTTAAAAAAAAGTTTTGAAAATTAAGAAAAGCTTACAGAATAAGGGTATAAAGAATATATATATGTATATGTATATATATATATACACACACCCACAATGTATTTGTGTTTTAAGCTAAGTGTTATTACAAAAGAGTGGAAAAGTTTAAAAAATTTAAAATATATAAATTTAAAAATGTTACAGTAAGTTAAGGTTACTTTACGATTAAAGAAATTTTTTTATATAAATTTAGCATTGCTTAAGTACACAGAGTTCATAAAGTCTACAGGAGAGTACAGTGACATTCTAGGCCCTCACACTCACCACTCATTCTGACTCTCCCAGAGCAGCTTCCAGTCCTGCAAGCTCCATTCCCATTTAACGCCCTGCACAGGTGTGCCATTTTTCATCTTTAACACAGTATTTTTACTATACCTTTCTATGTTTAGGTATGTTTAGATACACAAATATTTACAGTTGTGCTACACTTGCCTACAGTATTCAGTACAGTCATGTGCTGTACAGGTATGCAGCCTGGGAGCAATGGGCTCTGTTGCATAGAGCCAAGTGTGGAGTTGGCTTAGACATATGGAAGGGTACTCTATGACGGCCACTCGATGACGAAACAGCCTAAGGACACATTTCTCAGAACACAGCCCGTCGTTAAGCAACATATGACTGTATATGGAATGGTATCACATGCTGTGTACTCTTTTGGGTCTGGGTAACGTCTCTCACTGTGTCTGTGTAAACCATCCAGATTGCTGCCCACCCTTCTGCTGCGTGGACAAACTCAGCTCACAAGCCCTTTCCACTGATGATGAGACTTCAGTAGGATTCAGTCTGAGGCCAAATGAACAGCATGGCTAAGACAATCCCAGTACCCCTGTTCGAGTGAACATGTGGGTGCACTGCGGTCAGGCACAGACCTATGCGTGGAGTCGCAAGGACACCAGAAGTCTCACACACTGTTTTCCTTCGCTAGTTATCAAACTGAAGACACTCAAGCATTTATCAAGTAAACATACGGCTGACAAAAACCAAAGGAAAGACAATGCTCCTTCTGCCACGCAGTGGACTGCAGCATGGCTACACAAACGTGTGCCCCTCACAGAGTCCAGATTCCAGAACCTTCTGTCATCACGTGTGTGTGTACTGGAGCAGGGCCACACACACATCTGCCCCTCACAGATTTCACCTTCCAGAACCTTCTGTCATCACAGGTGCGTATACAGGAGCAGGGCCACATGCATATCCAACCCTCACAGAGTTCACCTTCCAGAACCTTCTGTCATCACATGTGTACCGGAGCATGACCACACATACAGCTGCCCCTCACAGATTCCAGCTTCCAGAACCTTCTGTGTGAACAGAAGCACAGTCACATGCAAGTATCCCCCTGACAGATTCCAGCTTCCAAAATCTTTTGTCATCATTTGTGTGCCGGGGCACTGCCACGCATGTGTGCCCCTCACAGATTCCAGCTTCCAGAATCTTCTGTCATCATGTGTGCACCACCCACGCGTGCCTCTCACAGATTCAGCTTCCAGAATCTTCTGTCGTGTGTGCTGGAGCACCACCACACACGTGTGCCCCTCACAGATTCAGCTTCCAGAGTCTTCTGTCTGTGTGCCACGCCACATGTGCCTCCCACAGATTCCCACTTACGGAAGACTGAGAATCGTTTTTGTTATGACCCGACACCTGGCACAGGGCCTGCAAGAGTGCTCATTGCTCCTCAAGAGAGCATACAGTATCAACAGGAGTGAAAACAGTGTGTGTCTGAAGACAAAACACTGAAGAGTCGATGTTTTGAACGTCAGAATCCTCTACACTAGCTGGAAGGCCCCACACAGTGATGAACCGTACAGTACACCGCGCACTCAGCCTCAGGCTCTCGCGAGCTCAGTCTTCATTCACTCACCATTCCCTCACAATTCACAAAAAGTTCTCCACCATTTTCCTCACTTACTGAAAGTAGTCATCTTAAGTTACCAATAGTCATATCAGAATGCAATCACTACCTTAAGTTTAGAAAAACTCAAAGCTTGAGAACTTAGAGTTCTTTGGTTTTACTAAGGCACTAAAATTTTTGTAGTCAAAGTCACCAAAGGCTTTGAGAAAAGCAGCAAAATCTACAGGAACAAAATCTGTGACATAACACATGCAAAGCTCTGGAGCCCAGCAGTTATATCCATACTTAAATATACAGTCGCCCTCAGTATCCTTGGGGGACTGGTTCCTGGGCTCCCTGCAGATATCTAAAGCCACGGATGCTCAAGTCTCTTATATAAATGGCTTTGTATGTGCATATAACCTAAGCACACTGTCCCTTCCTCCTTAAATCATCTGTAGATTACTTATAATACCTAATACAATGTAAATGCTATATAAAATTGTTACATTTTATTGGCATTTATTTGTTATATTTTTTATTGTTGTATTATTTTAAATTTTTCCCAAATATTTTTGATCCACAGTTGGTTGAATCTAGACACAGAACCCATGGATACAGAAGGTCGACTGTATACATACATATATATACACACACGTATATATACAAAATATATAAAAACTGACAGTGGGTTGTTGTTTTTCTTTGAGATAGGGTCTCACTCTTGCCCAGGCTGGAGTGCAGTGACACAATCACAGCTCACTGTAACCTTGAACTCCCAGGCTCAGGTGATCCTCCCACTTCAGCCTCCCAGCTGGCTGGTACTACAGACGTGTGCCACTATGACCAGTTAATGTTTGTATTTTTTGTGGAGACGAGGTTTTGCCATGTTGCTGGTCTTGAGCTCCCGGGCTCAAGTGATCTGCCTGCCTTGGCCTCCCAAAGTGCTGGGATTACAAGTGTGAGCCACCACACCTGGCCTGACAGTGTTTTTATATCACCTCATTTGTATTATGAACTAGTGAGTCTGTGGATAAATAGTAGAACCAAATCTAAGACAGAAATACGAAGAAAAAGCCACTGTGCTCAACTTAGACACCCATCCTAAATTGATGGTAATATTTTGTCTTTACATCCTTTAGTTCTGATCAAATCAGACCTTGATGGGGGAGAAATGTTGAATCCTAATGCCCTACTACTATGCAAGAATCTATCAGCTTTAAAAGAATTTCAAAGAATTTCAATATTTTAGACATAGTGTTTTCTTACTGCATTTATTAGTATTTCAACTAGATCAAAATAGAACTATGTAGACATACTGGCCCTGAGCTATATTAATTTAGGTTATAATTTTCTGTTATTGGGGTCTGTTGGCTTTATAAAGTTAACATGAGCAGGGTTAGAAGTAAATACTTAAATAACCCTTTCTCCATTCTACACAAACAGCACACTAAAAGCTTTAGAGAATGTGCAAACTTCAAAATAAAGTCTCACTCCCTGAGTCTGTCCTCCTGGAGGCTGGGCTCCACCACCACACCGGGGGAGGGAGAACTGCTGGAGACGCCTGTGTTGGCAAATCCTGCAGGAGGCGCTGTCCCCACACCTGGCTCCAGGAGAAGCACAGATAAAACCCTGGAGAAATCCAACACTCCTTTCCCCTGAGGACTGGAGAGACAGAAAGACTCACGTCTTTCTTGTTGTTTTTAAAGAACTTGTAATAATAAAAAAAATACAAGATAACTATTAATCTATTTCTCAAAATACACTAATGACCCCAAGCACACGATCTTGTGGGATGTATTAATAATTTAGTCACTATTTACCACTTGGGACACTGATGTGGTATCGATGTTTAGGGCATCGATGTGAGTGAGCGCCTCTGCTTTCCTTTCAAGAACTTTATTTTCTGCCACAGCCGAGTGACTCCTAAAGTCCGGTGTTTCCAGGTGAGAGGAGTAGGCAATGCAGAGCACAGGCCAAGGTCTCTTCCTCCAGCACACACCTCTCCACTCCACACTGATCTCACACCAGAGAAACCCGGGGAAGTCACAGCCCTGCCCCTGCATCCCCAGAAGTCTGCACTCTTATGGAAATAATGCCCACAAAGAGAAAACTGGAAAACTGCATGCTGCACCCAGGATGCTGATGGGGTCCCAGGTCACAGCATCGTTCCCAAAATGACCCCACACTTAGACCAGCAGCTTCATATTCAGTCATTTGCTCGGCAAGGGAACTCAGTAGCCAGGTCACTCGAGGGGCTCTTTCAAACCATTCATGGTTCCAACCCTTCTTCCTTGGTAAGGTCTACCCAAATCACACCGGCCCCCAAACTCCTCCTGCCACCGCCCAAACCACTCACTCACAAGGATGTCTCCAGTATCGCCTGCCGTAGGCTCCATCTACCTCCATGGCCACCCTGTGAGGCTCTGTACTGGCGACGACTGTGCCTCACTCACCCTCATTCACTTGCCTTAACTCTGAGGTGCTCACCTGCTTCTCCTGCAGAGGGTCCCCATCTGGGGCCATGGTTTCTCTGCACTTTCCTGTCACTGCGCTCACACACCCCATCTGGTGCCAAATGGGGCCAGCCTCAGGGGACAGCAGGAACACAAGTTCTTCCTCGAGTTCCCAGGTGCCAGCATAGTATCTGACACCCGGCTGGTGTCCATGGTGGTTATGCATGAACAGTCTGTACTGTTTACACTGCAGTGCACTTTTGATGGACTGATACCATCTACCCACCTAGACCCTGAAGGCAGGAGGGATTTGTTATGCTTATTTTTCCTCTCAAGGCTACCAGTCTCCTGTACACAAGAAATACGCAGTAACATGACCCATTCGTGTGAATGGCTGAACATTTGCAGGATCTCAAATTTCATATCAAATATCCCATAAACAATGTGATGGGTCATAAAAGATAGCAAGAATCTATGTAAAAACAATTTTAAGGCTGTGCACGGTGGCTCATGCCTGTAATCCCAGCATTTTGGGAGGCCAAGGCGGGGAGATCACCTGAGGTCAGGAGTTCGAGACCAGCCTGGCCAACACAGTGAAACTCCATCTCTACTAAAAATACACACACACATACACAAATTAGCTAGGCGTGGTGGTGGGCGCTGTAATCCCAGCTACTTGGGAGGCTGAGGCAAGAGAATTGCTTGAATCCGAGTGGTGGAGGTTGCAGTGAGCCAAGATCATGCCACTGCACTCCAGCCTGGGCAACAGAGCGAGATTCCGTCTCAAAAAAAAAAAAAAAATTTAAAGAGTTTAACATGAAGAACATTTTGACATCAATATGACAATCAAGTGACAAACATTTTTAAAACATGCTCTTCAAAAACAGAAAGAAAGTGCTAGGCAAATAACTATGCTAGGTCCCAACACTTCTGAGCACTAGTAAAACAACCTTATTCAAAAATAAAAAGCAAGCAAGGTATGTGTGTACGCACAGATATTACTTCAGTTTTTCTAAAGTATTAAAAGAGGCCAGGCGCAGTGGCTCACATTTGTAATTCCAGCACTTTGGGAGGCCCAGGCGGGCGGACCACGAGGTCAGGAGTTCAAGACCAGCCTGACCAACATAGTGAAACCCCATCTCTACTAAAAAGACAAAAAAGGTAGTCAGGTGTGGTGGTGCACACCTGTAGTCCTAGCTACTCGGGAGGCTGACGCAGGAGAATCGCTTGAACCCGGGAGGCGGAGGTTGCAACGAGCCGAAACCATGCCATTGTACTCCAGCCTGGGTGAAAGAGTGAGGCTCCATCTCAAAAAATAAATAAATAAACAAACAAATAAATAAATAAATAAATATAGTATTAAAAGAAAGGAAAAAATTAAGTGCTTCCAGACGCTATCTACTGATCCATAAGATCTACTGAGCTTTCTGTCCTTAAGGAACAGAAAGCCTAAAAGACTTAAAATTAAGAAAATTGCCTCCAGCCTGGACGACAGAGCCAGACTCCGTCTCAAAAAAAAAAAGAAAATTGCATTCAACTAAAATGAGTTTGTAACTGAATGTATGTGCTGCAATCCAGCCTGCTGTTGAGTTTATGGCGGCGTCCAGGACATTCTAGCCAGTGATTAAATGCATGAGGTACATGTCATCTTCTGCTGATGCATGCACTTACCTTTAAGAGCATCCAGGAAACGCAGGTAAAGGGCGTGCTCATTTCCAGGAGCAACGTGGTCATAGCTAGATAGTGGCCAGCTTGGAGATTGACCAAGCAGCCAAGAAACCCAAGAAAGGCAAAGAGATGGTGGATAACCAGAAACAAGTCAAATGTCCGGAAGGCCAAGTTGGACAGGTGGACTGCAACATTTTCAAAGAAAAAGAATCCCGTTGCTGTTGTGATGTGAAACCAGCACCAGTTCTGCTGGCCACGTGCCTTGTCGGCATGAAGCACGGGGTCCCCCAGCAGAGCCCACAGGCCTGCGGCTGTGCTCTGAACACCAAAGACTGCACGCGTGGCCGCCAGGTCCCAGAAGACCTTCTCTTTGGCCACTAAAGAACGGTAAGTGGCATTCAGGGAAGAGGACAGCTGGTGGCAGACCACAAAGACGCCCAAGTAGAAGACAAAGCCAGCGACCATCAGCGTGGAGCGGATCCCCCAGGATGCATAGTCCAGGTCAAAAATGCTCTCTGATGTGCCCCCATCGCTCGCAGGATTCATTGTCCACAGCTGTATTCCAAAGGAGTCCTGGGGCCAACACGGGCCGGGCCCTACACTGTGTCTTGTCTAAGGAAACGAAGTCAGTGCAGCGGTCCCTGCGATTGTCACGTATCCATCTTCAATCTAAAAGAAAGATCATTCATTTTATGTTGACTCAATAGAAGCAAGGACACATCACTACCCCAGTAACGCAAACATTAAACTACAAAATATTTAATTCTGTACCTTATTCTTAATGCACTTACAAGGATGCATAAATATACCAAGGTAACATCCACTGACAGTATAGGAGGAAAGAAAATGTAACTAAAACTAGAGCGGTCCAGCCATGAACAGGAGGCCGGGGCGGTGCTGGCAGGAACACAAGGTCCTATGCTCGTCCTATGTGCACCCCATTAGCAAGGCTCCCGCCTTCACAGCAGTCCCAATCAGTCACACAATTCAGGCATCGCAGGATGAAACATATTTAAGTCATTACACTGGGATACACTTTGTTACAGCACTGAACTTCTGCTGTTTGATCCTAGTTAACACCCCAAGGATGTCACGAGAACCTGTGCTCCTGTTCTTCATGTTATTTCTTGGTTAAGGCCGTGGAATGGCTTCTCAACAGCAGCAGGGAAGGCCTGAACTCCTGACTGTGACCTATGGCACTCTGCAGAATGTGATTATCAATTATACCTTCTCTGGTTCCACTCTCACCACCCCCTGCATCTCGCTCCATGCTATAACCTTCCAGTCCTTTGAAAACATCACACTCTCCTGCACCTCTGGGCCTCTGCAGCTGCTGGGCCCTCTCCTGGAAAAGTCTTTACCTCCCCCAAGTTGGCGCCATCTTACCTGTCAGGTCCTCACTTAAAGGCCATTTGCTCCAGATGCCCTCCCAAAGTAGGGGAGTCCCACGGACTGGGTTAAGTACCTTTGCTACAAGCTCCTGATGCATGCCCCAAACACTCATTTTTGGTACTACAAGTGCTTACTGAATCCTCACCTCCACTGGACAGCAAGCTCTGTGAGGGCACAGACCACACCTGCCTTCCATCACAGCATCTCCTCTGCCTGATGCAGCACTGGGTCCACAGTGGGCCCTCAAGAAACATTTATGGAACACATGAACAGATGCTGAATCATGCTGCAGGGGTCCACTTTACCGAAGCCTGAACCTGTCTGCAAAGCTACAAACACCAGAGTCTCAAGTTCTCAAAACTGGAAGGGACCTGTGATTGATTCCAGCCTTTCCTTTTACATGGCAGGAAACCCAGGCACACAACGAGGATATAGGAATGGCTACCGACAAAGCCTCAGATCCCCCCTCTTCCCCCCTCACCCAGTGTGCAGGGACTTGTCCAGATAATGGAATTTCTGCAGGAAGTGGGGACTCTTGTCACTAACACCCAGCAAACAGACAGCAGGGCTGGGAGCACCGCACTCCCCACACAGCTGGACCCTCTGCTCTCCAGAAGAGACCCCAGAACTGACTGAATTGTGAGACGGCAGGACTAGAGCCAGAAGCATAGGAGGAGCCATTCACTGTGGCCATTCAGCAAAAACTTGCCAATCATTATTCAGGCAAAAAGGTCGCTGTGACCACACCCCAAGGACATGGAAAGCACTAGCTCACACAAGCATGCAAAGAATGTGAGTCCTGGGACCTGATGCAAATGACAAGGGAGAATTGATCACTCCTAACCTCTTGGTTTGATAATGGTCTATAATCAAAGGCAAAATAGTACAAGAGTTTGTCTGTTTCTCCATTAACACTCCAGCTTTAACACAGACTAGCTCTGTGTGAACACAAATCTGATGTGGGGAAAGACAGCACTAGTATTCATGTTTCTCCCTAATGTGGGGAAAGACAGCACTAGTATTCATGTTTCTCCCTAGAGAAATGCTCCCGTGTCATGCTGCCCCTGGTGTGTGAGTTCAGGGCACACAGGCGTGCTCTCTGATAGATGCTATGGATGACAAGTGACGGGTTGCCATGTGCACGTGTGCCCTCGTGACCCACACTTCTGGTCATGCTCTATCAAGACTCCAGTGTACTTACACATCTCCAAACACACTTCTGTTAGCTTGTTGACAAATCAGGTTGAACATGGTATTAAGGGCTGGCAAGAGCACTCGGCTCTGGTATTCAGTGTGCAGCAAGGCATCGTTGAACCCCTATGTACTTCACAGGAGCACATCAACTTCAAGTGCAGCCTAACGCTTGGAGGGGAGACCGCTTACCAGCATTAAAGAAAAGCAGGCTGGGTGGAAAGGACAGGTATCAAGCACGGAATAGCAATCCATTACAAGGGTTACCCTGAACAACACTGTTAAAGGTTAAAATATGGACCTCTCGTAAAACTTCTTCCTGTACTTTTCCAAGAGTAGGTCATGAGATCTGGCTTATAGGTCCCATTTTGCCACAGTTGCATCAATGTCCTCTTGGCCAAGACCGCTAACTTCTGTAGGACCTTTGCCTTGAAACGAGAGAATCCCCGACTCCAGAAGGCTCTGCCCAGATCAATGACTCAAATCCACCTCAGTGGAAGTGGTGAGCCCAAGTGATACTTCAGGAGGTCTTTGGTTTGGTCAAAGTGAGAGGGACTGCAGAACACGAGAACCAAAAGCCAAGAAGAGCAGTTGGCTTAGTGGGTTCTGATCTTGATTTCACTATTTAGAAGCTAAGAAAACAAGTTTCAGGCTGGGCGCGGTGGCTCTCGCCTGTAATCCCAGCACTTTGGGAGGCCAAGGCGGGTGGATCACTTGAGGTCAGGAGTTCAAGACCAACCTGGCCAACGTGGCAAAACCCTGTCTCTACTAAAAATACAAAAATTAGCCGGGTGTGGTGGCGTGCACCTGTAATTTGAGCTACTCAGGAGGCTGAGGCAGGAGAATTGCTGGAACCCAGGAGGGTGGAGGTTGCAGTTAGCTGAGATCACACAACTGCACTTCAACCTGGGCAACAGAGCAAAACTCCATCTCAAAAAAAAAAAAACAAAAAAAAAAAGAAAGAAAGAAAACGAGTTTCTTTCTTAACCACCCTGGACCCCAGTGTCTGACTACGGGAAAAAGAAACACACAGAGCAGGCTGGATGCAGTGGCGCACGCCTGTAATCCCAGCACTTTGGAAGGCCAAGGCAGGTGGATCACAAGGTCAGAAGTTTGAGACCAGCCTGGCCAACATGGTCAAACCCCAACTCTATTAAAGATACAAAAAATTAGCTGGGCGTGGTGGTACGTGCCTGTGATCCCAGCTACTTGGGAGGCTGAGGCAGGAGAATCGCTTGAACCCGGGAGGTGGAGGTTGCAGTGAGCTGAGACTGCGCCACTGCACTCCAGCCTGGGTGACAAGATGAGACTCTGTCTCAAAAAAAAAAAAAAGAAACATACAGAGCAGTGGGAAATGAAGCACCTACTACGAGCCAGATGGCCAGATGTTCAACTAGTTTGTGTGATCTTCACCGGAAGAGCAAATAGCTACCAGGTCCTCAAGCTTTCTAGATACCTTTTTGGAGAGATTACCGTATCTACAGAAAATTGGCAGATACGTGAAAGACATGGAAACAGACACAGGTGAGCCAGAGCTGAGTGGGCAAACCCTCCTGGCAGTCAGAGAACAGGTGCCAATTAGGGATGCAGAAACAGTAGATTACAAAGACCAGAACGCTTACTACCCCTTCCAATCCTGTAGCGAATCCCCCGTTCTGATTCTTTGGTCAAACCTCCTGACTTTCTGGGTAAGCTGGTGCTGTTCTACTCTAACTCGTTACTGTGGGTCTCTGAGTTTAGTTAGTGCCAACCAGCATCTTCCAGCCAGGAGTTCACAAAGGAGGTGAACTCCTCAGCTCTCTCAGCCGTGAGGGTAGAAGGCCAGTCCCAGAGGCAGGATCCAGCCCAAGCACCCAGTCTTCCTGGAGTCCTGCAGAGCTCTGCTGTCCCTTCGTGGCATCAGCGTTGTATTGAGAACAGCTGTGGTTCACCCCAAGTCACAAGGCGGGCACCCACAGAAGTGTGGCTAGGCCTTGTTCTGACAGGCAGCACAGAAGGAGTATGGGAAGAGCTCAGCTTCTCCTTTTGCTTCTATTTCTGCTCCTTCACCCAACCACACCCTCTCACTCTTGATATGTAAAATGGGACACAGGGGTTCCCACTGTTCCCTTGCTGTGCACCATAAGGCTCAGGCCACATGAAGGAGTCCTTAAGTGTCATGCACAGCTGTAAGTCACTGTTCCTTCCATGGGTAAAACTGGAGGCCGAACTGGCCGGGCAGGGTGGCTTACACCTGTAATCCCAGCACTTTGGGAGGCCGAGGTGGGCGGATCACGGGTCAGGAGATCGAGACCATCCTGGCTAACATGGTGAAACCCTGTCTCTACTAAAATACAAAAAAAATTAGCCGGGCGTGGTGGCGGGCACCTGTAGTCCCAGCTACTCGGGAGGCTGAGGCAGGAGAATGGCGGGAACCTGGGAGGCGGAGCTTGCAGTGAGCTGAGATAGCGCCACTGCACTCCAGCCTGGGTGACAGAGCGAGGCTCCGTCTCAAAAAACAAAAACAAACTGGAGGCCGAACCTAATGGACTCATCTGGTTCTTTCACTCTAGAAGGCTTCCAAGCCCTTCCACACCAGCCCCTTTCCTCTCTGCAGTAGAGGAAGTGGAGCCGGAGAATAAACAACTCCTGGAAGCCCACCATCTCTTGACTCTGCAGATCTTCATTTTCTTTGGAGAAAATGTATACAAAAAGCTTGTCTTATAAGATTCTGTGGTTTCAGCTCTTCTATTGCACTGGGCCATGCAGTTTTTAAAAAATCTTAATGCAAACACATCAGTAAGAGTGTTAGCTCTGTTGCTGCAGTGTGACCAGGAACCAGGCTCAGTGGCCACTGGAACCCTTCGACTCTGTCATGCATCTATGCGCTACTCTGGTTTACGGGGGCTAAACTGCTATGGATACCAGCATTTTTGTTTTTCATTGAGATAATTTATCCAAACTTGGAAGTGACGTCAAAAAGGAAAAAAAAGATTGCACGCTTTTTTCCCTGTTAATGCAAGTTCAGTGTTTTACAACCCCAACAATCACTTGACTTTCTAGGAGAAATAACTAAACTACCTACCACTGATTGCGGGTCACACATTTTACAATCTGCAAAGTTAATTCTCCTTTCCATCAAGAAGAAAAGAAAATCCCAAAGCCTGTGGTTTCAATGCACACAGGATATTCACCAATCTTATTATCTAATCCGGCAATCTTCTCTCAGCATTCCCGTTACCCACTCACTAAGAAAATCCTAGTTTTGTGTATTCTCTTTTGAACTGGCATTCCTATCTTGCTGTATACTGCATTAATGACTGAAATATAACCTGACAAGAGCTATTTACATGAGAATTATACTTCTAACATTTTGAAAATTATACATTGATAGTTTGTAAAAATGTTTTCCAAACTCAAAAGAAATACATGTTTAATACACAAAATTCAGAAAATATAAACAAGCATAAAAATACAAAAATAAAAACTTACAATCCTCTTACATAGCTCCAAGCACCATCACTATTTTTTGGTGCCTGCTGGGTCAATTGTTTTTCTAGATATAAACTCTTCCTTTTTACACAAAAGGGGATAACAGTATACAAGCTGCTCCCTGGCCTGCTTCTCTTCTCTTAGCAACAGCTAATCCTCTTCTGTAACACGGCTGCAGGGACTCCACCATTTACCTACCCGGTGTCCTACCAGGCTTTTGCCCAGTTCCTCGTTATCATAAGACATTCTGTATTGAACATCTCTGAGGCCACCTAGAGAACCCGTGCTCTTTTTATGGAAACTGGATGCTCAGGAAGAACTTCCTTAACAACCACAGCCTCGATGACGCCAGTCTGAAAGGCAGGCACAGAAGCGTTCAAGCTCAGTGGGGAGCTGTGGCCATCTCATATTCCCTCAATCACTTACACTTCCTTCACCATTGCTTTTTCCTCTCACAACCTTCCTGAAAAGTTGTATGTAAATAAAAATCAAAATACAGGAGTGACGTAAGCAGAAGCTGGATAGGTACAGATTTCACACAGAGGGTAAACTGAAACAGGAGTCAGAAACAGCCGCCTCGCCCCAGTCTTTCAGAGAACAGTCACAGCAGAATCTACACAGGCTGGGGAGCCCCTGGCTCCCCTCCCTACTGTCCACACCCAACCCCAACCCAGAGCAGCTGGCGATAGGGCCCAGAGCCCAGGCGGCTCCCACCTCCTGCTGACCTGACCCAGCGCCCGCTCTCTCCCCCGCACACTTTGGTGACCTGACCCAGAGTCCCTCCCCCAACACAGGTTCTGATTGACCCAGCGTCCCTCCGCCTCCCACACCATGTTGAGCAGCACCTTGTCCCCTTCCGCCCCAGCTAACTCGGTGACCAGTGGAGGCCACACCCACGTGACACCTGCTGTCCCTGACAGCAGCTCCGACGGCACCTCTGTGGCTCTGCAGGAGCCGCCTCCCCGCCTCGTGGGCACACAGGTGAGCTGACCATACTTGCCCAGCCGGTCTGCAGGAAGCGAGGTCAGGGGCGACGGCGCCGCCTCCGCCTCCGCCTGTCCCCTCCCTCCGTCCGGCATCCGCGCCGCTCAAGGACTCCAAAGTCAGCGTCGCGGTGAGGAGCCCCCCACGCCCAACCCGCGCAGGCAGGACCCTGGGCGGCGGGGCTCGAACGCCCCCCACAAGCTGCTGTCCGGGAACGGCACGGCCCGGGGTGCCGCACGCCCACTGGAAGGCAGGGCTGGGACTGCGGACGCTAGGAGCCACCCCGGCCCCTCACCCAGGCTCCCTCACCTGGGCTCCCCGACCCCTCACCCGGGCTCCCCCTCACGTGGGCTCCGGCGCGCCCATCTGGGTTCCCCCTCAGCTGAGTTCCTGGCCCCTCACCCGGGCACCCCGCGCGCTCACCTGGGCTGCCTCTCACCCGGGCTCCCTGCGCTTGGCGTCGCCCCGCCCCTGCAGGACTCCGGGCAGTCACTGACCGCACTGCCGCCCAGTCACGACTGGCCGGCCTCAAACACCGCCCGCGCACGCGCGCACGCACGCGCGCACGCACGCGTTCTGCCCCCCCACCCGGGGGCGTGGCTACGAGAGGCCCCGCGTAGGCACTACCACGGCGGCGGGCGCGGGAGGGGCGGGGCGGCGGGCGCGGGAGGGGCGGGGCGGCGGGCGCGGGAGGGGCGGGGCGGCGGGCGCGGGAGGGGCGGGGCGGCGGGCGCGGGAGGGGCGGGGCGGCGGGCGCGGGAGGGGCGGCGGGCGCGGGAGGGGCGGGGCGGCGGGAGGGGCGGGGCGGCGGGGCGGCGGGGCGGCGGGGCGGCGGGAGGGGCGGGCGGCGGAGGGGCGGGGCGGCGGGCGCGCTGAACCACGGCCGGCGGGAGGGGCGGGGCCGGGCTGAACCACGGCGGGTGGGGGCATGGGGGCCGCCGTGGAGCTCCGCGGGCCGCCTGGTTGCGCTGCATCCGGAGGGGGCCGAGGGGACCTGAAAGCTGCGGCAGAGCCCGACCGCGCCGTTCCCCAGAGCAGCCCCGGCCCGGCTGCGGCTGAGTCGCGCTCCGGGTGTGGACGGAGCCGGAGCCCCCCCGGGGCGCGCGCTGAGGTCATAGGGCCCAAGCCCTGGGCCTTCAAGTCTTGACCGAGCGCATCCCCGGCCCTTCTGCGCCCACGCCTGAGTTTTTGTCTGTAGGAGTTTCAGCAGTTCGCTAAGGTTGTTATTCGAGTTATTTATGTTTCTTCTCTCTAAGGTATTTTGTTCCCTCTTTAGAATCGACATCTAGAGGAGTACTCACCACTTAATTGGTGATCAATACACGTTCGTTGAAAGAACCGATAGCATGCGATGGCTACAGAGCATCTGCACTGGGAGTGTCCGCCCCGCCTGGCAGGGAGGCCTCGGGGGCTAATGGAGCTGAGGGTTTAGTTGGCCTTGGACCCTCGCTTTTTTCCTTTCCTGTACCATGAAGATAACTGCCTTATCTACCTCTCAGGACTGTTTTGGGGATTAAATAGGACGTTTAAATTACCAACGCTGTTTGAAATAAGCATTTCAAAATTGTTATAACCCTTTAGTACATGTGGGAAACGTTGACATACATGTTCAAATTTATTTTTCTGCTGGCTTATTTAGGTTTGTTTAAACCTTGAGTCCCTAGGATTGTCTAAGAACATGCGTAAATGTGTGTGGAGGCCTCCCTGGAGGCCAGAGAACTGCCAGCAGCCTTCATGGTGTTAGGGGAACAGGAACCTAGGAGAGCCAGGGTGACACCGTTTTAAAATCAACAACCCATCTTGGCCGGCGCAGTGGCTCACGCCTGTAATCCCAGCAGTTTGGGAGGTCAGGGTGGGTGGATCACCTGAGGTCAGGAGTTCGAGACCAGCCTGGCCAGCATGGGGAAACTCCGTCTCTACTAAAAATATAAAAAAAAATTAGCCGGGTGTGGTGGTGGGCACCTGTAATCCCAGCTACTCAGGAGGCTGAAGCAGGAGAATTGCTTGAACCCAGGAGGAGGAGGTTGCAGTGAGCCAAGATCACGCCATTGCACTCCAGCCTGGGCAACAAGAATGAAACTCCGTCTCAATAAAATAAAAATAAAATAAAATAAACTCCATCTTAAAACCAGTGAAACCACCGTTGCAAAATTATAACTGAGACAGTGAGAGATCTGACCTAACCAACTCCATCCTACTTTTAACCTCCAAACTGTCCTTGTTCATTCCTGGGTGTAGGCCAAACTAACTTTGGAAGAAACTTAGTTTATAGTTTCCCGAATCAAATCCTTTTCTTGCCTGGGGACTAGACTGCCTTTGTAGGACTAACAAATTAGCCACAATATTAGAAATTATGGCTTAGAATTCATGCAGCTGGAGATTACAAGATTCTGACCCTCCCTAAATTGCTCTTGGGGATAACATCACTATTGAAAAACCTAAGATCAGTGCTTGAGATATTTTGCAGACCTTGCACTTGCTGGATCAGCTGGGGCCATCCAGTTGGATAAACTGGCTCATCTGATCTTGCCCCCACCCAGGAACTGACTCGGGCCAAGAGGACAGCTTTGATCCATATGATTTCATCTCTGATCTGACCCCTCAGCACTCCCAGCTTACTGGCCCCCTACCTACCAAATTATCCTTAAAAACTCTGAACTCCAGGGCTGGGCACAGTGGCTCACACCTGTAATCCCAGGACTCTGGGAGGCCGAGGCAGGCGGATCACTTGAGGTCAGAAGTTCAAGACCACCCTGGCCAACATGGCAAAACCCTGTCTCTACTAAAATACAAAAATTAGCCAGGCGTGGTGGCGCACGCCTGTAATGCCAACTACTTGGGAGCCTGAGGCAGGAGAATTGCTTGAACCCTGGAAGCGGAGGTTGCAGTGCACTGAAATCGCACCACTGCACTCCAGCCTGGGTAACAGAGCAAGACTCCATCTCAAAAACAACAACAAAAACTCTGACCTCCGAATTCTTGGGGAAATTGATTTGAGTAATAATAAAACTCTGGTCTCCCGCACAGCCAGCTCTGTGTGAATTTTTCTTTCTCTATGCAGTTCACCTGTTTAGATACATCAGCTCTGTCTAGGCAGCAGGCAACATGGACCTGTTTGGCAGTTACACTAGCCTGTAATCCCGGCTACGTGGGAGGCTGAGGCAGGAGAATTGCTTGAACCTGGGAGGCGGAGGTTGCAGTGAGCCAAGATCATGCCACTGCACTCCAGCCTGGGCAACAGAGCAAGACTCCATCTGAAAAAAAAAAAAAAAAAAGATGGTTATAGTCATGCTTAGATGTAGGTACGCACTGAAGTGCCAAGGATAACTTTATTTACATCCACCAAGTACTATATTTTGTCACACTGTCAGCCCACCTGCACTTACACATAGCTTGGCTTTTACACTGATACAAGATGCCTTTGAAACAAAGACGGCATGTTCCTCCTCCTGCTTTCCGCGGGCTCCCCACTCTGTATCAGAGCAGCTGTCTCTCACTGCACTCTGCGACTGCCTTGAGTTCCTCCCTGGACAAGATCCGAGAACCCTTTCTTGGGGTCTGGACCGGACCCCTTTCTCCAGCAGCACTGGGTTCCTCGGATTCACACTCACAGCATGCTGAGGCCTGTCTTACAAAGAATGAACTGAGGCTTAGAAAGATGGAACCATAACTTGCTCAGTCATGTGGCCAGTAAGTTCTTCAGCTTGAATTTAAACATTCCAGGACTGCGTCTTTCCACTCGGCCATCTTTAAAGCAGAGCGATAAAATAGTTTTGTTTTCTAAAAAACAATCACAAGCATAACTGATCACAGTTATAAGCAGTAACCATGTGGGATGCGGAAGACTGAATGAAACCCAGGCGGATTCCCAGCTTGCTCCGTCACAGCTTGGGCACTGCTGTTTACAGCCTGTGTACTCCCCTCCCGCCCTACCACCCACAGGTGTCTCACCTCCTTCCCTGACAGATCGAATGACACAACAAACATTCATCTTGGGTGCACGGTGTGTCCGGCATCAGGCTAAGCCCTTTGGGAAATTGGTTCTTTCAAACATCACAGGTGTCTGAGGCAGGCACCATTATCCACATGTCATAGAAAAAAAACAGTGTTCAGTGAGGCTGAGGTTAGCAATGTGTGCACCTCCACACACTGCTAAATGACAAAGCCGAATTTTGAAGTACGATGCCATGAGGTGTCTGGAGAAGACAACCGAAATGACTTAATCGAGGTGTCAGGGGACTGTCTTATTTTCTGGTCATATAAGCAATATACGCTCATTGGGAGGTTTGGTTGTTCCATTACAAAAAAGACAGACTGTTTTAACAGCCATTAGCAAAGGGATGGGAGGAGTTCTCTTCTGCCTGTTTCTTCTTCCTAAACAGAGCAGAATGACTGTGTTCTCAGAGGGATGTATAATGAGCGAGAGGGGAAAAAGAATGTCCCTGATTTTAAATCCACAGTGTCCTTCACCAGTGAGCAATCGTAGTTCTGTGGGTGGGAGAGCAGGACCGCTGTGCTTGCAAACAACACTTTAAAAAACTGGAACCCAAGTTCAGGATCTGCTGACAGCACATCTGCAGTAAGCATGAGGGTCTCTGGACTCCGGCAGATCAGGTGCTCACTTCTCCGCCTCACTGTGGCAAAGACTCTACCTGACCTAACTCTAGGCAGGGTCCTCGAAGCCCTCAAGGCTCTGACCGGGACCCCCGTCCCCTTTCACCCAAAAGAATCCTGCTGGGTCAATGCAGTGACAATTCCCTGCCCCCGATATCATACTCCTCATCCCCCACCCTCGGTATCTTATCACCTGGCCTGGCTGTGGCACGAATCCTGCTGAGTGGTTCTAGCAAGAACCCCCCTGGCCTGATGTCGCCTCTTCATAGTTTTCCATCCACCCTCACCCGTTCCGTGGCTGTGTATTCCCGTTTTTCTTGTTATACTCAGAGTTGAGCCCAGTCCCACTGCAGTGGCCCCTGCACCTATCATGATTCCCTTGAGACTGTAAAACAAAAATAAAATTCTGGTCCCCCCCTCAACCCCCACAGCCACGAGCTTTCCAAAGTAAACCTTAGAGACTAGTTCAGACCGTGATGGGAAGTGGGGGTCGGACAGGCTCCTTATACCCACCTTCCATTGAAATCCAGGCACAGCTGACCCACATTAACATCGAAGCAGAGATCTTAAGGCTGACAAAACAGACTCTCTGTAGCAGTAAGATACTACATTCCAACCTGACTCTAGTATAGCATCACATGACAGAGAGCAGGCCCTGGAAGAAATCAAGCATTTTACCACAGAATATATTTCTTTGACATATTTTGAAGGGGCCCCACACAGCTATCTCTTGAGGGGAAAATCCACATCCTGCCAGAATCCCCTTCCCTTTCCAGGTCTTTTCCCTGATCTAGGAGAGATTTAACTAAGAGTCTGGCACCTCTTTTAGGTCCAATAAGAGCTCTGAAGATAAAAAAACCCTTGGTCTCCACAACCTTTATCTTAACCCAGACAATCCTTTCTATTCGTTCCAGGTCTTTACAATAATAATTCTTTCAATTAATTGCCCATCAGAAAATCGTTGAATCCATCTATGACCTGGACACCTCCCACTTCCATCCCTGGAGCTGTGTCACCTTTCTGGACCAAACCACTGGACACCTGACATGTATCAGTTGGCGACATGTACACCTCCACACACTGCTAAATGACAAAGCCAAATTTTGAAATACGATGCTGTGAGGTGTTT
Organism: Pongo abelii; assembly: GCF_028885655.2. Taxonomy (NCBI): domain Eukaryota; kingdom Metazoa; phylum Chordata; class Mammalia; order Primates; family Hominidae; genus Pongo; species Pongo abelii. Next base: position 1,529,913 of record NC_071992.2, on the reverse strand, counting down.
GGAGAAGAGAACTGAAATGATGTCATGGAGGTGGCAGGGGATCGTCTTGCCTTTTTCTTATTTTCTGCCTGTAACTTCTGTCCCCCTAAAATGCATAAAATCCAGCTGGAACCCAACCACCTTATGCACCAGTTCTTAGGACCTCCTGGGGCTGTGTCACCAATCAAAGCCCTCATATGTGGCTCAGAATAAATCTCATCAAATAATTTACAAATTTGACTCTTTGTGTTGACAAGTCTGTCTTACCACTCTTCAATAAGGGCCGTGTATGATGTTTTCTTTAGCAACTGTGGCAAAATTAAACCTTAGAAATAAAGAGAAAAAGAACTCATTATAGAAAACTGTCTTTCTGCTGATGTGGGCATTCACTGTGTCCTTTTCTTTTTCCAAAAAGTGTATCTTTCTTAAAAACTGAAAAATATTGAGCCACAAAACACAGTACCGATGGCTTGCATGCGGGACACTCGGGATATCGTATTAAAGGGCTCTGATGTTGTCTTGATGATCTGTATGCTGGGTGTTACTTCTGCTGGCTGTGTGACCTTGGAGGGGTTGCTTAACCTCTGTGAGGCACAAGTGTAAAAGGATGAGATTGGTCCCTAAAGTCTCCTCCAACATTAAAGCTAGATGATCCTGAATCTTCTGCTGTTTGAGGATCAGACAAACAACAGTGGGCAGGGTTCTTCCTGTTGAAAATGATAACCCTGAGATAATAGCCGTAATTATTGGTACCCAAAGAAGCCTTAAATCCTCATTGGATGAAGCCATGGCCATAACAACCAGCCTTTAAAAAGTGCCCAGGCATGGTGGCTCCTGCCTATAATCCCAGCACTTTGGGAAGCCGAGGCGGGTGGATCACCTGAGGTCAGGAGTTCGTGACCAGGCTGGTGAAACTTCGTCTCTACTAAAAATACAAAAATTAGCTGGATGTGGTGGCACATGCCTGTAATTCCAGCAATTCAGGAGGCTGAGGCAGGAGAATTGCATGAACCTGGGAGGCAGAGGTTGCAGTGAGCTGAGACTGTGCCACTGCACTCCAGCCTAGACTACAGAGCAAGATTCCATCACAAAAAACAAAACAAAACAAAAAAAAGTGCCCTGACAAGATCATGTTGATTCTAGGGCTACAGAGACAGCTATTGTGGGGCCACCATAGCACACCGTCCTCTAGGCCCCCTCCCGTGGGGACATTTGGCAGTGTCTGGAGACGTTTTTGGTTGCCATGACCTTGGGTGAGAAGCAGGTTGCTCCTGCTGACCTTCAGAGGGGAGAAGCTGCTAGGCTTCTGACAAGGCCCAGGGCAGCCCCACGGCAATGGCCCAGCCCCAACGTCAATGGTGCTGAGCTTGAAAAATCTATATGCTGGAAGGGGACACACCTCCGCTTAAAAACTAAAACTGTAGAGAGAGGGACGCTGGCCTCGAAGTGGACTTTCCGCTGCCCCAAATAGGTCTGCTCTCCGGCTTCATCTCTTGGAATGATATCAAATGGCACTTGGGTGACCTAAAGGACTTTAGTGCAGTTTTAAGAAATGCTTAATTCAGGCCAGGTGTGGTGGCTCACGCCTGTAATCCCAGCACTTTGGGATGCCGAGGTGGGTGGGTCACTTGAGGTCAGGAGTTCTAGACCAGCCTGACCAACATGGTGAAACCCTGTCTCTACTAAAAATACAAAAATTAACCAGGTGTGGTGGTGGTTGCCTGTAATCCTAGCTACTTGGGAGGCTGGGGCAGGAGAATTGCTTGAACCCGGGAGGCGGAGGTCACAGTGAGCCGAGATTGCACCACTGCACTCCAGCCTGGGCAACAGAGCAAGACTCTGTCTCAAAAAAAAAAAAAAAAAGGAATGCTTAATTAATTCATACCTAGAGAGAGGTACAATCACTTTGATTTATTTTTCATCCCTGTTACTATTTTAGGAACAAATTTACAGACTCAAACCTAGCCTCCCCTCTCCCACAAACACACAGCATAATATGGTATAAATCAAATATACAGATATATAAAAGAAATTTAAATTTAGTGAAATTTCTTTTTTTTTTTTGAGATGGAGTCTCACTCCATCACCCAGGCTGGAGTGCAATGGTGCGGTCTCGGCTCACTGCAACCTCTGCCTCCTGGGTTCAAGCGATTCTCCTGCCTCAGCCTCCTGAGTAGCTGGGACTACAGGTGCATGCCACTACACCTGGCTAATTTTTGTATTTTTTTTAGTACAGACAGAGTTTTACTATGTTGGCCAGGCTAGTCTTGAACTCCTGACCTCATGATCCGCCTGCCTCAGCCTCCCAAAGTGCTAGGATTACAGGCGTGAGCCACAGCGCCTGGCTGAAATTTAGTGAAATTTCATGTATTTAAAATGTCAGGTAGAATGTTACAAAGTAGGCAGATCCAGAAAGCAGCACAGGGAAGTGGTATATTTGTTAAACACCAAACAATGAAAACTTACTTAAGAGTTTTCTTTCCAAATCTTCTTCCCACACAGCAGCATTGAGTTTAGCTTCACAGACAAGGATGTGAAACTTGGGATCAGCTGGTCAGAAACCAAGAACAGTACTTAGGAAATAAAATTCCATTTCACATTTTCCCCCTCTTCTATGAAATAGCTAGACCCACATGGTCGTGATGGGATGAGACATGCAAAGTCCTCCGTCTCATAGGGAATCCGCATTTCACATCCGCTCGTGAGTCTCCTCCCTGGGACAAGGCGGAGCTGACTCATTCTGAAGATGACTCTGCAGGCATGGAGTTCATTCCAGAGGAGGTCAGAGTCACTCAGCATGAAGAGAGGGTGTAACAGGATGTTGTCTCTGCTGAGGAAGTGGGGCTGCCACCTGATGGGCTGTCCATCATCACCCCAGGAGAGGCTGGGCCAGGTTGTGGTGCGTCCAACCCCCAGCCCTCTGGGCAGACCGGTTGTGATCTAAGTCATTTCAAGGTAAAGAGCAGGTGATATGTCAGGACCTGCGACACGGTGTTCAGAGAGCATCTAACACAAGCCAGCTGTCTTTGGAGGGGCGGAGCGGGGGGAGGCACTCGTATCTTGTGGGCAGAGGCTTCTTGCCTGACCACAAAGGTGGGGAGGGGTCTGTGTGGGGCCGCTGAGGGGCTTGGAGACTAAAGCCCCACGCCAGTGAGAGAAAACAGGATAGGAAGAGCCAGGGGAACCGGGTGGGGATCCAATCTCTCACTCCATGGAGGACTTTGTAAGGTTTGGACCTAGAGTAAAGGAAAGTTTAATGCATGACATAGACTCATCTCTCTGTTAGTTAGACTAACCCCTCTGTTAGTCTATGTCAGGTTGTGTCTATCAAGACCCATGTCATTCCATCAACTTCTCCCTTTCCCAGAAGGGTTACTTCTCTTTCGCTTGCTGGGAAAGGGAGAAGTTCATGGAATGACGAAGGTCTTGATAGACTCAACCTGAAGCAGCCCTTAGGAGCCAGCAGATCCGGTAGCCCCAGCAGATGTCATTGGCTCGGAGGTCTGTAGGGAAGAGGATATCACAAGACCAGCTGCACAGTCACGGAAGGGGCTCTGGGGCTTTGCAGCAAGGCTCCTTCTCCTTCAGTGACTGATCTCCTTTGAAGAAAGAACTTCTGGCCTGCTTCTGCGCAGGCAGCGACGGCCTGTTTGACCGCAGAGCACCAGGTGAGCAGGTGAACACAGACATGTGCTGTGAACTATCCACTGAGCCGCCAAGCCTTCCCCAGCTCACTGCAGCCTCAGAGCAGGCATGGTGTTGGCATGTCTCGAGATGGCTTGCCCATAGTCCCTGCTCTCCACTTTCAACTTGCCTTCCACCAAGTTCCCTCTTGGGTGCTTTCCCACGAGTAGTTGTCTGGGGGTGAAAAATGTGTATTCGACAGCAGCTTTAGATGCTGAAGTGTTTTGGAGAAGAAGTATATCACTGTTATACTCTCAGAAAGATCTCAAGTTCTGAAAATATCCGTTATCTCCTGGGAATGCTTATAAGAATGTCCTCACTACAAAAGAGAATCGGCTGATAGACATGTTGAGACCAAATAAAGATATTCAAAACAAATAAAGATAGTCAAAGACAAATAAAGAGACCCAGTTGAGAGGGAAAGCTCATTTTTACATAAGACTGGAAAGTAATTGTTGTGGGTGCCTGGCAATTATCTAAAGCCAATGGTGTGATGCAGGGGTTAAGAAGAATTTACCAAGACAGTTGTTGGTAAAGAAAGGCAGATTTATTAGAAAAAGTATGAAAGTACGTTGCAAGGGAGCAATGGGCAGGCCAGCAGGAGAGGAGCTGACTGCCAGGAGACAGAGACTTGCAGGGGGTTTGATAGGATGGTGCTCGTGGTGTGTGCTGGATAGGGCTATGTGCAGTGCTGGTAATGCCAAGGTTGCAGGGAGCTAACTTGCAATTTTTGTATCAGCTGAAGGTCTGGTGATCGCTGGGCACAGGAAGACTGAGTTATTTGTACAGGGGGCCTGTGTGTCCTGGACAATGAAGAAAGGCAGACTCACAGCTTATCCTTTTGCTTTCCTTTGGTCCCACCAACCTGAATCCCCTTCCTTGATTAGGACTGTACAGTAATGAGTATGCAAGGGAATGACAAAATTTCTTTTCTTTTCTTTTTCTTTTTGAGATGGAGCTTCACTCTTGTCACCCAGGCTGGAGTGCAATGGCGCGATCTCAGCTCACTGCAACCTCTGCCCCCCGGGTTCAAGTAATTCTCCTGCCTCAGCCTCCCAAGTAGTTGGGATTACAGGCGCCTGCCACCACACCCGGCTAATTTTTTTGTATTTTTAGTAGAGACGGGGTTTCACTGTGTTAGCCAGGATGGTCTTGATCTCCTGACCTCATGATCTGCCTGCTTCGGCCTCCAAAAGTGTTGGGATTACAGGCGTGAACCACTACACCTGGCCCTTTCTTTCTTTCTTTTTTTTTTTTTTCTTGAAACAGAGTTTCACTCTTTTCACCCAGGCTGGAGTGCAATGGCATGATCTTGGCTCACTGCAACCTCCACCTCCAGGATTCAAGCCATTCTCCTGCCTCAGCCTCCCGAGTAGCTGGGATTACAGGTGCCTGCCACCACGCCTGGCTAATTTTTGTATTTTTAGTAGAGGTGGGTTTTCACCATGTTGGCCAGACTGGTCTCGAACTCCTGACCTCAGGTGATCTGCCCGTCTCAGCCTCCCAAAGTGCTGGGATTATAGGCATGAGCCACTGCGCCCAGCCAGGAATGACAAAATTTCAAAATCACCATCTGTCAACTCCTAATAAAAATAATGAGGTGGGCAAGAATCAGTAATAGATTCCTGAAACCATTAGGCAGAAAGACAGTGAGGAGCTGCACACCTTGCCACGTACCAACCCCCCAACTTATGTGCCTTGCTGATGAGGATGAGGCTGCCACCACCTAACTCAGAGGAAGATCTTTGCATCATCCTAGTGGGACGTGAGCCACATGCCTATGTCCAGTAGGAAGCACACAGGACCACCTGTGCGGGATTCTCGAGTAAATGTTTAACCTAAATCGATAGAACTCTTGATCAACTTGCCAGTCGGCAGGAAATACAGGGAATAGGAGACAAGTTAAGTGGCACCACAAGAAAACAGACAAATTCAGATTTCAGGCATTGTCTTCTCAACAATTCAATGCTATGAAAGAAGAAAAAAAGTGACAGGACTATCCCATTAAATGAGACTTAAGACAGAGAACCAAATGTGTAGCCCTGAATTCAATCCAGATGTCAACTAACCAGCTGGAAAATACATTTTTCAAATAATTGGGAAATTATGGATATAGCCAGCATTAGATGATGTTAGATCATTAATTTTGTGGGATGGTTAGTGGCATTGTGGTTCTACAGGAAAATGTTCTTATTTTTTAGAGATGCGTAGAGATGCTTTTAGGGATGAAATGTCATCATGTCCACAATTTACTTTAAAATACATCAGGAAGAAGGAAAGCTAGATGAAGCAAGGAAGGCAAAACGTTAGCAGCCGTTAAATCAAATGTAAGAGCCTGTTTCTGTTCCTTAATTATTGTCATCTCAACATGTCTATATGTTTGGAAATTGTCGTAATAAAAAGCAAATAATAAGAAGAAAATGATATTTGGAAAGATTCTATTAAAAGAGTGAAAAAGATAACCAGGTAGGCCAATGACATCTTCTCACCTGCGGCCCACTCTCCTCCTCTGTTTTGTCCACAGGGTTGCTCAGTGGACCGATGGCCAGAGGTTGGTGTGTCAAGAATTTGGGGTGTCAAGTTTAAGCACAAAGCATGGACCTTGTCTGACAAGACAGGCTGGCCACTGACTGTTAAGTATTTCCCCACAAAAGGGACAAGCCCGGAGCCAGGTTACCAGCCCACACCTCAAGACAGGCTCTTCTTTTAGAAAATGGACAAAGCTCTATGACCAGAAGAAGCACTTTGGGGAATTTAAATTTACTTTCCCGGACACGACTCCACTATCATCACTACCCCTGAACTTATGGGGCATCCAAACTTCAGTCTCAGCAGGTTTGTTTTGTGTCTGTGTGTGTGTCTGTGTGTGTCTGTGTGTGTGTCTGTGTGCCTATGTGTGTGTGTCTGGGTATGTCTCTGTGTATCTGTGTGTGTCTGTGTTGTGTGTCTGTGTGTGTGTCTGTGTGTGTGTCTGTGTGTGTGTGTCTGTGTATGTCTGTGTGTGTCTGTGTGTGTCTGTGTCTGTGTGTGTGTCTGTGTGTGTGTGTGTGTGTGTGTGTGTTTTGAAACACAGTCTTGCTCTGTCGCCCAAGCTGGAGGGCAGTGGTGCAATCACAGCTTACTGCAGCCTTGACTTCCTAGGCTCAAGCGATCCTCCCATCTCAGCCTCCTGAATAGCTGGCACCACAGGTGTGAGCCAACACTTCTAGCTAATTTTTGTATTTTTTGTAGAAACAGGGTCTTTCTATGTTGCCCAGGATGGTCTTGAACTCCTAGGGTCAAGTGATCCTCCTGCCTCAGCCTCCTGTAGTGTTGGGATTACAGGTGTGAGCCACCATGCCCAGCCAGAATATTTATTAACATCAGATTTTTCTTTTTTATTTTTTGAGACGTAGTTTTCTCTTGTTGCCCAGGCTGGAGTGCGGTGGCGTGATCTCAGCTCACTGCAACCTCCACTCCTGGGTTCAAGCAATTCTCCTACCTCAGCCTCCTGAGTAGCTGGGACTATAGGCACGTACCACCATGCCCAACAAATTTTGTATTATTAGTAGAGATGGGGTTTCACCATGTTGGTCAGGCTAGTCTCGAACTCCTGACCTCAGGTGATCTGTCTGCCTTGGCCTCCCAAAGTGTTGCGATTACAGGCGTCAGCCACCATGCCCGACCAGCATATTTATTTATTTATTTATTTATCTTTTGAGACAGAGTTTTGCTCTTGTTGCCCAGGCTGGAGTGCAATGGAGTGATCTCGGCTCACCGCAACCTCCGCCTCCCGGGTTGAAGCGATTCTCCTGCCTCAGCCTCCCGAGTAGCTGGGATTACAGGCATGCGCCACCGCGCCTGGCTAATTTTGTATTTTTTTTTAGTAGGGACGGAGTTTCTCCATGTTGGTCAGGGTGGTCTTGAACTCCTGACCTCAGGTGATCCGCACACCTCAGCCTCCCAAAGTGCTGGGATTACAGGTGTGAGCTACTGCGCCCAGCCATAAGTTTATGTTTTTAAGAGAAATGTGTTGAAGCACTGGGCTCGAGTGACAGTATGGTGGTTTATTCTGAAAGGGCTCAGCTGTGTGTGCAAAAGTGTGAGTGTGTGTGTGTATGTCAGCATATGTGTGTGAGTATGTATGTGTCTATGTGTGTGAACGTGTATGTGTGTGTGTGTATGTGTATGTGTGTGAGAGTGTTGTGTATGTGTATGTGCTAAAGTAAATATGACTGAACAATAAGAATCGTCAATCTGGTTGTTTGGTACATGAGTATTCATCTTATTTCTTTTTCACTTTTTCTGTGCATTTGAAAGCTTTCATAGTAAGTGAGAAAATGTATCTGGTTGTTAAAACAATATTGCAACGTACACACACAGTCCATTTCCTGTCCCAGAATTGAGACAGTTAGTGCAGAGGCCACTGGCTCAGCTGTGGAAACAAGACTGCACGGTCCGTCTGCACCCACGCTGTCTGTGAGCCCTAGGAATGTCGCTTCCTGTCTCTGGGTCTCAGTTTCCTTCTCTTTAAAATGGGCTGATGCTGTTCCTGCCACAGAGGCTGGGATTCAGGCCACATACCCCGGCACAGCAGCGTTCCGTTGTTACACACTTGAATACTCCCAAGCCAGTTGGTAAAGAGTTGACTCTCCGGGACGCCTTGCACGTTTCCACGACTCAGCAGTCAACGTGGAGCTGAACTGGCTGGGAAGTGTTTTGAGCACTGCCCGTGTTTGTCTCACAGCCCTCACGGGAATCCCGGTTAATGCACTCAATGAGCGGAGCCCTGAAAACCCCACCTGTCACCTCATAAGTGTTCTATAAGTGTTTGCCATTTTAGTAAGTCCTTGTATTTTTATCCAATCTTTGTTTGTTTTATGTTAAAAGGATAGATGGAAGGTTAATGTTGAAGTAATTAACTTCTTAATGGAAATGTATAATTACAAAGTAATTGAAAAGAAGAATAGATGAGTTCTGTGAGAGTTTGTCTTTCTGCCTCATGCTAAAATGTAAGCTCTTGTTGTGAACGAAAGCCTGTGTGCAAATGGTTTGCAGGCTGATCAGCGAATCTGGGGCACAGAGCTACCCAGGAGCTCTCACTGTCGATTTAACATCCAAGCATTTTATGTAGCTTCTTGATGCCGATGTTGGTAAGAGACACTAAATTGTCATGGGCATTATGGAGAAAATCCGTAGATGATTTCTGGAGCACAAAAGCCTGACCTGGAATTGGGGCAGAGCTGGGGAAGGTAGGGGGAATGATTCATTTGTACAGCAGGGGGGATGTGGGGGGCTCAGGCCAGAGCAGGGTGGGGCTGCTGGAAACCAGATAAGGAGAAGAACATAGATGTGACAGCAAAGACTCCTTAGTTGTGAGCTAATCAGTGAGCTCAATTATGTAGGGCAAGTTTAAAGAATTTAAACATTAAACCATATGTTCCTTATATAAAACAATTTTTGAGTGCCAGGGAACTTCCAGCCAGACATCGACCTAGGGTTGTTCATCACCATAGTGGCTGGTGGGGTACCATTCATGTGGGAGGTTGGAGGAGTGGGCAACGGGGTTAGGCTGTGTCGGTCTTCTTGACAGGTACTCAAGGACATCCGCTGTGTGCCTAGGTGCAGCTGTGGCACTGGGACGGACACAGGAAGCAATGTGGGATCTTTGCTGCCAGTGAGCTCCCAGTCTAGGAGAAGAGAGAGGAAGCATCTTTATCTGTGTTATCCCAGGTAGGCGCGCCAATTATATGTCTGTATCCTTATCTGTGTCTACATCTACACCTACATCTACAGTCATATCAATATCTATACCCATACCCATATCTCTATATATCTACATCTATACCCATATCACAGCTGTGTCTATATCTGTTAAGTCATTCTTGCATTGCTATAAAGAAATACCTGAGACTGGGTCATTTACAAAGAAAAGAGGTGGAATTGGCTAACGGTTCTGCAGGCTGCACAAACATCATACCAGCAACTGCTCCGCTTCTGAGGAGGCCTCAGGGAGCTTTTGCTCATGGCAGAAGGTGAAGCGGGAGCAGGTGTGTCACATGGACAGAGCTGAAGTCAGAGAGAGAGAGTGGGTTGGGGGAGCTGCCACACACTTAAACAACCAGACCTCCTGAGAACTCACTCACCATTGTGAGGACAGCATGAAGCTATGCGGGATCTTCCCTCACGAACTAAACTCCTCCCAGCAGACCCCATCTCCAACACTGGAGATTACAACTCAACATGAGATTTGCGTGGGGACAAATATCTAAACTATATTACTATATCTATATCTATATACACCTATGTCCATAGATCCTTCTATGTCCACATCTGTACCTGTAATGTGTGTGTGCATATAGATACATATGTCTTTTTACAAAGAAAATAAGGCCAGGTACGGCAGCTCACACTGGTAATCCCAGCACTTTGGGAGGCTGAGGCGGGTGGATCACCTGAGGTTAGGAGTTCGAGACCAGCCTGGCCAACATGGTGAAACCTTGTCTCTATTAAAAATACAAAAAAAAAAAAAAAATAGCTGGACATGGTGGTGGGTGCCTGTACTCCCAGTTACTCGGGAGGCTGAGGCAGGAGAATCGCTTGAACCCAGCAGGCGGAGGCTGCAGTGAGCTGAGATCATGCCACTCCACTCCAGCCTGGGTGACAGAGTGAGACTCCTTCTCAAAAATAAATAAGTGAAAAGAAAATAAGCTCAGAGAAATCAGGTGGTGCCACCATCAATAAGCCTCAGAACCGGAATGCAAACGTGGGCTTTCGTGCCTTCAAAGCCAGAACTGTGTTCAACCCTCTCGCTTTAGGGTCTGTATCAGTTTGTTAGGGCTGCCTCAACAAAGTGCCACAAACAATAGGACTACCTTCTCTCCCAGGCCAGAAGTCTGAGATCCTGGTGTCCGCAGGGCTGAGCTCCCCTGAAGTCTCCAGGGGAGGGTCTGTCCCAGCCAGGCCTGGATCTGGCCTCTGGTGGCTCCTCGGCCGGTGGCCCCTCGGCTGCATGGCTCCTCAGCTGGGTGGTGGAGCTCCAGTCCTCACGTGGTGTTCTTCCTCTGTGTGTGTGTCTCTCTGTGTCCCAGTTTCCCCTTTTTATGAGAACACTGATTGTATTCAGTTAGGATGCTCCCTCATGACCTCATCTGAATTTGATTTAACTTCATTCCCTCTTTGGAAATAGACAAGACCCTATTTCCAAATAAAGTCACATTTTGAGGTATGGGGGGTGGTTAGGTCTCCAACATATCTTTTTTTTTGAATGGGGTATAATTCAACTCATAACGGTATCTTTCACCAAAACCCAGTGATCCTACTTAATCCACATCCCATCTCTTAATGCCTAGTCCCATCGACTTGTCACTAGATGATGCTGAGAACAAAGGTTTCGTATCTGGGATAAAAGCTTTTTCATCATCATAGAAATTTGGCAAACTTCAGAAGCACCATTACTGTGTTTCAATTTTATCAAGCCTTTTAACAGCCGTACCATATCCTTGGACTACTTCTATTTTGTAGATAAACGCATGGAAACTTGTTTATGTGTACACGTGGTGCTCACACCGCATGTTAGAAGTATGCAATGTGCTTTCTTACACGTGTGGTCATTTATGGCAAACAGCTCTGGGAGGAAAGCAAGGCAGGAAGCAGCTTGTGCATCTGCAGAGGGCACGATGGTGTCTGCTGGGCTGGGTGACTCACCAGTCACAAGCTGGGGTGGGTGGGGCCAGAGAGCCACAGTGCAGAGCTGTTGGACCTCAGGCCCTCACAGCTGAATCAGGGTTCACTTTTTAGGGCTTATTGTTGGGCAGAGTCCAGAGACAGCCAGGGATCCCCACATATTGAAGCAGAAAGCACCTTCTAGCCGAGCCACGTTGGACGTGGGACCCATCACTCGTCTTATTTCGACATCTTATAACTTCGAGGAACACAGTTATTGCAATCTTCGCATCGTCTGCCTTTCCTCCATATGTGCTCTGTAGTGTTATTTTCTTGACATTTCTCTTCCTTTGGGGTGGAAAAAGAGGAAAAAGGTCACGGTGGGTGGAAACAAAAATGAGAAGAGAAAGTGCATGGGCAGAAGTTCAGTGAGGATGTTGTCACGTCAGAAACCCACACCTCCAACTTGTGGTCTGACGAGGTGATCAGACTCAGGACACAAGAGGGGCGTTCCTCGCCCCATCGCAGCTAATGTCAGTCACGTTACAGGGCAGTTCGTATGGAAAGCGCACAGCCTATACTGCGGTCCAGGTTAGATTCCAGCAGCGCGGCTTTCATGTCCTGCTCAGGCAAGCCTTGGTCACTCACTGGGTCTCTGATTCTGTGACAAATCCAGTGGGCAGACACCCTGAGAGAGCAAGAGGTGACTGAGTCATGGCCTGGCTGTGGGGGACAGCCCACAGTCTGGAGATAGCAAGCCGCCAATGCTGCAGTCACCCTTATAAAACATTTGGAATTACGGAAGCTGAGCAGAGCCGGTTTTCTTGTTTACTTTGTTTCTGGTTTGCAGAAAGCATTAGGTTGGAGGGTTTTTTTTCTTGTTCTTATCTCACAAAATGTAAACTATCAGAGACTTAAAGCTTAAGTACTTTTGTGCATCCAGACAAACCACGACAAAACAAAACAGCCGGCTACAGCCTACACGTTTGGGCCAGGGTCATGGTTCTCTCACGGAACGCTGTTCAGAAGTGAAAAGACACCAACATTGAGAATTCAGGAGAAGGAGAATTTCAGACATTGTATTCAGTGCTCTTTGTGGCTGAGTCTCTGCAATATACTGTCTTCCATTTAAGGACTAGAATCAAAGGCTGAGCTGTCTCCATCGCTCCCTGCCCATTGAGAGCCTGTGGCCATATGGGGAAACTACCTTTTCATCATGGAAAAGAAGAACTGGTGAGCTTCCTTTGCTGACTCATTAAGCCATTCATCCAGCGTTCACCAAGTGCTACATTCATCCAGCGTTCACCAAGTGCTACCGGAGTGCCAGGCTCAGGACCACACGGAGCTGTTTAGCTGTTCTTGTGACTTTTTTCCCACTTTTTCTTTTTTTTTTTTTGAGATGGAGTTTTGCTCTTGTCGCCCAGGCTGGAGTGCAATGGTGTGATCTCAGCTCACCGCAACATCTGCCTCCCAGGTTCAAGCAATTCTTGTGCCTTAGCCTCCCGAGTAGCTGGGATTACAGGTGCCTGCCATCATGCCTGGCTGATTTTTGTATCTTTAGTAGAAACGGGGTTTCCCCATGTTGGCCAGGCTGGTCTCAAACTCCTGACCTCAGGTGATCCACCAGCCTCGGCCTCCCAAAGTGCTGGGATTACAGGTGTGAGCCACCATGCCCTGCCAATTTTTTTTCTCCTAACATCTCAGGGGAAGGTTTTTATCCTCGTGCACTTTGCCCATCACGAGCCGGGTCCCGTGTTGATGCCAAGGTCATAGCAAGTGTCACGCAGCACGCCATTGGGTACTCGAAGTGTTTGGGTGCCTGCCCTCCCCTCGGATTCGGCCCCATCCAGGGGCCCTGCTCCCGTTTCCTGCCCAGCACCTTCCTCCAGGAAGTCCCCCTCCCGGCCACCCAGCCCATTTCCAGACCTCACCCTTGACCTTCACCCCTTATTTGTGCACGTGCTGCCATCTTTCCCGGTGTCACGTCTCACCGTCACATTCCCAGCCAGGAGAGTTCCTGCATATCACACAAGACCTGCCTAGGGAGCTGCCTTCCCGAGTTTTCATCTTCTCTCGTCCTCAAGGAGCCTCCCCAGAGCCTCCGGCCAGGCACGCGGCTCCTTCTGCTGGCTCTCCCCTCCCTCTTCTGTCACTAGAAGGGCCTTGACCCGATCAGTGATGAGCCTTTGTCGTGATGACACATTCGTCTTCTCTCTGAGTGGCTCTGTACCGTGTTCACTTAGCTAATCTGTGTTTCTCAAAGTTCCCTTCCCTGAATGGTTCCAACTTCCTGTTGGAGGAAAGAGAGATTTGCAGAAAATTTGGAAGGTGGAAATGAAGGAGCAGCTATTTTCTACAGGAACATCGTCTGTGTTTATTCACACTGTGAGGCTCAAAGAGGTTGCTTTCCCCCTACCAGGGGAAAAGGGATGCTGCACGAAGGAATTTTAGGCAGTTACACTGTAATGGTGGGTACGTGTCATTCTACATGTGCCCAAACCAGAGAATGGCCAACACCGTGAGTGCTCCGTGTGTTAACAGTTGATGAACCTGCATTGGGGTATCGGAGTCGCCAGTGGGGGCACAAACATCCACGGAAACATCAAGCCCCACTCATCCCCTCCTAGTGGGAAGCCCTCCCTCCACTCATCAACGCCACAGGTGCCTTTATGGGAGAGTTTTAAAGGTTGTAGTTTTAGACTGCCTACTTGTTCAGGGCAGAGAAAGAGAATAAGCTCTGAAAATGGCAAAGGCATAGCAGGAGGAGATTGGGCCCGTGGTGGAGATAAGCCCCCAGGCCAGGGCTGCACAAGCCCTCCCTCAGTGGGAGGGACCTTCCTGCTTGTGGTGGGACTGTTTGCCTCACAGTGAGCGCTCATTCTCCCGCCCGGGGCGGCTGGCACCCATCATTGCAGATCTGTGGGTGCTCCTATGCCTCCAGAGGACACTAAAGAGCAGGGAAGATGCAGTTTCCTTCCAGTCCAAACCAGCCACCTGCCGGAAGGAAGAAGGAGAACCAGGGCTGCATCCAAGGAAAACACTTTCATTTCTCAAAGGAAAACATTAGGAAACTGGAGGAAGCTATTTCCGGGTGTGTAACTGACCCAGGATCTTCCTCTGGAGCAGGGCTGGCAAAACAAGGCCCTCAGGCCAAATCAGGTCCACCATCCATTTATTTTGTATTCTCTGTAAGCTAACCATGACCTTTATTTTTTTTTAATGATTCAAAAATGTAGAAGGAGAATGATGTTTTGTGACATGTAAAAATGATATGCTGTTCACATTTTCAAGTTCATCAAAATAAGATGAACTTGAACAGCACCAGGCTCATGGGTTTAGTATTGTCTGCAGCTGTTTTACGTGGCAGCAGGAGAAAAGGTCCCACAGAGACCACATGGCTCACAAAGCCTAAAAGGTTAACTTTCTGGCTCATTACTGGAAAAGTTTGCTGATCCCTGACTATTTTTATGTTATTTTCTTTTCTTTTCTTTTCTTTTATTATTTTTGAGACAGGATCTCACTCTGTCGCCCAGGCTGGAGTGCACTGGTGCAACCTCGGCTCACTGCAGCCCTGACGTCCCGGGCTCAAGCGATCCTCCTATCTCAGCCTCCTGAGTACCTGGGACAGCAGGAGTGCAACACCACACCAACACCAGACCACAGCCTTGACCCCTGAGTTTAGAACATGCAAGAAATTCCTACAAATCAATTAGAAAAAACAGGCGATTTAATTAGAGAAATGGGCAAAAGACCTGAACAAGCACTTTACCAAAGAAGAGATCAAAACAGTTACTCAATGGATGCTCAACTGTGTTATTCATCAGTGGATGCTGCTTAAAACCACGTTGAGATATCACTACATAGCCGCCAGGACAGCAAAGTCAGGAAAGAGGAGCAGGAATCAGTGAGGATACAGAGAAACTGAACTCAAACATTGTTGGTGGGAACTGAACTCACACACTGCTGAGGGGAACTGAACTCACTCACACACCACTGGGGGGACTGAACTCACACAGCACTGAGGGGACTGAACTCACTCGCACACCACGGGGGGAACTGAACTCACTCGCACACCATGGGGGGGACTGAACTCACTCGCACACCACTGGGGGGACTGAACTCACACACCACGGGAGGACTGAACTCACTCACACACAATGGGGGGGACTGAACTCACTCACCTACCACTGGGGGGACTGAACTCACACACCACGGGGGGACTGAACTCACTCACACAGCACTGGGGGACTGAGCTCACTCACACAGCACTGGGGGGGACTGAGCTCACTCGCACAGCACTGGGGGACTGAGCTCACTAGCACAGCACTGGGGGCACTGAGCTCACTCGCACAGCACTGGGGGGACTGAGCTCACTTGCACACCACGGGGGGGACTGAGCTCACCACGGGGGTGCCTGAGCTCACTCACACACAACTGGGGGGACTGAAGTCACTCACATACCACTGGGGGGACTGAACTCACTTGCACACCACTGGGGGACTGAACTCACACCCACACCGCTGGGGGGACTGAACTACTCACACACTGCTGGGGGGACTGAGCTCACACACCACGGGGGGACTGAACTCACTCGCACAGCACGAGGGGGACTGAGCTCACTTGCACACCATGGAGGGGACTGAGCTCACCACGGGGGGGTCTGAGCTCCCTCACACACCACTGGGGGGACTGAGCTCCCTCACACAGCACTGGGGTGACTGAGCTCCCTCACACAGCGCTGGGGGGACTGAGCTCCCTCGCACACCGCGGGGGGGACTCAGCTCACATGCACAGCACTGGGTGGACTCAGCTCACTCGCACAGCACTGGGTGGGCTGAACTCCACTCGCACAGCACTGGGTGGACTGAGCTCACTCACACACCACGGGGGGCCTGAACTCACTCACACACAACTGGGGGGACTGAGCTCACTCACACACCACTGGGGGGACTGAACTCACACACACACCACTGGGGGGACTGAGCTCACTCACACAGCACTGGGTGGACTGAACTCACTCACACACCACAGTGGGGACTGAACTCACTCACACAGCACTAGGTGGACTGAACTCACTCACACACCACTGGGGGGACTGAGCTCACTCACACACCACTGGGGGGACTGAGCTCACTCACACACCACGGGGGGCCTGAACTCACTCACACACAACTGGGGGAACTGAGCTCACTCACACACCACTGGGGGGACTGAGCTCACTCACACACCACGGGGGGCCTGAACTCACTCACACACAACTGGGGGGACTGAGCTCACTCACACAGCCCTGGGTGGACTGAACTCACTCACACACCACAGTGGGGACTGAACTCACTCACACAGCACTGGGTGGACTGAACTCAATCACACACCACTGGGGGAACTGAGCTCACTCACACAGCACTCGGGGGACTGAACTCACACACCACGGAGGGGGCCTGAACTCACTCACACACCACTGTGGGGAAACTGAACTCACTTGCGCACCGCTGGGGGGAAGTACATTTTTGCATTGACCCTAGAGCAGTAACCACTGAAACCGAACTGAAGCTTCCATGGCGACGCTGTGATTCCTCACGACCCGCAGAAATTCAAACATGTTGCACACAAGGTCATGCGCAAGAATGTTGACAGGATCACTGTTTGTGTGTTTATCTGAACCTTCACCTGCTCATGAGAGATGAAGGTTATCATGTGAACGTGGGGAAGACATTGCCAAACATCCAGGGGAGGTTTCCCCGGAGAGCAGACACCACCTCCCGTCACCGTCCTCTTGGAAATGCCTTGCAGCACGGTCAAGGGACTCTGCTGCTCTGCCAGTCCACTGCGTAGGTCTTCCTGCTTCTCCACTTTATTTCCACCAGATTATAAACTCTTGGAAACAAATATTCTGCCATCACTCATTTCTTTATCACTCACAGCATCTGGATGTCCTCCACAACAGCAAGTGGCACCTGTCATATTTTGTTTTGTGTTTTTTTTTTGTTTTTTTTTTTTTTTTGAGACGGAGTCTCGCTCTCTTGCCCAGGCTGGAGTGCAGTGGTGTGATCTCTGCTCATTGCAAGCTCCCCCTCTCGGGTTCAAGCGATTCTCCTGCCTCAGCCTCCCTAGTAGCTGGGACTACAGCTGCGTGCTGCCACGCCTGGCTAATTTTTTGAATTTTTAGTAGAGACGGGGTTTCACAGTGTTAGCCAGGACAGTCTTGATCTCCGGCCCTCGTGATCCACCCGCCTCGGCCTCCCGAAAGTGCTGGGATTACAGGCATGAGCCACCGCGCCCGGCCACCTGTCATGTTTTACAGCTGAGGAAGCTGAGGTCACATGTCCAAGGACTCAAGCATGGGATGTCTCTGTCCCTACCCAGCGTGGGTCTCACCACCACTCCTTATTGACTCCACTCTGATCAGACTGTGCCTCTGATAACTCCCAGGACAGGCTCAGCCTTTTCAAGCTTCTGGGGCTTTGCATTTGCTTTTGCCTCTACCTGGGTCTTTATTTCTTCCATTGTCCAAGGACCAAGTCCTCCTCATCCTTCAGGTCTCAACTCCAGCTGGGCTCCGAGGAGGAGCTACCACCTGGGATGCCACTACCTGTCGGGCCTGCCTCCCTCTCTTACTCGCTCGTGTCCTTGCATTTCACTCATTGAATGATCTTAAACTGTAATGACATGATAATTATTTTTATCTCTTTGTGGACTGTTTATTTTCTGTCCTGCCCTTCCCACCTCACAAGAATGGGAAGCCCCATAGGGGGCTGGGACATCATCTGTCTTATTCACACATGATGTTAAAAGAGATTGTTTTCTTCCTAATGGTGATGAAGTTACACTGCACAGAGGATTATCAGGGCAGTGAAGCTACCCTGCATGGCACTATCATGGTGGATAGGAGCAGTGCACATCTGTGCAGACCCAGAGGATGGACAACACCTAGAGCGAGCCCTCGTGTAAACCACGGACTCCAGGCAATGAAGACGTGTTCATGTGGGTTCACCAGTGGTAACAAATGCACCACATTTGCTGGTGGGGGTGGCTGTGCGTGCAGGGGAGAGGGGACAGGCAGCACATGGCAGGTGTCTGTACCTTCTGTGCATTTTACTGTGAGCCAAAAACTGCTCTAAAAAAATTGTCTATTTTTAAGTTCTGATGGGTTCTCTGGCTTCAGGGAGTTGCCATTTTGGATCCTGAAGAATGAAGAGATAGGCTCATTTGCATGAGGTAGGCAGAGTCAAGTTGGAGGTTGCACTACGCGCTGGGACTGAGGCCATCAGACTCCGGAGGGAGGAGGGGAGCATAGCTGCTGTCTTGCTGATAGCTTCATGGGGAAGCTGGTGTCTGAGTTAGGATGAATGTCTTAGTCCATTTGTTTTGCTATCAAGGACTACCTGAAGCTGGGTAATTTATAAAGAAAGAGGTGTATTTGGCTCACCTCTCTGCAGCCTTCACAGGGAGCATGGTGCCAGCATCTGCAACTGGTGAGGCCTCAGAAATGTTAGAAATCGGCCAGGCGCAGTGGCTCACGCCTGTAATCCTAGCACTTTGGGAGGTTGAAGGGGGCAGATCACCTGAGGTCAGGAGATCGAGACCAGCCTTGCCAACATTGGTGAAACCCCGTCTCTACTAAAAACACAAAAATTAGCTGGGCGTAATGGCAGGCACAAGTAATCCCAGCTACTCGGGAGGCTGAGGCAGGAGAATCGCTTGAACCCAGGAGGCAGAGGTTGCAGTGAGTCAAGATCACGCCACTGCATTCCAGCCTGGGTGACAAAACTAGACTCTATCTCAAAAAAAAAAAAAAAATGTGAGAAATCATTCTGCTCATGGCGTCATGGCGAAGGGGAAGTGGAGCAGGCGTCACATGCCAAGAGGAAAGAAGCCGTAGACAGGGACAGAGAGAGACGAAAGGAGATCTTTTTAACAATCAGATCTCGTGCGAGCTAATGAGATGAGACAAATAGAGTAAGGATGGCACCAAGACATTTATGTAGGGGCTACATCAGTGACCAAACACCTCCCAGCACACCAGCGACCAGACACCTCCCAGCACACCAGCGACCACACACCTCCCACCACACCAGAGACCAGACACCTCCCACCACACCAGAGACCAGACACCTCCCACCACACCAGAGACCAGACACCTCCCACCACACCAGAGACCAGACACCTCCCACCACACCAGCGACCACACACCTCCCACCACACCAGAGACCAGACACCTCCCACCACACCAGTGACCAGACACCTCCCAGCACACCAGAGACCAGACACCTCCCAGCACACCAGAGACCAGACACCTCCCAGCACACCAGAGACCAGACACCTCCCACCACACCAGTGACCAGACACCTCCCAGCACACCAGAGACCAGACACCTCCCAGCACACCAGAGACCAGACACCTCCCAGCACACCAGAGACCAGACACCTCCCAGCACACCAGAGACCAGACACCTCCCACCACACCAGAGACCAGACACCTCCCACCACACCAGAGACCACACACCTCCCACCACACCAGAGACCACACACCTCCCAGCACACCAGAGACCAGACACCTCCCAGCACACCAGCGACCAGACACCTCCCACCACACCAGAGACCAGACACCTCCCAGCACACCAGAGACCAGACACCTCCCACCACACCAGAGACCAGACACCTCCCACCACACCAGAGACCAGACACCTCCCAGCACACCAGCGACCAGACACCTCCCACCACACCAGAGACCAGACACCTCCCACCACACCAGAGACCACACACCTCCCACCACACCAGAGACCACACACCTCCCAGCACACCAGAGACCAGACACCTCCCAGCACACCAGCGACCAGACACCTCCCACCACACCAGAGACCAGACACCTCCCAGCACACCAGTGACCAGACACCTCCCACCACACCAGAGACCCACACACCTCCCACCACACCAGAGACCAGACACCTCCCAGCACACCAGTGACCAGACACCTCCCACCACACCAGAGACCAGACACCTCCCACCACACCAGAGACCAGACACCTCCCACCACACCAGTGACCAGACACCTCCCACCACACCAGAGACCCACACACCTCCCACCACACCAGAGACCACACACCTCCCAGCACACCAGTGACCAGACACCTCCCACCACACCAGAGACCACACACCTCCCAGCACACCAGTGACCAGACACCTCCCACCACACCAGAGACCAGACACCTCCCACCACACCAGAGACCACACACCTCCCAGCACACCAGAGACCAGACACCTCCCACCACACCAGAGACCAGACACCTCCCACCACACCAGAGACTAGACACCTCCCAGCACACCAGTGACCAGACACCTCCCACCACACCAGAGACCACACACCTCCCAGCACACCTGTGACCAGACACCTCCCACCACACCAGAGACCCAGACACCTCCCACCACACCAGAGACCACACACCTCCCAGCACACCAGAGACCAGACACCTCCAACCACACCAGAGACCCAGACACCTCCCACCACACCAGAGACCAGACACCTCCCAGCACACCAGTAACCAGACACCTCCCACCACACCAGAGACCAGACACCTCCCACCACACCAGAGACCAGACACCTCCCACCACACCAGAGACCAGACACCTCCCACCACACCAGAGACCAGACACCTCCCAGCACACCAGAGACCAGACACCTCCCAGCACACCAGAGACCAGACACCTCCCACCACACCAGCGACCAGACACCTCCCAGCACACCAGAGACCCAGACACCTCCCACCACACCAGAGACCCACACACCTCCCAGCACACCAGAGACCAGACACCTCCCACCACACCAGAGACCCACACACCTCCCAGCACACCAGAGACCAGACACCTCCCACCACACCAGAGACCCACACACCTCCCAGCACACCAGTGACCAGACACCTCCCACTAGACCCCCACCAATACTGGGGATCCAATGTCAGCCTGAGGTTTCAGGGGTGTGAAGCATCCAAACGATATCACTGGGGTGTGTGTGGGGAGGCAGGATGATGGCAGAAGGGCTCGAGACAGGAAGACCTTGCCTTGGGTGGGAAGCCTGTGCACAACCATCAGGAAACTCATCTGTTTCTGCTGGAGTTTAACTTGACTTTGATTGGTTATTAAAAACAATCCTGTAATCCCAGCAGTTTGGGAGGCTGAGGTGGGCCGATCACGAGGTCAGGAGTTCGAGACCAGCTTGGCCAACATGGTAAAACCCCGTCTCTACTAAAAATAGAAAAACTAGCTGGGTGTGGGGGTGGGTGTCTGTAATCCCAGCTACTCGGGAGGCTGAGGCAGGAGAATTGGTTGAACTCAGGAGGTGGATGTTGCAGTGAGCTGAGATTGCACCACTGCACTCCAGCCTGGGTGACAGAGCAAGACTCCATCTCAGGAAAAAAAAAAAAAAATCATTGGGCTGGGCATGGTTGCTCACTCCTATAATCCCAGCACTCTGGGAGGCCGAGGCAGGTGGGTCACCTAAGGTCAGGAGTTCAAGAGTGGCATGACCAACACGGTGAAAACCCATCTCTACTAAAAATACAAAAATTAGCCGGGTATGGTGGTGGGCGCCTATAGTCCCAGCTCCTCACTAGGCTGAGGTGGGAGAATCGCTTGAACCCCAGAGGCAGAGGTTGCAGTGAGCCGAGATCGCGCCACTGCACTCCAGCCCGGGTGACAGATTGAGACTCTGTCTCAAAAATAAATAAATAAAATAAATAAATAAATAAATAAATAAAAATAATCATTGGTTCTCACCTCTTTTATGATTTTTTTGCCCCATTCTCTCTTCTCTCCTGGGGCTGTGTGCGCACAGAGGACCTGCTCCCCTGTCCCAAGCACCCTGGTCTATTGTGCCCCCTGCCCGTTTCCCTCCTCTGTCCTCTGCCTGTTCTGGCTGTGCAAATGTTTCGGAGGACTCACCCACTTTCCCCGTCCCCTCCTTTGCTGCCTACAGTCCATGTTAGAGTTCTTATTTTCAGTATCACATTTCATATTTCTAAAACTTCTACTTGATTCTTTTATTATTATAATTTTCACTTTTCTGGTGAAATTCTCCATCGGCTCGCTTCAGTACTTGGATGGAGTAACCCCGTATTTTTCAGAGGACGCATCTCATAACTCCAGCTCCTGAAATTCCCACGATCCCTTCCTATTGCCTGTTTTTCTTGGCTGTCGGTAATTTCTTTCTTGTCTTATCTCTGTCAGGCAAGTTTTGGTTGAATGTTGCTATTGCCTATTAAAGGTTGTAGAGATGATTTGAGGACCTGGATGTATTATCTTCAGGAAGCATTTTCTTTTACTCATGGCAGGTATGTGGGTGGGGACAAAAAATCTCAATCCAATTAGGGTTTGTACTGTTTGGGGGCTGAGTTTCAGGGTTTTTTTCCCCCCAAACTTACTACTATATCAGATAGTGAATATGTTTCATGTTTAGAATTGTAAATTAGAGGTTATTTCCTACTGCCCAGCTCAACCTGGGTAGAGAAATGTGAGCCCAAAGCTAAACATTCCAGTTTTCTCATCCCAGCGTTCACAAACACGACAATGTTTGGCTGTCGGAGTCCCAGGTGACAGGGGTGAGCCGGGCAGGCTTGGTTTTCAAGTAAAGAGGCTTTTCATGGGGATGGGGCACTGCGGGCAGAGGAGGGAGGCTGTGGGGGTAGCAGGAGCTCTGGGAGACAGTGGGGCTCTCACAGGGGAGGAGGGGTCATTGTATTTGAGCCCAGCACAATTCCTTACAAGTGATTTTTTTTTTTTTTCGAGAACAAGCCAATTGATATAGTTTGGATGTGTGTCCCTTCCAAATGTCCTGTGGAAATGTGACCCCTGGTGTTGGAGGTGGGCCTGCTGGGAGGTGACTGTGTTGTGGGGGCGAATCTTTCATGAATGGCTTGGTGCCTTCCTGCTGTCTCCAGTGAGTTCACTGGAAATCTGGCTGTTTAAAGAGCCTGGCACCTCTTGGCTGTGCGTGGTGGCTCACACCTGTAATCCCAGCACTTTGGGGGCCGACGCGGGTGGATCACAAGGTCAGGAGATCGGGACCATCCTGGCTAACACGGTGAAACCCCGTCTCTACTAAAAAATACAGAAAATTAGCCGGGCGTGGTGGCGGGTGCCTGTAGTCTCGGTTACTCAGGAGGCTGAGGCAGGAGAATGGCGTGAACCCGGGAGGCGGAGCTTGCAGTGAGCCGAGATTCTGCCACTGCACTCCAGCCTGGGTGACAGAGCGAGACTCTGTCTCAAAAAAAAAAAAAAAAAAAAAAAAAAAAAGAGCCTGGCACCTCCTTCTCTCTCTTGCTCCCTCTCTTGCCATCTGACACACCTGCTCCTCCTTCACCTTCTGCCAGGAGAAAAATCTTCCTGAGGCCTCCCCAGAAGCAGATGCTGGAACCATGGTTCCTGTACAACCCGCAGAACCATGAGCCACATATACCTGTTTCTTCATATACTACCCAGCCTCAGGTATTCCTTACAGTAACGCAAAACAGACGAATACACCAGCCACATTAAGGTGAATGGTTCTTGCTAATCTATCTTGAGACCAAGCATGTGTTAGGGTTAAATGGGAAATAGGTGTTAAAGTTTTCTGATGTTGTCCACGACACCTAATGAAATTCGCTTTCTTCCTCCCCATCTCCCTCCCTTTCTCCCGTCCTTGTCTCCCTGTCTTTGTCTTTGTCTCTCTGTTGGTCTTTCTCTTTCCTTCCTGCCTTGGTTCCCTGGTGTGCAGAATGACTAAGAAGGGGAAACATACAAGTGCACTCAATACTTTTTTTTTTTGAGACAGGGTCTGGCTCTGTCACCCAGGCTGTAGTGCAGTGGCGTGACCTTGGCTCACTGCAACCTCTACTTCCTGGGCTCAAGCCATTCTCCCACCTCAGCCTCCGGAGTAGCTGGGACTACAGACACATGCCACCATGTCTGGATAATTTTTGTCTTTTTTTTTTGTAGAGATGGGTTTTCACCATTGTCTAGTCTGGTCTTGAACGCCTAAGCTCAAGCCATTTGCCTGCCTTGGCCTCTCAAAGTGCTGGGATTACAGGCATGAGCCACCATGCCTGGCCTCAAAAGAATTAAAATGGTTAATGAGTTAAAACAAGATTAAGTCTGTACATTATATAATGTAGAAGCTTCTGTGGAAAACTCCCCAGCCCTATGTAGACGACATCACATCTGATTTATCCTTGTGGTCTACACTGCTGGGTGCTCAGCCTTCTCCTGAGAGATGCTGTGAAACTTCTCTACCACCTGGAACAGGAGAAGGGAGGCCCATGTGGGGGCAGAGACCTCTGTCCAAAATCCAGTGGCAGCTGATAAGGATTTTTCATGCAAGAAATAGCTTAGAAGAGGCAACAGTTATTGGCTGATTTTGACGAAGGATTAAAATTAAAATATCTCAGCCACTTCCTACTCAATGTTTCCTATACATTTTCTTGTTAATCTAACATGCAGTTTACTTTCTGGGTGATAGCTCATTAGTTCAGAAGAGAATTGCTAGTTATGGGAGATACTATTTCCTGTTGAGTAGGGCAACTGTAGCTCTGCGACAGCTTTTATCAGACTTCTCATATTTTGAAATACAATGTTGTTTTACTAATCCTTGTTTATTCAACATCCTTGAACACTGACTTTATGTGAGATAAACTTAAGAATCAGGGTTTAATCATAGTATTCTTAGTTGTCAATTCCAATTCAAGCTGAGTCCAGGAAGAGGCTCTGCTTCTTCCAAATGCTAGCACACTGCCCTCTTGTGGGAGGCCCTGAACACTGCAGAGCTTTACACTTTGAGTCTAATCTAGTGAATCTAATTTCATTTGCCTGAAGCCAAACATATCCTTAGGCAACAAAGATAAAATATGTTTTACTTTACAAAGTCTGTTAGCCCTTCATAGCTCCTTCGTAATGCATAAATCCATAAAACATTTGCTTGGTGTCAATTACTTAATTCAAATAAGGAATTCCTGTACAATTTCTTCATGGTTATGGTGAAAGCTGGTTGGTGCTCTAGAACTGAATATGTGCAGAGAATTGTTAAACTCAAAAGCCAATTCCCTATCTCACCTCTGGAAGCCTCAATTCGTCATGCTTCAAATGGAGATGGCCTGAGGGCATTTCATAGGGAAATGGCTGGATCAATTTAGGAACGCAAACGCTGCTAGAATTTTGTTTTTTCTGTAATGTCTTATGAAATCACCTTCTTCTTTGATACAGTTAAAATAGGCTCTTATTAGAGCTAAACGTTTAAAATATTTCTCCTTTTCCCTTTAAAAAATTCTTTTTAAAATTTATTATTTTTTGAGGTGGAATCTTGCTCTGTCGCCCAGGCTGGAGTGCAGTGGCTCAATCTTGACTCACTGCAACCTCTGCCTCCCAGGTTCAAGTGATTCTCATGCCTCAGCCTCCTGAGAAGCTGGGATTACAGGCAACTGCCACCATGCCTGGCTAATTTTTGTGTTTTTAGTAGAGACAGGGTTTCACCATGTTTACCAGGCTGGTCTCGAACTCCCGACCTCAAGTGATCCACCTACCTTGGCCTCCCAAAGTGCTGGGATTACAGGCATGAGCCACTGTGCCTGGTCCCCTTTTCTTTTTTAAAAAAACAAATTACAGGTCGCATGTCCTTAGTGAGCACACACAATCACTTTGTAAGGCTAGGCGTGGAGAATTCAGGGAGCTAGAGAAGTTTCAAGATTCATTAAGAATTAGGTTGTAGGTTTAAGAAATGACCTGCAAATCACAGGTGCTATATATAGTCCTGGAGTGAGGCAGGCACTCCCGTCTGGACCCGCCAGCCCGGTGCACAAAGGCCTGACCTTCCTGCTCTTGGGCTCAGATCACAGTGGCAGCCCCACGTCGGTGCGGCAGCAGGTGCCGGCTGGAGCTGGAGGCAGGGAGGGTGGTTTGGAGCTGTGGGGTGGACTGGGGTTCGAGACAGAAAACGGCAGTGTCAGGATGGAGGTAAGAAGATGCCACCTGGACTTCTCAGTACGGGCATCTTGTTATCTTTGTGGCTTCAGAACAGAATGTTACTGGATACAGTTGCCCAGTTTCTTGGCGTGTTGAACGAAGAACTGAACAAAATGCACAAAGTAACAAAAGAAGGAAACAACAGAAGAACAGAAGGAGTAAGGAAGGCACAGATCTATAGAAGAAGCAAAAGCACAATTCACAAAGTGGGATGGGCTTGAGCAAGCGGCTCAAGAGCCTCTCTAATTAGGTTTTTGTTGTTGTTGTTTTGTTTTGTTTTGTGTTTTTGAGACAGGGTCTCACTCTGTTGCCCAGGCTGGAGTGCAGTGGCACGATCTCAGCTCACTACAACCTCTGCCTCCAGGGTTCAAGTGATTCTTGTACCTCAGCCTCCTGAGTAGCTGGGATTACAGGCACCTGCCACCACGCCTGGCTTATTTCTGTATTTTTAGTAGAGATGGGGTTTCACCATGTTGGCCAGGCTGGTCTCGAACTCTTGGCCTCAAGCGACCCACCCACTTTGTGCTGGGATTACAGGTGTAAGCCACCGTGCCTGGCCCAATTAGGATTTTTATAAAGCCAAAAGAACCTGGCAACACCCCTAGGTGCTCTTTAGCGGCCTCCAATTGGTTATTCCCTATGAAGGATGCACCTGTGACCAATCAGATGCTGAAGTGGAGATGGCCGTGGTCAGTCAGAGGCTGAAGTGGAGGCTTCTGTCTTGTTATCACAGGAGCGAGGCAGTGGCCTGTGTACCGCCGGATCCTGCCTGGAACTGACTGCACCTGCTGTTATTTGCTAAAGTCCCAGCCCGTGGCTGCCTTAATTCCCCATTCTCCTCCTCACGAAGCCCATAGCTGTTGAGAGAGAGAGTCCCAGGGTCCTTCCCACGTCTAAGTATCTTCCTCAGGCGTGTCCAGAGCACAGTGGCTGGATTGCTCTTTCCCGGACCATCTCTCAGGGCTGTGCGTGCAGGGAGCCATCCTCCAGGGCGGAGGAAATGTGTCCCCCGCGGGCAAAGAGCAGGTATCGACTGTCTGCTATGGAACAGTGTCCCAGCGTCCGGGTGCCTCGGCCGGGACACAGAGCCAGCGTGCACCGGGCACCGAGCTGAGCTGTTCCTCGTTGCCCTGTGGGATGTGGGGCCAAGGCAACCACAGACTCCTGCCCGTGCTGTCTTCTGCGCAGTGAGGAATAAAACCCTGGCCTCTGATCCACGCGTCTCCCGACTTCTACCAGCGTCAATGAAATAGCAAAAGGCAACTTATTAACTTGTAAGTAAAGTAAAAGAAAATCCGTGACCTTGTAGTTCAATGTAAGTTCAGGGCTTATTATTTAACTTTAATTTTTTTCCACATGGAAATTGCTTTAATGAGCTTCTATATCCCCTGCTGATAAAACAATTAGAAAACGGAAAAGAGTTTTACAGTGGTAACAGATACACTTTCATAACACTGAATTAGATACTAGAAATGGTGAAGTAGACCCTCCATATGTCCCTAGGGTCTGCAGAATTAACGTAGCGTTAATTTAATGTTCGTAACATAATTAATGTGCCTTGAAACAAAAAAACTCGTTGAGAAGCAAGTTTGTGGCCATAACACTCTGTAATGTCACCTCCTCTACCATGATCGGTGCTTAAAATTCTGCAGTACTATCTTTGGAACAAAGATGATGAGTCCGAAATACAAGCATTTCTTTTCATTGCCCTTGACAATTATCTTTTTCCTTTTTGAGATAGGGTCTTGCTCTGTCACCCAGGCTGGAGTGCAGTGGTGCAATCTCAGCTCACTGCAGCCTTGAACTTCTGGGCTCAAGAGATCCTCCCGTCTCAGCCTGTTGAGTGGCTAGGACTACAGGTGTGAGCCGCCTCACCTGGCTAATTTTTAATTTTTTTTGTAGAGACAGGGTCTTGCTATGTTGCCCAGGCTGACAGTTACTTTTGTTTCCTTATTTGTTAATGTTTTTCTTTTTTTAACTCGCTCCTTGTGGAGCAGTGCTAACTCTTAGGCAGTGCAGCTGAGCTGTCAACAACTACTGTTATACAGAGAACATAGGAATGGGTAATTAGAGGAGGTAGGATATTGTTGGTGCAGCTATATTATTTAAAATTGGTGGAAGTCCAGGCCAAGCACGGTGGCTCACACCTGTGATCCCAGTGCTTTGGGAGGCCAAGGCGGGCGAATCACCTGAGGTCAGGAGTTTCAGACCAGCCTGACCAAGATGGAGAAACCCCCGTCTCTACTAAAAATACAAAATTAACCAGGCCTGGTGGCATATACCTGTAATCCCAGCTACTCAGGAGGCTGAAGCAGGAGAATTGCTTGAACCTGGGAGATGGAGGTTGCGTTGAGCTGAGATCGCGCCACTGCACTCCAGCCTGGGCAACAAGAGCAAAACTCCGTGTGAAAGGAAATAAAATTTGGTGGAAGTCCTGAAGCTGATTGGGCCAAAATTTTTAAAAAAGAAAAAAATGAGCCGAGTGCAGTGGCTCACCACACCCGTAATCCCAGCACTATGGGAGGCCGAGACGGATCACGAGGTCAGGAGATCGAGACCATCCTGGCTAACAGGGTGAAACCCTGTCTCTACTAAAAATACAAAAAATTAGCCTTGGGTGGTGGCGGGTGCCTGTAGGCCCAGCTACTCGGGAGGCTGAGGCAGGAGAATTGCTTGAACCCGGGAGGCGGAGCTTGCAGTGAGCCGAGATCGCGCCACTGCACTCCAGCCTGGGCAACAGAGCAAGACTCCATCTCAAAAACAAAAAAAGAAAAAAACGGGGAAAGGGCATATGTTGAGACCTGAGATAGCTTTTCCAGAAGGGGCAAAAAGCAAGTCTCCCAGCCTGTCCTGGAATGTGCTCTAGGGTAGTAGGTAGAGTAGGGTTTGGATAGTAAAACAACTAGGCTGATACCAATAACAGAGACAAGGGCTTTCCCTGGCACACTTCCCGCTGCAGCTGTGTGGGGTCTCGCCTGGCTGGCCTAGGGTTCTGCAGGTCTCCGGGAGTGAGTTCTTCCCTGCGAGAATGCAAGCTCTGCGTCTGTGCAGGGCGAGCACCTGGTCACCAGCCTCTTGAACAGTTTGTCTTCGTAATGTCCCAGTTCAAAGCAACGGCCAGTGCCTTGGGGTCTTCCTTGGTAACGAGCTCCACATCCTGAGTAGATACACCCAGCTCCAGGGCTGGCTTCTCTTGCAGTGTGGGAAGGGACTGGCTAGAGTGCAATGGCGTGATCTCGGCTCACTGCAACCTCCGCCTCTCAGGTTCAAGCCATTCTTCTGCCTCACCCTCCCAGGTAGCTAGGACTATAGGCATACACCACCATGCCTAATTTTTTTTGTATTTTTAGTAGAGATGTGGTTTCATCAGGCTGGCCTCAAACTCCTGACCTCAAGTGATCTGCCCACCTTGGCCTACCAAAGTGCTGGGATTACAGGCGTGAGCCACTGCGCCTGGCCCAGAGGAGGTCTTTTTGTCAAAATCATGTCTACTGCCTCTGCCTCATCACCGAAAGCTGCTTTAGATTCCTCTTGCTTTGACAAGAGGCTGCCCTCTTTCTCCAAAACCTGGAGGTACAGCTCCAGGAGCTGCCCGGACAGACCGCTTCCCCTGCCAAACACCTGCTGGAGTGCGTTCTGTGGCCCTGGATGGTGGCACAGCCTTGGCTTAGTTCCTGAGCCAGGTCTGAACACGGAATATGAATGAGCAAGGGACGGTCTTCCTCTGATAGGAGGATGGCACTGGATGGAGCCTTGTTCAGGTGCCTGGCCACATTCTTCCACTTCAGCCACGCCCCGCTATAGTTCATCCACATGAAAGGATGCCTGGGAAACCCTAGCCGTATCTCCATCAGAATTGTCCTATGTCCTCGTCTCATTATTGGTCAATGCCAAACACTTAGTATTGGAAGGCAGACACAGGAAGTAATCCTCATCACCATTGTGCCAGCCTCTGCAGGACCAGGGTGATCAGTGGCAGGGACTTGTCAATGGCCGGGCTGTCACAGGCCTTGCTGTTCAGGTCCTCGAGGCAGGAGGTGGCCACCTGTGCTGTTCACGGCTGTAGTTGCAGTGCAGCCGGCCCAGCTTTAGAGTCTGAATCTCGCCGGGTTCTGATGCCCTGGTGTCCCCAGTCACCTCCATCCTTTTCAAGGTGGGACCTGACTGCCTCTGGGAAGCCGTACCCATTGTGGTTTGTTTGTTTGTTTGTTTAACTGCAGTATTTCCAGCAGAGTGGATAGTACATAAGTGTTGTTCAATAAATATTTATTGAATCAATGAATGATACACAGAGGAACTTGGTCTTTTCATTATCCAACCAGTCACCCACAGTGCGCTAAGGAACACTGTGAGGATGTATCCAGTGCAACACTTTATTGGGAACCAGAGTCATAAAGAGGAATATATATATTTGCTCCTAAAAGCCCCACAATTTGATCACAAGCAAGTTAACAAATGCTTGCTGCTCATTGTGATGTATGATGACAGTTACCAGGCTGACCATCATTTTGGGAGAGGGAAGAGGAAGGTGACCAGCTTACCCTGAAGGACCAGGGAGGCCCTTGGTGGTGATGGTCCAGGCAGCATGGGGGTGCTGGCACTGAGGGCATGTGGAGGGAATGGCACAGCCCTGGACAGAGCATGGATTTGGGAATAGCTAGGATATCGAGTGTACAGTGGCTGCCGGAGGAGGCAGGGCTGGAGAGCCAGGCGGATTCAGATGTGGACATGTTCTGTGAATGTGAAGAGGAGTCATTGAAATGGTTTAGCCAGGAGCAGCCGTTTGGGGAATTTGAATTTTAGAAACAGCTTATTGCCAGCAATATGGATGAGCTCAATAGGAAACGGATGTTTTGTGAGCACAAGTGGAGGAGGCTGCCGAGGGCAGTGGGGCCGACTGTAACCAGGGAAGACAAACAGGAGTGAGAGGCGTGGATGTCGGCTGCCTGCCTGGCGCCTGGTGCTCACCCCCAGGCAGACTCACAGCTCCCAGAAACTGGCGCTCCATGCCAGGGTCCTGTGTTGTGCAGAGAGTGGGGAAGGTTGGGCGAAGGCTGGAGACCTTGAGACGGGGCAGGTGGCCCGGAAAGGGGAGGCTCATGGAGCGGCTTTGCTCTTCCTCGTGTGGCCTGCACACGGAGGGCCCCTCAGAGGAGGGAAGCTGAGGGCAAGGCTGTGAGCACCAGGCTGCCACTGGGGAGGACCGGAGCCACGGCGGCCCACGCACAGGGCGGTGTGTTGTGAATGTGGTGTGAATCTTCAGAGACTCTTGGCTGTGCAAAATGTGGTGTTGGTATAAAATTGAATTTTTCACACTCGAAATTGTTACAGACCATAGCAGTGTAATGAGGTCATTTGGAAATGGATTTCCATCTGCACTGGACCCTAATTGTTCGGGAAAAATCCATTTAGCCCATTTTAAACTACAGTGGAGGCTGCATGGAGAACTCCCCAGAATTGAAGCTGCACCCTGTGGCTGGATGCCAGTGCTTAGAGCGGCCCTCTCCAAAATCTTTTCTTTTGCAGCCCAACATCTGTGCGTTGCTCCTCACCTTCACTAAGACGCAAGTAGCAATTCTCAGGACATATTAAGTGATGCTAACTTAAGAACTCACAAGATTAAAAATAAGGAGCAGAACTCTTTCCAGTGTTCTAATTTTAAAAAGGCAACTTCATTTAAAATTTCAAATAATGGAAAACAAGCTGAAAACATTCAAATTGTTGTATCTGACATTTCCTCATCATCGCCTCTTGTTTTGTTGCTGATTTTAATTAATATAACTTTTTTTTAGTGGTTTAGGTTAACAGAAAAGTTGGGCAGAAAGTACAGGGAATTCTCATATACCCCCTCGCTCTGACCTCCATTTCCCCCCTTGTTAATGTCTTGCATTGGTGTGGTATGTTTTATTATTGATTTTACAATTTCACATTAATATTAACCAAAGTCCATAGTTTACCTGTGGGTTGTACATTCTGTGGGTTTGGAAAATGTGTAATGACATGGATCTACCATGACAGTATTCACAAAATAGTTTCACTGCCCTAAACATCCTCTGTGCTCTGCCTGCACCGACCCCCGACATCTGCCCTCCAGCTGCCCTAACTCCTACCAACCACTGCTCTTTTTACTATCGCCATAGTTCCACCTTTTCCAGACGGTCATGCAGATGGAGTCACACAGTGTGTAGCCTTTTCACATTGACTTCCTTCACTTAGTAATAAGCATTTAATTTCCCCCATGTCTTTTCATGGCTTGATAGCTCATTTTTAAAAAGTGCTGAATAATATTCCATTGTCTGGATGCACCACAGTTTATTTTTAAGTTCTGGGATATATGTGCAGAACAGGCAGGTTTGTTACACAGGTATACATGTGCCATGGTGGTTGCTGCACCTATCAACCCATCATCTAGGTTTTAAGCCCTGCATGCCTTAGGTATTTGTCCTAACGCTTTCTCTCCCCTTGCCTCCCCACCCACCAACAGGCCCTGGTGTGTGATGTTCCCTTCCCTGTGTCTGTTTTTTTCTCATTGTTCAACTCCCACTTATGAGTGAGAACATGCAATGTTTCGTTTTCTGTTCCTGTGTTAGTTTGCTGAGAATGGTTTCCAGCTTCATCCATGTCCCTGCAAAGGACATGAACTCATTCTTTTTTATGGCTGGATAGTATTCCATGGCATGTATGTGCCACATTTTCTTTATCCAGTCTGTCAATGATGGGCGTTTGTGTTGGTTCCAAGTCTTTGCTATTGTAGATAGTACTGCAATAAACATATGTGTGTATGTATCTTTATAGCAGAATGATTTATAATCCTTTGTGTGTATACCTAGTAATGGGATTGCTGGGTCAAATGCTATTTCTGGTTCTAGATCCTTGAGGAATCGCCACACTGTCTTCCAAAATGGTTGAACTAATTTACACTCCCATCAACAGTGTAAAAGAGTTCCTATTTCTCCACATCCTTTCCAGCATCTGTTGTTCCCTGACTTTTTAATAATCTTCAGTCTAACTGGCATGAAATGGTATCTCATTGTGGTTTTGATTTGCATTTCTTTAATGACCAATGATGGTGAGCTTTTTTTCATACATTTGTTGGCTGCATAAATGTCTTCTTTTGGGAAGTGTCTGTTCATATACTTCGCCCACTTTTTGATGAGGTTTTTTTTTTTCTTATAAATTTGTTTAAGTTCCTTGTAGATTCTGGATATTAGCCTTTTGTCAGATGGATAGATGGCAAAAATTTTCTGCCATTCTGTAGGTTGCCTGTTCACTCTGATGATAGGTTCTTTTGCTGTGCAGAAGCTCTTTAGTTTAATTAGATCCCATTTGTCAATTTTGGCTTCTGTTGCCATTGCTTTTGGTGTTTTATTCATGAAGTCTTTGCCCATGCCTATGTCCTGAATTGTATTGCCTAGGTTTTCTTCTAGGATTTTTATGGTTTTAGGTTTTACATTTAAGTCTTTAATCCATCTTGAGTTAATTTTTGTATAAGGTGTAAGGAAGGGGTCCAGTTTGTTTGCTGCATATGGCTAGCCAGTTTTCCCAGCACCATTTATTAAATAGGGAATCCTTTCCCCATTGCTTGTTTTTGTCAGGTTTGTCGAAGATCAGATGGTTGTAGATGTGGCATCACAATTCATTCATCTACAGAAAGACATCTTGGCTGCTTCCAGGTTTTGGCAATTATGAATGTAAACATTTCTGTGCAGGTGTTTGTGTGGACACAAGTTTTCAACTCCTTTGTGTAGACACCAAGGAGCACAATTCCTGGATTGAATGGAAAGTTTAGAAATGTCTAAGCACTGTCCGCGGTCCAGGCCGGGTCGCGCCGATGACAGAGCTGCTCTATCTAAAAGTCCTGGATCTGAATCCGTTTTGAGGCCTTGAGAGGGGGCAGCTCAGGAGGGCAGTACGTCTCCAGATGAGACTGATATGTGGATGGACACTTCAACAGGTAAGACTACCCAGTTACCAACTTCAAGGGGTAGTAGTTCTCCTGGTCTAACGTCTGTTGTGGGAATTAGATAGGGATCAAAATTTAGGTCTTTATACTCTGCATATTAATAGCTTCAGTGTAATATTTAGGTTTATGAGACACTGCCAAACTGTCTTCCAAAGTGGCTGCACCATTTTGCATTCCCACCAGCAGCAAACGAGGGCACCTGTTACTCTGCATCCTCATTGGTGTTTGGAGTTGTCAGTGTTTTGAGTAGCAGACATGCTCGTAGGTGTGTAGTGGTGTCTCACTGTGGTTTTAATTTGCATTTGCCTGTTGGCATGTGATGTCCTTTTCATATGCTTTATTTGCCTTCTGGATATTTTCTTGGTGAGGTGTCTCCTTAGGTCTTCGTCTATTATTACTATTATTATTATTATTATTATTATTATTTTGAGATGGAGTTTTGCTCTGTCACCCAGGCTGGAGTGCAATGGCATGATCTTGGCTCACTGCAACGTCTCTCTCCCGGGTTCAAGCGATTCTCCTGCCTCAGCCTCCTGAGTAGCTGGGATTACAGGCGCTCGCCACCACACCCAACTAATTTTCATATTTTTAGTAGAGACAGGGTTTCACCATGTTGGCCAGGCTGATCTTGAACTCCTGACCTCAGGTGATGTTCCTGCCTCAACCTCCCAAAGTACTGGGATTACAGGCGTAAGCCACCGCGCCTCTTTGCCAATTTTTTAATTTGGTTATTTGTTTTCTTACTGTTGAGTTTTAAGAGCTCTTTGTATATTTTGGATGCCAGTCTTTTATTAGATAAATGTTTTGCAAATATTTTTTCCCAGTCTGTGGTTTGTCAGTTCATTTTCTGAACACAGTCTTTCAATGAATAGATGGGTTTTAAAATTTTAATGAATTCAAACTTATCAATCCTTCGTTTAATGGATTATGCCTTTGGTGTTGTATCTAAAAGATCACCACCAAACTAGAGGTCACCTAGTTGTTCTCCTATGTTATCTTCTGGAAGTTTTCTAGCTTTACATTTTACATTTAGGTCTATGATCTATTTTTTATTTTAAAATTTTCTATATTTTTACTTTTTATTTTTTTGAGACAGCGTCTTGCTGTGTCATCCATGCTGGAGTACAGTGGTGTGATCTTGGCTTACTGCAGCCTCGACCTCCTGGGCTCAAGCGATCCTCCTGCTCATCCTCCCAAGTAGCTGGGACTATAGGTGCCGCCACTACACCTGGCTAATTGTGTTTATTTTTTGTAGAGTCAGGGTCTCTCTATGTTGCCCAAGCTGGTCTCAAATTCCTGGGCTCCAGTGATTCTCCCACCTCAAACTCCCAAAGTGCTGGGATTACAGGAGTGAACCACTGTGCCAGCCAGACCATGATCCATTGTTAATAAGACTTTTTGTGAAAGGTCTAAAGTCTAAAACTAGATTCTTTTTTTTTTTTTTTTTTTTTTTGCCTGTGGCTGTCCAGCTGTTCTAGCACTATTTGTTTAAAAAACGATCTTTTCAGCACTGACTTGCATTTGTTCCTTTGTCAAAGATCAGTTGACTACATTCATGTGGGTCTGTTTCTGGGTTCTCAATTCTGTTTCATTGATTTGGTCTGTTATTTAGCAAATCATACACCATCCTGATTGCTGTGGTGTTAGAGTCAGACTCGAAGCTGGGAAGTGTCACTCCTCTGACTTTGTTTTCCTCCCTCCATATGTTGTTGGCTATTCTGGGTCTTTGCCTCTCCATATAAACTTTAGAATCCGTTTGTCAACAGCCACGAGGTAACTTACTGGGATTTTTATTGCAATTGCATTAAACATGTTTTGAAATTTCAGATTCCAATTGTTAATGGCTTCTATGTAAGAAAGCAATTGATTTTTCATATTAACTTTTTATCCTGCAACCCAGCTGTAATACTTTTGGTTCTATGAGTGTTTTTTTGTTGTTGTTTCTTTGGTATTTTCTACAGACAGTTGTCATCTGCAAACAAAGACAGATTTTTAATCTCTTCCCAATGCGTGTGCCTTGTCTTTCCTTTCCTTGCTTTCATTGTGTTAGCTGGGATCTTCAGTGTGATGATGAACAGTAGTGGTGAGAGGGACGTTCCTGCCCTGTTCCTCATCCTACTGGGGAGCCTTCGAGTTTCTCATAATTAAATATGGTGCTTGTTGTAGGCTTTTGCAGATGCAGATGTTCTTTTTTTTTTGAGACGGAGTCTCGCTCTGTCGCCCAGGCTAGAGTGCAGTGGCTAGATCTTGGCTAACTGCAAGCTCCGCCTCCCGGGTTCACGCCATTCTCCTGCCTCAGCCTCCCTAGTAGCTGGGACTACAGGTGTCCGCCACCACGCCAGGCTAATTTTTTGTATTTTTAGTAGAGACGGGGTTTCACCGTGTTAGCCAGGATGGTCTCGATCTCCTGACCTCGTGATCCACCCTCCTTGGCCTCCCAAAGTGCTGGGATTGCAGGCGTGAGCCACTGCGCCCGGCCGATGTTCTTTATCAAGTTGAGAAAGTTGTCTGTATTCCGAGTTTGCTGAGAGTCTTCACTGTGAATGGTGTTGGGTTCTGCCAAATGCTTTTTCTGTATCTACTGATATCATTTATGATTTTTTTTCTTTAGCCTGTTGATGTGATTACATTAATCGATTTTCAGATGTTTATAACAGTCTTGTGTACTGGGGATAAATCCCTCTTGGTTGTGGTATACAATTCTTTTTACATATTGTTGGGCTTGATATTTTTGGGTTTTTCTTTTTTTGAGGATTTTGCATCTATGTTCCTGAGAGATACTGATTTTAGAATTTCTTTCTTTTAATATCTTTGTTTGGCTTTGGTTTTAGGGGAATCCTG
Source organism: Pongo abelii (assembly GCF_028885655.2). Taxonomy (NCBI): domain Eukaryota; kingdom Metazoa; phylum Chordata; class Mammalia; order Primates; family Hominidae; genus Pongo; species Pongo abelii. Next base: position 1,492,821 of record NC_071992.2, on the reverse strand, counting down.
GCCTCAGAATGAGTTAGGAAGTAGTACCTCTGCTTCTGTTTTCTAAAAGACATTATGGAGAATTGGTGTGATTCTTACAGTTACTGGTGAGTTTGGTGGAACTCACCAGTGATCTCATCTGGGATGGGTGCTTTCTGTTTGGGAAGGAGGTTATTTATTTAATTTCTTTAATAAATACAGTCCTATTCAGAATATATGTTTCCACTCAGGTGGGTTTTGTTGGATTGTGTCTTCCTAGGAATTGGTCCATTTCGTCTAAGTTATCAAATTTATAGACATTAAGTTGTTTATACAATTCTTCTTTATTTTTTTTGAAACAGGTTCTCTCTCAGTCACCCAGGCTGGAATGCAGGGGTGTAATCACAGCTCACTGCAGCCTTGACCTAGCAGCTGGGACTACAACTATTATATCAGGTGCATGCACCAGAATCAGGTGCATGCTACTATATATACCAGGCTAATTTTTTTTTTTAAATTATACTTTAAGTTCTGAGGCACATGTGCAGAACATGCAGTTTTGTTACATAGGTATACATGTGCCATGGTGGTGTCTGCATCCATCGACCCATCATCTACATTAGGTGTTTCTCCTAATGCTATCTATCCCCTAGCCCCCACCCACCGACAGGCCCTGGTGTGTGATGTTCCCCTCCCTGTGTCCATGTGCTCTCATTGTTCATCTCCCACTTATGAGTAAGAACATGCAGTGTTTGGTTTTCTGTTCTTGTGTTAGTTGCTGAGAATGATGGTGTCCAGCTTCATCCCTGTCCCTGCAAATGACATTAACTCATCCTTTTTTATGGCTGCATATTATTCCATGGTATATGTGTCACATTTTCTTTATCCAGTCTATCATTTATGGGCATTTTGGTTAGTTCCAAGTCTTTGCTATTGTGAATAGTGCTGCAATAAACATACATGTGCATACATCTTTATAGTAGAATGATGTATAATCCTGTGGGTATATACCCAGTAATGGGATTGCTGGGTTAAATGCTATTTCTGGTTCTAGATCCTTCAGGAATCACTACAGTATCTTCCACAATGGTTGAACTAATTTACACTCCCACCAACAGTGTAAAAGCGTTCCTATTTCTCCACATCCTCTCTGGTATCTGTTGTTTCCTGACTTTTTAATGATCACTGTTCTAACTGGCGTGAGATGGTATTTCATTGTGGCTTTGATTTGCATTTCTCCAGTGACCAGTGATGGTGAGCTTTTTTTCATATGTTTTTTGGCTGCATAAATGTCTTCTTTTGAGAAGTATCTGTTCATATCTCCTACCTTTTGATGGAGTGATTTGTTTTTTTCTTGTAAATTTGTTGAAGTTCTTTGTAGATTCTGGATATTAGCCCTTTGTTATATGGATAGATTGCAAAAATTTTCTGCCATTCTGTAGGTTGCCTATTCACTCTGATGATAGGTTCTTTTGCTGTGCAGAAGCTCTTTAGTTTAATTAGATCCCATTTGTCAATTCTGGCTTTTGTTGCTCTTGCTTTTGGTGTTTTATTCATGAAGTCTTTGCCCATACCTATGTCCTGAGTGGTGTTGCCTACGTTTTCTAGGATTTTTATGGTTTTAGGTTTTACGTTTAAGTCTTTAATCCATCTTGAGTTAATTTTTGTATAAAGTGTAAGGAAGGGGTCCAGTTTCAGTTTTCTGCATATGGCTAGGCAGTTTTCCTAGCACTATTTATTTAATAGGGAATCCTTTCCCCATTTCTTGTTTTTGTCAGGTTTGTCAAAGATCAGATGGTTGTAGATGTGTGGTGTTACTTCTGAGGTCTCTGTTCTGTTCCATTGGTCTATATCTCTGTTTTGGTACCAGTACCATGCTGTTTTGGTTACTGTAGCCTTGTAGTATAGTTTGAAGTCAGGTAGCGTGATACCTCCAGCTTTGTTCTTTTGGATTAGGATTGACTTGGCAATGCGGGCTTTTTTTCTGGTTCCATATGGACTACTTTAAAATAGTGTTTTCCAATTCGGTGAGGAAAGTCATCGGTAGCTTGATGGGGATGGCATTGAATCTGTAAATTACATTGGACAGTATGGCCATTTTCACGATATTGATTCTTCCTACCCATGAGCATGGAATGTTCTTCCATTTGTTTTTATCCTCTTTTATTTCCTTGAGCAGTGGTTTGTAGTTCTCCTTGAACAGGTCCTTCACATCCCTTGTAAGTTGGATTCCTATGTATTTTAATCTCTTGGTAGCAATTGTGAATGAGAGGTCACTCATGATTTGGCTCTCTGTCTGTTATTGGTGTATAGGAATGCTTGTGATTTTTGCACATTGATTTTGTATCCTTGGACTTTGCTGGAGTTGCTTATCAGCTTAAGGAGATTTTGGGCTGAGACGATGGGGTTTTCTAAATATACAGTCATGTCATCTGCAAACAGAGACAATTTGACTTCCTCTTTTCCTAATTGAGTACCCTTTATTTCTTTCTCTTACCTGATTGCCCTGGTCGGAACTTCCAATACTATGTTGAATAGGAGTGGTTAGAGAGGGAATCCTTGTCCTGTGCTGGTTTTCTTTTCTTTTCTTTTCTTTTTTTTTAAATTATACTTTAAGTTTTAGGGTACATGTGCACAACGCACAGGTTTGTTACATATGTATACATGTGCCATGTTGGTGTGCTGCACCCATTAACTTGTCATTTAGCATTAGGTATATCTCCTAATGCGATCCCTCCCCCTTCCCCCCACCCCACAACAGGCCCCAGTGTGTGATGTTGCCCTTCTTGTATCCATGTGTTCTCATTTTTCAGTTCCCACCTATGGGTGAGAACATGCGGTGTTTGGTATTTTGTCCTTGCCATAGTTTGCTGAGAATGATGGTTTCCAGCTTCATCCATATCCCTACAAAGGACATGAACTCATCATTTTTTATGGCTGCATAGTATTCCATGGTGTAGATGTGCCACATTTTCTTAATCCAGTCTATCATTGTTGGACATTTGGGTTGGTTCCAAGTCTTTGCTATTGTGAATAGTGCCGCAGTAAACATACATGTGCATGTGTCTTTATAGCAGCATGATTTATAATCCTTTGGGTATATACCCAGTAATGGGATGGCTGGGTCAAATGGTATTTCTAGTTCTAGATCCCTGAGGAATCGCTACACTGACTTCCACAAGGGTTGAACTAGTTTACAGTCCCACCAACAGTGTAAAAGTGTTCCTATGTCTCCACATCCTCTCCAGCACCTGTTGTTTCCTGACTTTTTAATGATCGCCATTCTAACTGGTGTGAGATGGTATCTCATTGTGGTTTTGATTTGCATTTCTCTGATGGCCAGTGATGATGAGCATTTTTTCATGTGTCTTTTGGCTGCATAAATGTCTTCTTTTGAGAAGTGTCTGTTCATATCCTTTGTCCACTTTTTGATGGGGTTGTTTTTTTCTTGTAAATTTGTTGGAGTTCATTGTAGATTCTGGATATTAGCCCTTTGTCAGATGAGTAGGTTGCGAAAATTTTCTCCCATTTTGTAGGTTGCCTGTTCACTCTGATGGTAGTTTCTTTTGCTGTGCAGAAGCTCTTGAGTTTAATTAGATCCCATTTGTCAATTTTGGCTTTTGTTGCCATTGCTTTTGGTGTTTTAGACATGAAGTCCTTGCCCATGCCTATGTCCTGAATGGTATTGCTTAGGTTTCCTTCTAGAGTTTTTATGGTTTTAGGTCTAACATGTAAGTCTTTAATCCATCTTGAATTAATTTTTGTATAAAGTGTAAGGAAGGGATCCAGTTTCAGCTTTCTACATATGACTAGCCAGTTTTCCCAGCACCATTTATTAAATAGGGACTCCTTTCCCCATTTCTTGTTTTTGTCAGGTTTGTCAAAGATCTGATAGTTGTAGATATGTGGCATTATTTCTGAGGGCTCTGTTCTGTTCCATTGGTCTATATCTCTGTTTTGGTACAAGTACCATGCTGTTTTGGTTACTGTAGCCTTGTAGTATAGTTTGAAGTCAGGTAGTGTGATGCCTCCAGCTTTGTTCTTTTGGCTTAGGGTTGACTTGGCAATGCGGGCCCTTTTAAGGTTCCATATGAACTTTAAAGTAGTTTTTTCCAATTCTGTGAAGAAAGTCATTGGTAGCTTGATGGGGATGGCATTGAATCTATAAATTACCTTGGGCAATATGGCCATTTTCATGATATTGATTCTTCTACCCCTGAGCATGGAATGTTCTTCCATTTGTTTTTATCCTCTTTTATTTCATTGAGCAGTGGTTTGTAGTTCTCCTTGAAGAGGTCCTTCACATCCCTTGTAAGTTGGATTCCTAGGTATTTTATTCTCTTTGAAGTAATCGTGAATGGGAGTTCACTCATGATTTGGCTCTCTCTGTTTGTCTGTTTTTGGTGTATAAGAATGCTTGTGATTTTTGCACATTGATTTTGTATCCTGAGACTTTGCTGAAGTTGCCTATCAGCTTAAGGAGATTTTGGGCTGAGACAATGGGGTTTTCTAGATATACAATCATGTCATCTGCAAACAGGGACAATTTGACTTCCTTTTTTCCTAATTGAATACCGTTTATTTCTTTTTTTGGTCTAAAATTCTCTTTTTTTTCTTGTGTCTCTGCCAGGCTTTGGTATCAGGTTGATGCTGGCCTCATAAAATGAGTTAGGGAGGATTCCCTCTTCTTCTATTGATTGGAATAGTTTCAGAAGGGATGGTACCAGCTCCTCCTTGTACCTCTGGTAGAATTTGGCTGTGAATCCATCTGGTCCTGGACTTTTTTTGGTTGGTAAGCTATTAATTATTGCCTCAATTTCAGAGCCTGTCATTGGTCTATTCAGAGATTCAACTTCTTCCTGGTTTAGTCTTGGGAGAATGTATGTGTCCAGGAATTTATCTATTTCTTCTAGATTTTCTAGTTTATTTGCATAGAGGTGTCTATAGTATTCTCTGATGGTAGTTTGTATTTCTGTGGGATCGGTGGTGATATCCCTTTTATCATTTTTTATTGTCTGTTTGATTCTTCTCTCTTTTCTTCTTAGTCTTGCTAGCGGTCTATCAATTTTGTTGATCTTTTCGAAAAACCAGCTCCTGGATTCATTGATTTTTTGAAGGGTTTTTTTTGTGTCTCTATTTCCTTCAGTTCTGCTCTGATCTTAGTTATTTCTTGCCTTCTGCTAGCTTTTGAATGTGTTTGCTCTTGCTTCTCTAGTTCTTTTAATTGTGACGTTAGGGTGTCAATTTTAGATCTTTCCTGCTTTCTCTTGTGGGCATTTAGGGCTATAAATTTCCCTCTACACACTGCTTTGAATGTGTCCCAGAGATTCTGGTATGTTGTGTCTTTGTTCTCGTTGGTTTCAAAGAACATCTTTATTTCTGCCTTCATTTAATTATGTACCCAGTAGTCATTCAGGAGCAGGTTGCTCAGTTTCCATGTAGTTGAGTGGTTTTGAGTGAGTTTCTTAATCCTGAGTTCTAGTTTGATTGCACTGTGGTCTGAGAGACAGTTTGTTATAATTTCTCTTCTTTTACATTTGCTGAGGAGTGCTTTACTTCCAATTATGTGGTCAATTTTGGAATAGTTGTGGTGTGGTGCTGAAAAGAATGTGTATTCTGTTGATTTGGGGTGGAGAGTTCTGTAGATGCATCAACTAATGAGCAAAATAACCAGCTAACATCATAATGACAGGATCAAATTCACACATAACAATATTAACCTTAAATGTAAATGGGCTAAATGCCCCAATTAAAAGACACAGACTGGCAAATTGGATACAGAGTCAAGACCCATCAGTGTGCTGTATTCAGGAGACCCATCTCACCTGCAGAGACACACATAGGCTCAAAATAAACAGAGGGAGGAATATTAACGAAGAAAATGGAAAGCAAAAAAAGGCAGTGGTTGCAATCCTAGTCTCTGATAAAACAGACTTTAAACCAACAAAGATCAAAAGAGACAAAGAAGGCCATTACATAATGGTAAAGGGATCAATTCAACGAGAAGAACTAGCTAGCCTAAATATATATGCACCCAATACAGGAGCACCCAGATTCATAAAGCAAGTCCTTAGAGACCTACAAAGAGACTTAGACTCCCACATGATAATAATGGGAGACTTTAACACCCCACTATCAACATTAGACAGATCAATGAGACAGAAATTTAACAAGGATATCCAGGAATTCAACTCAGCTCTGCACCAAGCAGACCTAATAGACGTCTTGTGCTGGTTTTCAAAGGGAATGCTTACAGTTTTTGGTCATTCAGCATGATATTGGCTGTGGGTTTGTCATAAAAAGCTCTTATTATTTTGAAATACATTCCATCAATACCTAGTTTATTGAGAGCTTCTAGCATGAAGGGCTGTTGAATTTTCTTGAAAGCCTTTTCTGCATCTATTGAGCTAATCATGTGGTTTTTGTCATTGGTTCTGTTTGTGATGAATTACGTTTATTGATTTGCATTTGTTGAACCAGCCTTGCATCCCAGGGATGAAGCCGACTTGATCGTAGTGGATTAACTTTTTAATGTGCTGCTGGATTCAGTTTGCCAGTATTTTATTGATGATTTTTCTATCGATGTTTATCAGGGATATTGACCTGAAATTTTCTTTTTTTGTTGTGTCTCTGCCAGGTTTTGGTATCAGGATGATGCTGGCCTCATAAAATGAGTTAGGGAGGATTCCCTCTTTTTCTATTGTTTTGAATAGTTTCAGAAGGAATAGTACCTGCTCCTCTTTGTACCTCTGGTAGAATTCGGCTGTGAATCTGTCTGGTCCTTGACTTCTTTTGGTTGGTAGGCTATTAATTACTGCCTCAATTTCAGAACTTGTTATTGGTCTATTCAGGGATTTGACTTCTTCCTGGTTTAGACTTGGGAGAGTGTATGTGTCCCAGAATTTATCCATTTCTTGTAGATTTTCTAGTTTATTTGCATAGAGGTGTTCATAGTAGTCTCTGATGTTAGTTTGTATTTCTGTGGGATCAGTGGTGATATTTCCTTTATCATTTTTTATTGCGTCTATTCGATTCTTCTCTCTTCTTTATTAGTCTTGCTAGCAGTCTATCTATTTTGTCAATCTTTTCAAAAAACCAGCTCCTGGATTCATTTTTTTGAAGGCGTTTTCATGTCTCTATGTCTTTCATTTCTGCTCTGATCTTAGTTATTTCTTGTCCCTGCTAGCTTTTGAATGTGTTTGCTCTTGCTTCTCTAGTTCTTTTAATTGTGATATTAGGGTGTCGATTTTAGATCTTTGCTGCTTTGTCTTGTGGGCATTTAGTGTTACAAATTTCCCTCTAGGCTGGGTGCAGTGGCTCACACCTGTAATCCTAGTACTTTGGGAGGCTGAAGTGGGTGGATCACAAGTTCAGGAGATCGAGACCATCCTGGCTAACACGGTGAAACCCTGTCTCTACTAAAAATACAAAAAAATTAGCTGGGCATGGTGGCAGGCGCCTGTAGTCCCAGCTACTCGGGAGGCTGAGGCAGGAAAATGGTGTGAACCTGGGAGGCAGAGCTTGCAGTGTGAGCTGAGATTGCACCACTGAACTCCAGCATGGGGGCGACAGAGCAAGACTCTGTCACAAAAAAAAAAAAAAAAAAACAACAATTCACCTCTAAACACTGCCTTAAATATGTCCCATAGATTCTGGTACGTTGTCTTTGTTCTCATTGGTTTCAAGGAACATCTTTATTGCTACCTTAATTTCGTTATTTACCCAGTAGTCATTCAGGAGCAGGTTTTCCAGTTTCCATGTAGTTCTGTGGTGCAGTTTTTTTTTTTTTTTGAGATGGAGTTTCGCTCTTGTTGCCCAGGCTAGAGTGCAATGGTGTGATCTCAGCTCACTGCAACTTCTGCCTCCCTGGGTTCCAGCAATTCTCCCATCTTAGCCTCCCAAGTAGCTGGGATTGCAGGCATGTGCCACCACATCCAGCTAAGTTTGTATTTTTTTTTTTTTTTTTTTTTTTTTTTTTTTTTTTTTTTTTTAGTAGAGACGGGGTTTCTCCACGTTGGTCAGGTTTGTCTCGAACTCCCGACCTCAGGTGATCTGCCCACCCCGGGCCTCCCAAAGTGCTGGGATGACAGGCATGAGCCACTACGCTTGGCCATGGAGTGAATTTCTTAATCCTGAGTTCTAATTTGATTGCACTGTGGTTGGAGAGACTGTTATGATTTCTATCCTTTTGGATTTGCTGAGGAGTGTTTTACTTCCAATTATGTGGTTAATTTTAGAATAAGTATAATGAGATGCTGAGAAGAATGTATATTCTATTGATTTGGGGTGGAGAGTTCTGTAGATGTCTATTAGGTCCGCTTGATCCAGAGCTGAGTTCAGGTCCTGAATATCCTAGTTAATTTTCTGTCTCATTGATCTGTCTAATATTGACAGTGGAGTGTTAGACTCCCACACAATAATATGGGAGATTGTAAGTCTGTTTGTAGGTCTCTAAGAACTTGCTTTATGAATCTGGGTGCTCCTGTATTGGGTGCATATATATTTAGGATAGTTAGCTCTTCTTGTTGAATTGATCCCTTTACCATTATGTAATGCCTTTCTTTGTCTCTTTTGATCTTTGTTGGTTTAAAGTCTGTTTTATCAGAGACTAGGATTGCAACCACTGCCTTTTTTTGCTTTCCATTTTCTTCGTTAATATTCCTCCATCTGTTTATTTTGAGCCTATGTGTGTCTCTGCAGGTGAGATGGGTCTCCTGAATACAGCACACTGATGGGTCTTGACTACTGTATCCTATTTGCCAGTCTGTGTCTTTTAATTGGGGCATTTAGTCCATTTACATTTAAGGTTAATATTGTTATGTGTGAATTTGATCCTGTCATTGTGATGCTAGTTGGTTATTTTGCCCGTTAGTTTATGCAGTTTCTTCATAGTGTTGATGGTCTTCATAATTTTTTTTTTTTTTTGAGATGGAGTCTCACTCTGTTGCCCAGGCTGAAGTGCAGTGGTGCAATCTCGGCTCACTGCAAGCTCCACCTCCTGGGTTCACGCCATTCTCCTGCCTGAGCCTCCCGAGTAGCTGGGACTTCAGACGCCCGCCACCATGCCCGGCTAATTTTTTTGTATTTTTAGTAGAGACGGGTTTCACTGTGTTAGCCAGGATGGTCTCAATCTCCTGACCTCATGATCTGCCTGTCTCGGCCTCCCAAAGTGCTGGGATTACAGGTGTGAGCCACTGCACCTGGCTACAATTTAGTATGTTTTTGCAGTGGCTGGTACCGGTGGTTCCTTTCTATGTTTGTTGCTTCCTTCAGGAGCTCTTGTAAGGCAGGCCTGGTGATGACATTATCTCTCAGCATTTGCTTGTCTGTAAAGGATTTTATTTATCCTTTGCTTATGAAACTTAGTTTGGCTGCATATGAAATTCTGGTTGAAAATTCTTTAAGAATGTTGAACATTGGCCCCCACTCTCTTCTGGCTTGTAGGGTTTCTGCAGAGAGATCCACTGTTAATCTGATGGGCTTCCCTTTGTGGGTAACCTGACCTTTCTCTCTGGCTGCCCTTAACATTTTTTCCTTCATTTCAACCTTGGTGAATCTGATGATTATGTGCCTTGGGGTTGCTCTTCTCCAGGAGTATCTTTGTCATGTTCTCTGTATTTCCTGAATTTGAATGTTGGCCTGTCTTGCTAGGTTGGGGAAGTTCTCCTGGATAATATCCTGAAGAGTGTTTTACAACTTGGTTCCATTCTCCCTGTCACTTTCAGGTACACTAATCAAACTTAGATTTGGTCTTTTCACATAGTCCCGTATTTCCTGGAGGCTTCGTTTGTTCGTTTTCATTCTTTTTTCTCTGATCTTGTCTTCTCACTTTATTTCATTAAGTTGATCTTTAATCTCTGATATCCTTTCTTCCATTTGATCGATTTAGCTATTGATACTTGTGTATACTTCACAAAGTTCTCGTGCTGCAGTCTTCAGCTCCATCAGGTCATTTATGTTCTTCTCTACACTGGTTATTCTAGTTAGCAATTCCTCTAACCTTTTTTCCAGGTTCTTAGCTTCCTTGCTTTGGGTTAGAACATGCTCCTTTAGCTCAGAGGAGTTTATTACCCACCTTCTGAAGCCTACTTCTGTCAGTTCATCAAACTCATCTCTGTCCAGTTTTGTTCCCTTGCTGGCGAGGAGTTGTGATCCTTTGTAGAAGAGGCGTTATGGCTTTTGGAATTTTCAGCCTTTTTGCACAAGTTTCTTCCATCTTCATGGATTTCTCTACCTTTGGTCTTTGATGCTGGTGACCTTTGGATAGGGTTTTTGTGTGGCCATCGTTTTTGTTGATGTTGATGCTATTGCTTTCTGTTTGTTAGTTTTCTTCTAACCATCAGGCCCCTCTGCTGCAGGTCTGCTGGAGTTTGCTGGAGATCCACTCCAGACTCTGTTTGCCTGAGTATTGCCAGCAGAGGCTGCAGAACAGCAAAGATTGCTGCCTGTTCCTTCCTTTGGAAGCTTCATCCCAGAGGAGCACGAGCCAGATGCCAGCCAGAGCTCTCCTGTATGAGGTGTCTGTTGGCCCCTACTGGGAGGTTTCTCCCAGGCAGGATACACAATGGTCAGGGACCCACTTGAGGAGGCAGTCTGACCCTTAGCAGAAACTTGAGTGCTGTGCTGGGAGATCTGCTGTTGTCTTCACAGCTGCCAGGCAGGAATGTTTAATTCTGCTGAAGCTGCACCCACAGCCGCCCCTTCCCCCGGGTGCTCTGTCCCAGTGAGTTGGGGGTTTTATCTATAAGCCCCTGACTGGGGCTGCTGCCTGTTTTTCAGAGATGACCTGCCCAGAGAGGAGGAATCTAGACAGGCAGTCTGGCCACAGTGGCCTTGCTGAGCTGCGGTGGGCTTGCCCAGTTTGAACTTCCCAGAGGCTTTGATTACATGGTGAGGGTAAAACTGCCTACTCAAGCCTCAGCAATGGTGGGCACCCCTGCCCCCACCAAGCTCGAGCATTTCAGGTCGACCTCAGACTGCTGTGCTGGCAGCGAGAATTTCAAGCCAGTGGATCTTAGCTTGCTGGGCTCCTTGGGGGTGGGACCCACCGAGCCAGACCACTGGGCTCCCTGGCTGCAGCCCCCTTTCCAGGAGAGTGAACGGTTCTGCCTCGCTGGCATTCCAGGCGCCACTGGGGTATGGGAAAAAAAATCTCCTGCAGGTAGCTCGGTGTCTGCCCCAACAGGCTGCCCAGTTTTGTGCTTGAAACCCAGGGCCCTGGTGGCGTAGGCATTGGAGTGAATCTCCTGGTCTGCGGGTGCAAAGACCACGGGAGCAGTGCGGCATCCGGGCCAGAGTGCACCGTTTCTCACAGCAGAGTTCCTTATGGCTTCCCTTGGGTAGGGGAGAGAATCCCCCGACCCCTTGCGCTTCCTGGGTGAGGCGACGCCCCGCCCTGCTTCAGCTCGCCCTCCATGGGCTGCACCCACCGTCCAACCGGTCCCAGTGGGATGAACCGGGTACCTCAGTTGGAAATGCAGAGATCACCCGCCTTCTGCGTCAAACTTGCTGGGAGCTGCAGACCGGAGCTGTTCGTATTCAGCCATCTTGCCAGCGAATCCCCACCAGCCTAATTTTTTTTTTTTTTTTTAATTTTTAGTAGAGATGGAGTCTCACTATGTTACATAAGCTGGTCTCAAACTCCTGGCCTCAAGCAATCCTCCTGCCCTAGTCTTTGAAAGTGCTGGGATTACAGGTGTCAGCCTCCACATCCAGCCCTATGATTTTCTTTTGTTATCCTTTTAATGTTCATGGATCTGTAGTAATGTTTTTTCTTTCATTTCTAATATTGGTAAGTTGTGTCATCTCTCTTTTTTTTCTTGCTTAGCTTGGCTGGTGGCTTATCAATTTTATTGATCTTTTCAAAGCACTGGCTTTTGATTACATTATTTTTCTCTATTTCCTATTTTCAATTTTATTGATTTCTGCTCTAATTTTTATTATTTCTATTCCTGTGCTTACTTTGGATTTAATTGCCTCCTAAGGTGGAAATCTAAATGATTGGTTTTAGATCATTCTTTGCTAATACAGGCGCTGAATGCTATGAATTTCTTCCAGGCACTGCTTTTGCTGCATCTCACAAATTTACATATATTGTGTTGTTATTTTCATTTAGTTTAAATATTTTTAAATTTCTTTTGAGACTTCTTTGTAGATCCATGTGTTATTAGAAGTGCATTGCTTAATCTCCACATGTTTTGGGATTTTCCACCTATCTTTCTCTTACTGATTTCTAGTTTAACTCCGTTGTGGAATTGAGAGTTCATACATTGTATGACTCTATTCTTTTACATCTGTTATGGTGTGTTTCATAGCCCAGAGTGTAGCTTGGGAAGCATGTGTGTTCTGCTGTAGTTGGATGAAGTAGGGTGTTAGGTGTTCATTATAGCTAGGTAACCAGTGGTGCTTCTTTTACATTTTTAAGGTGTGTTTCGTAGCCCAGAGTGTAGCTTGAGAAGCATGTGTGTTCTGATGCAGTTGGACGAAGTAGGGTGTTAGGTGTTCATTATAGCTAGGTAACCAGTGGTGCTTCTTTTACATCTGTTAAGGTGTGTTTCGTAGCCCAGAGTGTAGCTTAGGAAGCATGTATGTTCTGCTGTAGCTGGATGAAGTAGGGTGTTAGGTGTTCATTATAGCTAGGTAACCAGTGGTGCTGTTGAGGTCAGCTATGTCCTCAGTATCTGTCAGTTACTGGTAGACAGGTGCTGAGCTCTCTAACCACCACAGTGGATTTCTCTTTCTTTGTAGTTCTGCTGGTTTTCGTGTCACTTGACACTGTTTTTAGGCACAGGCACGTTGAGCACTGTCATGCCTTTGTGGAGAACTGGCCTCTTTATCATTATGTCATGTCCTTCTGTGTCCTGGAGGAGACTCCTTGTCTGAAGGGTGCCCTGTCTGGTGTTAATGCAGTGACCGCAGCTTTCTTTGGATTAGTGTTATCACAGTATACCCTGCTCCATGGCACTACTTTTAATCCGTGTCTTCATATTTATAGTGCTTTTCTGGTAGACAGCATGTTGTTGGGTCTCTTTTTTAAAAAGTCCTGTGCTCAAGCGATCCTCTCACTTTGGCCTCCCAAAGTGTTGGGATTACAGGTGCGAGCCACCATACCCGGCCTCCCCCTTTTTTAATACAAAAGTGCTATTGATGGAATGGTAAGGTGTGGGGGGAGGGGAAGCTTTCTCTTATCCTATGATTGGGTCTCAGTCTTTCAGTGAGCCTGTGCCCTGAGGTCTGATCTTTTTAAATCCTTCCCAGTCACCCCTCCCCACCCCTGCCTTAGGATGGCTAGAGGGGGCTGGCATTGGGTCTTTCCCTTCCCCTAGATATGTCAGACTCTGGCAAATCCCAAGTCTGTCTGTTAGACTTTGGTAGGATACTTTCACTTGAGGGCCTTTTTTTAAGGTGAACAGATGCTCTGGGCATATTTCAGAATGGCTACTTTCCCCCCACCTGCTGGAAACACAAGGGCGTTTTTCTCTGATCTACACCCTGAGAACCTGGGGGGGGGGTTCCTTGGGGTAAAGCTCACAAAGTGTGGGAGGCGTCCTAAGACTGGGCCCCCTAGAGTTTTCAATCCTCAGGTTTGTCCATGTTGAGCTTCTGGGTTTGTCAGCCACGGGTCAGGCTTCCCCAGCCCAGCACAGGTCCCCACAGAGGTTTCTGTACCTGGGCATCTGCTCAGTGGGTTGTGAGTCTCTGTGTCAGTCTCTCTCATTCTGGGGGAGCTGTTTGCCCTGTGACATTCATTCTGATAAGAATCTACAAAGAATTGCTGATTTTCAGCTTGTTCCACTTTTTCTTGTTGTGAGGACAGAATGCTGTATGAGAAACCAGAAATTCTCATGCACTGGTCTCTTGGTTTTTAATTAAAAGATTCTATAAATTATCTTGTTATAATTTAAAATGAATTCCATAGTAGTTTATTTGTACTTTTACTGACTTCTGGGAAAATAATGTTTGACCACATGAGGATGAAGGTATAAAGTTTCAAATGAAAGGCCAAGTAAATTAAAATATTTATTGAAGGGCTATGGGATTAAAAAAGAAAAACATATAAAGCTTTGCTTTTGCTGGTTATAAGTGTATCTTGAAAAGAAATACAATAAAGGAAAGACATGAAAAACAATGCATGAAACACAGTCCTGATGTGCACTGGTGGAGGGTCGTCCTCAAGAGCTGCACTGTGCTCCTGGGGAGACTGGAGAGCAATACTCAGAGTATCCAGGAAAGGAGTGCATAGAAAGAAGGTGCAGAGACATGAGGCAGCAGGATTTCTCACTGAGGGGCCTGAGACTAGCTGCTCACAGGCAAGAGAAAGAAGGGCAGGTGCAACTGATCAAGGAGGTGGAAGGCAGGGAGCAACTGCTCAGAGTGGTGATGTGTGGTCCACCTCCCCGGACTGGTCCACTTCCCCGGGCTGGTCCACCTCCCCGGGCTGGTCCACCTCCCCGGACTGGTCACCTCCCCGGACTGGTCCACCTTCTCTAACTGGTCACTTCCCCAGACCGGTCTACCTCCCAGACAGGTCTACCTCCCGTACTGGTCCCCTCCCTGGACTGGTCCTCTCCCCGGACCGGTCCACCTCCTGGACCGGTCACCTCCCTGGATGGACTGGCTTGCACTGCTTCCTGGCAGCTGCAGGCTCATTGGGGAATGGAACCCACTTGTCCTCCTGGAGTTTCATCACCAAGTCCACATCCCACCCTGTCTCACTGGAGCCTGGATCCGTGAGGTCCAGTGAGCTAATGTGCGTCTCTTTTCAATGCAACTCAAAAGAGCGTAAAACAACCGTTAACTAAATACTGTAGGATTTATTAATTAAAAACTCATTTAATCTATACCATTTTGCATACATATTAAATCTGTAGCCTTATTAAATGTCCATTACTTCTTAAAATATAGAGAAATTGAGGATATTTCAACAATGAAATATATAATGGAGGAAGAGTGTAATTTTTTTTCGGATAAAACTCTTTGGTCTATATAATTTTTCTGAGATTAAAATAACACGAGAATTCACTCCAATAAAAAAGTAAACATTACTTTTCTCAAAAAATTTAATTGCAGAACTATTTACAGGAGGTGAACATCAGCGATACAGAAGTCAAATGGAGGCATCATCACAGGAGGGTTATGGCGGAAACGGTGCCCAGTTTCTTACAGTCAGCTGAGAGTGAAAAAAAGTCATGGGAAAAAAGAACACAAATAAAGCAATCCTTAAATGCCTTAAAGGAATGACCAACATTCTGGTAAGTTATTAAGAAGAAGTAAGAAATTGTCGTGGTGATGAATAGCATATTGCACATTCAGATTAAGTATCCTGCATGCTACTAAATAGAATTTATCAAAAGAACCATAAAAGCATGAGAAAGAGAGTTACATAAAATAGTTTAATTCCAGTGAATGACTTTGTACAGATGCTGAATATTTGGCACTCTGTTCATCCTCACACTCGATATGATTTCATATTTATATTTATATATATATTTATATACTTCTTTAAAACTTTAAACAGCTAATTTCCTGGTTCTAACATTCCTTGAATTTCTATAGGAGGCATTTAATGTAGTCCTTAGGCCACACCTGGGTATTTTGGTCTGTAGTTTGGAAGGTCGGGGGATGAGTTGTGTCTCTCTGCAGGGAGGACTTGTCCTGTCTGAGAGTGAAGTGGCTTACCGTTTGGAAGGAAGCATTCGAAAGGAGGCTAGGTCTCACTGCTTGTAAGGGGAAGCTTTGTTGAGTTCAGCAAACCAGTTAAAAAGTGGAGTGAGAGGAACATTCATGCTGAGCCCTTTGAAAGTGATATGATTGTATTATTCAGATGAGTGGGGCTGGGGCATGGTAGTGTTTTGGGGATAAATCAGAAAATGGGTGAGTGGCTTCCATAAGGTACCACGATCAAGCTGGGAGCATCCTTTGTTGTACTGGCAGACACAAGCCAACACACTCTCTAGAGAGACCATAGTCTACTTGAAAGAGATAAATTTGAACTTAAATTTGTCCAAGAAACCTGGTGTCAATCTTTTCATTAATTATCGCCTCTCCTCCATTGAGTAGGTGAAAGCTTGGATGCCCAAGGCTTTCAGGTTCTGAATAAGCACCAATGAAAAGAGTTACATAAAATCTAAGAAAGTAGGGAGGTAAACCTCTGTCACCTTGTGTGTGTATATACAAAATCTGTTAAAAAGTAGTTTGATAGTAGGTAACGAACATTTCTTCTGCAAAGAAGTCATCTGTTAAGTGTTTACATTGAAACTTGAAATAATTTATTTTAACACTGGATAAAAATGCCAGGGTTAGGACAGCAATTCATAAAATTGTGGACATTTTTCAATGTGGCAAGGATGAAAGACGGTTATTTCCCAGAGCTTTCCCACGGACCACCTCTGCCTTCTCTCAAGTGCGAAGTAGAGAAATTACAAACAGCTGGAATTAGAGGGGTGGGCTTCTCAAACCCTTCCGTGGTTTGAGTCAGTGTGTCTGATTTCGTTCCTGCTGTTTCCCCACCTATGCGGTTTTCTGCTTCCAAAAAATTTTTTTTCCTTCATCATTTTAATGTTTAGTTTATCTCCTCATTTCATCTAAGAGGCAATTGAGCTTAAGTAATGGTGAAAATGTGGCCTAATTCTGGTTGGTGCTGGGTTCTTGTTCTTGGAAGCATCTAGAAACAGTTGAAAGCCAGAAGCTAAGGAGAATGGCCCTTGTAGTTATTTCTCCATTTCCAAACCTTTCCAAAGACAGTCTCATGGCCTCTGCCTCTGGTGGTCCCTGATTATCTCTGAGATGTTTACGACCAGCCTGGATTTTGGCAGTGTGCCCTGCAGAGCTGGGAGGGCGGCATTCCAGAAGAGGCCAGGGACTAATCCTTAGCAATAACTCACACTTTCGCCACCTGTTCCCAGGAGCTCAAAGGACTTTAGAGCCAATATGTCATTAATCCTCACAATGTGTCCTGGAGGGAGACAGGGACAGGAACTGTAATCCCCTTTCTAGAGGAAAAAACTGAGACAGAAACTTGAGATGAGTTGCTGGCTGAGGATGAATAAAAGCCAGGTTGCCTAACAGCCTAGAGATTCCTAGCAATATCTCCTTCATTTCCAGAACATTCTGCTGCCACCCTGCATGGGGGACATTCAGCCGAATGCATAGAAGCAAACCCTTTCCTTTAGCACTTTGTTTATGGCCAACAATGTATTGCAACTCCCAACTGATAGCGACAAGATGGGGCTCCTGCAGGGAAGCCATGGGCTCTGAGCTGACCTTACGTGGTGTGTGTCATGGCTGACACATGGCGCTGAATGAAGCACACTGCATTGCCCCAGCGCACAGAGTTACGGATCCTAATCAGAAAGGGGTCATCTTTTTCATCTCTTAAGCTCGTGGTTTTCTATTTTATTTTCAAGTTTTGGAACCTTGTATTCAACCGATGCCCACAGAGAAGTGTAAACAGACATGCAGATCAAAACAAGAGAACCCTGGAACATTCCCAGGGGCTGTCATCTGAAAACTGCTGTTTGAAACTAGCCTGTTAAATTTGCAGCTAGAAAAAAAAGAAGTTCAGGCTTGAGAAGAAGAGGGCTGGGAAATGAGCAGACAGGAACCATGTGGAGTTTAGTTATTTCGGCCCGTGTTGGAGGAGCGTGTTTCTGTGCTCACAGGTGGGGCAATTCCAGTTTTCAGTGTGGGCCAAAGGCAGTATCCAGGGGCCCTCCCTGAACCAGCGCTGTTTTGGACAATGCTTTTATGTCCGTACCAGCGCACACCCTCTTGCACATTTCCTGCTGCCTCTCCCAGGTTCGTGGGGGGCCCTGTCATCAAGGATGGCCCTGCTGGTGACTGGGGTACCCAGGCTGACTCAGCCACGGCATATGGGCCTCCTGTCCACTGAAACACCCTGGGGAACCTGCCAGAATTCCAAGCAAGGCTGACTGATGAAACGCAGCTGAAACACAAGCTGCATCTCCCAGGAGGTCCCCTGGCCCCTTCATGCTCAGGACCACAGGATGGCTTGGCTTGATGGAGGTCCTGCCGATAGAAAAGGCCTTCCTGAGGAAGACTTGGACCCACCTCCCCCACTCCCTACTCGCCCCCAGAAGGTTTGGCGCAAACCGGAGAGCTGTCCCTAATAGAGCTCATTGCACGGTCACCACAGGCGCTGCAAACACAGGCCTGCAGTATCCCTTCACTTTCCTGTGAAATTCCATCCTGGACCGGGGTAGCGATGCTTACAAGGATCTAACAAAAACAGAGATGAGCGAATTTACGGATGCAGGGCCTTCTAATGAAAGGGGTGGAAACAGTGGCTGCTTAATATGGCATTGAAAAGGCAAAAATCAAGAAAAGGACATATGTTCCAAGAGAAATAATCAGAACCTATGCACGTGTGTGCTCTGCCACTGTCTCTTCTAATCATAAACCTGGCTACTTTCGTAAGAAGCAGCAGGGAAAAATTCCCTCTACTTAGTAGGTCACTGATTTTGTAGCCTTATTTTTTTTTTTAAACCAGATAATCTTACATGTTATTTTTATCTGACCATTTACCTTTCCATTAAGTGCTTGAAATTTTTAGAATTGATTTGGAGTTGAAAACATCAACATTTCCTTTTAAACAAGACTGTAATTTTTTGGTATCATAAACAGTTCAGTTTTTTTTACATACCATTCTAAGATGGTGATATAAATTTGCTGAGAAAACTATGGTAAAAATTGTCATTGATAACAACTAGTTTTACTTCAAACACAACAACACATGAAGATGCAAGAGACGCATCACAAGGAAAGCACTCTAGGTGACAAGCAGCATTCTCCTTTCCCGGGCTAAACGCTAGGTCCTGTTTATCATACTTGTGTTTTATTAACCACAGCCTTCAATACAGCAGGGCCAACCTGTTGGCTCTAAGGAGAGTGTCTGGGTTTCACCCGTCATTGGCTGTATCATTAGGGAATGTGGGTATGGGGTTATAGTGAACATCACACTCTCTAGGACGATGTTCCTAGAACAGCACAATAATTTTCAGCTGTGTTCTCCAATGGATGTTTACTCTTCTTAAAGTTATATTTTAAATATGACGAAATGGTCACACGTTGTGAGCTCCATGGCATGATCTGCTAGAAGTGGCTGAAATAAGCTAGCTCGAGTGACTAACACAAGTATCATAAACAGTTTTATTTTTCTTTACATGTACAATACATAAACATGGCTTATCTTCTGCGTTTCATGGTAGAACGTCACCTGCATGAGAACTGAGTATATTGCACTTGATTATGTAACACGGACAGGTAACATTCCAACAGGTCTAGCAGCAGGTATCCGTTCTACCATTAAATCATCTTCTTTGGAACACGGCGGACCAAGCAGGGCGTGTGCACATTCACCACGTCGAGTCACCAGCCCCTGTGCAATATAGTGGTAGGTTAATCTGCTCATATAGGGATGGTTTAGGCCAAGACTTTTGGGGATTGAAAAATAACAATGAGTCTACAAAACATAAGAAATCAACCTACATCCAGTGAACATTTTCTTTTAAGCAGGGATCATAGAATCTGGGATCTGAGACAAATAATTATTGTCTACTTTAACAGTTTGCTTTTATATGTTTTGTATAAGCTCAAGGAAATGAGTTAAACATATCAGCTGCCAGTAGATAGACCAATGTGAGGAGGTGGGGGGGCCTTTATCCACATTACATTTCCTTTCACTCGGAGTGTACACTGACTTTGCTTTTCTGTGGTTACTTCTAAACAGCAGAGTTCATCTGAAATCATACAGCATTTTTAAAGTCTAAAATGCCAATACTCGCAAATACATTTGTTTTAACATAATAGAGTGGATATAGGAAGAAGCGTCATTACTGTACACTACTCAAGATTTAGGTATTTAGGTAGAAAAATGCTTTGAACACTCTGGGGAAATAGGATTAATTTATAGAAGAATATTTCAGGGATTTTTTTTTTTTTGCATTTTTCAAGGAGATACATTCGTACTGATTTTTGCTTCCAAATATATTTTAAGGCTGTTTGGTAAAATATATACCAGACATGAGGCTCAATTTACAGGGTTTTGTTTTTACAGGGAATTCTTAACTACTCAGCTTTAAAAAAGTAAAACTTCGAAGCTAAACATGCTTTAATATCAGCTCTGCTCCCAATGGTCCCATGCTCAGTGGGATGTGGGGAATGAGGCAGGGGAGACACCGCAGCTCTGGAGGGCGCGCTGGGGGGCAACCGCGCATCGAACGCCCTGCCAGCCACGGGCTGCAGAGGGGCTGGGAACATGGTAAAGTGCAAATCAAGGTGAAGAAACAAAGTGCTATGGGGTCACTGAAAGCTGTTCTGCCTGTGGCTAAGTACATGGTACTCCTTAAGCCGGGAAGGAAGACCAGGTATTGGGGTGGAAACATCATAAATCACAGTCTTTTACTTTGAGTAATAATGAGAACTCTGAAACTGGAACCAAGTGGAAAAATCAGACAGGCTTTTCCTTTGAAGACTGGTCTGAACTGTGAAACAGAAGTCGTGTTGGAACAATGGTCGCGGCAGCTAAATTTAATTATATACACGGAAAGCCTATTAATTAGAGTCGTTCCTATTTTCCTCTGGCACCGACCAGAGTCATGAAAACTAATTTTTTTTGAATTCCACAGCTGGAAATCACCATATGTGACCTGTTTTTCCCTTCATGTCTAACACAGGCAAGGAATATATTCTTGACTTTAGCAATACTGCATAGGACAAAAGAATTCTGGAAAAATACAAATGTAAACTACATTTCTTCTTTACCATTTAAACTGAGATATACTTACCACTCACATTCATATTTCTTAAACTTTTTACAACATCACAACTGTCATTTTAAACAAGCAAACTTTTGTTTTTCGTGTGTTTTTTTTTTTAAGGATACCCTGAAAAGTCAGCTGATAGAGCAATTTGAGAATATATATACATACAGTAAAAAAATCACATGTAGCGTAAATGGTGAAACTTAAAGAAAATACTGGCTGTCGTATTTTAAGTTACAAAGAAATAAAAAATACAATAACTGTTTAGAAGTAAGGACATTGTTTTCCTTTTATGCTCCCAGCCCTCCGTAAGACTCTCCTCTCTGCGCATGACTTCCTTGTGGGAACACTCAGCTTATCTTTTGAATGTGTAGATGCTGTGCTGGGTATTTTCGTGGGTTCAGACTTGTCATCACCTGGGATTTTGGAGAACTGTATGGCGGGGAGTTTGGCGGTTGGAGAGGTCACTTTCCACCACAGGAAGCTTGACACAAGGAGCCTCATGTTTTCTATCTGTGACAGACAGGAGCAGGAGAGTGGAGCAGGCGGACGGGCCGCCTGTGCTCAGGGAGGAAAAGCTTGGCTGTGCGAGGGGAATGGGCCTTTCTTTCCTGCACTTCAGGTTGTAGCACCTTCCACTTGGGTGTCTAATGCCTCTAGGGAGTGGTGAGATGCACCCATTTATAGTTATTTGTTATTCTTACCTCTAATTATCACACAATTTATAAAAATAGAAATAACAAAATGTAAGCTGGGTTCCAGCTCCAGAGGCATTTCTCGCCGTCCTCTGAGAACACGGAGGAGAAATCAGGTCTCACCACACCTGTCCCTCAGAGCCAAGTGTGAGCCAGGCCACCAGTTAAAAAAAAAAGCAAAAGTCGTCCTCGCCATGAGCTCCGTGGACTCTGAGGCCACCGACCGCATTCCACTGTGTTCACGGTACAAGGAGCATAAGAGCAAGGGCATGTTCAGTGGAAGAAAGGAGACAGAAACCACTAGGGAGGCAACAAACTGTACAAGCGTTTTGTGAAAAAGCAGAAACAACCAAGGGGAAGGTGGCCGGCCTCCATCCTCAGAGCCGGGTCTGGGCCTCGGGGATGTAGATCTCGATGCTGTCCGCGCGCTCGGTGGCAGAATTCTGCCGGAAGGATGCCGCTCGCTTGGCGGCCATGAGTCGTCTCCGGGCTTCCTGGCGTTGTCTGTCGGGCAGGTCCAGGGATTTTTCTCTTGTGATGGGAAATTTCCCTTTGGGAGGCTTCTTTGGTATTGGAGGCGGGACCTTTCTTTCTTCCTGAAAAGCATCACAAGTCAACATTGGCAGGTGGTCAGAGGAGGGTCCTAACAGCTCGTGAGCTCAGTGGCCCTGGGGTCTGGCCCACACCCTTCCCGACCACAACCCACACAGCGGCATCCTTCATTCCCTTCCCACGTTTCCCCTGGTCCCTGACTCCCAGGCCACAGGCTTGCCTTCTGGACAGTATGGACTTTGTAGAAGCTCCCTCACACTCTCCAAAGGGGGCAGAGGCGTTGGGGGCAGCGTTCACAAATCAGGAAATACATTCTTATTCTCACCTTGCGTCTCACCTTGTGTCACTGAGTTAATCTGACATTGTCACCCGATTCCTGCACTTCCCAAAGCCCTGTGTCATCTCCGAGCATCGGCCAACACCTGCGTCGCCAAGCTCAGAGCATCGCGAGGGTTTTGGACACCATCGCTGGACATCCCTATTCAACACTGCAGGGTTTTCTGCAGACTCTGGGATTCCAGTATGTTCATGAAAACCATCTTACATGGGCGAGTGTGTCGGGAAACACTGGCCCAATTCTCTTATTGGTCTAAAATCCCATTGACATGGACGATATTTATAAAACCACTGTTCACTTGCTTGCTTTGTAAAAAGATGCAAATAAGTATTTCTGACCCTTAGCTCAGACTCTCAGATAAGTCACACTAAAATACGTGTATGCCGTTTTGGAAAGATAAATCTCACAATTATGCAGCAAATGCAAAGGGTAATGCTTGCACTTGCTCCCACAAAAGGTCTGTGTCCACAACTGTGCGATTCACATTGTTCCTAAAGACAGTGGGACCTGCCCCGTCTCCCCTTCTGGACGGAGCCATGACAGGGACTCTCCGTAGCCAGCTGTTTCCTTCCCAGGAAAGGGCACACGGCAGAAGCCGTCAGAACCACTTTCCTAAGCAGATATCTAGTTTTGGGGGAGAAAAACAGGAAAACTCCACTCATGTCTTTTTCTCTTCGGCCTCTGAAAAATTCCAAAGGGAGCCCAGAGGTGCTTGGAGATTGGGGGAAGACAGGCAGTTGTGGGAGTACGGAGGAGGCCTGTGGCAAGAAGGCTGCTTTGGTGTCTGGAACTTTGTTCCCTCCGCTTATTTTACATGACTAGGCCAGAAGCAATGACTCTTACCTGACTTCTTGGCATCCATCTAAAATAATGGGGGGGATGAGTTCATTGAAACCTTCAGCTACTTTAACAAGTAATTCCTTTTTTCAGCACATAACTGTCCTCATAGTTCAGGGGATGCCAAGAGAAAAGGGGAGAAGAGGATCTGTTTCCTCTTTTGGTGTCCCCTGAACTGTGAGCCTGTGAGACATGCACATCAGTATTTCCTGTGAGGGTTCCCCAATCAAAGCAGCTTCCAGGCCTGCGGGTGTGGCACTGTAGGAGTGTCTGGCAGACGCTGTGCAGGGCCCACCCCAGGGAATTTTTAAGATGCCGTGTTCAGGAGGGGCAGGGTCTCCTCTTCAGGCATGGAGCCTCCGCTGTGCTAGAGATCTGCTCGCTTTCTGGACTGGCGTGCTTTGCCCTCAGCGAGAAACCATTTCCATTTTTTTTTCTTTTTTTGAGACGGAGTCTCGCTCTGTTGCCCAGGCTGGAGTGCAGTGGTGCGATCTTGGCTCACTGCAAGCTCTACTTTCCAGGTTCACTCCATTCTCCTGCCTCAGCCTCCTGAGTAGCTGGGACTACAGGCGCACACCACCACGCCCGGCTAATTTTTTTTTTTTTTGTATTTTTAGTAGAGACGGGGTTTCACCGTGTTAGCCAGGATGGTCTTGATCTCCTGACCTCATGATCCGCCTGCCTCGGCCTCCCGAAGTGCTGGGATTACAGGCATGATCCACCGCACCCAGCTAACTTTGTGTATTTTTAGTAGAGATGGGGTTTCACCATGTTAGCCAGGATGGTCTTGATATCCTGACCTCGTGATCCACCCACGTTGGCCTCCCAAAGACGTTTCCATTTTGAGAATCATACTCTATGTGCAGCTTGGGTAGATGGGCTCACATTCGCTCTCAATGACCAAAGAACGGAAACTAGATGGAACCAATCGTGTGCACCTGGACTAACTTCAGTACGTTCCATTCGAATAGCCTTCTCCCTCAGGAGCATCACTGATCATCTCCTTCACCTCAGATCCAAACCGCGGCTTACACGGACCTGTCTAGTCCCACACATGGCTTATGTGGACCTGTCCCACCCATGGCTTACGTGGACCTGCCTAGTCCCACGCATGGCTTACGTGGACCTGTCCCACTCATGGCTTACGTGGACCTGTCCCATGCATGGCTTATGCAGACTTGCCTAATCCCACACATAGCTTACGTGGACCTGTCCCATGCATGGCTTATGTGGACCTGCCTAGTCCTATGCATGACTTACACGGACCTGTCCCATGCATGGCTTACATGGACCTGCCTAGTCCCACGCATGGCTTACGTGGACCTGTCCCATGCATGGCTTACGTCGACCAGCCTAGTCCCACGCATGGCTTACTTGGACCTGTCTAGTCCTATGCATGGCTTACATGGACCTGTCCCATGCATGGCTTACGTGGACCTGCCTAGTCCCACACATGGCTTACATGGACCTGTCCCATGCATGGCTTAAGTGGACCTGCCTAGTCCCATGCATGGCTTATATGGACCCTGTGCACTCCCACCTCACTCCCCTGTCGTCTGGGATGAGAGGGAACCTGTGGATCGATGGCATCTGGCCTGGAACTCCACTAGCGGCCAGGGCACCTTCTGGGAGGAGCCGATGATGAGGACGACCAGCCTTGGCTCTCGTTCTAATGACCCAGGTGTGCATCCTTGCTGGATACCAAACACCACTTCCCCCGAAGGATGCTGACTTGATTTTCTTTATCATTTTAATTGATAACATTTGTCTAGAAAAATCCAATTATGGTTCCTCAGGACGTCTTTAAAACGTGTGAGGAAATCTATGTCTTTGCTGCTAACTCAGAACTATCTACTAGTTCTTCTGATCACAGCATCATGGAAGAAGTGAAATGCCAGGGTTCAGATTTAATGGCAAATTTCAGCCTATTTTAAGGGTTGAGGCTGATGGATCTACAGGAAGATTAATTCATCAAACTGTTCAATAAAGTATAAAATGTCGCCTTGCCTATAGTGGCCATACTAGAAGGTATACTGAATAGGAGATCGTCCATAACCAGGCCTAAAACTTTCCCTGTGGGAAGCCAGCTTAATATTTACACAGTCAGAACAAGTTTGATAAAGGTAATTCAGAGGTGAGACTCCTGTCAGGAATGAGGCTGCAGGTTTGCTTGTGATCTTCGCTAGTGTCTCTCTGAAAGGCTTATATAGAAGAGACAGAGCAGGGAAGACCCTATTATTTACCACCCATGCCCAAGGCTTCAATTCTGCCCCATTTTGGGCGCATGCACACACACGCACACACGTGCGTATACACATGTGCACGCATAGAGGGAAATTTGTTCCTGTGTTGCCAGCAAAAGACGGAGAACCCCGTTGTCATGCTGTATCTGCAGCAGGTTGTTACTGCAGTGGGAAAGGGGGTTTGCTGGGAGCTGGCCCTGCATGGCCGCCCTTACCTTGCTTTCTGCAGTGGGTGGTTAGTGCAGTGGGAAAGGGGGTTTGCTGGGAGCCCACCCTGCACGGATGCCCTTACCTTCCTTTCCGGGGACTCCATCATCTTCCAGTTGTTGAGCCGCAGCCGCTGCAGCTCGTCGAACTTCATGCTGACGTCCTCAATGGAGAGCTGCAGCATGTCCCAGTAGCCGGCCAGGTCCTGCGACGTCGGCCTCGGCATGGCGCTGGGGTCCTGGGGACACACACAGGGTGTTCAGAGCCAGGAGAGTCTCCTGCAGGTGCAGGACTTGGGAGGCCGCTCCTCCCCACCCATGCCTTTCAAGAGGCGGATTAGGGAGAAGCCTGGCTAATTCCACCCTGAGGCAGATATTTGGGAAGGCCATGCTTCCATGACAGTTTACTTTAGCACAAGTATTTGCTGACGGCTTAAAAACATGTAGCACAGCCATTCATTGTTCCACGTTGAAAATGCTGGGAATAGGGCAGATGGGAGGGTTTCTAAATGCTTCACAGCTCATAAAAGCAGTAGGAGCCTGTGTTTTTGGTCACCTGTGGATGATTCGGAAGGGACAGGGCTCTGTGAGCCTGCCGTGGTATTGGCCTGGTGGCGGCGGTGGGGAACCAGCTTGGAGCCCGTTCTATACCTGCTTGTTCTCTGACGGCTCTTAGCTCTCGTTCTTACGGTGATGACAACTTACAAATGTAATGCGCCAAGGAACAGGATGCTCTCACCAACCGGCGCCCACACTTAGGAGGCACAGGTGACACTGCTGGGCTGCAGCCCCGGGCCGAGTAGCCCAGAGATGTGCTTGGTTTCTCTGCACAGTGCCTGACAGATACATGATTTCCGCCAGCTGCCTACATTTATGTATGTATTTTTGAGACAGGGTCTTGCTCTGTTGCCCAGGCTGGAGCGCAGGTGTGATCATTGCTCACTGCAGCCTCTACCTCCTGGGCTCAAGAGATCCTGCCTGCTCAGCCTCCCAAGTAGCTGGGACCACAGTCATAGGTCACTACACCCAGCTAATTTATTTAATTTTGTAGCAATGGGGTCTGGCGATGTTGCCCAGGGTGGCCTCAAACTCCTGGGCTCAAGCAACCCTCTTGCCTCAGCTTCCCAAAGTGCTGGGATTACAGGGTGAGCCCCCGTGCCCGGCTTGCTCCCTACATTGAAATCCAAATGACTTTTCCAGGTGTGGTTCCCTTGATTCAGTGGGGATTCAACAGAGTCACAGGAGGTTCTGGTGGGTCAACATTCAACTGGATTTGCTTCCGGTTTCAGCAGTGCACACTCAGCATGCTCAGTGAAGAGCATGCTGAACGGACAGCTCTGCGATTCCTCATCCAGAGCCAGGACCTGGGGTCCCCAGCTGCCCTCCGTGCAGCTGAGCCCGTTCTTCTCTGCAGCCACACGAGGGCAGCCTTGACCGCTCAAAGCCCCACCAGGCACTTGAGGAGCTCCCCAGGAGGGCGGCCCTGGCTACCGGCTGGGAGCCCGAACTCAGCCTCTGTGGGTGGGGACAACTAAAGTGCCTGGCAAGGAGGCCACGTTCTGCACTGAAGTCAGTCGAGGGATGCCAGGAGCTGCAGCCTCAGGGCAGGCCAGGCTGGGTGAGAAGCAGCAGGGGAAGCTGCTCAGAGGCTGTAAGGGTGGTGCCTACCTGGCTTCCAGAAGTCTTTGCCAACCTAAGAACATCCCCTCTTTCTGTAGGGCCGGGCACGGCTATGCTCCTCTTTCTGTAGGGCTGGGCATGGCTGTGCCCCCTCTTTCTGTAGGGCTGGGCACGGCTGTGCCTGATGGTGTGTGGGAGCAGAGCGGCTTCTCCTCCCTTGCCCGCAGCTGGGTGATCCTGGTCACATCTCCCGGAGGAGGAAGGAGGAACACGGCCGGCCACTGTGGCGGAGGCTGCCTGAGAGCAGGCATCGCCTTCCCGTGACCCCCTCCTCTCCTCTCCTCGGCAACAACACACCCGTCCTTTGGGCTCACCCAGACCACACGCTGGGGCCGGATGGGCGCAGCCTGGCATGGTCAGGATTTGGCTTTGTCTTTTGTTCTCTTTTGGTCGGGGAGGCGGTTGCATCTGAATCCACTGAACATTCAGAGACGACAAGGTGTTTATAATTAAAAAAATAAGTCAATGGTTGTGCCATGCCATTCCCTTTACTCCAGCAAAGTCATGCAGGGCCTCGTTCCTTGTGAAATTGCCGTCGTTTTAAATTCACACAGCTCTGTGGCTCTGGCATCCGGCGTCCATTGGATAGGAACTTCGGTGCCCCATGTGGCCTGGGGCAGCTCTCTGTGCGCCGGCACCTGCTCAGGCACACACCCCGCGGGGTTGGATGGAGTTAAAATTCACAGGCAGGCTC
The DNA here is from genome assembly GCF_028885655.2 of Pongo abelii. Classification (NCBI taxonomy): domain Eukaryota; kingdom Metazoa; phylum Chordata; class Mammalia; order Primates; family Hominidae; genus Pongo; species Pongo abelii. The sequence continues at coordinate 1,464,839 of NC_071992.2, read as the reverse complement.
AGTGGGTCTGAATGAGACTAAGTTTCTGGGAACACCAAACTGCTGGTCCCACAAGCACAGCAATCAGGCAGCACGCTTTGAGGTTAAGTTATTTCCGGTATTATGTGCCTTCTGGTTGTGTCACAAGCCACCTGCCCATCCCGACCCTGAGAGGCTCCGCTCCCTGTGGTCCATCCTCAATCTCGGGGTGGGGTTCTGACATTTTCTAGGGTCACTCTTTGACTTAAAGCTTAGTTACCTACCAACAACTTCCAGCAGACAGTGGTGCTACTTTGCACTGCAGACCATGTGGCTTTGATGAGCAAAGCATCTCTTAACAAGTCAACACTCCTCTCCTGCCAGGCCTGTCTCAGGCACCACCCCTCCCTGTACCACTCTTCTGCAGCAAACGTGTCAGAGTGTTTTTCTACTAATCCTGAATAGAAGTCGAAAGAAAAGGATGTAGCCAAGCCAGCTATTTTAAAACTCAAAAGGCATAACAAATATTAGGATGAACAATTTTAAGCCAAATATTAGCTATTTCTGGCAGAGCAGAAAGGAACATTTAGCAGGTCTGAATATGCACCTTGGGCTGTGTGTGGGAAGCTTTGGACGAGCATTCCTAAAGACAGTGCCTGCCTAGGCTTACCCGAGTCTGCATAATATTACACAGAGTTCGTCAGTGGCCCGAATCAATTCCTTTAAAGGTAATAATTAAATAGATAATACGGAGAAGGCAAAAACGTTCACAGGTGACATGACAGCTCAGTGTTTACACAGTTACAAGCTTCTTTCAAGGCACTCAAAACCTTCCTGTTTCCCCCTTTTAAATGATGATTATAACTGTCAGAGTGATGTGTTGGTAACTTTAAAATCACCGTGAACTTCAGTGGGGTTGACTGGAAAGTGTTAGAGAAGGCATACTTTTTAATGACCCTAATGAAAAGATATGAGATGGCAACTCTGGCTTGCTTGTGCATCTTTTGATGTGTAAGAATATTCTTACGTCTCCTTGCATGGGAAAAAGCCAAGGAAAACATCATCAAAACACCTGGCAGCGCTGCTACGCGAGGCCTAGAGGAGACCTATTTGCATTTGACTGAAAATGTTTGGTCTGAAAAAGAAATCGATGTATGTATTATAAAACAACGTATTAAGTAGCATAAATATTATTTACTATTTCTCAAAATAGTGAATACTTTAGTCAGCTAAGGAAAAGTATACATGTATGTGTGTAGGCAAATATATAGTATATATAAAATATATTAACAGGTATATGTAAACTTAGATATACAGTATATATAGAATGTATATGTATGTATGTGTGTAGGCAAATCTCTATATAAAATATATTACCATGTAAACTTACATATGTTTTATATATACTATATATTTGCCTACACACATACTATGTATTTTATATATACTATATATTTGTATATATAAAATATAGTTAATATGTTATATATTTGTTATATGTTAATGTTTAGCATGTATATATAAAGATACATAAGTAAAATTTCATATACATGTTTATATATGTTTATATATAAATACACCTATATATGTTTATATATAGGTGTATATATAAACATAGATGCATATGATTATAATCATGTATACATTTAATATATATGAGATGTATATATGAGCTTTTCTGCTCTGCCAGAAATAGCAAATATATATTTATATATTAACATGTGTATATATATTTATATATAAGCATATATAAGTATATATTAACATGTATATATGTAAGTATATGTAAATATATATGTGGTTTTTCTTTCTGTTTGCTTGTCAGGAATAACCAAGTTTAATATCAACTGTATTAATGCATCTAGTTCATGGTATATTCGTTTCACTACCGACTATAAAATACAAAGGCTAAATTATTTGCAAAATCTCTTCTTACTCTCTTCATTGTAGTTGTTTATGTATTTTTATTTCCAGGCACCTCAGATCATTTTCTTCATTTGTGACATTAGCCGTAATAGAAATTTCCGTTGTTTCTCCTCTTCTAAGATGCTCTGGTGGGGCATCCAGTTGCAAAGACACAGTGTCACCCCGCGCTGCTGCAGCCCCCCTCTTCCTGTCGCCCACTCCCCCTTGCAGCCTCCCTGCCTCGGTACCGCTTAAACCAGCGCCGTATCCGCCTCCCTGCTTCGGTACTGTGTTTAAACCAGGGCCGTATCCGCCTCCCTGCCTCGGTACCGCTTAAACCAGCGCCGTATCCGCCTCCCTGCCTCGGTACCGTGTGTAAACCAGGGCCGTATCCGCCTCCCTGCCTCGGTACCGTATGTAAACCAGGGCCGTATCCGCCTCCCTGCCTCGGTACCGTGTGTAAACCAGGGCCGTATCCGCCTCCCTGCCTCGGTAACACGTGTAAACCAGGGCCGTATCCGCCTCCCTGCCTCGGTACCGTGTTTAAACCAGGGCCGTATCCGCCTCCCTGCCTCGGTACCACATTTAAACCAGGGCCGTATCCGCCTCCCTGCCTCGGTACCGTGTTTAAATCAGGGCCATATCGTCTCTGTCCCCAGGGTGGGAAGCCTCTTCTGTAGTAAGTGCACGTGATATTCTGCATACTGATGGGAACTCTTTGACAAGGAAGAAAACAGTGAGAATCTGTGGAATGATGCCCATTAGCTTGGTTACAGGGAACAGGGGTTCACTGAGGATTCACTTACCATATTCTGTTGGCAAAGCCAATAAAACTGCTGGAATTTCTGGGACATGAGAAGCTGGGCACTCCCAACAGCACTCCTGATTTTACCGAGAACTGTTTAAAACAAAAACAAAAACAAGAAAACAACAGCTTCAAAACTGGGTCAATTACACAAAAGCAGAAACATCACACCAAGGGAGCAGGTCCCACTGGAGATGAAAACTGACGACTTCATTGTGCCGAGCGTGTTCGCTGGTGAGTTGTGCCTCAGTCTGCTCGTCCCCAACTCATGAAGGAAATCCAGAGATGACCAGATGTCACTGTGAGGACATTCTCCTTGGTACTGGGAGAAACTTAGTTTAGAAAGGCGGCCTATACCTCAGGGAGTTTTCCTTATTTTGGCATCAAGATTATTTCAGTGCTGCTGTTTGGATGAGCTGGAAGACACAAGAACACGTATGAGTAAAAGCAACATCGAGTTCTTCCTATTTTTATGGACTCTAATGTGTTAGTGAACTCTGTTAGATGTGAATTCCTTCATTTTTAGAAAAAACACATCCATATGTGTTCTCTCATTGGATTCAATTAAATAATTTCTAATGAACTGTGGGCAGTTATCTCCTGGCAGTGCTGTGAGGTATGTGTTACGTAGGAAGAGGCTGCATGGACAGAGGCCTCACAGGAAGGTCGTAGCAGCTAAGAAGACGTGGCTTCCCTCCTGGAGATGGCAAAAGAGTCACAAGTTACTGAATATGCTCACAGCTACTAAACTCACCAGTCCATGTACCCAGTATATGTGTAATGCTAACGCTACATTTCTGAGTATGCTATGAGTCAGCAGGCCACAGTTTAGTACGAAGAATTAATCTACAAATGGTTCCTAATTGCAATGACTTTATTTGATTAATCAAATACTAATTTTTTTTTTTTTGAGATAGGGTCTCCCTTTATCGCCCAGGCTGGAGTGCAGTGGTGCAATCAATCTTGGCTCACTGAAACCTCCACCTCCCAGGTTCAAGCAATTTTCCGGCCTCAGCCTCCGGAGTAGCTGGGATTACAGGTGCATGCCACCATGCCTGGCTAATTTTGTATTTTTAGTATAGATGGGGTTTTTCCATGTTGGTCAGGCTGGTCTCGAACTCCCGACCTCAGGTGATCCGCCCGTCTCAGCCTCCCAAAGTGCTGGGATTACAGGCGTGAGCCACCGTGCCTGGCTGTAAAGTTTTTTAAAAGAATATACTGTATGTGTGTGTGTTTATTTTGATTGATTGATTTATTTTTTTTGAGATGGAGTCTCGCTCTGTCACTTAGGCTGCAGTGCAGTGGCGTGATCTTGGCTCACTGCAGCCTCTGCCTCCCGAATTCAAGTGATTCTCCTACCTCAGCCTCCCGAGTAGCTGGGATTACAGGCGCTTTCCACCAAGCCCAGCTAATTTTTGTATTTTTAGTAGAGACAGGGTTTCACCATGTTGGCCAGGCAGGTCTTGAACTCCTGACCTCCGGTGATCAGCCCGCCTTGGCCTCCCAAAGTGCTGGGATTGCAGGCGTGAGCCACCGCGCCCGGCCCCATACTCTCTCTTGAGTCTGCTATCAGCATGGTCACCACTTTGTAAATAGTAGCTTTGGTAGATCCTAGCTCACCATGATCCTCAAAACCACACAGGAATCCACTGGAACCCATTTCTTACCAGTGCACCCTGGGCCCACTGATCTCTGCTGGGTTTTATTTGCCGCAGCGACAATTCAATGTTATTCCATAGAGCGTGCCCAGTACACGTATGCAGCTTTTCTGTGCCTGGGTCAGCGCGTGGGGCCGGGGCTGCCCACCAGGCAGGGGGCAGATGATCTACGATCTCATCACCTCTCATTTCACACCACGTCTCCCCATCACTGGCTTTCAGCATGGGTGCTTTAAGGTGGGGCTGTCTTTCCTGAGCTTGCTCACGGGGTGTCATCTGCTGCTTCTGGCCGAGCTGATTATTCCGCCTGCTCTTTTTGCTCTCCCTGCAGATTCTCTGCAGAGCACAAATCACTAACCTACAGGACACACCCTAAAACTGAAAGCGCTGCTGGTTTAACTAGCCCAGCCCTTTCTCCTGCTTTCGCTGGAAGGAAGCCACAGGAAGCTGGCTTTCCAAGGCTAGTGGAAAATGGTGTAGGAAAAGGGGGCATTTATCCTGGAGATTTGCCCCCTTGAATGCAGAGGCGAGAGATCCATCCCCACTTACATCTGCGGCTTTATGTACTTCACGAGGGAATACTGATGTGCTGGAGGTTTTGCCTAGACACATGCAGGTGCTTGGAGCTCAAGGGGCCTTGCAGACCCACCTGTGCCTCACCTGGGGCTCTTGTGCTGGGCATGGCCTGACTCAAGGGGTCCAGGTGGGGCCAGAGAGTCCGTTTCTTTCTACGTTTAGGAGATGCCCCTGGTGGCTCCCTAGGCACACCTGACTGTGGAAGCCTAGACAGCATTTCCAGAAGTCAAAACTGAGGTCCAGGGAAGTGAAATCAATCCTCGTGTAGGTTCTTCCACAACAGCTCTTCCCCCAAACATTCCTTAACAGTCAGTCCCAGAGACAGTTACCGGTGAGATTCATTCCACACGATCCAGAAACTGGCATCCTGCCGCCCAAGCTAGGGTGCTGCGGTGTCTCCTCCTTAGCCCGACTTTAGGGAAAAAGAACTGCATGTCATGGGCACAAAGGGCCTTAATGTTCATGTAATAAAATGCTATGAGCCAGTTGAAAATGACGTTGCAGAGATAACCTTGATTTGAAAGGGCTATGGCACGCTGTGACCCAGAAGTCAACCACACAGCAGTGTGTGCGGTATGTCCCTCATTTTTTAGAACATGAAGGTCTGGCATTCTGTACCATGTGTGCTTCAAAGTGATTTTCTCCTGGGTAGGATAATGGACTTAAAAACGTATTTTTCTGTCTTGTCTTATTTTTCTAAAATGAAGATTGTTTTGCTCTCTAAAGTTTTATTATGAAACCTTTCACACATGCAGAAAATGGGAAAGAAAAGTGTAGCCCATAGCTCCCTCCCCGTTCCATGGGCGGCAGTAAGTGTTGTCCTGTGTTCTCTCTTCCTGAGGCCTTTACCGGCAACCACCTTGTAGACCCAGGGCCACTGTCACCCCCAGGAAGGTGACAATAGTTCCTGAATATCATCTAATTCTCCATTGCTTCTAGGGTATGAAAAAGATGAAAAAAGCATAACTTTTAATAAAAGCAAGTAACTCGGATAACACTTTGGCATCGTTTCAGTCTTGAAAAGAAGGATGGAAGGTTGTCTGTCGGGCATCTTAACACTGGGGCCTTGTGTCGTTCACAAATCCACTTCAAGACAGGCTGCTCTTCCTTGGACCTGATTTGCCAGCCAGCCTGGGAATGGAGAGGGGAGGGGAGGACTGGAGAAGGAAGCCAGGAGCCCCTGGCCACATGGCATGGGATGGAGCTGGCAGGGCTCTGAGTTGGGGTGAGTCTGGGGGTGAGGGGGAGTGGAGGGGCCGCTGCGGTCGGTCGAGAAGCAGATGGAAGCAGTGGGGCTTGAGTGGTTTCTTGAAAGGGGTGACGGTGAAAGCTCCTCATCCTTCCTGTGCATTCCGATGCCCCCAAAATTAACGTGTTCTGCAGCCCTGGTCTCGCTGATGATGAAGGGAGGAATCATCTTTGCTTTTGTAATGTTGAATTTCTATTTCTTTTGTATTCTAAAACCTGGGTAATTAATGAAGATATTTAAAGGGACTATTTTAAGCAAGTTGTTGCTGCAGAAATATATAGAAGTGGATGAATAAATGAATTTATTTTGCCAACTCTATGCTTCCTCAAACTAATTTAAAAGTCAATCAGTTTCTTAAAATTTGAAGTTTAATCCCCAATTTTCACATTCCCTTTAAAATGGAATTCAACTGAACTGTTAATACAAGTACTTCAATTTATACTCTTTAACACAACATGAACACATGGGAAAATCTTGGTATCAATTTAATGTAGTGGAGAGTTATTATAAAGGGAATAAATTGAATATTGCTAGGGAGAGATAATGAATGTCAAAAAGTGTAGCTAATGACATGCCTGCTAATGGTAGGAGAATTTTGCTGTTCAGTGAATGAGAATGATCCTATCTGATGCCAATAATGTAAATAGCTTCCTATAATTGCAAAGAAGTTGAAGTGAAAATTCAATTTATTCTCTTCCAGTATATGTCTCTAATTTTGCCATAGTTTAGACACTTGCAGGAGCTATACTAAGGACTAATTCTCATCAGAATGCAAATTCACAAAGAACCTGCTAGAACCCTTGCCTTCGATGTACAAAGAAATTTGATATACTTGGCTCTTTTATTTTTTCTATAATTCCAATTCTATCTAAATTTGGTATGATGTAACATAATTTACACTATTCTGGTGTTCTAATATTTGAGATGGATTTTTATAAAATTTGCAGAGAGTCGGAAATGATCATTTGAGTATTTGTAACCTCTCTGATCCCCTGAGATTCCCTTGTAACTAATTTTGTAGTGGGGTCTGCCAAAGCTACGGCTCCCAGAAGTCTCCTTTCAAGATCTCGAGCCTCATCATTTTCATGTTTTTGAGCACATGTTTCTGTGTGTTTTTAATGGATTTATCACAGTTGTACATATTCTTGGGGGCACATATGATATTTGAACACATGTCTACAATGTGCTAAGATCAAATCAGGATGACTGGGACGTGCATCACCTCAAACATTTATCTGTGTGTGTTGGGAACATTATGATTCTTCTAGCTAGTTTGAAATACACGATACATTGTTAACCATGTTTTCTTACTTTACTATTGTATACTAGAACTTATTTCTTCCACCTAACTGTATTTTTGTACCCATTAGTATGAATCAACCTCTCTTCCTCCTCTCTCCTGTTCTGGTAACCACCAATCTCCTCTCCACCTTCATGAGCTCTGCTTTTTTTTTTTTTTTTTTTTTTTGGATGGAGTCTCCCTCTTGTTGCCCAGGCTGGAGTGCAGTGGCATGATCTTGGTTCACTGCAACCTCTGCCTCCCAGGTTCAAGCGATTCTCCTGTCTCAGCCTCCTGAGTAGCTGGGATTGGGATTACAGGTGTGCGCCACCGTGCCTGGCTAACTTTTGTATTTTTAGTTGAGATAGGATTTCACCATGTTGGCCAGGCTGGTCTCAAACTCCTGACCTCAGGTGATCTGCCTGCCTTATCCTCCCAAAGTGCTGGGATTACAGGATGAGCCACTGTGCCTGGCCAAGCTCTAAATCTAAGTGAGATTATGCAGTGTTTATCTTTCTGTGCCGGGCTTATCTCACTTAACATAACCTCCAATTCCATCCATGTTGCTGCAAATGACAAGACTTAATTCCTTTTTTTATGGCTGAATAATATTCCACTGTGAATGTTATTCACACACATTTCTTTCTTACCACATTTTCTTTATCCATTTATCTACTGATGGGAACCTAGGTCTCTTCCATATCTTGGCTAACATGAATAATGCTGCAATAAACATGTGGGTGCCAAAATCCCTTTGACATATGAATTTCCTTTCGTTTGGGTCTATGCCCAGCAGGACGATGGCTGGATCACATGGTGGTTCTATTTCTAGTTTTTGAGAAATCTCCATACTGCTTTCCATAGTGGCTACTTCATATTCCAACCAGCAGTGTGCAAGATTTTCCCCTTCTTCTGCATCTGTGACAGAATTTGCTGTTTTTTTGTCTTTGTGATAATAGCCATTCTAGCTGGGATGAGGTGATATCTCATCGTGGTTTTGATTTGCATTTTCCTGATGGTCAGTGGTGTTGAATCTTTTATCACATACCTGTTGGCCCCTTGTATGTCTTCTTTTGAGAAATGCCTATTCAGGTCTTTTGCCCATTTTTGATTTTTTTTTTTTTTTTTTTTTTGCTGTTATTTGAGCTCATTGTATATTCTGGTTCTTAGTCCCTTGTCAGATGGGCAGTTTGCAGACATTTTCTCCCATTCTGTGAGTTGTCTTTTCACTTTGCTGACTGTTTCCTTTTCCTGTGCTGACAAGAATCCATGTCTTTTTATGGTCTGATTTCCCCATGACCATTTAGTTGGGTTGTGTGGCAACATCTTCATAGGTGCTTAGCAGAGGCTTGGTCAGTGGGTTGATTCTCTTAGTCTGATCTGCATAATGGACACAGTCCATGACTTGCATCTCCCAGGAGGTCTGGAAGCAGTGGACGTTCCGTTAAGCTGTGCGATACATTGACCCCTAAGGCTGGTAGCTGCCAATATGCACACAGGCATCTGCTGTGCTCAGAACATCATCAGTATTTCTGATTCCTCAGTCTTCTCTGTTGGTCTGATACCACCTGGGCCAACCATGGACACAGGCACAGTTTCTCTGTGACCATGTCGTCCTCGTGCCCTGCATGGAGCATGTGTTCTGCTCATTCTCAGAGTCTCTCTGGGCTCTTTGTCATCTGCTGACCCCTCTGTGAGTGCTGACTGCTGGGGTGCTTCTCCCCATCCAGACCATTGTGTCTCAGCATGGAAGATGGCCCAGGAGATACAATGTCACACATCTGATCCCGGCTCTTGTGTTAATATGACTTGTGGTCATTCTGGCTGTAAAAGGAGACCTTAGTGAGCAAATCCCTATGCTCCTCCCAGCATTAGTGTTTGCCTTGAATGTGTATCTGACCCGGTGAACATGTAGGTTATTCACTACTTCGGGAGGAGTTGTTTGGGGCAAGGAAGTTTCCGATACTGTTTGAAAGATCCTGTGTGTACATGTGCTCCCTTGGTGAGTTCTTGATGAGAGTCGCATCTCAATGGAATTATTCAATAAAGTCTTAGCTTGGGAAGGATTCCTTTTGTTTTAGAAAATATGCAAATTTTTCATTTTTCCTTTATGTATTTACCCATTTGGTTTAACATAATACAAAAATCTTAAAACATTAGTAATGATTTACAGTGTCTTGAAAGTACTTTTATTAACAATAAGCAGCTGGCATTAATGTGACTTTATGCAGACCAGCATTTCTTTGGGTTCACGATAGTTTTTATTAACCATAGAAGATTGACTGAATCTAGATTCATTCAATCAGTCGAGGGAACTGTGTTATGAAATTACATTTTGGGCAAAAATTACTTCATGTAATGGAAATTTCAATATTCAGAGATCAGAGTTTTAGTCTCATAAGCCATTTAATCTAATCTTTATTTTAAAAAGTACCATAACCAATAACCCTGTATCTACTCCTAAAATTAGGACTGGAAATTAAGGTTATCATCTTACCTTTTAAACATTTAGGGAAGTATCTGAACTTGATTAATATTGTGCTAGTTTTATGGACAAAGCACATAGATAAGAGGCATAACAAGTGTTTTGACATCTGTCCACAAAAAGATGAAGGTATCTGGGCAATTTAAGAAATTAAGAAAATCACAAAAAGTATCAAGTTCATCCATTCTCTGTTCCTTGTGTTCAAAGTTTATAGCAATGCAGTTACATTTTCTGATTAAAAATTAGCCGGGCGTAGGGGCACTCAGCTGTAATCCCAGCTACTCAGGAGGCTGAAGCAGGAGAATTGCTTGAACTCAGGAGGCAGAAGTTGCAGTGAGCTGAGATCGCGCCACTGCGCTCCAGCCTGGGTGACAGAGTGAGACTTCGTCTTAAAAAATAAAAAATAATATATATATATAGTGGAGCAAAGACAAGCAAAATCAGGCTCATTTCAGTGGATGTCTATAGAATGGAAAGTGTGTAAGCTACTCCCAGCCTCCATAACTGAGGATGGCCAGGTGATTATTTGGGAGTCTGGATGTTCTGCTTTTATAAAGGTGTGAGCAGGAGTGTGGCATCCTGTCTGCTAAGACAGCCCCATCCTCCTGCTTCCCTTTCTTCCTCCCCATTCCTATTTGCCCGGCACTCTGTGCTAGGCGATGTGTGAGGCACTATTTGTGGATGATAAATGTCAAATGTGACCACTTCATTGAAGGAGCCTAAAATATCAAATGACAGCAGAGGGGCAGAGCTTTAGGCAAGTTCCATCATCCCCCAGGGCATGGGGAATGGCCCAGCCACAGAGGGCTCTGTGAGGTCAGGTAGCACAGACCCTCCCCCATAGGCAGGATGAAGGGCAGTGCTGACGTGAAGATCTTCCTCCAGAGGAAGGAGACAAAGGGGCCTCTGCTCCCCAGTTCTCTGCCTCTGTGTGGACTCTTGAATCTCCTTTTCTATCACCCCCATCCACCACCTTGACCAAATCCAACTGCGTGTCAAGGCCCAGCACAGTGCCGCCTTCTCCAGGAAGCCTTCTGAGAATCTTCCCAGGTGAAAGCATTGCTGAGACCTCAGAGTTTTTAAAGTACTTTATCTGTACTTCTCTTATGACACTAAGCAGTTTCCACTTCCTGTAAATAGTTTTGCCCTGGTCTTTTCCCACTGTTAGGTAATCAGTTAGGTCCTTTACCATGTCTTACTCATTGTTGCATCATTTTTGTCTATCGGAGAGTGGCTTGCTTCATCCTAAGTAATCAATAAATATCCACTGAATGCAGACATCACTGAGAGAGTCGAGAGGAGGATCCTGATGGCTCAAAAAAGGTAAAAAACAAGACAAAACAAAAATCCCACAACAAAACCAAACGTGTTTAGGGGAATATAATTCAGAGGCAGCAAAAATTAACTTTCCACCCTACCTTACTGAAGAAAAATAGTTTTTCAGATGCCTAATAATAAGGTAAGTGAAATTTAAATACTAGATATCCTGGCTGGGCGTGTTGGTTCAGACCTGTAGTCCTAGCATTTGCAAGGCCAAGGTGGGCAGATCACTTGAGGCCAGGAGTTCAAGATCATCCTGGCCAACATGGTGAAACCATCTCTACTAAAAATACAAAATTAGCTAGGTGCTGTGGTGCGTGTCTGTAATCCCAGCTACTTGGGAGGCTGAGGCAGGAGAATCACTTGAACTCGGGAGGCTGAGGTTGCAGTGAGCTGAGATCGTGCCATTGCACTCCAGCCTGGGAGAAAGAGCAAGACTCCCTTTCAAAAAAAAAAAAAAAAAAAAAAGTATATATCCTAAGATTTTGGAATCTTACTGTTGATTTGGGTCCCTATATGTCATCAAATTCAATTCTGTATGTAGTACTTTTATGGCATAATTTATAGAATATTTTGGAATGCCTCCAGTGACGGAAAACCAGGACTTACCGTGACACGGCCTCAGCATTAAAGCCCTTTGTAAGGACTTTCATTCTTGGTTTGAGAAATAATTTGCCTCCTTACAGCTCCTGCCACTTATTTTCCAATGGCTAATGCAGGAGAACCTTGGCCTCTGTCTTCGCAGCTGAGGGACTCTGTGGACCACACGTAGCTCACAGTGGTGGAGGACCAGAATGAGGTGAAGGGTCAGGGATGGGACACACCCTTGTCTGAAACAGTAGGTGAAAGGATGGGATGCACATCCAGCATGGAAGCAGGCAGTGGAAGGGGTGCTTCCCATAAGGGAACTTCTTGACTTGATGCCTTTGGACCATCGGGTGGAAAGGCAGAGCCTTCAATGTCAGAGGGCTGTGACTCCCAGACCCGAGTCACTGCTGGAAAGGCAGAACCTTCAACGTCAGACGGCTCTGACTCCCAGTCCCAGGTCACTGCTGGAAAGGCAGAGCCTTCAACATCAGAGGGCTGTGACTCCCAGTCCCAGGTCACTGCTGGAAAGGCAGAGCCTTAAATGTCAGAGGGCTGTGACTCCCAGTCCCGGGTCATTGCTGCTATTCTGTGATTTGGGGCAAGATCTTAATCTCTCAGAGCCCCAGTTTATCTGTAGAATGCTTACAATACTACCCACCTAGTCCACTGGGATGAGCATTAATGAGGTCTGTAGTGCATTCAGCACAGGACCTGACATATCATATGTGTTCAGGGAGAACTGGTCTAGATATTCTCTCTTTCTTTCTTTTTTGAGACAGGGTCTTGTTCTGGAGTGATGGTGGGATCTCGGCTCACTGCAACCTCCACCTCTGGGGCTCAGACAATCCTCCCACCTTAGCCTCCTGAGTAGCTGAGACTACAGGTATGTGCCACCACACCAGGCTACTTTTTAAAATGTTAATTATTATTATTATTTTTTTGGTAGAGACAAGGTTTCACTGTGTTGTCCAGGCTGGTCTAAAACTCCTAGGCTCAAGCAATCCTCCTGCCTCAGCCTCCCAAGTGCTGGGATTATAGGTGTGAGCCACTGTGCCCAGCTGAGGATTCTATTTTTTTTAAAAGATATCTTTTCAAAAATGATAATCCTTGAAAAAACGAAATTGAAAGTATGCACTAAACATGGAAAATGATGACAGGGGAAGTAGTCTCTGTGTTATAAACACAGTAATGGCTAATGTCTCAATGTCTTACACCTTCTAAAGAAGACTTTCTGAATGTCTCCCGAATGGGATAAACTCAAATGATAATAGGATACAATTTTATAGGCATTTTATGGGCTAAGCCCTGACAAACATGACCTCTTTGTAAATTTTTTCCTCTCTCCTCCTCCTCAAGGTGTTCTTTTGAGGAACCACATGGTGTAGAAAACACAGCTTGACTGAGTGACATGCAGTTCTCATCACCTACTCCCATCCTGGAAGGAAGGCACCCCAGCCCTACGCTGCCCCTGTCAGCACGCACAAAACCAGAGGTGGCAATTTAATTTGGCATCAACTTAGGCAATGCAGTTTTTCTGTGTTTTATCTTTGTGCTAAAGATTATAAATCCCTTTTATAATTAAGACAATTTGGCCAAGTTGAGGCATATACTAACAAGGGTGGAAGATGCTGCAGAAAATGAGTGATTTTTAGATATCAAAATTCTGAAGTCACTCTGTTAAATGTACCCTAACCATGAGAAATGCAAACGCTGTGTGAACGATCGGAACACGGCTACACTGACTTGCACCAGCCCCATGCAGCCGTGGGTGCTGCGGGGATTATGGGTGCTGTGGGGACTGTGGGTCACGTAGAAGGCAACATCTCCTCCCCAACATTCAGCGTCCAACGTCACCTCCTGTAAAGAATAGGTGGAATTTGATGATTAAGAGACAAATGTGGAAGAATAGGATTAGTCAATTAAAGCCAATGTCTTTCTTTCTTCATAGGTTCAGACCATAAGTTATAACAATAAAAAATCAGCACGCCAATGATTTTCTCAGACTGCCAAGGCTCCAAGGCCGTTGTTCTCTGTAAGTCACAGTCAACGTAGTTTCATCGTTGCACTTCTATTTCTAGGATTAGTGAATGCCCTATTAAAACAGCCATCTAGAAATGGAATGTCAGGGACAAATTCCCAAGGATCTCAGCTATCCTTTTGAAGTTCAGAATTTATAGTGATCTTGTCAATGTACAAATAAATTCACAGAAAAAGAAAAATACTTAGACCATAATTTGTCAAGACATTCAGAAATAGCTTTGCGAAATTGTACTGTGTTCAACATAAGCATTAGTTGTAGGTATTGTGCAATTATGTAATTGGTCTATAAACAAAGACAGGTGTTATTAGCTTAGAAGTCAAATACAGCAATTTATAACGGGTGCTGCTTCTGAACTCTTTTTTTTTTCTTTTTTTTTTTTTTTGAGACAGAGTCTCACTCTGTTGCCCAGGCTGGAGTGCAATGGCACGATCTTGGATCACTGCAACCTCTGCCTCCCAGGTTCAAGTGATTTTCCTGCCTCAGCCTCCCAAATAGCTGGGATTACAGGTACCTGCCACCACGCCCAGCTAATTTGTATTTTTAGTAGAGACAGGGCTTTACCATGTTGGCCAGGCTGATCTGTAACTCCTGACCTCAGGTGATCCGCCCACCTCAGCCTCCTAAAGTGCTGGGATTACAGGCGTGAGCCACTGTGCCTGGCCTGAACGGTCTTGACGGTAGGTTTCTCTAGGCAAATGGGAGAAAGGTGGAGAATAAGGGGCTGTCCCACGTGGAGAGGCAGAGGCACAGGTGAGCCCCAAAGGGGCTGGGACAGATCTGCCCTGGTGACACTGATAGAGGAATGACACGACCCTCCCATTCCACCCAGGAGTGAGACCTTTGAGCACATCATCACACAGTTAACTAACTTAATCTTTTACTTATCTGCAACTTTTCTTTGGCATAATGCCAACGCATTTTCTTGTAAAGCATGAGCTGGTAACAATACTAGAAAATAACATAAATGCTGCAAATTAAGTTTTTGCCAAAATTCAAGAGAACTGCTAAGTGGAATATCAGATCAACTATGCTCCCAAGAAAACTGTTAGCACAGTTGATCCTTCTATTCAACTTACCTGACAAAACACACACAATTTTCCTTTGATATCTTAGTGACTGCTTCTCTTTTCATGTAATTTATATCTTTTCTTAGAATTGAGGGAGATATACTAGAAAGCACGTTTATTTTCATTCACTCGAATACCAAAGGGAGGAACTTTTCTCCGTTAATGCTGTGATGTGCATATTTGCATTACTGAGAAATGATGTTTAAGAGGCCCCAGGGAAGCCTGAGCTCTTACTTTCCTCTGAGAGGTCGTTCTCCTCCGCCTCTCTCTCCATCTCTTTGCACCAGCCTTCCATCCTCTTTGTCTCTGCGTGCAGCAGCTTCAAAAACCACGAACCATCCCTGCGGCACGGAGACATTCTCCCAGTCTCTACCGTGTCGGCGGCGGGCTCCAGCCAGGGGTCCGGAGGGGGCAGGGTGGAGGTGTCCACTTGGGTCCGATAGTCTTCTCTATAGCTGAAGAGCCCCTGGGTCCGTACAGTTCTCACCGCGCCGTACTGGGTGGGGGTGCTGGGCTCGGAGTGCCGCTGGAAGGATGAGCCGAACTGGAGGCCTTTGTCCTCCATGGTGATGTGGCCTGGGAACCCCTCCAGCTCCAGGTCAGCTTGGACGGCGGCCGTGACGCTGTTAGAACGTTTAAAACGTCCATGTCTGCAAAAGGAGGGAAGGAAGACAAATGGTAGCCCTTCTGAGACGACTTCGTGCAACAAAATCCTACATGTCGCCTGTCAGGAGCGCACCTGAGCTAAGCAGCCTGGCGGCTCAAGGACGGGTGGTGTTTTGTCTATGGAAGAACATTTGGTTTTGCAAATCATTAAACTTTAACATCTGCCTAAGTTTCAGGGCCTAAATAATGCCCACTTGGGATTTAAGTTTATTGAATGATACAATGAGAGTTAACGTGTTTCTTGAAACCACTATTAGCAAATGGCTACCTCCCTTTCGGAAATATGCTATGAGCTTATGCAGCTGAGGCCATGGGTTGCTTCTTTTATGTAAACAATAGCCACATCATACTGAGTTTTAGTGGCTTCCAAATTGTGTTTCAGGGCCTGAGCCACTTCTATCTGGATAACTTAATATGTCCCCATTAACCCCTGTATGCAAAATAATGACTCCAAATTGTGACTTTGGCAGGTGTTAGAAAATCATTTTCACTGTCTATATTTTAATGTCATCCTTTCCACACAGCTGATCACCAAAATAGTTGGTAGGAAGGGGCTTATAGTTGGAGACCAGTATGCTGGGTGAGAACACTGTGAGCATGTGTGTGCATGTGGGTATGCTCTGTATGTCTGTGTTTGTGTGGGATGTGTATATATGTGTGCCTGTGTGGTGTGTGTGTGTCTCTCTGTTCTACATAGCCCCAGCTACTGCAGCCATCCCTGTGGCTCTGCAGGCTGAACCCACAGAAGCACACAGCTGTGCATGCAGCTGGTTAGTGACGCTGCCACATGTTCCCTTTGCTGGGGGCACAGGGAGGGACACTGAGCCACAGAGCAGGATGGAAGGCAGCCTGCCCGGCTCCCAGGTGCAGAAGACGGCCAGGTTCTAGGAGGTCTCTTGGAAACTGGGGAAGCCATTAGCTGGGGTCGGAATTTCTTTGCAATCACAATCTCCATAGGGCGGGTTAGGGCGGGTGCTAAAACGCTCCCTGATGAGGGAGGCCACCCAACACTGTCCCTGTCAGACACTGGCTGAGCCCTCACATATAATATTCTCATCAAAGTTTGTTTTTATGAAATAGACAATACCTGCTATTTTAAATATAAACTAAAATGATCGTCCTGCCTTGTTCTAAAAATAACACTAATGGACATCACTTTGTATTTTTTGTTTCCAGGTAATATTTTTGAAGTGAAACAATTTCACGGTGTATGAAGGCCTTGAACGTGCTTTGCTGTCTTTCTATCATTTTACGTGTAACATGACAAGGCGTGAGGCCCGCATTAGCATCACCCTCAGCCCGTCCTTTCCTTTGGATCAAGGACTCTGACTTTTGGGCCGTCAGCTGCTCTGCTTTCAGAGGTGATAAATTACTTTGGAAAGAATTACTCCCTGGCCTCTTGCAAAAACAAGACATAGGTGGGTGTTAATTCATACTCGAGGGTTATCAATGGAAAAGTATAAACGTATGGCCCTGTTTCCACAAGGACAGGCATGATTGAGGGCCGACAGGATCTAGGAGCCTCCATCAGGCATTTGACAAAGAGTGCTCGCTCGGGGGTCACCGCGTGTCGGGAGGGGCTGAGTTACCGCTTCTCATCTTCCACTTGCACCCCGACAGAGTGGTATTCCCGCAGACCGCGGCTCTCCGTGTCAGAATCTGTGGCTGTTTCCACCTGATTCAACAGAGAACGTCTTATTTTAGTAGTGAAACATGGGGCCTGGGCAAGGGACTGTTTTGTTGTTGTTGTGGATTTGCTGTAATTAATTACGCATTTGTTTAATTAATGCAGCGGTGCACTTGACCCAGTAAAACCGCACAGAGGGAAATGCATTCACATTGGAGTAATTACATCGCTCCTGCGTCTCATCGCATTTTACATAACTACCTGAACTCAGTGCTGCACTTTGGTCTTCTAAATGTATGCAAATAAAACTGCTTAGTTCAGCTCAGGCAAAAAATAGGTTTTGTTGAACTGCATTATTACAGGACTTAAAAGCTCTTAGCACGCCCTACGGTGAAGAAAGTACAGCATGAACCAAACATAGCTAATGACAACAAATAAGCGATTTAATAGAGTTATACTGATGGCTGCATCCACATACAGAAAGACACAGAAAGGAATTTAAGCATTGATCAGAAACAGAGGCAAACTCTCCACCTTGATCTCCATAGAGCTGTCTCACATCTTCTAAGAGGATGGCCAGCAGGGTGATGTCAGATCAGAACAGAAATCATGTATTCCACAGAGAATTCTGACTGCGGCTGTATGTGCCAAAAAGTCCCCACAAACCCACCAAGCGTTTCAATGATCATCAGCTATGTAAAGTTATCCCACAACGGGAATTCTAGTACAGTACGTTTTCTAAAAAAAACAAAACCAAACCAAGTAGGAAAACTCTGTGAAACCAAAGGTTACTTAAGCCATTGATATGATTCCAGGCACTCAGTCATTCCTCTTTCCAGAAAAATATTACCTATTGTATCAAAGAAAAATATTACCTATTGTATCAAAAGGACTCTTGACCCCTCTCTGAAATGTCATAGCTAAGTTATAAAATCTCTCTTTTCTTAAAAATATTACTCATCACTACAAGGAAAAGGTGCAAAACATTAAATAATTCTGACCCTGTCCTCTGTGAGAAATCTTTCTTTTCTTAAAAATATTACTGATCACTACAAGGAAAAGGTGCAAAGCGTTAAATACTTCTGACCTGTCCTCTGTGAGGCGAAAGAGAGGAGCTGCACGTTAACATTTGAGTTGCAGTTTGTGACTGTCCTAAGGTTAAGCCTGTGTCAACGAGGACTGGCTCAGATTTGTGGCTAAGAGAAGTAATGATGGTAACAGCGAAGACTTATTTGGTGCGTACCCTGCCCCAGGCACTATGCTGAGGTTTCAGCGTTATCACGTGTAATGCACACAATAACCCCAAGGATGTTTCCAGCCCCAGGAGAGAGCTGGGGGGTCAGAGGAGGGGGGTGACTTGCTCAGGAGCGCCCCCTGGTTGGGGTCAGGGCCAGGGCTCTTGCCCGGATCTCTCTGACTCCAGAGCCGTGTGCGGCACAGAAGAGCGCGAGAAAACCTTGGAGCTCTCGGCCGGCCATGGAGCCAGGGGAACGGACAGAGACGTCCACTTTCACCGGGTGTAATTCTGAAGACAGGTGCAGAAGCGGTCTGGGATGCGTGTTTGCAGAAGCTGACCCTAGACTGGGATGCGTGTTCTGATAGCTGGGTGAGACGGGCTGCAGGAGGAAGAACATTCTTGAGTGAAGAGCCTGGCCTTCCTGTCAGAATTTTCCATTCCTGTTTCTAGTTTTAAGTGGGTCACGGCTTTATTAAACCTTACTTGCTCGACATAAACATGATTAGTGTTATTTTACACAAAGGATTGTAATACAATTAATACATTTAAAATTCCATGTCTGTATATATGGAGCTGCCTCGTGTTGTAACTGCAAAGGATTCCATTTTATGAGTATAGCCTAGTGCATTTAATGAGCCTTCAGTGGAGGGGATATTTGGTTATTTCTAGTTTTCTGCCATTATAAATGATGCTGCTATATAAATACATGTCTGTACTTGTGTGAAAACTTCTGTGAATATATTCACCGGATGGGAGGTCTGGGTCAGAGGCATTTGCACTTTATAATTTTGGTAGATATTGTCAAATCTGATATGAGTGAAATAAATGAATACTTTTAAAGATATTTTGTAAAAGGAACACTCGTTTTTATCATAAAAATGTGGAGAATATTTGTCTCACTTATTCTATTTCTAGGAATCCAGCCTAAACAAAGGATCTTAAATTCTGACCAATGTGTGAGGTGTTCATTGCAGCATTATTTATAAAGTAGCACCTGGGGAGAATGAGGGTGATACAGTGGGATAGGAATGTGCAGTAAGTCTTTATTTACTTGTGACACAGGATGGAGCTGGGCATGGTGGCTCATGCCTGTAATCCCAGCACTTTGAGAGGCTGTGGCAGGAGGATCACTTGAGCCTAGGAGTTAGAGACCAGCCTAGGCAACATGGCAAGACCCCATCTCTACAAAAAAGAAAAAAGAAATTAGCTGAGTGGTAGCGCCTGTGGGACAAGCTACTCTGCAGGCTGAGGCAGGAGGATCACTTGAGCCCAGGACATTGAGGCTGCAGTTAGCTGTGATTGCACCACTGTACTGCATCCTGGGCAATAAAGTGAGACCCTGTCCCTAAAAAATAAAGATGGTTATAAAGATAACCTCAAGAATGCTTATAATACAGACTTTAAAGAACACAGGTTAACAGGTGCCATGGACCACAATTACCAGGGGCATGCACACACGTAGAAACACTCACTCATACTCACAGGCATGTATGTGTACCATGAAAAAGAAAAATATAAAAAAAGTAAAAGGAACTTTTCCTTCCTTTCTCTGTCTCCAAATTTCCTCTAATATATTTTTGTTATTTTTATAGTGAATTTGAAAAATAATATAGCTTTTGGAGCTGGTCAGATTCTGCTACTTGCTGGCCATGCAACTCTTAGGAAAGTCTTTTTAATTTTGTTGTATCTTTGCTTCCTTGTCTCAAAGAGGGGGACACCCAATGCCTCAGTTAACTGATGTAAAACTCTCAGCCTGAGGCCTGACTGACTCAAGTAGGTTCATCCACAGCAAATGCAAATTCCCTGTTCTCTCATCCCAGCTTTAAGGACGTTCAGGTGGATAGTGGCATGTATATTACATTAAAGGCACAAGCACATGATGAACTGCGCAGATTTTATCGTGGCTGTCTTATGAAATCTTTCTAAGGAAAATGAAGTTCTCCATTGCTGGAAGGTAAAGTCTGAAGGGGACATGGTAAAATCATACTTGGCCAAGAGGAGCTAAGTATTTATCAATTTCAGAAATCCTGGACATAGAGAGGCTTCATGTGAGACAGAAAAGCAAATCTGGGACAAAGAAAATAAATTATTTTGTACAATGGAAAGGTAACTCAAGAGTCTTTTCCAAAGGAAATTCTGACTAAAGTAGGTTTAAAAAGTTTTGAGGCCAGGCACACTGGCTCACATCTATAATCCCAGTGCTCTGCAAGGCTGAGGGGTAGGATCACTTGAGCCCACGAGTTTGAGGCTGGAGTGAGCTGTGATTGCACCACTGCACTCCAGCCTGGGCAACACAGCAAGCCCTCATCTCTTAAAGTTTTGAAAAAATATATATGGGTGCAAGAAAAAAGATGAAAGAGCAAAATCACTGTCCCACCTCCCCTGCAGCCCCAGGGTAGCAGCAGCGTCAAAGCCAACCAGCCCCCTCTGAGCCCAGCCCACGTGGGTGGGGCTGGCAGCAGGAACCGCTCACTAGTAATACTGGGCCAGGGTGTGCCAATCTGTAATCTTTGCTCTCCCAACAAGCTCATTTTCTGCTCTTCCTTCAACACCTCATACATAGCAGGGCAGATGCCCTGAATTCGATGCAAACTCCCATTTCCCTCTGAGACGTGCTCTGCCTCCAAGAGTTACGGGTGAGTGGCCAGCCCTGCCTGTGAGGCTTTGAGCTCTGGGGCAGCCGTGAGGAAGAGCAGCTGACTGTGTGCCTGGAGAATCAGGCAGACACTTTTATCACAGGCAGGACATTCAGAATGGACAGGCACAGAGTCTTTTCCAGGCTGCCCCTGCCTTCTCACACCCTGGCAAGATCATAGAATAGAAACTGATCTCATTGGCTGGGCATGGTGGCTCATGCCTGTAATCCCAGCACTTAGGGAGGCCGAGACAGGTGGATCACCTGAGGTCAGCAGTTTGAGACCAGCCTGGCTAACATGGTGAAACCCCATCTCTACTAAAAATACAAAAATTAGGCGTGGTGGCACATGCCTGTAATCCCAGCTGCTCGGGAGGCTGAGGCAGGAGAATGATTTGAACTCAGGAGGTGGAGGCGGAGGCTGCAGTGACCTGAGATTGTGCCACAGCACTTCAGCCTGGGCAACAGAGTGAGACTCCATCTCAAAAAAAAAAAAATTAAAAATAAAAAACAACAAAAAAAACTGATCTCATTTATAAAGGTGGGGCTTGCAAGGCACCAGGGACAGAAGGATCCTGAATGTTAGACCAGGCCTCCATGCCACCTAACCGTAGTATCTGAGAGCTGTAAACATTTCCCAGAGTTCCCCAAACACACACATGCACACAAAAGAAAATGGAAAACTTAGCAGGAGAGACAAACCGCAAAGGATAAAAATCAAAGTGAATACACAAATGGTCCAATTGGAATGAAGAAAAGCAAGGTCAGGCCAGACGGGGTCAGAGGACCTCTCCGAGGTAGCTCAGCCATGCCCACAAGCTCTCCTCCTTATCCTAGGACTGGCCTATGAGTGCCAAGGCTGGGGCCCATTCTCTCCTACGGGCATCTGGCCTGCAAATCTGGAGCTGTGATGAGACCTGTCTGTGTGTCCTGCTGTAAGGGCCAGACTCACGTGGCCGTGTCCAGACATCTGAGGAACAGGGGACTTGCCACTGGTTTCTGCTCTAAGCTGGGCAGGGAAGGAGGATGGGGTCCATAGGAGGTGTGAGCTGAGGACCCTCACTCACTAGGGATCATGTTAGACATAGCCCAGTAATTATAATGAGAATCCTGAATTCAAACCCTGATAGTAAAAGGTCATGCAATGCACTATGAGCAAGGGAGCTGCCTTGTGGGACAGGACCCCCCACCCCGGGACGGGACCCTCCTGGAGCTGTCTCTCCACGAGCCAGTGAGTCACAGAGGGCGTGGGCTGCACAGAAGATGTGTTCAGTGACGTGGACGCTGTTCATTTGTAGGAATGACATTTGCAGAACACAGATTCTCCTGCTATCTGCACTCAGACAAAACTGTGCCCAAAGGTCCTGGAAGCCAGTCCCGTTGAATGCTGGTGGAACACAGGCTAGCCAGCTTTGTCTATGAGCTGCAGAACAGCGTGACACCTGCCCTGTGTCCCAGAACAGGAACAGAACCAGGGCAGGCTCCTGAGGGCACGGAATCATTCTGAGATTTTCTCCTCTTTGAGAAGCAGAGCAGAGAGGGGTGGAGTGGAGTGCAGGCTCCAGTCTCAGCTGCTGGCTTCACTCATGGCCTTGGCCATGAGCCTTAGGCAAGTCACTGACCCTCCCTGAGCCTCAGTTTTCCCATCCATAGGCTGGGCACAGTAACGACCGGCAAACAGGGTTATTGTAAGGATTAAATGGTGCCTGGCAGGAATGTGGCCACTTGTCCACAGCCTGCTCTCTCCTGTATCAGCCTGTCACCTCCTGCCCTGGCAAGGCTGCCGTCTGCAGCTCCCCTCCTGAGGCCTCCCAGGCACCCACAGGAACCCATCTTTCATCCACTCAATTCCTTCTTTTCCTCCCCTTTACTGCTGCAGTGGCTTCAATTATTTGGCTGTTTTCCTTATCCTGACACTGGAGCTGCTCCAACTACATTTTCTCTGTAGCTTTTCCATTCACTGCCTTTGGATAATTGTGAGGTCACCAGCTCACAGGATGCACAGAAAACACACGGGATGGGGGCGTTTTTTTTTTCTTACTGCCATGAAAGGTGACTTCGTCATCCACCTGCATTCCTGTCTTTGAATCCATCCTCACCCAGCACGCACCCAGAGACCCATCCATCCACTCGCTTACCCAACATTTACTGAGCACTCCTTATGTGCCAGGCACAGTGCTGGGTGCAGGGTGGCAACAGGCTGGGGGTGCAGTTCCCTCTCACAGGACACAGTGTGTGGGGCTGGGGTCCAGAGAGGCCTCTGGGAAGGGGTAAATGCACAGGCTGAGCTTTGCAGGGGAAGCTGGGGGGATGAGGAGAAGCCTGTACTCAGCAGAGGCTGCCATGCCAAAGATGGGAGCTGGGAGCGGAAGAGGGCTGACCACAGAGGGGTGTGGGGTCCTGGCTGTGCGGGGGGCAGGAAGTGGCAGCATGGTGCCCAGCATGCTGACTTAACTGTATGAGTTTCCAAAATTATGTCCCACTCATTTCAGATAAAGTCGGTACTGCACATGCTTAGAAGTGGGCACTGCCTCGGTCATGGCTGGGTGGACATCCTGGAGGGCACCTGTGGGAGGCGGCTGAGGAGAAAAGAGAGAGGGTGGGAGTGTCTGGCAATGGGAAGTCACCTGGCTAATTTGGGGACCTCTCCAGTCTCTACCACAGACGTGACCCTGGAGACGGAGACAGAGATGGGCGATGTCATCCTAGCTTTCCTGCTTACCGGCACTGGGGCCCAACAAGGCCCAGGGCTGCAGGCAGGTTACAGACCCCAGTGAGCCCCTTGTCCTCATCTAATGGGGACGGATGGGAGCACCCAGCATAGTGCCTGGCACATAGAATCAGGACAGAGGCGACAAGAGCGGTCGCATGAACATCCAAGAAAGGGATAGAAAATGAAAGTCATGCGGACGCGGCTGTGGAGCACATTTCGGTACTTACATCTGACCTTGGGTATGGCTGATGCTCTGGGAATTCAGAATCCTAAACAAAACAATGAAGCCACAGTGTGGAGACCTGGTTCGGAGGCCCTGGACCGGCGGGCGGCTCCCCTGCTCTCTCCGCCCGCATGCCTAGCTACCAGGGCTGCACGGCCCGGCTCTCAGCACGCTCCACTCACCCTCCTCCCTGGGCCGCCCCAGCGGCAATCAAGAATCTGATTGTTAAAGTTCCGAGGAACGCAGGCTGAGTGCAGGGGTAAAAGGAAGCAGGAGGTGGGCCATGTTGGCAGAGGGCTTGACGGCCAGCCCTGCTCAACCACGTCCGCCAGATCCCGGAGGGATGCGCTACCTGACCCAGATCACAGGACAATCTCGCGGCCTCCCTGGCTGCACAGCACTGCACCTAAAACAGACTTGCAGAGGGATGTGTGGTGTGGGCAGGAGCCGGCCAGGGCTCTCCATTCACGGGGGAAGGAACCCTCTGCCACGTCTATATCATGGGTAGACATCTGGGGGCCCAGATGGACGGCGGGTCAACCGTCTGTGGTCTGAAACCATGGATCCAACATCTGTGACCCCAGCTGAGGGGCCTGCCAGCACCTGAAGTTGCTCTGAGTACGTCCAGTTTCTGTAGCGAGGACAGCCTGCCTTTCCTTTTACCTCTTCATTCCCAACACCTTTTGGTTTCCCCACTCAACTGTTTGGCCACAATACCGAAAAGCTTTTGAAAAATCAGAGTTCAAGAGAAACCCTCCCTTCTAAGCATCAAAATAGTGTTATCTCCATACTCTCTAGGCAGCCCTTGGCCCTTGGGAAACAAGTGGCCTGGAGTGTATTTTCAGGGTGGCAGGGGACAGGGAGCTGGAACCCCTGGGTTTCCTTCAGCCCTGCACTGGGGTCCGTGTCACCTCGGGGGTCTCCCGCCTACTCACTGCACTGGCAGGTCTGCAACGCGAACGCACAGCCCTGCTCTCAGGTTCCATAGCCCTGCTGGGGTTACGGTCAGTGCTAAGGACCCAGGGCCGCTGGTTGGGTTTTGGCTTATTCTATGCTATTGGCAGGACTGAGTGGAGCGAGGCCCTGACGGGTGGCCATGAGCAGCTACCTGAATCCCGATGGAGGAGCAGCGGCTCTTGAGGAGCTCCTCCGCCTTGGACACTAGGATGGCCTTGTCACTGGTCCGCATGGAACTGCTCTGGCTCTCGGGCATGTGGCGCTGGGCAGCGGCCGTCTCCAGTGCGAGGTTCATGGCCTTGTTGCTGTCCAGGCTGTCCGTGGAGTTGTAGAGGCCGCGGCTGTCCTGGGGCCACGGGGACATCCTCTGTGCGCGGCTGTCCTGGTAGGCATCCTGGGTGGATTCGGTGCTGCTCTGCGCCGTCACCGAGATCAGAGGCTTGGAGGTGGTCCGAGGGGGCACCGGTGGGGGTGTTTTCTTGTAATTTGTATATGAGACAGCTGTAAGAAAAGAAAGTCCCAAGTCAACAGGCGCGTTCTCCCCCGTCAGCCTCTGGTCCACTGTCTCACCACTCCCACGCCCTGTGGTTGACGGAGCAAGTCTGTTCCTGGACATCTAGCCTAAGAAAATAGCGTGAAATGGGGGGACAGTGAGACAGCAGACATGAATATACCTGTAACTGTGCAGGATTATAAAAATACCAGCAAACCCAGATGCAGAGACACAGCTAAACAAGGTGCGTCCCCGCAGGACAGCACGCAGGCGTGGCGTCATTTAAAAATACCAACAAATCCAGCAGCAGAGACACAGCTAGGCAAGGTGTGTCCCCGCAGGACAGCATGCAGGTGTGGCGTCATTTAAAAATACCAGCAAACCCAGCAGAAGAGACACAGCTAGGCAAGGTCCGCCCCCCGCAGGACAGCGCACAGGCGTGGCGTCATTTAAAAATACCAGCAAACCCAGCAGCAGAGACACAGCTAGGCAAGGTGCGTCCCCACAGGACAGCGCGCAGGCGTGGCATCATTTCTACGCAGGTCATGTCATTGTGGAAAACGCTGATTCTATCACGCTAGGTTCAGAAACAGGCCAGATGCTAAACTATGCATAGGTCAAGATGGAATCTATCTGTACAGGAAACCTGTGTGTGAGAAGAGGTCACCAGCACCTGAAGATGTTAATTGTGGCTGTTGAGTGACAGGATGGGCACTGTCTGCTCTTGGGCTGGTGTGTTTTTCTAAAAATCATTATAATGAATAGCTACTGTTTTCATAATGGAGACAATATATAATAGCAGAAACTTATTTTCTTCCCTATAAGTACAGGCTCCATAGGTTTAAGTTATAGGAAGACCACTGGAAAGGGGCCAGCTCTATGCCTTTGAGCTGGGCCAGGCCACGCTCACCTGTGGCCGTCACCAGCCAGTCTCCCCCCGAAACTCGAGTTGCACAGGGCATTCTGTACCACCGGCTGTGCAGCCGGACAGGCCACCAAAGCAAAATAAATGCATCTGGAGATGATGACTGTATTAAATAACTCTTAGAAGCTACCAAAAATGCATGAGACACCTTGGCCTGGACTCAGGGTATGACTTATTTTTATAGAGGATGAACTCCCTAACACTCTCCCTCAACAGGAATTGGTTGTCCATTACAGTCAATTATTTTCCTTTATTGTGAGGAAGAGCTGATAAAAGTGCTTCTTGAAGGGAATCTGCTCCCCTCATCACAGTGCAAAGCAAACACCACCCCGCCCCTGCCATACACACACAGTGGGAGGCACTGCCAGGCTGCTTGTGATGTAGGTGACTGTGCACGTGGGCGTCTCCTGGAGGGGTCTGAGCGCTGTCTGTGAGGACAGACCGAGCAGCAGTTTTCCCCAAGGACGTCCAGACACGGTGCCCAAGAGCAGCTGCCGGCTGCTGCAGGTGGAAACACATCCTTTCTGTGTCTGCAGGACACTTCCCATCCCTCACCTCCTCCAATCATTTTTAACCCATATGAGTGGATTTTCCTAATCCACTCTGACCTCTAATGTCATCCCAAGTTAACAAGGACAAACAAAACAAGCCTGTCATTCAGGATGACCTGTGCTTTAAGGCATAATGTTACATATTAACATTTACAAAGTGGATACTTTTTTTTTTTTTTTTGAGATGGAATCTTGCTCTGTTGCCCAGGCTGGAGGTGCAGTGGGGCGATCTCAGCTCACTGCAGCCTCTGCCTCCTGTGTTCAAGCGATTCTCCTGCCTCAGCCTTCCGAGTAGCTGGGATTACAGTGCCCGCCACCACACCTGGCTAAGTTTTGTATTTTTAATAGAGACGGGGTTTCACCATGTTGGTCAGCCTGGTCTCAAACTCCTGACCTCAGGACCTCAGATGATCTGTCCACCTCGGTCTCCCAAAGTGCTGGGATTACAGGTGTGAGCCACCACATCCAGCCCAAAGTGGATACATTTTTAAAAAGCATGCATTGGAAAGAGAATCTGAAGGCTAGAAAACTGAGGAAGGATGATCAGATGTTATTAAATCAATCGGGTGCTGAGCTTCTCTTTTACCAGACAAACATTCAAAATCCTGTCTTTTTTTCTTTTGTTCCTGACTTTTCCCCCTAACGTCAATCAATGCCTTAAGTAAAATTATTGAAAACTGACAAGATTCAAGGCACTATTTAGGAGATTCAGAAAGTTCCCAAGACTTCTCCATCCCAAAGGCCAATAGTGCCGGGGAGAGACCTGGGTTAGGAAATATTTCGTTTTTCTGGGTGGGACGCATTGAGGACCGCGCATTCATCTCACCTTGGCAGGGATGAGGTCCGTTTAAACACTTGCTTCTGACGACGCCTTTCCTGACAGGGTTTCATAGCGTTGATTTATCATGGGTGTTAAGTACGACACGGACACATGATCAGAGAGTTGGCGGGTGGAGGTGTGAAGAGGGCTCATCAATAAAGGGGTTTCCACGTGACAGCCCTGGAGAGTAGGCGGCTGTTTTCACGTTAACCCATTTGTCATGGGTCATTTACAGAAAACAGAATCTTTATCATTAATGACACGTCTTCAGATTCTATGGCTGTAGCCGAAGGCAGGCCCGGTGTCCGCTGCGCGCTGGAGCGAGACTGCGGACGGGGGCTCTCAATGACCTCTCCAGTGGCAAAGCTGGCTCTGCGTTGGTTCTCTTAAGCAGAAATATTGATTCCGAAGAAGTTTTGAGTTCCAGCAATAGGAGTAGTAAAAATCAAAAGCAACAGACTCAGGAATACAGATTAAAATGTGACATCTGCCTTAGTATAGTTATATTTTTCTTTGGCAAGTTTGAGATGAGTAGAAAGGTGATATTAAACACGCAAATTGGTTGGATTTTCCCAGTGAGGTTCACCTCAGCAGTGAATGATGGCATGTATCAAGCGTCATAACCATGTCACCACATGTCACAGGCAAACGCAACAGGGAGGAAAGTAATCAGTTAGTGACCTTCCCAGAAAATTTGAGCAAATGCATGCAAATTCATCCCCACCTTGGCTCATTATGTGTTTCATAGTTACTCTCAAAGTTCTGTCACCACTGTTCAAAATCACAGACCTTACTAAGTGTATTTAAGTAAAATTTAAAGAGTCTGAAAAATTTCACAAAGCAAGTAAACCTTCCTTCCTGTATGGAATATCTCGTAAATTAAAAAAAACTTATGGGGCAGGTTATGACTTATCTCCATGATCACAGGAAAATCACATACCACATTTTCTCACTTTATAGTGTGTTTGCTACAGGCCGACGAAATGATTTTTTAAACTGATTTCTTTGTAAAAATGTAGTTGCATGCCACACTTTTAAAACAAACAGATTAAGAAGGAGCAGTTCACCTCCAGCATACGAAAAGAATTTACTACACTCACCTGGGAGGGCACACAGAGTGATTTTTCCTGGATGACAAAAGAAAGAGATTTTGCTGTTTCTAAATGTGTGTACACATGCCTGCCAGGCTATTCTCAGAACCACTTCAATGAAAACACGGTTTGAAGCAATTAGCTATGCTGCAGTGGTGCGGAGATTATCACTGACTGACTTTCATAAAAGTTATAGTTGGAACTTTGTGAAAGAGTATTGTTTTTCACCGTATCAGCAAGGCCGCGGTGTCGAACTGAATGTCCAGGTCGAACTGAATGTCCATATGGTTGCTGTTACTGTATGTGTTTTCCAGAGACCATTGATAAGGGGGCTGAAGACCCTGGGCTCTCTTCCACGTTGGGCACCAACGTAAAGTGCCTGGCAAGCTTCACTAGTGGATATAATATTGTAAGATTCGCTGATTTCAGGAAGCATTTATCTAGAGCCTAAGAGCCTGGCCCCAGTGTGCTCCATAATCACACTGAAAAGGTGGCCCTGAGAACCGAGGGTGCAGCATCAGAGACTAGGGACGCCCAGAGAGAGACTCGGGTTGAAGGAAGCTTCCTGGGGGTGAGCCTGGGCGTGCCTTCAGATGGATGGAGCTGCTCCTGGGAAGCAGGAGTAGAATGGGCCAGCGGACATGGTGTGCCTAGATGTACCCATGCCATCACGGGAAGGGCCAGCAGACGTGGCCTGTGTTGTAGACACACCCATGCCACCACAGGAAGAGCCAGGTGACACGGCCTGTCCTGTAGATGCACCAATGCTGCCATGGGAAGGCCAGTGGGCATGGCCTGTCCTGCAGAAATGCTGATGCTGCCCCACCCACACTCACAGCCTCAGCTCTAGAAAGGCAGCCCTGGTGGAAGAGGGTTTGGTATCAGTGGATCAGTTGTCATCAACAAAACCACTATTCTCTGGCATAAGGATACTGCAAACTTTACTTGGATTTCCCCAGTGGTCTGGAGGCTCCTCTGGGGGCTGAACCGACTGGTCACATTAGTGCTCTGGGGATACGGCCCGACTTCTTCTTTTCTTTACAAGCGTCATGGAGTTTTCCTTAAACTATTTACCTTCTGGCAGA
This sequence comes from Pongo abelii, assembly GCF_028885655.2. NCBI lineage: Eukaryota > Metazoa > Chordata > Mammalia > Primates > Hominidae > Pongo > Pongo abelii. Next base: position 1,434,885 of record NC_071992.2, on the reverse strand, counting down.
AACAGCAAATGACCATTCTGCCGTTCTCTCTTCCTCTAAATAAAAACATGTGCTGTGATGCTTGAACGCTTGTTTTTCTCTGTTTTCCTCTGGTGATTTAATATCTTGAGATGATTTTTACCACTCCCTGCAGTTGAGTTTCACTTACAGGATCCACAGACTCACAGGCAAGTCACAGCTGCCAGACCAAACCTCCCCTGTGAGTCGAAGTTAACCATTTCGCTCAGCACCCTTTCCCTCCCCTGTGAGTCGAAGTTAACCATTTTGTTCAGGGCCCAAGGGAAAGGGGGCTTCTCGGTCCTTTCCTGCAAAATCTTTGGACAGGGAAATCTCACACACTTCCTTCTGGTTCTATTAAGTCAATCTTGCTTCAGACATGAAATCATGTCATCATGTGATCTTGGAGAAACTGCCTTCCCTCGGTCTGAGGGTGCTCTGCGGTGTCTGGAGTCTCACGAAGCAGAGATAAGCATCCACAGAAGCTGGCGGAGACGGGTGCACAGTAAGGGCGCTGTCACCACCGGGTCCCCAAACAGCCCTGGCCGACTCCACCATCAAAGAAGAGAAGAAAATGCCAGCAGCACCTGCAAACTTGCCACCACCCGTTCATTTCTTCAGTATAAGAAAAGTCACTTTGGAGTGCGCATGTACGTGTACACACACACACTCACACCCCACACTCACACGTGTACACACACACCCCCCACACTCACACATGTGTACACACACACCCCACACTCGCACGTGTATACACAGGCACACATCCCCCACCTCACACATGTACACACACACACACCCCCCACACTCACACGTGTATACACAGGCACATATCCCCCACACTCACATATGTACACACACACCCCACACTCACGCATGTGTGTACACACACACCCCACACTCACACGTGTATACACAGGCACACATCCCCGACACACATGTACACACACACCCCACACTCACACATGGGTACACACACACACCCCACACTCACACATGTATACACAGGCACACATCCCCCACACACACGTACACATCCACGCACTCACACCCCACACTCACACATGTGTATACACAGGCACACACCACACTCACACACCACACTCACACATGTACACACGCACACACCCCACACTCACACGTGTACACACACACCCCACACACGTGTACACACATCCCCCACACTCACACATGTGTACACACAGATACACATCCCCCACACACACGTGTACACACACCCCCCCCACACTCACACATGTGTACACACAGGTACACATCCCCCACACTCACACATGAACACACGCACACACCCCCCACACACATGTGTACACACACGCTCACACCCCCACACGTGCACACACCACCCACACTCACGTGTACACACACCCCCCACACTCACACATGTGAACACACACCCTACACTCACACGTGCACACACCCCCCACACTCACGTGTATGCACTCACACCCCCACACTCACACGTGTACACACACCCCCACTCACACGTGTGAACACACACCCTACACTCACACGTGCACACACCCCCCACACATGTGTATGCACTCACACCCCCACACTCACACGTGTACACACACCCCACACTCACACATGTGTACACACACCCCACACACATGCACACACCACCCACACACATGCACAAACACCCCACTCACGTGTACACACACTGCCACACACACGTGTACACATACCCCATCACACATGTGTTCACACTCCCCCACACTCACACGTGTACACACCCCATCACACATGTGTACACACCCCCCACACTCACACGTGTACACACCCCCCACTCGTGTACACACCCCCCACTCGTGTACACACACACCCCACACACGTGTACACATCCCCCACTCACACGTGTACACACCCCCACACATGCGCACACACACCGCCCCACACTCACACGTGTCCATACACCCCCCTCATACGTGTACACACACCCCCATTCACACATGCACACACACCACCCCACACTCACACATATGCACACACACCCACGTGCACACCCACTCACGAACTCCATTGCACACTCAGACATGCACACACATGCACGTGTGCACAGACCACTCACAAACTCTCACTCATGTGCAGTTTCACATACACTCACACTTGCACACACGCACCCCTTACACACACATGCACATACCCACACTCTCATGCCCACACACATGCACTCATGTGCACACACATGCACACATGCTCACAATCACACTCACATACACACACACACACACTCGCACACACACAGCCACAGTTCACTGAGCCTCCGCTCTGTGCCAGGCACTCTGTGGAGCACGTTATACTTTGCAGTTCATTAAGCTTCAGAACAACCTTGTGGGGTAGGCAGTCTTGGCATTTCCATATCTTGGAACAGAAGGTGGAAGTCTGAATGGGCTTAAACCTCTTCCTGACATCAGCCCACAAGAAAAATGGTAGAACTGAGAGTCAGATGCTTCTCTAGTTGTTGGTTATAATGAGTCTAGTTTTCTTTTTTGTGACCATTTACATAGCAGAACCTTATTTCTCATGACCTGATCTAGTATTTTCTCATTTAAGAGACGGGTCCAAGAGTGCACGTTGGAATCCTTGCCCACTGCAAAATTCAATGAAAGAGGCACTTATTTCAGCAAGATTTATGGTGGTGCCAGGTTTCCTAAAAACAAAATATCAAAATGCCTTTGATGGCAGAAGATATTTTAAAGATTATACCCTGACACTCCATGACCCAAATTGTTTAAAGGGACTATTAACTAATGGGCTTAAGCCAGAGTAAGAGGAGATTATATGAAATGGTCTTTTAATTCCTTAAATCATAGCAAATCAATGAAAATTATTTTGGGAAAGAGGCCTTCGAATATTTGTTTATTGGCCTGATGATATATTTCCCTGGTTCATAGGAAAGGCGTGTGGGACCCACTGATTTCCAAAGCATCAGTTTCTCCCTCATGATCTACAGGCAGAAGACCCTTTGCAGCAGCCCTGTGACTGTGACTGTGTACTTCCCCTGAGGTCTTGCTCTGGCACAGCACTCAGGCTCACCATACTGTGAGGAGCGTGACCGTGTTCTTCCCCTGTGGTCTTGCTCTGGCAGAGCACCCAGGCTCACCATACTGTGAGGAGCGGCTTTGCAGGAGATTTGGTTCTCTGTTTCAGCTGAGTGATGGTGATGACACCAGCTGAATTGTCCCATAGGGCAGATGTTTATGGTTTCTTTAAATAAACATAGAAACTGACCCTCCTAGTCTTGAAACCCGAGAAAGTTACATCTGTCTTATCTGAGTTCCTTTCTAAGGACAGCAGCCATCAGGCCTCCCAGATAGCATCATGGAGCTGCAATTCACCAGATCACTGCATCTAGACAATGAGACCAAAGACCCCACATCCACTGTGACTGCCCAACCCATCATCTGCTTCCTGGTGGCCACCTCTTCCTCACAGCTCCCTCATTTCTGTTTTCCCACACATGGTTACATTTCTTTCCTGCTATATAAACCTGTAATTTTAGTTTGCCAGGGAGATGGATTTGAGATGGATCTCCCATCTCCTTTCCTGCAGCGTCTGATGAAAGCCTTCTTCCCTGGCAATACTCGCTGTCTCAGTGATTGGCTTTCTGTGCAGTGAGCAGCAGAACTTAGACCCAGCTTCTGGCCTTTTGTCAACAGTGATGCTACTTCCTGCCTCTTCTCAGTGCTCCTACTGGCCATGTGAACATAGTAGAGGCTATGGAGATCAGGCGGTCATGCACCACACAGGTCTGCAGCCCCCACCACCATGAGGCACAGCACCTCAGCGGGACGAGGAGAAGCTGGGCCCAGCAGGCTGAGAACGAGAGCTCTCCTGGGGCTCCAGTGCGAACAGGAAGAAAACCAGCTTGAATGGCTTTGAAAAGGATTTCTATTTAGACAACATTTTCATGGAAACAGCTAGAGCTCGAACACTTGTGAACTGCCAGTCACTGCTGTCTTTACATGGATTCGTCCCCTAGCCTCCCCCAACCCTTACCAGCAGAAACAGGTGAAGCTTCTCCCTGTCTTGTAGACAGGAAGTGGAAGATTCTGGTTCCAGCAGCCTTGTTGCTGAAGGTTGCGATATTAGCTACGGAATCACGGTGCCGTGTATTCTTCAGTGACACCATTCAAGGGGAAAAGCCCACTATGTTATCAGAACTTCAGGTTCTCTCAAAAACATTTGGGCCATTTAGCTAAAGGACCAAGGGAAAGTTTTGATTGATCATCTGAGGGTTTACCAACCGCAGGATCTGAAATGCCATCTCTGCAGGAGGGAATATGTGTCCTGGTAGGATATTTTTAATCCCCTAAAAATATTAATCACTTGTCCATGTGAGTCCCTTTGTTAATGACCCCATGGGAAATCCAACACATAGTTTTAATAGAAATAACTGACCTGTAGTGTTTAAAGAATTGGAAACTCTATAGAAGTTAAAGAAACATTTAGCAATACACATAAAAACTTCCAGGCATGCAGATGTCAGATGCACTTTTACATGTGAGTACAGAGGTCAAGGGGGATCTGTGTGTGAAGACCTGGGACAGGCACTTAAAATATATTTTAAATATAGCTTTTGTCATTCTCACTTACAGTGGGCCTAGATGCATATAATATAATCCCTCATGCATTCTGAATGGGATTGTTTATAGCCGAACAATAAGTTACAAATAATACAGCAGTTATTAAGAAATTATTTTTAGGCAGCTAGAAAAGGTGAAAGATCTTAGTAGAATTTTCCTTTAATGAAAAGCAGCCCTCCAGCCAGAGAGAAAGGTCAGGTTACACACAAAGGTAAGCCCATCAGACTAACAGCAGATCTCTCAGCAGAAACCCTACAAGCCAGAAGAGAGTGGGGGCCAATATTCAACATTCTTAAAGAAAAGAATTTTCAACCAGAATTTCATATGCAGCCAAACTAAACAAACTAAATAAACAAAGGATAAATAAAATCCTTTACAGACAAGCAGATGCTGAGAGATTTTTGTCACCACCAGGCCTGCCTTATAAGAGCTTCTGAAGGAACCACTAAACATGGAAAGGAAAAACCGGTACCAGCCACTGCAAAAACATGCCAAATTGTAAAGACCATTGACACTATGAAGAAACTACATCAACTAACGGGCAAAATAACCAGCTATCATCATAATGAGAGGATCTAATTCACACATAACAATATTAACCTTAAATGTAAACAGGCTAAATGCCCCAATTAAAAGACACAGACTGGCAAACTGGATAAAGAGTCAAGACCCATCAGTGTGCTATATTCAGGAGACCCATCTCACGTGCAAAGACACACATAGACTCAAAATAAAGGGATGGAGGAATATTAACCAAGCAAATGGAAAGCAAAAAAGAGCAGGAGTTGCACTCCTAGTCTCTGATAAAACAGATCTTTAAGCCAACAAAGATCAAAAAAGACAAAGAAGGGCATTACCTAAAGGTAAAGGGATCAATGCAACAAGAAGAGCTAACTATCATGAATATATACACACCCAATACAGGAGCACCCAGATTCATAAAGCAAGTTCTTAGAGACCTATAAAGAGAGTTAGACTCCCACACAATAATAGTGGGAGACTTTAACATCCCCCTGTCAATATTAGACAGATCAATGAGACAGAAAATTAACAAGGATATTCAGGACTTGAACTCAGCTCTGGACCAAGCAGACCTAATAGACATCTACAGAACTCTCTACCCCAAATCAACAGAATATACATTCTTCTCAGCACCACATCACACTTACTCTAAAATCAAACACATAATTAAAAGTAAAACACATCTCAGCAAATGCAAAAGGATGGAAATCATAACAAACAGTCTCTCAGACCATAGTGCAATCAAATTAGAACTCGGGATTAAGAAACTCACTCAAAACCGCACAACTACATGGAAACTGAACAATCTGCTCCTGAATGACTACTGGGTAAATAACGAAATTAAGGCAGAAATAAATAAGTTACTTGAAAGCAATGCTTTAGCTGTGTCCCAGAATCTCTGGGACACAGAATTTCTGGGACACAGCTAAAGCAGTGTTTAGAGGGAAATTTATAGCCCAAAATTGCCACAGAAGAAAGCAGAAAAGATCTAAAATTGACACCCTAACATCACAATTAAAAGAACTAGAGTAGCAAGAGCAAACAAATTCAAAAGCAAGCAGAAGACAAGAAATAACTAAGATCAGAGCAGAACTGAGGGAGATAGAGACACAAAAGAACCTTCAAAAAATCAATGAATCCAGGAAAAGATCAACAAAATAGATGGACCGCTAGCCAGACTAAAAAGGAAGCAAAGAGTGAAGAATCAAATAGACACAATAAAATATGTTAAGGGGGATATCACCACTGATCCCACAGAAATACAAACTACCATCAGAGAATACTATAAACACCTCTAAGCAAATAAACTAGAAAATCTAGAAGGAATGGATAAATTCCTGGACACATACATCCTCCCACGACTAACCCAGGAATAAGTGGAATCCCTGAATAGACAAATAACAAGTTCTGAAATTGAGGCAGTAATTAATAGCCTACCAACCAAAAAAAGCCCAGGACCAGACGGATTCATAGCCTACGTAACAAAGTGGCATGTTCTGCACATGTGTCCCAGAACTTAAAGTATATATAAAAAAAGTAGCCCCTAAACCATTTCTTCTTTAAGGGAAAGCTGCCTGAGAAATCAGGCATAGATATGCAGACTAGGAGCTTTCATATGTAAATGGAGCAGCTGTACCTGGAAGCCAGGTACATTCAATATGGCATCTCCTGCTCGCTTTTGCTTGTCAGTGTGTGCAGGGTGTCATGGCAGCCTCCAGGTAAAACCACGTATACAGGTATCATGGCAACCAGCCAGGTGGAGGGTGAAGCTCTCATTTGCATAATAAAAGACGAGGGTGGGAGGGCCAGTCTTTTTGTGGGCTATGTAAATGTCACACCTGGTCTAACCAATCCCCTGGGCCCTATGTAAACCAATCACCACCTCCTCAAGCCTCTGTACAGAACCGATTGCATTCTGCTGCAAACGGGAGACCTTCTTTTGGGCGATCTGCTCTCTCAGCATAAGGAAGCCTTTTCTCTCTCACTTCTTTTTCTATTAAACTTTCCGCCCCTAAAACCATGTGTCCATGTCGTAAATTCTTTCTCGGCCATGACAAAAGGACCAGGGTTTATACCCCAGACAACGAAGCTGTTTCACTTACATTTTCCTTATATTGGCAATATTTGATTTTTATAATTTAAAAATTATCAGTTGTCCTGGTTAAATAAAAATTGCAGTACATAAAATGCTTTCAATATAGAGATTAACATTAAGAAATGATTTCTGAAACATGGAAGTATATCACTGCATCCATTCATTCATCAGTCCATTCTTTGACAAACATTTGTTGTGCCCGTACAACCCTGTGCGATAGAATTGTAAATCTCTACATGGCTCATTAAAGTTAAAATTGGAGGCTGGGAAACAATAGTAAAGAAAGAATTTAAAATGATCATTTGACCACATTAATTTGCTGCCACAGATTAAAATCAATGAATGAAAGCATTTTACACATTAAAGAAAAATATCCAGCCATTCAGTTGGATGGTGTGGGTGATAATAATCGTCTTAATTCTGTTTTTGTGAGTGCACACTTAGCATGCGTTTATCAAAACTAATCCTTATGAGCTATAGGCTGTGTTATCTATCACTTTCTATATGTATGTCCAACATTAAATGTATTTGAAAATTCGAAATTTAATTTAGCAATGTAATTCTAGTCTACGTCCTCAAAAAGAAGATGAATCAAGACAGAGACAGAGATTACTAAACAACCACATGGGATTATATAAGTGATCAAATATGTATTTTGAAATTAGAAGAAGAAATGATTGTTTAATAACTGAAAATTTCTGAAGACCTGACCTGACTACTCTCTTTAAAAAAAATACCAATTCCAAGCGTGCGTATCTGGTTTTTAAAGCCTAGCATTGGTTTCTTTTACCATGTAAACAACACTATAAAATCCCTGATGATTTTTTTTAAGTGTCTTCCAAATTACAGGGAAATAGGTGAAAACATACCTGGGCTTTGTAATTCAATTACTGAATTGGTTTGGATTTTGTTTGCTTCACAGGGATCGCGTAAGTTGGTGTCACTCTGAGAATAATGGGGCTGTAGTCAGAGAGAACTGTGTAAAATGCTTTGCCTCTTGGGTACTCTGAGGCCAACGGAATGACTTGGGGCACGAAGAAGATTAATCACACTACTTAGGATGGAGAGAGCCACACATAGAGTAAGTTTTAGGAAGATTTCCATAAAAATTGCATGAAACGAAGCGTGTTGATGCTTAAAGGAAATGTATTCAGGTGGATGGGTCCCTCCCTGTTAGAGCTGAATAAATGGGGCAGGGAAGAGGTGTGTAAAAACTGACCTTCCTCAGATGTATCTGGAATTGAGTTCATCTCATTTGCAAACCCTTTCTGAAGAAATTGCTCAAATTTCTGGAGTCAAAAGGACTGTCAGAAGGGGAGATGGCAGAATTCACAAATATGCAGTGGGGGCTGCAGTGTTGGCAGAGTGAAGGGGTGGGAGATGGCTACCCACTGAAAATGCCTACATTCTTAGGTTTACCGCAGTTGTGTCAGAAAGGCTCCTTTCTAGACTGCCCTGACCAATAACTTAGCTACTGGCCACAACAAATGGCCCAAACTTTTTTTTTTTGAGACAGAGTCTTGCCCTGTCACCCATGCTGGAATGCAGTGGCACGATCTCAGTTCACTGCAATCTCCGCCTCCCGGGTTCAAGCAATTCTCCAGCCTCAGCCTCCCAAGTAGCTGGGATTACATGCGCGTAGTACCACGCCTGGCTAATTTTATATTTTTGGTAGAGACGGGGTTTCACCATGTTGGACAGGCTGGTCTCGAACTCCCAACCTCAGATGATCTGCCTGCCTCGGCCTCCCAAAGTGCTGGGATTACAGGTGTGAGACGCCACACCTGGCCTCCAAAATTCTAAAATATCTGAATACCTAAAATACCATTACACTTGGGTTCCTCTGCGGCACACGCTGTGTGTCCACTGCTCATGGTCAGGTGTGGCCAGCGGCTACCACGCTGGCCTAAGCGTGGAACATCTTCCTCATCATGACGGCTGTGCTGGCAGCGCTGTCTAGGACATGTCCTGCATGAAGAGGCCGTGTCTGGACATAGTTCCCTGAGTGTCCTAACACAGCACGTGAAGCAGAGGACTCTGATCATGAAGGTCCTTCAGGTCTTCAAGGTGTTGGGTTAGCCAACCTCGTGGAGGAGATTTTGGACCAACGCATTTTACTGGAAAGAAGCTCGGGTGAATGAGATGAAAGAAACTGCTCCACAATCTACACTTCACATGGCTTTGAGGAATCGCAAATGTGAATCCATCATCGCTTTAAACACACGTTTAATTGTCCTTCTACACCTGGAATTCTGGACACCACTTCTGAATTCAATCCTTGAAAGTCATTTTCAAGCCAAATGGGAATTTGAAAATTAGCATTCCATCGTATAAAGCACAAATACGTAATCAAGATAAAATATCCCTTGAATGGCAAGCATTGCCGTTCTATTTGAATGTAACAGCCACACTTGAATTCACTGCACTCTCTTAATTAGAACTTCAAGGATGATAGCATAAAAGGAATTACAGTCATCAAGCCCATGATTGTCTGAATGAGAGAATGAATATTGGACAAACTAAACTTTCAAGGCAAAAGATTCAACATAGAGGATTAAAGCCATTTTGACACTTTAATTAATGTTAGTCACAAAACAGAAGTATAAATCAGACAGGACACAGAAGTCACATCCCACAAGCATACACACAATGGTTTTCCTGAAGTTACAAGAAATTATGTGGGTCCCACAAGTTCTGGGGCAACGTTGATAGGTTAGCAGCAAAGATGTCTATTTTGAATGTGTTAATTAGCAAGAAATTATAGTCTAACCAGCGTTTAACATCTTGTAGACAGTAAAATGAAGTGATGACAGCTGCTCTGCTGTTCGAGACACTTCCTGTTTCCATTTAAAAGGTTTGAACATCACATCACACAGTGAGAACTTGTATTTTCTGAAGAATACTGAGAATGAATCAACTTATAGTGAACTGAAGAGTCACATGTTTCTAAGTACAGAATTTTGAATGCTCAAAGGGCCAGGTAACAAAACTAAAGGATAACCCAAAAAAGGAATCCATCATCAGTGATGGCGCACACTGACTTTTAGGATGATTTGACATCAACACACACACAAAATAGAAACATAACAGCAACATAGTTTGGCTCCTTCCCAATCCAATTGATCAGTAGGACACAATTATGTTCCAATTCTTATTTTTTTTTTGAGACGGAGTTTCACTCTTGTCGCCCAGGCTGGAGTGCAATGGCGCGATCTCAGCTCACCACAACCTCCGCCTCCTGGATTCAAGTGATTCTCCTGCCTCAGCCTCCTGAGTAGCTGGGAGTATAGGCTCTTGCCACCATGCCTGGCTAATTTTGTATTTTTAGTAGAGATGGGGTTTCACCATGTTGACCAGGCTGGTCTCGAACTCCCGACCTCAGGTGATCCACCCGCTTCTGCCTGCCAAAGTGCTGAGATTACAGGCGTGAGCCACCATGCCCGGCCATGTTCCAATTCCTTAAGAATGCAAAGCTTCTTAGATGAAAACATGTTTGAAAGGAATAATTTTTCCAGTGGAAAAATGAAAAGACCAAGAACTGGAGGATGCTGGTGGGCCTGTTTTTTGAGATGCTGTGAACTGTACAGGAGGTAGCATTTGTTACACACCTCCACAGTCAGTGTGTCTCTCCCTGTGTGCATGTGTGTACATGGGACACCTAATTGTAAATGACATCTATACGGAAATTGTATCAGAATGAAATCTTTACTACCAAGATTTCGAGGGAGGGCTAATTCTGTAGGTGGTATTTTATTTGATGACGAGAGTTTATTTTTACCATGCACGTGGCAAATAGTGAGTGCACAGACATTTATCCGTCAACTAATATACCTGAAGTTACTAATGTCTCTCTTTCTAAGGAAAAGGAAGTGACCTTCAATTAAAAAATTAATAAAACAATAAAGCAAAGGCAACTGGCAAGAGTTAAGACCGTGCTTACCTCTGACTTACACCTCAGAGTCAAATGAATATATCCTAAACCATGTCAATGTCTCCCATAAAGCTTGATCAGAAGGCTGGAAGGCCCCAAACCCACACTATGGATGTCATAATCTCAATCTTAAGGTGACCCTAACGGAAAAAGAAATACAGGAATCCACCCCTGTAGTTCACAGCCCAAGCATCTTGACTTGCCCTCTGCACACACCTCTGAGATACAGACCCATCAGAGGGCTGCCATCGGTCCTGCCAATAAATCAGGGCCCACGCCTCTGAGAGATGGACCCATCAGAGGGCTGCCATCGATCCTGCCAATAAATCAGGGCTCCTTGGACTGAAGTTGCTCTGTGAACCTCCAGAGCCTATGTGGATCAGTAAGCATCAGTTTGAGCTCACGGAGCATGAACGACTCCTGTGGCCAGGAAGCCGGCAGCCTTGACAGCAGTGAGGGTGTGGGGTGGCCACGGGATACCCGGGCTCGGTTCTGGCCCCACCACAGGAAGCCCTATGACCCCAGGCACCTGCAGCTTCCCTGTGAGCGGGGTGAGGATTGTTGGCTCCCTACCCCACCCACAGGGCCAGCACCAAAAACCAACGCAATGCCAGTGTCTCTAGGCACCAATAACAAATAAGATGCCAGTGTCTCCAGGCACCAAGAACCAATACGATGCCAGTGTCTCCAGGCACCAAGAATCAACACGATGCCAGTGTCTCCAGGCACCAAGAACCAACGCGAGGCCAGTGTCTCCAGGCACCAAGAACCAACACGACACCAGTGTCTCCAGGCACCAAAAACCAACGCGATGCCAGTGTCTCCAGGTACCAAGAACCAACACGATGCCAGTGTCTCCAGGCACCAAGAACCAACGCGATGCCAGTGTCTCCAGGCACCAAGAACCAACGCGATGCCAGTGTCTCCAGGCACCAAGAACCAACGCGATGCCAGTGTCTCCAGGCACCAAGAACCAACGCGATGCCAGTGTCTCCAGGCACCAAGAACCAACGCGATGCCAGTGTCTCCAGGCACCAAGAACCAACGCGATGCCAGTGTCTCCAGGCACCAAGAACCAACGCGATGCCAGTGTCTCCAGGCACCAAGAACCAACGCGATGCCAGTGTCTCCAGGCACCAAGAACCAACGCGATGCCAGTGTCTCCAGGCACCAAGAACCAACGCGATGGCAGTGTCTCCAGGCACCAAGAACCAACGCGAGGCCAGTGTCTCCAGGCACCAAGAACCAACACTACGCCAGTGTCTCCAGGCACCAAAAACCAACGCAACGCCAGTGTCTCCAGGTACCAAGAACCAACACGATGCCAGTGTCTCCAGGCACCAAGAACCAACACGATGCCAGTGTCTCCAGGCACTAAGAACCAACACGATGCCAGTGTCTCCAGGCACTAAGAACCAATGCAATGCCAGTGTCTCCAGGCACCAAGAACCAATGCGATGCCAGTGTCTCCAGGCACCAAGAACCAACGCGATGCCAGTGTCTCCAGGCACCAAGAACCAATGCGATGCCAGTGTCTCCAGGCACCAAGAACCAACGCGATGCCAGTGTCTCCAGGCCTGGCAGCATCTGGGCACTCCTTCTTCATCCCAATCGTCGAAATAGATGTGTTTCAAATCCCCCATTTACAGTGGTACCCTGAAAATGAAGAGCTTCTAACAAAATAGAGAAAGGCTCATGACAGTCCTCTGGGTCACCAGGAAATTGCGACTCTCATGGGCCCAAGGCAAAGGGCATATGGACCGGAGAGGCTGGCATGATAATTGCACAATGAGTCATCTGTGGCACAGCCTTGAGATATGAACGCTGACGGGATGATACACAGACCAAGGAGGCAATTTACTTTGCTTTTCAGAAACTGCTCATAACATTTTGGTTCGCCAGCTGGTCTCATTACTGTCTGTCTCGCATGTTATTCTTTATTTTAAAATAAAGATCTGACCCTGACTTCAAGAGTGACAGAAACAGACGATGCAAATTCCATAATGAATGAAAATAAGTTCTACATAAGTGCACAGAAAGGACTGATTCACCCATGTACATGTCCTCAAAAAACTATGGACCGCCTACCACTTCCTAGGTGTTGTTGACCTGCCAGAAGGTTTTATCAAAAATCTGTGGACCGCCTACCACTCCTAGGTGTCGTTGACCTGACAGAAGGTTTTATTCTCTACCTTGTCTCTGCCCTCCTGGAAACTCAGAAATATCACTCACAAGACGAGGGTCATTTGCAAGTGGGCAGGAGTGCTAAGGTAGTTGTTCACACAGAGAGAGAATCCTTATTCATTAATTTGTTCCTTGTTTTCACTAAATAAATCAACAAACATTTGTATCTACTATGTGCCAAGCACTGTTCTAGAAACGGGAATTCAGCAGCGAGAAAAACCCAGCCCCTGTGGAACTTATATTCTAGCTGGGGGAGAGACTCACAATGAATGGAACGAATTACTAAAATATACATAACAGGATGAGGAACGTGATGGGCTCACACAGACTCCAGGAGGACTGTCATTAGCATCTTCAAGAACCTTGGTGTGCATAAAACCCAGTCTCCTTGCTGCCTACACCAAGGGTCTAATGTAATAGTTCCTTAGCACCAGGTTTATGGAATTATTTAGGAAAGAAACACAAATATCTCTTAATTCTACACCTGCATATTAAGGAGTGTATGACCAGAAAAAAACCAACTTAATTCTCAAGGAAAAAGAGAATTTTCCTTGGGCAAGCGCAGCTTGTAGAAACGAGCTGTGTAGGTGTCTGGGGCAGGCTGCCTGCCCGGCCCGGCTCTGATGAGGCTCTGAGTGCTCAGCAAAGGCTGGCTGGCGCTGAGGAATGTTTGGACAGAGGTGCAGGTGGCGGCTTGCCTCGGGTGGTCACCCACAAGACTGTGTCCCTCCATCACTTCGTTTTGTTTTAACTTTTCAAATTTACTTCTGATGAGCACACACCCAGATGGAGAATAAAATCAGAAGGATTTCTGCTGCCTGGCAGTTGCCTTGTAAGTCAGACATCTTCCCCTGTTATTTCACATGGGGAGGGCTACACAGCCCGTGGTGGTTCTGTGAATGCAGAGAACAGAGCTAGGGGCTTAAGCCGCTGGAGCTGGGGGCCAGGCAGGAGCCCGGCAGGAGTGGGGTGGTCATGGCAGGGCATCTTCCAGAAGGGATGGACGCCCCAGCCGCCATGTGCTGGAGCTATGCCCGCTGCCCCTGCTTTGGAGAAGCAGCTCAGTTGGGGATCTCAGCCTATGTTGTATGCCAGGAACTTCCAGTCTCTTGGTGATGGGGGAAGGTAACTAGGGGAGCTGGATCCCTCACCAGGAGCTGGTGTCACAGCAGAGAGCTGCTCTCTGTAGGAACCTCGGGATTTGGAACTTCCAAGTGGACGTGACAACGGCTGCTGACGGGGCCGGCACTTCATTTGGTTGGGCTCAGGGCACCCCGTGAAGACGGGCCACACAGAACACACAGAATCTGGTGGGTCAACATTTCCAGCCACATATGTGTGTGGGTCTTGCTTCAATCCTGGCCCTTCTGCTGTGAGGCAAAGGTGGGGAGGAAGAAATATGGTATCTGAGTGTTTGCAAAGAATCGGTAAACCTGTTTATCTTCAGAACGTGGACCCTGGATGGTACGTTTGAGAAAGTGAATACACATATCTGTTAGCACAATTCCCCAAATTATTCCCCATGTAATCCCAAAATTCCGCTGAGCAGGGGTTTTCTTGGTGGTGGATGCTGGAGGCAGACATGGGAAGCAGCAGCAATGGCAGGAATGTCCGTACCGTCCTCCCATCTCTGCTCCAGCAACTGTCACCCAAGCTTCTGTCTCTACTCTCCTCCCATCTCTGCTCCAGCAACTGTCACTCAAGCGTCTGTGTCTACTCTCCTCCCATCTCTGCTGCAGCAATTGTCACCCAAGCTTCTGTCTTCTCGGTCAAGAAATGCAGATGCAGATTCTGAGGATCTTTTGAAAAGCGCCCAGTATCTTTTTCTGGAATAGCCGAAGACGTCAAATAATTCATTTCTGTTAAACGCCATCTGCCAGATAACACGGGTGTTTTAGAATATTCTCACAGATAAAACCTCCGTCCACAGAATAAGTGCGTGGGAGACCACTCCTGTGCCTTATAATTACATCGAGATCTAAGTTTGTGCTGTCAATATTTAGAAGAGACAGGAATTTTGACCATTTTATGAATCATAGGACAGTTTATAATCATTCAACACTGATTAGAAGAAGGGACAAAAGTTTTTGAACATGATTATCACTTCGTGTATATGGAGCTTCTAAATCTATTTCCAATTCTGTTTCCTTTCCTTTTATAAAGTATCTCTCCATTATCTTATACACATCAGGCACTAAATACATATTTGTGAGTTTGTTCAATTGATTGTGTAATTCATCGAAATGGTTGTAAAGTAATGACCTGTGTAAACCAATAAATGGATACAAGAAATACTCGTTTTTATTACAGAAAGAGAGTAGGAGCATATCCTGCCACTGAAAGACTTGGAAATGTAACCTGCCCCCATATTAAGGTGTGGGGCTTTTCCTCCAGAAATTCCATGAATCTGTAGTTGCCTATGTCAACCATGATCTTTCAGTTGCCTTAGCTAATGAATCTTTTTCTTTTTCTTTATCTTCCTTATACTCGTGGTAACATTTGATATGATCCATCATTCCCTTCTTTATCTCTTTCCTTCTTGGCTTCCAAAACCGAATAAATAAATAGAGATACAAATATTCCCCATGATGAATCCACTGGGATTTTCAAAGCTTTCCCATGACTCACATTTAAAAAGCACAGCACGATCCTCTATCTTAATGGCTGTGTTAGGATGAAATAAATCCCATATAATTAAATATTTTAGAAAGGAGTATTTTTCCTACCTTCATAGATATTTCCTTCCTATATAACTATTTCCTTACTATATCTTGTTACCACCTTCTGTGTCATTGGAAAATATCAGTAGTGATACAGATCTCACCATCCAAGTACTTAAAACCATAGACCAAACTTGCCAGTTAAGTTTCTAGCACTCTACATTTTTGGTGTTTGAAAAAGCGTTCAAAGATTAATTCAGAGTAATCATTCTCATTTAATCTCTTGCTTTAATTTTGGGAACATTAAAATGGCCTAAATAAATTCCGTTTAGCCCAACACCACTGCTGACAATATAAATAGCAATGACTAGACACTGGGTGTTGAGTGTCCTGGTGGCTTTAAAGAAGCAAAAAGAATGTAGACACTAGGTGTTGAATGTTCTGGTAGATTTGAAGAAGCAAAAAGAATTTAGTGGTTGGGTTTTTGCTTCAGTTTAAAAATATTTTTGATATATAAGCGTTGGCTTTTGGACATCTTACGCTTTAGGTAACGGCAGTTATTCAAATTCAATGTATATACCTGAATAATTTTTACTTTTCTGGAGAATAAAATTAAATTTTGAAGGGTCACAGGCAATGATTTTTTGGGCCCCTCCGGACCTCTCCCCAGGCGTGTGTTCAGACGCCATCCAAGGATGACTGCGTGGTGGCTGCCGTTCCAGGAAAGGACTGCACTCCACTCACATTGCAAAATAAACCTTTGTGATAGGATTTGTATGTTTTTCCCCACAATTCTTCCCATTTCAAGTGAGATCAGCAGTTTTTCTTTTCAGAGATTTCTATGGGAGGAAGCCAACCCCAGGATATCCTCTCCATTGGCAAAGATCACCTTGACTTTCACAAAAGCCTGTACTCAGTAGAGACATGACTGAGGGGACCAGGGGCTCAGGGAGAGGAGGGAAGAGGCCGGAAGCCGGGAATGATGACAGCCAGAGAAGGGGACCTGCAGGTCTCTGAGCAGCTGCAGAACACGGCCCCTGTCCTGATCATGCCCCAGGGAAGGTCTGCAGACTTGAGAGAATCCTGCATGCAGAAAAGGGACCCGGGGATCTCAGGACAGCCGGACGGGACCAATGGCCTATGACCAGGAGGCTTCCCAGATGCCTCCAAACCTCCTGGGAGTCCTGGCATTGGTATTGTCTTGGGTTTAACCCGAAATGACAGAGGCTGAATTTCACAGTACACCAGGCAGGAGGGGTGGGAACTTAGAATGGAAATTAAGTTGATTTAAAAAAACAATGTTATTTCTTGCACATGCCAGTTATAGATAATTGAATCATGTCCACATAGAACATCTGATAAGGATGCATGGGTGCCCCTGAATAAGTATTGTCCTCAGAAAGGAACTCTACAGAAAAAGGCTCAAGTCGATGCCAAGGCTAACAGCCGAGCACAGTGGAGTTTATAACTTAAACGTCAGAGTCCTCTAAGTTAGGACAAACTCTCAATAGAAAGGGAATTAAAGATCTTATCAACTGTAAATTTTCAAATCACTCACTCATACGTTCAACCAATATTGATTGAGCCTGGTGTGGCATGGTACACAGCACAGGTTAATTTAAACTCATCTGGCTTATCGCCACAGGGGCCTTGCGCATGGCAGTGACATGAAATGTAGAAAAGATGACCGATGTCTGTGACCGTGGGTTTGTGGATTGTCTGGGGGCGGGATGAGGGATTCGTGCCTTTACAAAGGGATCCTAGGGAGCTTCCTCATGCTTTTTCCACCACGTGAGGATGCAGGGAAAAGCTGCTGCCTATGAATAAGGAGGTTGCCCACGCTGGACACCCTGACCCCAGACTTCCAGCCTCCATAACTGTGAGAGATAAATCTCTGGGGTTCATAAGCCAGCCAGGCTATGACGCTTCCTTACAGCAGCCGGCGTGGAATGAGACAGAGACCCAGCAGGGGACTGTCAGCTCCTGCAGCCTCAAGCGTGGAGAGGGTGGTGTTTCCAGACCATTGCAAGACCTCTTCAGTGATGACAAGCTATCTTGATACTGTTAGCATGAATCTCATAGGAATGTGTTCTGCTGTCTGCATTCATAATGGAAGGAAATTGTAAATTCAAGTTAGTGAAGATAAAGATGCACTCTTTTTTTTCTTTTTGTTTTGAGACAGAGTCTCGCTCTGTCGCCCAGGCTGGAGTGCAGTGGTGCAATCTAGGCTCACTGCAAGCTCTGCCTCCTGGGTTCACGCCATTCTTCTGCCTCAGCCTCCCGAGTAGCTGGGACTACAGGCACCCATCACCACGCCTAGCTAATTTTTTGTATTTTGTTTAGTGGAGACGGGGTTTCACCGTGTTAGCCAGGATAAAGACGCACTTTTGATCCTATCTAACTGTGGCAGCCCTGAATTCATGAATACCTTACACTAGGGTTCCCTTGGGGTCATGGACTCTAGCTTGGAGACTTTGGTTCCAGATCCAGCAACCAGCTGGGGGACTGTCTGCACTGGGCTCACTGCAGTGTCCTGCTGGAAATTCACAGAGGACTCTGTCCCTGGAAACACCAGTCCACAGGCCTTCAGTGGTGGCGGCCTCCACGCCCCGGCGTCGCTGTCAGATGAGCCAAAGCCTGAGCCCCGTGTCTGCTGAAGTCCTGGATCTTCCTCCACCGGCCGCTCACCTCTGTCTCCACCCTGTACCCTGGCCTTTCCGTCACGTCTCTGGCCTTTCCATCACTTCTCTGTGGTGACAGACGCTGATTAGAAGAAGGGACAAAAGTTTTCGACAATGGCTTTCCAAGCCCACCTGGGTTCTCCTTTCTAGAAAGAGATTTCGATCTGTTTGCCCTCTGGCCCCCTTTGCTCCTGACACACCAGCCTAACTAGTGACCTGTCCCAGCAGTGCTGGCCCCAGCCCGTCAGCAGAGACTGTGCCTCTGACACTTGTTTTCAAACAGCGCATTGACACTGAGACAGCGGCCTTTATTTCAATGAACCTTCCCTCAACACAGCTACAAAGACTGAAGTTTCTGACCTAGCTTTTTAATTTTCAAGTTGTTTTCCAGTGTGAAGAGCTGATGGTGAGAATTCTCTTAGTAAATACTCTGATAATTTTAAATATAGAACCTGAAAAAATACCTTTAAGGGTATGATATTAGTTGGGGCTTTTCAGAGAAACAGAATTAATGGAACATGGGTGGGAATGGACGGACAGATGATAGAGATATAGACGAACACATATAGAGAGAGATGGTAAGGAAGAGACAGCTAATAGAGACATAGGTGAATATAGAGAAAGAGGATGAGGAATTGGCTCCTGTCATCAGTGAGGCTGACAAGTTCCAAGATCTGCAGGGAGAGTGGCAAGCTGGAGATCTGGGAAGGCTCATGGTGCAAGTTCCAGTTCAAAGGCAGGAGGAATTCCCTCTCTCTATGGAAGAGTCAGCTGTTTTGTTCCTTCCACTGGATAGGACGTGGCCCACCCACACTGGGGAGAGCCTCTGCTTCACCCCATCCACCCCTCCAAGTGCTAACCTCATCCAGAGTCACCCTCTCAGGCACACCCACAATAATGTTTAACCAGATATCTGGGCACCCCATGGCCCAGTCAAGTTGCCACATGAACTCCACCATCACACCATCATACGGAGAACTGTCCGGCATTATTCGGCCTCCACCACCAATGGCAAACATCACCTATCCATTCGCAAACTGAACGGGAAAGACAAGGCTGGAATATGACGTGTCGGGAGCAAGACGTCCACTCCCCTTTCATTTCCGTGTGATGCTTCAAAGGAGAAAGACCTTTTTAAGGTGAACTCTCTGGGATCTAGGAATACCTATCAGGAAGCAATTTTGTTTAAGTCCAAAAATGTCCTATTAAATCATCTCAATGACTCTTGGAACCCACAAAGCAAAGGAAGAAAATTTCAAGTTATGAAAGTAACAAATAAATTACAACCTTTTACTGTAATATATAGTATCTGTAAGATTATTGTCTGGATAATCACAAACCCAAATGTATATATAGGACGTCATGATCACATTTTAAATATTTCAAATGTGACTCCATATAATCCATATTTTGCATCATTACAGGGAAAAAAATAAATATACAGATGCTCCTCAACTTGCAATGGGATTATGTTCCCACAAACCCATCACACACTAAAAACATCCTAAGTGGGAAACACGTTTAATACATTTAACCCACCAAACACTGTAACTTAGCCCAGCCTACTCCAAATAAGCTCAGAACACTGACACTGGCCTGCAGTTGGTCAACATCATCTTACTTAATGCCTGTTTTATAATGTATTGACTCGAATTCATGGAACACTGTACTGAAGGTGAAAAACAGAATGGTTGTGTAGGCACTCAGAGTATGGTTTCTACAGAATGTGGATGATTTTCATGCTATTGTAAGGTTGAAAAATTGTAAGTCCAATCATCGTTAAGTCACGGATGGTCTGTACTGATGCTGAATTATTTTGTTTCATTCATTCATTCAATTCATTCGAGACACGGTCTTGCTCTGTCCACCAGGCTAGAGTGCTGTGGTGCAATCAGAGCTCTAACCTTGAATGCCTGGTCTTAAGTGACCCTTCCAAAGTGCTGGCACTACAGGCGTGAGCCACTGTGCCCAGCAAGTAATTTCATTTAAAAGCATCACTCTAGTTTTTTTTCCCTAAGGGAGCAAAAGTATTTTTTTCTCAATGTTTTCAGAATATTTTTAATTTTATGAATCTAACTAATTTGTTTTTAATGTAATGCTTTTTAGATGAACATCCTGTTAGAATAAAAGCCATGGTGTCAATACATTTTAAATATATTCCTGAGACAATGTAATGACATACAAATAATAAACATAATTCTCTACCATGGCCTAGATATTTTGGCATCTAATGTTTCTACGTCTTTAAAAGATAAGTACATTTTAAAAATACATGAACATGGAGATTTCGTTTGTTCCAGTAAATGTGTTCTGTGTCTGGAGCTCCTGGTCAGGGAGTGGGAAGGAGAAGAGGCCGTGCTTCGTTCAGACGCTGATCGGATCAGGAGCGCGACCATGCCGCTTCCTTGAAGAAATGATTCCTGAGCCACAGGACAGATGCAGATCGTTGTCAACTGCAAGAGTCCTGGACTATGAGTCAGGAACCCGTGGCTCTAGTTTCATTCGTATTATGACTAATTGGTCTGGACAAGTTCAATTGTTCAATGACAGCCTCATCTTGAAATCTCATTATCTGGGAGATCATCCCAGCATTCATGTTGTAATTCCAGTCTAAGTACGCAGACAGGAGGATTTTATAAGACAAGGACACAAATTACTTGAAAATGGTGGTTTTGAAGGGAAGAGCAGGCTACGTACTTGGGGAAAATCTTTATGAACACATTTGTTCTCACCCGAGCAATTCTGGCTTACACATGCAGTTGCTGACACAGATGCACAATTTATCTGCATCACACTCGCCTTCTGCAAACCGGGAGGCACGTGATTTGTCGGCCATGTCTGTTCTAGACAGAGGTGTCAAGTATTTTACCTTTGGAAACCCTTACTGGGAGCTGGCTCCACTCCTTCTCTACAGCACAGACCAGGGGCTCCTGTCCTAACTCTGACACCCGACTCTTACCCATGTCCCCCAGGACTTCTCCTTCCTCACAGCCAGGAGAGCTTGGGTCTCCCTCCTCTCTGCAGAGACTGTGCTCTGCCACGGCTTCTCCCTACCGGTCCCCAGGCTTTCATCCACTCATCCTATAGGCTTAGCGCACAATGGATAAAGTACATAAGGCTTTGGCTGTAGTTCAAAGAAATCAAAGACAATAAAAATCACAAAGATTGGTTCTCATCTTTTAGGCATCTGGGCTGCATTTCCTCGTTTCCTGTAAAACACAAGTCTAGATGCGGGGGTGGGAGGGGGGCACGTGAGACTTCCATCTGTGCCTGTTTTCAGTGTTTGACGATCTTGGTGCTGTGCTCAGGCCCGTAATGGGGTCTCCTGCCTGAGTCCCGGGTACATGCCTCTGAACCTGGGACACAGGGATGGGGTCTTCGTGATGCACACCCTGGGCTTTAGTTTGCAACACGGAGCTTTGCTGAAGGATTCTTGGGGCTTCATGGAAGCCATCATGGTTGGCAGTTTCTGAGACATTCTAATGGGGATCATGACAATCAGAGACATCCTGAGCGACGGGGAAGACGTTCAGATTCCTTGGGACATTTTGGACCGACTCCCGCATGATATCATCATTGCCAGGTTTCCGGAATTTGGCCTATGCTGCGCTACGGGGTTGGAGACGTGATGTCAGCAGCAGGTCTGACACTGAGGACCCACGGGGCAGCACACCTGGGCTTCCCAGGGTGAACTCTGAGCCTGCACACAGCATCCATCAACCCCAGCCAGATTTGGCTGCTCTTCATCAGGATCAACCTGGACTTACGACAAGGATTTGTGTAATACTCCTGGAAGAGAAATGGGTTCCCCTTGGGTCAGTGTCTGAAGGATGTCACCATTTATACGGGGCTCGGTTTCAGAGAAGACCTCATTCATCCATGCACTCCACCAGTATTTACTGAAACCTACCATGATAAATAGAATAACACCCCTCCAAAAATGTCTGCATCCTAGTCCCCAGGGCCTGTGACCATGGTACTTTATGTGGCAAAAGGGACTTTGCAGATGTGAGTAAATTCAGGATTTTGAGATGGGGAGATGATCCTGGATCATCCAAGTGGGCCCAGTGTGATCCACGGGGTCCTTACATGAGGAAGGGAGGGGGTCGGAGTCAGAGGAGGAGGCTTGGACGATGGAGGCCCAGGCTGGAGCCATGTGGCCCAGAGCCAAGGACGGCAGAGAACTCCAGAAGCTTGAGGAGGCAAGGAGCAGCCTCCCCGGAAGCCTCCAGAAGGACCCAATGTTTGATGCTAGCCCTACAGAACCTACTTTAGACTTCTGACCTCTGTGACTGTTAGATGGTACATCTGTGCTGCTGTAGACCACAGGGCTTGTGACCATTTTTACAGCTGCAAATATGAGACAAACACACCTGCTTTGTAGGGGTTCCTCAGTCCAGCCCCGTCTCTGAGAGGACCCACAGGGGTCTCCGCTGTGCTGAATTTGTGCAGGGCTTATGGACACCAGGAACCTGGGCTTACCCTGGGTCGGGGGTGGCACAGGACCCCTGCTACTCCACAGAGAGGGGCTACACAATTCAGGCCTTGCAGCAGCCTTCCAGGACTCTGCCCACAGTGCCAAGACCCAGGGGCAGCCTCTGTTCCCACTGTGGTGAGCTGGGGCAGCATTGAACTCCCTCCCATAGCCCCTCCCCATTCCTTCTGGCTCCCACCTTTCCACTGCTCCTTCCAGAGGCCCCTTCTCCCCACGATGCTGACACTGTGGGCTCTGGTCTCAGACCTCTTCTCTTTCTACACCCTCCTGTTCAGGGGTGCCTCCATGGCTCTGGACCTCCAGCCTCGACCTCCACACCTCTTCCTGAAGTTGGGTTAGCAAGTCATGGGACCCTCAGCTCAACACATCTGAACTACTTGGCACCTGTGGGCTGGGCCCTGTTGGCTTCGGCTGCTGAGAGGCAGCAGCTGGAGAGGGCTGTCGGGCACTTCATCCCGCTCCATCCCGGCTCCCCGGTTGTACTGGCCATCCCTTCTTTTACCCGCATTCCATGATCCAGCTCTCTGGGCTCCGACAGCGTCACCTCCATCCTGTTACTTCAGCCAGAGGAGGCAATGGCACAGCCCCATCGCTGGGATCTGCATGCATCCACCGCCTTCTCTGCATCTGTCCCTAAATGGAGCCATTATTACAGCCTCTCCTCCTGGACTCCCAGGGAGACTGAGCTTTCTGGATGAAGTCCTGGAGACTCCCTGCCTGCATGCTGGCTTTCTGGGCCTTATTCACGGCCTGGGCAGGAGGCCTCTTAAAAGCCTCTTCACGCTCCCCAGAGCTCAGCCGGGTGCCCCTGGAGCTCCCTCTGAAAGCCATTCCTGCACCTGTGCCTGGCACAGCCCGGCCTCATCCTTTCTCACCTGTGCTATTTGAGGAGCTGTATTCTCCATGCTCTTCTGCAGTATGGCAGGGCCACGGGTCTTCATTATAACATGACTCTGGCCCCCGTGTTAGTCCTCCTGCACTGCTGTAACAGAGCAACTTTGATTCATGTCATGGAGGCCGTGAGTACCAGACCAAGGTACCGGGAAAACTGAGGCCCCTCCTGGGCATGCAGATGCCGTCTTCTCCCCAGGTCCTCACAGGCTGGTCCCTTCCTGCATGTCTCTGTCCTCATCTCCTCTTCTTATAAGGACACCGGACAGACTGGATTTGGGCCCCCCGTGACCTCATTCTACTTGGTCACCTCTTCGAAGGTTCTGTCTGAAACGCAGTCACATTCTCAGGTCCTGGGATTAGGGTTCAGCACCAAGTCCGGGGAACACAATTCAGCCACAGCTCCCTCTCCTGCTTAGAATCCTCCAGTGACCTCCGAATTCTGCAGGTGCAAGTACCACAGGTGCAGCATGGACATCCCCCTGAGCTTATGTCCCCCATCCGTCCTGCCTTCCAGCCTCTCCCTCCAGGCCGGGTGCCCTGCGAATCCCAGGGCTGAGGTGCCCAGCAGTTTTCGGGACGTTTGTCATTACTTCAGGCTGGCATCTCTCTCTACCTGGGTTTCTCCTGCCCAGTCCTGAAGCCTCTCAACTCTTCCCGCAGGCAGAAGGCCTCCCGGATGCCACCGAAGCCTCTCAACTCTTTCCGCAGGCGGAAGGCCTCCCAGACGCTGCCGCAGTGCTGGCTTTCCCCTGGGTTTCCAGAGCCATCCACACACATCTCACAGCACCCAGCAGGTGTGCCATGGCTGACGAGCTCTTCAACTGCAACTGTTTCCAGACTTTAGGCCTTTGGGGCCAACGCTCAGGACTTCAGTGCTTCTGGATTCAGAGCACCTAGCGCAGCAGCCGGCACACAGCAAACACTTAATAAGTGCTTACGACATGAATATAATTTGATCTTTTCTTTAGAATCTTCAATTGGCATATAAGATGATTGTTCTTTATTCTAGTTCATTTTTTACATTTCTAAAACAGAAAGTGATCATGTGTGACTTTTTCATTCATTTCCTCTGTTCATTTGTTTACTGAAATGCAGCTTTTTGTCGCCTTTGTGGGGTGTGCAGGCTGGTCCTGGCAGTGCATAGCTGTTGACTTGTGGAAAGCTATGACCTGAGGCTACAGGTCTGAGAGCCCTGAGCAACGGTTTCTGAGCCTATTTGTAAAGCCCTCGTGTCAGAGTGACAGATCCAAGGAGAAGACATGTTTGGAGGACTCTTCTGGTTTTCAGATTTTGTAGCTCACAGAACCTCCAGCTGCTCATTTTTCCAGTAAAGAGCGAAATGTCCTTCCCAAAGCCTTTCCCCATATAGCGTGTCTTATTTTAACTCCGCAGGGAAGCTGGCTGCAGGGCCTCCTTGCCAGCCCTCTGGGGAAGGAGGAGACGAGGGTAAAGGGCCCGGTCAGAGGTACGTGGACCTGGAGAGGCTGCACACTGCACGCCTGGTCCCCGAGCAAGCACGTCTGCAGAGACATCCTGCCCCTGGAGCCAGCTGGTGGCCAGGTGGGTCTTCCTCTTCTGGGGTGCACCTCCTCCTTCCGACCTGGGGTGCTGCGCACTTGGCAGCCATCGGCCGGGTTTACCAAGTGGTGCCTGTGTGGACCAACACACCTGAATACGCCCTGTGGTATTTTATGATTTCAAATCACCTTTACTCTATTGGCCAAAACGTTTTATGAACAGCCCAGCTGACATCCATTTTCAGTTTCTTTTCTTTTAAATTCTCTACTTTTTCAAATTCAAGTTTTAAAATATGTTCACCATCTTGTCAGGCAAACTTGCATATCAGTTACACAGTAACTCGACGGTACCAGGCCCTGGTATCAGAAGAAGGTTGAGGCGACACGTTTAGTCCATGATGAAAATTTCCCCAGGCTCACACGCCTGAAAATCCACTCTTTGTGACAAGATAAAATTAAGTAAAACACTGTCTTTTACTGTAAAAGATTAAAAATGGGAGAATCAAATACATAGTCATATTTATTCAAACTGAGGAAGGTCAGTAAAGAAGTAAAATTTTAAAACAGCAACAAAAATCATAGTATTGAAAAATAGTTATTCTACCTCTTATATTCAAGGTACTGAAATATAGAGATAATTTTCCTCTTCTATGTTAGCAAGTATCTATCTTGGAAATGGAATTACTATGTACCCCTGAGAGACAAGTTGCTATAGAAATATAAATAATAAAATAAGTCTGTGGCTGTTTCCTCTGCCATGCTTTCTATAGATTTTCCCTTTGTTTTAATGACTTCTAGAATCAGTTGTATCATATGTTGAGAAAATTTCTGGCACAGAGAAAAATCATTATAATCTAATTTTACACCATTTTCCTTCACAATATCAATAATATTCCCTCCCTAGAAAAATCGGGTGAGATGCATATTCGGACAAGTAAAGCAATCCGATAAATCATTTCCCCGATGAGAAAGAAACCATGTGTGAAATGAAAGTTAGATGTTTTCAAAACCACTTCATTTAAGGAGAGGACACTAATCAATATGCAGTGTTTTTCATAATGAGAGAAACAGTGGGATGAAGGAACGTTTATGTGCGTGGGTCACACCGCCTCACAGGGTATTCTGTTCTTATTGGAGTTCCCTGGTGATTAGATTAAAAGGGTCTGTCTCAGCTGAATCACCAGCTGCCTTTAAAGGTTGAGTGAAAAAGCAGGTGAACTGCGGTGTCCCCAAACCAACAAACGTCCTCTGGGAACCTCAACCTGTCCATGTTTAAAACAGATGGTCTAAGATGTATTTTTAAGTTCTCAATACATCTTTCATGCATATATTCAATATTTAATTTATTATTATATGAATATTATACACTTATATTTATACAAGGTGAAATAATCTAATAATAACACCAACTTTTACCTTTTGAGCCTGCATAAAGTAATGTGTTTAAATAAATCTCGTTCTTCAAGGTACTCACTTTGGAATGTTTTCAAAAATAACTCTTTGGAATTATTTTCATGAGCTAGTTTTAGAAAGAAAATCATAAAAGAAAATCAATCTGTCAAAATAACCTCTCTCCCCATATACCACACATGCACACACACACACGTATACATGGATCAATAAAGGACAGCTATTGAACGTAGTGCTAGGATATCAATTTCCAAGTATTTAAATACAAAAGTCAGAAGTATTTAAGTAGAAAATTTTTGAAATCCGCTTGACTCATGGACAGGAAGCTTTGGATGAAATTTGAAGTTCAGCTATCACAATTATCGAGGCACTTACATCCCGTACATTTTGATAGTCTTCCTCCATAATTTTGTTTTCCCAGACAGGGAGTTTTCATTTCTTTGGTATTTTTTCATAATCTTGCTAAATAGACTATATTGCATGTCATCTAAGTTTTATTTAGTAAATAAAGATTTAAATATCTAATATACAATACTTAGAGTAAAATGGGAAACAGCAGAGGTTAATGATTAATCTGTACTTATATTTCTTCACAAGGGTAACTTGTAATCCTACAGTGCTAAGTATTTCCCCTAGTGCTTTTCATTTCTTTTCTCATTTGATTCTCAGACGTCACATAACTCAGACAGTCCCCTGCATCACCTAGAGGAAATTCTGACTCAAAACTAGGCCAAGATCCAGTAGAAACTCTGAATGGAATCTTTTTTTTTGTAATTTATTTGGTAGGTATATTTTTGGAATACAAAATATACATGGTAAAAATTGTATATATATAAATTAAAATTTTAGTCTGAGCTCAGAACTGGTTCTTATCTCTGTGAAATCTGTTTTATTTTTATTCTCTCTATAACGACAGTCCTAAAAACAATAAAGTCCTTTTCTACAAGGTAATGATTGTTTCAAAGCATTTCTGAAGACTATGAAAGTTCTTAATTGCTTACTTGCTCCTAACAGACAGTAAACAAATACTGCTGAAAGTATGAGTAATGATCTCTTGGACTGCTGTTTTTCAGTGCAATCATTGTAAATCTCATTACTTTCTTGATTCTAATTTGTTCAATGTTCACATCAGCGCAGAGCATGAGAACTGGCCCAGGACTTCACCAAGGGGCAGGAGTGAGCAGAACCGGCCAAACCAGAGGAAAACAGGAGGCTATGTCGGGTGCCCACAGCTGCCCGGTGGCTGCACCTGGGGGACGTGTTGTCAGCCTGTGGATTTCCCTCGGGTGGGTCCTGGGCACCACCCTCCCTCGTACAGAAAGCCCTACTGGGAGCCAGAGAGCCAGGATCTGTTGCCTTTCTCCCAAAGCCCCCAGCTCAGCGGTGCCAGCATTGAAGAAATATCTACCACATAAAAAGCACACCGAGGATCCACAGCTTTCTTTGAAAAATAATCTTTATTTATTTATTTTTTTCTCATTAACCTTTTTCTTTTTTTTTTCTTTTCTTTTTTATTATTATTATACTTTAAGTTTTAGGGTACATGTGCACAATGTGCAGGTTAGTTACATATGTATACATGTGCCATGCTGGTGTGCTGCACCCATTAACTCACCATTTAGCATTAGGTATATCTCCTAATGTTAAATTTATGCGAATAAATTATCTATGGCTACAGCTTCTCTTGAACACCGCAGAAACCCAGAGTCAGAAACGTTAACAAGCCTAAGTTCTTGCAGTGAGGACATGATGGAACACAGTTTGAACACAGTTCCTTCCCTTCCATCCACAGACTACTAAGAAATACTTTCTTCACAAAGTGCAATGATAGTGCCGACTGCAATTTGTAATTGTGCAAAGTGCAATCTCCTGGAATTCTTGTTCACTTTAGCATTGAAACAAACCAAGACCTATTCACGGGTATAATGACACACTCCTGCCTGAATTTCTCTTTGCTTCTCTCCTGTTATGTGTCTGCTGTTCCTAATGCTATTTATCATGAACATAGCTTTGTTCTATTTCCCCTCGGAGCTGTCCTTTAAATTTCTAAGATACAGCTGCAGCATTCCAAGCCCTCTGGTATTCAGAATACCTCAGGCCCCAACACTATGTTATTTTATAGCTCCTCTCCTTAGCCTCTATGTGCGGTGCCCCGAGCTTTTATTGCTTCCTCTGTTTTATAGGTTTCTCTAGGCCATGTATATTCATCGTGTTATAGAAATAATAACATATTAGGCAGTAAAATATTAGGCAGTGATACTTAGGTTGGGCGGTAAATTTTCAAAGGGGTGGGTATGGTTTTCCATGAGAACTAAAGGAAATTGCGAGACTGAGTCTTCGGAGCTCTAAGATAGTTAGTGCATCTGCATTAATGATGGACCTGCTTAGCGGCAGTGAGTCATGTTTACAGATCTGCTTACTGAGCAAGAGACTGGCTGGACGTTACTACAGGGGAGCCTGAGAGTCGCTGCGCATCAGCGGAAATCTCACTGCAATCCATTAAACCTTGGTATTTAAAACTTAATCACCTTCCAAATGTTAGCACTTCCATTTTTTCTCCTCTCTAACACTTTACAGAAGTTACACTTGATTATTTTAAGGAAACTTGATAATTAGTAGATTTCATTCTAAGAAAAAGAAAGGTTATCTACAAGAGACAAAACATCCTTGCGAACGTGACGGTGTAACAAATGCAATTAGGAAACGTTACTAAATGTCAGGAGAGTACATTGTATCTGTGGTGCTGTGTGCTCCTTGCTCCTTCTAGGATGAAGACAGGTATGCCTCTAGAGTCCCCGCTGGAAGGCTGAAAACGGCGTTCCCTTACCTGCTGTTGACCTGATGGTGAAAATGGCATTCTCTTACCTGCTGTTGACCTGATGGTGGAGGTGATGTCGGAGGGTGTCATCATGGGAATACATTCGTCATCTTGGGAGTAGCCAGCTTGAATGGCTCGAAGGTAGCTGTGACTCCTTGTTCGGAAACATCCCGGGAGGTCGAGGGCATCCATGGCCTGAGATTCAACTTCACTGAAGACGGACTCGCACACGGACTCGAACTGCCCATTGATCTCCGCCTCACTCACCTGTAATAATCAACAGCACATGTGATGCCCCGGCCCTCCAGGGTCACCATCTCGTTACAGAAGAGCCAGGAGAGCGCGCTCATTCCCAGGCTCCCTTTCACTGCCTCATAGTTCAGCACAGTTAACCTGAAGTCAGCATGGGCATCACCTGAGCTTGGGAAACAGAGCATTGGGTTTTCCCCTACAAAACACTTCGGCAAACAGCTGATTCCAAGTGTTGATGAAATTCTGGGGAACCACAAGGCGAACCTTCAAGGTAAGGCTGACAGTTATTACAAAGTTTAGGAGAGAGAACTTTTAAAAGATTAGCAAAGTACCTGGTACAAAGGAAGGGTTCAGAATCCATTTCTCCCTTCCCTTTCCCGCAGGACTGCCCCCCCTTTCCAAGCTACTAATGGCAGGATGGCTCCGGGCACTGAGGCCGTGTAAGGGAAAGCACATTCAGTGCATACACTACTCAGTTCTTTTCCAGAATATGCAGTCTGCTTCTACCCATTGCCATGGCAACTCATCACAAATTTGGCTTCTAAACTCATCTCCTTCTCACCATTACGGCAGCACACATCTGAGTCCAGATGAGAAAGAAACGGCTGTACTGGTGTTTTTGTCCACATGAAATGTGCTACTTTACCTAAATTCCAGGCTTTTTTATTCTTCCTTAGCTTAGGATATTAGTATACTCACTTCATTTTCCCTCCCTCCCATCCTCCCTCCCTTCCTTCCTTCCTCCCCTGTCTCTCTTTCTCCCCTCACACCCTCCCATTCAGGTTATTTCTCTTCTTGTTTCTCCTGGGGATGTGTGAGAGCTCAGAGCACCAACAACTTTCTGAACCCCCTGGATTATGTTGGCAGACACATTTTAAAAATATACTGTTTTAAACACCAGATTAGTTCTTTTCCTTTAATTGTCAGCAGAGTAAAAGGCAAGGTCAAAGAATCAGGTTCTCCCTCTAGCAGTTGTGTTGTTGACACAACACGACACTGGTTGCCTGTCTCCAAGTTCAGACCTGTGGACCTCTCTGGTTTCACCTGAGGTGACCCACGTGCCAGAAGGACAGCCTCTTTCCTCGTGAGCCTAACTCAGCACGGACCCTGGAGATGCATGGGGTGAGCAAAGGGCAGCAAAGCCTGAAGCCACCCTGCAGGAAAGACAGACCCATGCCGGGCGGCAGAAACAGTTGGCACAACGCCGGCAGGGTGGCCTTTTTCAGAAAGGTCTGAGGATTCCTGACACTGGACAGAGACAGACAAACCCCAGGCAGGCACAACCAGGACACAGCCGGCAGGACGGCCACAGGAACCCAGCGAAGGGCTCAGAAGCATGCACACTGGCTTGGAAACAGGATGCCTTTCTGGACCATAAATTTCTTCCAATCTAAGTTTTCACTTATGTAGAATTTTATGGAAAAGTTGTAGATTGTGTCATTCCTGTCAAAGATCTACAGTGGACAGCGTGAGAAGGTCAGAACCTGTGTGAGGCCCTAGTACGCCTCAGTGGACACCCTTCTGCAAGCCCGGCCCAGGGCCCAGCTGCCCTCGCTCCTAAAGAAAAGACACCATTAACCTGGTGCGTGAATTTCAGAAACAGAAGCCGGCATCTCAGCGAGGACCCTCGGCTATGCTTCCAGCTACAAAGCCTTTCAGTGAGGTTCTAGACATGAAGGTGACTCCCCTTCCCCAAAACAAGTAAAAAGTGGTTGAGGAGCATCTCAAGTTGGTCCAGCAGGGAATTAAAATGATCTGTTCACCCAGACCTTCTGCCGAGACTCAGAACAGCTGGACCTCCCGCCGAGACCCTCAGGACACCCGGACCTCCCGCCGAGACCCTCAGGACACCCAGACCTCCCGCCGAGACCCTCAGGACACGAGCTGCAGGAAAACCAAGCAGAGTGCAGCTACTGCGGTTCCAGCGAGGAAACGGCATGGACATAAGCACCCCTCACAAGACTTGAGTTAGATTTTTAATTCCCTTCTTGTGTTTGAGAAAAAATTGAATGTTAAACATGAAGGGCAAACTTTTTTTTTTTTTTGAGACGGAGTCTCGCTCTGTCGCCCAGGCTGGAGTGCAGGGGCGCGATCTTGGCTTACTGCAAGTTCCGCCTCCTGGGTTCACGCCTTTCTCCTGCCTCAGCCTCCCGAGTAGCTGGGACTACAGGCGCCCGCCACCACGCCCGGCTAATTTTTTGTATTTTCAGTAGAGACGAGGTTTCACTGTGTTAGCCAGGATGGTCTCCATCTCCTGACCTCGTGATCCGCCTGCCCCGGCCTCCCAAAGTGCTGGGATTACAGGCGTGAGCCACCGTGCCCGGCCAAGGGCAAACTTTTAACAAACTTTGGTTTGTCACCAAATTCACGTCTCTCCAGAGCCCCGAAGTGTTAGTAATTCCAGATGTCCCACCCTCAACCACGGGAACTGTCCCCCTCCTTCCAGAATTGTCGGATCTTGTGGCCTAGGGCTGGACAATCAATTCGTGGAAGTTTGTTTCTGGGTGTGACACAGTCTCACCTAATACGTTTGTTTCTGGGTGTGATACAGTCTCACCTACTACCAGCGTTCCAGGATTATTTTAAATAACACTATTTTTTTTTGAGAATTCAAAACTGAGTTCAATTTAAAGTAATGCCATAGAACTCTGCAGAGGAATGACTTAGAATTCTAAATTTCAAGGTCATTAAATAAACCCCCAAGCACCCAACTTGTCTGCTTAACCATTGTTTCCAATGATGAATCCTTTCAGATAGAAAAAGATGTGAGAAAATGTTATTTTTACTGACTTATTTTTGTAGATACCATCTTGGGTTCATCAAAAGCAAGATGACGAGAGAACTAGTATATTTAGCTTACATTTACCCCCAAACATGACAATGAGTCGCAGAGAGCCTCTGAATGTTTCATGAGAGCATTTAAAGAGGCGTGAGATCCATTTAATTGAAAGTTGTTTGTGGAAAAGCATTAGAGATGAATGTTCATACCTCGGATGAGATAACTTTGCACTTCTGTTTAAACCTTTTGTTGGGTTACGTCTGATTTTTAAAGCTGTATTTTGGTAAACTAGGTTATATCCACTGAAAGGGAAGGTGATAGCTTTAAAAGAAGAAAGTCTGCTTTATCCTCATCCCTGTGTAGGGAGAAAGCTGTTAAAATGTATCATTGACTTTCAGTTACTCTGTTTAGTTAATTAGTGTCTCCCCAAATCATCTTGGACTTTATGCTGAAATAGAATGTTTCCTCAGTTGTTAAAATAATTACAATTATCTAGTTGCTGAGGATCAGTTGATGTTATTGTTTGCAGGGGGCTGGCTGGGAGCAGGGGGCTGGAGGACCCACCGTTCCCATTTGCCCAGGACTTGAGTGCAGGGCTAGGGATGGTCTTTCCTTGTCATTGGGAAAAAGAGTTAATGCAATTCCTGATGAAGATGAGAACTTAATCCCATTTCTGGAAGGAAAGAAGTAACTGAGTAGATAAAAGAGGTGGTATCCTTCTTGAGTTGTGGAATAAGAAAAACCTTAATAGTTCAGTGGAAAAAGTCCTGAGTACAACCTTCTGATGAGGAAAAAACCTGCAAAATGAATAGACTCTACCTCATGAGGAATTTAAAATCTGCGGCAAAAGAAAGACTTGTGCTTATTGAGCCCTAGGCAAGCTACCAAGAGCTCATAGCACGATCTGTAGCCAGGAGGGCTTTAGTGCCCAGAATTATATACTATTACTTATTGTTATCATGGTAATAATAAGGGCTATCATTTTTGAGTGCTTAGTATATGCTGGACTCTTTGCCTAATAACATCTAAAATTGACTGTGTACTTACTTTGTCACGCTGTTAACTGCAGCACGGGAGGCCACGGAAAGCCCAGGCCTTGGACCAGAAGCCCAGGTTAATCCCTGCTTCACAGTAAATCAGAGAGAATGTGAGGTCGGCTCAGGCTCTTAATCCCTACTCCACAGTAAGTCAGAGAGAATGTGAGGTCGGCTCAGGCTCTTAATCCCTACTCTACAGTAAGTCAGACAGAATGTGAGGTCGGCTCAGGCTCTTAATCCCTACTCCACAGTAAGTCAGAGAGAATGTTAGGTCGGCTCAAGCTCTTAATCCCTACTCCACGCTAAGAGAAAATGTTTGTTAGGTATACAAACTCAAGGTCAGCTCAAGCACTGTTTTCAAAGGCATTTAAACGAGTAAGCAATGTGTTTCATTAAAATGATACAATTTTGATTCTTCTTTGCCATGTAATACAGGATGATTAGACTGGAGGACATCTGCCCATTTTGTCACCGTGCGTTCTCAGGCCTGTCCACCACAGGTGGGGAGCAGGGGGGGCCTCCCTTTCACAGCCCCTGTGTCTCAGGGACCTGATTTTAACACCACCCCTCCCGTGGTGCCCAGGGACCCTTCTCCTGGCCACTGTGCCTGTCCTGAAATCAGTCCTGCCCTGGGAGTGGGGCCGACTGGCAGGACTCTGAGCGACACCAGGCTCTCCTCTCACAGGACTTTCTGAGGCACAAGTCAGAGGACAAAGCTGAAAGCCATGCTGCCAGAGCCTTTCCCTGGCCCCCTTTTACTGGAAAAAATAGCCTGGGAAGAAGGAAGACAGCCTGCGCTTTATCAACAAGAGAGGCCAAGATGACCAACCTTTCGGTCATTGCTTCCTCAGAAAACAATCAACGCAAAAATCATACAGAGTTATACATGTCAAAAATAGAATAATAAGTCCATGAGTCTTTAATCAGCCAGAGCTAATTCCAGGGGAACCCCCTGCGGCGTAGCCTTGCCCAAGCGCTGCTGACCGGGAGGGCAGTGCCATCGCCGCCTATGCAGCCGGGGCCTCCGTGCCAGCCTGGCTGGGGAGAATGGACCCCAGGGAGAAAGGGCGAAGGGACCCTGACCTGGCTCACGCAGCTGGCCTGGCTCAGGGTGCTGACGGCCCTCATGTAGCTCTGGTTCCGGGAGCGGAATTTCGGGGAGTTGTAGTTCGCAGTGGGGTCCAGGCTGTGGCCCACAGGCACGTCGCTTGCAGCTTGCAGGTAGCTCTGGCTACAGGAAAGAAGAAAGGAGAAAAGGCATTCTGTGAGCACCCACTGCAGGCCAGAGTGGGAACAACCGTCCAATCCACCGAGAGGCTGAGCACCTGCCACAGGGCAGAGATGGGAATGACCATCCAACCCACACTGAGAGGCTGAGCACCTGCCGCAGGGCAGAGATGGGAACAACCATCCAATCCACACCGAGAGGCTGAGCACCCACCGCAGGGCAGAGATGGGAAGGACCATCCAACCCACAGTGAGAGGCTGAGCACCCACCGCAGGGCAGAGATGGGAACAGCTGTCCAACCCACACCGAGAGGCTGAGCACCCACCACAGGGCAGAGATGGGAACAACCATCCAATCCACACCGAGAGGCTGAGCACCTGCCGCAGGGCAGAGATGGGAACAACCGTCCAACCCACACCCAGAGGCTAGCATCACATTTCCAACTGAATGTCTGTATCTTTTGATGGGTAACTTTGCCACATGCAAATATTCTGAGATTCACATTTACGAATGTGAATTGCATTAAAAGTAATAGGGGAGGCTATTTACAAAATTGCCTTTGAAACCTGAGATTTTACGGCCAGGTAGTGAAATTAGGGTCATTCCATATTTTTAAAAAAGTGCCGTAAGCACTAGTAACTCACACAGCATAAGAGCAAACTCAGCTCCTGAATTTAAGCCCAAAAATCTGAGAGTCTCATAAAAATTACTGGCTCTCTTGCAACTTTACATATTTAAAAAATAACAGAAAAAATACAAGGCTCACTTTCAGTTTTAACTTATGCAAAGTTGTCCAGGTTATGCAATATCGGCAAATGTAATAGGAGGAGTAGGCTGAGTGAAATCCATTTTATTATCACAATGGTTGTTTTCTTCCAAACTCCTTTAAAATAAACCAATGTTCTCTGGTCTTCCTTCTTGCCGTTTTGTGAAATGTTAAAAGCATGGAAGAACCCTGTGAGTGTTTGGCAGATCAAAGGTCTGGCTTAGCTTAAATTTCTGGCTAACTGGACCACTTTCAAGTTTTATTGACAATCTTTCCACAATGCAGTAAAATTCATTTTATCAAAAGCTGTAGAAATGTGGATAAAAATGATTAATTATTCTTCTTGCCTGTTTTGGATGATAATAGGAACATTAAATATCAGTGCACAAGCAGGTACATAAAAATGTCTATAGATGTTAGGTGGACGATTCTGACTCCAGAGTTGGGCATTAAAACATGCACTTTCTTTTCAAAGTAAACCCTTGGTGCAGTTTTTCTCTGATTTACTTCAGTCTTTAAAAATGGAATATCAGAGAAAAAAACTGGACTCCATGAATTCTTATTCAGTGAAGCTGATTCATTATAGATTTAAAGTCATTATTTCTGCTAAATATATTTTTGCTTTAAAAGAAAATGTAAAATATATTGCAGCTCCTACCTACCTTCCCCTCCCTGACTTAGACCAAAAAAAGGAAAGAAAGAGAGAGAGAGAAAGAGAGAGAGAGAGAGAGGAAGCAAAGGGAGGAAATTAGTTTTGAGCCAATTCTAATTTTACTGTGTATGAAGCACACAGTCTTCACATCGACGCCCCGCCGACTGCCGCTGCATCTGGGCAGTGGGACGGGCAGCTCTGCTGCAGATGTGGGGACCTGCACCAGCACCAGCAGGGGCTCTGTCCCCTCCTCTACTCTGTGGATTCCCCAGATTGACTGCCAGTGAACAGAAGGTGAACAAACATGGACCCCTGAACTTGGCTGTCATCACCATGAACGCACGGGTTCAACAGAGTGGCAAAATGTCAACAGCATCCTGAGACACAGTCGCAAGTTTGAGGCTCAGGTTGATGGATGCGTGGACTCATTCTGCAAGAGACCAATGCTGGCTTCCTTTGAATGTGTCCACGTGCCTGTGCGTGTTTAATACAGGGTCATGTGCAGGGGACGGAGCCCCGAGCTATGGAGCCCGAGCAGTGTGGCCTCAGGTGGATGCCAAGAGCCCCGACTGAGGCTCTTAACTTGACTCACCTTTGTCTTTGCAGAAACGTAAACTTCCTGCACTTCTGCTCTCCTTCCGTGCTTCATTGGGATTGCTGGTTTCATACCCTCCATTTCTACCAATCGGCACTTTCTACCAATTACCAATTTTCTTCCAATACAACAGCCATCCCTTCTGATTAACACCACCATTTTGCATTTTAACATTCTCAAACTGAAGCTGCTTTCTAGACTGAGAGAACCTAAAAGAAGGATTCTCATCCTCTGGATCTGGTGTCCACAGTTTCTAACCAGTGCCTGGTACATGAACGAAGGGATCACCTCAGAGCCATGGCTCGTCGCCCTGGCAGTGGCTGCCGGACAGCCCTCACAGGTGGATCCATGTATTTTGTGAGTCTATGTTTCAAATACATATTCTCTCAATGATTCTCTTTATTTCAAAATGGACTGTGACATATAAATGTTGCCACTGAAGAAAGCTAATAATTTTTTTTAAAACATAGACTCACAATAGCTAACATTTTCTATGCACAATTATGCCAGAGATGCTAATAAGTGTTTTGCATTGTCCTAACACATTTAATGTTTACATTAGTCCTATAAACCAGGCCTCTTCCCAACCCTCCTCCTACGAATGCAGCATCAGATGCACATTGCTGCCAGGTCATCGCGCGCTGGTGCCAGGTCACACACACTGGTTCCAGGTCATCACGCACAGGTCATCACTCACTGGTGCCAGGTCATCATGCACTGGTGCCAGGTCATCACTCACTGGTGCCAGGTTATCACGCACTGGTGCCAGGTCATCGTGCACTGGTGTCAGGTCATCACGCACTGGTGCCAGGTCATCACACACTGGTGTAAGGTCATCACGCACTGGTGCCAGGTCACACACACAGGTTCCAGGTCATCACGCACAGGTCATCACTCACTGGTGCCAGGTTATCATGCACTGGTGCCAGGTCATCGCGCACTGGTGTCAGGTCATCACGCACTGGTGCCAGGTCATCACACACTGGTGTAAGGTCATCATGCACTGGTGTCAGGTCATCACGCACTGGTGCCAGGTCATGCACTCAGGCTTGGGCGGGGTGGGGGCAGCACTCCCTTCTGAGTCCAGGCGGCCTGGCTCTGGAATTCATGCTTTTAAATCCCAAGGTCACAGCTGCTGAGTCATAGGACCACAGAGCCCCAAAGATCCCATCCTCTGATACCACAGACTTTTAAAATAGTTAAAAAATAGCAAACAAAACCTCAGCCTCATTTGGCTTAAGAGGCTTTTTAAAAAATATTATAATGGCTTAGCATTTTATCATATAGAGTCCCAGAAGGCCAGGTTCCTCACAGTCACAGATCAAAACTCAAGAACTAGGACTAGGGGGAGCCGATCAAGTTGGGGGGATGCACCCTCCGGCGGCCCTGCAATGTGACACAGGGTGAAGTCCCCAGCACGGCTCACTCCACAAAATCCGTCTGACTCTTCCCCCTGAAAATCCCCCTTGGACATCCCGGGGCATTTTCAAGTTGACTTTCAGCCCCTTTGGTTATCTCTCCAAGAGGTAATTCCTACGGCATTCCAGGTGTCAGAAATGGAAACATATTTTGCTATATGGACTTAGTAGCTCAGAATTTTTTTTTTAAATAGTGAAAAGTTTTCTAGAATAACACAGAAATGTTTTTGTTCTAGTTTTGCCTTTCAGATGTTGCTCCCCTTAGATTGTCATTCACACACACGCGAGAGGGAAAGCTGTGCAGGTGAATCCATAATCCCAAGACGGAACTGCAGGATTCCTGGTGTTCAACCTTGTTCTCGCCGTTTGCGAATGGTTCCAGAGCTGCTCCCTGAATCCTGGGCTCAAAACCTCCTCTGTGACTTAGGTCGTTATGAGAACGAATGTACATAACAAAGGGTACCCCTGAAAGGGCCTCTGCCCCAGCTGTTTAGATCCATCTAAACATGCTTGAAAATACACAACGTAAACCATCTCCTTTGTTACCTTGGAAAGCAGTAAGGATTCTACGCAGGTTATGCTAAGGAGATATTTAAGAAATTTTTTTTTCCATACTAAATGCGTTCATTTGAAATACAGAGAGCATCTTCTCATTTCTATAAATGGGATCTGACAGGAGAAGCTCCCAAATATAAGAAGTGTTTCTTCCACTGCATTCAGTGGAAAATGGAGCACGCCAAACAGCGCTAGTGAAACAGACATTCGTGTGCACACGCGTGTGTGTGCTGTGTGTGCATGTGTGTGTAGTATTCCACCTGCAAAATGGAAAGTCTTAGAACATCTTTCAGTACACATTTCAAATAATACCACAATTAATGACTGGATTTCAGAAAATGGCTTCTTTCCAGATTATTTCCACATTCAGGGTAAAAAGTGTTCTTGAGCTTTCTGTGCCCTTGCAGGAGATGAAGGCATGCTTGTTCCCTAATTGCACATTTTTGGGGGAAAACCACATTTGCATCTCACTGTTGGCGCCCACATCTGGGCTGCCCCACGGTTACCCCGACAATCCATCTCTGGGCTCTTGACCGCAGAGGCTCGGAAACTCCATAACCTTGACCACAGAGGCTTGGAAACGCCATACCCTTGCCTGGCTGCCCTCCTGGTGCTGACAGTGCCTCCGACGTGTGACACCACTCCAGCTGGTGAGTCCATGGAGCACCCGCTCAGTGGCTTCTGAGCAGAGTCCGGCCTTCTCCATGCTGACGACTGCTCTTCCTGCGGCCCATGGCAGGTGGGGCTGCAGTGGCTGACCCAGGGCCAGCTGAGAGTGAGAGCCAGCATGCTCAGATGCATGACGCTGGCCCGGGTCCCAACGAGGCTGACCCCAACCCAGTGTGGACAACCTCCTCTGGCTCTCCTCTGCCCTGGTCCTAGTGCAGCTGACCCCGACCCAGCTGGACCAACCTCCTCTGCCCTGGTCCCAGTGCAGCTGACCCCAACCCAGCCAGGACAACCTCCTCTGCCCTGGTCCCAATGCAGCTGACCCCAACCCAGCCAGGACAACCTCCTCTGCCCTGGTCCCAGTGCAGCTGAACCCAACCCAGTGTGGACAACGTCCTCTGCCCTGGTTCCAGTGCAGCTGACCCCAACCCAGCCAGGACAACCTCCTCTGCCCTGGTCCCAATGCAGCTGACCCCAACCCAGCCAGGACAACCTCCTCTGCCCTGGTCCCAGTGCAGCTGACCCCAACCCAGTGTGGACAACGTCCTCTGCCCTGGTTCCAGTGCAGCTGACCCCAACCCAGCCAGGACAACCTCCTCTGCCCTGGTCCCAATGCAGCTGACCCCAACCCAGCCAGGACAACCTCCTCTGCCCTGGTCCCAGTGCAGCTGACCCCAACCCAGCCAGGACAACCTCCTCTGCCCTGGTCCCAGTGCAGCTGACCCCAACCCAGTGTGGACAACGTCCTCTGCCCTGGTTCCAGTGCAGCTGACCCCAACCCAGTGTGGACAACCTCCTCTGCCCTGGTCCCAATGCAGCTGACCCCAACCCAGCCAGGACAACCTCCTCTGCCCTGGTCCCAATGCAGCTGACCCCAACCCAGCCAGGACAACCTCCTCTGCCCTGGTTCCAGTGCAGCTGACCCCAACCCAGCCAGGACAACCTCCTCTGCCCTGGTCCCAGTGCAGCTGACCCCAACCCAGTGTGGACAACCTCCTCTGCCCTGGTTCCAGTGCAGCTGACCCCAACCCAGCCAGGACAACCTCCTCTGCCCTGGTTCCAGTGCAGCTGACCCCAACCCAGTGTGGACAACCTCCTCTGCCCTGGTCCTACTGCAGCTGACCCCAACCCAGCCAGGACAACCTCCTCTGCCCTGGTCCTGGTGCAGCTGACCCCAACCCAGTGTGGACAACCTCCTCTGGCTCTCCTCTGCCCTGGTCCCAGTGCAGCTGACCCTGACCCAGCTAGGACAACCTCCTCCAGCTCTCATCCACTTGGCTCTACCCGTCCTTTGCTATAACCAGGGCTGGGCAGGTTTGCAAGGATGTGCCACCAAAGGCTTCCCAAACAGAACACAAGGAGAAGGCATCTCAATAAGGTGCACCTCCCACGTAAGTCTGGGTGCTTGGAAGTGCAAGAAAGGCCCTCTGCAAGATGGCAAGAGTAGCACACGTGTAGTCAACAGTGTGTTGGGGACAAAGACTGGAACATAGATTTTTTAATGCAAAATGCTAAAAGGAAATCTAGAGTGTGTGCCAGCTTGGAGGCGGGGAGTGAGCACTGTTTGTCTGGAGAGCAGAGGGTAAAGGGGGAAAGGCATTCTGGGAGAGAAGTTTGGGGAAGCAGAGTGGGAAACTGTGAGGGACACCCCAAAGAGCTTGATGTTTATGCCAGAGGCAAAAGAAAAGTACTGCAAGTTCTTGACCAGGGACTTGTGAGCTGGGAGCTCAGGATGGTCCCTGTGCGTGGGGCTTGGAGGACGAGGTGCCTGAATGCAGGAAATGGCGCCCTGGACACCCACCCCGAGAGGCTCCTGCAGACCTGAGCTGGTTTTGCATGAGACACCAAAGGGCTTGGATTTTAGGGACACAGCCCACAGGAATGAGGAATGTGTTAGAGCTGAGATGATTCCAAGGCGCCTAGACTTCTCCCAACAAAGGCAAGATCTATGCTAGGAAGAAAAACAGGTTTTGGAGGTTTGACCTGAGTTTGATTTGGACCTGCTGATTCTACGGCACTTCCAAGAAGTCTGTGAAAGAACAGAGCAAGTGTGACGGTCAGGGCTGTGAACCTCAGTGCTTCAGATGTGAAAGTGAGGAAGATGTCGGGCTGTGAGTGTCACGCAGCAGAATGGTGGAGGAGGCCTCTCGGGTGAGGCGGGGCCACGAAGGGAATCCAGGAGCAAAGTGAGAGGGGCGTGGGGCGGAGAAGGCTCCTGGGCACCCGAGGGACAGGAGGAGCCTGGCCGCAGAGCAGACGCTGAGAAATCAAGTGGAATGAGATGGGGAAAGACCGTCAGATGGAGCAACCTGGGGTCATTTTCAAAAAAGACAGTTTCAGTGGCTCTGGGTGCAGAAATGAGATTGCAGATGTTAAGGTAAGAAAATGGATGCATGAGTGGAACTTTTGAACAATTTGTCAGGAAACAGCAGAGAGGACAGGCGATTTGAGAAAGGCTGTGAGTTTTCTTGGATGGGGGGATGAGACAACATGGACATTTATTTTTAGAAGGTGAAAATAAGACACTATGGGAAAGACACTCAAAGAGGCTGGACTGGGATCATTTTTCCTGTCTACAGGAAACGCTATGCTGAGGCCAACAGTGTGCTTGGCCGTGAAATGTGCTTTACAGGTTGGAAGTAACATGGTGCGCAGAAGGCAGTTTCTGTGCACAGTGGAGCACGTGTGTTGATGCCTGACAGCCCACGTTCAGATCCTGGCTCAACCGCTCGCCAACGGTGTCATTTGGACAAATCTCTTAATCTACGCAACGTACAATGAGGACAGTTGTCACAGGACATAACTTATGGAGTTCTGTGAATATTAGGTAAGAATGCTACATGTAATACAAGTATAATACATAGTAAGCACTTAGTTAATGTTAACACATACTATGCTTAACTTGTCCTTGTGAGACCTGTATTGTGACTCCAGATTTTGGCATTTGGTAGATGTCTCAGAAAGAACTGGTCTGAACAAAATATTTCAACTGTTTAATTTTTTTTTAAAAGAACAAGGTAAACTCACTAAAAAAAATTATTATTCTTTCTTACATAGAAATGAAACAGAAAAATAAGTACCCATTAAATTGTACTAATTGAGAGAAAATTGATAGACAGTGAAAGGCACAGGTCTCACTTGTAGGACTCAGTGAGTTTTGACAGATGTTGACTGTGGCCTCCACCCGTATCCTCATGGGCATGTTGTATTGTCTTTCTTTTTAACTTAGGCCATTCTAGTGAAATTGAAGTGTATCCCTTAAAGTTTTAACTTTCACCTCCTGGATGACTCATTCTTATTGGACATTTGTGTATCTTCTTTTGCAAAGTAACCCTTCGGCTTTTATGCCCATTTTTGTGGGGTTGTCTTTACGTTCTTGTTTTGTAGGAGTTCTTTACATATTCTGCATTCAAGCCCTTTGTCGGATAGACATTTCCCTTATTCTATGGCTTGCCTTTCCATTTTCTTAATTGTGTCTTTTAATGAACAGAATTTAAAGATTCTGAT
Source organism: Pongo abelii (assembly GCF_028885655.2). Classification (NCBI taxonomy): domain Eukaryota; kingdom Metazoa; phylum Chordata; class Mammalia; order Primates; family Hominidae; genus Pongo; species Pongo abelii. Next base: position 1,391,613 of record NC_071992.2, on the reverse strand, counting down.
GGCTGGAGTCTCTATTCTCTCACACGGATCTATTTTGTCTATTTGAGTAGTTCTTAATCTGGGGCAATTATGCCCTCAAGAGACATCTGGTGATGTCTGGAGATATTTTGGGTTTGCCACAATTTAGATGAGGGTGCTACTCGTGTCTACTGGACAGAGGCCAGAGATGCCGCCAAAAGATCCTACAGTGCACAGAGAGCCCCCAATGAGAGAGAATCATCTGGCCCCAAATATCAAGAATGCTGAAGGTGCACGGAGACCCCCCAATGAGAGACAATTGTCTGGCCCCAAATATCAAGAGTGCTGAGGTTGAGAGACCCTTTTCTATTCTTACATGAATATCACACTGTCCTGATTAGATTTAACGCAAGTCTTGAAATCAGATAGCGTGAGTCCTCCAACTGTGTTCTTTTTTATCAAGACTGTTTTGGCACTTCTAGGTTCTTCACATTTTCACACATTTTAGAATCTTCTTGTCAGTTTCTCTAAAAACTGAGGTTGCCTTGAATCACATTGATTCTACTGAGATTGCACTGAATCCATACCTCATTCTGGGAAGATTTCACATCTTCACATTACTGAGACTTCCAATGCATCACAGTCTAGCTCTCGATTTATTTAGATGGTCTATCTTAGAGCACCACAATTCTACAATGTTGTTGAGATGTTTAAAACTAATTGCATTTTCCAATTATTCATTACGGGTCTACAGAAATGCAATTGATTTCTACCTATTTCATTCACGTCCTAGCCTTGATGAATGGCATGATCTGTTCCAGGATTTGATTTGTAGTTTCCTTAGGTTTTCTATGTAAACAATCATGTGATCTAAGAATAAACCTGGAATATAAACATGGAAGGAGCTCCTTCCTTTTAAACCTCGTGCTTTTTCTCTTCTTGTTTGCCTTCTGCGTCTGGCGAGGACCTCCGTTAGAATGTTAAGTAGAGGAGCTGAGAGTTGGCATCCTTGTGTTTTATCTCATCTTAGGGAGGGAGTTAAATGTTGAACCCTTAATGTTGACATTTTTTTTCCCCAGGGTTAGAATTGTAGCCTTTTACTTACTTATTCCACTTATTTTAGTACACTTGTTATTATGACTGGGTTGAAGCCTACCATTTTACTGTTGTTTTCCATAAGTCCTATTCATATATTTGTTCCTCTGGTTTCTTTTTGCTTTCTTTTGGGTTAATCAAATATTTTTAACATTGAGCTTTAGCTCGTGTTGGCTGTACGGCATAGCGTTAATATTTGAGTGGTTGCTCTAGAGGTGCGCTGTCTGTTATGGTAGATAATGGGATCTAATTAAACTTAAGAGCTTCTGCACAGCAAAAGAAACTATCGACAGAGTAAACAGAAAACGTACAAAATGGGAGAAAATATTTGCAAACTATGCATCCAACAAAGGTCTAATATCCAGCATCTATAAGGAACTTCAACAAATTTGCAAGCAAAAAACAATGTGGGCAAAGAACACGAACAGGAACTTTTCAAAAGAAGACGTACATGTGGCCAACAAGCACATGAAAAAATGCTCAACATCACGAATCATTAAAGAAATGCAAATCAAAACCCCACTAAGATAGCATCTCACACCCATCAGAATGGCTATTACTAAAAAGTAAAGGCTGTGAAGAAAAGGGAATGCTCATACACTGCTGGTGGGAGCATAAAGTAGTTCAACCATTGTGGAAAGCAGAGTGGCAAATCCTCAAAGAACTAAAAACAGAACTACCATTTGACCCAGCAATCCCATTATTGTGTGTACATACAAAGGAATATAACTCATTCTACCATTAAAACACATGCACATTCATTGCAGCACTATTCACTATAGCAAAAACGTGGAATCAACCTAAATGCCCATCAATGGTAGATGGATAAAGAAAATATGGTACATGTACACCACGGAATACTATGCAGCCATAAAAAAGAATGAGATCATGTCCTTTGCAGCAACATGGATGGAGCTGGAGGCCATTATCCTCAGCAAACTAACACAGGAACAGAAAACCAAATACTGCATGTTCTTCCTTATAAGTGGGAGCTAAATGATGAGAACACATGGACACAGAGAGGAGAACAACACACACTGGGGCCTCCTGGAGGGTAGGAGGAGGGAGAGGATCAGAAAAAAATACCGATTAGGTGCAATGCTTATTACCTGGATGACAAAATAATCTTACACCAAACCCACATGACATGAGTTTACCTAAATCACAAATCTGTGCAGGTACCCCTGAAACTAAATGAAAGATAAAGAAGTAGCCACATGTGGATACATGTATTTAAGTTAAAAATAGATTCCTTAGCTTTTGTTTATTTGAAAAGTCTTTATTTTGCTCTCATTTTTTAAAAGATATTTTTGCTGGGTATAGTATTCTGAATCAATAGACGTTTTTGATCACTTTAAAGATATGATTCCATTGTCTTCTGGCTCCCATTGCTTCTGACAATAAGACAGTCATAATTTTCTAATTATTCCTGTGTGTTCTGTTTGACCCCTTCCTTGGTTGCTTTATAGATTTGTCTCTCTCTGGTTTTCCACAGTTTAACTATTTTGTGGCTAGGTATGATTTTTTTTCTATTTATCTTCTTAGAGTTCACTGAGCATTTTGGGTCTGTGGATTCTTTCAAACCAAATTTGTAAAATATTTGGCCATTTTTTCTTCAAAAACTTCTGCCAAATTCTCTCACTTTTCTCCCTGGTTCTCTAATTATATGTGTGTCCCTTCACTTCTTCTTACTACACATATTACTGAGGCTCTGTTCTTTTTTAAAATATCTTACCTCTACTTTTTCATATTTGAGAATATCTACTGTTTTATTTTCAAATTACTAAGCTCTTTTCCTGCTCTCTCAATTCGCTCTTAAACCCATCCCATAAATTCTTCATTTCAGATATTGTGGTTTTCTGTTCTTGAAAATTCAATTTGGCTCTTTCTCATGGCTTTCATTTCTCCATCTCATCAGGCATTAGGACCTTCTTTTCCTTTAAGACCTTTAACCTTGTAACAGCCATTTTTATATCATTCATAAGACCTTACAATGGCTGCTTTAAAGATCTTTCTGGTGAATTCTAACATCGGGGTCTTCTCAGGCTTCGTTTTGAGCACATCAGTTTTTTCCTTGCATGTGGGTTTCATGTTGCTACAACTTCAGCCTCTTTTTGGCATGAAGGACACGACTGGCGGAAACCCTGGCACCTGCTCCCTCCACCAGTGTGTGCTAGTTTTGGTTGTGGCCGATCCTCCTGAGCTTTGGGTGTTTGGCTCGTGCGTTGCTAGGGTGGGACTGGGGAGGCTGCAGATGGTTTACCTGGCCTGCGCATTGGTGGACTTCAGCCTCCAGACTGATCTTCACCATCGGTGGTCAGCAGCTGGAAACTAAACTTTTTCAGGGGTCCCCAAGTGTTAATAGACTTTGGGGTTTCCCTCTGTGGCTCCATCCCTTCTGTGCTGACCCCCACCTCTTCTGGCAGCCCCAAATCCCATCCTGTAACAGACACATCCAAGGAGACTGCGGCTTTCTGCTCCAGTTCCTACTGCCCTCCTGCGGCAGGTAGCGAGGGTGCTCAGAGGGAACTCACGGGACCGTGGGCAGCCCCGAGTGAGTGCGGTGCCTTTCCTTTAAAATGTGAATAGTCTCTACTTCCTGCCCAACTCTGCTTTCAAACAGGAGGATGTGTGTGTGTGTATGTGTGTGCATGTGTGTGCACATGCATGCATGTGTGTGTGGGTTCCACAGTTCATGGCTGTCATCTGTATGAGCGTTTGTTCAATATAAGCTATTATCCCAGAGCCAGAACTCCCCATTATTACATTAAAAAAAAATCGTGTTGCCAGGGTGAGCATCTGTCCTTGGCTCGGCCAACCTGCATATCAGTTCTGCTGCTGTAGTTGTTGGTTTGGGGAGCCCAGCACTGCAGAGGCAGAGGCTGCGCCATGGGGGGCTCTGCCTGGGTGGTCTCCTTTCCCAGAGTCCCCGGAGCTCGTGTGGGCACAAGGTCCTCCGGTAAGTCATGTTTTCTCCACACCTGGAGGTGATGCTGGCAACACAAAGTGGGGTCCAAGCCATTGATGGAAGCTGCGGCAGAGGCCACCTGCAGTCCGCCAGGTGTCTGTGGTCATATTCCAACCTCGGCACCCCTTGTCCTGCCTGTGGTACCAGCAGTGCTGACTGTGAGGTCTCTGCCAATGCAGCTGGTGATTCTGTATTCACTGAGGCAGTTCTGAGGTGAGATTTACCCTCTGGCTGCAGAGGACCCATAGATGCTCTCTTGCCCTACTGCAAATGCTCAGGAGACCGGAGGTCTGTGCCATCCATTTTTTTTCTGCCTATGAAGAGCTGATTTCTCCATCTGCTGAAGGTACTGGTGGGGTTTGTGAAGGATCCCATGAGAAGTATGTGATGATCCACCATGTCCCCTGGGCTACAAGGACTCAGTCACCACTGAAGCCAGCGCATACACTTGCAGTGAACCAGCCTCCCCCACCTGGCTCTGCCGAAGGCCTCCTGAGGCCCATTTTCACTGAAAACCCTGCCGAGTCTGAGACCTGTCAGGTCACGCATTGCAAAGCCTGGCCTTATTGTTGATATTTGTACCGGGAATAGTTGATAGAGCTAGAATAAAAGGTAGAAATTTAGTCCTTTGGCATTCAACATTTTTGAGGCTTATTTTTAAAAAACTCAATTTGCTTATCTTTCTCTATGATTTTTCCAAAAAGAATATACAGAGGAGGCCAGTGAGAGTGAACTGAACATGGAGGGCTCACATGAATTCAGAAGAATGGAGACCTACATCTGTCTGAACCAGGGCAGAACGGGTTCTAGAAAAAGGGCGTTTACTGCTGCTGTTAAACTGCTCTCCCAAAATATGTTAATTTAGAAAATGAGTTACTCATCTATCAAATACTTTCTGGGCATCATTTATGAAGGCATCACCCTTGTCCTCATGGAGCTGGGTGCGCAGTGCAGAAATTTCAGTTGAAGTCAATTTTCTAACGGATATATTTACACAGGCCCAATGTCTTTCTAAAAATCTTATTTTTCTCAAATTGCTTTATATTTCAACTGCGAAATGTATTTCCAAGAAAAGATAGCAATATTGTGCTAAGGAGTATAAATTAGATTCCCTTTGAGAAAGGACAGTGACTTAAACGTCAGAACAGATGTGATGAGCATTATGGAAATCCTCCAATCATTTGTCCTCCAGGATATGGGTGTCAGTATATCCATACTGATGAACATACACATTTTAAGATAGATGAAAAATCTGCTCCTGCTACAAAATTGTGTCTCTGTAAATCTTTAGAGATTAAAGAACATAAATCAGATTTTTAAAAATGATGGATAATTTTTATATAAACATATGTATATGAAAACATAATACAATAATATAATGTTACATATGCAACTAATTTATGTTATCTAATATTATATGTAGTACAGCCACTTTGAAAAACAGTCTGGGAGTTACTCAAAAGGTCAAACATTGAGTTATCAAGGACCCAGCATCTCCATTCCTTGGTATATGCCCAGGAGAAATGAAAACGTGCGCCCACATAAAACTCATACAAGAGGCTGGGTGCCGTGGCTCACGCCTGTAATCCCAGCACTTTGGGAGGCTGCGGTAGGTGGATCTCTTGAGCTTCGGAGTTTGAGACTAGCCTGGGCAACATGGTGAAATCTCATCTCTAACAAAAATACAAAAACTTAGCTGGGTGTGGTGGTGTACATCTGTGGTCCCAGCTACTTGGGGGCACTGAGGAGGGAGGATTGCTTGAGCCCAGGGGGTGGAGGTTGTAGTGAGCCGAGATTGTGCCACTGCACTCCAGCCTGGGCAACAGAGTGAGACCTCATCTCAGAAAACAAAAAGAATAATGGTCATAGCAGAATTATTCATAATAGCCCCCAAAAGGAAACAACCTAAGTATACATCCGTGATGAATGGGTAAATAAACTGTGGTCTATCCATACAATGGAATATGGTTCCATCATAAAAATAATTGCAGTTCTGACACATGCTGCAATGTGGATCAACGTTGAAAATGTTATGCTAGAAGCCAGACACAAAGATACAGTATTGTGGGGTTCCATGGCCACGACAGGGAGAATGCAGGTTAGTGGTTGCCAGGGGTTGGAGGAGTTAGGGGAAGTGGCGAGTGACGGTACAGGGTTTCCTTTTGGTGTGAAGTGAATGTTCTAAAATGGATTGCAGTGATGTTCGCGCAACTCCATAAATAAACTAAGAACCACTGAATTGTACTTCAAGTGGATGAATTGTATGGTACTTAAATCATAACTCGATAAAGGAGGAAAATAAGATACGAAGAGCACTCTATTTAGCTTTACGTCATCTGAAAGTTGAAATGAACTGTACGCTCAGAATGTAGACTTGTAGCAAATTTTCAAAAAAAACACACTGGTACCTTCAGTTCGTCTTTTCTCTCGGGCCTCAAGGGAGGACAGTGAGGGAGCTCTGGGGCAGCAGAGTTAACAATAATTCATTTTCCACAAATACTTTCATTCTTCCCCTCTGATTTGGTGCTGGTTATGATTCTCTGTGGAAGGTATTATAATTAACCTTGCTTTAACAAGAAGAGAAAGTCTTCGCTCAGAGGTGACAGGTTCTACAGCATGAGCTCGAGCTGGGATTTGAGCCTGAAGACCTTCTGATTCCAAATTTGGCATGTGTTGCTTTTGTGGCATATTTTAAACATTTGCCATGGATTATTACAACTATATGATAAACTAATAATTCAGACAAACACGGAAACGAGTCAACAGTTTACTTCCAGAGTGGAGAGCTGCAGGCTTCGGTTCTCAGCCCGTCACGGACGCTGTGGGCTCGGACAGTTAGCAAAGGCTGCATGCTCTGTTTTCTTCCTTATAACAGGGAACGTAACATCAGCAGGATCACAGGTTTGCTGGAGGGGACAACCACCGAAAGGAGCAGGGCATAAAAGTCTTTGAATTGCTAATTGAAAAGATTTCATCCTAAAGAGGCACTTAGGCCCACAAGAATGTCGCACGTTTCTAAAGCTCATGCGCAAAGGACAGGCCATGCTCACTAGAGCCCTGGATTCACGCATTCACCAGAGATTCTTGTGATCATCTGCTTCCTTCAAGTCACGAACAGAAAACGTCAGGGGAATATGGAGGCCGCTTTGCTTCTCAAGCATCTCAGAGGCACGCGCTCTGAGAGCCCTGCTGTATCCACTTGTGTGGTGACGGATGTGCAAATCAAGTATGTAACCATCTTCAGCTCAAATCGGTCCACTCCCCTGAGTGGCAGGGAGCTGTGTCAAGAACACAGGAGTGGAGGTCAGGAGGTCCGGGTCTGGGGCTTGCATTCGGTTCTGTCCATCCTCACTGTATGAACCTGGGTAAGTCACAGATGTTGTTCACCCACTGTTTCCTCTTTCGGCAGTGGAAGCAATGATGGTGCCTGGCCTGCGTCCTCAGGGGCCGATGAGGTCAGGTGAGCTGAGGGCACCGAGGCTGGCTGCAGGGTGGTGTGTCCCGCCTGGCTTCTGGTGCTGTTGCTTCTAACAACAAAGCGACTGCACTATCTTTATCCTGTTACACCCCAAGTACTCCACACATGACGCAAAACATTGGACCTTTTCTGCAGCAGCTCCTGACAGATGCTAAGCTCAGCGATTCTAACGCCCGGCCTATCACAGAGAAGCTATGATTCTGCCTGTGGTATCTTCATTATTATTTATATCTAAGCCATTTATGTTTGAGTTTTTTTTTTTTAACAAGTACATTGCTTTTTTCTTCATAAATATTTTTGACTGTTGTCAGTTTACATTTAAAGGCTGGTGTCGGAGCAACAAGAAAACATTCATTGGATGGTTTTGCAAATCCCAATCTGGATCACAGTCTTCTGTGTGCTTGCATGTCATATAGATTCCTGGATCACGGTCTCCCGCGTGCCTGCATGTCATGTAGATTCCTGGATCACAGTCTCCCGCGTGCTTGCATGTCATGTAGATTCCTGGATCATGGTCTCCCGCGTGCTTGCATGTCATGTAGATTCCTGGATCACGGTCTCCCGCGTGCTTGCATGTCATGTAGATTCCTGGATCATGGTCTCCCGCGTGCTTGCATGTAATATAGATTCCTGGATCACGGTCTCCCGCGTGCTTGCATGTCATGTAGATTCCTGGATCACGGTCTCCCGCGTGCTTGCATGTCATGTAGATTCCTGGATCACGGTCTCCTGCGTGCTTGCATGTCATGTAGATTCCTGGATCACGGTCTCCCGCGTGCTTGCATGTCATGTAGATTCCTGGATCACAGTCTCCTGTGTGCTTGCATGTCATGTAGATTCCTGGATCACAGTCTCCTGTGTGCTTGCATGTCATGTAGATTCCTGGATCACAGTCTCCTTCTTGTTTGCATGTAATGTTGATTCCTAGATCGCATCCCCGGAGATGGAATTTAGAAGGGCGGGGTCAGCCCCAAATCCAAATTTTAAATAAACATTCTAGGTGATTCCATTCCTGGTGGTCTATGTGGCCAGACCACACTTTTAGAAACATGGATCTATTTGGATGGAGGAATAGGGTGCCCCACTAAGGTTCTGTTTACAGAATCTGAATTTTGTCCATTTCATTTGCAAATCATAATCAACACCCTAGTGAAACATCTCTCCCTGGTGTTAGGAGATAAAATTCGTATTTACATTTTCAACAAACTCCAGTGCATTTATAGGAAGGTCCCTTCTCCCGCAGTTACCTAGCAATGTTTCTAGGAAAATGATTTCTGAATCCATGTCGATACCGGCTGTATGTGAACAGGGTCTGCAGTGTCCACAAAATGAAGAAGGGTCATTCATCTTTGTACCTGTTCACTTAAGTGTCTTTAAGTATGTGTTCTGTCCCAGCTGTGTCTTGGGCATCAGAATGGAAACTGTGGCCGCAGCTTGCCTGACCTGAGGAGAGGTGCCGATGCAGTGGCTGGGGTATGTGGGGAGGTGTGGGGAGGAGCTGCAGGACTCAGAAAACACCTCACGCAGAGGCAACTTGAGTTTAGTAATTTGCATGGAATTTCACCAAATATTAAGTGGTCAAATATTGAACGGTGGTCTCCTGCCAGCAGGACGCGTGGGGAGGATGATGCGGTCAGGTTTAGAAGTCTGCAGATCCCTCCTCAGCCCCAGTCCCTTAGACAAATAATCCCCAAGACAGAAATACTGACTGTTCCAGCTACTATGAGCTGGATGCTGAGCCCATCACAGTGTGGAGGAGATGTCATGGCCTTGCCTGCATAACCTAACAGAATGAAGGCCCTGCTTCTTACCCTGACCAACATGTGCGGAACTGAGACCCCACCTCCCACCCTAACCAACTTTGGTGGAACTGAAACCCAATTTCTCATCCCAACCAAGCTCTGCAGAACTGAGACCCAGCCTCCACTCTAACCAGCCTCTGCAGAACTGAGACCCAGCCTCCACTCTAACCAGCCTCTGCAGAACTGAGACCCAGCCTCCACTCTAACCAGCCTCTGCAGAACTGAGACACAGCCTCCACCCTAACCAGGCTCTATGGAACTGAGACCCAGCCTCCACCCTAACCAGCCTCTGTGGAACTGACACCCAGCCTCCACTCTAACCAGCCTCTACAGAACTGAGACCCAGCCTCCACTCTAACCAGCCTCTACGGTATTGAGACCCAGCCTCCACTCTAACCAGCCTCTGCAGATCTGAGACCCAGCCTCCACTCTAACCAGCCTCTACGGAACTGAGACCCAGCCTCCACTCTAACCAGCCTCTGTAGAATGAAGACCCAGCCTCCACTCTAACCAGCCTCTGTAGAACTGAGACCCAGCCTCCACTCTAACCAGCTCTGCAGAACTGAGACCCAGCCTCCACTCTAACCAGCCTCTGTGGAACTGAGACCCAGCCTCCACTCTAACCAGCCTCTACGGAACTGAGACTCAGCCTCCACTCTAACCAGCCTCTGTGGAACTGAGACCCAGCCTCCGCCCTAACCAAGCTCTGCAGAACTGACACCCAGCTTCCACCCTAACCAAGCTCTGTAGAACTGAGACTCAGCCTCCGCTCCAACCAAGCTCTGCAGAATTGAGACCCAGCCTCCCACCCTTACAGACCTCCTCACTCTGTTCAATTCTCCCTCGTGGCACTCGACACCTTTAAGATGCTACACACTTCACTTTTTATTACTGATCACCTGTCATGTTTACTGCTTATTATCTGTCCTCCTCTGTGACAGCATGGGAAGCACGAGAGCTAAGTCACTGCCTGCCATGCCCACGACATTGTGGAGGATCTAGAGCAGTGCCTGACACATGGAGGAGCTCAAGAGACACTCGTGGGATGAATAAATGAATGAATGAATAAACTGCTGTCACTCCTGGGGAGGAGGGGCTTCCTTCCTGTCCTGGTGGTCTCTGAGCTGGTAGAGGGTCAGCCTGGAGTAGCTGGTGCCATCTCATCATTGCCTGGGATGGTCTGAATGAAGCCAGTGCAGGTGGGCAGGCCTGAGACCTGATGCTGGGGTGGCCTGGCCCAGCCTCCGTGGACTCGGGCCTCCAGCCCTGGCTAGCTCTGGGCAACGCGGCTGCATGAATCAGTATATTCCCTGTGTGGAAAGGGCCTTTCACTGTTAAAGCTGGAGATTCTTAATAATGCCCAACTTTGAAGCAGCCAGGCTGTAAAGCATGTCTGCATTTTTAAAGAAAGACCCCATTTCAGTGACATCGATTCATCAGAGCACACCATTAATTAGAAATAGCAACACTGTCTTATACTTTCTACTAGAATATCATTAATTAGAAATGACAACATTATCTTACACTTTCTACTAGAAACACTTTTACTCCTCTTGTCATATTGGGCCATTCAACAAACATTAATATCGAATATGCATTGTGAATGATGCTGGGCATTAAGAACATATCCATTCACTCACTCTCTCATTCACATATTTGACAAGTGTGGGCCGAGTGCTTCAATGCAGCCTGCATGGCCCAAGTCTGGGATGCAGCAGGCAGCATGACTGACAGCTTGTGAGGGACAGAGGCCCCCATAAGCAAGAAGGTAGCATGGGCTGATCACACACACAAACACACACACACACACACCCTATTAAATTAAGGTTTTAGGATCAAAAGTGACTACATAGCTACCTCAGATTGCGTGGTGAAAAAAAGTCGCACTGAACAGGTGCTATTTAAGCTGATATCTCAATGACTAATTATGCAAGGATTGAGAGGAACCATTTAGGGGGAGGAAACAGCAACTCCAAAGACCCTAAGCTACGAGAGAGCTCTGAGCGTTTGAGGAAATTAAAGACCAGAGTGGTGAATGAGCAGACCGGGATGGTAATGGAGACGTTTGTGGGCCAAGGTGGAGAGGCTCCGTTTTACTCTCAATATGACAAACATCTGTCACGGGGTTTTCAGGGACATGGTCTGATCTGTGTGTAAAAAGCCTGTAAAACTGCTCTCTGGGCAGGGCATCTCTGAAAGAAAGGCAGCAGCCCCAGTCAGGGCTTATAGATAAAACTCCCCTCTCCCTGGGACAAAGCACCTGGGGGAAGGGGCGGCTGTGGGTGCAGCTTCAGCAGACTTAAATGTTCCTGCCTCTCGGCTCTGAAGAGAGCAGCCTATCTCCCAGCACAGCGCTCGAGCTCTGCTAAGGGACAGACTGCCTCCTCAAGTGGGCCCTTGACCCTCGTGCCTCCCGATGGGGAGACATCTCCCAGCAGGGATCGACAGACACATCACACAGGAGAGCTCTGGCTGGCATCTGGCAGGAGTCCCTCTGGGATGAAGCTTCCAGAGGAAGGAACAGGCAGCAATCTTTGCTGTTCGGCAGTCTCCACTGGTGATACCCAGGCAAAGAGGGTCTGGAGTGGACCTCTAGCAAACTCCAGCAGACCTGCAGCAGAGGGCCCTGATGGTTAGAAAGAAAACTATCAAACAGAGAGCAATAGCATAAACATCAATAAAAAGGACGTCCACACCAAAACCCCATCCGAAGGTCACCAGCATCAAAGAACAAAGATAGATAAATCCATGAAGATGAGGAAAAACCAGCACAACAAGGTTGAAAATTCCAAAAACCAGAACGCCTCTTCTCCTCCAAACGATCAAAACTCCTCGCCAGCAAGGGAACAAAACTGGACGGAGAATGAGTTTGGCAAATTACAGAAGTAGGTTTCAGAAAGTGGGTAATAAACTCCTCCGAGTTAAAGGAGTATGTTCTAACCCAACACAAGGAAGCTAAGAACCTTGAAAAAAGGTGAGAAGAATTGCTAACTAGAATAACCTGTCTAGAGAAGAACATAAATGACCTGATAGAGCTGAAAAACGCAGCATGAGAACTTCATGAAGCATACATAAGTATCAATAGCTGAATCAATCAAACGATGAAAGGATATCAGAAATTGAAGATCACCTTAATAAAATAAAGTGTGAAGACAAGATTGGGGAAAAAAGAATGAAAAGGAACAAACAAAGCCTCCAAGAAATATGGGACAATGTGAAAAGACCAATCCTACATTTGATTGGTGTACCTGAAAGTGACGGGGAGAATGAAACCAAGTTGGAAAACACTCTTCAGGATATTATCCAGGAGAACTTCTCCAACCTAGCAAGAAAGGCCAACATTCAAATTCAGGAAATACAGAGAACACAACAAAGATACTCCTCGAGAAGAGCAACCACAAGACACATAATCATCAGATTCACCAAGGTTGAAATGAAGGAAAAAATGATAAGGGCAGCCAGAGAGAAAGGTCAGGTTACCCACAAAGGGAAGCCCATTAGACTAACAGTGGATCTCTCTGCAGACACGCCAAAAGCTAGAAGAGGGTGGGTGCCAATATTCAACATTCTTAAAAAAAAAGAATTTTCAACCCAGATTTTCATATCCAGCCAAACTAAGCTTCATAAGTGAAGGGGAAATAAAATCCTTTACAGACAAGCAAATGCTGAGAGATTTTATCACCACCAGGCCTGCCTTACAAGAGCTCCTGAAGGAACCACTAAACATGGAAAGCAAAAACTGGTACCAGCCACTGCAAAAACATACCAAATTGTAAAGACCATCAACACTATGAAGAAATTGCATCAATTAATAGGCAAAATAACCAGCTAGCATCATAATGACAGGATCAAATTCATATATAACAATATTAATGTTAAATGTAAACAGGCTAAATGCCCCAGTTAAAAGACAGACTGGCAAATTGGATAGAGTCAAGGCCCATTAGTGTGCTGTATTCAGGAGACCCATCTCACGTGCAAAGATACACATAGGCTCAAAATAAAGGGACGGAGGAATATTTACCAAGCAAATGGAAAGCAAAAAAAGCAGGGGTTGCAATCCTAGTCTCTGATAAAACAAATTTTAAGCCAACAATGATCTAAAAAGACAAAGAAGAGCATCACATAATCGTAAAGGGATCAACACAGCAAGAAGAGCTAACTATCCTAAATATATATGCACTCAATATAGAAGCACCCAATACAGGAGCACCCAGATTCATAAATCAAGTTCTTAGAGACCTACAAAGAGACTTAGACTCCCACACAATAATAATGGGAGACTTTCACACCTCACTGTCAATATTAGATCAACGAGACAGAAAATTAACAAGGATATTCAGGACTTGAATTCAGCTCTGGACGAAGCGGACCTAATTGACATCTACAGAACTCTCCACCCCAAATCAACAGAATACACATTCTTCTCAGCACCACATCACACTTATTCCAAAACTGACCACACAATTGGGAGTAAAACACTCCTTAGCAAATGCAAAAGGATGGAAATCGTAACAGTCTCTCCGACCACAGTGCAATCAAACTAGAACTCAGGGTTAAGAAACTCACTCAAAACTGCACAACTACATGGAAACTGAACAACTTGCTCCTGAATGACTACTGGGTAAATAACAAAATGAAGGCAGAAATAAATGAGTTCTTTGGAACCAATAAGAACAAAGACACAACATACCAGAATCTCTGGGACACAGCTAAAGCAGTGTTTAGAGCGAAATTTATAGCACCAAATGCCCACGGGAGAAAGTGGGAAAGATCTAAAATCAACACCCTAAAATCACAATTAAAAGAACTAGAGAAGCAAGAGCAAACAAATTCAAAAGCTAAGATAAGACAAGAAATAACTCAGATTAGAGAAGAACTGAAGGAGATAGAGACATGAAAAACCCTTCAAAAAAATCAGTGAATCTAGGAGCTGGTGTTTTGAAAAGATTAACAAAATAGATAGACTGCTAGCCAGACTATTAAAGAAGAAAAGAGAGAAGAACCAAATAGACACAACAAAAATGATAAAGGGGAGGTCACCACTGATCCCACAGAAATACAAACTACAATCAGAGAACACTATAAACACCTCTATGCAAATAAACTAGAAAATCTAGAAAAAATTGATACATTCCTGGACACATACACCCTCCCAAGACTAAATCAGGAATAAGTCAGATCCCTGAATAGACCAATAACAAGTTCTGAAATTGACGCAGTAATTAATAGCCTACTAACCAAAAAAAAGCCCATGATCAGATGGATTCACAGCCAAATTCTACCAGAGGTACAAAGAGGAGCTGGTACCATTCCTTCTGAAACTATTCCAAACAACAGAAAAAGAGGAACTCCTCCCTAACTCATTTTATGAGGCCAGCATCATCCTGATACCAAAACCTGGCAGAGACACAACAAAAAAAGAAAATTTCAGGCCAATATCCCTGATGAACATGGACGTGGAAATCTTCAATAAAATACTGGCAAACCGAATCTAGCAGCACATCAAAAAGCTTATCCACCACGATCAAGTCGGCTTCATCCCTGCGATGCAAGACTGGTTCAACATACGCAAATCAATAAACATAATCCATCACATAAACAGAACCAACGGCAAAAACCACATGATTATCTCAATAGATGCAGAAAAGGCCTGCAATAAAATTCAACACCGCTTCATGCCAAAAACTCTCAATAAACTAGGTATTGATGGAACGTATCTCAAAATAATAAGAGCTATCTATGACAAACCCACAGCCAATATCATACTGAATGGGCAAAAGTTGGAAACATTCCCTCTGAAAACCGGCAGAAGACAAGGATGCCCTCTCTCACCACTCCTATCCAACATAGTGTTGGAAGTTCTGGTGAGGACAATCAGACAAGAGAAAGAAATAAAGGGTATTCAAATAGGAAAAGAGAAAGTCAAATTGTCTCTGTTTGCAGATGACATGATTGTATATGTAGAAAACCCCATTGTCTCAGCCCAAAATCTCCTTAAGCTGATAAGCAACTTCAGCAAAGTCTAAGGATACAAAATCAATGTGCAAAAATCACAAGCATTCTTATACACCAATAACAGACAAACATAGAAATCATGAGTGAACTCCCATTCACAATTGCTACAAAGAGAATAAAATACCTAGGAATAAAACTTACAAGGGATGTGAAGGACTTCTTCGAGGAGAACTACAAACCACTGCTCAAGGAAATAACAGAAGACACAAATAAATGGAAAAACATTCCATGCTCATGGATAGTAAGAGTCAATATTGTGAAATGGCCATACTGCCCAAGGTAATTTATAGATTCAATGCCATCCTCATCAAGCTCCCATTGACTTTCTTCACAGAATTAGAAAAAAAAAAAACTACTTTAAATTTCATATGGAACCAAAAAAGAGTCCATATAGCCAAGGCAATCCTAAGCAAAAAGAACAAAGCTGACAAAGAACACTACCTGACTTCAAACTATACTACAAGGCCACAGTAACCAAAACAGCATGGTACTGGTACTGAAACAGATATATAGGCCAATGGAACAGAACAGAGGCCTCAGAAATAACACTACACATCTACAACCATCTGATTTTTGACTAACCTGACAAAAACAAGAAATGGGGAAAGGATTCCCTATTTAATAAATGGTGTTGGGAAAACTGGCTAGCCATATGCAGAAAATTGAAACTGGACCCCTTCCTTACACCTTATACAAAAATTAACTCAAGATGGATAAAAGACTTAAACATAAGACCTAAAACTATAAAAAGCCTAGAAAAAAACCTAGGCAATACCATTCAGGACATAGGCATTGGCAAAGACTTCATGACTAAAACACCAAGAGCAATGGCAACAAAAGCCAGAATTGACAAATGGAATCTAATTAAAGTAAAGGGCTTCTGCACAGCAAAAGAAACTATAAGGTAACCTACAGAATGGGAGAAAATGTTCGCAATCTATCCATCTGACAAAGGGCTAATATCCAGAATCTACAAGGAACTTTAACAAATTTACAAGAAAAAACAAACAAACAAACAACCCAATCATAAAGTGGGTGAAGGATATGAACAGGCATTTCTCAGAAGAAGACATTTATGAGGCCAACAAACATATGAAGAAAAGCTCATCATCACTGGTCATTAGAGAAGTGCAAATCAGAACCATAATGAGATACCATCTCACACCAGTTAGAATGGCAATCATTAAAAAGTCAGGAAACAACAGATGCTGGAGATGATGTGAGAAAATAGGAATGCTTTTACACTGTTGGTGGGAGTGTAAGTTAGTTCAACCATTCTGGAAGACAGTGTGGTGATTCCTCAAGGATCTAGAACTAGAAATGCCATTTGACCCAGCAATCCCATTACTGGTTATATACCCAAAGGATTATGAATCATTCTACTACAAAGACACATGCACACGTATGTTTATTGCAGCACTATTCACAATTGCAAAGACTTGGAACCAACCCAAATCACCATCAATGATACTGCGTAAAGAACGTGGTGATGGCGTCCAGGGTTCCCCTTGTCTTTTGTGGCCTGGATGCTTCCAACAAGAATTTGTCACTTACGTTGCAAAATATTCCTTACTTTGGGCTGCGTGATGTTTGCCCAGGATTAGATGGAGGGAATGTGTTCTTGGTAAGAACCCCACAGGCGTGATGTCGGGGTTTCTCAGTGCATAGGATCAAGGGCCACTTGACATCAAGGTGTCCGGCAGGGCTGGCATTCACCTGAGCACGTGATTAAGGTGGCGGGGGCTGGGTCCCTCCACTGTGAAGTTTCTCCCGCTCCCTTTGAAATGGAGATAACTGGATATCCCACGGACCAGGCTGGTGTCTGTGCCTTTTCTGCCTGCTCCTCTCACGCTTCCAGTCTTTCCTTATTTTCTGAAGCCACACGAGATTCCACAATCATCTTGCCATTTCCCTGCCCGGGACTGGGATCAAACATTTCTCCCAAGAGCCCTGGTTCCTGTTATGAGAAGACGGTGCTAGGAAACCAAGGCCTGGCTGAGGCGCTGGTTTCCACCGAGCGTCGTTGCTTCTGGGTCCTACTATTATTGTATTGCTGTCTACTTCTCCCCTTAATTCTGTCAATATTTGCTTTATATATTCAAGTGCTCTGATGTTGAGTGCATGTATTTATAATTGTCGTGTCTTCCTGTTGAATTGAACTTTTACTATTATATAAGGTCCTTTTCTGTCTATTCTGACAGTTTTTGTCTAAGTATAGCTACACCTGTTCCCTTTTGGTTACCATTTGCTTGGGATATCTTTTTTCATCTTTTCACTTTCAGCCTATGTGTGCTCTTAAATCTAAAGCAAGTTTCTTATAGAGAGCATATTGTTGGGTCTTGTTCATTTACAAAAATTCTGGACAGGCACTCTGTCTTTCGATTGGGGAGTTTCATTTCTATTTAAAAGAATTACTACTAGGGAAGGATTTAGTATTGCCATTTTGTTGTTTTCTGTTAGTTTCACAGTTCTTTTCTCTGTCTTTTCCTCTGTTGTCTTTATATCTTGTTTTTTTTTTTTTGTATTGATATACTTTGAATCCTTTCTCTTTTTCTTTTGTGTAACTTCTACAGTTTTTTCTTCTGGTGTGTTTGGTTACCTTGGGGCCTTACATAACATATAAAAGTCTATTTTAAGCTGATAACAACTTCATTCGATCACATAGAGCTCTGCACTTTCACTCTCCCTCCTTCTTCATGCCACGCTCTCGTTGTCACAATTTATAACTATTTATACTGTGTATTTTAAAACATGTTTTTGGTTATAGTTGCTTTTAATATTTTTGTGTTTTAATTTTTATGCTAGAATGAAAAGTGATTTACCTACCACTATTACAGTAGTATATAGTATTCTGTATTTGTTTATATATTTGCCTTTACCAGTGAGTTTTAAAATTTCTTGTGTTATCATGCGACTGCTTGGTGTCCTTTGTTACTACCTGAAGAACTTTCTTTAGTATTTCTTGTAAGGCAGGTGCAGTGGTGACGAACTCCCTCAACTTTTGTTTGTTTTGGAAAGTCTTTATCTCTCCTTCATTTTTGAAGGATAGTTTTGCCATGTATAGCATTCCGTGTGAGCATTTTTTTTTCTTTTAGCATTTTAAATATATCATTCCATTCCCTTCTGGCCTCCAAGGTTTCTGTTGAAAAATCCACTCAATCTTAGGCACGGAGAGGCTCCATTGTATGTGACAAATTACTTTTCTCTTGCTGCTTTCAAAATTCTCTTTGCCTTTGACTTCTTTTTTTTTTTAAAGAGTTCTTTTATTATTATTATTATTATTATACTTTAGGTTTTATGGTACATGTGTGCAATGTGCAAGTAAGTTACATATGTATACATGTGCCATGCTGGTGCGCTGCACCCACTAACTCGTCATCTAGCATTAGGTATATCTCCCAGTGCTATCCCTCCCCCCTCTCCCGACCCCACAACAGTCCCTGAAGTATGATGTTCCCCTTCCTGTGTCCATGTGTTCTCATTGTTCAATTCCCACCTATGAGTGAGAATATGCGGTGTTTGGTTTTTTGTTCTTGCGATAGTTTACTGAGAATGATGATTTCCAATTTCATCCATGTCTCTACAAAGGACATGAACTCATCATTTTTTATGGCTGCATAGTATTCCATGGTGTATATGTGCCACATTTTCTTAATCCAGTCTATCATTGTTGGACATTTGGGTTGGTTCCAAGTCTTTGCTATTGTGAATAATGCTGCAATAAACATACGTGTGCATGTGTCTTTATAGCAGCATGATTTATAATCCTTTGGGTATATACCCAGTAATGGGATGGCTGGGTCGAATGGAATTTCTAGTTCTAGATCCCTGAGGAATCACCACACTGACTTCCACAAGGGTTGAACTAGTTTACAGTCCCACCAACAGTGTAAAAGTGTTCCTATTTCTCCACATCCTCTCCAGCACCTGTTATTTCCTGACTTTTTAATGATTGCCATTCTAACTGGTATGAGATGGTATCTCATTGTGGTTTTGATTTGCATTTCTCTGATGGCCAGTGATGGTGAGCATTTTTTCATGTGTTTTTTGGCTGCATAAATGTCTTCTTTTGAGAAGTGTCTGTTCATGTCCTTTGCCCACTTTTTGATGGGGTTGTTTGTTTTTTTCTTGTAAATTTGTTGGAGTTCATTGTAGATTCTGGATATTAGCCCTTTGTCAGACGAGTAGGTTGTGAAAATTTTCTCCCATTTTGTAGGTTGCCTGTTCACTCTGATGGTAGTTTCTTTTGCTGGGCAGAAGCTCTTTAGTTTAATTAGATCCCATTTGTCAATTTTGGCTTTTGTGGCCATTGCTTTTGGTGTTTTAGACATGAAGTCCTTGCCCATACCTATGTCCTGAATGGTAATGCCTAGGTTTTCTTCTAGGGTTTTTATGGTTTTAGGTCTAACATTTAAGTCTTTAATCCATCTTGAATTGATTTTTGTATAAGGTGTAAGGAAGGGATCCAGTTTCAGCTTTCTGCATATGGCTAGCCAGTTTTCCCAGCACCATTTATTAAATAGGGAATCCTTTCCCCATTTCTTGTTTTTCTCAGGTTTGTCAAAGATCAGATAGTTGTAGATATGTGGCATTATTTCTGACGGCTCTGTTCTGTTCCATTGATCTATATCTCTGTTTTGGTACCAGTACCATGCTGTTTTGGTTACTGTAGCCTTGTAGTATAGTTTGAAGTCAGGTAGTGTGATGCCTCCAGCTTTGTTCTTTTGGCTTAGGATTGACTTGGCGATGCGGGCTCTTTTTTGGTTCCATATGAACTTTAAAGTAGTTTTTTCCAATTCTGTGAAGAAAATCATTGGTAGCTTGATGGGGATGGCATTGAATCTGTAAATTACCTTGGGAAGGATGGCCATTTTTACGATATTGGTTCTTCCTACCCATGAGCATGGAATGTTCTTCCATTTGTTTGTATCCTCTTTTATTTCCTTGAGCAGTGGTTTGTAGTTCTCCTTGAAGAGGTCCTTCACATCCCTTGTAAGTTGGATTGCTAGGTATTTTATTCTCTTTGAAGCAATTGTGAATGGGAGTTCACTCATGATTTGGCTCTCTGTCTGTTATTGATGTATAAGAATGCTTGTGATTTTTGTACATTGATTTTGTATCCTGAGACTTTGCTGAAGTTGTTTATCAGCTAAAGGAGATTTTGGGCTGAGCCAATGGGGTTTTCTAGATATACAGTCATGTCATCTGCAAACAGGGACAATTTGACTTCCTCTTTTCCTAATTGAATACCCTTTATTTCCTTCTCCTGCCTAATTGCCCTGGCCAGAACTTCCAACACTATGTTGAATAGAAGTGGTGAGAGAGGGCATCCCTGTCTTGTGCCAGTTTTCAAAGGGAATGCTTCCAGTTTTTGCCCATTCAGTATGATATTGGCTGTGGGTTTGTCATAGATAGCTCTTATTATTTTGAGATACATCCCATCAATACCTAATTTATTGAGAGTTTTTAGCATGAAGGGTTGTTGAATTTTGTCAAAGGCCTTTTCTGCATCTATTGAGATAATCACGTGGTTTTTGTCTTTGGTTCTGTTTATATGCTGGATTACATTTATTGATTTGCGTATATTGAACCAGCCTTGCATCCCAGGGATGAAGCCCACTTGATCATGGTGGATAAGCTTTTTGATGTGCTGCTGGATTCTGTTTGCCAGTATTTTATTGAGGATTTTTGCATCAATGTTCATCAAGGATATTGGTCTAAAATTCTCTTTTTTTGTTGTGTCTCTGCCAGGCTTTGGTATCAGGATGATGCTGGCCTCATAAAATGAGTTAGGGAGGATTCCCTCTTTTTCTATTGATCGGAATAGTTTCAGAAGGAATGGTACCAGTTCCTCCTTGTACCTCTGGTAGAATTCGGCTGTGAACCCATCTGGTCCTGGACTTTTTTTGGTTGGTAAGCTATTGATTATTGCCACAATTTCAGCTCCTGTTATTGGTCTATTCAGAGATTCAACTTCTTCTTGGTTTAGTCTTGGGAGGGTGGATGTGTTGAGGAATTTATCCATTTCTTCTAGATTTTCTAGTTTATTTGCGTAGAGGTGTTTGCAGTATTCTCTGATGGTAGTTTGTATTTCTGTGGGATCGGTGGTGATATCCCCTTTATCATTTTTTATTGCATCTATTTGATTCTTCTCTCTCTTTTTCTTTATTAATCTTGCTAGCGGTCTATCAATTTTGTTGATCCTTTCAAAAAACCGGCTCCTGGATTCATTAATTTTTTGAAGGGTTTTTTGTGTCTCTATTTCCTTCAGTTCTGCTCTGATTTTAGTTATTTCTTGCCTTCTGCTAGCTTTTGAATGTGTTTGCTCTTGCTTTTCTAGTTCTTTTAATTGTGATGTTAGGGTGTCAATTTTGGATCTTTCCTGCTTTCTCTTGTGGGCATTTAGTGCTATAAATTTCCCTCTACACACTGCTTTGAATGCATCTCAGAGATTCTGGTATGTTGTGTCTTGGTTCTCGTCAGTTTCAAAGAACATCTTTATTTCTGCCTTCATTTCGTTATGTACCCAGTAGTCATTCAGGAGCAGGTTGTTCAGTTTCCACGTAGTTGAGCGGTTTTGAGTGAGATTCTTAATCTTGAGTTCTAGCTTGATTGCACTGTGATCTGAGAGATAGTTTGTTATAATTTCTGTTGTTTTACATTTATTGAGGAGAGCTTTACTTCCAAGTATGTGGTCAACTTTGGAATAGGTGTGGTGTGGTGCTGAAAAAAATGTATGTTCTGTTGATTTGGGGTGGAGAGTTCTGTAGATGTCTATTAGGTCCGCTTGGTGCAGAGCTGAGTTCAATTCCTGGGTATCCTTGTTGACTTTCTGTCTCGTTGATCTGTCTAATGTTGACAGTGGGGTGTTAAAGTCTCCCATTATTAATGTATGGGAGTCTAAGTTTCTTTGTAGGTCACTCAGGACTTGCTTTATGAATCTGGGTGCTCCTGTATTGGGTGCATATATATTTAGGATAGTTAGCTCTTCTTGTTGAATTAATCCTTTTACCATTATGTAATGGCCTTCTTTGTCTCTTTTGATCTTTGTTGGTTTAAAGTCTGTTTTATCAGAGACTAGGATTGCAACCCCTGCCTTTTTTTGTTTTCCATTTTCTTGGTAGATCTTCCTCCATCCTTTTATTTTGAGCCTATGTGTGTCTCTGCACGTGAGATGGGTTTCCTGAATACAGCACACTGATGGGTCTTGAGTCTTTATCCAATTTGCCAGTCTGTGTCTTTTAATTGGAGCATTTAGTCCATTTACATTTAAAGTTAATATTGTTATGTGTGAATTTGATCCTGTCATTATGATGTTAGCTGGTTATTTTGCTCGTTAGTTGATGCAGTCTCTTCCTAGTCTCGATGGTGTTTACATTTTGGCATGATTTTGCAGTGGCTGGTACCGGTTGTGCCTTTCCATGTTTAGCGCTTCCTTCAGGAGCTCTTTTAGGGCAGGCCTGGTGGTGACAAAATCTCTCAGCATTTGCTTGTCTGTAAAGTATTTTATTTCTCCTTCACTTATGAAGCTTAGTTTGGCTGGATATGAAATTCTGGGTTGAAAATTCTTTTCTTTAAGAATGTTGAATATTGGCCCCCACTCTCTTCTGGCTTGTAGGGTTTCTGCCGAGAGATCCGCTGTTAGTCTGATGGGCTTCCCTTTGATGGTAACCCGACCTTTCTCTCTGGCTGCCCTTAACATTTTTTCCTTCATTTCAACTTTGGTGAATCTGACAATTATGTGTCTTGGAGTTGCTCTTCTCGAGGAGTATCTTTGTGGCGTTCTCTGTATTTCCTGAATCTGAATGTTGGCCTGCCTTGCTAGATTGGGAAAGTTCTCCTGGATAATATCCTGCAGTGTTTCCAACTTGGTTCCATTCTCCCCGTCACTTTCAGGTACACCAATCAGACGTAGATTTGGTCTTTTCACATAGTCCCACATTTCTTGGAGGCTTTGCTCATTTCTTTTTATTCTTTTTTCTCTAAACTTCCCTTCTCGCTTCATTTCATTCATTTCATCTTCCAGGGCTGATACCCTTTCTTCCATTTGATCGCATGGGCTCCTGAGGCTTCTGCATTCTTCACGTAGTTCTCGAGCCTTGGTTTTCAGCTCCATCAGCTCCTTTAAGTACTTCTCTGTATTGGTTATTCTAGTTATACATTCTTCTAAATTTTTTTCAAAGTTTTCAACTTCTTTGCCTTTGGTTTGAATGTCCTCCCGTAGCTCGGAGTAATTTGATCGTCTGAAGCCTTCTTCTCTCAGCTCGTCAAAGTCATTCTCCGTCCAACTTTGTTCCGTTGCTGGTGAGGAACTGCGTTCCTTTGGAGGAGGAGAGGTACTCTGCTTTTTAGAGTTTCCAGTTTTTCTGCTCTGTTTTTTTCCCCATCTTTGTGGTTTTATCTACTTTTGGTCTTTGATGATGGTGATGTACAGATGGGTTTTTGGTGTGGATGTCCTTTCTGTTAGTTTTCCTTCTAACAGACAGGACCCTCAGCTGCAGGTCTGTTGGAGTACCTGGCCGGCCGTGTGAGGTGTCAGTCTGCCCCTGCTGGGGGGTGCCTCCCAGTTAGGCTGTTCGGAGGTCAGGGGTCAGGGACCCACTTGAGGAGGCAGTCAGCCCGTTCTCAGATCTCCAGCTGCGTGCTGGGAGAACCACTGCTCTCCTCACAGCTGTCAGAGAGGGACATTTAAGTCTGCAGAGGTTACTGCTGTCTTTTTGTTTGTCTGTGCCCTGCCCCCAGAGGTGGAGCCTACAGAGGCAGGCAGGCCTCCTTGAGCTGTGGTGGGCTCCACCCAGTTCAAGCTTCCAGGCTGCTTTGTTTACCTAAGCGAGCCTGGGCGATGGCAGGCGCCCCTCCCCCAGCCTCACTGCGGACTTGCTGTTTGATCTCAGACTGCTGTGCTAGCAATCAGCGAGACTCCGTGGGCGTAGGACCCTCTGAGCCAGGTGCGGGCTATAATCTCCTGGGGCACCGTTTCCTAAGCCCGTCAGAAAAGCACAGTATTCAGCTAGGAGTGGCCCGATTTTCCAGGTGCCGTCTGTCACCCCTGGAAAGGGAACTCCCTGACCCCTTGCGCTTCCTGAGTGAGGCAATGCCTCGACCCTGCTTCGGCTGGCGAACGGTGCACTCACCCACTGACCTGCGCCCACTGTCTGGCACTCCCTAGTGAGATGAACATGGTACCTCAGATGGAAATGCAGAAATCACCCGTCTTCTGCGTCGCTCACGCTGGGAGCTGTAGACCGGGAGCTGTTCCTATTTGGCCATCTTGGCTCCTCCCCCCTGCCTTTGACTTCTGACAAATTGATCATAGTGCGTCTTGGTGGTGGTACTTCTTTCAGTTTTCCATATTTGGCTTTTCATGCTTGTTTGATCTAAATGTCTATTTCCTCCCCCATATTTGGGAATTTTTTAGCCATGATTTTTCTGAATAAGCTGTCTGGTTCTTTCTTTTTCTCTTCTCCTTTTCAAACTTTCATCATGTTTATAATGGCCTGCTCGGTGATTTCCCGTAAGTTCTGTAAACTTTCTTTATTCTTTTTATTATTATTTTTTGCTGTCCTGATAGAATTATTTGTAATGATGTTGTCTTTGAGTTCATCGATGCTTTTGTCTGTTTGATCTGGTCTGTTGTTGAATCCTCCTAGTAAAATTTTCAGGTCAATTATGTTCTTCAGCTCCATAATTTCTGTTTGGCACATTTAAAAAATATGTCCTATCACTTTATTGAAATTCTCATTTTGTTCCTTCATTGTTCTCTTGACCTTAGGGGCATCTTCATATCCTTTGTTTTGAATTCGCTGTCAAATAAATCATATAACTTCATTTCATTAGGGTCAGTTTCTGGAGATTTGTTTTATTTCTTTGGAATATCTTTGCCTGAGTTTTCATTTTCCTTGACTCTCTGCGTTGGTGCCTCTCTCAGTCTTCATGACCTTGTCTTATACATGAGAAGACCCCCACCAATCATTCAGAGATTCTGAGGGTCTCAAGCCAATTCTTTCCCTTCCCAGAGAGAAGAAGGTAGCTGTGGTTTTCGCCTGCTTGCTCTGGCTGAGTCGGGGATGAACACCATGGCATCTACTAGTCTAAGATGTCATCTCTGTCCTCCCCTACGTGGCTGGGCTGCTGGACCCATCAGAGCTCCAAGACTGGAAGGCTTGGAAGGTAGATGCCAGTTCTCCGTGCAACCCTGAAGAAGCTGAGTTGTGGGATGCATGGATCACTTCTTTCCTCTTCAGTGGGAAGCTGAGAGACGGAATTCTTGTTTGCTTATTCTGTGCTGAGGAGGGAGAGGATCTACGGCATCTACCAGCCATGCCACTGTCTTCATTCTCCCCCAGGCAGCCAGAGTGGGCCAGACTCCAGCAGGCCCAATGCTTGCAGGTCAGAGGCCAGACCTCTGGGAGCCCTCTTGGAAAAGTTGGGGTGCTGGATGTGCTAACTGATCCTTCCCTCCCCTGGGAGAAGGTGGGAGCCAGGGGGTCTCTTCCTGATTGTAGGGTGCTGTACCAGGGTAGGAATTCTTGAAAGAATCTCCCGTGCATCTTTGGTAAGTCTGGTTTTATATTTTCCCAAGGTGCAGGATATTTTCAATTAGTGTCATTTATTTATTTATTTATGTTTTGAGACAGAGTCTCACACTGTTGCCCAGGCTGGAGTGCAGTGGCGCGATCTCGGCTCACTGCAAGCTCCGCCTCCTGGGTTCACACCATTCTCCTGCCTCAGCCTCCTGAGTAGCTGGGACTACAGGCACCCGCCACCATGCCCAGATAATTGTTTTGTATTTTTAGTAGAGACGGGGTTGCACCGTGTTACCCAGGATGGTCTCGATCTCCTGACCTTATGATCCACCCGCCTCGGTCTCCTAAAGTGCTGGGATTACAGGAGTGAGCCACCATGCCAGACCTAGTGTCTGAATTTTTGTAAAGGGAATTTGTCCACAAATTATTGTTGAACTGTTGTGTTTATTGAGGGGAAGGAGGGCCCAGACCTTCCTACTCCATTATCTTGTTGAACTCAATCCCCAAAAGATTTTTACTATTGCGATGTGTAATCACAAATGCTGAATTAATAAATAATTTGAGTACTTCATAATATAAATGTAAGGATCAGTAGACAGTAAAATCTATCATCCTGCTGTGATTTTAGATAATCAAAGTGTTTGATGAATCTGCATCCATTTGAAACTAAAATGCTAGTGTAACTGCACCATGTAACATCCCAGCCAGCGGTACCCTGGTCAGTAGGTGATGCTCACAGAGAAGTCTGAGCCTGACAATTACTGTGGGATAATAAAAAGAAATGAGTTTATATTGCCCTTCCATTTGAGGAGGTCATAATTTAATCAGGAAGTAGAGAAAACACAGAAGATAAAAAATAACTATCACTGCATTAAATGGAACTACAGAAAAATGACACATGGAGAATTCTCCCAATGGAAAATTTTCAATAGTTAGAAGTTATCCAGTAATGCAATGGGAGCCCTGAAAAGGAAATCCGTGGTGGGAACCCCCTCTGCTGGACTAGGAGGATGTTGGAAGTTCCTTCCAGTTACATCCAGATGGGATTTGGGGACCGCTCTTGAGACCTTCAGGGGGCAAAGGTGCAACAGGACCATATTTGCACTTTAGGGAGCCCTTTCCAAGCAGAAACACAGGGGTAAAGTCAAAGGAGCCAGAGGCATACATCAGGCCAATCGTCAATATAAAGATTTTAGAAAGCGATAAAAAATAGTATGTGAAGATTTTCAGTTTTCATAATTAAAGATTTTTACTGAACATAATCGAACATAATCAAACTTAGAGTAATAAGAAACAGCTGATGGGGGCGTATTTTGTGAAGGCTCTTGGTAAATGTGAACTGGACTAAACTGGCAGTGGGGAACCATGGAGAGCCACGACCAGGAGATGGCCCCGTTAGGTGAGGCTGGGTGGGCGTGTACTGGGGCACCTTGCTCTGCAGCCATCGCAGCTGTTTGTGTGTCTGGGCCCAACAAGGGCCATGGTGGATAAGGGATAAATGAGACTGGATACTCGGTGCCCCAGCTCCCAGCAGAATCATGTGGCAGGAGGCATGCAGCTAGATCCTGGAAAACGTGCTCGGATTTCCAAGGCCTGTCTGCATGCCACCTCCTCCCTCTGCTCCTCCTCCATCCACTGCTCCGGGTGGGAGGAACCTCCCTGGGAGTCCGTGGGAGTTTGTAGTTTGTGTTAGAATTATTGACGCAGAGGCCAAGTGTGGGCTTCAGAATCCACAAACGTGAAGGGCAGCAGGGTTTCCCTCTGCTGGGGATGGGTGCGGGCCTCCCGCTGGAGATTCAGGATGCAGCTGGGTGTGATGTGGGGCCAGGAGAGATGTGGGTGTGGGGGGTGTAAACTGGGCTGCACACCTGCCTTTGGGTGGAGCAATCACACGCATATTTCCTGCAGGCCAAGTAGATGCGTGGCAAGTATCACTTGTGGGTGGGTCATTTTACCCCCAGTGAGTCCCAAAGAAACGTACTCCACAGTGCGGGATCCAACTAGGCTGCAGGGGTGAACCATGCAGGTGCAGTGGGGGGAGGGGTTAGGTAGGAAAGGGGAGGCTGAGCCATCTCTCCATGTTAAAAAAGAAAGGAGGTGAAGACCACATAAGGATGCTCAAAAGAACTGAAAAATGCCCAGTCCAACGTCCAGTCTTAGAAAAGCAGTGACCAGAGACCAGGAGGGCCCTTTCTTTTTGCTCAGTCAAGAGCCTTCTTTCTCCTTCGTCCTCCTTCCCATCCGGCCCAGATGGAGCCAGAGTTACGAAGAGGGAGGGGAGGGGGTGTGAGTGACCCCCATACTCTGACCTTCCTTCCCTGTAAGTCCCTAGAAATTAATGTTTGGGCTTTGCAGAGGGAAGAGAAGAACAGAACTTTGAATAGGAAAACAGACTGAAGGTTAAAAGACATCAAGTCTGTCTGGACAGGGCTAAGGGGTGGTGTCTTCATGGGCTGCACCTGAGATTGAGTGCGCCCAGTTCTGCAGCTGCCGACACGAGGTTGGGTCCCGAGCACGGAAGGGCAAGAATGTGTAAGATGTTTTCATATCTACATCCTCATGTTTTGGGCTTCCTTAATTATCCCAAGACGAGAAGCACACATGTTTTGCTTGGTCCTCCAACACCACTGAAGATGGCTTCTTTAAGGTGGCTTAAAGGATGGTTAAGGGGTAGAGATCCACCTGTCCCTGGTAGCGATATTGACAGTGAAGGCCTCCGCCAGGGGTGGGGCTCAGGGATAAAAGGGGCTGTCTGCTCTGGACCAGAGGGAGCCTCCAAACGGGATGGGGAGGAAGGAATGTCCCTCAGGACCCAGGAGCACAGAGGTGGGATTCCCATTTTCAAGTGAATAGGACAGAACAAGATTTTGAGCAACCAATTTCGTAGAACTACAAACTCAGTTAATCATGAAATTAAAGTGGAACTTCAGAGCGTGGAGTATACATTTCTCCTTATTTTAGCCAGCTAAAGTTACTGCTCTTCATGAAGAATCACAACCAATTGCTAAACTGATTTGAAGACAGATAACTGAGGAAAGGAAATCAGGTTTCAGCTGAGTAATCCGTGCTTCCAGTAGTCAGCAGCAAAATCACCATGGTCACCCAGCTGGAGAAATGACATCCTATGTCTGACCACAGATTCCAGAAGAGAAAAGCCAACATGGAGATGGAAATAAGTTTCAGAAACAGTGTCTGATAATTACCAAGATAGAGGGGTACCATTTTATGCATACTTCATTATCCTGGCTATGCGATTGCTTCTGTTATGGCCTGAACTGTGTCTCCCTCTAGAAAAGGTCCATGGAGATCCTCACCCCAGTGCCTCAGAACATGACCTCGCTTGGAAACAGGGTCACTGCAGATGAAATGAGTTGAGATGAGGTCACCGGAGCGGGCTCCTAGGATGACAGTGCTCTTATGAGAAGAGGAGAAGAGACGAAGCTGGGGAAGGTCTTGGGAGGCAGAGGCCGAGGGTGCAGTGATGCAGCCACAGCCACGACGCTGAAGCAGAAGGAGGGATCCTCCCCTAGAGACGTGTGGGGAGCAAGGCCTTGCCCACACCTTGATTTCAGACTTCTGGCTCCCAGAACTGGGAGAGGGTAAATTTCTATTGTTTTAAACCATCCTGTGTGTGGTACTTTGTTATGGCAGCCCCAGAAACTAGTACAGTCCATCCCCCAAATGTAAATGGTATTGTGGAGTCGGAAGTGACCTCAGAAAGCTTGTAGCCCAGCAATACTCAAATGCACATTCCTCATCCTCCATCAAGGCAAGGGGTTCCCCGGTGCTAACAGCAAACCCCAACCACTCCCTGTGACATGGTTCTGCTTCTAAGTATTCCCTTACTGTACATCTTCTTTAAAAACAGCCTTGGACGGGTGGATTGCTTGAGCCCAGCAGTTTGAGACCAGCCTGGGCTATGTGGTGAAACCCCATCCATACAAAAAACAAAAACAAAAACAAAAATTAGCTGGGCATGGTGGCGCAAGCCTGTAGTCCCAGATACTGGGGAGGCTGAGATGAGAGGATCATTAGAACCTGGGGAGATTGAGGCTGCAGGGAGCTGTGATCCTGCCACTGCACTCCAGCCCGGGCAACAGAGCAAGACCCTATCTCAAAAAAAAAAAATTACCTTGGAGACACAAAATGTGGCAATATACAAGGAATAAATTTCATTTCTGAGGCTTTGAAACACACATAATTATTGTTCCACTCATAGCTGAAAAGTAAAATAAAGCTGTTGATCACAAATTTATTACTATGGTAACTGCAATACAAGGATAATTTGTTTTTAAATGCAGCATTATTATTGGAAAAACTGTACTTATAGGTTGCTGGGGTCTTAGAAGATAATGAAACTAATTTTTTTCAATATCTTTTCTAATTTTAGTGCTACATGCTTTTTGCAGAAAATTTGGAAAATATTTAAAAGAAAATACAATTCAACCACAAACCCAGAGATAACCACTGTTAGGATTATTGTGCATTCATGCATTATTAGTTTTCATTGCTGTGTGTGATAGTTTGTGTGTGTCAACTAGGATATTGTACCACAGCATTTGGTCAAACACCTGAATGTGAAGGTGTGTTTTAGAAGAGATTAATGCTCACTTTGGCAGACTTTGAGTAAGGCAGATTTCCCTCGAAACTTGAGATGAAGTCACACTCTGTCGCCCAGGCTGGAGTGCAGTGGCGCGATCTCGGCTCAATGCAACCTCCAACTCCTGGGGTTACAGCCTTCTGAGTAGCTGGGATTACAGGCATGTACTACCATGCTTTGCTAATTTTTTTTTTTTTTTTTAGTAGAGACAGGGTTTCACCATGTTGGCCAGACTGGTCTTGAACTGCTGACCTCAAGTGATCCACCTGCCTCAGCCTCCCAAAGTTGTGGGATTACAGGCATGAGCCACAGCACCCTGTTAAACACTGTTAATGTTTTAACAGTCTGTACACATATTATTTACTTGACAATTATTTTATTTATCTATTCAGTCCTTAATACATATTTACTTACTGAATGAATAAATGAAAAAATTCATATATTAGGTATCATACGCCAAAGAAGACAATGAACTCATAGAATACATTGTCTTTACTATTAGGGAGAATTACATATAAGATGAGTTGTTTAGTAAAACTCACTGCTGCTTCAAGGTTAGCACTGGGTTCTACTAATGGTGTGATTCTGCTTAACTGTGTCCTCAAATCTTACAGATTGGAGTCTTTTTTGCTCTATTCTCTTCATTCAGTACATTCTCTGGAATCTTGAAGGTCAGACCTTCAACAGCTATTAGATTAAGAGACATGAACAGAAAGCCTTGCATGAATTTTCACAGAAGTATTTAGCTGAACTATCTGTGCTGCTGCTGTTAGACATTCTGAAGTCTATGACAGTAAAGAGAGTGACTCATATTTAAGGAATGATTGTTCTGAACACTCTTCATTGTGCGAATGTGAAAAATTATTTTTCTATTGTGCTACCAGAACTCTGTTAAGAGTCGTGTGATGAACTCAGGTAAGGCCCTTTGTTATGGGGCAGGAATGCACGTATCGCAGTTAGAGGAAAATTCAGAAAAGCAGCTCACTGGTATACTGAAGAGCTAGTAAATGCATTTTGTGGCTCTGAGTGTTATCATGAATGTCATCATGTTTTGGAAAGTTAAGACTTCATATAATTAGAAATGGAAAAAAATCATGGTATTTTATCTATGTCTCTAAACCTACCTCCCCACCAAAAGCAGGGGCTGAAAAGAGGAAGTGGCCAGTATTAAATAATTTTACACATTATAAAAATTTGAAAAAGTAATTTAAAGGGAGAAAAATAATTAATAGTAGCTGTATTTTTAATAGTAACCCTGTCTCTCCTTCATTTCATTCATTCATCCCTTGAGTCAAAGTGGAAATCAAAGTCAAAATTGCTGAATATTTAGAAAATAGTGACTACAAAAGCATCATCTATCAATATAGGTGTGATGTAGCTAAGATATATTCTTAGGAACATTCATAGCCTTATATACTTTTATTACTAAATATACTTTCAGATGAAGAATGAAACAACAAATAGGTCTAAGAAAACAAAAGAAGAAATAGCAATAAAAGCAGACGTTAATGAATTAGAAAACAATCGAAAATGTATAAATCCACCCAAGAGTCAGTTCCTCTCTGACCTCACCCCAGATCACCATTTTCCTTTTTCAAGACCATCCCCCTGAAGCTGGCAGACCACTATAGGCAAAGTTATTTTTCCTGAGAAGCAAATCTATAAAAATCTTCTAAGAAAGTTATTTCCTGAAATTAAATAGTTCCTATAGATGAACAGGCAATGGATTTCTGCAGAGACCAGTATTTGGGATAAGGCTTTGCTGCCTAAAATTAGGAGATTCTCAAACTGCCCTTTGGAAGTAGGATGTTTTTAAGAATGCATCCTGTTATGTCTTTAGGGAAACAGGCAATAAACCAGCGTCTGTGGGGTCCTTGCCTCTCCCGCTAGGACTTTCCAGAGGTAGGGGTTAAACTGTGCATAGATTGTGGGTATAATGAGCCCATTAAAAAAAAGCAATTTGGAATAACCTCCATTCTAGTCAGAATCTCCTTAGCTGCACTGATGAAGGTAAAAGTGTAAAAGCTTCACAGGCAGCCACTTGCCCAGAAAATCCCCTTACGATGCTACCCAGAAGAAGAGATATCTTGGCAATAAGCAGACTGGTGGCTGTGCACGCACAAGTATTTTCTTTGCAACACTCTGTGCAGTAATAAAAACATAGAGGCAGTTCCCCGACAGTAACGTTAAAGTCACGCAGCAGTGCGTCCGTCCAGTGACATCTGGGCCTAGAGTCCGCCACAGAAGGGTGCACGTGGTAGCTCTGCAGGCGGGACTCTGACTCCTAGGGCCTTCCACGCTGGAGCCACATCTGTGAACATGTTACGCTATACAGCAAGTGGCATGAAGGCTGCAGGTGGAATTCAGGTTGCTAACCAGCAGACCCTGGGGAAGCCAGAATCTCCTGATGACCCAGGCAGGCCCCCTCTCAGCGCAGGAGCATTGAAAGCAGAAGAGGAAGGCAGAGTGAGTCGGAGATCGATGTGGACATGAGACAGGAGGGGTCTGCAGAGTGAGAGAGATCCCACACCCCGTCCAGCTGGCTCTGAAGATGCAGGCAGGGGCTAGAGCTAACACATCCCTGTGGGCAGCCTCTGGAAATGGAGGGGGCTGACTTCAGCTGACAACAAGGACACAGGGCTTTGGTCCTGCAACTGTAACACCTTGATGTGCAAGAAAACCACTCCCCACGCAGAGCCCCGGGAAGGATGGCAAGCTGCTGACACCTTAGCCTTAGCCCAGAGAGACCCGGAAGGAGGGCAGGCTGCCGACACCTTAGCCTTAGCCCAGAGAGACCTGGAAGGAGGGCAGGCTGCTGACATCTCAGCCATATCCCAGAGAGACCCGTGTTGACTCATGACCCACAGGACTTGGCTGAGGATAAACGCCCTGTTTTAAGCCACTAAGTTTGTGGCAGTTTTTATGATAGCAACAGAAAACTAACAAAATATTTGGGAGAAAAAAGGAAATTGTACAGTAATGCGTGCAGTGGGACCTCATGTTTATTGTAAAATACATCCATACGTGTATATTTTTATACACACACGAAAGTGTCTGGACAGGATAAAATCATGGGCAGTGGATACCCCTGGCGATGGACATGCCAGAGACAGAGTGACACTCCACTTCACATAATTACGTGTGTTAGCTCTTTACAACGAGTCATAATTTTACAGTTTAAGCATCAGTTTGATAACTCATTTAATGAATGGACTGCGAGTGTACGGAGAGGCTGGCTATAGTACTGCCCAGGCACTGCCCACGTCTGGGTGGTGGGGGCACAGGGCCGCCAGGTTTTCCAGAGACGCATCTCTAGGATGTCTCCCTGTGGTGAGCTCGTTAAGCTGCATTTCTTGTTTGCATCTGCAATGGCACAGTTGGGTTTAAAAAAAAAAAAAGCTTACGTGTTCTGTGGATTATGTGTTTTTAAGTTGCAGTTTGCCATAAAAGGGCTGGATGGTAAAAGACAGCACTCACTACAGCCCCCTGAGCTGACAGCCCTAAGGAGTATTTTTTTTTTCTTTCTCGGTCTTTTGCCCAGGCTGGAGTGCAGTGGTGCAATCTCAGCTCACTGCAACCTCCGCCTCCCAGATTCAGGCAATTCTCCTGCCTCAGCCTCCTGGGTAGCTGGGATTATAGGCATGCACCAACATGCCTGGCTAATTTTTTGTATTTTTAGTAGAGACAGGGTTTCACCATGTTGGCCAGGCTGGTCTCGAACTCCTGACTTCAAGTGATCTGCCTGCCTCGGCCTCCCAAAGTGCTGGGATCACAGGTTTGAACCCTCATTCACAGCCAGGAATATCAATGAACAAAGCAGGCGCCAGTCTTAGGAGCCTCCCTCTTAACTAAGGTCTTCATGAAAACAATATCAGTTGTAGCAGGCTAAAAACTAGATGTTGAAGTAAAATATGAGAAATATAGAAAGAACAGAAAAGAATAAGTAAAGCATGAAATTTAAAAATGGAAGTTTTTAATTTGTCTTTCATTTTACTTAAGTTTTTGATTTAACTTTAAGGACATTTTTTCTAATAGAAAAAAGTTAGAATAAGACTAGAGTTGGTATGCACAAGAAAAAAGAAATGAGGTAAAAAGTGAAGAATTTACTAGAGAAACAATGAAATCCATGAAGAGATGTAAGGTAAGATACTGGAACCAGAATGAAACAGGTGGACGGATAATGTCCCACTGCCCTTCTTCACGGCTGCCTGTTGGGTCCGCCGGGTTTGGGGTGAGCTGCCGGTGGGCAGAGACCCCCAGGAGCAAGTGCCAAGTGCCATTCGAATCCCCAGGTCCTCACCTCATGCCCAGATGCCCGCGCCTCTGACGAGAGACATCGTCAGGGACCTGGGAACCCCTAGGGCTGGACCAATCAGACTGCAAATGCTCTCTCTGCACGTGCTGAAACGGTTGCAACACAGGCTGGACCAGAATCTCCCCTCCGCTTCCCTCCAGCTGAAACTAAAAATGTGGAGCCAGCAGCCCACAGTAGTGGAGGAGACTGTGAGAGAGGATACCTCCTCCCCAGGAGCATATGGCTTCCTATTAACTGAAGAACTGCAGGTTGCAGGTGTGTGGCACGCACGAGGAGTCTGGCGTCTGCTCCCGTTTTGACTAACAGAACCTAAAGGAGCTTAAGAAATTGGGTGAATGTGAATCAGCTTCACACATGTCTTTTAAATTGATTATCTTTATGTTTAGCTCTAAATAGGATTACTTTATCGGCGTTGCTAATAGCAGTTCGTTTATTAAGTTGATTATCAATAATCCCTGACAAGTGAGTCATAAGACGTTGGTTTTATCCATTCATCCAGTGTGTGCGGAGCACATACAATGCCTCACAGTGAAGGCGCAATGGCAATGATAAATGAGACAGCTCTTGGTTTCAAAGGCTATAGGGACTCTCGGGAAAGCACACAGGCGTGTGGTAGAGACAAGCACGAGCAGTGAGGAAATATGCTGCAGGGGACCTAACTCCAGGGAGGCTTCCCGGAGGAGGCAATCAGAGCTGGGCATGGAAGGATGACCGGCAGCAAGGAGGAGACGGTGAACAGCCGACTTCAAGTCAGAGGAGCGAGGAGGAAGAAAACTGTCGGGGGAACAGGGCTTTCTGGGGGCAGATCACGAAGGATCTGCACTGGGATGTGGCAAACCCCCGCAACCAGAGCGGGAGGGTCTCAAACAGAAAGCTGAGACGTGAGATCAGCCTTTGATGTGAGAGGCAGGACTTGGAGCTGGTGGCCAAGAGGTGCTAGGAGCTGAGTGATCTGAAGGAAGTTGTGAGAGCCCAGATACCAAATGGAGTCTCAGCATCAGGAAACACAAAAACGTCAGGATTGCTGGGCTTAGAAACACAGGAAGCGGCTCTGAAGGGTCTTTCACCTTTCTAGATGGATTCTACAAAAACTGTGATTTCTTTGAAAGGCTTCTTACTCAGATGTCAGCCTGACTCTGCAAGGTCTCAAAAGCAGCCCTGACGCTCCCTGCCTACAGAGGCACAGCCATCCGCCACGGGCCAGTGGACGCTAGGAGATCCCCAGGCCAGGTACCCAGCTTGCCAGCATGGTGGTGTTATGCTGTGTGGAGCAAAAGGTGATCCCAGGGCAGGCTGATGGGCCAGAGGAATATCTGAGCCCGTCTTCTGAGCTCTTCTCAGATGCGTCCACCAACAGCTGGTGTTCTCTTGGTTACTCATTTGATCACCTCACCCAACCCATGGCAGATGGGAGGGAGAAGACGCTTGGAGCCATCTCATGACTTAAATAGCCTACTCATAAATATATCCCAAAACGGAAGTGTCAGGAGGCTGAAGTATGCCCCTTCTCTTCCTGTACAAGAATACAGTTTATTTCTCACCTTGGAGAAACGGCTTCACAGGATTCTGTTTTATCCTCCACGATCCATTGTTTCATAAGATTCACTTTTGGCAGCTCTGGTTCAGATGTTGAATGGGTCGGTGCGTCTCACTTTCTGCATGGCTGTAAGAATTTCCGCAAATGCACGGTCATGCAGCCACCACCATAACCGAGACGTGCAGCCCTTCCTCTCACTGCAGTTCTAAGTTCCTGCTGCCCTCTTCTCTCAGAGCCATGCTTAAAGAACTTCCTTTCTTGGGAGGCCGAGGCAGGCGGGCCATTTCAGGTCAGGAGTTCGAGACCAGTCTGGCCAACATGGTGAAACTCTGTCTCTACTAAAAATACAAAATACAAAAATTAGTCGGGTGTGGTGGTGCACACTTGTAATCCCAGCTACTCGGGAGGCTGAGGCAGGAGAATTGCTTGAACCCAGGAGAAGGAGGTTGCAGTGAGCTGAGATTGTGCTACCACACTCCAGCCTGGGTGATGGAGCGAGACTCTGTCTTGGGGCGGGGCGGGGGAAGAACGAACTTCATTTCATATTTCTTGCAGTACTGGTCTGCTAGTAATGAATTTCCCCAGCTTTTTCTTTTTTTTTCCTAAGGATGACTTTTTTCATTTTGATTTATGAAAGATAATTTTCTCTCAGTCTAGAATTCTGGGCTAATGTCTTTTCTTTTCCTATTTTAAATATGCCACTTTATGGTGTTCTGGCCAGAATCATTTATGATGAAAAGTGTGCTGTAATTCTTTATTCTTCTGTATATAATGGTCTGTAATTTTCTTTTTATTTTTTTAAAGGTTTCATCTGTATCCTTCACTTCTGGTAGTTTGACTGTGGTGTGTATATGTGTGGGGTTTTATCTGTATGCTTCACTTCTGGTAGTTTGACTGTGGTGTGTAGATGTGCGGGGTTTGTCTATATCCTTCACTTCTGGTAGTTTGACTGTGGTGTGTATGTGTGTGGGGTTTTGTCTGCATCCTTCACTTCTGGTAGTTTGACTGTGGTGTGTATATGTGTGTGGGGTTTTATCTGTATCCTTCACTTCTAGTAGTTTGACTGTGGTGTGTATGTGTGGAGTTTTGTCTGTATCCTTCACTTCTGGTAGTTTGACTGTGGTGTGTGTATGTCTGTGGGGTTTTTTCTGTATCCTTCACTTCTGGTAGTTTGACTGTGGTGTGTAGATGTGTGTTGGGTTTTGTCTGTATCCTTCACTTCTGGTAGTCTGACTGTGGTGTGTAGACGTGTGTGGGGTTTGCCTGTTTCCTTCACTTCTGGTAGTTTGACTGTGGTGTGTAGATGTGTCTGGGGTTTTGTTTCCGGTGTTGATCGGTCTTGAGATTTTCTCAGATTCTTCAGTCTGTGATGTGACGTATCTTGTTAATGTTAGAAACTCCCTGGCATTAGTGCTTCCCACGTTTCTTCTGTTCTGCTCTGCTTTCGTCTTTCTGGCTGGGATTCGGGTTCTATGTGTGTGAGAACATTTGATAGCTCTCCGCAGCTCTCGGATGCTCTTTTCTGCCTTTCGGTTCCCACGCTTTTTCTCCGAGCCTCTGCTGGGTAATTTCCGTGCACCTATCTTCAAGGTCACTGATTTCTTCATTATATCGAGCCTACTGATGACTCATCAGCAAAATTCTTTATTTCTGAAACCATGAATCCCATCTGTGGTCTTTCCCTCTGCCTCTTTCTTAGAGTTCTCCTCTCTCCACTGCTTCCCATTTAGCCAGGACCACTGTGCCGCTGCTTGATCGCATAACTATAGTTACTTTCACGTTTTCTCTGAGAGTTTGAAGGAACATCCATGCCACTTCTGAATCTTGTCTTGATTGCCCTGTGTCTTGAGAATGAGCTTTAATTTTATGGCGTCTCCTAAGTTTTGATGAAATCTTGGTCATCGTGTACAGAACAGTGGGAATGGAGGTCAATGGTATCAGTGCTGGGAAACGGACAGGGCTCTTATTCCATCAGGCTTTTAGTGGAGGTGTTGAGACCATCAGGTCAGGTGCAGAGCTGGCTGAATCATGCTGCCCTGGGGCTGCCTGTGCCGCAGCACACACTTTACCTCCTCCAGAGCAGGCTTTTTCTGAGGGTGGTAGCAGGGCATGGGGAGGGCTTCCTTAGTGCCCCCACATCACCCAAACCAACCCCCACGATAGGCACTTGGGCAATGTACCACGTCACACAACGATATATAACACAATAGTGAACGTGGCTGTATTTTTTACGTCTTTGCATGCTTCTCAGGAATTTCTCTAGAATAAACTTTTAGATTTTCAGTTTTAAATGGCACGCTCTCCAAAAGTTTTAGTTATTGATAAGGTAGATGAATAGTCTTTGCTTGGCTTTTATTCATTTTTGCACTGCGTCATTCATTTTTTTCTTTATTGATTTGTGAGGCAATCTTTATATATTAAAAATATAAACATTTGTTACTTATATTGAAAAACTCTTTCTCAGGTTTTTATTATGATTTTACTTTGGTGATATTATTTTTAGTTTGCTTTTATCATAAGTTTTTAATTTTATGAATTTAAAGTGGTATCTTTATAATTCCGCCCCATGGAATCATGCCCAGATACCTCTTCTCCACCCCCAGAGTATAGAATAGACACATATGTATCTATACATATGTGTCTATACATATACACACATATATGTGTGTGTATATATATGATTTTTATGCTTACATATTTAGTCCATCAGAATTTATCTTTATATATGATATGAAGTATCTTTGAAATAAGCTCTTTTTTCTTTATAAATTTAAAGTGCTACCTTCATTAGAGAATGACTCAGAGATATTCAATTTATTATTGACTTTTTAATTGGACTAAGCAGAAAAAAAAGCAAAGGCCTCCAAATGAAATTATTTGGTCTACCTTTCATCACAATCAGAATTGAATTGGTTATTCAAGTATTTCAAATGTTAATATATAAGCAAGTCCAGTATCTCAAACACTAATACATAAGCTAATTTAGAAATACAGTAAATTGGATTCAGTAGGACTTGGAATTTGCATTTCAATTAGTTGATAATTCTAAGTGGTGCTCTGCAGGTGGGCAGGGTCTGACCCACAGACGGGGCCATCAGCCCTGGGGATCTGACCTTCCTGATCGGGGACACAAGGCCGAGAACCTGTACACCAGGGCATGAGACAGGTGGGACAGGATTTCTGCTTGTTTTTATTTTTATTTTTGAGAGCGAAAGGCCTTCTATTATCGTGCACTATGTTAGAGAACATAGCAGGGTATAAGTGAAAGCGCTTATATATATAAAATTAGGATGTGCAAATTAAGTGATTAATGAGAAGACTGATTTTTTTCTCAGTTTTACAGCAGGAAGATAAGATGGTTTTTAACAGAATAATTCTGGCATTGTTCTAAGAGGTGGAACATTTTGAAACAGAATTCCTGCAGTCTTTGCAGGAGTGCTCTGCTCTGTGGTTTAGAAGGAGGGCTGATAACAGCCAATTAAACACTCAACCTTCTTCCAGTCCCGTACCGGGCAGTCAAAAAAGAACTGCTGATACAGTCCATCTGACGGGACGGCGCAGTCAACGCAGGTGCCCAGAGCCTCCTGGGGCCATGGTGGGCCTGATAACTTCGGGGTAAGAACCTGAACCCATACCTATCAAATTAAATTTAAGTACAATTAGTAAGTCGATCTTCCCATAACATTTGCATTCTTAACTATTGTGCAGGTGAAGAGAAGTTGTTCGTGCACACCAAGAGGAGAATAAAAGCCTCATGGAAACAAGCGAACACTCATTCTCATTTTTATCATTTGAATCGGTCAGAAACGTAAAAGATTTTGTCAGCGGCTCCTGCTGGGAAGCTCTTTGGTGCAAAAAAAGAGAAAAACACTCAGTGCACTGTATCCAATTACTTTCAATTCTGTTTAAAATACAATTATAGAATTACCAATTTTGTTTAAAACAGCCTTTGGGTATACAATAAACTTAGGATAAGAGTGTCTATGTAATTTACCAGCAAAACGTCATCAGATTACATTAATGCAGATTTCCACACCTTGCCTCCGGCAGCTATGAGCACTCACGCTGGTGCCAGTGGCACCTCGGAGGCACCGGGTGGGGCTCAGGACCTGCGGGGCCGAGGGCAGGTTGAGGAGGAAGGTCAGTGCTGACCACGCTGAGTGCCGCCTGTTCCCCAGCATGCCATGTGCCCCCGTGGGAATCCGAGGTTGCTGCTCCTTCCTGGGTCCTGAAGGCTCCTCTCACCCCCCTCGTCCCGGGCTGCTCTCGACACCTGTCCCTGCTGCAGGGACACCAGGCTGCAGCCTCCAGCAGGAATGCCTTTCCTCTTCCATTTCTCACAATAAACCTCTTGTTGGATGTCCTGTGGCATTTACATGCTTTAAATTTTTTTTTTTTTTTTTGAGAGACAGCCTAATTCCGTGGCCCGTGCAATGGCACGACCTTGGCTCACTGCAACCTCCACCTCCCGGGTTCAAGCAATTCTCCTGCCTCAGCCTCTCGAGTAGCTGGGATTACAGGCATGTGCCACTACACCGGCTAATTTTTGTATTTTTAGTAAAGATGGGGTTTTGCCATGTTGGCCAGGCTGGTCTCAAACTCCTGACCTCAGGTGATCTGCCCGCCTTGGCTTCCCAAAGTGCTGGGATTACAGGCATGAGCCATTGCGCCCAGCCCCTTAAAAAATTTTTATCATATATTGACAAAGTATTTGTATTTATGGGGTTAAAAAGTGTGTTGTGATTTTAAATACAATGTAGAAAAATTAAGTGAATTAACATAGCTATCAGCTCAAATATTTAACATTTTTTGTGATGAGAACATTAGAAATTCACTCAGTGATACTGAAATGTGCAGTACTCAATTACTTGCAGTATTCAGTGTGCTACTGATCTAAAAACATGAAGATATCCTCCTGTCTCGGTTACCGTAGCCTGTAGTATAGTTTAAAGTCAGGTAGCGTGATGCCTCTAGCTTTGTTCTTTTGGCTTAGGATTGTCTTGGCAATGTGGGCTCTTTTTTTGGTTCCATAAGAACTTTAAAGTAGTTTTTTCCAATTCTATGAAGAAAGTCATTGGTAGCTTGATGGGGTTGGCACTGAATCTATAAATTACCTTCTACTGGTACCAAAACAGAGATATAGACCAATGGAACAGAACAGAGCCCTCAGAAATAATACTACACATCTACAACCATCTGATCTTTGACAAACCTGAGAAAAACAAGAAATGGGGAAAGGATTCCCTATTTAATAAATGGTGCTGGGAAAACTGGCTAGCCATATGTAGAAAGCTGAAATTGGATCCCTTCCTTACACCTTATACAAAAATTAATTCAAGATGGATTAAAGACTTAAACATCAGACCTAAAACCATAAAAGTCCTAGAAGAAAACCTAGGCAATACGATTCAGGATCTAGGCATGGGCAAGGATTTCATGTCTAAACCACCAAAAGCAATGGCAACTAAAGCCAAAATTGACAAATGGGATCTAATTAAACTAAGGAGCTTCTGCACAGCAAAAGAAACTACCATCAGAGTGAACAGGCAACCTACAGAATGGGAGAAGATTTTTGCAATCTACTCATCTGACAAAGGGCTAATTTCCAGAATCTACAAAGAACTCAAATAAATTTACAAGAATAAAACAAACAACCCCATCAACAAGTGGGCGAACGATATGAACAGACACTTCTCAAAAGATGCCATTTATGCAGACAACAGACACATGAAAAAATGCTCATCATCACTGGCCATCAGAGAAATGCAAATCAAAACCACAATGAGATACCATCTCATACCAGTTAGAATGGCGATCATTAAAAAGTCAGGAAATAACAGGTGCTGGAGAGGATGTGGAGAAATAGGAACACTTTTACACTGTTGGTGGGACTGTAAACTAGTTCAACCATTGTGGAAGACAGTGTGGCGATTCCTCAGGGATCTAGAACTAGAAATATCATTTGACCCAGCCATCCCATTACTGGGTATACACCCAAAGGATTATAAATCATGCTGCTATAAAGGCACATGCACATGTATGTTTATTGAAGCACTATTCACAACAGCAAAGACTTGGAACCAACCCAAATGTCCATCAATGATAGACTGGATTAAGAAAATGTGGCACATCTACACCATGGAATACTATGCAGCCATAAAAAAGGATGAGTTTGTGTCCTTTGTAGGGACATGGATGAAGCTGGAAACCATAATTCTCAGCAAACTATTGCAAGAACAAAAAACCAAACACCACATGTTCTCACTCATAGGTGGGAATTGAACAATAAGACTTGGACACAGGAAGGGGAACATCACACACCGGGGCCTGTTGTGGGGTTGGGGGAGGGAGGAGGGATAGCATTAGGAGATATACCTAATGTAAATGACGAGTTAATGGGTGCAACACACCAACATGGCATGTGTATACATATGTAACAAACCTGCATGTTGTGCACATGTACCCTAGAACTTAAAGTATAATAATAATAATAATAATAATAATAATAATAATAATAAAGAATATCCTCCTGTCTCACGGAGGCTGGTTCTTTTGACCCTCAACTCTCCATTTTCTGCACCTCCAGCTTCTGTAACCTCCATTCCACTCTGCACCTGTGAGTTCCATTGTTTTAGGTCCTGCATTTAGGTGGGGATTTGCGGTGTTTGTTTTTCTGTATTTTGGCTTATTTCGTGTAACGTAATGCCCTCTGCTTCCATTCATGTCTGCCTTCCCACGTTTGCCACAGCACTGCTCACAATTGCCAAGTCACAGAGTCAACCTCTGTCATCAAAGGGTGAGTGGATGAAAATGCAGCAGATACGGTGTGGAATACTAGTCACTCCTAAAGAGGAAGAAACTCTGTCGTCTGTGATGATTTTTTGTATTCATAGTCTCTTGTTGTGCGTTATTATGACCTAACATTGCGTTTCTCCCTCGCTTGCCTCTCTCTGTCCCTGTGTTGAGTGTGTGCGCATGTGTGTGTTTGTGGAAGACACTCAGTCACTAGCAGGAAGCACAGCAGTGGATTCCAAATACAATTCTTAGGCGAAGAAACATCTTCAAGAGAGACTCATTAGGTATTTTCTCAGTGCTTGCAAAATCTCATGAGTCACATATTTATGCAGAGTGAGATTCCTGTCACACGTATGTTCGTGGGTTTCCTTTCTTGGGGCCGGAATGATCAGGTTGAACCATATACAATTTCTGCTTTTGAATATTGGCTGAATATTGGCAGTTTAATGTGGGTCAACCAACTTTATCAACTCAGCACAGTAAAGGTGCTTAGCTCAGCCTAAGTGGAAGCTTTTATTTGCAGTAACACATGATTTGGGTCATAATAAAATGGAAATGTCAACTAACTAATAAATGCGCTTGCTCGATGGGATTGAGGCTCTGGTAGGAAGGCCACGCACGGGACTCATCACCAAGGGAGGTGACTCATCACCGAGGGGAGATTCTGCTGCCCCCGGGGGCAGGGGGCAGCGTGGTTTAGCCGCGTAAAACCGAGAGACCTAGAGTTGACTTCCGGCGGTGTGACTCGCTGAGACACGGCTCTTCATCTCTAAGGCTTGGGTCATGGTGTCTGCTTCAGCAGTTACCAGAGTGGCGAGGGCTGGGATGGTTGTTGTTCTTGGTGTACTAGAAGTCCTGTAATTATTGCCAGTGCTATGCCTAGTTCATCGCTCTCCTGTCTCACGTTACCCCCTCATACACTAAAATCTGGTGACGCAGAACCTGTTTCCATTTTCTGATTGCACCTGAGTGATTCAACGGAGGTGGCATTGTACATGAAATAGTGTTATTATAAAATATTATTTCCCTCTCCCGTAAATATGCTGTCTTTGGGAACTTGGGCCTGCTCTGTTCAGGGCCGATGCTCTCCTACCCACCGCTTACCCTAATGCTCTAGGGTGGACCCCTCAATGCAAACGTGAGTCTGCAGGGAGACAAGCCCGGAGCTCCCGGAATGGGTTAGGAGTCCTGTCTCACGCATTTGGAGAGCATCTCACTTTACACTTGTAAGTAACCTACGCCACTTATGACTACTCACTAAAGTGC
Organism: Pongo abelii; assembly: GCF_028885655.2. Taxonomy (NCBI): domain Eukaryota; kingdom Metazoa; phylum Chordata; class Mammalia; order Primates; family Hominidae; genus Pongo; species Pongo abelii. Next base: position 1,347,255 of record NC_071992.2, on the reverse strand, counting down.
ACTGGGTCTGTTAGATTCTAAGGGGTCGGCTCACACTTTCTGTAAAGGCCCAGATGTGAGTATTCTAGGGTCTGCTGGCTGTCGGGGTGCCTCATACCTGCTCAGCCCTGCCTGAAGTTGGGAGGCACCCACAGCAACATGGTGACCAGTCACGGTGACCAGTGAGCGGGCCACAAAACAGGCCCTTGGCAGGTCCTGGCTTGCCAGCATCTGGACTGAAAGCTCCATTCTCTGGTGTTAGTTTACCTGCATTTGGGCACCAGAACAGCACGTGATGTTTCCTGCATACTTCCCAAATAAACGAGCTGTTATTATTGATGATTAAATATAACTTAAGCAAGAACACGCTCCACAAGCTGTGAAACCCACGGATGGCAGTCAGGGGTTTAAAGGACTTTTCTCTCAGCTACTCTTCACCCTTTCTGTCTTCTCCATCCCACTAGATGCCCCCACAGTTCACCCCTCTCTCCTCTCCATCTCATCAGATGCCCCCACAGTTCACCTCTCTCCTCTCTATTCCAGCAGATGCCCCCACAATTCACCACTCTCTCCTCTCCATCTCATCAGATGCCCCTACAGTTCACCTCTCTCCTCTCCATCCCAGCAGATGCCCCCACAGTTCACCCCTCTCTCCTCTCCATCTCATCAGACGCCCCCACAGTTCACCTCTCCTCTCTCTATTCCAGCAGATGCCCCCACAGTTCACCCCTCTCTCCTCTCCATCTCATCAGACACCCCCCACAGTTCACCCCTCTCTCCTCTCCATCTCATCAGACGCCCCCACAGTTCACCTCTCTCCTCTCTATTCCAGCAGATGCCCCCACAGTTCACCCCTCTCTCCTCTCCATCTCATCAGACACCCCACAGTTCACCCCTCTCTCCTCTCCATCTCACCAGACGCCCCCACAGTTCACCCTCTCTCCTCTCCATCTCATCAGACGCCCCCACAGTTCACCCTCTCTCCTCTCCATCTTATCAGATGCCCCCACAGTTCACCCTCTCTCCTCTCCATCTCATCGGACACCCCACAGTTCACCCTCTCTCCATCCCAGAAGACGCCCCCACAGTTCACCGCTCTCTCCTCTCCATCTTATCAGATGCCCCCACAGTTCACCTTCTCTCCTCTCCATCTCATCAGATGCCCCCACAATTCACCCTCTCTCCTCTCCATCTCATCAGACGCCCCCACAGTTCACCCTCTCTCCTCTCCATCCCATCAGACGCCCCCACAGTTCACCCTCTCTCCTCTCCATCCCAGCAGATGCCCCCACAGTTTACCCTCTCTCCTTTCCATCTCATCAGATACCCCACAGTTCACCCTCTCTCCTCTCCATCCGACAAGACGCCCCCACAGTTCACCCCTCTCTCCTCTCCATCCCAGCAGATGCCCCCACAGTTCACCCTCTCTCCTCTCCATCTCATCAGATGCCCCCACAGTTCACCCTTTCTCTTCTCCATCTCATCAGAAGCCCCCACAGTTCACCCCTCTCTCCTCTCCATCTCATCAGACATCCCCACAGTTCACCCTCTCTCCTCTCCATCTCATCAGATGCCCCCACAGTTCACCTCTCTCCTCTCCATCCCAGAAGATTCCCCCACAGTTCACCCTCTCTCCTCTCCATCTCATCAGACGTCCCCACAGTTCACCCCCTCTCCTCTCCATCTCATCAGACACCCCCACAGTTCACCTCTCTCCTCTCCATCCCAGAATATTCCCCCACAGTTCACCCTCTCTCTTCTCCATCTCATCAGACGCCCCCACAGTTCACCCCTCTCTCCCCTCTATCTCATCAGACATCCCCGCAGTTCACCCTTCTCTCCTCTCCATCTCATCAGACGTCCCCACAGTTCACCCTCTCTCTTCTCCATCTCATCAGACATCCCCGCAGTTCACCCCTCTCTCCTCTCCATCTCATCAGATGCCCCTGCAGTTCACCCTCTCTCCTCTCCATCTCATCAGATGCCCCCACAGTTCACCCTCTCTCCTCTCCATCTCATCAGACATCCCCACAGTTCACCCTCTCTCCTCTCCATCCCAGAAGATGCCCCTCCAGTTTACCCCTCTCTCCTCTCCATCTCATTAGACACCCCCCCAGTTCACCCCTCCCTCCTCTCCATCCCAGCAGACGTGTCCTCTCTTCATCCTTTTCTCCTCTCCATCCCAGCAGATGCCTCCACAGCCAGCCTCTTGGGCATTACAGCGTCTGCACCTGCACTGTGGTGAACATGTGAAATCCAACCGAGCCTTCTCAAAGCTTAGGTGGGAATGGTCAATTCAGAAATCAATTTTAAAACTAAGATAAATGAGGAATTGGATTAGGAGAACATGTTTGGGATATGAATATTCACCTGCTACATGTTAAAAATGCAGATAATTAAACGTGCCCAGATGGAAAGAGCCCCCAGGAGTGAACGTTACGAAAGGGCTGTGCATAATGGAATAGGATGCAGAGACAACATCATGGTGCCAGCCACAGTCATAGGGGGTGCTGGGCGTTCACGTGGGTGAAACCCAAGTCGTTCCCAGCACAGTTAACATGACTCTGGAGGCCAGCAGAATGAAGACAGCACATGGATGTGTACGTGCCTCCCCAGTGTTGTCTTTCCTGTTCCACCTGAGGTCCCTATGATGTGCTTCTGACATCTCCACTGTTAAAATCCTTCAAGGGAATTTTGTCCACACTCACTACAACTCAGTGTGCCCTTGTTTCCTGGAAACACAGGGTTACAGAGTAGCAACTATGGGAATTCTCCTAGTCCTGGCTGTTTTCTTCCTTTCTCTCCTCTCCCCACAGTATCTACCCTGACATCAACCACTGCCCTCCACAGAGCAGTGCCATGGGGTGAAGATCGACCCTGACCTCAACCACTGCCCTCCACAGAGCAGTGCCATGGGATGAAGATCTACCTTGACCTCCACAGAGCAGTGCCATGGGGTGAAGATCTACCCTGACCTCCACAGAGCAGTGCCATGGGGTGAAGATCTACCCTGACCTCCACAGAGCAGTGCCATGGGGTGAAGATCTATCCTGTCCTCCACAGAGCAGTGCCATGGGGTGAAGATCTATCCTGTCCTCCACAGAGCAGTGCCATGGGGTGAAGATCTACCCAGACCTCCACAGAGCAGTGCCATGGGGTGAAGATCTATCCTGTCCTCCACAGAGCAGTGCCATGGGGTGGAGATCTATCCTGTCCTCCACAGAGCAGTGCCATGGGGTGGAGATCTACCCTGTCCTCCACAGAGCACTGCCATGGGGTGAAGGTCTACCCTGTCCTCCACAGAGCAGTGCCATGGGGTGAAGGTCTATCCTGTCCTCCACAGAGCAGTGCCATGGGGTGAAGATCTACCCTGTCCTCCACAGAGCAGTGCCATGGGGTGGAGATCTATCCTGTCCTCCACAGAGCAGTGCCATGGGGTGAAGATCTACCCTGTCCTCCACAGAGCAGTGCCATGGGGTGAAGATCTACCCTGACCTCCACAGAGCAGTGCCATGGGGTGAAGGTCTATCCTGTCCACAGAGCAGTGCCATGGGGTGAAGATCTATCCTGTCCTCCACAGAGCAGTGCCATGGGGTGAAGATCTACCCTGTCCTCCACAGAACAGTGCCATGGGGTGGAGATCTATCCTGTCCTCCACAGAGCAGTGCCATGGGGTGAAGATCTACCCTGTCCTCCACAGAGCAGTGCCATGGGGTGGAGATCTATCCTGTCCTCCACAGAGCAGTGCCATGGGGTGAAGGTCTACCCTGTGCTCCACAGAGCAGTGCCATGGGGTGAAGATCTATCCTGACCTCCACAGAGCAGTGCCATGGGGTGGAGATCTACCCTGACCTCCACAGAGCAGTGCCATGGGGTGAAGGTCTACCCTGACCTCCACAGAGCAGTGCCATGGGGTGAAGGTCTACCCTGTCCTCCACAGAGCAGTGCCATGGGGTGGAGATCTATCCTGTCCTCCACAGAGCAGTGCCATGGGGTGAAGATCTACCCTGTCCTCCACAGAGCAGTGCCATGGGGTGAAGATCTATCCTGACCTCCACAGAGCAGTGCCATGGGGTGGAGATCTATCCTGTCCTCCACAGAGCAGTGCCATGGGGTGAAGATCTATCCTGTCCTCCACAGAGCAGTGCCATGGGGTGGAGATCTATCCTGTCCTCAACCACTGACCTCCACAGAGCAGTGCCATGGGGTGAAGATCTACCCAGACCTCCACAGAGCAGTGCCATGGGGTGAAGGTCTACCCTGTCCTCCACAGAGCAGTGCCATGGGGTGAAGGTCTACCCTGACCTCCACAGAGCAGTGCCATGGGGTGGAGATCTACCCTGTCCTCCACAGAGCAGTGCCATGGGGTGAAGATCTACCCTGACCTCCACAGAGCAGTGCCATGGGGTGAAGATCTATCCTGTCCTCCACAGAGCAGTGCCATGGGGTGAAGATCTACCCTGTCCTCCACAGAGCAGTGCCATGGGGTGGAGATCTATCCTGTCCTCCACAGAGCAGTGCCATGGGGTGAAGGTCTATCCTGTCCTCCACAGAGCAGTGCCATGGGGTGAAGGTCTATCCTGTCCTCCACAGAGCAGTGCCATGGGGTGGAGATCTATCCTGTCCTCCACAGAGCAGTGCCATGGGGGAAGATCTACCCTGACCTCCACAGAGCAGTGCCATGGGGTGAAGATCTATCCTGTCCTCCACAGAGCAGTGCCATGGGGTGAAGGTCTATCCTGACCTCCACAGAGCAGTGCCATGGGGTGGAGATCTACCCTGACCTCCACAGAGCAGTGCCATGGGGTGAAGGCCATGGGGCTTGGGGCTGAGCTACATTCAGCCGAGAGCCTTGGTGGCTTTTGCAGCCTCCAGCACCTCATTTCCCTGAGTCATGTTTCTGTCCATAAAACAGGCATCATGAGAGCTTCCCTGAGTTATGTAGCTGAGCTTCGGCAATGTCATTTAAAATGGAAATAAACGAACTACGTTGGAATCCATAAAACGTAAAGGAATATAAGATAAACTAAGACGCGAATAGGCAACAGCAAAAATGTGTTGATACCTCCTGGTAACATAGTATTTTTTTTTGCAGAAATTTTCATTACATTAACCCCCAAAGAGTGACTCAGGAGTTTCGAGGACTTTCAATTTAGCGGGTTCCTGGCAGGCAGGGCGCTATCCAGACCCATCACATGGCTGCTTCCTCTGCTTTGTTATCTACACATGGTGTCAGATTTAGGGAAAAAGAATGATTGGGGCACGTATAAATTGAGTTTGGCAGAATGCCTGACATTTGTTGGACTCATCAATGGAGTGATAAATCCTGGATAAATGGAAGAATGGACCCAACTGTTGCACCATCTCTGCTGAGTGGACAGTGGCATGGGGGCCACAGGCAGAGTGGATTTGTGTCTGCTGAGTGGGCAGTGGCATGGGGGCCACAGGCAGAGTGGATTTGTGTCTGCTGAGTGGACAGTGGCATGGGGGCCATGGGCAGAGTGGATTTGTGTCTGCTGAGTGGACAGTGGCATGGGGGCCACGGGCAGCGTGGATTTGTGTCTGCTGAGTGGACAGTGGCATGGGGGCCACGGGCAGAGTGGATTTGTGTTTGCTGAGTGGACAGTGGCATGACGGCCACGGGCAGAGTGGATTTGTGTTTAGAACAGGAGTAACTTAGGCAGCACGTCTCACCCATTTTCCCCACATCTGATCAGATTTGAGGCCGTGGAATGCTTTCTGGTCAGGTGTTAAGGGCTGTTGGTGGGTGAACTCCCAGAGGGTTTCCCACTTGGGTAGGGAAGGGTCTGGCCAGTGTTTAGGTGATGCTGTCAGGGGGCCTCAGGCTCACATCCCTCTGCTGGCTTTTCGAAGAGTTTCAACTACATTGGGTGATGGTGTGAGTTTTGCCAATGTAAAGTTCTGAGAGTGTCCTCTGAACATTGTTAGTACTGGAGCCTCGTACAGGACTCTGGGCCAGTCCCTGATGTGAAGAAAGGAATGAGACACCATCTCTGCCACTGAAGAATGAGGTAATAATGATCCTAGGGGACCCGTGGCAGTGATGGTGAATGAGTGGAAGAAGGAACCCGTTAACATGAAAATGCCGTTCGTAATTCTTAAAACACTTAGTCCCTGCCCATGGTCTAAAAAAGGCTTTCTGTTTTCGTGTTTTGCTTTCAAATGTATAGAATTATGAAGTGAATCACAAACGTTTAAAGTGGGAACTTACCAATGGCTGTTTACCTGGGGGTCCAAAACCCCAGGACTGAGGCTGGCCTTGGAGCCCTGGACCCACGAAGCATAGCTTCTGCATGTGTGTGCTTTTCCCCGGAAGAGGTTTCAGATAATTCATAATTCTCCTAATGTCTTTAAGTGCCCCAAATAAAAGGTGGGTGAGTGCCGACATCCAGTCCAATCCTTTACTTTCCTGCTGGAGCAGATGGGTCGGACAACTTGGCTCTGCTCCCAGCTCTGTCCAGCTCCCCAACCCCTTCCTGGTAATCGTGTTTCCTGGTTGTTTCTTGGCTTACAAACACCTGCTCCCCATTTCCTTCCAACAAGTCTAAGAGCTTCCCCAGGGCAAGACTTTGGCTTTGTTCTCAGCCACTCGTCCCACAAGCTGTCACCAACCACCCTCTGTGAAGGGAGAGGAGATGGATGGGCCTGGGCAGGGCAGACATGTGGCCCCGTCTCAGGGCATGTCTTGTCTGGCATTCCGACACCATACCTCTTGAATTTAGTTGAACTAGGCAATAATGACAGAGTTCGGATTTGTGAAGTTCTAATATGTAAGATTTGGTTTCAATTTAAAATTTCACTTTTTCATCTTGTAAGCCAACAGCGATGAACAACTGGATGTATTGGAAGAGGTTACATGGTCACTGGCTCATCACTGGGTGCACCCGGCGTGGATAGAGACAATACAGGGAGGGCCTTGTGGCCCAGGGCTCCCTGTCGGACGTGTGGGTCATAAGTAATAACTCTTATGTGGCACTGGCCAAGGCTGAGAAGCAGTTCCACCCTGGCTATCCACTTGCCCAGGACCTCACAGCCGGCCGCGGAAGGCAGGGGTAGCTTCCAGGCAGTTCATGTCATTACCACCCAAACTAACTTGTGGGACTCAAGATACACAGCAGCGTGACTGTTGACAGTAACAGTCATATTTTCATGGTTCACAGGAATTGCTGATTTCCCAAAGAGTTTTATCTGTCTATATTTTCAAAATTAAATTTATTAATAATAAATTTTGGGCAAATATATAAAGTGTAGGGTATTATATTTATAAAGCTAGTCCACTGCCTCCCTCCTCTACAAAAAATGTGTTGCCTAGAAATCCACTTATAAAGTTATAGTCAACAACAAAATTCCCTGTTAACGAGTTTTACTCACAAAGACATTCAAACACACACCCATATGTACAGATTCATACAAACAGAGACATGTGCTTGTCCTGAGGATAATCTGAATGATCAGAAAGATATGATGGCTCACGTTGGCTTTAAAATTTGACAAGGAAGTTGGCCAAGCACACTTCCTTAATTATTATGTAATTAATAAATAACAAAAGCTCTGGTTGTTCTTTAAAAAAAAAACTTGAAAATTGACAGCCATGGGTCTAATATTTTCAGCTTGGGAATTTAGTTTAAATGGATGGCACTCAGCTCACGGTGAAGTGGTTTTGGAGAGGGAGCTCGCAGACAGTGGGAAAGTGCTTGGAGTGGGAAGGCAGCTGGTCTCACTTACGTCTGGTGCTCTCCAAGCGGTCTCTGTCCGATGGACTTCAGCAGCGGTTCCGGTAGGATCGCCGACTTTGGTGACGTCTTGGGGCTGGAGTCTGACTCTCCGCTCTCCTCGTCCCCCATGGCTTTAATGTAACTCCCACTTCTCATTCTCCTGCAGGGAATCTCCTCATCTTTGCCACCGGTGGGGTACCCTCCCCACTCATCCTGAGGCACCTGGGAGCAGACAGACACGAAACACGCGTCAGCTTTGTCACTAACGGCGGCATCAGCTCCTTTTTGGAAACAAATCCTCTACAATTCCATAAAGATATACCTCTTTATGGTCATTTATCAGTTAAAGTCAGATGCATAAAAATGCATACTCTAAAAGGAAATGAATATAAACATGTTGGTTTTTCTTTATTATAAGTGATAGGTAAACATTATGGATAAAGTGAGAACATGTGAGAAAAGTAAGAGAAGAAGGGACACTTGCAATCTCAGCAGCTGGGACAAAGCACCGGCTAACATTTAGTTTTATTTCCCTCTGGTATAAGAGGAAATTGAAAGTTCAGAAACTGAACAGAGAAGAAAAGAAAGAAAAAAAGAAAACAGGGAGAAAATGCCTATCTCACTGTATATTTATATCTTAATTGCAAGCAAATAAAAGAGGACGGTTTTAACTCTAGAAGCCAAGTTCTATCATACATACAAATTCTCAGTACTCAGAGTTGCAAAAGGATCTTGCCCAGCCACATCATATGCCACCTGACATACCACCAAGCACCTGTGCATGGAATATGTCTGCCTGTTACAGAACTCAGCACCCGTTCATGTTACATATCTGTGTGGTACAGAACTGATCACCTGTGCATGTTATACGTCTGCCTGGTACAGAACTGAGCACCCATGCATGTTATATGTCTGCCTGGTGCAGAGCTGAGCACCCATGCATGTTATATGTCTGCCTGGTGCAAATCTGAGCAACCATGAATGTTATATATCTGTGTGGTACAGAACTCAGCACCCGTTCATGTTAAATATCTGTGTGGTACAGAACTCAGCACCTGCCTGTGCATGTTATATATCTGTGTGGTGGTACAGAGCTGACCACCTGTGCATGTTATATGTCTGCCTGTTACAGAGCTGAGCACCCATGCATGTTGTATGTCTGCCTGGTGCAGACCTGAGCAACCATGAATGTTATATATCTGTGTGGTACAGAACTCAGCACCTGTGCATGTTATATGTCTGCCTAGTACAGAGCTGAGCACCCGTGCGTGTTATAGGTCTGCCTGGTGCAGACTTGAGCAACCATGAATGTTATATATCTGTGTGGTATAGAACTCAGCACCTGTGCATGTTATATGTCTGCCTGGTACAGAGCTGACCACCTGTGCATGTTATATGTCTGCCTGGTACAGAGCTGAGTAACCGTGCATGTTATATGTCTGTCTGGTGCAGACCTGAGCAACCATGAATGTTACATATCTGTGTGGTACAGAACTCAGCACCTGTGCATGTAATATGTTGCCTAGTACAGAGCTGAGCACCCGTGCATGTTATATGTCTGCCGCATGCAGACTTGAACAACCATGAATGTTATACATCTGTGTGGTACAGAACTCAGCACTTGTGCATGTTATATGTCTGCCTGGTACAGAGCTGAGCACCCATGCATGTTATATGTCTGCCTGGTACAGAGCTGAGCAACCATGAATGTTATATATCTGTGTGGTATAGAACTCAGCACCCATGCATGTTATATATCTGCATGGTACCAAACTGAGCAACTGTGCATGTTATACATCTGCCTGGCACAGAGGTGAGCACCTATGCCTGTTATATATCTGCCTGACACAGAACTGGGCCCATGTACCTGCTATATATCTGCCTTGCACAGAGCTGAGAGCCCATACATATAACCCCCCAGTGCTGTGTATCTCACTCTTCAAGAACTGAACCCACGTGCATTTTATATCTCACCCAAAACAGCCCCACAGGCTGCCTGCTGTGTGTTTGTGTTAAGTGTCTCTCTGAGGGGAGGGTAAACCATGAAGACGACAGTGCGGGCCAATATTCTGTTTCCATCCACCATCTGTGAAACTGGAAACCCAACGCGGCCATGAGCAAAAAGTCATGGCACTGGAACACAATGGTTTGCGTTGCGGGAGCTGCTCCGTGCAGCTCAGGACCTGGTTGCTTTTCCCCATGGTTCATTAGCTTTGAACAGCTCCCCAGAGGCTCTGGATAAAGTTCAAGCTCCATAGGTCAAATTCACATTTACAAAGGCAAAAGAACACAGCATGCAGTCACTGAGTGTAGGGAACTCCAAAGCTTTCCACAGCAACCAGCTCATCACCCACAGTCTGTAGTCAAGGAACTAACGTAGTATGTTCTTCATGTTGGAGGAGAAGAGAATCTCCCCACATGCCATTTACAGAGAAAGAAAATAAAAAATTTCTATATTTAAAAAGTCTTCAGACAGGGTATTTTTTTCCCTTGCTGTAAAATACTTAGATACTGAGGTATATTCTTTATATCATCGTAAAAGGAACCTGCTATCTTTCCAGTGTCCATATTGCCTGTGAGCCGATCGACAGTGCTACCAGCAGGGATCTGCGTGGCTAGTGGTGAAGGCAGGTCTTTTGGCTGAAGTCCCCTGTATTCATTCCTAAATGCCACACCAGCGCTCTGGCAGATCTGACATCTTCCACGTTGCAGCCCAGGACAGGAGCCAAGGAAGAGGGAAAGGCATGTTCATTTCTGTCACTCACATATCCTGGACTTCCAGCCTGGACGAGCAGGAGCTCCCCTTACCATAGACCCCGTGTGGCAAGGGGTCCTGAACACCACACAGTCCCGCAACAACAAGGTGCAGACACCTGAACACCACACAGTCCCGCAGTAACAAGGTGCAGACATCCGAACAACACACAGTCCCGCAGCAACATGGCGCAGACACCCGAACACCACACAGTCCCGCAGCAACAAGGCACAGACACCCGAACACCACACAGTCCCGCAGCAACAAGGCGCAGACATCCGAACAACACACAGTCCCACAGGCCCCTGTGGGTCATGGTACAGGTGGATCATAGCTGTAGCACCCCCAAGGTGGCCCAGACACACGGCAGCAAGCAATGACACCCTAGCACCAAGCACACTAGAAGATCCAGATGCTGTGATGAGGAGAGGGTTGGACAGGCTGGAAAGTTCCAGATTCTCCTTCCACCCAGATTCCAAGAGGCCCAAAGGCTCAGGACAAGGATCCTGAACTGTGACCGTGAGCTGGACAGGCTGCACCTGCGGTCCTCTCCAGCCGGGTTCTTCTAAAGCCTTGATGACCTGGTGCCTTGTGCCCAGGTCTGCACAGGTTCAAAGAGGAATACAGACCCCGCTGAAAGGGAATTGGAGGTATTGTATGTGTCTGTTCTCACCCTGCTAATAAAGACATACCCGAGACTGGGCAATTTATAAAGGAAAGAGGTTTAGCTGACTCACAGCTCCACATGGCTGGGGAGACCTCACAGTCACGGCAGAAGGCAAATGAGGAGCAAAGTCATGTCTTACATGGTGGCAGGCAAGAGAGTGCGTGCAGGGGAACTGCCTTTTACAAAACCATCAGATCTCATGAGCCTTAGTCACTATCATGAAAACAGCACAGGAAAGACCCGCCCCCATGATTCAATCACCTCCCACCAAGTCCCTCTCATGACACATGAGGATTATGGGAGCTGCCATTCAAAACGAGATTTCGGCGGGGACACAAACCATATCAGGTATTAATGACCTGGTCAATGTAAAAGTCCCACAGCTAACACCGCAGAGCTGCAGAGCTGTAGGTCAGGTAAGAGAAAGGCCTGGGGCCTCAGCCACAGCAGGTTCTCTCAGCAAGAAATCAGCAATTAAGAAAATAGGCGTACATTTGCCCATGTTTTGTTCAAATTTTGACCATGTGAATTTTGGTTTACATTTCCTGACAGTGAGGAAGTTTGAGCACTGGAAAAAGACGACTAAGGAAGAATAAAGAATTCACAACTTTGGGGACTTGACAATTCTTATCTCCGTGTCTTCAGGCCAGGTGGCGGGCAGGGAAGCGCTCAGTCTTTCTGGAGATTACTGGAGGCCTTCAGACTGGTCATGTCCTTAGACTGGGAAACTTTCCTTCCATGAAGTTTCCCCAAGATGATGCAGCCCAGGGTCAGGGACTGGGGAATTGTTCATCAGGGAAAAAGGAGAAATGACAACAATACTGCATCATAGGGGATGGCTTACAATATTTATTAAAACCACAGGATGGATACTACCCAGCTACCAAAAATACTATTGCAGAATGTGTATTTAGCGATGAAAAGATGCTCATGAGGGGGAAAAGCAATTTTTAAAGCACTTGACGTTTTTATGCCTTTTAAAGATGTAACTGTGTTATGTGCAGAAACGGCCAGAAGATGTGAAACAGGGACCGTCACTATGAGGGTTACATGCTTTTCAATGACTTTTCTTTATATTTTTAAATTGTCTACATGAACCCTATATGACTTTTGTAATAAACACCCTTATTTTTAATTTAAGAAAAGCCACAGTTCTCAATGACTTTACAATTCAGTACAGGAGATGGACATGAAATGAGTGATAGCATCATCAGGGCGGAGAAGCCAGTGTGGAGGGGACACGTGTTGAAGGTCACTGTCGGCCGACAGGAAGAGCCAGGATCAGGGAAAGTCCTGGGGTGAGGTCTAGGTTTCCTTTTGTCTGAGCTGGACCAGCAGAAGGTGCAGGCAGAGGTGATGGGGCAGAGGGAGGCCCGGCCATCCAGTTCCTGGGCACGGGGGAGCTCGTGCTGCCACTCTCCAGGGAACGTGTGAAAAGCTGAGCTTGGGAAGGGAGGCTGAGGCTGGCTGGCGGCAGATGGAAGAGCAGCTCATCTGCCATCAAAGAAGAGATTCACTTTGGCAGGTTTATGGGATTTTTTTTGTGAATTAAAAACGTGTTTCCATAAAAAACAAAGTAAAGATTTTTTTCTTCAGCAGCCTGCAAATTAACTAACAAATGAGACCAGCTTGTATGTTTCTGTTTCTGATTTAAGAAGCCAATTTCGCAGTCTTTGACAGAAGAAATTTCAATACAGAAAGAATGTCAACCAGAGTCAATTTCAAAGCATGAATTCAAGTACCAAATCCCCATTCCAAAACATATGTCTGGAGACTATCAAAAGAACAGAAGAGCAATACTAAAATGCCAGCCTGCCTCAGCAAACAAATCTCTCTCCGTTATGTTACAGCATTCGAACCCTGCAGCCCTCAGCCCAGGGTGGCCAAGTGCACGCTCTGAAACCCAAATGGCTTTATGGCCCTCAGTGAAGGAATGAATAAATTTCTTTTCATGACAGCTACCAGACTCTGCAAATCCAATTTGCAGTCCTTGCTGCATTTAACGCCAGTCAATTACCCTAATTACCTCCTTGCACCTAGTGATGGGTGATGTTCATAATTTCTAACAAAAAGGCATTTTCATAAGGGTGACATCAGCATACATTTTGACGTTTCCTGTTACTTGCTTTAGGGATAGTTCAACACTGCACAAACTGGAATATCCTTTCTTTCTTCCAAGCTGCAAAGCCCAGGTGAAAGGGGCCAGGATTCTATCATCATATTCTCTTTGAGGCCCTGGAACCGAGGAAGAACATTATCGTCCGCTGCTGTGCGTTCCCGCAGGGAAGTGTCTTCTGCATTCCTTCAAGCCGTGTGTGTGTGTGTGTGTGTGTGTGTGTATGTGTGTATGTGTAAAGTACGTATATGTGTATGTGTGTGTGCAGGTATATGGGTGTGCATCCATGCCTATGTGTGTATGTGTGTATGTGTAATGTGCATATATGTGTATGTGTGCAGGTATATGGGTGTGCATCCATGCCTATGTGCGTATGTGTGTGTATGTGTGTATGTGTAATGTGCGTATATGTGTGTATGTGTGCAGGCATATGGGTGTGCATGCGTGCCTATGTGTGTATGTGTGTGTATGTGTGTATGTGTCTCCCTCCTTCTGGGAGACCGTGGCAAAGGCTCCTGCCCACGCTTCCCTCCTCCTCTGCCTCCTGACCCATAGGTGAGTCCCCTGGGCCTGGGGTGTGCCCTCACCCTCTTCTGGGGCTGTGAGTTGTGAACTGTCTTTCCTATGGCCATCTCCAAACCTGTGGGCCACACTACTGCTGAGTCTACAAAACCCCCATCTAACCCGCCTGCGACTGGGCACACGTGACTGGGCCCCTTGGCCCCGTCCAGATCCTCTCGCCCTCATGCTTGGAATGGAAGCCACGGGCTCATGGACACCAGGAGGCCACCAACAGAGGCGCTGCATGCCCGGCATGACCCCACCCACACGGGAGCCCCCAGGATGCGTGGATGCCACACTCACCCCTCCAGGACCAAGGTGCCCGCTCCAAGCTGTCGGGAGGCACCAGCCAATGGCTGAGTCTCTCCAGGGCGTGCCCTCAGCCTCTCAGCGGGAGAAAGCTGCCTTCCCCACGCCCCTCCCTGGGGAGAACACACAGGTTATGGCCTGAATTGTATTCCCCCAAATTCCTATGTTGAACCCTAACCCTTGGGACCTCAGAATGTGATTATTTGGAGATGGGACATTTACAGACGTGAAGAAGGTAAAATGAGGTCACCAGGGTGAGCACTGATCCTGTCTGCCTGGTGTCCTCCTCAGAAGGGGAGATGAGGTCACAGACAGGCAGAGAGGGGGCAACCCTGTGGGGACACGGGGAGAGGACGGTGTCTGCGCACCCAGGAGAGGCTCAGCAGGAGCCGGCCTTGGGACTCCACGGTCTTGGGTGCCAGCCACCAGGACCCTGCGGAATGAATGTGCCTTTAGATGCCCCCCGGGTGTGAATGCCCATCATGGCACCCGAGCTGACTCTCGCACCACCCAGGCTGGTAGCATGAAGGCAGGACAGCCACTCCTTGCCTCGGTGCGGAGACCCCTGAGTTCACACAGCACCCGAGTTCTCTCAGAATCGGCCGAGACCTGTCCCCGCTGCTCACCCCTGCCCTCTGCACCATCCTGTATCCTCGCCCCTCAGTCACCAACTCTTGACCTCTTGACCTCAGGTGATCCACCTGCCTTGGCCTCCCAAAGTGCAGCCAGGGGGCTCGCAATAGGGGCTTTCCATGGAAATAAATGGTTATGACTGTGCCTGCCTGACCTCCCTCAGGGTCCCGGAAAGAGCCCCTGGTGAGATGGACATGCCGATGGCCATGGGTGTGGAGTTGGTGACTGAGGGGCGAGGATACAGGATGGTGCAGAGGGCAGGGGTGAGCAGCGGGGACAGGTCTCGGCCGATTCTGAGAGAACTCGGGTGCTATGTGAACTCAGGGGTCTCCGCACCGAGGCAAGGAGTGGCTGTCCTGCCTTCATGCTACCAGCCTGGGTGGTGCGAGAGTCAGCTCGGGTGCCATGATGGGCATTCACACCCGGGGGGCATCTAAAGGCACATTCATTCCGCAGGGTCCTGGTGGCTGGCACCCAAGACCGTGGAGTCCCAAGTGCTAGGATGACAGGCATGAGCCACTGTGCCTGGCCCTGTGACAAGCCTTTTAAATGCTTATTGTAGAGACAAGAAACAGGGGAGCCTGGTTCCATTTTGTAAAAGACGGATGATTTTTCTAAACTACACCACAAGGATGACCTGTTGACCTGGGAGATGGGACTTTTAAGACGTATTTTTGTGCCTAACTGGAAACTTCACAAATGTAGTAGCGGAGCCTGACAGCCAGGGATCTGCACAGCCTACAAAACGGACACGTCCTTCAGAGAATGGCTGCAAGGAAAGGTCAGAGCTTGGTGATGGGACCCGCGACACGTCCTTCAGAGAATGGCTGCAAGGAAAGGTCAGTACTCGGTGATGGGACCCGCTGCAGAGGGCGGGAGCAGGGAGAGGTTCTGAAACACTTTATATGCGGGCGGGGAATGCTCAGGGCTCCGCGTTTTCATTCCACCCCCTCCCCTCTGTGTTCTTTTCTGCCGTTTGCTTCCAACACATGAACATGTAAAAAGCCTGACAGGTAAAACCCACTCTAACGGGGCTGCCCGTGAACACGCCAAACAAAACGGGGTTGCTGCCCGTGAACACGCCAAACAAAACGGGGTTGCTGCCCATGAACACGCCAAACAAAACTGGGGGTCCGAACCTCTTCATGTCAAATAAAGTGTAGGGTCCGAACCTCTTCCCCAGGAGGGCCAGGGTTGCAGCCGGGCGACGCCAGGTGGGGAGGACACTAGAAGAGAAAACCAGGAGTGCAGGATGGGGTGGGACACTGGGAGGCCACAGAGAGGAGGCCTGAGGACAGGAGGGAAGGAGGCGGGGACAGAGGCCAAGGGCTGGAGGGGCCGCTGGGTCTTCTGTGGGAGGCAGCAGGGGCCCCGCTGTCCCTCCATCTGATGCCGCCGGGAGCCTTCCTGGGGAGGCGGTGTCTCTCCCTCCCTGCACGTCCCTGGGAGTTTCTGTGGACTGTGGCATAGAGAGCCTTTGGCATCCTGAGCTAAGCCTCAGTGAATCCCTTCTGCATTCCTACAATGCTCATGAGAAGTCTGACCTTAGATGCTTAGTCTGCTGATGCAGAAAAGATGAAAACAAGAGCTTTGTGAAAGAATAACGTGAGGCCAGAATTGCCTTTCAATTCCACTTAGTCTCCGTTTTGACCTACTTAAAAACAAGAAAAAAATCTTCCTCTAATGTGAACCACATACTCTGTACAAACCAAAGGTGAAAATGAAAAGTGATCCTGTCGTTCAGCTGCAAGTGTTCCTAGTGAAAAAAGGAAGATGATTTATAAACATTTATTTCCTCTCTTCTTATTCTTTTAAATCTTATCCGTACACTAGGACCCACAGACAAATTCCTTTAGTTTCCCTGTTTCCTGGCTGTGAAATAAAATCTGGGTTTGTGAGGACCCAGAAACCTGTAGTTTCTACCAGAAAGTTTAATGCAATTGACAGGAAGGGACAGCCCTGCACAGGCATCTTTGAAAATGCCTGACATCAATCCAGCTGAGTCCCAGGACAGAAACAGCCCGAGGAGGTTGCACACAGCTCCTGATATTCAGCTTCATAGATCTTTCCATGAGGGGTCCAGCGGTGACCACTGGGGGACAGTGAGGAAGGGAGAGAAGTCACTGAGCTCCATCTCCCAAAGAGGTGGTTTCACTGGGAGGTGGATGTGGGATGGGGGGGAGCTTGCTACTGCAAGAAAGTGCCCTTCAGTGAGGAGGGGGAGAAGTCACTGAGCTGCATCCCCCAAAGAGGTGGTTTCACTGGGAGATGGATGTGGGGATGGGGGGAGCTTGCTACTGCAAGAAAGTGCCCTTGTGAACGAGCGCCATGAAAGCTGTAGCTGCTGCCTGCAGACGTCCTCCCATCCTCCGGGCAGTGCTTCCCAACGTCGGCATGATAACACTCTGGATTCAGTTTCTGAGGATGTGTCATCTGAGTGGACGCAAGAGGGAGGCCGGTGGCCTCGGGGCAGGGAAGTCCAGGAGTGGGTGGCCGGCTGCAGAACAACAGGACCAGAGTGTCTGGAATGACCCCATGGCACGGAACTCAGACTGACAGACACAATCAGACCAACCAGCTGGTTCCAAACAAAAAAAATCAAGGGTGAGGAAGAGAGGAAAGAGAGGAGAAACCTCGGGCTGAACGAGATGAAGAGGCTCATCAGCAGCTGCCAGACGGGCCCCTTCTCTGGATCCTGATTCAAATAAAAGCCAACAAGAGACAGTGAGCCCTCAGGGGAATGTGACCACTGACCAGGCTGGTATAATGCAGGTGGTTATGTTTCAAAAGAAAGCGTCCTCATCGTTCCGTGTGGATCTTTTGGAGATCAACGCAGGCATACTTACAATTGTATCTGTCTGTCGTGTGGGATTTGTTGCAGTGTAGCCTGGCTGGGAAGGCGTGAGTGCAGATGGAATGAGGTCACTTTCGGAGGGATGGTTTTTGAAAGGGGCTGACGGCGTGCGGGTTCATTCTGTCTCACTTCACCTTTGTGGATGATTGGTATTCCCCGCACCTAGACCATGGAATAGCTGTTGGAGGCAGAGAGAAGCGTGTTCCTGGGAGGAAGTGGGTGGGAGAAGCTCCTGGGAGAAGGCAGGTCCAAGGGGCACAGGACCTGTGGAGAAGGCACGGCTGGAGGGGCTGGGGGAGAGTGGCAGGCGTTGGAGGCAGGTGACCCTGGGGCAAAACCTGGAGGCTCTGACAGTGTCCTGAAGTGCTCACTCAGGGAACACTGACTATCCACCCCAGGCACAGACAAAAACAAGAGAGCTGTGTGTCTGTGACAATGAGGAGACAGATCAGAGTTAACCCCGATTCTTTATACCAGGCTTCTCTAAACAAGCAGACACAACTTTTACATTTGGATATGATTAGGGTTTGCCAACGGCAAACAAAATTTACGCCTCTTCCATTGCTATAAAATAATGTTTTATGCAACTACCAATTTGTCTCTGAATAAATCTACCTGCAAAGGCAATTTGGTTAGCATTTCCTTTCGAAACAGAGCTGTTGAGATGTGGATGCTGGACCTGATGGTGATGGTGCCGCTGGAAGGATTTGCCACCACGACTCCCAGAAAGAATCACGGCTGCTGGTCCCCCCGTCCCATTAGTTGACTGCCTGTTGGCTCAGCCAGCAATGGCCCATTACTCCATGAAGACGTCTCTAACCCAATGCGTGGCCCACAGCCACTGCTCTAGGCAAGCAAGAGTGATTTGTGAGTTGGGACGCACATGTTATATTTTTTTAACAGTGCTATCGACTGATGGAAGTCACTGAGCAGCATCCTCAGAAGTAGCGTGTGCCTCCCAGAGGGCTTCTCCACTAAACTCAGGCATGGCACAATTCAGAGACAGAGAGTGAAATCACATAAAACAGGGAATTCTGCAATATGCCAGCTCTAGGGATCTACCTTCTTTGTCTTTGCTTTGGTAAATTCATTTAATCCACATCCCAGAGACACAGAGGCCTTTTCCATAATCAGGCTTTTTGTGGTGGGGGGTGCTTAGAGAGGCTGTGGCCAGGTGCAGGGAGTGAACTCACGAATGTCGCAGGCCCATTTCCATTAGGCTGGTCCATCAGCTCTCACTTGGAAAACATCCACATGGGCCAGTCTGTGTTTGCTGTGGTTGTTAAACCCTCCAGCCTTAGAGGCCTTAAAGAAATGGCCCACTGTGTTTAGAGGGATGGTTCCAAGGAGGAGTCGGGATCTTCAGAGGCCCTCCCAGAGCAGGCCAGACTCAGGCATGAGAGCTGCCCATAGATAACGTCTTGCCATCCCTGCAGCCCCGCGCACAAAGCCATAGTGCGCCGTCAACCCTCGAGTCTACTGGCAAATGATGGATAAAGAAGATGCGGTACATACACAGGGGACACTATTCGGCCTTTGAAAGAAGGAGATCTGCCATTCTCCACAACACGGGTGAGCTGGAAGAAACTGCAAAGCAGGATGAGCCTGGCGCACACAGACAGAGGCCACACAGTTGTTCTCATGGGTGGCATCTGAAACAGCTGAACTCATAGAAGCAGAGAGTGGAACCGTGGTTACCAGAGGGACTGGGGATGGGGAAGAATTGGGAGCTGTTGGTCAAAGGACAACATTTCAGTGAGGAGGGGTCAGCTCAAGAGACCTGTTGGCCAGCACGGTAGCTGCAGTTAACAACCATGTATTGAATACTTGCAAATCATCCAGAGTGGATTTTAAGTGTTCCACCAAAAAAATTACATATGTAAGGTAATGCGTGTGTTAACAGCTCAGTGGAGCTGTCCCAGAACATATCCGTATCTCAGAACATCCTGTTGCACACCCTAAATGTGTATGCAGTTGTTATCTGTCAATTAAAAATGGAATAACGACAATACCACCTGCTGTGCCGAGACGGCCTCCACAGGGCCGTGCGCCTGCTTACCTGGAGGTAGTGGCACGGCCTCAGGGCGGGCTTGGCGTCCTGGTGCAGCAGTGGCTTGTCCAGGTTCAGCGAGCTCTTGCGGTAGGCCTCCTTGGCCTGGCTGACTGTCAGCGTAGACCAGGAGCTGCGCTTCAGGTACTTGGCGTCGGGCGTCAGCGCCAATCCCTCGCAGGCCGAGCACTTGACGTCATTGTTGCTCTTGGAGGTCTTGAGGGACAGGTCCCCGAAGGGGCTCTGCAGCGCGTCGGGGTAGCAGTGGGCCATGGGACCCAGGTGGTGCCGGTTGAGCACGCTGGGCGTCCGGTAGGTGCTGTCGCTGTCCAGGTTGTCGTCCGAGCTCCACCAGCTGCTCATGCCGGGCCGGGGCTTGCCCTCCGGCTTGCGCTCCTTGCTCTTGCTCCTCTTGCTGTGCTTGGCGTGGTGGGCGTGGTGGTGGTCGTCCGCCCGGCCGTCCGCCTTGGTGCCATTGGCGTTGCTCTTGGAGGAGCCCTCCAGCGAGTGCGACTTGGTGAAGAGCTTCTGTACGGAGTGTACCAGGTGGCGGATCCGCCCGGGGCTCTCGCTGCGCTGCTCGGCGGCCGCGGACGTCCTCTGGTACTGCAGCGTGTGGAAGCCGTCCCGGTGCAGCGGCAGCTGCTTCTCGAACTGGTCCAGCAGGTTGGCCGGGATGCGGTTGATCTTGGCGCCCGCGTGGGCCACGGCGCAGTCGTCGCGCGTGTCGTAGTGCGAGCTGTAGTGCATCCGCGGGAAGGTGCTGCTGGACACGTGGTCGCCCAGCACCACCGGCATCATCACGCACTCCGAGTGCACCGAGCTGCGCGGCGAGCAGCGGTGGCGCCCCCCGGGGCAGCTGTCGGCGGGGCTCAGCAGGTAGGGCGGCCGCGCGTCGGGCCCGTGGTGCAGGTGCTCGCAGTCCTCGGGGGGCGCCAGACCGCACGTGTGCCCGGAACACAGCGGCGGCTGGGTCCGACTTCCGGAAAGGCCCTTCATGCTCCTGGGCGCGGGCGAGTAGCGCTCCTCATTGAAGTGCTGCGTGGGCGACCATGAGTACTGCGGGTCTGCGGGGAAACAGAAACGGCATTCAACACCCGGAAGCGCGGCGGAAACCCTCAGGTGCGGGGAAGGGGAATATGTGACCCCCACCGCGGACTGTTTCTTCAGTCATCAGTGTCCATGTCTGGCTTGGGCACGCGAGAGGGCAGGTTTGTGGGGTTTTTTCTTTTCTGAGACAGAGTCTCGCTCTGTCGCCCAGGCTGGAGTGCAATGGCGCGATCACGGCTCACTGCAAGCTCTGCCTCCCGGGTTCGAGCAATTCTCCTGCCTCAGCCTCCCAAGTAACTGGAACTACAGGCGCCCGCCACCAAGCCCGGCTAATTTTCTTTTTGTTTTTTGAGACGGAGTCTGACCCCGTCGCCCAGGCTGGAATGCAATGCACGATCTCGGCTCACTGAAACCTCTGCCTACCGGGTTCAAGCGATTCTCCTGCCTCAGCCTCCTGAGTAGTTGGGACTACAGGCATGCGCCACCACACCCAGATAATTTTGTATTTTTAGTAGAGACGAGGTTTCGCCATGTTGGTCAGGCTAGTTTCAAAGTCCTGACCTCAGGTGATCCACCGGCCTCAGCCTCCCAAAGTGCTAGGATTACAGGTGTGAGCCATGGCACCCGGCCAGGCAGTTGTTTTTATATCGCAAAGTGTGAGGAGTGGAGAGGAAACACTGATGTTCCCAAATGGTTAATGACCAAGATTTAGCATCTAGTAGATTGAACAGGTCTCTTGACAGCTGGATTTTGTGGTATTAAACGAAATTAACAATTTGGGGGAAAAGCATAGTTGTATTTCACTTAGATTTCAGTTGTGGTACAGCTTAAGAAGTTTTAAAAATAGCATCTGGTACTTGATGGGTGATATTGTCTAGTAAGCTCATGTATCACATACACACGTATTAATCGTGAAATCGTTTGTTCAGTCCACACCCTTACAGGCCAGTGAGGATGGGAGGAGCTTTCTGGAGGCCCCATCTGTATGGGGGCAGCTGTGCCTCTTTACCCAGAGGCCAGGCTGCGTCCCCTCCCGCCCGACTCCTCCCAGAGGCCAGGCTGCGTCCCCTCCCGCCCGACTCCTCCCAGAGGCCAGGCTTGTGTCCCCTCCCGACTGACTCCTCCCAGAGGCCAGGCTGCGTCCCCTCCTGCCTGACTCCTCCTGTGCCCTTCTGTGACCTGCGATGGGCTTTCCCTGAATGCCTGGAGGAGCGAGGCTGTGGCTACAACACAGCACAGCCTGTCTTGTGGCCACTGAGCCACCGAGGGGCAGGTCGCTTGCTCTCTTCTCTCTCCCTGGGAAGGTGGCTGGGTGCTGGGGTGACCAGCAGAGAAGGAGGATCTGCCAGCTCCACCCCCTGTTGCTCCCCTTGGTCTCTGCACTCACACCTTCCTCGTTCTGGCAGGCCCCCCTCAACCCCACATCTGCCTCCTCCATCCCAGGCCCGTTCTGCCCCAGACCCTCCTCCTTGTCACCAGGACCATCACAATGGCCTCCTCCTCTGTCTCCCTCTCCCCCTGCCTCCACCCAGACACAGCTGTGGGGCTGACCCCCTCAAATGCACCCCAGCCCATCCACCAACTTTTAGGGGAGCCCTGCTCTTCTCAGGCTGTCACCTAGGGCCACATTTAGGACAGCGAGCTCCCTGTGGGCACAGCTGCCTGCCTTGTGACAGCCACGGGTCATCCCGGAGCAGTGCCAGGCCCAGACCAGACGTCCAAGCTCTGTGATGACCAGAGGAGCTGCCCAGCCTCCCTCTGCCCCACGGTCCGCACGTCCCTGTGAGTCTGCTGGGCCTTAAGCACACCCGGCTGCCGTCATTTGTAGATGTCGCTGGCTGGGTTCTGCCGCCTTCGCTCCCAGGCCTGGAATGCATCCCTGCATTCACTCCAAGACCCGGCTCCACACCACTCGGCCTTGCTGTGTACCGTCCTCGAGGCCAAAGACCCAGACAGGAGCAAGAAGTGGCCTCCTCGAGGGCTGAGCGTGGCCATCTCCTCAGGAAGGGAACTATCCCCCACACGTTTGTCCAATACTTGCCTCTCCTGGGCCACCTCCATGCCTTGGATCCCAGAACGAATTCCTGCCTGCCAGCTCCCCCGTCACCATAAGCGTCTCTCCCACTTGCTCCTCTCTTGCCGCCACCCTCAGCAGCCTGAGATGCACCCCGGCCTGCAATCTTAAGGTGAGTCCATCACGCCCTGCGCTTGGAGAGCTGCCCACTCTGACTCCATGAGCAACATGGACGCCAGGGAAAGTAAGTGGAGTGATGGGGAGTGAGAGTTTTCCCATCGTGTCCAACCCCAACCCTCCAGGTAACCAAGGCAAAAACAAACAAACAAACAACAACAAAAAAATCCCCTGCTGAGAATGTTTACCAAGTGGCAAGTCCTAGGTATGGCCTCAAAATGTCCCGAATTTCAGGATCCAGGGCTGCCAGCCGTTCGGGCCAGCATGGCCATGGAAACATGGAATAAGGAAGGGATACGATTTCATGGGTCCCTGGGAAGTCAGGGACCAGCTTCTTACACCCAGGTGTGAATGCAGAAGGGAACGTAAAGATTTCCCGAGGGATCCCGAGAGACTGACAGCAAGGTATGGGGCTGTTTCTCCCACTGAGGCCAGCAAAGGGATTGCTCCTGCATCTTCTCACAGTAAACAGTCTCCAGTTGAAGGATAAACAGATCCTTTAACTTCAAGGTGAGCCTCACTGTGTTATATTTCAGGTGCCTACGCTGTCTCACAGGAGTACCTACACTGTAACGGCCGGCGGCATCTTCTTTTCTCAAATAGTCAAATTATAACGAGAGCACTTTAATATATTGGGTGAATATTTAGATATTATTTTAATATAATTAAAAGCAAGTTTTCAAATGAAATTCAATATTCAACTGCTAAATAGCAAAACTGTATGTTGTAATCCAGACTTTACAGCGGCATAAAGTTGTCATCCTATTATCTTTTGCTTTGTTTTTCCATTAACGTGTAATTTAATACAATTCTAATCTTCCTTCATATTAAAAAGCGAGTCCATTACTGCCCCACTCATGTATCCTACTTCTGCCTAATGTTTAGCCTAGAAGCTATGTTATAAATGTGGCTTCATAAAAGAACGGCATAAAATATAAAATTTAACCGAAATGAATTAAATGTGATTATGCCACATGTTGATACCACATTCTCATTTTCACTATACAGGACTGGATTTCCTGATGGATGCATGGAAACATGTAGTTTAAAATATTATCACAATAATGACAATGGCAGCGTGCTGTAAACAATGGCAACACTAGAACGTGTAACGAACACTGTGCTAGGTCCCTAGGTTTTTTAGGTGTGCACAATGTGTAATAAATACTTAGGGGCTGGTAATTTCTTTTTGTGAAAATGAGGTCGCAAACACAAAACGCGGAAAGCATCTTAGTTTCCTAATTTCCAGCGCTTCACGACACCATTTTTGTCATTGAGAGAAAACAGCATTTATAGTCATTATTCATGAATGTACAACCATCTCCCCAAATTCAGAATAGAATGTAAATGCACGTCTTACTGTAGCACTTACAGGGCGGCCGGCCTACCCAATCTAAACAGCATATTGTAAGTGTAATAATAAAAACGTGAAGAATGCAGCGAATGTTTACAGGGTGCACGCCGTGCTTGTGGGACTCTTCCTGGGAGGTCCCCTCCGACCCTCCAACCCTTCATGGAGCAGCGTTTACAGGGTGCACGCCGTGCTTGTGGGACTCTTCCCAGGAGGTCCCCTCCGACCCTCCGACCACCTTCACAGAGCAGCGCTTACCCTGTTGCAGGCTGAGGAAACTGAGGGTGGATGGGCAGCATTCCCACATCTTACACTCAGCTGTTGATGGATGGGAAGGCAGTGTTTGCAGCCCTACTTTCCTACTTTCTTGTCCAAACCCAGCGAGTAGTTCCACACTGGGCTGACCTGAGCCAGCCAGCTGCCTGCACACCTCGGTGACAATCCCAGCCCAGGACTTTGAGGAAAGCATGCAGCTTACCCAGGGCAGCCACCAGTGTGAGAGCAGAGAGGAAGAGGCTGTGCACAGGGGTCCTCCCCAGCCCTCCCCTGACTATAGACAATAAGGGGCCCTTCCTACCAGGAATGCCAGTTCCTCCTCCCTGCCTGAAGCTCATTTGACCCAGACTTATCTGCCTGCATTTTCTTCTGCTTAGGAAAGGGAGGGGGAGACCCTCAGCATGTGTCTCTCCTGTCCTCCTCCACCCTAAAAAGAATTGCCCCGCTGGAAGTGGAAGCCCCGCTGGAAGTGGAAGCCCGCTGGAAGTGGAAGCCCCGCTGGAAGTGGAAGCCCGCTGGAAGTGGAAGCCCGCTGAACTTAAAGCAAAAATCAAACAAACCAAGACAAAACAGCACAACAAAAGCTTTATAAAGTGGACCATGGAGCGAGTTACTAAATAAAAACTGATATACTCTACCATGCTGTATTTTTCCCAAACTAGTTAAACATAAGCAACATTTCCTCAGAAACCGTAATTGGAGTTGTTGAAAACAGTGAGACAGCCCGAGTGGTGCTGGAATCACGCTGACTCTCTCGGCCATCCTGGTCTTTCCGTCTGCTCTGCCATCCCTTCTTCTGTCCCCCAAGTGACACTTGCTCATCCTGCTTCTCTTAAAGTCCCCCAGGCCCTGGAGCCCACCCTGCCATTGGTCAAAACATCAGTCAAACACAAGTGCAAACACAGGCCAAGGATCCTAGTAAGACACAGAGATTGAACCTATTCCTGTACTTACTGTATGATGGTATGAAAAGCATAGTCCACCATATGGCAAAAGGAGCTTATCCGAAGCTCCATTTTTTAAAAAGTTCCTTAAAATTTTAACAAAAAGTATAAGATTTGAATGCTGACAGCTGTTAAACATTGTTGACAGAAATTGTGACAATCTAGATAAATGGAAAGACATCCCATATTCATGGATTGGAAGGCTTAATCCAATGGTTAAGACATGGTTAAGACAGAAAGAATCCCAAAATTAATCTACAGATTCTACACAATCCCTATCAAATCCCAGTTGGTTACTGCTTAGAAATTCAAAAGCTGATCTTAAAATTCACATAAACAGAAAAGGAAAACTATAGCCAAAGCTAGCAGAAGGAAAGAAAGAATGAAGATCAGCACAGAGATAAATAAAATAAAGAAAAGAAACAACAGAGAATCAATGAAACCAAAATTTTGTTTTTAAAAATTGTCAACAAAACTAACAGATCTTTACCTAGACTAAAACTCAAAATGTGAGAAAACTCAAATTATTAAAATCAGAAATAAAAGTGA
This sequence comes from Pongo abelii, assembly GCF_028885655.2. NCBI lineage: Eukaryota > Metazoa > Chordata > Mammalia > Primates > Hominidae > Pongo > Pongo abelii. The sequence goes on along the minus strand of NC_071992.2, from coordinate 1,321,234 downwards.
GGGCTTGCTACTGACTTTTAAAAAATAAAAAGAATTATAAGAGAATATTACAAAAATTACATGATAAAAAAATTAGATAACCTAGATGAAATGAATAAATTCATTAAAAAAACACAAATTACTTCGAAAAGAAACAGAAAATCCCAACAGACCAACAGCAAGCAGAGATTGAATCAATAATTGAAAAACTCCTGATAAAGAAAAGTCCAGGACCAGATAGTGTCACAGGTGAATTCTATCAATATTTTAAAAAGAATTAACACCAATCCCTCTCAGAATCTCCCAGGACGAAAATAGGCAGGAATGCTTCCAAGCCCATTCTATGCTAATTCTGTCAGGGCTAGAATTAACCTGCTAGCAAAGCCAGATAAAGACAAGAAAAGAAAACTACAGATAAATATCCCTTATAAATAGAGATGCAAAAAGCCTCAAAAATAGGCCAGGTACAGTGGCTCATGGCTGTAATCTCAGCACTTCGAGAGGCTGAGATGGGTGAATCACAAGGTCAAGAGATCGAGGCCATCCTGGCCAACATGGTGAAACCCTATCTCTACTAAAAATACAAAAATAAGCTGGGCATGGTGGTACGCGTCTGTAGCCCCAGCTACTCAGGAGGCTGAGGCAGGAGAATTGCTTGAACCCGGAAGGCGGAGATTGCAATGAGCCAAGATTACACCACTGCACTCCAGCCTGGCGACAAAAGCGAGACTCTGTCTCAAAAAAAAAAAAAAATCCTCAAAAATATTAGCAAATCAAATATAGCAGCATATGAGGAGAATTATATACCGTGACTACGTAGAATTTATCCCAGCAATGCAAGGGTGGTTCAACATAGGAAAATCAATCAATGTAATAAATCACTTTAATAGAACAAAGGGGAAAAGGCCGCCCACTCAACACAGTTGATACAGAAAAGGCATTTGACAAGTACAACACTATTTCATGATAAAAACACTCAGAGAACTAGGATTAGAGGGAACTTCCCCAACATGATAATGGGCATTTATGGGAAACCCACAGCTAACATCATACTCAATGGTGAAGGGCTGAAAACTCTCCCTGTGAGAAGAGAACAAGACAAGGATGCCCACTTTCACTGCTGCTCAGCAAAGGAGCAGGTTACAAGAGCAAAATAAAAAATCAATCGTATTTCTATACATTAGCAATGAGAAACCCAAAAAGCAAATTAGAAAAGCAATTCCACTTAAAATAACATTTAAAAGAATAAAATCCCTGGGACCGCTTAACCAAGGAGGTAAAAGAGGGCCAGACGCAGTCACACACACCTGTAATCCCAGCACTTTGGGATGCTGAGATGGGGGAATCACTTCAGCCCAGGAGTTTGAGACCAGCCTGGACAACATGGCAAACCCTGTCTTTAAAAAAAAATACAAAAATTAGCCAGGCATAGTGGTAGGCACATGTAGTCCCAGTTACTTGGGAGGCTAATGTGGGAGGATTGCTTGAGTCTGGGAGTTCAAGGCTGCAGTGAGCCGAGCTTGCATCACTGCACTCCAGCCTGAGTGTCAGAGTGAGACTTTGTCTCTTAAAAAAAAAAAAAAAAAAAAAAAGGACGTGAAAGATTCGTACACTGAAAACTAGAAAACATCGCTACTGAAAGAAATTAAGCAAGACTTACATAAATGAAAAGATATCCTATGTTCATAGATTGGCAGACTTAACATTGTTAAGATGAGGTAGGTCCTACCCCAAGTGACCTACAGATTCCCTGAAATTCCTGTCAAAACCTCAGATGGCTTTTTTTGCAGAAGTGCAAAAGCCAGTCCTCAAATTCATATAGAAATGCAATGGGTCCTGAGAAGCAAAAACAATCTTGAGAGAGAAGAACCAGGTTGGAAGACTCACACTTATGGATCCCAAGAGTCACAAAGCGATAGTAATCAAAAGGGTGGGGCCCCACACAAGGATGCACACACGGACCCATGGAACTGAACTGGAGTCCAGACATGCACCTGCACATGTGATACTTTTGATAAGGGAGACAAGGTCACCCAGAGGGGAAAGAATAGTCTCTCCTACAAATAATGCTAGGATAACCCAATTTCTACACACCAAACAATGAATTTAACCCCCATCTTACAAAATCTGCAAAAATGAACTCAAAGTGGCTTAAAGACAGAAAAGGACTCAAATTATAAAGCTATTTGAAGAAAACATAGATGCATTTCTTTGTGACTGTGAACCAGGCAACGGTTTCTTAAACATGTCACCAAAGCACAGGAAAAAATATAGATAAAATAAACTTCCTAAAATTAAAAACTTTTATGCTTTAAAAGATGCCATCAAGAAAATGCAAAGGCCATCCACAGAATGGGAAACATTTTTGTAAATCACGTATTTGAGAAGGAACTTGAATCTAGAATATATAAATCTGACAACTCCATTATAACAAGACAAATAATCCAAATAAAAATGGGCATAGGAGCTGAATATTTCTCCAAAGAAGATGTGCTAACGGCGAAAGAGCACACAGAAAGGCATTCAGCATCATTCCCCAGTAGGGAAATGAAATCAAAACCACAGTGCGGTACCACTCAAGCCCCCTGGGGTGGACAGAAGGAAAAGGACACAGTTTCAAAGCTTGATGAAGATGCAGAGAAACTGGAACCTTGCACGCTGCTGGGGAAGGGAGAACAGGTGGGAGGGTCCTCAAAAGGCTGAACACAGTCACCAAATGCCCCAGTGAGTCCACTCCGAGATGCACATCCAAGAAAAATGAAAACACATCCTGGCAAAAGCCTGTGTAAGAATGCTCACAGCGACATCATTCATAGTCACCAAGTAGTGGAGATGACCTCAATGCCGCCCGACGGACGAATGGACAAACATGGGGGCTGCACCGCACGATGGAAATGTTTTCAGCAATTATAACCAATTAAGCCCAGAAATGTGCTGCACCAGGGAAGGACCTTCAAAACCTTATGCCATGGGAAAGAAGCCAGTCACAAAGGACCACCAATGTACGATTTCATTCCTACGAAGTGTCCAGAACAGGCAGATCTCGAAACAGAAAACAGATTGTTGATTCCCAGCATCAGGGTGGGTGAGAGGGCAGGCGGCTGCTAAGGCACAGGGTTGCTTTTTGGGGTGAAGATGTTTTAAATTGATTAGAGTGATGGTTGCACATACCCGTAAATCTACTGAATGCTACCAAATTGTACATCCTAAAGAGTGACTTGTATGGTGTGTGACTTATATCCCCATAAAGCTCGAATAAAATAAATACACACACGTGATGAAGGAAGACATACATAGAAACTCAAAATCGAATATAGACACACTTCACTTAAAATTTTTCTTCACTTGCTTTAGAACTCAGTAAAAGATCTGTTTCGTAACATTTAGGAAAGCAGTTACGTTTTATTTTGCTTCTAAATCTCCTCCTTCTCCACAGAACAAAGAATGTGGCTGAAAATGTTTCCTGTGTTGCTCTGATCACCATATGGCTCAGAGAAACATCTCAGGCTCTTAAATCAATCATGGAAGGTCCTGTGACAGTCACATACATCTCTTTTCTTTGCCCCTCATTCTCACTTCACGTTCCTTGACCACGATTGTGGATTCAGTGGATATTCCGTCATTCCACTGTACACGTTTCTGTTCTTGCTTCAGTTCCTCATGAAATGAAACAAGGTATAAATTAGTCAATCTGTTAACTGACCCGATAATGCGAGTTTGAGTTACACACGAATGGCTGATGGTTACTTAATCCACCACCCAGATAACTGCTGAGGAAAGCTTAAGGGAAATCCTTAGATCCCGTCTGGGTGAGCTGGCAGAGGGTCTGGAACCCAGTGGGCTCTGCTGGTTCCCACTCGTGGGATCCAAGATCTGGTCCCGGGACAGCTCACTGAGATCTTGCATTTCCTTATCTGTTTGGGGTTTGCCTTTATTTTCCCATAGTTCAAAGGGCTTTAAACCGAGGCTATACCTCAGCATCACCCAGGAAGTGTGTAAAGGACAAATTTCTGGACATCATCCCAGGCACAGTAAGACCATACCTCTGAGGTGCAGCTCAGGATATTTACTGATATCAGTAAATATCAGCAGCTACCAGGTTTATGCTCTGCGTTGTCTTACATTAATTTTTATGTTTGATATTGTGTCTCCACCGGCCATTTTAATCTGAGTCATGCTGTATACTTAGTAGAATTTCTTAAACTACCAACAGAGGTCTCAATGAATGTTTGATAATGGAATGAATAAATAAATAGATTAAACAAATAAATGGATTAAACATAAAGAGGAAGTGTGCATTAGGGCCTCAGTGGAGGTAAGAATTTTGGTGAAGCTCTCCCCTAGGTTAGTTGGCAAAGTTTACATCCTCCACAAATTTCCAAGCCTGGAATTGCTCCGAATAACACATGGTTAATATTTTCAAGTACTCTGACGCTCTTGAGAGGAAGGGCTCCGTATAAAATCCTGGGCTCTGTAGAAAATCCTGTGCTGGTTACCAAACTGTGGATCCCTGGGCCGAATTCTGTGGAAATGATTCTGCCGCTGTGCTCACAGGCGCTGCTTTGTACTTTTTTATTTAAATGTTTTTGTAAGAAGAATTCTACTGTTTCTAAAATCTTAGCCCCAGATAGATGAGAACTGGATGTTTGTGTAGTTTCAAATCATTTTCAAAGGTAGAACTGTATTATCCAGAAATGGTTGTATGGTTGCCATATTTCATATTTCCAGAAAGTACAGGCAGCTTCTGAGAGGAAGCACCGCTGGTCACGGCCACCCCCGCTGGGCTCTGGCCGCAGTGATGCCCCCTCCGTGGGGTGAGACACCAGTGTGCGTCCAGCTCCCGGCAGCTCCCTGGAGTGGTCTGCAAGGCAGCAGAGCTGTGCAGCCACACCCGGCTCCAGCGCCCAGCCCGGGAGGAAGTTTGCTACATTATCGTCACTAGGTGGGCGTTTTTGATTTTTTTTTTTCTCATGAGGTCATAGAATTACAGAACTGGAGAGGTTTTAGATAGATCTTCTGTGGTATGAGTTTTAAAAGTGTTTTCCTGCCTTCCTTTCTCTCTCTTTCATTAATGACTCAACCCAGCCATTCAAACAAAATTTACAAAGCACCTGCTGCAAACAAGGTACCGTGGTAGACAGTGAGTGAAACGGCCCCTGCTCCAAAGCCTTCAGTTGGGAGGTGGTACTGGCAAAAAACAGATAAACAGGCGAATGTCAGACAGTGACAAACACTCCAAAAAATGTGGGGCAAGGGGCTGATCACCCCATGTTTCGGGCCTTTACCCGCTGGGACAGGTGTGGTGGGGAGGGCTTGACTGGAGCAGAGGCCTAAGGAAGTAGGACGGATCTCTGAGGGTCCTGGGTGGAGGGTTCCAGGCACGGTACGTCCACGGCTCTGAGTTGGTGCCTGTGGCGGCACTGCCAGGGAGGAGGACCACAGGGAGAGCAGGCAAGAGGAGGCCCTGTCTGGGTCCTGGAGAGTGGGGCTGGCAATCACAGGACTTTGCTGGGCTTCTGAGTCTGGAGGCCATAGGAGCAGAGAAGAGATGCAAAGCCACTGACGCTTGAAGGGGTCTCCCTGGCTGCTGAGGACGGACTGAGGGGCCTGGGGGGCACAGGAAGAAGGCAGGGAAGGGAGGCCCCACAAGGATGCGGGCTGTGGTGCTCATGGCACAGCTGTGTCCCACCTGCTGGCTCTGAGGCGTGTCACACATCCACACAGAAGGTCTTCTATATCGAGCACAGCTAGACATGCAAAGCGATGCAATGTGGGCAGGTCTCGCTGTCGGCATCCTCCAAACAGGAAAGTGGGGCCTGGAGGGGGAGAAGGTAGCCCCTTCACAGTTCCCGGTGAGGGCGGGCATCCTCCAAACACGAAACTGGGGCCTGGAGAGGGAGAAGGTGGCCCCATCACAGCTCCTGGTAAGGGCGCGGGACCCTAGCAAGGCTTAATGGACCCCCGTCCCCTCTGCGTCACGCTTCTGGCTCCAGGCACAAGTTAAATTCTCACTTAGCTCATGGGGATGTGCTTGTTATCTCCCAGTGCACCGAGATTAGAGCCGTCCATCATAGGAACAGTCACCAGTGTTTTAATGGTGTGGCTAACCACGTGGTAACCTGTTTTCCTCTTCGGAGTCCTCACGCAGATGGACTTGACAACTTGTCTGTGGGTTGGATCTCAACGTGGAAGGCATCCAGCCAACAGCAGTGATTACGCCCCAGAGAATATGTGCTGCCTGAGCTCTCTCAGAGTCTGTTGGTGGACATGCTGTTACTTATGAAAACAAACGAAAAAAGATGAGTGACAGGCCAGGTGCCATGGCTCATGCCTGGAATCCCAGCACTTTAGGAGGCTGAGGCAGGTGGATCACTTGAGGTTGGAAGTTCGAGATCAGCCTGGCCAACAGGGTGAAACCCCATCTCTACTAAAAATACAAAAATTAGTCAGGCGTGGTGGTGTGCACCTGTAATCCCAGCTACTCAGGAGGCTGAGGCATGAGAACCACTTAAGCCTGGGAGGTGGAGGTTGCAGTGAGTGGAGATCACACCACTGCACTCCAGCCTAGGCAAAAGCAAGACTCTGTCTCAAAAAAAAAAAAAAAAAATGAGTGACAGCTGTCATGACATGAGGGGCTGTGACTCAGGGTGGGGATCTGAGGGCGCTGTGCTGATGGATTCACACACACGTCCACCCAGGGCATGACTCTCTGGAGTTCTGAGTGGCTGTGGCCACGCTGCGGGGAGGGCTGCACCCTGGGGCTTTGCCTCTGATAAGAGAGACTGGAATGACAATGGTACAATCCAATTCTTAGAAAAGAGGGCTAGGGCATTCTAGACACTCAACAGAAAACAAGCGGTGAGCATGGGAGCCGGGGAGGAGGGATGGAGACATAAGCCCCTCCCTATCTGTTCTGTACCTGCACAAAATGCGGCCTGCACAGAGCAGCTTTCATCTTTTCACAAAATGGTTATCTTATCATGCAGCCTGAGCCCTGAGCCTTAAAGAAATCAGCCCGGGGATCTAAGAGGAATTTAATATGCTCTTTTTTTTTTTTTTTCTTTTCTTTGTCTGGTTTATTCACTTAGCATAATGTCTTCCAGTTTCATCCATGTTGTCATAAATGCCAGGATTTTCTTTTTTGTATAAGCTGAATAATATTCCCATATATATACCATAATTTTTTATTTTTTTTTCTTTTATTATTATTATTATTATTATTATTATACTTTAGGTTTTATGGTACATGTGCGCAATGTGCAGATACTTCATTTCCTCTCCATTGAATTCTGCTGAGGTGCTCAGGGAATTCTGTGTTTGTGGAGAGAACATGTTTTAAAACGTGCACAGCCTTTTGGGGGCGTAATGAAATGGGGGGAACGGACAGCCTGGAGGTCAGGGAGTACTGCAGGTGAGAAATAACTTTTGAACACACTACAGAGATTTTAATTAGTTAAGAAGTGTATTTGGGTGGATGTAGATAGTGATAAAAAGAAGAGAGAATTGAGAATGAATGAGAGAGAACAGAAAGGAAAAGGAAGAAAAGGCGGGGAATGCAGGGAGGACTAAGGCCATGGTGCATGGGACATGAGTGCATCGGCAGCCCCAGCAGCATCAGCAGCCCCGAGCCCTGCAGATGCCCCAGGCCAGCTTCTCATCCTCAAATGCAGGCACTCTGCATGAGGCTATAGCTGCCCTCACCATGGACAGCAGCTCTCTGTTCCCCTGGCAGTGTCTTCCTCTCATTCGCCTCTTTACTGACAGCCACTCCATCCATGTTTAAGACCCATTGTAAGAGCTTTCTTCTCCTATGAGCATCTTCCTAAACTCTCCCACCTAAATTTAGTTCTCTTTTCTTTGAACATTAGAATTTTATCTCCATTTTTCCTACAACATTTACTCCATCCATCCATCCATTTATCCTTCCTTCCTTCCTTCCATCCATCCTTTCATCCATCCATCCATCCTTCCATCTATCCTTCCATCCTTACATCCATGAAGCCACAGGCATCATGAGTTCCAGGCTCCACAGCAGATGTTGAGGATAGAGAGATGAGCAGGACTGTCCCTGTCCTACAGAAGCAAGGTCTGGTGTTCGAAGTCTAATAGGAGAAACGGGTGAGTAAGCCAATCCTTGGAATGGGGTTTTTCCTGCAGACAGAGAGGCACACGGGGTGCAGCTGAGAGACTGGGGCAGGGTGGTCGTTGGCAGGGATGGGAGAATCGGGGGGGCTTTGGCAGACATCATTTGGAGCTCAAGGATAGGTAATCATTTTAATGACATAAAAACTGTCATGGCCTCCCCATTTTCCTGCCTTGTTCACCTCCACCCCAACACACACTCACCACACACATAGGCACACACAACTATGTGCACATGTGTAACCACACATGCATGATTATGCACATGCACAAACTTGCATGCACACAAACACAGATACACATGCTTTTGTACACACATATGCATGCATGCACACCCATTAGGTTGTAAGCTCCAGGAAAACCCAGAGGCTTGACAGTCAGGCTGTAGAGCTGCAGTGGTCCACCACATACCACATACCAGCGGTGCCACCTTGGGAGACTTCCTGACTCCTTCTCCTAGGTGTGAAGGGCCCGTAATCATTGTACCTGCCTTGGAGGGTTGTGGTGAGCATTAAACGAGCCAACACAGGTAAACAACCTAGACCATGCCAGGCCCGCAGCAAGCGGATCACATGTTAGCCACTGTGAGCACTGACTGCCCTTATGTCTCCTCCTGGGCCTGGCCAGCGCCTACAGGGAGACATTAGTTCAATGGTGTCAAAGTGAAATATTTGAATGGAAATAAAAATAAAGAGGTGGGAAAACTTGGGAGAGAAGTGGCAGAAAAGGAATGGTATGCTTTGGGCAAAAGGGAGAGGAAATGAATATGAGACCAAACGCAGGTTCAGATTCAGACTCTGCTGACTGCACCTGTGGACAGGGCTGCCCTTGACATCTTTCTCTAGAGAGCCCTCGGGGACAGTCAGGATGCAGGGCTGGCCCCATGGGAATTTACACTACACTTTAGCAGAAGCACAAAGTCCATCATGCCAGGCTCAAAATGCTTTCAGATCAAGGTGGTGCTCTGGTTTACGGAATGGAAAAAGGAAGATCTTTTAGTTCACTTGAAAATTCAGAATTTTAATGCACCTGCCTCTGTATGGCTAATCTGACCCCACGGATGTTAGATAATCCTTTTTTAGGAATGAATAAGATATTGGTTCTCGGGTATGAAATAAGAGGCAGTTTTCATGGTCATCAGCATGGTGCTGATTTCATGTGATTCTGCTAACAATCCCATGAAGTCATCAGTCAGTACCCATGACTGGCAGATGGCAACATTACTGCTCCAAGAAGGTGACTTTCCCAAGTTCAAATGGCTTGTAGGTGCCCAAGTTTCAGCCAGAACCACGGTGCCCTGGCTTCTGTCTCTTCCACTCCATCAACCAACAGTTCTCCTGAATACTCAGGGTGCCCCCACCTGCCCCAGGTGCTTGTCCTGCTACACCGAGTTCACTGTCACAAAAGGTTTAATTCTTTTAATGGAGAAACTAGGGCTAATGCTACTCACATGTCATGACTGTTACATTATAGGCGACACAACAGACTCTCAGGTGAGCCTCGGAGAGGATGGCAACGTGTCTGCCACGCAAGGGATGTAAGAGCAGTGCTTGTGGTGCTTGTGCTGGCTGACCACCAGCATCATCCATCCACAGCACCGTCCATGCCCTAGTCATCCAGGCTTGGGCCCTGAGAGCCAGCACAGGGCAGCCCATTGTCTTCAATGCCCTGCAAGTCTCTGGCACACATCAATGCTCAACACTGTGTCCTAAGTGGAGATACGTGAGAATTCTGCTCAGAACTCACCTCCTCTTGCAACACCATGGCCATTGCACCACAGTGGACGAAAACAACACTGTCTGATAAAACCACATCAAGAAATAGCACACGAAGTGTGCCTTAAAAATAACTCCACGTTCGCCATTTTTGGTAAAACCAAATCCATCACACATCTTACCAACAACGCAAGAGTTCACAACAACGTGTGTGCCATGCATGCCCATCTGACTGCGTGAACACATGTGTGCCAGGCACGCCCATCTGACAGCATGAACAACATGTGTGTCAACACACTCAGCCCTGTAACGTCCTGCCCTCTTGGCCATCGTTCCTGACCCATCGTGGGGTGAGGCCAGGCAAGCGCATTTCATGTTTGTGGGTCATTGAGAGGATAAATCACATCCTCTTTCTTGGGGCGTTTGAAATCCAGACACTCAGGGCAGGAGTTTGTCAGCGGGGTCACAGCAACATGGAGAACAATTCAGCTGCCAGGCTCAATTCAGCTGTCCAGGGCTGAGGCTGTGACGGCCAGGGCTGCAGCCCAGTCCTCTGCCTGAGTGTCCTCACAGAGGCAGCCACTACCCCTGGGGGGACTTCTGGGCATCTGTCAGGGAGCGGCCAGCACTTGCTGAGACAGGGCCTGACTCCCTCGATTCCTCCCGTGGCTCCACAGGACCTTGCCCTACAGAAGGTGGCTCCGGGTGCCTGCCCTTTGCAACCAGAAAGAGCTTAATGAAATGAACACTTGGGACACAAAAACAGTGCGCTTTGGCAAATGGAGTCAAAAGGCCTCCTTGGAAATGGAGTTGCCCAAGAAGATTTCATCCATTCAACACAATCTCAGCTAATATTTAGGATTTCATTAACTCTTATAATGTGTTCCAGAGTGGGTCATGCAAAGTCTGATTTCACACACACACACACGTTCACACGTGTGCGCACGCACACTCACGCACGCACGCACATGCACACACAAACACACACAGCCTTGTGATTCATCTTTGACCAGAAGGTTTTCAGACCAGCAGGTTCAACAGCGAGATGGATAAAAAATCCATCTTTTAAAAACATCTTTAAAAAAAATTCCCACTGATTCCACATATATCAAAGTTCTAATTTTAAAGAAAAACTGCTCATAGATGTCTTTTGATTGGTACAAGGTGAACGTAAGGAGTTTTGTGATTCTAAACTCAGGTGTTCAACTCTTCAACTCTTTTTCAGAATTTCATTACATTTTCGATTAAGCATTATGGTGAGCACATTTGCAACTTAAGTGCACTTAATTACCAAATGACATCTTATTTATAGGCAAAATAAGTAGCTTTTAAACAGATCTTTATTGTAACATTCGAAAACAATGACTTCCAAAGCACAAAAGAAAGCTGCTATCAGTTGTAAACCTAATCTCATTATTCCTGAAGCCAAAAGGTCATACCTTAATTTCTGTACTAGAAAATTTGCCTTGTGACACACACTTTTCGCTTCACAAAAGTAATTATAATTGTTTCCCAATATCTTCCTGAGTTTCCTTTGAAACAAAATCAGGGGCTCCTTAATTTAAACCAACCAATCAATCTTTCTCTTTTACCTTTTCTATGGTTTTGGGTGATTATATTTTTGCTTTGACACAAATTTATAACCTGCTGACAATTTCCAAATGTATATACCAGAATACAGCAAAAGAAGAATACTTGTTTTAAAACATTTGACTTTTAAGAATTATTTCATAAGCAAATGTAATTTTGAAATATGTATTCATAGTATTTTATTTTTTTAGATGAGGTCTTGTTCTGCTGCCCAGTCTGGAGTGCAGTGGTGTGATCATAGCTCACTGTAGCCTCAAACTCCTGCTCAAGCAATCCTCGCACCTCAGCCTCCTGAGGAGCTGGGTCAACAGGCTCAGGCTGCTGTGCCAGGGCTATTTTTTAATTTTTTCGTAGAGACAGGGTCTCTCCACGTTGCCTGGGCTGATTCACAGTATTTTTAAGGTACTGTTGATGACTTTCTCAGTTTATCAACTTGAAGTTTTATGGAAATTAAGTTAATTTTAAGTTTTAAGATGACAGAAACTCAGAATCTTTCGTATAAACATTGCAACTTAAAATCCAAATTTTAATTAAAATTTAAAATTTAAATTTAAATCCTGAAAATGGTCAGACAGTATTTGTTTATTGCCATCAGTGCACAGAGCATTTTCGGAAAAACGTATTCTTTTTTTTTTTTTTGAGATAGAGTCTCACTCTATCGCCCAGGCTGGAATGCAGTGGCGTGATCTCGTCTCACTGCAAACTCTGCCTCCCGGGTTCACACCATTCTCCTGCTTCAGCCTGCCAAGTAGCTTGGACTACAGGCACCCGCCACAATGCCCAGCTAATTTTTTTTTGTTTGTATTTTTAGTAGAGACGGGGTTTCACCATGTTAGCCAGGATGGTCTTGATCTCCTGACCTCATGATCTGCCCGCCTCGGCCTCCCAAAGTGCTGGAATTACAGATGTGAGCCACTGCGCCCGGCCAAAAAAACATATTCTAAAAATCAAATGATAAATAGGCAACATCAATATGGATTTATGCCATTAATCTTTTTTTTTTTCCCCTAGAATCAGTGACTAACAACTGCACATTTTTTAACATGACAAATTTCTTTGGGGGAGAATATCTCATTTGAGAATCTATAAATCAGGCCTATGATTTTGAAAGAATCCTCTGGAAATAATTTATATGCAAGGAGAGTAGACAGAAGTGCGGGTGAATGCATCTCAGAGCCCAACAAAGGTGTGATTTCACCGTGGGGCATGCGTGGTGCTCGGCGGGTGGAAAGGTAGCCACGCTCATGAGGACTTTAAAAAGTTATGCTGGACTTGTGTTCCTCTCCTAGGAAGAGCCTTTTTGTGAGTTCAATTCCTTAAAATTGTTTCAAAACATTTGACTATAACCAAACCTCCTAACTGACGTCAGCAGAAAGCAGAGAAAGGGTATTTTCACAAACCCAATCTTTCCTTTCTACCTATTTTAAAAAGTAACTCTATTGTAAATTAAAGTAAAAGTTTTTGCACATTTCTTTGAATCAAATAGATACATTAAAAATTAAAATATACTGTTATGATTAGGATGCAGTAAAGCAAGAATTGATTATTTGAGGGCATTTATCCATTAGTGTGACCTTCTGAGAAATAAATTGAGCCAAATCTTAAGAGCCGTAAAAATGTTTCCATCCTTTGGCTAGGTAATTATAGTATTCCATATGAAAATACTCTTAAACGAAGACACTGCAGAAGGATGTTTCTGTAATATCAGAAAACCAATCTCGTATTGCTTATTTACTTACTCCCTGACACATTCTAAAAAGGAGCTAATTTGATTTGCAAATACAAATGAGAAAGTCAGGTAAATTTATAAAGCATTTAGATAAGAAGCAAGAGAGAGAAGGATCGGAATGGCAGTGGCACGGGAGGGAGGCTTCCACACAGAGTGCGTTCCAGGACCTCCCCCACGTTATGCGAGAGGAAAATCTTTGGGCCCCAAAATCACTAAGCTAAAGGGAAAAATCAAGCTGGGAACTGCTCAGGGCAAACCTGCCTCTCATTCTATTCAAAGTCATCCCTCTGCTCACTGAGATAGATGCATATTCTGATTGCCTCCTTCAAAGGGCTTATCAGAAACTCAAAAGAATGCAACCATGTGTCTCTCACCTTCCTGTACCTGGAACCCCCTCTGGATGGAACCAATGTACTTCTTACATATATTAACGTCTCGTGTCCCCCTAAAATGTATGAAACCAAGCTGTGCCCCAACCAGCTTGGGCACATGTCCTCAGGACCTCTTGAGGCTGTGTCACGGGTGTGCATCATCAACCTTGGCAAAAGTAAACTTTCTAAATAAACTGAGACCTGTCTCAAATTTTCAGGGTTCACAGTTAGCTATGGGCATGATTTACATGTAGCTCTAACCTTCTGCCAGTCAATGCAAGGAGAGAAACAAAATTTAGTTATGCACACACCAAGACCACACGAGTTGGTCAGAAAAATACATTTCAAAATCAAAAGAGAATTTTCTCTTAGAGAATATTAAAATATAAAAAAGGAAATATACATCCTAAACACTAACATATCTAATTTTTTTTTGAGACAGAGTTTCATTCTTGTTGCCCAGGCTGGAGTGCAATAACATACTTAATATTTAAAAAATTCCTGTAAATAAGAAAACATTTCCTTCAAAAATTATCAGTATGAAATAATTTCATAGACATGAAAATACAAATTAATACCAAATAGCTGAAAAAAAATTCTAACCTCACTAACAGGCAAACCACTGAACTAAATGAATAAAACAGCTTTTGAAATATAGGTCCATTTAGCAAGTAATTTGACCTGGAAACTTATTCTAGGAAAACTAGGAGAATACAGAAAGAAGATTGTCCTTATCTCATTATTATCTTTTATGAAATTTGTCACAGGTAAAGAACATGAACACACACACACACACACACACGCTCTCTAATAATATCTTACTATTTATTAATGCACCATACTTAACCAGTTACCTGCTTTTTTAGGGGGGAGGGGAGGAACTTAAGTTGCTTCAAAAATAAACTTAAAAAAACAAATTTTCAGCACATTCAAGGGAATGTGGAATACATTTGGAAACTTTATGGTTTCTCAATATTTATTAAACACAAAACATTGGAATGAACTTTCAAAGTGATGAATGTTAGAAAACAAGTTTTTGTACCTAACCATTTATATATGGAATCCAAAAATGTTCTTTACAGTTGGAATTTCAGCCTACTGAATTCCTGATAGACCAGATCACACCACTGGCTGATATTCACACATAGGAAACAGTCTCTTCTGACCCCAAGTATTCACCTACCTCTGCTGGAAGCAGGTATGCACGTGGAATTGTTATAATCATGACAACAATTTGAGTGTCTGTTCAAAGAGCAATTATTTGCCATTTTTTCACATTGTTCAAGCTTAACTTCTGTAATTTTTTAACGCTCGCTATATCAGCAGTTGTCTGGAATTTTTGGCAACTTGACTCCCTGCCTTGGGTTTGACAGCATTTGGTGACTCACTCTCTTTGGGTAATAAATATCTTTGGATTTAGTGCTTTCTATAAACCTGAATTTTTCTCAGCATTTGATGAACACTCCAACCTCTCAGCTCTCCTGTTGCTTCTGAAGTCTTCAGTCCATCTCGTTGGCCACCACTGAGAGAACCCGTGGCGTGAAAGACATCATGAGAAGGTGAGATGGCCAGGCTTTGTGTCTCCATCCAAATCTCATCTTCGGTGACAATCCCTATAATCCCCATGTTTCAGGGTAGAGACCAGGTGGAGGCCATTGAATCCTGGGGGCTGTATCCCCCATGCTGTTCTCATGATAGTGAGTGAGTTCTCACAAGATCTGATGGTTTTACAAGGGGCTCTTCCCCTTCTCCTTCCTGCTGCCTTGTGAAGAAGGTGCCTTGCTTCCCCTTCGCCTTCTGCCATGATTGTAAGTTTCCTGAGGCCTCCCCAGCCACGCTGAACTGTGAGTCAATTAAACCTCTTTCCTTTATAAATTTCCCAGTCTCAGGCAATTCTTTATATAAAGCAGTATGAAAACAGACTAATACAGAAGGATTTTTAGCCACTATAATTTTGTAAACATGAGGAAGGTTAAATATCACATGAACATTTTAGGAAATGCTAGGAATCAATAAGTGAGGAAAGAATGATTTTTAAAAATTGTGGAAAGGCTTTTACTGTTCCCTGAGCATCACTATTTTGTGCCTGGAAGTCACTAGGAAATCAAGCATTTGTTTGCTTTCTATAAAAGGGGAGCTCCCAGTCCTTCCTTAAGATGGCAGGACATTCCTTTCCCATGTGTCCTCCTTGGCTCATCCTCCTGTTTCCAAACAGGCTCCTCACTGCCAGGGCCTCTGTTTCAGCTCAGTCATCTGGTCACCCACTCACCTGTCCCTACAGTTGGAATGGCAAAGCCACGTTGACTGAGGACAAAAGGCTGCAGGCTGAAGGTGGTGACAGGAGACAGAGCCAGCATCACGTTTATTCTCAGCATCAGAATCACCTGGGGCGTCACAGGCCAGCCCCCTGGGTGGGCCCTGAGAATCTACATTTCTGTCAAGTTCCTAGCTGCTGCTGCTCCTGGTGGAGGCACCGCCCTTTGAGAAGTTTTCAAAGATGTAAGATCTCCCAGTGCTCTGGGCTTAGGAGTTTATGACATCTTCTGTTTTGCTTTACTTTTTTCCTCTGCCCTAATCCCTGGCACTGGGGTGGGAACAATGCCCTATTCACTCCAGGCCTGGGCAGTGAGCCAGGAGTGTTCTTGGGCTCAGGTCCTCCTGGGGTACTTGTCCTCCTGCCTGGGGTGGGCTCCTGCTTGGGCCTAGACCTGGCCTGTGGCCTGAGGAGGAAAGCTAGAAAGCCTCGGGGCAGGTGTTCCAGCGGTGGAACCCAGCAACCCAGGAGGAGGTGCTCTTTTCAGCAGGTATCACTGCATCTGATGGGGTGGAGGCCTGGACCCCACAGCAGTCACTGCCGTGCTGTGGCTGGAAGCCACGTTATTGATGGTTCCTCCAGGAGAGGCAATGCTTTCTGTATTTTAAGCCTCTTTCAGTAAGGACTTTTTCTTTTTGCTGAAGTGTCATCACTGTACAAAAAATGTCCATGAAAATTGTATGTAATACAATCAGTTGAATGAACTTTTTTTTTTTTTGCAAATACTTAAAAGCATAGTTGAAGATAAAGATGAGCTGTATTTTTTTTTCAAACAGAAAATATTAAAAATGGGTGGACTTTCCCTTGGGCTCCAGGTAGCACATGTCCTGGGAGATGCTAAACGTGTGCACTGTGTCCCCCCGAGAGGGGTGGCAGGGAGAGTCCTGCTTGTCCTTGACCCCTCGTGCCAGCCCCACTCACACCGTGCATGCTGCATAGACACAGGCAGGAGTGTTTTACATTCTGAATATTTCCATTCCATTCCCACATAGATAGGTTATAATAGGAAGCGTATTTCAGTTTTCTTCTTTCCTTAGGAAAAATAGAAACTTTTCTCACTCTCAGAAATGCACTGAAATTTACCCATTTTACTTGCCTCTCCATGGCAATGAATCTGTGCTGATCCCAATTAAAGTCTGACAAAGACCAGAGCTGCTGTGAGACACTAATTTCACGTTTGAACTTATTATGGCTTTCCACTGACATCCTCTTCCTGGCGCCATCTGTCCTGCACGTGAGAAGCAGGAGCTTGCCTGTGACGGTGACTTGACTCAGAGATGTGCCAGGTGGCCCCGCCCGGAGGGGAGCAGTGGGAGAGGAGGGGGCCTCTGACTGGAGCCGGGTGGATGGTGGTGTCACTCAGGCACGGGGCAGCAAAGGCTCTGGTGAGAAGACTTGAAAGCTGGGGTGGGACGTTTTGTTTGTGAGAAGCCTGGACAAGAGGACGAGGGGCACATCATGTCAATCATGGATTTATAAACTCACAGGAGAGGGTTGGATAGGGCGTGTGAACGTGAGCCTGAGGTGTAGACGATGCAAAGTCGTGGTAACGGGTGGGCTTGTGATGGCACCCGCTGCTCGCAGCCTAACTCAAGGCCACACCACTCTTCCTTCCCTCTTGCCCTGCTCTCTCCTCTCCAAGGTGGCAAAGCCACCACCCCCTTTCCAGGCTCTGCTGCAGGAGGGCTGCCCAGAGAGAACCCTGGGCCTGAGAGGTAAATGGAAGTCACGTAGGGGAGTCCCTGGGAAGCTCTGGGTTTCCAATAACAGGGATAGACGTAGCTCACACCACTGTAGCTCCCTCCTTCCTCTCTTGATGTGGAGTTAGTGGCTGGATATCTGGCAACCTCCTTGCAACCAAGAGGACTTAAAGACAACCCAATAAGGATGGCAGAGTGAAAAGATGAAGAAAGCCTTTGTCCTTGGTGGCAGGACTCAGCGGTCAGCCAGGATTCACAACCGTCCTCCTTGGGAAGTCTTGCTATGAGAACAAACCAGCTTTGCTTGTTCAAATGATTGTAATTCAGGTGTTTCATTATCTGCTTCCAAAATAAAGAGGCAGCACTGATTATGGTCCTGGGCTCTGGAGTCTAAGTTGAATGAGTCTAAATCCAGCTCCACCACTGACTGCCCTCAGACCCACATGCACTCCCACCCTCTGAGCCCCCGATTCCTCCCCTGTGAGGTGGGGAGACGCTCAGCCCTGCCCGGTAGGTGTGCAGGTAAGAGGTAGGAAGGTTAATGCAGGTGAGGCGCTGTCACAGAACAGGGCTATGGACCTGTGAGTGTAAAAACACAATTGCCACCGCAACGTCCACCTGGGGAGTCAATGCAGGCGGCTCCAGCAGAGGAAGGAACAGCGTTCAGGAACCGAAGCCTGTTGGGAACATCATGGGAACTGAGAGGCGCTCACAGCATTGTCAATACATCGTTACTCCCAAATCTGAAACTTACTGGCTGCCACAGTGACGCTCAGAGGAAATGCTCACTGGAGCGCTTTGGAGTTGAGATTTTTGGATTAGGGATGTTCACTTGGCAAGTATATAATGCAAATGTCCCCCATTCCAAACAAATTCCAAATCTGAAACACGTCTTATGCCAAGCATTTCAGAAGAGGGATACTCAGCCTGCAGCATAAATCCACTTTACAGACAAAGCCAAGACGCACCAAGTTTCCATCACCGCCCAACGTCACAAGGGAGATGAGGCCAAGACACGTCGAGGTCCCATCACCGCCCAATGTCACATCAAGGTTCCATCACCACCCAATTTCACACGGGAGATGAGGCCAAGACACACTGAGGTTCCATCACCGCTCAACATCACACAGGAGATGAGGCCAAGACACGCTGAGGTCCCGTCACTACCCAATGTCACACAGGAGATGAGGCCAAGATACACCAAGGCTCCATCACAGCCCAACATCATGCAGGTGATTTGGGGCATTTTGCTAAGAGGCTGGGAGTGAGGATATGCTGTATAAGTAGAGGTGAGACCAGGAAGAACCTCCCAGCGTTAGCATCTCAAGGTGACTTTCTAAATCTACTATTCTTTCTGCCATACGCACATGGTTGGATCTGGGAATTCACTAAATCTTTAGAAGTGTGGCGCTTCTGCTGTGTAAGTCCTGAGTTCTTCCATTTTCTGAGGACTGCAGCTTTGGGGTCTGCCCATCTCCCTGTTCTGCCTTCGCCAGGATTGAACACTGGGACTCTGATGGTCACCATCAATAACTGTGCAGCTCAGAAAAAATGGATGGAAAATGCTCCTGTAATTCCACCAGCTAACAGCAATCAATTTCATTCAGAAAAATCCGACTAAAATAAAAAGCAATTAACCAAAAACTAAACATTAGATAATACCTAGTGGTAGTAACTTGTCAGAACCCTGGTTTGAATTTTGAACTCATGACTTTAAGGTAAGTTCGCTCCCCAAAAGTTTCAACAATGTCATATATCAAAAAAAAAAGAAAGACATCAGAGTCCTAGAGACACACAGGTAAATCGCTTTGAAGTTGTTGGCCCGGGAGGCCTAATAACAGCTGAAAATCCAGAAGCTGTACAAAAAGGACCAAGGAATTTGAGCATACTCAACACTTCTGAACAGAAAGGAAACAACAGAAGCAAAGTAAAGGTAAATGGAAGCCAGGGAAAGGATTAGCTGCTCCGCCATCCACAAAATGACAATCTCCCCAAAAAGCCACTGAGAAGTCAAGAAGAAAAATACCAACAAATAACCGGGGACAAATGGCCAAGTGCGTGCAGGAGGGTTTGCAGAAAACAGTGCTAAAAGGTCCCAGGATCATGGGGGAAGATGTTGAACCCACGGTGGTAAGAGAAATGCAGACAGAAGGACCTGAGATGTTCACAGAAAGCCCAGGTCTGTGGCAAGGCAGTGGGAAGACTAAGCTGGTCTGATGACTGTGTCCATCTCACCGTGTGACGTCACTTGCACCCTTGGAAAGGCAATGAGAAGGTTCTTTATGTGATTATATGGAACAAGCTCCAGGATCTATTTTTCTGAGAAGACAAGATGGGGACACAAAAACGCACGGAGGGATGATGCCGTGAGGACACAGGGAGAAGACGGGGTTTGCATGCCAGGGAGAGAAGCCTCGGCGGGAACCAGCTCTGCCATACCTTGGTCTTGAATTTCAGCCTCCAGGACATGGGAGAATCAATGTCTGTTGTTTAAGCCACCCAGTCTGGGCTACTTAGTTAGGGCTGCCCAAGCTGACTCTACAGGGAGTATTTCAGTTCTGCAAACAATGCTAAATGTGACTCACACTGCTTGGAAGCACGGCTGGGGGGAGCCAGGCTCCTTCCTCCCAGTCAGCACCGGTGAGGTTCTATGTTGTCCCCTAAAGAGACAACCTTCTAAAGAGATTGGTGGACAACAATCAGCAAGTTTCAGGGTCCCTCACTCCCTGCCGGCCTCTCGGATGGGCTCTGGGAACATGAGGCTGACCCTGACGCACACCCTGAAGATGTTCCCCTTTAAAAGCCCACTCTGGTCTCTGCTTGAAAGACAAGGCCAGCCCCATCTGGGGATCAGTTCTGCCGTCCAGAGTGGAGGCACCGCTGAACCCTTACACGGGATGACGTCCCTGCAGATCAGAAATGTCTTTGGAAGCACACACAGCCCAGCTGATCTGATGCCGAATCCAGACCTGTGGCAGAGTCGAATTCTGGACCTCAGATGTTTGTTTTCCCCACAGATCCAATGGCCTGAGATTGTCTCAGGCCCTCAGCTTCTTGATTCACAAGTGAAATTCCATGCGGTTACTGAATTGAAGCTGAATTGTTTTATTCACTGGATTTCTTTTAAATGCTATGATGTGCAGGAACTGCTGGGAGGCCACCATGGATGGCCCTCAGGAGCTTGTCTTTTAGGGATGTGACGTAGGAGCACAGACACTGCAGGATCTCTAGTAGAAGGACATGATTAGTGCCATAATTGACAAAAATAAAATGCAGACAGCTCCACGAGTGCTCCTCGGGGGATGTTTATGGACCACCAAAGCCCTGCCCTGCAGATCCAGAGGCCCCCAGATGTGGGAGCAGCTGTTCTCCAAACAGGACTCAATTTTCTACCCAGGGACCGTGCGGTGCCGGCCTGGGGCAGGGAGTCCTTCCCGCCGTCTAAGGCACAGCTCCACAGCCCCATCTGGCCCTGAGACCTGGCCCACCTTGGGGCTCCGTGTGTCTGCGTGGGGCATGGCTGGGGCTGCGTGAAGTCAGCAGTGGCTCGGCCGGTGTGGGGTCGGCAAATCACCCGTCTGTGCTGTGAGGCGCGGGGTGGGAAGTGGGATGGTGACCCCGTGATGCTGTTCTCTGTCGAGTGTCTTGGTCCTTCCATCCCCACATCCTGCTCCCCAGCAGAAGCCAGAGAAGCAAATCCAAATTCAGCG
Organism: Pongo abelii; assembly: GCF_028885655.2. Taxonomy (NCBI): domain Eukaryota; kingdom Metazoa; phylum Chordata; class Mammalia; order Primates; family Hominidae; genus Pongo; species Pongo abelii. Next base: position 1,299,984 of record NC_071992.2, on the reverse strand, counting down.
TGTGTGTGAGGGAGCTACGTCTTCATGCTGTGGGCCCCTGGCGGGACCATGGGCCCAGACCACCAGAGGGGGGCCTTTTCCTCACTCCTGCCCCCCAAAACTTAATTGTACATGTGGCGTGAAAGCTCCCAGGTCCCAGGGGAGGCCGCATGGGCAGTGCCGTCTGCAGGTTCCCAGCCTGGGGGTGACTCCAGTGCTGCTGGTTCTGACTGGTGAGTCTCCAGCTGCCCCTGGTCCTTAGTTTACGTGGCTGACATGAAGAGCAAGGGGTGATGCATTTAAATTACTTTAAAACATATACATCTGTCACCCAGGTAAAAAGCAGCATCCCTTTTAGCAATGGAGAGCTACTCCCTAATTTTCATTCCGAAATGTGTGATATCATATTTTTTCCCATGAGGCTGTTAAAGAGAATAAATGGCTGTTGTTTGCTAATTAACCTGATTTATTTATTTAGAACCACTTGGCGCATATAATTTGAAAGTTTACACAGCAGGTCACCGCCGTCTCCTGATCCTGAAAACTCATTCTCCCTCTTTCTGCTGAAACAGAAGCTCCTCCACTCAGCTCCCAGGTTCTGCTGGTGACTTTACAGGTGTCCCCTTAAATCCTTGCAATAGCCACACGAGGAAGCCTGTGCGTCCTGCTTCACTGATGAGAAAACCGAGACGTAAGGGAGTAAAGGATCTGCTGATGGCTGTGGGCCCAGCCTCCTGGGCATGGTGATGACCCAGCACCTGTGCGTGAGGCTCTGCCTGGCCTTGGCCCCAGCACTGTGGATCCCATGCTCTGAGCAAAGGGAGGTCCCCCAGGCCCCTGTGGGTGTGATGCCCTGGGCCCCGCCTGCTGCACACCTGCCAGCTTCCCCATGCACTCAGCTGTTTCGGCTTTCAGCAAAACCACCACAAGGCATATTTCAACACAGAACACACAGTTTGAAGAAACACAGCAAGCATCAGAACCAGACTCTTATATGGCAGGATGCTGGCACATCAAACCCAACTGGGAAAAATGGGAGAAAGGTCTGAGCGGACCCCACCAAAGAAGACACTCAGATGCCAAGCGTGCAAACCAAAGATGCTCCACACCATGTGCCGCCCGAGTATTCCAAATTAAAACAAGTGTGCAAACCAGAGATGCCCCATATCACCTGCCGCCCGAGTATTCCAAATTAAAACAAGTGTGCACACCAGAGATGCTCCATATCACCGGCCGCCCGAGTATTCCAAATTAAAACAAGTGTGCAAACCAGAGATGCCCCATATCACCTGCCGCCTGACTATTCCAAATTAAAACAACAACAAGACACCACCACACCCCGACGAGAATGGCCAGAATCCAGACCCCAACAGCAGCAGACGCCGGCGAGGATGCGGAGCCATGGGAACTCTTTCATTGCCTGTGGGAGTGCAAAGCGGTGCAGCCACTTTGGAAGACAGTTTGGTGGTTTCTTACAAAACTAGGCACTCTCACCATGCAATCCAGCAATCATGCCCCCAGATATTCACCCAAATAAGCTCAAAACTTACATCCACACATCACCCTGCACACAGATGTGTATAGCAACATTATTCACAATTGCCCAAACTTGGAAGATGTCCTTCAGTAGGTGAGTAAACTGTTACATCAGACACTGGAATATTATTCAGTGCTAAAATGAAATGAGCTCCCAAGCCATGAAAAAGGCTACAGTCTTTGAATCCATGGGACGTTCTGGAAAAGGCAGAATTACAAAGGCAGTGAAAGAGTCAGTGTTTGCCAGGGGTTGGGGGCAGGGAGGGATGAACAGGGGGAGCAGGCTGGATTTTTAGGGCAAGGAAACTGCTCCCAGTGATGTGGCAGTGGGGGGTCCACAGCATTACACACTCGTCCAAACCCACAGGGTGGACAACGCCAAGCGTGAGCCCTGACGTGAAAGATGAAGGATGGCTTTAGTCACTAACACATCAATCCTGGCTCATCAGTCGTGACAGATGCACCACGCCAGTGTGAGGGGTGAAGAACACGGGAAACCACTCGGGGTGAACCTCCTCCTGCTCCCCAAACACCTTCTGGGTTCCCCGATTGCGTCACTCCCCTCCGTGTGCCCCAGCGTTTTCCCATCTTCTTCCCTCTCTGAACTATGAGCTCCAGGGTTGGGGCCTGCAGCTGTTCTTCTCCTCAGCCACTGTGGACACCCCATCAACAGCTGATGAATCATTGATCTCATCATATAATCACTAACATGTTCATCAGGTGTACGGCCCATGGTGTGTTGGGAAGCAGAGACAGGGACAGCGTGCCCAGCACTCCAGGGGCAGAGAGAGCTCTCAGTGGAGAAGGCTCCTCCTTCACATGCAGCCAGCAGCAATGGCCAACACCTCCTGCTCCTGCAAAGCAGCTTGGAGCTCCTCCTCCTTCCACAGACTGGAAACCGAGGGTCCCAGGGCAGGTGTGGGAGGATAGACCCAAACCCAGCCACGCCGCTTTGGTCTAGGATCCCCACCCCGCCCATGCTCCCCTGCTCTGTGCCCCCAAAGGAAGCCATGGGCGGCCCTGCCGGGGCCATCACCTGCTGAGCACAAAACCCACTGTGATAGGCAGCAGAGGGCCAGGTCCCCATGATGCTGGCATCCCAGCTGGGCCAGGCCCCCAGGCTGGCTTCTCACAGGCAGGCAAGTGCATACGGATCCCAGGCCCACAATGAATTCTGGACTTTTCTTCTGGGGTCTGGAACATTTAATCTAGTTTAGGCAAGAGGTGGCGTCCATGGGGAGGGTGCATGGGGAGAGCCAGGCTCTGGGTCGTCAGAACTGTTAAACAAGGGGATCAGGGTTTTTTTCACTTTGACTTCAGAGAATGCAGCTTGTGCCTCTCTAATGAAAGTCTCTTACTGGAAAGGAAATAAAGTATTGAGTTGAAAAGAGAGCTTTATCAATTCCATATTTTATTTTCTGATGGATCCAACCTTGAATTTCAAAGCCTCTTTCAGCAGCAGGTTAATGAACTTGTCATGCAAAACACTGGATTTTGGGCAGTAAGTGAATCTGGAGCTACTGTTTGGCACACAAAGCACATGTTTAGATTTTTTGTAAAGCTTTCCAAGTAGACAAGGGTTCTATGCCTTTTGGTTTTCAGGCGTAGGATGGGACATGCCGCTGCGTAAAGCTGAGCTAACTTTGGTGTTCTTCACTTCCCAGGACAGCGTTGCTCATTTTCCAGAAGCCCCTTCTGTTTCCTCCCAATTGCAGCTGAAATATTCTTCCCTTCTGACACCTTAGCACATCAGATGTGAAAGCCAAGCCTTCGCATCCCTTCCTGGACTGCCAGCTCCTTCATGACAGGGACCACAGGCTACTGTCTGTGGCTCGTTGTTGAGATCCTGGCACTCAGAATTTCGGAATTAGCTGGAGGACTCAGGGTTGGGAGGGCCTGGGACGGACAGGAGCCTCCAAGCAGAGTTGGTCTCATCTTAGCCATGCAGAGGGAGAAGCATGGGCACTGGCATAAGAATGGGTTTTACTAAATATCCAGATGCCCCTCAGTGTCCACTGAATGCTGATGTGCACACACATACAATCATTTTCCAGTAGCCAAAGACGGTGACTAGAATGCAAATATCTAACATTGGTTCGATATGGTTTGCACAATCACTGTACAATTTATATATTATGACAATATTTGGAGCCTGAGAAAAACAAGTCTCAAAGACTCCATAATTTACTCAAGAACCATGGTCCATGGCCAGGAGAACCAAATTTATATGACCTGAGCTCAAATCTACTAGGAACATAAGGGTGTCTGGGTCCAAATCACCGCGCGGTCATTTATTAGCTGATCAAGGTTGGATGAGACTCAATTTCTTCATCTAAAAATGGGATAATCGCCACAGCCATGCTCTTATAAAACGCAAACGTTATATAAATGTCAGCTTTGTTCTATGTGCCTTGTAAACGCACAAGCATATATGAAGTGACTTGCTTTTTCCCTTCATAATTTGTATTTAAAAGTCCGTCTTAAACCTCCACTTGGTCTGCCACAGCTACAGAATTGACAATTTGAAGACAAAAACAAACAACAAAACCCATAAGAGCTAATGTGCTGTGTCCTGGCAGATGAGGATGAAGCAGACAGATTTCATTAGGGCCAGAATGCAATTTGGGAGCAGTCGCCATTCCAGTTAGGGCTGGACGCTAGCAAACTCGATTCCATGTCCAACTGGAAGGCTAAATGGTACGGACAAGTCACATAACACAGAAGCGTAACACTCAATAACCTAGACATGCCCACAGACTGTTCCAAATAAGGGCTGTCTGAGATGCACCAGACTCCATCATCCGGCAGCAGCCATCAGTTTTAATCACTTTTAAATTTTTCTACAGATGTCATTTCAACAAAATAGTCCACAAATCTGCCTTGAGTGAAATTCAGTTAGTGTGTGTTACTGACGATGAGCACTCGCTCCAGAAAGTTCCCAGGTACAAACAATATACCGTGGGGAATGGTTATTTTGTGCAAGGCTCCCCAATCCCTGTCTTATTCCACGACCCTGTCCCCAGGGTCACACTACCATGCCAGGGTCTTGTTTTTGGAAAATAAACACACATTTGTGATCCCTAGTCCAACAAGCAGCTGAACATCAACTTCTTGCCTATTTCCACCACACCAAAACTCCAAGCGTAACTGCAGAGAGGCTTGCAAATGCTGCTGCCTGCTGCAGGCAGGGCTCTCCTAGCCAGAAACGGGAGGCTCTTCTGCTGTGTGGTGCATTTTAGCAGGTGTGTGCCTGCATTCGGACGGAGGGGCCCCTTGCTGGTGGATGGGGAGAGCACTGACTCGGAGGAGAGCTTCTCAGTTTTCCAAAGAGGAGTGGCTCTTCTGCTCTCTCTCCCCGAATATGCACAGCTCGGTGGAGGAAAGGAGGCCAGGGCGGGAGGGTCTCAGTGGAGCAGGGGGTGGGGAAACGCCCTGAGACGTAAGGTGTTGCAGGACCAAGCACTGGGCCCCCAGGGGTGCCCCTCACCATGGCCCCTCCCTCATGGCATGCCCTCTGCTCCTCCTGGGCTCCACATCCATTCTTCCATCCCTGCCTAGGTCTGGCCACTCCAAATCTAACACTTCAGCGTCCTTTTTCCAAGCTCCCGACCCCACAGAGGGCTCGACTTCTTCCTCCCCACAGCTGCCAGAACTCACTTTCTAACATCACCCCTTTCAAAAGACAGAATGAAGCACTACGTCCAGGACTCACCCTCCACCCACAGCCACGGGGGTCCCCAGCTCATGTCTTCAACCTGGGGAATGAAGACTTGGACCTTGAGGCTGCGGCCTTCAAGATGCGGTGATTCTACTGAACCTCGATTCCTGGTGACCCCGGAGGTGACAAAGCCTTCCTCACCTCTGCACCCTGGGGCTGGTGGGGACTGGCAGGCTCTCGCTGCCTGAGACAGTGGATGAGGCGCTTCATTTTTTATGTATTTTATTGTTTCAAGCAAACAGAACAAAACATCTACTCATCCTCTTGAAGCTGTAGGGAGTTTCACCTGCTTAAAACTAATTTCAGCACAAAAAAGGCACAAGCCTGATTGTGCCTTTCACTCATTCATGCACTCACTCACTCACTGATTCATGAACTCATTCACTCACTCATTCGTGTACTCTTTCACTCAGTCACCCACTCTTTCACTCAGTCACCCACTCATTCACTCAGTCACTCACTCTTTCACTCAGTCACTCACTCACTCATTCACTCCCTCCCTCCCTCATTCACTCATTCATGCACTCATTCACTCACTCATTCACTCACTCATTCATGCATTCACTCACTCATTCGTGTGCTCTTTCACTCATTTACTCAGTAACTCACTCATTCACTCACTCATTCATGTACTCTTTCACTCAGTCACCCACTCATTCACTCAGTCACTCACTCTTTCACTCAGTCACCCACTCATTCACTCAGTCACTCACTCACTCATTCACTCCCTCCCTCATTCACTCACTCATTCATGCACTCATTCACTCACTCATTCCCTCCCTCTTTCCCTTCCTCACTCAGTCACTCATTCACTCAGTCACTCATTCATGCACTCATTCATATACTTTTTTACTCACTCACTCACTCATTCCCTCCCTCTTTCCCTTCCTCACTCAGTCACTCATTCACTCAGTCACTCATTCATGCACTCATTCATATACTTTTTTACTCACTCACTCACTCATTCCCTCCCTCTTTCCCTTCCTCACTCAGTCACTCATTCACTCAGTCACTCATTCATGCACTCATTCATGTACTTTTTTACTCACTCACTCACTCATTCCCTCCCTCTTTCCCTTCCTCACTCAGTCACTCATTCACTCAGTCACTCATTCATGCACTCATTCATGTACTTTTTTACTCACTCACTCACTCATTCCCTCCCTCTTTCCCTTCCTCACTCAGTCACTCATTCACTCAGTCACTCATTCATGCACTCATTCATATACTTTTTTACTCACTCACTCACTCATTCCCTCCCTCTTTCCCTTCCTCACTCAGTCACTCATTCACTCAGTCACTCATTCATGCACTCATTCATGTACTTTTTTACTCACTCACTCACTCATTCACTCAGTCACTCATTCATGCACTCATTCATGTACTTTTTTACTCACCCACTCACTCATTCACTCAGTCACTCATTCATGCACTCATTCATGTACTTTTTTACTCACCCACTCACTCAGTCACTCAGTTACTCATTCACTTAGTCACTCATTCATGCACTCACTCACTCATTCTCACTCAGTAACTCAGTCACTCATCCAGTCATTCACTCACTCATCCATTAAGGGAACTGCACATTTTAATGAGCCCATCCCTCTGTGAGATGTGGAGGAAAAGGGAAAGGAATTAAAGAGTCCATAGCGCAGTACGGAGGGAATGGGAGCAGAGAACAGACTTGGAGGGGCAGACAGGTCAGGCGTTTTGTATGTGTATGTGTGTGCATCTGTGTGCATACATGTGTGTGAGTGTGCTATCTGTGCATGTGTTTGTGTGTCTGTGTATTTGTGCATGTTGTGCTTGTCAACATGTGTATGTGTATTTGTTTTCATGTCTGCATGTGTGTGTGTGCTTGTGTCTGCATGTGTCTGTGTGCATGCACCTGTGTGTGTGTCTGCATATTTTTGCATGTCTGCAATTGTATTTTCATGTCTGCACGTGTTTGTGTGCATCTGCATGTGTGTCTGCATGTGCCTGCACCTGTGTGTGTGTACATGTGTGTGTCTGCATATTTTCGCATGTCTGCAATTGTTTTCATGTCTGCACGTGTGTGTGCATGTGTCTGTGTGCGGGTGTGTGCACATCTGCGTGCAAGCCGTGTGTTTATGCACGTGCATGTGTTCATGTATGTACACGTGTATGCTGACTGCCCTGTCTCTCTTAAGGGAAGGGAGAGGACTCCTTTTCTCCGTGCCCCTCCCAAGATGCCTCCATGGTGGTTTCTCTGGCCCAGGTCCTTTTTCCCTTCAAATGAAAGAAGACATCTTGGCCCTGAGACTCAAGTGCAGGGTTGGTGTGCTCATCGGCTGCAAAACAATCAATGCAACAACTCTCCATTATTTCCAAGGCTGCCTTCCATGTCTCCTCCTTCCTTGTTTTCTCTTTGGTTGGATGCATGCATCCCATTTCAGGCCAAACATGCATTTTCTGCATGTCCGTCTCCCTGCAGGGATCGGTATCCCTGCACGTCGGTCTCCCTGCAGGGATCGGTATCCCTGCACGTCGGTCTCCCTGCAGGGATCGGTATCCCTGCACGTCGGTCTCCCTGCAGGGATCGGTATCCCTGCACGTCTGTCTCCCTGCAAGTTGGTCTCCCTCCACGTCCGTCTCCCTGCACTTCGGTCTCCCTCCACGTCTGTCTCCCTCCACGTCCGTCTCCCTGCACATCGGTCTCCCTGCACGTCGGTCTCTCTGCATGTTGGTCTCCCTGCGTGCTCCCGCCCACTGGCTGTGCTGTTGCAGGGGCTCTTCCCCTCATGGGGCTGGTTTTCATTTCCCCCGGGTCCTGCCATGCAGCTCTGTCAGACTCTGGATGGCATCACGCTGAGTGCCACCCTCTGGACTCAGGCCAGCTTCCTTTCCTGTCCTGCTGGGAGATGCAGTAGCTACACGGACTAGGAGCTTGGGCCTCCACCTGCAGCGTGTGCCCATCCTCACTGACTGTGGGACTTGTTCTGTCACGTGCTGTCCCCTCCTTTAGGATGGGGTGACAGCAGAGAGGCCACACAGCTGTGGAGAGATGAGTGACATAGGTGAGTATAAGCAAAGTTCTCCAGCAGCACCTGGAAGGTGAGAAACGCCCATAAATGGCTCATAGAAGTTTCACACTCCTGACCTGTAGCTCTTACTTAAATATTAACGCTATTCATATTATTTCCTTTTATATTCTCCAACACAGTATTTTCTCGCTGTTCCTTGATACAGTCGCTGAATTTTATACAATTTCATTAAGTTTTAAAAGTGGAGCTTAAAATGTGCTCTGGGGTTCTGTGTTATGTGAAACAGAAAGCAGGGACCATGTATGCCGTTTAAAACACCTGGGCTGTTGGGGGTTGCCCTTTGCTTCGCAGGGTGCGGGATGCCTTCTGGGAATACTGGCATAAGAAAAAATGAGAGTTGCATTTAAATTGAGGTAGAAAGAGGACATTTGTACTGGGGAGAAAACATATCTCTAATTCTGTACAATTCCTCTTTCCCGTCACTGTGAATTCCTAGATGTCTAATTGGGTGCAGGCTTTGCTTCACCTGGGGCTGCTCACGTGGCCACAAGACACCGCCCAATGCCTGCCTAGCTCTTCTCCAGAGTGGGGGGCGTTCAGAAGTAAATTATTTAAAGCAAATCTGTGCCCCATATCACGTAAGATAACCCGGGAAGGGGAGGGGATGTGTAAGCTCCTGGTACCTTTCAGTTCAACATCTCAATCATATTGCGTATGCAGCAGGGTTTCAGTAAATGCTGAAATGGATGGATGAATGAAGGAGGGAAGGAAGGCACGGATGGGTCTGAGAGTTCCACTGCCATCGTCTGGAAGAAGGATGTTTCGTGTTGGACCTCGGACTGTACGAACGTGCCCATGGGTGAAACAGGGGGAAGGGTGCCCAGGATTTCTCTGTATTCCCTCCTGGTCATGTACGTAAGGCCGTTGGGAACTGCAGCTTTTCCCAGTGAAAGCTTCCTAATCATATGCAACTCCCTAAAACTAAAAGTACACATTTAATAAACAATTATAGATGCGTAAGAAGTTGCAAAAATAATACAGAGAAATCCTGGGCAGTAAGAAGTTGCAAAAATAATACACAGAAATCCTGGGCACCCTTCTTACGCATCTATAATTGTTTATTAAATGTGTACTTTTAGTTTTAGGGAATTGCGTATGATTAGGAAGCTTTTACTGAGAAAAGCTGCAGTTCCCAACAGGCTTACGTACATGACCAGGAGGGCTTAGCAAGGTCACACCTCAATTTTTAGGTTAGAAATTCAATGCTGCAATTTTCCAGGCAGCATTGTCTCTGGGAGATGGGCAGGTGCTATGCCACAGAGGCAAACCGCTTGCCAGTGATGGGGGGTGACGGCCCCTCTGAGCTGGGCTGTGCTTGCACTGCTCCCACCAGCTGTTCCCAGGGAAAGGCAGACGCTTATCCCACCAAGCCTCCCTGGACCTGGCCGGTGGCCTCTCCCGTCTCCCTCCACTGTAGCCTGGGACACCAACGTGCACACGCAGATGGCACAGGCTGGTGGTGCGACCAGGACCCGGGGCCTCACTTTCCAGGATCAGGTTCATTGGGAAGACAAATTAGAAACCTAAAGTGTGACCTGTCTTTAGAAAATGTTGACAGTAGTCACCCAGTTTGTCTAATTAACCTTTAGATTGATAAAGCTGCGAAGGCTGAGATCTCTACTCCGTGGACACAGTGAGCTGGGGTACTCACGCATTTGCTGTCAGCTGAACCTCCTAGAAGTCTCAGCAAGAAGCATGCTTGGCTAGAGCAACGGCCATGGTGCTTGCTTTTCACGGACAGCCTCAGTGCAGGCATTGCGCTGCTGCGTCAGGCTGCCGTGAGGTGTCGGCCTCTCTCGGGGGAGTGCGTGAGTCACACGTGCAACCCGAGGGTCTTGTGGGCTGTGATTTTCCGATGCTAAACTCCAGAGCAGGCACGCACCGAGGTCAGTGAGGAACTGCCCCACCCACGGCTGACACCCACGCTGGGGCCGTCCCTATGCCGCTGAGGGCTTGCACCATTTGCCTGAACCGTGACCACTAGCTGGTGATTTCTGCTTATGAAACTGCGCGAAATAAACAACTTTGATCACGTTGTCAAGGTAAGTGTAATAACATTCATGAGTTATTTTTAAGTTTATGGGACATTTGTTTCTTTGAAATTTATGTGGAGGAGCACACATTCTTCTACAATGGACGTTTGTTTGCTAGCAACAGGCTTTCTGCAACGTGAGTGCATTCTAACCCAGCTGTTCCCAGCAGGGCTTCTCCCACTGAACCATGGATCAGACGCGTTAGGGAGGCCGTCAGCCCTCAGCCCTGCCTACCTGGGCTGATGTGTCACAGGGCTGAGGAACACCGTTCTCAGGGAGACTTCTGAAGATTGTTAGTCAAATGTCTAATTACTGCTAACTGCAGCTAGCACTCATCCAATACCAAACCTGAGTCGTGGTAGGAAGTGCACATAAAACATGCACACTTTTTGTCAGGCTCTGATAAGACTTGGCGCCTAATGTTTCTCTTTCCAATTCCTAAACAGATTTTGGGGTTCACCTTTGCTCATGTAACCTACTGATTGTCCTACACTAGACAGCCCTTACATCCATGGAAGATGGTCATCTATTGATCATCCTACACTAGACACAGCCCTTACGTCCATGGAAGATGGTCATCTACTGATTGTCCTACACTAGAGAGCCCTTACGTCCAGGGAAGATGGTCATCTATTGATTGTCTTACACTAGACACAGCCCTTACGTCCATGGAAGATGGTCATCTATTGATCATCCTACACTAGACAGCCCTGACGTCCATGGAAGATGGTCATCTACTGATTGTCTTACACTAGACAGCCCTTACGTCTATGGAAGATGGTCATCTACTGATTGTCTTACACTAGACACAGCCCTTACATCCATGGAAGATGGTCATCTACTGATTGTCTTACACTAGACACAGCCCTGACGTCCATGGAAGATGGTCATCTACTGATTGTCTTACACTAGACACAGCCCTTACATCCATGGAAGATGGTCATCTATTGATCATCCTACACTAGACAGCCCTGACGTCCATGGAAGATGGTCATCTATTGATTGTCCTACACTAGACAGCCCTTATATCCATGGAAGATGGTCATCTATTGATCATCCTACACTAGACACAGCCCTTACGTGCATGGAAGATGGTCATCTACTGATTGTCTTACACTAGACACAGCCCTGACGTCCATGGAAGATGGTCATCTACTGATTGTCCTACACTAGACACAGCCCTGACGTCCATGGAAGATGGTCATCTATTGATCATCCTACACTAGACAGCCCTTACGTCCATGGAAGATGGTCATCTACTGATTGTCTTACACTAGACACAGCCCTTACATCCATGGAAGATGGTCATCTATTGATCATCCTACACTAGACACAGCCCTTACGTCCATGGAAGATGGTCATCTATTGATTGTCTTACACTAGACACAGCCCTTACGTCCATGGAAGATGGTCATCTACTGATTGTCTTACACTAGACACAGCCCTGACGTCCATGGAAGATGGTCATCTACCGATTGTCTTACACTAGAAAGCCCTTACATCCATGGAAGATGGTCATCTACTGATTGTCCTACACTAGACACAGCCCTTACGTTCATGGAAGATGGTCATCTATTGATCATCCTACACTAGACAGCCCTGACGTCCATGGAAGATGGTCATCTATTGATTGTCCTACACTAGACAGCCCTTATATCCATGGAAGATGGTCATCTATTGATCATCCTACACTAGACACAGCCCTTACGTGCATGGAAGATGGTCATCTACTGATTGTCTTACACTAGACACAGCCCTGATGTCCATGGAAGATGGTCATCTACTGATTGTCCTACACTAGACACAGCCCTGACGTCCATGGAAGATGGTCATCTATTGATCATCCTACACTAGACAGCCCTTACGTCCATGGAAGATGGTCATCTACTGATTGTCTTACACTAGACACAGCCCTTACATCCATGGAAGATGGTCATCTATTGATCATCCTACACTAGACACAGCCCTTACGTCCATGGAAGATGGTCATCTATTGATTGTCTTACACTAGACACAGCCCTTACGTCCATGGAAGATGGTCATCTACTGATTGTCTTACACTAGACACAGCCCTGACGTCCATGGAAGATGGTCATCTACCGATTGTCTTACACTAGAAAGCCCTTACATCCATGGAAGATGGTCATCTACTGATTGTCCTACACTAGACACAGCCCTTACGTCCATGGAAGATGGTCATCTACTGATTGTCCTACACTAGACAGCCCTTACATCCATGGAAGATGGTCATCTATTGATCATCCTACACTAGACAGCCCTGACGTCCATGGAAGATGGTCATCTACTGATTGTCCTACACTAGACACAGCCCTGACGTCCATGGAAGATGGTCATCTATTGATCATCCTACACTAGACAGCCCTTACGTCCATGGAAGATGGTCATCTACTGATTGTCTTACACTAGACACAGCCCTTACATCCATGGAAGATGGTCATCTATTGATCATCCTACACTAGACACAGCCCTTACGTCCATGGAAGATGGTCATCTATTGATTGTCTTACACTAGACACAGCCCTTACGTCCATGGAAGATGGTCATCTACTGATTGTCTTACACTAGACACAGCCCTGACGTCCATGGAAGATGGTCATCTACCGATTGTCTTACACTAGAAAGCCCTTACATCCATGGAAGATGGTCATCTACTGATTGTCCTACACTAGACACAGCCCTTACGTCCATGGAAGATGGTCATCTACTGATTGTCCTACACTAGACAGCCCTTACATCCATGGAAGATGGTCATCTATTGATCATCCTACACTAGACAGCCCTTACGTCCATGGAAGATGGTCATCTACTGATTGTCCTACACTAGACACAGCCCTGACGTCCATGGAAGATGGTCATCTACTGATTGTCCTACACTAGACAGCCCTTACGTCCATGGAAGATGGTCACCCACTAGGGAAATTTATTTTTGGTTTCACATTGTGGTGAAAATGAGGATGCTTGTATTATAAGAAAGGTTTCAAGCTGAACTAACCGATGCCCTGGGGAGAACAAATACTGTTTGAGAAAATGGAACATTCTCACAGATTTATCTAGAGAAGCCTAACTCATTAGCAAAGGGAGATGTGCCAGATTGATTCAGCAAATTATCTTATGTGCAAGTTCCTTCTAGGTTTACTCCAAACGCAATTCTTTATTAATTATGTAACACCCACCTCAGTTTCAGGTGTCAAATGCAAGGTTTGCCTTTTATTTGTAGAGTGGACCTCCTGGGCTTGGATATATAATATTTTGGTTTCCTTGGAGAAGCAGTGTGGATAGTCAAAAGGTCCTACAAGGTTTGGCTTGGTTCAGACCTAGACTGGCCGCTCATTCACTAATGACCTTGGAGAAGTCACTCACTCTCTCTGTGCCTCCGTTGCCTTACCTGCAGAATGAGAATGGGCATCCCGTGACCTTCATGTTTGCTGTGGGGTTAAGCGTATTGACCCAAGGCACCAGAATGCAGGGAGCCCATGCAGAGTGACAGGTGGGAGGCAGCTCCTTTCCTTATCCCTCCTTTGTCGTGTTCGACCCTTGGACCTGCCACACAACTGGACCTTCTCATCCTTGACAGCACTTTCATGGAGTGGCCCAGGCATCACAAACTGGTGACATTTCTTAGCTCTTCAGAGGATGCAGCAATACGTTCGTCACGCACTGCAGAGTTCCTCTGGAAGCCTGACATCTGGGGTGACGAGGCTGGCACGGTCCCGACAGCGGACCTTCACTTCCTATGAGCCTGGAAGCCACACCTCAGAGCCACAGGCTCACCTCCAAACACATCAGCAAGTTATCGCTGTTGTCCAGGGAAAGCCAACCTGTTTCTATTTAATTTTCCATCTCAATCACAAATACCTCCCAGGGACAAATTCCGACTCCTTTTTGAATGCCCATTTGCACGGGAGCGTGCTTGTAATTTACAGGCAGTTAAAGGGGCAAATCCTTACAAAAAATATTCAGAATCTAAAATTAATCTCAGAAGTCTGTGTTTTCAGTTACTGCAATATGCAAATAAATTAGTTGTCATGGAAATCATGTTCGGGAAACACATGAAGTTAACGTGGACATCTGTCTGGAGTGTTACACTGTCTCCTCTCTGCGGCCACCTCCTCCAGAGCTGCACTCCTGAAACCTCCTGAATGCACCTTTACACCTGGACAGGTGATGCTGGGTTGCCTGGTCACAGGGTAACAACAATGATGACAATGATACTAATCATGGTAAAAACTGACATTTATTGAACACTTGCTGTGAGCCACCCCCTGCTCTGAGGTCTTATATTACCGTATTTAATTATCTTAAAAACCCAACGAGGTAGGAAGGTTACGATCCCTTCTGTTTTTGTTAACAAACAAAGAATGAGAAGAACAGGAGAGCTGGGTGAATTGCTGAAGTTTCAGCGTAGTTGCGGAGGCTCTGCCTGCAGAACCTGCCTCTGAGAACCCAGGACACGCACTGCTTCCTGTTTCAAAGCACGGAGACAGCACAAAAGCGATTTCCTTTCCCTCCACCACTCCTGACGGCTGCAAGCCACTGCTCCTGCCAAGGGCTTTCAAACTTTTTGGATTATATTCCACAATAAGTCGTACATTTTACACCAGAACCTAACACACACACCCACACGCACACACCAAAAAATGTTTCATTAGACATGTGCCCTTATTATCCAGAGTGTACTTTGGTATTTTCTAGTCTATACTTTTTTTTTTTTTTTTTTTAGACGGAGTCTTGCTCAGTTGCCAGGCTGGAGCACAGAGGCCTAATATCAGTTCACTGCAATCTCTGCCTCCGGGGTTCAAGCAATTCTCCTGCCTCAGCCTCTCGAGTAGCTGGGACTACAGGTGCCGGCCACCATGCCCAGCTAATATTTTGTATTTTAGTAGAGACGGGGTTTTACAGCGTTAGCCAGGATGGTCTCGATTTCCTGACCTCGTGATCCGCCCGCCTTGGCTTCCCAAAGTGCTGAGATTATAGGCGTGAGCCACCGTGCCCGGCCTAGTCTGTACTTTTCTGTTGTATTTTTGTTCCCATTTAAAAATTTGCTGGTAGTGACCGGTAACTTGAATTCACGGCTCATTAATGACTTGCAGCCCATGGTTTAAAACTCAGTGCTCTAAAAGAACTGCAGAACAGAAAGCCATTGACAATGTGGCAATATTAGATCCTTAACTACAAATGATCCCCTCTGGAGATCCTACGAATCCCCGGAGCCCGAGCCTGGCCCCGTCTTCCCCGTCTTCCACGGACGCTTAGTCCACACTCATTTGCCTGCTCGCTGTGTTTTTAGGGAACACCGTCAGCGCCTCCTGTGGGCACTGGGTTCATTTCCCTCCTGTGTGCAGCAGTTGTGGATCTTTTTTTCCTTCCAACTCCCCCGCCACGTTGAGCCTGCTACGTATGTCTGGGAGCTTCCAGGTCATTCTTACTGGCACATCCCACAAAGGAGAAAACACCAGTAATTGCTGTTTGAATGGATGCCGGCGCGCGTGGAGGCAGGAATGATCAACAGCGATGTGCGCGTGGCGGCGGGGGTTTGCGGGGGGTGGTGGGGGGCTTGCAGGGGGTGGGGGGGGTGGCGGGGATTTGCGGGGGATGGCGGAGGTTTGCGGGGGGTGGCGGGGGTTTGTGGGGGGTGGTGGTGGGTGGGGGGTTTGCGGGGAGTGGTGAGGGGTGGCGGGGGGTGGTGGGGGTTTGCGGGGGGTGGGGGGGTTTGCGGGGGGGGTGGGGGGTGGCGGGGGTTTGCAGGGGGTGGTGGGGGGTGGGAGGGGTTTGCAGGGGGTGGTGAGGGGTGGCAGAGGTTTGCGGGGGGTGGTGGGGTTTGCGGGGGGTGGTGGGGGATGGGGGGGTTTGTGGGGGGGTGGTGAGGGGTGGTGGGGGGTGGTGAGGGGTGGTGGGGGGTGGCGGGGGGTGGTGGGGGTTTCCGGGAGCAGGCACCGCCCTTCAGGAGGCCAGGCTGGAAAGCGTGATGTTTAGGAGAAAAGCTCAGGAGGCAGGGCCAGGCTGAACCACGTGATGTTTAGGAGAAAAGCTGTAAATGCACCCCAGAAATTCAGATGAAAAGCCCTGGCATCCTAAGTTTCACAAATGTTACATGTGTGTAACTTTAAAGGTATCTGATGTGTTTGTGTGGAAATAAAATTTAAAAACGGGGTTGTTAAAATGTAGCGCGCCCTGGTGAGCTTTCGTGTGATTAACTGACACTGACCCTCCCCTGCACATCAGGGCCGCTTTCCTGTGCCACAGACTAGGCCTTTCATGTGACCACGTGTTTGATGTCACAGTGGGGAAGGAGCCTTCTCCTAGAATGTGTGGTCACGGTGCTCCCATTGGGCAGTGCAGGAAGGTCAAGGCTTAAGCCTGAACCTCCCAGGAAGTGTGGTGGTGGAGGCTACAGGATGCCTGGGAGGGAGGGTGGTGGGTGGAGGGGAGGGAGGGTGGTGGGTGGAGGGGAGGGAGGGTGGTGGGTGGAGGAGGGTGGTGGGTGGAGGGAGGGTGGTGGGTGGAGGAGGGTGGTGGGTGGAGGGAGGGTGGTGGGTGGAGGAGGGTGGTGGGTGGAGGGGGGGAGGGTGGTGGGTGGAGGGGAGGGAGGGTGGTGGGTGGAGGGAGGGTGGTGGGTGGAGGAGGGTGGTGGGTGGAGGGAGGGTGGTGGGTGGAGGAGGGTGGTGGGTGGAGGAGGGTGGTGGGTGGAGGAGGGTGGTGGGTGGAGGAGGGTGGTGGGTGGAGGAGGGTGGTGGGTGGAGGGGAGGGAGGGTGGTGGGTGGAGGGGAGGGAGGGTGGTGGGTGGAGGGGAGGGAGGGTGGTGGGTGGAGGGAGGGTGATGGGTGGAGGGGAGGGAGGGTGGTGGGTGGAGGGAGGGTGGTGGGTGGAGGGAGGGTGGTGGGTGGAGGGAGGGTGGTGGGTGGAGGAGGGTGGTGGGTGGGTGGAGGAGGGTGGTGGGTGGGTGGAGGGAGGGTGGTGGGTGGGTGGAGGGAGGGTGGTGGGTGGGTGGAGGAGGGTGGTGGGTGGAGGGAGGGTGGTGGGTGGAGGGGAGGGAGGGTGGTGGGTGGAGGGAGGGTCGTGGGTGGAGGGAGGGTAGCGGGTGTAGTGGGTGGAGGGAGGGTAGCGGGTGTAGTGGGTGGAGGGAGGGTGGTGGGTGGAGGAGGGTGGTGGGTGGAGGAGGAAGACTTGGTGGCTGAGGACCTGGGTGAATGAATGCCTGGGAGACAAGAGGGTGGACTGCTACCTTCTTTCTAGACAGAAGCTCAGCACATCACTGCTTCTGAGAGGTGACAGCGTGCTGGCAGCCCTCACTAGCTCCCGGTGCCTCCTCCGACTTGTTGCCCACTCTGGCTGCACTTGAGGAGCCCTTCAGCCTGCCGCTGCACTGGTGGCTGGCCGAGGCCAGAACTGGCTCCCTCTGCTTGCCCGGAGGTGTGGAGGGAGAGGTGTGGGCGGGAACGGCGTGGGGGCTCGTGGGCCAGCACGAGTTCTGGGTGGGCACGGGCTCAGCGGCCCCACACTTGGAGCGGCCAGCCAGCGCCAGACGGGGCAGTGAAGGGCTTAGCACCTGGGCTAGCAGCTGCGGAGGGTGTCTTGGGTCCCCCAGCAGTGCTGGCCCACCGGCGCTGCACTCGAATTCTCGCCAGGCCTCAGCTGCCTCCCCGTGGGACAGGGCTCGGGACCTGCAGCCCACCATGCCTGAGCCTCCCCCTCGTGTGGGCTCCTGCACGGCCCAAGCCTCCCTGATGGGCGCTGCCCCCTGCTCCACGGCACCTGGTCCCATTGACCACCCAAGGGCTGAGGAGTGCAGGCGCCCAGCACAGGACTGGCAGGCAGCTCTGCCTGTGGCCCCAGCGCAGGATCTGCTAGGTGAAGCCAGCTGGGCTCCTGAGTCGGGTGGGGACTTGGAGAACTTTTATGTCTAGCTAGAGGACTGTAAATGCACCAATCAGCACTCTGTGTCTAGCAAAAGGTTTATGGATGCACCAATCAGCACCCTGTATCTAGCTAATCTGGTGGAGACTTGGAGAACTTTTACTTCTAGCTAGAGGACTGTAAATGCACCAATCGGCACTCTGTGTCTAGCTCAAGGTTTGTAAATGTACCAATCAACGCTCTGTGTCTAGCTCATCTAGTGGGGACTTGGAGAACTTTTATGTCTAGCTAGTGGATTGTAAATGCATCAATCAGCACTCTTGGTCTAGCTCAGAGATTGTAAACACACCAATCAGCACCCTGTCAAAACAGACCAATCAGCTCTCTGTAAAATGGACCAATCAGCAGGATATGGGTGGGGCCAGATAAGGAATAAAAGCAGGCTGCTGGAGCTCGCAGTGGCAACCTGCTCAGGGGGAAGCTTTGTTCTTTCGCTGTATGCACTGAATCTTGCTGTTGCTCACTCTTTGGGTCCTCAGTGCCTTTATGAGCTGTAACACTCATCGGGAAGGTCTGCAGCTTCACTCCTGAAGCCACTGAGACCACGAACCCACCAGAAGGAAGAAACTCTGAACACTCACTGCAAGGGTCTGCAGCTTCATTCGTGAAGTCAGTGAGACCAAGAACCCACCATCTGATACACTTCCACTATTTCTAGAAATTTCCCTGAAGGAAATAAGTATGGACGATAAAGTGACAAGTATAGATAGAGCTGGGTTTTTGTTTTATTAAAGAACACACAAAAATAAACAAACATCCGAAGGGGAATTCCTGTGAGACAAGATATGTATTAACATTAGAATGAGACACTGGTGCACTTAAATGCTGTGGAGATGATTAAAGCTATGCTAGCTGATGTGCTATTATATAAAAATATGTTCACAATCTATGTGCCTGCCAGGTGGAAGGCTCTAAGTATTATTTTAATATTCAGGTATTTCAAAATTACACAGTATGTACATTTTCTCAGTGTTGTGCTGCATATATAATATGTGCTTAATATCCTTTGATGATTTAATCTGCCAATTTTTTAAAATTTCATTTTGCATTCATTTATCAATGCAAAATTTGGGTCACTATAACACTCTTCATAGATGCAAATAAATCACCAACTCTTTACAGCTGATTTAAATATAACATTCGGGAAAATGAAAAAATGCCATTCTTAGAAGTAACATTATAATGAGCCAATGTTACAAAAGTTACTAAGAGAGCAATTTAATTCTAGTGTGTCTGAAGGTCTTCCCTAGAAACATTTCTTCTGGAAAAAGTGAGGTTTTCTCTTTCATGGTATTCGTTTTGAATGTGCTACATTAATCTATTTTATCAGTGACTGTACTTTTATGGAAAACTTCCTTATCCTCCTATATTTCACAGCCATTTTTCCCATCATAAAATTACTTTTCATACATTACACTCTATGAGCTTCAGAGAACACACATGCTCTTAAGAGGTAATGGGTAATAACACAAGTGTGGGTGGTTTTATTAATTCATCTGGCACTAATGGTATCTTAAGCTCTTCAGCCAATGCCACTCAGCTTTCCTTGGAGCTTTTGGAGACTGAGGGCAGTTGGAAAAAAAAGATTGATGCTTTGAAATAGGACCAGAAGCAAATGTCACTTCATTGCTTTATGACTTTAACCTATACTGTGCTGTAAAATGTCCCACAGCATTTTGGAAATGATAGTTACTCATTCACTATAATAGCATCAAGATCATTATAAAGTGTTTTTAATTTTAATTTGACCCAGTAGAATTATAGGTCCATAAATTCGTGACTCTGAAGATCCCTTAAAAATCATCATTTAACTCTCTCAATTTAAAGATGCGACTGGAACACTCAATTTGGAAAAACAAATGTCTAAAATAATGCTATTTCCTCCCAATGTTATTATGATAGTGTTAGGAACATAACTCAGATATCCTCCCCTCCTTCCTTCTATCTTCCTTCCTTTCTTTTAGTGTTTTTTGCTTTTTCTCTTGATTATCCTTTCATATGTTTTATATCAGGATTCTCAATCCTAGGGATACATTAGAACGATAAAGGAATAATCCAGGAATCCCACTTCTGGGTATTTTTCTGAAGGGAATAAAATCGATGTGTGGAAGGGGTATCTGCTCTCTCGTGTTCGTTAAGATGCTGTTCACCACAGCCAACATGCAGAACAAACCTCAAGCCCATCAGCAGAGGCACAGATAAAGAAAATGTGGAATACCTACTCAGTCTTAAAAAGTGAGAAATCCTGGCATTTGCAACAACACAGATGAGCCTAGAGTATATCATGCTAAGTGGAACAAGCCAGGCACAGAAAGACAGATGCCGCGTGACCTCACTTACACGTGGAATCTGAAAGTACAGAACCCAGAAGCAGAGGGTAGAACAATGGTCAACAGAGGGAGGGTTGGGGGGAACTGGGAGGATGTTGGTGGAAGGGTGCAGCATTTCAGTTAGACAAGAGGAGTAAGTGAGGAGGTCTATGGTACCACGTGGTGGCCACTGTTAAATGGTTTGTATACTTGAAAATTGCTAAGAGATGAGATCTTAAATGTTCTCACAAGCACAAGATGATGATAAGGATGTGAGGTGGCAAGATGTTAATTAGTTTTGTCGACTCATCTCACAACGTATACCTGTATCAAAACATCATGTTGTACACTATATACACAATTTATATCTGTGAATATAACTTAATAAAGCTAGAAAAAATATTTTTAAAGTAAAACAAGAAGCGTTTCTTCCACTAAAAAAAAAAAAGCATCAGGTAAAGAACCTTTAAAGATGACAATGGCCAAGTCCTTCCTCAGACAAATACATCAGATGGGGCCTGGGCACTGGTATGTTTTTAAACTTTCCCCAAGTGATCCTGACTGACATAGAACCAGGGTCAAGACCTAATATTTCCATGAATGGGCTAAAAGGACTCACTGGAACGAATGCATCCACCTTCCTCACGAGGTGCACTTCTGCACAAATCTTGCGACTCCAGGTCACTGTGTGCCTGCACCTGGCTGTTTCAGCTCCCTGGGCTCACCAGATGGCTACAGCAGCTCCTCCCTCTTCCTCCAGAGTCCTCCACCCACGCACCACCCCAAGAGGGGAAAGCCAGGCATGTGTTTGAGGGTCCTCTCAGCCAACCATCACCAAATTCTCTCATTTCCTTCTTTCCAAAGCTTCTAACATCTGACCCTTCTCATTCTTACAATGGCCATCCCCCACCCCACGGCAAAGACCGTAGAGGCAGCTCGCAAAGCACACCCTGTCCCTAAGCAGTGTGGAGGTTCCTCAAAATGAGGAAGCATCGGTTCACCATGGGATCCACCAATTCCACTTCTGGACATTTACCCAAACGGACCGAAAGCAGTGACGTGGAGAGAGAGCTGCACAGCGTGTTCACAGCAGTACCATTCACAATGGCCAAGGAGAAGCGACCCAGGGTCTGTCCACGGAGGAACGGAAACCAGTGTGGTCCATCCACACAGTGCAGTGTGGCTCAGCCTTCAACAGAAAGGGCATCTGACACATTGATATGTGCAGTAACAAGAAGATATTATGCCATGTGAAATGAGCCAGTCACAAAACAACAAATTCTATGTGGTTCCACTTCTAGGAGGGCCCTGGAGGAGTCGGTTTCAGAGACAGAAAGCAGAATGGGGGTTCCAGGGCTGGGGAGGGGAAAGGGACTGAGTGTTTCATGGGGACAGAGTTTTACTTGCAGAAGAGGAAAAAGTTCTAGAGACAGAGGTGCTGATGGCTATACAGCAACATGAATACATTTAATGCTGCTGAACTTACTTACAAAGGGCTAAGATGAAAAAATGCTTTCTGTCCCTACAATCCAGCCTTCACCAAGCCACCCATGTGACACTCTGCCTCCTTCGCCCCCCAGCCTCATCCCTCCATGCTCACTTGTGCGGCTGTGGAACAAACAAACTCTCAACCACGGAGTCCAGGGTCAGAATCCAGGCAAAGCTGTCCTCCCCAGAGTGACTCCTGCACTCTTGTTTCAGTTCTGTGCCTCCTGCTCCAGCCTCCAGGTTCTTCTCACTGTGCCTGTGCCCAAGCAGAACCACCCCAGGTACCTCCTGCTGCCCCAGAGAAGGCCCCTGGGGCACATGGGGGCCACTGCTATGGAGAAGAACTGGCAAAGACACAACTATGACATTAACATTGTCCAGAGACAGTGCAAAAGGCAGCTGAGCTACCTCCAAAGCCTCAAGAAAACAAATGTCAAATGAGTCACATGCATTTGGAAGCCTACCTAGGCAGGCTAAGTAGTGAAGATTCATCGTGATGGAATATTGCCAGACTGAGGTTTAAAAAAACAGATGCATAATTATTCAAACACAGTAGCCATTGTTCCTTCCTAATGAGAAGTCGAAATACATTCACTCGTCTATTTCCAAGTGAAGAAAGGCTGTGTAGAACGTCAGTTAGCAACAAATTTAGGACTCAGTTGCAGTGGATAATGGACTGTCATCTGTTAAAACTCTACCCATTTCCATCATCTTAAATTGAAAAGCAAACTTTTTTGGCTGTAGTTTTCTTTAACAGAAATCACACCTTTATACAAAGTGGACTCCTTCAATTTTCAATATTATTCTTTAGGCAAATCAAACCAGCAGTAGATGCATTGGGTATAAGTCTGAAATATGTTTTTAAAAATGCACATTTAAATATAAATTGAACTTACGATCCATGACCCAGCCCTGAGTGCTGTCACCGCCGACAGCCGTCAGTGGCTTGAGAAAGAGGCTGACAATCTTTTAGGTTAGAGAATAACCGCAGACAGCAAATCTCTTTTAGGTTAGAGAATAACCACAGACAGAGCCACTGATGGGGCTTCCGTCTTCAGCTGTGATTTGATGTTGATTTTATTCAACAGTTTGATGTCAAATTTATTCAACATTTCACATCTTTAACAGAAGCATTTGGCCTTGTTCTTGTAAGCATAGCTCCACGTCAAAAGACTGATGGCAAATATGGCACCAGCTTTGCTGTGCCGGTGGCAGCTCAGAAATGAAATTTCCACGTGATTTTAACCAGCATCGGGGAAAGTGTGTCGTGGCAGCCTCTCGCAGGGCCCTTGGAAGGAAGCGCACAGTCATACTCAGCATCCAGACCCCAGTGTGTGGGGCCGGCTGGAGAGATGAGCTGCTTCCTGCCAAGGAAGGGCTACATGAAAAATGCAAATGCGGGAGCTCCCTGCCTCTTGAGTTTGCTTAGAATATGTTTAGTCACAGAGGAGGAAGGGAAGGAGGAGTCCTTCACCTCTGGAGACATGCATCGTTTATGTGAACGGCTGCCTCAGTTCCTGAGGGCTAGGAACAGCCCTTCCTCACCTAGCACTTCCGTAATGCTTAAAAACTATTATTTTTGGAAAAAAGTGCTGCATTGTACTTAGCTCTTCTTAGCTCCCTTTCTAAAGGCAAATATGCTGACGTGTGTTTGTGGGAAGGTCCCCATGATGGGAGGTGCCCAGAGCATGCGCGGTTCTGTCTGGGCCCCGCCACAGCGGGGCTGACGTCTGTACTCTACCTAGATCCTCCTCTGCCGGCCCCGGAAAGCTGATGCCCGGCTGGACCAGGTCTCCACCTTCTTCCTCTGCAAAGACAGAAACAAAGTCACTCTTTAATGCGTTTCTGGTGTAGACTGCAGTCACTCTCTGCACATCTTCAAAACCCTCCACACTCAACAGTTCAAACATGACGGACACCTTTGTATTTCTTCAAACGTCACTGCTCAGATCCCAGCATTTTGTGCCAATAACCTCAGGAACAACCACTGTTTTCTGTAAAGCAGCATTGTGACCACAGATGCACGTATTTCTCCCACCTAGACATGAACATAGGCAGTGAGTCCCAATGATTCTCAGCTTTAACTCTGGCCTAACTTCAAATTTATTAGGCCTTATTTGCATTGGAACAGACTTGAGTAAAATCAGCCCACTCTGATTTTCCCCGGTTCCTTCCAGCTGGGTGAGTCCCATGAGGACCCCGCGTCGCCCATGAGAAAGACTTTCCTTCCGGTCTAGAAAGCTTCATGCCATTCGAAGCCTCATTTTGCAATGTTCAAAGCCTGCATTTGTGATCTTAGTGCTTAATATTAGTTCATAGTAGGTCCACTTTGACCAAAACGCTGATTTAATTTCCTTCTGTTGGGAGATCATCCAGGTCACTGGCATTGCTTTTCCATTGTTCACTCTGTGCTAACACAAAAGCAGACATCACTTTCTTAGAATGACATCACCATGTGGCTGTAAAAGGTCTGGGGTCACTGAACACTGTCTTCCCTCCATGTATGGGGCAACAGGGAACTGGGGAGACAGACAAGCTTGTGATTTTATTTAATTGGTCCCTGAGGAGCTGGACTGAGCATCATCCAGTGGCTCTCCTCCCAGTGGACTCTGCCCAGGAAACCAGGTGCCGACTCTTCAGGCTGCCTTGGTTTCTACCTGGCTGCAGAGGCAGTGTAGACACAGCCGGATCTCAGGGAGGCTCTGCCCAGGAAACCACGTGCCGACTCTCCAGGCTGCCTTGGTTTCTACCTGGCTGCAGAGGCAGTGTAGACACAGCCGGATCTCAGGGAGGCTCTGCCCAGGAAACCAGGTGCCGACTCTCCAGGCTGCCTTGGTTTCTACCTGGCTGCAGAGGCAGTGTAGACACAGCCAGATCTCAGGGAGGCTCTGCCTGACACCAGCCACAGTGAGAGGTGTGGGGAGTGGCCTGAGGAGGGGGGCAGGGAGCATCAGATAAGGGAGCATTTGGCACCACATTACACGTGCATGTAAACATGTTGTTTATGGGGTATCAGAATGACACATGTATGTACATACATCTTTGTCACCATTTTGGCATATATGACCAAAATATAAATATGATTGCATGTTCAGACTCTAGGCATGTATTCACACACATACGTGGGTTTCCAATATTCTTGGACAGGCTTTGAGGCACATCTCACGTTTGCCCACCCCCCACCGAAGTGTTAGATGCAGTTAGCCAGGCTGTAGTCTGCAAACAGATTTATTTCAGAATATGATGCTGGAGCCACTTACACTGCGATCACCATCTCTGATTCAGCAAATCGGCATCTGCCATTTTCAATAAGTTGGTAGAAGGTTGGGAAAGGAAGATGACAGATTTGGAATGTGAGATGCTGATGAAGAGGATACGGTCGCCTCTTAGGTAAATGTGAACTAAGATTTCATTTCATGGGATCTCCCAGTTACAGCTTTTTAAAAAACATACATGTATAAGAAGTAGCTATCTGAATTAAGTTAAGTATCTTACAAGACAGCTCAAATGATTTAACAAAACCCCATTTCTTCAAGGCTAACAGCATTTTTTGCATACTTTAGGTTGTGTTTTTCAGCTAATGAAATACATCTGCCAAATGTCCACATTAAGTATAATATAAAACCACAGACTGGAATGGTCTCATTCATGTAGAAATATGATGGACAGTTCTAATTAACTACAGTTTCCATGGAGACCATCGTCACATGTGTGAGCAATGTGAGAACAGAGCATCCAGCTGGGTGAGAAAGGAATTTGGGGATAAACTAAAACAACGGACCCTCAACCTCAGCCCTCCTTACACCAAAGTTTCAGCACACATGCACACAGACACAATGCAGGGGCTCTCACGGAGCGGACTTGAAGGATGGGCCAACATCACCCAGTTGCAATGACAAGTATGAGCACTCCGCTAACACCACCAGCAGCAACAGGCATGGAGTTTAGCAAAGCCACGTGCTTCACACAGAGCACAAGCTTGGCATCGGAAGCCTGTGCTTTGCTGGAGGAACACACCTAATTATCTTGAGAACAGCACTCCAAGAATGAGGAGTGGGGACGTTTGAAGGTCAGCCTTGAATTGTAGGAGTACAAATGCTTCGTTGCCTGATCTCCTCCCACCCGCCCTTGCTGTTTATCACATAAGAGAACAGGAGGTCTGGAAGCTGTGTGGCTCAGGCAGCACTGTTCAAAGTTAAAAATCCAGCATGGGCTGAGGGTACATGCATGGAAGGTTTCCGAGTGTGGTGTGGCCTTCTAGCTGGGAGAGCTTAATGGAGCATGTGTGTCAGTATAACTGTGGGTACCATCCTTCCTTATCTAACGAGGCTTTGTATTTTCAGCCTACGTTTTGTACAGGGCAGCCCCCCTTCTTCCTGTGGCTTCAGTCGCCTGAGGTATGAAATAAGCGACTTTTAGAGAGAAACAGAGACCACATTCACATACATTTTATTACGGTAGATTGTTATAAGTGCCAATTTCATTGTAGTTATTCGGGTTACTCTCTTACTGTGCTTAACGTACGCACTGAGCTTTATCATGGCTGTATAGACACAGTGAGCTCTGCACTCCGGCTTTCTTCGGCTCTTGCCCAAATTCCTATCCAAGGGGCCTGGGGAGTCATGCCGTACAAACCATGGAGTCTCATTAGAGGGGGTTTCTTTACCCTACATAACGTAGCTCACTTTCCAACCTGACTCGGGCACATCACGTGACAGATAAGGAAATAAAAATATTTCAATCCCGAATGTTTTTTTTTTTTGCCATATCTTGAAATACTGCAGGAAAATCTACATTCTGAAGAGAATTCCCTTCCTTTTCCCAGATCCAGGAGAGAATTGACTCTGATAAGAAGCACTTACCATCCATCCTCTCTGCAGTCTGCTGCCTGGAGGCTTTCTCTGCACGGTGGGAACTGCATCTCCACAACCCCTTATCTTCACCCAGACATCGCTTTTTATGGATTCTAGGTCTTTAGACAGTAATTTAACTCTTTCAGCCAATGGCCAATCGGAAAATGTTTGACTCCATAATGACTTGGGAGGCCTCACTTCCAGCTGTCCTGCCTTTCCAGACCCAACCAAGGTGCATCTACAGGTAGTGACCGATGGCTTACGTCTCCCTAAAGTGTATAAACCCAAAAGCTGTATCTTGACCATGCTGGACACGTGTTCTCAGGATCTCCTGAGGGCTGTGCCACAGGCCATGGGTCATTCATATTTGGCTCCGAATAAATCCCTTCAAAATACTTCACAGAGTTTGACTCTTTTGGTCGAAAATAGGAAAAATCTACCTACAAGTGTTGGTACTGGCTGAGGTTTCAGGCATCCGCTAGGGGTCTTGGAACATGTCCCCGTGGACAGAGGGGACTACCGTACTTCTACCATGTTCCCATCCCCAGTCCAGAACCCTCACTAGGCAAGAACCCTGTTCACCTGGACAGGCTGTGGGTAGAGCCATGTTCTTCCTTACATCTTCAGCATCTGGGACGGCATGGGAGAAATGTTAATTACCATCTCAGCAACCTCAGAAATGCCCTTATCTATGCTTAAAGAGACACGGGAACCCTCCTTCTTCCAGTAGATCTCTCTCTCCCAGCCTCCTCGTATGAGGGAGGAGAACCATTTGCTCCACCAGTCATTGGAAAGATGGGCCGCCTGTCCTAGGAAGCCAGCGTTGGCTGCTGTCATACAACTACAGCTCTGTCTGTGCTCTGAGACGTTCTGAAATCACGTGACCGTAAGCTTCCTCCACCTAGCGTCTTTACTTCCCATGGTCCAAACTGAATACCTCCCAGGGAGAGGCTGGACGCTGTCCCATCCCATGTGTGAGGCTGATCGGTGCTGTGAAACTGACAGCGCCGACCTCTGACCTCACATTTCCATCGCCAAAACAGACACGTGCCTTTGACTGAGAAGTCTTGAGAATCATCCATTTACTCGTGGGAATGTACATCTGTCTTCACTGGAGAAACAGTCTTTCACTGCAGCAACTCTGGGTGGGGCTTCCTCACTCAGATCCCTCGCTTAAGGTCCCTCTGGCAGAACGTGCTTTAGGAGTCACCTTTCTCATCTGCTGGAGCTCAATGAAGGCAGTGCTCCATAACGTGTGACTGGAGACCCCGTAAACCGTCTCGGGGGAGCTGTAGCGAGGTCGTCTAGTGATTCTGTGCCCTGGTGCTTCCTTGGAGTCAACACCCAACCCTCCTCCAGCAACGCACACCTCTGGGCACAGCAGCGGACGTGTGGATGGTGTGTGTGGTGCCTCGGGTGCCGCTTGGAGAGCACAGACCTGTCCTGAGTGAACACACAACACAGGTGCACTTTCCAACATCTCTGATCACCCTTGAACTTCAGAGAAATGGCTGTCCTGCTCCCCTGTGGCCCAGAGGGGTCTGGGTGGATCTGAGAGGTTCTGGGATGACCCTTAATAAAACATAGGGCGCTGTGATCACTATGCGGGGTGCGCCACGTTTGCCTTCCTTTGCTAAGTGATGAGTCGTCTCAATGTCACAAGCTGCTCACACTTTCTGGAAGGGAGACTCAGGCAATGCGCCTTGAGAAAGGAAGGAAGCGGGATGCTTCCCAGAGCCCGTCCTCAGAGGCCTGGGCCCGGGTGGCTGCATCATCAACGCTTTCCAGAAAGTGAGGAAATCAGCACCAGAGAGGCAGAGCGCATACTCAGAGGACAGAGGCGCAGACAGACCTACAGTTTCTGGCCCCCACACACTCCTCTCGGTGCCCCCATGAGGCCCTGTGATGCTTCCACCGACACCGCAATGTCTCATGTAGAGATTCTGCACTGACCTGCAATGGGGCTCTCCTGAGTGATGATGGAGGGAGGCAGAACACTCTGCCAATGAAGAGGCAGAAGAGAGGAAAGAAATGATTGTGGGCAGGTGAGTGACCGATGGGCCATGTAGCCCCAGGGTGGACTTACTTGCAAGAAACCTGACTTTCAGGGAAGCCAGTGGGCGTTTTACATTCTCTATGTATCAGGCAGGCTCGTGTTTCTGGGCACTGGAAGGAGGACCGTGCCGGGGGCCCCACATCACCACCTGGGAATGCTCACAGTCTTGTTTCATCCATCAGCCACACCTGGGCCAACCCTTTGCTGTCAGAGGCTCTCGGGACAGGCCTGGGCACCGCCACCCAGTGGCTGTGGGGTCTGTTGTGTGCTTTGCAGATGGACACGCACTATTTAACATACAGATGCGCTGAGTTCAGGTGATTAGTGAATCGCATGTCATCTGCAGACACTAGAAAGCGAAAGCATACGGGGGAAGGCCCCGGGCACAGACCCAGCACGGCCATCACACGAGCTGGAGCTGCCTGCAAAACGATGAGCTCCTGTGATCTGCATCCTACCAGGCAAAGATGTCCACGTCAGCACAACCACAGACCAAAGCCGGGGTCCTCCAGGAAGAGGCTTCCCAATAGGTGCAGAGCCAAACGTTTCAATCACCACCGTGACCCGAGCACACTGTGGTCTCAGCACACCGACCTCGCCGGGCCAGCGCAGTCCTGGCTCATGGACCACATTCTGACCCCTCATGATGTCTGCCCCCTCAGCAGCGCCACTCTTGGCCTCGGCTGCCCTGGCCGGCTCAGTCCCCGGCTCAGAGCAGCACAGCAGAAGGGGAAGAGAAGGGGCCCTGGGGTGTGTGGCCGGGTAACACGGGACAGTAAACGCCCTCGGCTGCCTCTCCTTTTCCTGGAAGTGGAGACAATGCTTCCCCCACAGCTGCCGGGCATCTCAGCCAGCCCCTGGCACGCTGGCACTGACTCTCTGGTGTTGTTTCTCCTGCACTGGGAAGGCCACAGGTTCAGACCCAGCACGGCCACTACATGAGCAGGCAGCTTGCCTGGAAGATGACATGATGAACCCACAGGACTCCACTGACCTTGACGCTGGCCCCTGTCTGATCTTGGCAGGTAAGGGTGGGCACCAAGACCACCAGGGGCTGAGCTGCCGCCTGGTGTGGGTCCTGGCAATGCCTCATTACGGAGAATCGATGAAGAAAAATGGCACGTATGATAATTTAAAGGTACATTTGCCAATATGCATGTCTCGGGACCTCACTCTAACACCCAACCACTCTGTTATTACGCGAGGAGCGATCATCTCTAGTTCTGTGGATGCAGAAATTGAGGCCTGGGGAAGTTAAGTGAGTTCTCTGCCACCACAAAGAGTTAGATCTCCTTGAAGCTGAGCCTCAACCCCACGGCTGGAGCTCTGTGTGCTCTGTCGTGTGGTGGCGTCTGTTTGGGGGAGGCTGCATTGAGTGGCACCTCTTTTCTTTTTCTTTTCTTTTTTTTTTTTTTTAGATGGAGTTTGGGTCTGTTGCCCAGGCTGGAGTGCAATGGCACAATCTCAACTCACTGTAACCTCCACCTCCCGGGATCAAGCAATTCTCTTGCCTCAGACTCCCTAGTAGGTGAGACTACAGGTGCCTGCCACCACGCTTGGCTGATTTTTGTATTTTTAGTAGAGACGGGGTTTTGTCATGTTGGCCAGGCTTGTCACAAACTCCTGACCTCGTGATCCACCCACCTTGGCCTCCCAAAGTGCCGGAATTAAGGCATGAGCCACCGCACCTGCCCAAGTGGCCCCTCATTTCTTAAAGACCTGCCCTGTGAATGCCAACTACAAGGTTTGGGAAGGAAGAGGAGGAAATGCACACTTTAAATTGACAGGTTTTTAAACTCAAAGCACAATTGCATCTTCTTAGGGGGAAGTTGTCTCTAAATCACGCTAATGTGGAAGCAAAAGGAAGCAGTTAAGCCTCCAAAGTATCAGAAGGAAAAACCAGGTTCACACATGAAAAGGGAAATTGCTCATAAGAAAAGACTGGATTTCTTGGTGCAAAAGGAAACAATAGTATTATCACCTCATAAACACCAAGAGAAGGACATGATCCACTTTCGTCCACTGTGCATGGGCCCTGCAGCCTTTCCTGCCCTGCAGAGTGTGTGTTATGTGTTTATGGGTTCATCCCACTCCCCCCGATGCAGAATGGGAGGGCAGGGGCCCTGCGTCCTCCCTGCATGGCAGGCCAGCCCCACCATGTTCAGGAGATTCAACACGTTCCCACCAGTCTTGTGAGTCCACACTGCACTTTTTATAGTACAGGCCTTTTTCAAAATGAAATGGACACAGAACCCCAAACCATAAAACAGATGCTGTCAGCACTGCCCTGGAAGAATCAGGGTAAGAAGCAGGGTCCTGCCGCGTCCACCCCTTCCGCATCTACCCCTGCCGTGCCCACCGCCCGCCCCAGCTTCTCTACAGGACCCAGCCGCTGCCCAGGGAGACGGCAGGAGGTGGTGGGCTTGCTTCCCTTCCGTTTCTGAAAAGCACACTTACTTCTTTTCATTGCCTATAGGAAGTCTTCTAAGCTGATGGACACCTTTGCTCACAGGAGGATTAGAATGTGAAGCCTTCACCATTAAACCAAGGTTCAGAATCTGGGAAACTTCACCAGGACCCTCGCGGCTCCCACACACGTTCAGGTGTGTCTCTGGGTCTTCCCTGGGGTCCGTCCCTCTAACTGTCCCATTCCGTTGCTTCACTCTCATCCAGGGATGCACTGGGCTCGCAGAGGCGTGTCTGAAAGCCACGGAGATGGAGGCAGCTGTCTATGCGCTCGGTCCACAGAGGTGCGTCTCAGAGCTGCGGAGATGAAGGCAGCCGTCTGGGCTCCTAGGGCGCTGCCTCTTCTCCCCCCGTTCTTGCTACACGTATCTGCCTGGTTCTACCTGCACAGCTTGAGCTCGTTGTCACCTTGTGCCCTGCCCAGATCCTCCTGGACTTCCCTTGAGGCTGAATCCCTGTGCAGCCTGCCCATGGGATCCTGGCATTTTCTCTCGCCTGGGTGAGAACTCGGTTTCCATCCTTCCCAAGGAATGCTACCAGTTCCCTGTGCGTAGGTGGGATGGCAGTGGAGGGTGGAGGGTGGGTTGACATGCACCTCTGGAGATGTGTGGAAAGGTGTGGAGGTGCCTGTCTTTGAGTTCTTCCTGTTTTTCTCGGACCGACTGTCCCGCAGCTCTCCGTGGTCGTACACAGCCCTCCCATGGGTAGCACACAGAATCGGCTTCGTCGCCATGAGCATGGAGCCGGGGAAAGTGCCTGGTTGGAAGTCAGGGAGGCGTGGGGTCCATCCTGGCCCCTCTGCCTCCAGCTGTGAGGGGGGGTCAGGTCACGTGCTCCACGGCACCTCTTTGTGGGGGGAGGGGACAGGCGTGGGCCTCTGCTCTTGGAGTCACCGCGCAGGTGCAGTGACAATGTTTGCGGAGCAAAGCGCGGTCCCCATTGGGTGTCGCCCACAGGAGCTGCTTCCGGGACGCACAGGGAATGCTCAGCAGAAGCAGCCCTCTGAGAGTCAGCGCAGAGTTCAGCCATCTGAGCTTGCCCCATTTCTAGATTCTTCTAACTCTTGAAAAGTTTACTTTTACAGAAAGCACGCTCGAGCCTACATTTGAGCCGCTTCCCTAATGACGGGATTTGAAGGCTGTTTAAATTAGGGATTCATTTCTGCTCCGTTAGGACAATGACATTGATTAGTTTTAATGCTGGCTTCCTCCTCCATTTCACTCGCAGCTGTGCACCAGCCGGGCTCAGCCACTGCCGTAATGATTACTAATGGCTTTTCTTTGAAAACTATAGAAATGATCATAATTTTATTTTGGACCGAGGATCAAGTCTCCACAGAAGCTGCCCCTAAAGTCTGTAGAATATTTACCAGTGGTTAAATGTCACTTAAATCAGGCCAAGAGAAAGTCTCAAAGTCACTAATGAAGCAACCCCACTCAACTAAGAGTGACAATCAGTGCCTCTGTCAGAACAGATGGCTGCAAAGGCGCACGACAGCGGAGCCCGCGCTCCAGTCACCAGGTGCGCTCGTCACCCCCTCGCGTCCCTCTCCGGAGCTCTGCAGGCCTTACCAGCTTAAACACCACCATGCCTTCCGATAAATTACAACATCATCTTCCAAAGGAATTCAGTTATGACTAACAGCAACATACACTTAACTTTGCATTTTTTCTGGACTCAGAAAAAAAATTAAAAAGTGCTGAAGTAGAAAGGCGCACTATTTCTTATTTAAATATCTGCAAACTTCAAGATGAAATCGTAACTGCCTGTGGTGAAACTTGAACATTGTTTGCATGAAAAGTGACACCTACTTATATTTTATACAACCTGTTTCAGATCTAAATTCCAAATGCATGCGGCGTTAAGTCCCCTGCACTACCATCTATACTTAATAAAGTTTTATACTAAAGATATCTTAAAGATATGTCCACCATGCTTACCCAGGAACCACTACTTTAAAGACAGAGTGAAGGGCATTTTACAAAGCTTAGAAAAATGTGGCCTTCAAAACTCAGGCTATTGCTGTTCGTGCTCACTTTCTGAAACAGCCTCTGAGATCAGGGGGAGCAGCCTGAAGCCTCTGCGGTCAGGAGGAGCAGCCTGAAGCCTCTGAGGTCAGGGGAGCAGCCTGAAGCCTCTGGGATCGGGGGAGCCGCCTGAGGCCTCTGGGGTCAGGGGGAGCAGCCTGAAGCCTCTGAGGTCGGGGGGAGCAGCCTGAAGCCTCTGAGGTCGGGGAGAGCAGCCTGAAGCCTCTGAGGTCGGGGGGAGCAGCCTGAAGCCTCTGAGGTCGGGGGGAGCAGCCTGAAGCCTCTGAGGTCAAGGG
The DNA here is from genome assembly GCF_028885655.2 of Pongo abelii. Lineage (NCBI taxonomy): Eukaryota > Metazoa > Chordata > Mammalia > Primates > Hominidae > Pongo > Pongo abelii. The sequence goes on along the minus strand of NC_071992.2, from coordinate 1,266,223 downwards.
GAGCAGCCTGAGGCCTCTGGGATCGGGGGAACAGCCTGAAGCTTCTGGGATCGGGGGAGCAGCCTGAAGCCTCTGGGATCAGGGGGAGCAGCCTGAAGCCTCTGAGGTCAGGGGGAGCAGCCTGAAGCCTCTGGGGTCAGGGGGAGCAGCCTGAAGCCTCTGAGGTCAGGGGGAGCAGCCTGAAGCCTCTGAGATCAGGGAGAGCAGCCTAAAGTCTCTGGGATCAGGAGCAGCAGCCTGAAGCCTCTGAGATCAGGAGCAGCAGCCTGAAACCAGCCTTACTGTTTCTCTTGCTCACTGCATCGGCAGTTCCTGGGCAGGGCTGCCAGGCAATATGGGACACCAGTTACATGTGAATTTCAGAGAAACAGCGAGCATTTTTGTCACATATTTCATGCAACATCAAATGTTTTTCTGAAATGCAAACCTAACTGGGCGTCCTGTATTTTTATTTTTTTTTTGCTCTGTTCATGAAAAGTGATTTTATTTTTGGTTTTTTTTTTTTGATTTCCAGTTTATTTTTATTTTTTATTTTTATTTTTATTTAATTTTTTAAATTTTATTATTATTATACTTTAAGTTTTAGGGTACATGTGCACAACGTGCAGGTTTGTTACATATGTATACATGTGCCATGTTGGTGTGCTGCACCCATTAACTCGTCATTTAGCATTAGGTATATCTCCTAATGCTATCCCTCCCCGCTCCCCCCACCCCACAACCGTCCCCAGTGTGTGATGTTCCCCTTCCTGTGTCCATGTGTTCTCAATTTTATTGGCTAAATCTTGCCTCCCTAACCCTGGGGACCTTTTAGGAGGACACAGGCCTCATGCCCCAGCCCAGAGATTCTGCTCATTTGTTCTGGTGTGGGGCCCAGGTCGGTTAATTTGACAGTGCCACAGGTGAATCTATCCACAGCCAGGGCTGAGGCCACCAATAAGGGGGAAAGAACAAAAGTGATTAGCCGAGGGCCCATTTCACCTTCACCCACCGAGCCGACTGTGGCCCAGGGCTGCCCCACCTCTGTGGACCTCTCTGGAATCACTGTCTTTCCACACGAAGATAGAACAGGACTCTCCCATCACCCTCTCTCAATGTCTTTGTTACACAACATGCTTTCTGGATAGAACTTTTTCAGGCATTTTAACATGAAAAAAATGTTCCCTTTGAAATGCTCTTAACTTCTTTAGCTGATGTATTGTCTGAATTTTCTGCACCTGATGGATGCCTGCGATTGGCTTCTGTTCCTTCTCCACAGGCGCCATTTCAACCCCACACGTAAGGTGCTTCGATGTGGCAGGAGCAATGACAGCTCTAATTATTGCTGACACTTGTTCTGGGTTTTGTGCAAATGACTTCAGGGTAAGTTGTGATGCCCATTTATTTTACTTTAACAAAACTGAGGCTGGGCGCGGTGGCTCACGCCTGTAAACCCAGCACTTTGGGAGGCTGAGGCAGGTGCATCACAAGGTCAGGAGTTCAAGACCAGCCTGGCCAACATAGTGAAACCCCGTCTCTACTAAAAATGCAAAAAAATTAGCCGGGTGTGGTGGCAGGTGCCTGTAATCCCAGCTACTCGGGAGGCTGAGGCAGGAGAATTGCTTGAATCCGGGAGGTGGAAGTTGCAGTGAGCCAAGATTGCGCCACTGCACTCCAGCCTGGGAGACAGAGCGAGACTCCATCTTAAAAAAAAATTGATATGCCTTAATCTTGGAATGTCCAATTAAAGCAGAATGGTTAAGTAAATTATGGTGCGATTATCATGTAGAATGTTAGAAAGCTTTTACATGTTATAGAAATTCCCATCGTAACGTTACGTGAGAAATGGTATACGCAAACTCGATGTGGTTTGTGATCTGAGTTTGCTTTGGAAAATGTCTGCTGGCAATTAACCAAGATGCTCACAGCGATGGTCTCTGATGAGCGGAATTATGGCCATATTTTATTTTCCTCTTTAAACTTTTTGTGCTTTCCAAATTTTCTCCCATCAACCTGTATGCCTAAGTATAAAACATTATAAAAAGTACTTGGCATCCAACAGTCTTTGGTAAAGACAGTATCTGAATTGTCTTCCTTTTTGGAATGAGATGGCCTGGAATGAAAAGGGTAGTGGTAAAGATGTGCAGCTTCCTTCTTCCTCTAACGTGGGTCAGCCCCGAGTGACTGCTGTTCCCTCACACAGATAATGGCACCACTGCGATCTAGAAAGACACCCACAGAAGAACAGTCCCTCACTCATCCACTCTGCCAGTCACCAGTGCCATCGATGCATGGCGCATCTTGCAGGAGACTCACAGACAGTGAGAAAGACATGCTGACGGTCCCATTTTTCCACGAACTCCAACTCCACACATCAGAAGCACACGAGTCGCATTCTTAAGCAGCTCAAACTTCAGCATGGAATGTTGTTTCCCAAGCTTTTACAGTCCACAGGTAACACAGAGGAGGACATATTTTCTTGGGCATCTAGAAAAGCAACTCTGGAGGAAGAATCTGAACAGGGTGACACCTTGGTTCCTTACAGAAGTTGGACCATGTGCAGAAGCCAACAGCACAGATTATTTAAGCTGCATGCCAATTGAGTCTATGGGGTTCTATCCAGTGTCTTCCTGTAATCAATTTCTGAAAAAAGATCTGAAATGGTAGCTGTGGGGATGACATGCCTGCACTTGCTCACCCACTCTGAATCCAGGTCCCCTTTGATGCCCCCTGCACGCCCCACTATCTGCAGGACAAGAGTCAGCCTGGGGTGATCTCTGGACATCATAGTCACTGACTGCAGCTGCCTGAGAGGAGGGAACACATACCATCTCAATGCAGAAGATAAAACGTCGTCATGCCCATCGTGCAGAGGAGGAGCTTTGGAGATGTTATAGAATTAAAATCCCACAACTACTCCCTGGCAGCATGGATGAGAAGCTGCATCCTCAATTTCTCTCTGGCTCCAAAGCCCCTGTTTTTTCCCGTGTGGCGTGTCAGCATTTACTGCTCACCTCTTGGCCTGGGCAGCTGCAGCCCACCTCGGGCTACCCGTGGAGCTGCTTAGGGCCAGGCTTTGCAAAAATAAAGGGAAGATGAAACGTGGGCCAGGCACCGTTCTGACTGGCCTCTCAATGCCTCTTTTGGGTGCTCAGCTGCCCATTCCCATTTCTCTTTCTCTGTAAGCCACTCCTTTTCTGGCATCAAAATCTGAGCTTGGAAAAGAGACCTGCCAAGCTCACCAACACTGAGTACGAGTGGATTCCAGTGGCCTCCAAGGAACAGCCACCCTGCTGCATCCTCCTGCTATGGCCAAATCCCAGACAGGCGTCTGTGTTCGGGAGATGAGGCCTCTCCATGAACTGCTGGGTGGGAGTTTGCAGGGGTGTGGAGGACTGCGTGGAGGACAATGTGGGGAGGACCGTGTGGAAGAAGGACTCCCATCTGCCCCGAGTGGGCTTGTCAAGAAATCTTGAAGAATACGCCACAGCTTTAAACTGCCAAGGAACTCAACACCTCCGCCCTCCTCGTGGAAGACTCTTGGCAATGATGGAAACTCCTTTCAAAGCGATCATTTCAACAATGATTTCCACAGGTACGATTTCACCTCACGGTGAATGTCCTGGGAACGAAGTTTAGAGGGATAATCTGAGGATGACGTGGCAGAGCAGCTCCAGCAACGGTGGTGACTACTGTCCTCCCAGCTGTGGGTAAAGGGGCCACCACGCACCTGCTGGCAGGTACTTAGGACGTGAAGCTTCACCGACTACTCATATTCGACCAGCCCTTGAGGATGAGGACCTGAGAATTGGTGCTGTGTGGTGCACGCTTGGGATGCAGCAGTGCACAGGCAGGACCCGGCCTGCGGGCTCACAGCCAGGCAGGAGAATCACGTGTGAACAGACGATTCCTATGCCACGAAATCAGTTCAGTCATGGACACATGTACAGGGAGAGTGACTCGTGTTATCTGGGTTAGACGGACAACCTCACAGGACAAACCAGCTTAAAAAGCACATCCTTCACTTCAGTAACACTATTTTAAACCTGCATTCAGTTGTCCTACAGAATTGAATCAACTCAATTATAGGTAGAATTTATTATATAAATCTATATACCAGAATATTTCATAGCCAAAATAATATTTTTATTCTCATTTTCTAAATGAAAGCAACTTCAAAAATCTGATTTGTGGTTGGTTGTTTTCTTCCCTGAATCTCTGTAAATACCCACTTTCAGTACTACTTAGCCATAGAACTGAATTTTGATCTATATCCCCAGGCCTAGCCATTGTTCATTTATTCCACTCTGGGTATTAATAACAGTGAATGGCATTTGTTAAAAAATGACAGATGAAACCGGTTTCCTATTATTCACGGACCAATCATGCCTAAGGCATCATTCTTCTTGTTTTAAATACATCACATGTCAAGTTTACTGGTAGAAAACCAAATAAGTATAAGGTTTTAGAACAGCACTTACATTGCAATTCATTTTTAAAGCCTCGGATTCTAGATTGATTGTGCTTTAACAGGTTACAGAGCTCCTGATCTGAAACTTAACCAATAAATGACCGTGCCAGACCATGGCAGCTGGGCGGGCCCCAATATTGTTTCAACCTCCCCAAATGGCTGGTCTCACTGGGTTGCCCAGCAGTATCAGGAACGTGGAGACAAACGTTCCAGGCAGAGGCTGTTCCAGTTTTCCCATCTGTTGGTGCTTCTTGAGATTAGCAGCTGCATAAATGCATGTGTTTTACTGCTTGTTTGTGACTCAAATGCATGATTCTCATGTTGCCAGCTCCACTGGCAGTATATTTGCCTTCAGCAATTTATGTTTTCTGTAATGAAAAACCCTGGCAATTTCATCCCATTTGGCATGAAACGCTAAGATATTATTTAGAGTTGGAAGAGCAAGAGGAGACAAATGCAGTTCTGTTAGTGTTGTGGCTCTCTGCAAGGCTCAGGAGCTGCCGCCGCATCTCAGCTGATGCTGAACTGTTCCTAAGGAAACTGAGAAATTCCCCCTTTTATTGGAATGTGCTGAGCAGACAGCCTTCCATAGGGGGTCTTTCCCCTCTCCAAGGCAAACTACTTTCAGAGCCTGTGGAACGTGACAGGCTTCGCACGTGCCACCACATGGCAATCCTTTATAAACAACACAGATCCAGAGAGGATACAGCCCTAACAGCCTCCGGGAGCCGAGATTTCACATTCTCCTGAACAGACTTCCGGCCCCACCTGTCTTGGCTGCCTTTTGCAAATGCTCTTTGAACACACAGACTGCACTGCTTTCCATCTGCCATAATATGCAGGCTTGACTTGCTCAAATCCAGGCTCTGGCTCTTATGATTTGGGGCAAGTAATGAAAGCCTTGGTTTCCTTATCTGTAGGATGGTCATCATGCTGTTCGTGCCATGGATGGTTCTGAAAATGAGGTGAGAAAAATGTCCATGCAGCATCTCGGCAGAGCACGGGACGCGAGCAGAGATCTTGAAGGCCACGCTGATGACTGATCTTCCTTTTTTAAATTATTATAATTTTTTGAGATGGAGTCTCACTCTGTCGCCCAGGCTGGAGTGCAGTGGCGCGATCTCAGCTCACTGCAGCCTCCACCTCCCAGGTTCAAGCGATCCTCCTACCTCAGCCTCCTGAGTAGCTGGGACTACAGGCGCCAACCACCACGCCCAGCTAATTTTTGTATTTTAGTAGAGATGGGGTTTTGCCATGTTGGCCAGGCTGTTCTCAAACTCCTAACTTCAAGTGATCCATCTGCCTCAGATTCCCAAAGTGCTGGGATTACAAGCATGAGCCACCATGCTCAGCCTGATGACTGACCTTCTACGACCTCCCTGGGTCCTTTCAAAGGTTCCCTTGTCTCCCTCTGTCAAGTAGGGGCAGCGCTTCAGACCACACCTGTCTTCCCACAGTGGGACCTGGGAGGGGGAACTGAAGCGTTCTCCTTCAGGGAACCAGGAACGGGGATAAACCAGCATTGCCATCTTTGCATGGATGCAACGTGGGACACACGGCCTCTCCAAATTTCCTTAACCGCGTCTGCTATTAAAATCTGCATCCAGCGAGTCCATGACTTACATACATGCTTTCCCTACTTCCTTTCTTATGTAAAGCCTCATGGCACTTGTGCCTCTAAACTGGTTATCCTTGAGTTCTGAATCTGCATGAACGCTCGTAAAAACATTTTCTGCATTTGAATCATAGATAAGTCCTGCCTATGCTCTAGGT